>NC_134107.1:32324536-33602036 GCF_040939455.1 Microcebus murinus
TTTATTAAAGATAAACTCTCCCTTTGTTCTCTGGAAAAAAAACCCTTCATTTTAAGCCAAAGGTTATGTCTACTGGTTTGCAAACTACATAGTAGAAGCCTCTTTCTTCTAAACTCCTTTTCAGAGAATTTTTGCTCATAAATCTTTTAAAGTTTCTTGTATTTTTTAAGTTTCACAGTAAAATACTGGTTAGAAAAGGAATTTCTAAAAGATAGGCAAGTTTGAAAATAGATAGATTGGGCCCTGCAGTGGCTCACACCTGTAATCCCAGCACTTTCAGAGGATGAAGGGGGAAGGATCCCTCGAGGCCAAGAGTTCAAGATCAGACTACGCAACATAGTGAAACCCTGTCTCTACAAAAAATAAAAATAAATAGCTGAGTGTAGTGGCATGAGCCTATATAGTTCCAGCTACTCAGGAGACTGAGGCAGAAGGATTACTTGGAGCCCAGGAGTTTGAGGCTGCTGTGAGCTGTGATCGTGCCACACTGCACTCTAGTGCAGGGTAACAGAGTGACAACCCATCTTAAAATAAAAAAGAAAAGGAAAGGAAAATATACACATTGAAACAGAAAAACAGTGAAAGGAAATATAAAAAACAGTGGGGTGTGGAGGAGAAGCATCAGAAACACACATAACATCATTTTTAAAGTCTGATAACATGCAGAACTTAAATGCCACAAGAAAAGGAAGAAGAAAATGGGTTAAAAGAAATACTTGCAAAGATGCTGCTGGAAAGTTTTCCAAAACTGAGGAAAGCAATTAAGTAACAAATTCAAGAAGCTCTATCAACCCCAAGCAGAATTTCACTCACACTCCTAAGTCAAGTGCTTAAACAGAAGACAAAGAAAATTCACTAAATGCACCACAAGAGGGGAAAAGGTATATGTCATCAGAGGAGCCAATTTTCTATAGAAATAAAGAAGCCAGAATAAAACAGAATGGCATCATTAAAGTGTTGAAAGACAATAACTCCCAAAGCATAGAGGAAAATATACTTTGAATTTAAATTAAAGTGTTTTTGCAGAAATTGATAGATTCTGGCTGGGCTGGTGGCTCATGCCTGTAATCCTAGCACTCTGGGAGGCCGAGGTGGGCAGATTGCTCGAGGTCAGGAGTTTGAAACCAGCCTGAGCAAGAGCAAGACCCCATCTCTACTATAAGTAGAAAGAAATTAATTGGCCAACTAATATATAGAGAAAAAATTAGCCAGGTATGGTGCCACATGCCTGTAGTCTTAGCTACTCGGGAGGCTGAGGCAGAAGGATTGCTTGAGCCCAGGAGTTTGAGGTTGCTGTGTGCTAGGTTGATGCCACGGCACTCACTCTAGCCTGGGCAACAAAGTGAGACTCTGTCTCAAGAAAAAGAAAAAAAAAAAAAAAGAAGAAGAAATTGACAGATTCTAAAATTCATCTAGAAATGCAATGGACTAGAAACAGGCCCTTGAAGAACAAGCAGGAGGATTTTTTTACTACTAATTATGAGTAATGACACTGTGATACTGGCAGTAGAGAAAATGATGAATAGAACAGAATGAAGAGTCCAAAACCAGATCCATATGTAAATGGTCACCTGATTTATGATTATGGCAGTTGTCACTGCCACACAGTGGAATAAAAAATAGTGCTCATCAGCTCTAGAAACATCTCGAAAAACAAAAAAAAAACAAAAATAAAAAATAGTGCTCAGTTAATGGATATCCATGTGAGAAAAAAATGTATCTTAATCCCTACCTCAGACCATACACAAAAATCAATTCCGGATGTATGGCAGATCCAACTGTAAGAGGTGAAAAATAAAGTTTTTAAAGGAAAACATCATAGTTGCCTTAGAGAAGTTAAAGATTTCTTACATAGGACATCAATAGCATTAATCATAAAGGAAATTTTTGAAAAATAGTATCATATTAAATGATCTTAAAATTAAGACCATGCATTCACCTAAGACAGCTTTAAGAAAGTGAAAAAGCAAGCCGCATAATAGATTTCCCCAAAGGTTTCATATTGGGAATCCATTTTAAAATAACATACACAGGTACGCACACACATCAACAAGACTAAGACAACCACACACACATAAAAATAGGCAAAAGACACTTGATAAAGTAGAATATACAAATAGTTAATCAACTTGACTTGAGTAGTGGTTATATAGGTGTATTCACATTATAAATGTTTATCAAGTTATATATTTAATATTTGTACACTTTATCTTAGATTTCAATAAAATAGTTGACAAACAAAATAATGCATTTATCATTATTCACACAAGTTCAACTACTGTTTGTAAGCTTTCAAAGATTCTGCTCTGAAAAGCAACAGTAACATATATACCAAATGCAGGCCACCAGGAAACAACTATGGGAAGCCTTATCATCATATCATTACTACTATATAATTTTCTTCTAAACTGTGCCACTTTTATTAAATATAGCTTCTATTTATAAAATGTATACAGTGTCCCAAAACTATATTAAGTGCTTTATGTGCATTATGGAGTTTAATTTTCACAACAACCTTTGAGGTAGCTATTACCATTTTACAGACAAGTAAACTATGGCTCAGAAAGTTTCAACAACTTGCTCAAGGTGAAACAGTCAGTGGCAGAACCACTTATTTATGTGAATAAATACAGTAACATAATTAGTTACTTGTCATTATTTACCTGCGTCAGACATACGCATATTGTTTCATTTGTTTTATGACTTAAATTCTATCCTTGTTTAAAAACAGACTTTGTATTTAATGCCCCATATGAACCACTGCAAAGTATAATGTTTTCTTAGAAGGCCTTAAAATAAATACTGTCATATCCAAAATACAGTAGTATTTAAAACCTTTTTCCTAATTCAATGGCATTTTCTCCAATGGTGTTACATGCTAATGAATGCAATTTAGAACAAATAAAAGCTTTAATAAATTCAGACACATACTTCTGCCATGTTATGTAACGTCATCACCACATTACTCAAGCATAAATGCTCTCAATGAATTTATTTCTTTTAAATAAATTCTAAAAGTGTTTTGTTTGACAATGGCATCCAACTTTCAGGTGATTCTTACAATCACAGATTGCCAATTTCTACAATTAACATTTTATCATTTACAAAGAAGCTATATGCTTAGATATTCAAAGAATAATTATTTTGCTTTGCTATCACTCAAAATCAAATACACTTATATAACATACATGTAAACATTAAAGAAGTGAGTTATTTATAAATGTCGATATGCCAATTCTCATTTATGTATGCTAGATTTCAACTGCCTCTTTTATAAAGTAAGTAGACTAAATGTACATGTAAATGTTTTCTAAAATATCATCCACCTCTAAAATTATTCCCTTCTGCATCACAACAGCCTTAATACAAATGTTTTATCTTTAGGAACAGTTGATGATTAATTTAGCCTTGAGGGAAAAAGCACACACACCCAAAAATACCAAAGACCACTTTGCTACAATATGAAACACCTTTCTACCAGAGAGAGTGGACATTCAGATTCCTGATATAAAAACATAGATATAGCACTCGTGTTATTAGGGGCCTACTATAAAACCCACTAAAAGTTACCAAATGCTTCCTGAGCACAGAAACACATTGTTTTGAAATATTGAAATCCCTTTTTAAGATCAACTTTGTCAGCTTTTTCCAATTGTACAGAACTATTTCAAGGCCCAGGGGATGTCATAATCTTGATGCCACTGCATTTAGGTTCCCAAGGGGTCATTAATTTGTGATTCGCTGAAAAGAACACTCACATTAGAAATTGAAGGGGAAGAGGGAGCAATGTAGTAAAGTGATAATTCTTAGTTGAATATGTGAAATCATTTACAAGACAACACGTTGTCAGCAAAAGTGTAGGATACAAAATCAAGAAACAAAAGTCAGTTGTATTTCTATACACTGGAAAAAAATGATCTGATAAGGAAATCAAATAAACAATTCCATTTATGATAGCGTCAAAAAGAATAAAATATTTAGGACTAAATTCAACCACCGAGGCAAAAGAATTATAGACTGAAAACTATAAAACATTACTAAAAGAAATTAAAGGAAACCTAAACTAATGGAAAAATAGCTCATGTTCCTAGGATGGAAGACTTAATATTGCTAAGATGACAATACTAACCAAAGCAACAGATTCAATGCCAACCCTATCAAAACCCCAACAGCATTTTTTGCAAAAATGGAAAAAATCATCCTAAAATTTATATGGGATTTCAAGGGGCCCAGAATAGAAAAAAAAAAAAATCTTGAAAAAGAAAATTAAAACTGGAGGACTCACATTTGCCAATTACAAAATTTACTACAAAGCCATATTAATCAAAAGTGTGTGGTACTGGCATAAGGACAGACATATAGATAGACCAATGGAACAGAAATGAGTCCAGAAATAAACCATCACATTTATGGTCAGTTCATTTCCAACAAAGGTACAAAGACCATCAATGGGGAAAGAAGTCTCTCCCACAAGTAGTGCTCAGAAAACTAGATGTCTACATAAAAAAGAATGAAGCTGGACCCCTACCACACACTAAAATTTAACTCAACATGAATCAAAAACATAAATTTAAAAGCTAAAACTATAACATATAAGAAAACATAGGTGGAAATATTCGTGACTTTAGATTTGGCAATGGTTTTCTACATTTTACACCAAAAGCACAAGCAACAAAGGAAAAAATAGATAAATTGAACTTTATCAGGATTAAAAACTTTTATGCGTCAAAAGACACTACCAAAAGAGTGAAAGACAACCCACAGAATGGGAGAAATATTTGTGAATGATATATCTGAGGAAAGTTTAACAATCAGAATACATGAAGAACTCCTACAACTCAAAAACAAAAAGACAAGGCCGGGCGCTGTGGCTCACGCCTGTAATCCTAGCTCTTGGGAGGCCGAGGCGGGCGGATTGCTCAAGGTCAGGAGTTCAAAACCAGCCTGAGCAAGAGCGAGACCCTGTCTCTACTATAAATAGAAAGAAATTAATTGGCCAACTGATATATATATAAAAAATTAGCCGGGCACGGTGGCGCATGCCTGTAGTCCCAGCTACTTGGGAGGCTGAGACAGAAGGATTGCTCGAGCCCAGGAGTTTGAGGTTGCTGTGAGCTGGGCTGACGCCACGGCACTCACTCTAGCCTGGGCAACAAAGCGAGACTCTGTCTCAAAAAAAAAAAAAAAAAAAAACAAAAAGACAAACAACTCAATGTTCATAGCAGCATTATTCACAAAAACCAAAAGGCAAAAACAATCCATGTGTCCATCAATGGATAAATGGATAGATAAAATGTGGTATGTATATACAATAGGATATTATTCAGCCATAAAAAGGAAGTTCTGATATGTGACACAACATGGATAAACCCTGAAATCATTATGCTAAGTGTAATAAGCCAGACACAAAAGGTTAAATATTTACTGATTCCACTTATATGAACTATCTAGAATAGGCAAATTCATAAGACAGAAAGTAGATTAGAGGTTACCAGGGGCTGGGAGGATGGGAGGTAAGTGCAGTGAGGAGTTATTGCTTAGTGAGTATGGAATTTTTGTTTGGAAAGACAGTAGTAATTGTTGTGCAACATTGTATAATAATGTCATTGAATCATACACTTAAAAATGGTTAAAATGGCAAATTACATGCTATAATATATTTACTAGAATTAAAAAAGGAATCAGGAAAAGAGGGGAAAGGCCCACCAACCCTGTGTGTCTATCCTTAACAGGGAAATTGAAATATTTATGTACATGCACAATTTTGTGGTCTCTTAACTCATAGCACATCTCTAACACTACAGGATAGACTGGATGAGGCAGAGACTATTTAAAAAATGAATTACTTTTCAACACAGTATTACTGGCAGGAAAAGGAAAAAAAAATAGAAAAGAATTACTAACCTAGCGCAGGAGTCCAGACCAGAACATGGCAGTGATAAAAGTATCGCAAAATATACACATGGGATATTTCAGAGGTAAAATCGATAGGGGATGGTCACACAATGATAAGATGAATAGCAGGAAAACAGCCAAGCCAAAGAACACATGCTTCCAACACTGAATAACCAGGAGAAATGGTTCTTTTACTAATCTCAATCTGTGTGGAGGGATAGAAGATTTTGGGAGAAAGATTAACTGAACATAAGTTAGGGACATCCAGAGACTGTCCAAGAAGACAGTTGGAAACAGAAATTAGGTGTTCAGAGGAAGTTGTGGCTAGAGGAAGGTATTTCAAAGTGTACTATATTAAAAAATAATAATAAAAATTGGGCCGGGCGCTGTGGCTCACGCCTGTAATCCTAGCTCTTGGCAGGCCGAGGCGGGCGGATTGCTCAAGGTCAGAAGTTCAAAACCAGCCTGAGCAAGAGTGAGACCTCGTCTCTACTATAAATAGAAAGAAATTAATTGGCCAACTGATATATATATAAAAAATTAGCCGGGCATGGTGGCGCATGCCTGTAGTCCCAGCTACCCGGGAGGCTGAGGCAGAAGGATCACTCGAGCCCAGGAGTTTGAGGTTGCTGTGAGCTAGGCTGACGCCAAGGCACTCACTCTAGCCTGGGCAACAAAGCGAGACTCTGTCTCAAAAAAAAAAAAAAAAAAAAAAAAATTGAAGTCATTGGAGACAGTAAGATTTCCAAGAGGGAATAAAGTATATTTAATGAGAAGAGGGCCCATGAATGAACCTTGAAGAATGCATCCATTTAAAAAGTGAAAAAAATTAATGATGAAGTTGGTTAGAGAAGTGGAAGAATAATCTGAGGAAATTGTGTTTAGGAAGCCAGCAAAGAAAGTTTCAAGAAAATAAAGCACTAATAGTGCTGAATGACAGAGGTCCCACTAGATAAGGACTTGAAAAAAAAAAAACATAGATTTAGTGATTAGCAGAAAGTCATCAGTGTTGACTATAGGAGTTTCAAGAAGATAAAGGAAAATCCCCGGAGAAGTAACATGGGAAATGGAAAGGCACAGCTGAGCTCAAATCACGGCTCTGCAATTTATTAGCTGTGTACCACTGGGCAAGTTGCTTAACATATCTGAATCTCAGTTTCACTATATGTAAAATGAAGACAGTATTACCATTTATTATGACTGTTGTAAGGGAAAAGGATAATTATGTAAAGTTTCTAGCACAGTGGCTGGGACTAAGCAGTCAGAAAATGTTATTATTTTATGAACTGTTTACTTTTACCTTCTCATTCTCATTATATTCTCATTCTCCACAGAAAAGAGTATCTACCAGTATAACATGTGACAGAGAAAACAGACCTAAAACTTTTTTTTAACATAGTACAAAGTGGCAAAAAATTAAAATTAAAAATTGGTCTGTTTTTTGCCTACACAAAGCTAACTATTTGAACAACCAGAAATATCCTTGTGGTGACAAAAATGTAAAGAAAAAGGCATTTTCACACACTATTGAGAAGATTATAAATTGGAATGGTACATTTCAGTTTGGCAGTGTTTATCAACAAAACATACATATCCTTTGACCTAACAATTCTCCTTCTAGAAATATGTTATGAACATGTGCCTACACATATCCATGGATAAACAAAAAGGTTCTCTGTGGCATTACCAGAAAACTAAATGTACATCATAGAGGACTGGTTAAATGAAGTACAGCATACATTTTATAAAAGTACAAAATATAGCCACAATATAAAGGGGGAAATCCTTCCTATTTTACTTCATACCTTTCTCTTTATTGAATCTGACAGTAAGCCTAGATTACTTTCATAATTTAAAAAATATTAAATCAAATAATTTTTAATTTTAGTACACTGGTTTTCAGAAAAATATATACAAAATTCTCTGTAATTCAATGTTTTTTCACAAAAGAAACTTTTGTTCTTTTTAATGTCAAAGTTTAGAACACATTAGAGCCCTCTCTCCTAAGTAATACAATCTTGCCACAGCAGCTGATGCCTAAATTATTCACTGGCCATTGAACTGGCACTCTTCTGTGGTAGCATACATGCCGTTAATAACATTCAGAGTGCTGAATTCCCTTCACGGGAAAATGCTGAAGACTCAGAAGGACATAGGCACATACATTTTGAACTGTGTGAAGTCAGGACTAACATCTAACCCATTGTATCATTACACTCTATTGTCATAGTACATTCATGAAGCTATATGCTCCTTTAAAACAAGGCTATATATATAGCAAAAGGGAAAAACTGATAACCTTTGAAATTAAAGGCTTTAATTCAAAGAATTAGAAAACTATCACACAGGTCTTCTTTTAACCCAAAAGTAACTACAGTCAGTCCTCTGTATCATGAGTTCCACCATCCATGGATTCAACCAACCGCAGATCAAAAATATTTGGGGAGAAAAAAAATGAATGACTGTATGTGTACAGAAAACATAGAGACTTCTTTTTCTTGTCATTATTCCCTAAACAATACAGTATAACAACTGCTGAGGGAGTATTTACACTGTATTAGGTATAAGTAATTGGGAGGGCCAGGTGCAGTGGATCACACCTGTAATCCCAGCACTTTGGGATGCTGAAGCCACGAGGATCACTTGAGCCCAGGAGTTTAAGACCAGTCTAAGTAATATAGGGAGACCTCATCTCTATAAAAAGTAAGAAAAATCAGCCAGGTGTGGTGATGCATGCCTGTTAATCCCAGCTATTTGGAAGGCTGAGATAGAAGGACTGCTTGAGCCCAGGAGCTCGAGAATGCAGTGAGCTGTGATCGTACCACTCCACTCCAGCCTGGGCACAGTGTGAGACCCTGTCTCTATTTAAAAAAAAAAAAAAAGTGTACAGAAGGATATGTGCACATTATATGCAAATACTATGCCATTTTACAAGGGACTTGACCTGAGCATCTGTGGATTCTGCTATCCACATGGGGGTCCTGGAACCAATCCCTCACGATACCAAGAGATGACTGTATTTAACAGGTATAAGCAATTCTAGAACACAGTCATTCAAATCTGATATAAAATGATAGATCATCCTGGTTTATATGACATTATACTTACTACATATTTTACAGCTACAATGTACAGAATTAAATAAACTCACTCTGTGATTAAGCTTTTAAATGTTTTTGCCCTATGCCTGACTAGTAGTGTCTATATATTACTGTTTTATAATATAATTACACACCTGTAAGTGTACAAGAGGACAGTAACAACACCAACTTTAACCAATTAATGTACAAATATACAAAGTTAAAAGCAGCCTCTTCAGATATCACATATGAAAAGTCAATCAGCAATAAAATTTGGATTAAAATTCAGATCTTCTCCATTCGATCATATTCATCTTATTCCTTCTTCAAATTACTGAAATCATTTACTGAATCAAATGCACTGATTTGTCATTTTATAAAAAGAATTAAGAAATTATCATAGAGGAGTTAATTGGGGAAAATAAAGTACAGACTCATTAAAATGTGGGAAATAATCACACAAGAAATATCATTTTTCACTTTGGGAAGGAAGAATGGAAGGAAGTTAGGAGGAAATTGGTAAGGAAGGAACCTAGAAGCTACAAGTGTCTAGGCACATAGGAATCATACACTTTTGGAACTGAAATGAGTCCTAGATAACCTTTAGAAGATGTAATACTAAGAATATCTAGATTGATTCCAATGATATTTCCAAATAGACAGAATTTAGCACATGAAAATGTAGTAGTATTTCTTCTCCCTCTTCTCTTTCTAAGGAAAAACACACTACTTATTGACCAATTGGTCAATCTACATTTTTAAATTCTGACATATATTAAAGATAGCTTTAACACTAAAATTCTCAATTGTCCATAAAATTTTGGGGGAAAAGATGATATATAAATAAAAATGTCTCAAGCAACTCCAGAATAGCCAAAGCAATTTTGAAAAAGAAAAAAGTCAGAGGGTTCATATTTCCTGATTTCAAAACATATTACAAATCTACAGAAATCAGAACAGTGTGGTACACCAGCATAAAGACAGACAAATAAACAACAGAATAAAGAGCCCAGAAATAAACCCTTGCATATAGAATCAAATGATCTTCAACAAAGATACCAGAGCCACTCAATGAGGAAAGGACAATCTCTTGAAAAACTGGATATTCGCATGCAAAAGAATGAAATTGGATCCTTATTTTACATCACATACAAAAATTAACTCAAAATAAATAAAAGATCTAAAACTATAAAATACCTAGAAGAAAATACAGGAAGAAACCTTCATGACATTGGACTTGGCAATGATTTCTTGGCTATGCTAACAAAAACATAAGCAACAAAAACCAAAAAAGACAAATGGGACTATACAACAAACTTAAAAAGCTTTTGTGCAATCAAAAAAAAAAAACAATGAAAAAGGCAACTTACAAAATGGTATCAATAGAAAGTATTTGCAAGTCATGTATCTGATAAGAGATTAATAACTAGAATATAAAGAACTCCTACAACTCAACAACTAAAAAATCAAATAACCTGATTTTAAAATGGACAAAGGACTTGAACAGACATTTCCACAAAGACAACAAGCTTATGAAAAGATGCTCAACATCACTAGTCATCAGAGAAATACATCAAAACCACAATGGGGCCGGGCGTGGTGGCTCACGCCTGTAATCCTAGCACTTTGGGAGGCCGAGGCGGGCGGATTGCTCAAGGTCAGGAGTTCGAAGCCAGCCTGAGCGAGACCCCCCCGTCTCTACCAAAAATAGAAATAAATTAATTGACCAACTAAAAATATATATACAAAAAATTAGCCAGGCATGGTGGCGCATGCCTGTAGTCCCAGCTACTCGGGAGGCTGAGGCAGTAGGATCGCTGAGCCCCGGAGATTGAGGTTGCTGTGAGCCAGGCTGACGCCACGGCACTCACTCTAGCCTGGGCAACAAAGTGAGACTCTGTCTCAAAAAAAAAAAAAAAACCACAATGGGATGTACCATTACATCCATTAGGATAGCTAATATCAAAAAAACCCAGGTAATAACTAGTGCTGGTGAGGATATGGAGAAACTGGAACCCTGGTATACTACTGGTGAGATTGTAAAATAATGTGATTATTATTAATATATAAAACAGCATGGAAGTTTCTCAAAAAACTAAAAATAGAACTACCATATGATCCAAAACTTCTGAGTATATATGCAAAAGAATTGAAAGCAGATTCTTTTTTTTTTTTTTTTTTTTTTTTGAGACAGAGTCTCGCTTTGTTGTCCAGGCTAGAGTGAGTGCCGTGGCGTCAGCCTAGCTCACAGCAACCTCAAACTCCTGGGCTCAAGTGATCCTTCTGCCTCAGCCTCCCGAGTAGCTGGGACTACAGGCATGCGCCACCATGCCCGGCTAATTTTTTATATATATATCAGTTGGCCAATTGATTTCTTTCTATTTATAGTAGAGACGGGGTCTCGCTCTTGCTCAGGCTGGTTTTGAACTCCTGACCTTGAGCAATCTGCCCGCCTCGGCCTCCCAAGAGCTAGGATTACAGGCGTGAGCCACAGCGCCCGGCCTGAAAGCAGATTCTTGAAGAGATATTTGCACAGTGGTGTTCACAGAAACACTATTTGTACTAGCCAAGAGGTGGAAGCAACCCAAATGTCCATCGGCAAACAAATGGGTAAACAAAATGTGGTATATACATACAAGGGACTATCATCCAGCATTTAAAAAGAAATAAATCCTGTCACATGCCAAAACATAGATGAACCCTGAAGATATCATGCTAAGTGAAATGTGACAGCCACAAAAAGACAAATACTGTATGATTCCACTGATATGAGAGTATATAAAGTAGTCCATGGAAAGAGATAGTAGAATGGTGGTTACCAGGGGCTGAGGAAAGGGAGAAAAGGAGTGTTGTTGTTTAATGAGCACAGACAGTGTCTCCAATTTGCAAGACAACAAAGTTCTGGAAACTTATTTCACAACAATGTGAATATACTTAATACTACTGAAGTGTATACTTAAAAATGGTTCAGGCCCGGCGCTGTGGCTCACGCCTGTAATCCTAGCTCTTGGGAGGCCGAGGCGGGCGGATTGCTCAAGGTCAGGAGTTCAAAACCAGCCTGAGCAAGAGCGAGACCCCGTCTCTACTATAAATAGAAAGAAATTAATTGGCCAACTGATATATATATAAAAAAAATTAGCCAGGCATGGTGGCACATGCCTGTAGTCCCAGCTACTCGGGAGGCTGAGGCAGGAGGATCGCTTGAGCCCAGGAGTTTGAGGTTGCTGTGAGCTAGGCTGACGCCATGGCACTCACTCTAGCCTGGACAACAAAGTGAGACTCTGTCTCAAAAAAAAAAAAAAAAAAAAAAAATGGTTCGGATGATAAACCTTATGTGTTTTTCACCAGTTTTTAAAATAAAAAACATTTTTCATACTAAAAATAATTTTGGCCACCAAATTGTCAGCTCAAGATGACAGTATAGTTTACAAATGTAGTCCATGCCTTTCCTAATACATAGGGGGCAGTGCTGACAAAATGTTTAACTAAATGTAAAAAATTATACAATGTGGCAATGTTTAGAAAATATATTTAATATTCCTTTCTAATCACTAATAAAACATGAGAATTTCTGAAATTATAATATAACACTTTTAAAACAAAATGTAGAAGGTTTTATTTTTTAATTTCCATCAATACATCTACCATCAATAATCAAGATTTTCATTCTTCTAGCCAGAAGAGGGGTGGTATCTGTCTGTACACCCAGCTATTCAGGAGGCTGAGGTGAAAGATAGCTTGATAGGAGTTTGAGGCTAGAATGGGTGATGATTGCAAGTATGAATAGCCACTGCACTCCAGCCTGGGCAACACAGTGAGGCCCCCATCTCAAAAAAATTTTGTTTTCACCTATTGGAAAGAAAGATTGTCTAAGACTACTTAAACAGTAAAGAACAGGAGAGGATTTATTAAAATTTGGAAAGTACTTTAGCTAGTCACCTTGCTCTTAAAAGTATTTGAGTACTTAAATCAATCATGAAACTAGAGGAAGTCAGTCCTTTAATATTACTATCAAAAGCTTTCATGAAGCTTAGAACACTAAAGATATAAAAAATTCAATTCCAATTCTATTTAAACATTCTGAATTTTATACTTTGAAGTTTATATTCCCCGCCCCTTCCTCTGGGAAAAAAAAAAAAAACATGGTTTAAAACATACTCTAAGAAACTACAAATATATTTCATGGATTTTCAAATTTCTAAACATTATGAACTATAACTATTTTCACCATGAAGTTAGGACAGTTCTTAAAATATTTAAGATCTAACTGCATTTGTTTACTTTAATTACACAAAATTTCAAATGCACACATTTGAACCACCATCTACTAATCACTGTCCAAATTCAAAAATTATCAATTCATCAACCAAAGTCTAAAAGTGATAAAATGGCTACCACTGGGTAGAAGTGGAAAATCCCATATATATAACTTTATTTGTAAATACTTCAGCATATACCTCTAAGGGATACTGAAAAATAACAACCACAATGCTATTATCACACACAAAAGTTCTACAAATGTACTGTTGATCAAAAGCAAACTGTAAAACAGAACATACTATGTGATACTATTTTTACTGAAAGCATATCAACAAATGTTATATGTTAATGTTTCTATATAACAAAAAAAAAGTAGTAACATGCAGGGGATGAAATTACAGGAGATGTCAAATTATTTAATACTAACCATTGATTTTGAAGAATTATAAAACATGTCAACCTATGATGATTTAGCTTTAAAGACAAAGTTTCATTGTAATTTAGCTTAATTAATTTTTTAAATTTTTCTTGGTGGGGAAGACAGAGTCTTGCTCTCTCACTCAGACTGGAGCACAGTGGCACAATCATAACTCACTGCCTCCTCAAACTCCTGGACTCAAGCCAACCTCGTGCCTCAGCCTCCTTGAATAGCTGGGACTATAGCCATGGGCCACCATATTCGGCTAATTTTTTTTTTTTTAATTTTGTGTAGAGACAAGGTCTCTCTATGTTGCTCAGGCTGGTCTCAAACTTTTGGCCTCAAGTGATCCTCCAATCTCAGCCTCTCAAAGTGCTGGGATTACAGGTGTGAGCCCTCACAACCAGCCCTTAAAATTTTTTTAAAGGCTGTATTTTCACTTCCTCTGACTCAGGCAATCATATCTAAAATATCAGGTTCCTTTGTGTTCCTTGTGTTTTTTTCTTTGTTTTTTAATGCAGAGCTTTAACACACAGTGGTAATAAATGTACTTACAATTATAATGATATTCCTGCTTGACAAGTCAGAAAATAGGCCCAAGGAAGTAAAATGTTTGTCTAAATTCACACACAATTTAAGTCAACAAATATAATCAACCATACAAAGCATCTATCTCCTTAGAAAATCAAAAAAGTTTCTAGTAAAAAGCAAAATAACTACTACCGTGTTTTCCCGAAAATAAGACAGAGTCTTATATTTATTTTTCCTCAAGAAGACACCCTAGGGCTTATTTTCAGGGGATGTGTTACTGTCCCCTCAAAGCCTCAGCTTGTAGCACGCACAGGATGGCCGGGACCTGACAGAGGGAGCTGCCCACACCTTTCCAGTCACCTCTGAGATAGTAGCTGTCACGATGGGGCAGATGAGAAGGGCTGCTCATCTTCTTTACCACTCCGCAATGAAATGCATGGGTTGTGCAAATATGCTATGTAGCCACGCCTATCGCTAGGTCTTATTTTCAGGGTAGGGCTTATATTGCGCAAATGCTTAGAAATCCTGCTTGGGCTTATTTTATGGGTAGGTCTTATTTTTGGTGAAACACAGTGTACGCAAAATAACCATTCATTTACACCAAAAATCCACCTCAAATCTATCCATTTCTTTCCACTGCCACCACCCTAATCCAAGCCACCACCTATTTTCTGTGGACTACACTTTAAGGCCTCCTTCCTAAAGGTTTTCCTATTCCTACTTTCATTCTCATCCCCATCCCTCTCCAAATAGCAGCCAGACTGGTCTTACTCTGCTGACTAGGCTAGAGTGCAATGGCATCAGCCTAGCTTACGACAACCTCAAACTCCTGGGCTCAAGTGAGCCTCCTGCCTCCACCTCCCAAGTAGCTAGGACTACAGGTGCATAACACCATGCCCGGCTAATTTTTAAGTTATTTTTTGTAGAGACAGGATGTCTCTCTGTGCTGCTCAGATTGGTCTCAAACGACCCACCTGCCTAGGCCTCCTGAAGTGCTGGGATTGTAGGTCTCAGCCACCATGCCCCACCTGATCTTCTAAAAGCAGAACAACAAACCATGTTGCGGCTGCCCTCTAACCTCAAGTCACACCACTACCTAATCCAGTCCAATAGATCCAAGTCTCACTAGCAGGCTTTCAGATTCTTTACCTACCAAGCTCTTCCCAACCTCTGAGCCCTCACATATACTCTTTCCTCTGCCTGGGATTCTCATTCCACCCACTCTAGACGGCAGGATCCCTCTTCAGGTCTCAGTTACTGTATGACGTCCTTAGAGCTTTTCTCCTACCCATCCAATATAAAGTAGGTTCTATAACCAATTAGATACTTGGGAAAAGGTAACTTAGATCCACATCTCAAACCAATCATAAGAATAAACTCACAATGGGTTTGGGATCTTAATATTAAAAATATAATCAAATAAGTACTAGAAGAAAACAGGGTAAATAAATGATCTTTAACTTCTGTGTGGCGAAAGGCTTTCTAACTGTGACTTGAAATTCAGAGGTTATAAAAAAGATAGATATAATCAACCACACAAAAAAATTTTATATGGCAAAAAAAAAGACAACTGAAAAAATGGAGGAAAATACAACATATATCACAAATAAAGGCCTAGAAACTCCTTATTTATAAAGAAATCTTAAAAATTATAGGGACAAAGGGCCAGATACTTGATAGAAAAAATGGGCAAAACATGTAAACAATTTACACACATTCAAAACTGTTCAAATGACCCTTTAATATGACATGTTTAACTTAACTAACAAGAGACATGCAAATTATTAATAAACTATACAGTTTACAAATACAAAATATACAGTTTGGCAAAATCTTTAAAGAATAACATATTCTGTTGGCAAGGGTATAGAGAAATTGGCACTATCATACATTGCTGGTGGGAATGCAAATTGTTGCAGTCCTTACTGAGAGGAATTTGGATATTTAACAAAAGCATATATGTATTTATCTTTTGTCTGATAATTCTACTTCTAAGACTTTACCCTGAAGATACATCTCCAACTATATGAACATATATGTACATAAAGTTATTCTTGCATATTGTTTTTAACTGCAAAACACTACATCAGTAATTAGGAAAGTGGCTGAATAAACTATGGCAATCCACAAAATAAAGTAACATTCTGCAGTAAAAACAGAAAGATCTCTACAAATTGCCATAAAGTGATTTCCAGGAAACATTGTTAAGGATAGCCAAGTACAAAGAGGTATCTAGTATGTTACCATTCCTATAAGAAGGGGAATTGAGAAAACATATATTAATCTTTATCTGCTCATATGTAGCCCCTTTTCCCCCACACATACACACAAATAATAAATCAGAAACTAATGATAATGATTACCAAAAAGGGTTGGGCAGAATAAATTAGAAAGTGATAAAGGGAGGGAGTAACACTTTTCTGAGATAACCTTTTTGTATAGCTCTGATTTTTAGAACATGTTAATGTTTCACACAATGAAATTGATCAATCAATCAATAAGGAATAGAAAACCAAAAATGGAATACAAACAAAATCAAATTAACTTAACTAAATTTCAAATAGATAACATAATTACTACGAAGGTGAGAGAGAAAGGGTTTAGAAAAGAACTAACTAATTTTGGAACACAATATTTTCACTACATATTCCAGGTCTAAGGCTGAAGGAAAAAAAAGAGCCGTAAATAAATGTTGTACTCTCATTAGTAAAGTAGCAGTAGCAAGGGTGAACAGTTCCAAAACTCCTTTAAATGTATTCTATTCTATTCTTTTTTGAGACAGAGTCTTGCTTTGTTGCCCAGGCTAGAGTGAGTGCCGTGGCATCAGCCTAGTTCACAGCAACCTCAATCTCCTGGGCTCTAGCGATCCTACTGCCTCAGCCTCCCGAGAAGCTGGGACTACAGGCATGCCCCACCATGCTCGGCTAATTTTTTCTATATATATTAGTTGTCCAATTAATTTCTTTCTATTTTTAGTAGAGATGGGGTTTCGCTCTTGCTCAGGCTGGTCTCGAACTCCCCATCTCAAGCAATCCGCCCGCCTCAGCCTCCCAGAGTGCTAGGATTACAGACGTGAACCACTGCGCCCGGGCTAAATGTATTCTAGAATTAAGCAGATATATATCATTGAGGATAATGAGAGCCAGTTTCTTGGTGTCAGAGAAAGGTTTATAATCACGGATAAAGACAGAATATCTTAAAATAAGACAACAATGAAAACAATAATTCAGGCTTGCCACATCAATTGACTATTATTACTTTCACGAAAGATTTCTCTGTAGTATGTGATGCTGTTTGATAGCATTTTATCCATGGTAGAATTTCTTTCAAAATTGGAGTTAATTCTCTCAAACTCTGCTGTGCTTTATCAACTAAGTTTATATAATAGTCTAAATCCTTTGTTGTCAATTCAACAATGTTCACATCATCTTCACCAGGAGCAGATTCCATCTCAATAAACCACTTTCTTCGTTCATCCATAAGAGGCAGGCCCAGCACTTTGGGAGGCCAAGGCAGGAGGACTGCTTGAGCCCAGGAGTATGAGGTCACGGTGAAGTATGATCATGCTATTGCATTCCATCCTGAGTGACAGAGCAAGATCCTATCTCTAACAAAAATAAATAATAATAAGATCTGAAAGTTGAAAAGCCCTCCTTGATCCGCGGGCTTTAAGACAGATGTTGTATGAGCAGGCATGAAAACAAGCAACATTAATCTTGTATATTTCCATCAGAGTTCTTGAGTAACCAGGTGCATTGTCAATGAGCAGTAATATGCCAAAAGGAAATCTTTTTGTCTGAGCAGCAGGTCTCAACAATAGGCTTAAAACATTCAGTAAAACATGCTGTAAACAAATGTGCTGTCATCCAAGCTTTCTTGTTCCATTTCTAGAGCACAGGAAGACTAGATGTAGCATAAATCTTAAGGACAATAGGATTTTTAAGAATGGTAAGGCAGGGTATGGCGTCTCATGCATATAATCCTAGCACTCTGGGAAGCTGAGACCAGATGACTGCTTGAAGTCAGGAGTTTAAGACCAGCCTGAGCAAGAGTGAGACCCCGTTTCTACCAAAAAAGAATGGTAAATGAGCACTAACTTTAACCTAAAGTCACCAACTGCATTATTCCCCAACAAAAGAGTAAGCCTGTCTTTTGAAGCTCTGAAGCCAGGCACTGATTTTTCCTCTCTACCTATGAAAGTCCTAGATCGCATCTCCCTCCAGTATAAAGCTGTTTCATATACATTGAAACAGCTTGTTGTTTAGTGGAGCCACCTTCATCAATGATTTTAGCTACATCTTCTGGATAACTTGCTGCTTCACTCTGCACTATTATATTATGGAGACGACTTTTTTCTTTAAAATTTATGAACCAACCTGTTAGCTTCAAACTTTTCTTTTCCAACTTCCTCATCTCTCTCAGCCTTGATATAAACTGAAGAAAAGTTAAGGCCTTGCTCTCGATTAGGTGTTAGCTTCCGGGAATGTTGTGGCTGGTTTGATCTTCTATCCAGACCACTAAAACATCCTCCTTATCAGCAACAAGGCTGTTTTGCTATCTTATCATCTGTGTTCACTGGAGTAGCACTTTCAATTTCCTTCAAGAAATTTTCCTTTGCATTCACACTTGGCTGTTGGCCACAAGAGATCTAGCTTTCAGCCCATCTCAGCTTTCAACATGCCTCCCTCACTAAGCTTAGTCATTTCTAGCTTTTGATTTAGAGTGAGATATGTATGACTCTTCCTTTCACTTGAACACTTAGAGGCCACTGTAGAGTTATTAAATGGCCTAATTTCAATATTGTTGTATCTCAGGGAATAGGGAGCCCCCGGAGAGAGGGAGAAACAGGGGAACAGCCCATAGGTGGATCAGTCAGAACACACACAACATTTATCAATTAAGTTTGCCAACTTATATGGGTATGGTTTGTGGTACCCCCAAACCATCACAACAGTAAGAAAGATTACTGATCACAGATCACCATAACAGATCTAATAATGGAAAAGTTTTAAATACTGTGAAAATTACCAAAATGTAACAGTGACTTGAAGTGATTACAACATGCTGTTGGAAAATGGCACCAAGAGATTAATTCAACAGTGTTGCCACAAACCTTCAAATTGTACAAAACACAGTATCTGTGAGGCACAATAAAATGAGGTATGCCTGTATATTTTCTAGCTTTGCCACTGAAAGGGCCTAAAGCAGTTAATACCCTAGTATTAACCTAATACCACCAATGAGCATACCCAGCACTAGTGTCCACATCTTGTTTTCTAAACACCATTCTCCAACAAAAGGAACAGGAGCTCCTTAGGGAAATGGCCAATCCCAAGGCTTGGGGCAAGAAAAGTACAAGGTAAATCAGAACACCTTGTGGTGCCAGAAATTAAGCCCTGAAGGAAGGATGTGGCCATATCATGGGGACACTAGAGTAAATTTAAAGAGGCTTGCTGGACAATCTGGGATAATCTGTGCAACAAAACCTATAATGGCAAGCGATAGGCTATAACCCATTGAATTAAATGTAAATCCATGAGAGGGAGGGAGGAAGGAAAGGAAAGGAAAAGGAAAAGGAAAAGGAAAAGGAAAGGAAAGGAAAGAAAGAGAAAAGGGAAGAAAAAGCTCCTCCTTATAGAAGAATTCCTAATAGAAAAATGATGGAATTAAAAATCATCATTTGGCAACCCTCAGTCATAGTTGCTTAAAGCCAAATTAATTGGTCAGTGAAAATAAGATGAGAAACAGTATACATGAATAGTCTCAAAGTATCTCTCCACAAGATACTGTACTTATTAATTATAAAAAAAATAATAACTTTATAGTGGAAAAACTTGGCAGTGAGACCAACTCAATCAAGTGATCAAAGTTAACAATACTCATGATGGGACAAATTTACATCATGTGCCTTCCAATGTGTGAGGCCACAACATCACTTCTGAAGTTTTTGTCAAAACCACATAACTTGAATCTAAACATGAGAAAATAGAAGACAAACCCAAATTGAGAAACAAAGTAACTGGCCAATACAACTCAAAAAGTGTCAGGGTCAGCCAGGCATGGTGGTGCACACCTGTAATCCTAGCACTCTGGGAGGCCGAGGCCAGAGGATGGCTCAAGGTCAGGAGTTTGAAACCAGCCTGAGCAAGAGTGAGACTCTGTCTCTACTAAAAATAGAAAAGAAATTAATTGGCCAACTAAAAATATATAGAAAAAATTAGCCGAGCATGATGGTGCATGCCTGTAGTCCCAGCTACTCAGGAGGCTGAGGTAGTAAGATCACTTGAGCCCAGGAGTTGGAAGTTGCCAAATAATGTAATGTGTGATCAAAGATTAAATTTGGGGCCAGAAAAAGGGTCATCAAAATCTGAATAAAGTCTGTAAATTAGTTAACAGTAATAAATTAATTTTAATTTCCTCAAGTAGTATTTTAAATAGTTTAAATAGTTTATCAAATCAATAATACTGATGTTAATTGATGATGGTTTTAGTAACTATATTGAGGTAATGCAAGAGAATGTCATGTTTAGGAAATGTACACTTAAGTTTTAGAGGTAAAGAGGCTTCATACCAAAAACTGTAGGAAAAGTAAGTGTGTGTGTATGTATGTGTGTGTGTGTGTGTGTGTGTGTGTGTGTAGAAATAGAAAGAATGAGTGATAAAACTTGAGTGGTCAAATGCTAACATCTGAAACATTTGAGGCATCTGGGTGAAGGATATACAGAAATTCCTTGCACTATTTTTACAACTTTTTCATATGTCTAAATTTTTTTTATTTAGATCAAAAATTATTTCAAAGGTAAAAAAAAAAAAAAAAAAAAAAAGGTTTAAGTCCCTCCTGTTATTCTCTCTCCTTGCTCACAGTACTTTACTTTTTTTCTGTTTGTGCATTAGATCGTAAGCACCATAAAAACAAGAGACTATATTTGTTCTCCTCAATGTATAAGCAGCACTCGGCACAATACTTTACACTTTAGAGGCACTAAATATTTTGAATGAAAGACTTAATCATAGACCATAATTACAGTTTCTACTCAAATATCCTTCTACTGATACAATTTTAAGAGATCTCCAATCAACTGATGAATGGATACATAAGATATCTATGCACTGAAATATTATTTAGCAATAAAAAGAAATTAAGTACTGATACATCCTACAACATGGATAAATCTTGAAAACATTATACTAAGTGAAAAAAAGCCAGTCAAAAAGGACCATATATTATATGATTATACTTATATGACAGGTCCAGAAAAGGCAATCTACACAAACAGAAAGTAGATTAGTGGTTGCCTAGGCCTGGGGGTGTGGCTAAGGGGTGAGGAGGTTTCTTTGGGGGTAAATATTCTAAAATTGATTGTGTTGATGGAGGCACACAGTGACTATATTAAAAGCTATTGAACTGTACACCTTAAATGGGTGAAGTTCAAGGTATGTGAATTATTCTCAATAAAACTTAAAAAAAGAAAACTTTAAGAGCTCTGCTAGAATGGTTAACAGAAGGTCTGATATATATAGTAATCTATGCCTATGTAAAGTACTTTATGTGGTAAGTTGCTATGTTTGCAGCCATAATGTATAGCATTGAAAACCAGTTCATTAGAGAATTTCCTAACCTTCTATTAAAACATCAATCAAATCATAACTTGGTAAAAAAAAAAAAAAACTTCTATTAAAATTAAACTCAGTAGACAATCTTACATTTCTCTAATAAAGATTGCCAAACAAAAAAAATAACTATTTTATGATATAGAAAAGAAATTACCAGCAATTTCAGCCCAATATCTAGCCTTTATAGGTCAAGGGTGGGTGAGAGAAAATGCTCTCAAGACTAGTCAATCCTGGCTCCTTCTCTGCTCTCGAGGGTTAGTCTAGGATCATCTCTTCCCAGGGGCCTTCTCTGCCCCTCAGATCAGGTTGAAGTACTCTCCTCTGGGTTCCTGCTGCACCCTGTACATATTTCTACCCTAGCACTTCTTGAAATAAACTATTTTTCTCTTCCATTTGGATGATAAAGATCATATAAATTAATGAACATGTACTAATCACCTCTGTATCCCTAGTACCTACCATAGTACCAGCATCCAAAAAAGTCTCAACAAAAAATTATAACATTACAATAGCAAAAAAAAAAAAAAAAAAAAAAAAAAAATGGGCAAAATATTTGAACAGACATTTCTCAAAAGACATACAAATGGCCAACAGGAATACGAAAAAATGTTCAACATAATTAACCATCAGAGAAAAACAAATCAAAACCACAATGCAGTATCATCTAATCCCAGTTAAAATGGCTTGTATCAAAAAGACAGGCAACACTGAGGGAAAAAAAAGAAAAAAGACAGATGCCGATGAGGATGTGAAGAAAGGAGAACCCTTCCACACTGTAGGTCAGAATGTAAATTAGCATGGCCACAATGGAGAACACTATGGAGGTTCCTCAAAAAACTAAGAACAGAATTTACATATGATCCAGCAATTCCACTACTAAGCATATGAGGTCGGTCTCGAAAGTCTTCAGCCATGTAAACTGTTCTCATTGTATTACCAATGGCTGGATACTTTCAGGACAGCCCATGTATATCCAAAAAAAAAGAAAACAATATATCAAAGATCTCTTTACATGTCATGTTTATTGTAGTACTATTCATAAAAATATGGAAGCAATCTAAGTCCTCATTAACAGATGAATGAATAAAGAACATGTGGTGTATATATACCATGCAATACTATTCTGCCATAAAAAAGAAGGAACTCCTGTCATTTACAGCAACATGGATGGAACTGTAGGCCATTAAGTTAAGTGAAATAAGCCAAGCACAGAAAGACAAACATTGCATGTTCTCGCTCATTTGCAGAGCTTTAATTTTTTTTTTTTTTAATTTTATTTTGAGAACCTCACTGTATTGCCCAGGTTGGACTGCAATGACATCACTTACTGCAGCCTCAAACTCCTGGGCTCAAGGGATCCTCCTGCCTAAGCCTCTTAAGTAGCTGAGACTACAGACAGGCACAGGCCACCACACCCAGCTACTTTTTCTATCTTTTGTAGAGTTGGGGTCTCTCTATGTTGCTCAGGGTCTCAAACTCCTGGCCTCAAGCGATCCTCCCACCTCAGCCTCCCAAAGTGATAGCATTACAGGTGTGAGCCATTGTGCCCAGCCATATGCAGGAGCTTTAAAAAGTGGATATCATGAAAATAGAGAGTAGATTGGTGATTATCAGAGACAGAAAAGGGGAGGGGGAAAGAAGGAAGGGGGAAAAAAAAGAATATAAATGTATTCATTACCATGGATCTATATACTTAAAAATGGTAAAGATGGTAAATTATATATGTATATTTTACCCCAATAAAAAATTTTTTAAAAAAAATTTGTGGAGTTTTACCTACAGTGTAAATTTGAATCTATCTGACTTGTATAAGTCTCAGTTTTCTACTTATCAAATAAGAATGACACCAATTGTCTTACCTAACTCAAGAGATGAGAAGTGAAAAACAAACTAGGAAATATAAGGAAACGTACTTTGAAAAAATGACGTGGTATAAATATATACTGTTCTATTATAAACTACTCTATATAAAATATTAGTTATTATTTTATGGGTCTTTCTATGTAATTTAATTTTGTTACATTTTGTCTTTGATACTTCAGGATCTAAGAAGGCATGAGGGGTGAGAATGACCTGAACAAGAACTGATATGTCTAAACTGTTCACCATTATATACTTTTTTTGTCAATTATTATATGCAAAATACAAAGCATTTTTTTAATTCAGTAACAATTAACGTTAAATTACTCAGTAAAGTAGCAAAGAATATAACTGCTATACAGGTTACTTTACAATCTACTTTCCTGTCTCTGTGCCCTGAAATGACTCAGAACTACAGGCTAAAATTCTATATTTAAAAAGAAAAGAAAAAAGAAATTCATGACCTGAATGTTGCCACCACACCTCATAAATACAGCACCTTCGGCTGCTAAAACCTTTTATGCATTCAAGAGCCCTATGTGTTCTTGACAGAAACCATATTCAAGAAGCTGAATTTAGAACATGCTGACCTTGAGCAAATCAATGCCCTTAGCATGTACTTCTGGCTTCGATCACTGCAAGAGCTAGACAGCCTCACCATCTATAGTAGTCAACAATTTCTGGCCACTGTCCCCTGTCTATTTTAAGATACCCCTACTACATTTCTGTGTTACACAGTTCAAAGAAATAGAATAACCCATGAACTTGTGTTTACCTGTGTCTAACTAAACACAGGTTTAAGCCTGTGTTTACCTTGGAAATCAGGGTATGTGTGCTTTCACTGTGCTTTGCTCAAAAATATTTAATTTGGTAAGTTTCCACTTCCTGCTTTCATTTTTTTAATGCAACATATTTTTGACAAAGATTGACAAATCAAGTATAAGACACTTTTGCTTATTGCCTAATCAGAATTATAAGTTACCTAGTCATAAACCGAGCCAGAATCGACAGGGTTCAAAACAAAGTACAAACAAATATTGAAAGAGAGTAACAGTTATTTGCCTTTTTCATGCAAAATTACACTTGTATTAAAACTGTACCTGATTAAGGACTATACTACATTTTCACCAATCTACCTTAATATTCACTAACTCTTCTAACTCTTGGATCTAATTGACTCATAAAGTCCTTTAAATTTTTTATCCAGGCAACATCAACCAAAATGATTACACTAGTTACTGTTTACAAATAAGAGCTTCATTTTTTTTTACCCTAATACAGAACCTGTAATTTAGTATGGCAATTGTATAACTTCTGAAAGGTAAATTATTTACCTGAAATTTATATAAACACAAATTAGAAACTACTAATTGTACTTTGTAATTATTCATAGCTTTTTTTCATTCCCAACACAGAGACTGATATAAAGCTAGAAACCAGTATCATAAAATATTTACCATTTTAGATTGCTTTTTGAAGGATTTCCCTCACCCTCTTGAAACATTTAGTAAACCAATAGACATTCTCAAGTATAAAAAATAAATGAGGCTTTTTTTTTTACTTTCATCTAAAATATTTCATAAAGAAAGGGAGGCTAGGTATCACATGAAGCTAAATCTGATATGCAGAATAATGCAATACCCAAATAAAGTGAAATCATTTACTAACAAGTAAACTAAATATAGGACCCAAGAAGCTGGAGCCTGGGAGTTTATATAATACGCTAGCTGACTATAAAGCTCTTAAGACAGAATCCATAGAGTAGAAAGGGAAAGGGGTAAAATAGTACCATTCTTCGTGTGCTGTTAAATAAGATTTTAAAATAATTTTTCCAGAAAAAAATTAACTAAAAGCTAATCTTGCATTTCATTAAATTAAAAAAAAATATGTCAGAAACACAGTGGATCAAGTAAATTGAATTATGTGATATTAATAAGAGCTGCTACTCTGCAACAACAGCAAATTACCTTTTAACTGACCTAAAAAGTTTTAAGAATAGTTTCTAGCACTCTACTACTAAAAACCATATAATCAGGAATATACTATCAATAAATCAAGCTATATTCCTAATATATATTTGAATAAACTTTATTACTCTGAGTAGCATAAATGTACAATTCCTTATGATGACCTACTGATGGTAAGGCATATATATATATATACACACATATATATATATTTCCCCCCCAGGGGAAGAAATTCAGCTATTATTATTAGAATTTGACAGGCTTCAAACACATATGATAGGAATTTTTATCATTAAAAATCTACCTAGTAAAGTTTTAGGTGACCAGTGACTTTGTCTATTAGGTGTGCTGGTCCTGGCCCAATTCCTAGGACAGTTCGAGAGCCTGGTGCAATCTGAGTACGCCCAACATCTCGGATTAAACTCACAATCAGTCCCAGCATTTCCGTGTGGGTCAGTAATTCAACCAGGGTTTCTTCATCAGGAGCTTTGACCACTACTTTTTGGGCTGGCCACAGTATTCCCACTGTTTGAGCACTGCAGGGTTTCTCCTTTGAACTTGCTTATAGGCAGAAACAGCAGCATGACAGCACTGGGCAGCCACTTTTCCTTTTCCCATCTTTAAGTTGGTTCGAACCACAAGAATCAGTTTGTACTCCCCATTTTCTCCTAAGATGCTTGCTTCAGTTTCAGTCTCTGTGTCTGCCTTGCTCGTCAAGCTTTGGAGAGCATCCCAATGTGTACTCGGAGGCCCAAGCCCAGGCACATGCCACAAGCAACTCCAGCAGCCAAGGTGAAAGCACCAGGATTAGCCAAATATTCCATAACCAAGGATGTGCAGGGCATCTAAAATACCCCTGCTCCTTCTCAGTCTCGCCTTCCCGTTCTTCACTTCTAGGCAGCTAACATGCGTCTGACGGGCGAGCTCAGTAAGGCACATATTTAGAGTTGACTTTTGGAGTAATTAATTTCTCCTTTATTTTGTACTGGGGACTACAGTACACACTTGCAAGAAGAGTAATCAGGTACAATGCAAAGGCAGATGCAATACTGGAAAATAACTACCCCTTAGTGGATCTAAATTTATAACCCTCGTGTTCTAATAACTCCTAATAAAAACTGCATGTTTTTGTCTATTTAGTAACTTATGAATGACCAATATTGGCAGATCCTGTATTTGCCCATTATGTTGGGCCTTGCGGGGCTATAGAGTACACAAAGACTATAAATTTGTTTAGGCTAAAATGAAAATAATTCTCAAAATTATGAAACTATGCTATGAATTCAAAAACATTTTCACACGCAAAAATGAATTTTTGAGTCTTAGTAATCATTAGCTAGCCCATCAGACTATTGTATTTCAAGCTAGTATTAATCATGACATTGTAGTACTTTATCAATATTTACATGGAAAGTGTTTAATTCTTTAAATTCTCCACATAGGACAAACACCAAAATAGCATTACTCATAGCATATAAACTGGTTATGAAAAGGTGGCCTAAACATTCATGGGAGCCATATCTAAATCTTAAAATCATTGATCAGAATAACTGCTTGAATTCTCATACAGGTTGACCATCCCAAATCCAAAAACCTGAAACTTTTTGAGCACTGAATGACATTCAGATTTTCGGATTTGGGATGCTCCATTGGTAATGCAAATATTCCAAAATCTGGAAAAATCCAAATTCCAGAACACTTCTGGTCCCAAGCATTTCAGATAAGGGATACTCAACCTGTATATAGTTTTTCCAAATATTCATTTACATATGATTATGCCTTTAATAAACTATTTCTCAAGTGCTGAAATGTTCCAAGATATATTTTAAAAATACTGTAAAAAAACACTTTTCCAACATTTAACGACTTCTGTTTGATCATCATTGATCATGTCTTCATATCTTCTTTATCATTCCTTCATGTCTTCTATTAACTATAAAAATAACCAGATGTCTTTGGCATGGAATTTTGCAGTGGAGATTTCTATTCTGCTTGAGCAGATTTTATGCCTAGATTTTAAAAACCTTTTTAAACCGTCAAACCTAAACTGATCTTGTCTTTATTTCCTTATTTAACAGTATTCTCCTTCACCACATACACTTACAAAATTATTTCAGTTAGCAGAAATTCAACATTTATTAAATAACCAAAAAGTAAATAGTTGTACTTACCTATAGTACCGAGATTGTAGATATGTTGAACAAACAGTCTTTGATACATGACTGGCCGACCCAAAGTCTATCACTTTAACCCTGTACGGCTGACGAACAGGATCCACCAACATAATGTTCTCTGGTTTGAGGTCAGCATGAATTAAACCAAGACTTTTCAATTTTTTCAGTGCAGTGGCCACTTGTTGAAGAATTGGCCGAATCACTTTTAGTGGCAGGGGACTGAATTTATTTTGTTTCAGAAAGTCATACAAGTTTTGTTCCAGCATCTCAAAGACTAAACAAGTATGGTTACGGTGCTGAAAACATTCATAAGCTCGTACAAAGTTATATTCATCAGCATTTTCCGTACTGAGCCTTGCTAATATGCTTACTTCTATTTGACCTTGACGTGCATAAGAAGGGTGATTCTTCAAAATTTTGATTGCTACAATTTCATTTGTTCCTCGTTTCCAGCATTTAACTACCTGGCCAAAAGTGCCTCGACCAAGAAAATCAAGGACTTCATAAGTATTTTTCATGGAGCATAAGACTTCATGCTGTACTAACTGATAGTCACCTTCTCCAGTGGTACAATTCTGTTTTGATCCTGTGGTAGTTGTCACAACCGTCACTGGATTGCCTATGTTAGTTTGCAACATTGCAGGAAGTATGGACAATTCATCCACAATCTGCATTGCGCTGCTATGATTATCCAACTCCTCACTCTTGCGCTTCAATCCACATCGCTGAGGGCCTTCTAGGAAGTTAAACCTGTTTCGCCACACCCCAATCTGAGGCGCCTCCACTTGAGCTTGCTGCTCCTGAGCTGCTATGACCTTTGTAGCACCTGCAGTGTTTTTCAAAACAACAGCACTAGTCTGCAAAGAAAAGTTGTGTCCTCGAGGTCTATTAAATTGTATCTTTGTCTGAAAAGCACTACCCTTTGTGGGAGGATGAGAATTTCCAAAGTTTCTACCATTCACATAGGTCTGTGGATCGGTTCTTTCCTGGAACACACAACTGCTTGGCTCTACTTTGAGTTTCTTCACACTACAAAAGGCACTTGACTGAGTTTGATAAACATATGGTGGGTAGACCAAGACTTGTGAGGCCATACCTGCAAAAGAAAAAGAGAAAATGAAAATATTACCAAAAAAAATCTTTTTTAATTTTAAATCTCAGGAAGAAAACTTTTAAGGGTCATAACCATAATTTGTAAAACATAAAAATAATTAAATTCCATTATGACTTTTTTCCTTTGAAGAAGATAAGTATCTTTAATATCTCCATTTTAGTTAATTAGTGTTTCAGCTACTTGGGGTAGCGCAGAAGGCTGCGAATAAAGAGTCAAATGCGTTCATTTTCTCATTATATACAGAATAGCTACAATGGCTAAGATACGCCCCAGAAACTGTGTCAACCATTTTCCCCCAAAAGGAAAATTACAGATGCTTCAACTGCACACATTTTGCAAAAGTAAAGCATTTTATCACCAAATTAAAATTTATGAACCAATGACAAGAAAAAAAATACATTACATAAACATAGTTTATAGTCATATCCCTTAAACCGAAAGCTCAAGACTCCTTCAGGAAGAAGAAAAAAAATCCATGCCAGATTTAAAAATATATATTGGCAAGGATTTTAAGTAAAATGAGGGTACCCATTTCATGAACAGCTAATCCTGTATTCTACTTACTAAATATATTACCTTTTGATCTTAAAAGTATTATACTACAAAGAGAAGTTAATGACTTTCTACTCAGTTACAGTCATGTTGCCTCTCTTCTCAATTTGTATTTCATTATATTGATATTCCTTCAAACTCCCACCAAATAACAGTACTAGTTCACTTATATTTGAAAAATAGATTATTTTAAATTATTCTAAAGTTCCCAAAGACTAACTGACATTCTATTTATTTTATCCCTGCATTCAAAATTGATTTGAGGTTACTGAGGATAAAATAACAAACATTCTTACTACATCACTATTAAGTACATTATGGTTTATAAATAATATTTGATTCTGATTTAACATATATATGAAAAAGGATCTAACATTTTATACTGGCATACTTAGTTTTCTTCTCTATGACCTTATTTTAGCAACTTACAATTTATATAATATGAAATCCATCCAGCAGCTGCTGACCTTAGTATAGTAACTGAAAACATACACACACACACACACACACACATATACAAATATACAAACAACAAGAACAACTCCTTAGTATCACTGCTGGAAAAAACTGTTAATGACACAGGTGTTTTATCTACCTGGTCTACAACACTACATAAAAGTAAGTCAAAACAACCATTTGATAGAATCTTCATTTTAAGTAATATTCCTTTTTTTCTTTTTAAGAGATAAGGTCTTGCTCTGCCCTCCAGGCTGGAGAACACTGGCTCAATCATAGCTCACTGTGACCTTGAACTCCTGGGTTCAAACAATCCTCCTGCCTCAGTTTTTCTAGTAACTAGGACTACAGACCTGGGCCACCACACCTGGCTAATTTTTTGTAGAGATGGGGTCTCACTATGTTGCCCAAGCTAGTCTCAAACCCCAGCCTCAAACGAGCCTCCTGCATTGGCTTTCCAAAGTGCTGAGTTTATAGGCACCAGCCACCATGCCTGACTCATTTTTTTCTACTTGAACAAAATTACCTTGGAATTTCCCTAATGGTAAAATCCTGATACAAATGATCAAGTATAAAAATAAACAGATAAACTAGATATAAGAACATTACATGATGTTCTCTTTATTTAAATGTCCTTCTGCACATCTACTCTTGAACATTTAGCAAACTCCTTTAGATTCAGATCAAAGTAAAGTAATATCTTCTTGACTGAACCCTTTCCTGAAACATATACGCTCACCAATCACACTCCAGGCAGAGCTGGGCATTCAGTGCTCTCATAGCAGTTCCTAAATTCTTCTCATTTGCCCTCAGGACATTGTATTGCATCGTAATTGTCAGTGCATACATCTGCCTTTCACACTAGATCTAAAACAAAGTGCCCAAGATACAGAGTTGGTGTTTAATAAATGTTGGTTAGCTGAATTAATTCAAAATACCTTCATTTTCCATAACTTAAAAATCTATATTAAAACTGTACAGTTTCCTACTAGTTTAATTAATCACAAACACACATTCTTTAAGTCAGAAACAACAGATTGCCATCATTAAATTAAACATCTATAATATTAAAAGTAATAAAAGCTACCACATACTGAGTACTTACTATGCTACAATTTAATTAATGCTTTATTTTCAATATTGTATTTAATCATAGCAATATCTTCCCAATTTGCTGTTAAGAAAACTAAAGCTTAGAGAGACTAGTTAGGTAACTGGCCCAAGGTCACGTAGCTAAGGTGTGGTAAAAGGAATAAGAAATATACCACCCTTCAGATAAAAAGCATGATTTATACACCTCTTTTAACTTCCTAAAAGTTTTCTTGTACATTACCCACCATATTCCTAATTCAACCTTGCCTTGATAAGAAATCAGCTACAAAATCTTATTTGATTAATTAAGACTTGATGTTCACTGTGTAAAAGAAATCACAAATTGAAATTCTGCAGTTCAAACCCATTTTATCTGTTTTCTTAAAATGTCATTAGCATCTATTCTATACCTTTACTCAGAAGAAATTTCAAAATTCTACCAATTTATCAATATTTAATGAAACAAAACTACATTAAAAACTAACCATATCATTTATGCACTTTTGTGAAGCTCCCCAACCTTATCCTCAATAATTTAGCATTGCCATGATTTTCCTAATTTTTAAACTATTTCTGTAACACATACCCAAACTCAGAGAGATGGATGATAAAACTCTCAAGTAAGAAATTTTAAAACAGCTATTATATACCCATGGATTTAAAGGAAAGCATAAACATTAATAGGAGAGACAGGAAAAGTCTGAAAGAACCCTGCATACCACACATACACAGATGGCGGAAAAGCAATTTGGCAATATATAACAAAATTGCAAATGGACATATCCTCTGACCTAGAAATTCAGGCAACTCAGATACGGTACAAGTATGTTCATTGCAGCACTGTGTAAAGACATATAATATTACAAATAACCTAAAAATCCATCAAAAAGGCACTGGTTAAATGCACCTTGATACATGCACCAACATCTTTAAAAAGAATGACGACAATTTATTTGCCCTCTTATGGCCTGACTACCAACATAATATTATTACATGAAAAAAGCAACATTCAGAAAAATGTGTACTTTACAATAGCTATTACCATGTGTGTTTAATTAAAAGGGAACTGTATATGTATATAAGAGCTGTCCAGAAAGTATCCAGCTATGTAAATCATTCTCATTATATCAACAATGGCTGGATACTTTCCCAACAGCCCTCATATATTTGCATATACATCGATTATCTGTAGATGCATAAAGAAATTATGGGTTTCTTTGCCTTAATAGAGAGTAATGAAAAAATGTACTTTTCACTGTACAAACTTTTTTACTACATGCATGTATTACCTGTTCAAAAAAAGCTTTTCTTTTTTGAGACAAAGTCTCCCTTTGTTGCCCAGGCTAGAGTGAGTGCCGTGGCCTCAGCCTAGCTCACAGCAACCTCAAACTCCTAGGCTCAAGCGATCCTGCTGCCTCAGCCTCCCAAGTAGCTGGGACTACAGGCATGCGCCACCATGCCTGGCTAATTTTTTCTATATATATTAGTTGGCCAATTAATTTCTTTCTATTTATAGTAGAGACAGGGTCTCACTCTTCCTCAGGCTGGTTTCGAACTCCTGACCTCGAGCTATCCGCCGCCTTGGCCTCCCAGAGTGCTAGGATTACAGGCATGAGCCACCTCGCCCAGCCCCCAAAAAGCTTTTGAATCAACAGAGGAACCTATTAAAATATATACGTTTCATATTTAGAAATAAAATAATAACCTGGGATTTGCTTTGAAGTAATACAGAAGAGGAAAAACTGGATGGGCATATGGATAAGATTAGTCATAAATTCTTAATCAGAGAAGTTTGATGATAGGTACTTTGGAGTTCATTATACTACCCTACTCTTTTAATATGTGTACATTTTTCTTTAATAAAAAGTTAGGAGGCCAACGCAGGAGGATTGCTTAAGACCAGGAGTTCAAGACCAATCTGAGCAACAAAGCGAGACCCTGTGTCTACAAAAAATAGAAAAATTAGCTGGGTATGGTAGTTCATGCCTGTAATCCCAACTACTCAGCAGGCTAACACAGGAGGAACACTTGAGCCCAGGAATTTGAGGTTGCTATGAGCTAGGCTGACGCCACAGCACTCTAGCTCCGACAACAGAGTAAGACCCTATCTCAAAAAAAAAAAAAGGTAAATAAACATACTTTTTAAACTCCACCCCGAAAGAGTTTGATTCAGTAGGTCTGTGGTGAGGTCCAGACATGTTTTTGTAAATGTACAAGCTCTCAGGGCCACTAAGAATCACTAAAATCTGAGAACCAATGACCTAGTCTGTACAAAAATCACAGGCAAATTCGAGTCCTACTAATTCAGGGCCCTCAAGTCTGAAAAAACAGGATGAAGTGCCAGTGAACAGGATCAATACATACTACCCTAGGTCAAATTAAAGAAACTGCTACAATTTCTGAATCGTGCTGTTCCTACCTTCTCTCTCCCAATATGGTGAACTAGAAAGCAAACAACTCAAAAAGGCAAAAGCCCTAACCAGGGACAACTAAAGGAAGTTTAGAAAAAATTATCCCTCACCAACCAATTCTCAACCACTATGCTCTATGGAATCAACCTCAAAGGGGACTTTTTTAGAAAATAAACACAGATAGGAATATCAAATAATATACACAGCACATCAGAAGGCAGAGGTGGTGGTGGTGGAGACAGTTATAAAAGACCACCAAGAAAGAAGATATAAATTGCTAATTAATTGACCACTATGACTCCCTGCCATCTCCAGGTATTAGACATCTCCAGGGAGAAGTCTTTCCCTTCTCCTACCCTCCATCAGATAAACTCATGGCCTGAGAAGAGTATCTTATCCCTGGTGCTTATGAATTTTAAAGAGTACTGTATTCCTAGGAACTGCTGATGCCCATAGAGTCCAAAACATTATTTCAGTACAATACTATTTCCTATTCTTTTTCATTGCAATATACACTATGTTATGAGCTATATTATTCATGACTTTGCTATATGTTCCTATCAACCAAGGCATGAAGTTTTGAAATACTACCCCTTTGTGAGCTGCAGCTGCCTATAAAATATTACTCAGAGAACAGTGACGACTCCTATTAGAGCAACCATTAAGCTTCCATCCCCAATAATCTCAGGTACTGTGTGTGTGTGTGTGTGTGTGTGTGTGTGTGTGTGTGTGTGTGTGTGTGTGTGTGTGTGTGTGTGTGTGTGTGTGTGTGTGTTGTGACAGAGTCCTGGTTGGTCTGAGTACAGTGGTGTTTACAACTAATTAATCAAAACCAGTTACAGATTCCTTTGTTCCTTCTCCACTCCCACTGCTTCATTTGACCAGCCTTTAAAAAAAAGAGAGAGAGAGAAACAGTCTTACTCTGCCAACCCAGGGTAGAGTGCAGTGCCATCATCAGAGCTCACTGCAACCTCAAACTCCTGGGCCCAAGCCATCCTCTTACCTCAGCCTCCTGAGTAGCTGGGGCTACAAGTGAGTGCCACAACATCCACCTAATTTGTCTACTTTTACTAGAGATGGGGTCTCACTCTTGTTCAGGCTGGTCTGGACCCCTGAGCTCAAGCAATCCTCCCACCTCAGCCTCCCAAAATGCTAGGATTACAAGCTTGAGCCCCCCGTGCCCACCCAATCTCAGGTACTTTCACCGGCTATGGCCCAAATGTTTATGACCCCCCCCAAAAAAGAATGTATATGTTGAAACCTAAGCCCAAGGTGACAGTATTAAGAGGTAGGGCCAGGTATAGTAGCTCACGCCTGTAATCCCAGCACTCTGGGAAACTGAGGCAGGAAGATTATTTAAGGCAAGGAATTTGAAATCTGCCTGGGCAACATAGTGAGACCTGTCTCTATGAAAAATTAGCTAGGTGTGGTGGCACACACCTGTAGTCCCAGCTACTCTGGAGGCTGAGGCAGAAAGATCACTTGTGCCTAACAGTCTGAGGTTGCAGTGAACTAGGATCATGCCACTGCACTAGGTGACAGAGCAAGACCCTGCCTCAAAACAAAACAAGAGGTAGGGCCTTTGGGAGGTGATCAGGTCATGATGGCTCTGTCCTCATGAATGGGATTTAGTGCTCTTATAAAAGAGGCCTGAAGCAGCTTGTTCACCCCTTTTACCATGTAGAACACACTTAGAAAGCACCATCTTTGAAGCAGAATGTGAGCCCTCACCAGACCGCAAATCTGCTGTCATCTTGACCATGGACTTCCCAGCCTCCAGAACTATGAGCAACAAATTTATGCTTTTTATAAATTACCCGGTCTAAGGTATTTTGTTAAAGCAGCCGAAATGGACTAACATATAGATCTTATTTTTCCAATCCTCTAATAAATGTACAGGTCCCATCTAAACTCTATTCAAATTGTTCACACCCTTTCACAATTACCAAGCCAGCAATGTAAGCAATATCAACACCCACAGTCATGAGTCTGATCGTTGCTCACCACAGTGAAATATGTTTCAGTCTTTTGTTTTATCACACGTAATATCAGGCCTTCTGGAAAGGAAGGGAAGGAATAGAGATAGAAATACTTTACTAACCTATATTCAATTCATTAGCCAATATGAAACTTCTGAATCATTTTCTGCCAAACTTATACACACCCCATATGTAATAGGGCTCTTCTTTTAAATGTACTGTGATATCACAAATAGATTCTTTTTTTGAGATAGGGTCTCACTGTTCCCCTGGCTTTAGTGCAGTGGTATCATCATAGCTCACTGCAACCTCAAACTCCTGGGCTCAAGCAATTCTCCTGCCTCAGCCTTCAGAGTAGGTGGCACTACAGGAGTGTGCCATCACACCCAGCTAATTTTTCTATTTTTTTGTAGAGATGGGTCTATGTTGCTCAGACTGGTCTCAAACTCCTGGCCTCAATCGATCCTCCTGCAGCAGCCTCCCAAACTGCTAGGATTACAGAAATAAGCCCCCATGCCTGGACCAAATAGATTTAATAAAAGGTAATAATGTCTTGTATTGCATTCTCCTTATTCAATTTTCTTCTACTTGTTCAAATCTCCATTTTTTAAATCTTTTTCTTTTTAAAAACTGTAGTAAAATATACATAAAATTTATCATTTTAACCATTTATAAGTGTAATGTTCAGTGGCATTAAGTATATTCATAATGTTGTGCAACCATCACCACCATCCATCTCCAGAACATTTTTCTCTTCTAATACTGAAACTCTGTACCCATTAAACAATAACTCCCTCTCCTCTGTCACTCTAACCCTTTACAATCACCATTCTACTTTCTGTCTCTATGAATTTAAGTATTCTAGGTAGCTCGTAAGTGGAATCATAAAATATTTGTCCTTTGATGATTTTGCATGTCTTCAAGGTTTATCCTTGAAGCATGTGCAGGATTTCCTTTAAGACTGAACAGTATTCCACTGTGCGTATAAACCACTTTTTGTTTATTCATTCATCTATCGATGGACACACAAGTTACTTCCACGTTTATTACTATGAATGATGCTACTATGAACATGGGTGAACAAATACCTTTTTGAAACTTTGCTTTCAATTCTTTTTTGTTTATATATCCAGAAGTGGAATTGCTGGATCATATGGTAATCCTGTTTTCAATTGTTGAAGGAACCACCTTACTGTTTTCCATAGCAGCTACACCATTTTACATTCCCACCAGCAGCGCACAAAGGTCCAGATTTCTCCACATTTTCACTGACACTTGTTCTTTTCTTTTTTTTTTTTTCTTTTTTGTAATAGCCATCCTAACAGGCATGAAGTGGTATCTCATTGTGGTTTCCAAATCTGTTTTTAAATCTAATTCTTTCCTCATCAGTATCGTACCAACTATAATAATACTTAGAACTTGATGTCAGCCTAACAAGTAAACTTTCTTTCCTTTCATCTGAGTTAATGATGAAGAATGTTAAACACTAGACACACCTAATACTAAGTTCTATGCTAAGGAAACATTTGTGTTAGCCTGGCATTGCCAAGAATTTCTGAGCTCTTGCCAGTTCTTTCAGGCTATCACTTAAAAATATAGATTATTAAATTATTAAAAACATTGTATTAAATTAAGATACAACCGTGAAAATGTGATGATTAGTACTGAAGATTTCTAAAGACCTATTAGAAGATATAAATGAAAATAACAAATAAAATAAAAGCCTTTTTTAAAAAAACAGAAACAAGACTTATTTTTAACCTAAAGGACAACTCAGGGCCCCCAAAAGATTATCCCACAATAAAAAGGGGTAAGAGGCCGGGCGCGGTGGCTCACGCCTGTAATCCTAGCTCTCTGGGAGGCCGAGGCGGGCGGATTGCTCGAGGTCAGGAGTTTGAAACCAGCCTGAGCAAGAGGGAGACCCCGTCTCTACTATAAATAGAAAGAAACTAATTGGCCAACTAATATATATAGAAAAAATTAGCCGGGCATGGTGGCACATGCCTGTAGTCCCAGCTACTTGGGAGGCTGAGACAGAAGGATTGCTTGAGCCCAGGAGTTTGAGGTTGCTGTGAGCTAGGCTGACGCCACGGCACTCACTCTAGCCTGGGCAACAAAGCGAGACTCTGTCTCAAAAAAAATAAAAAATAAAAAATAAAAAAAATAAAAAGGGGTAAGAAACCAAAGAATTAAATTTGCAGCCAAAACTCCTCAGATTTAAAAAAAAATAGCAATACAACAAAGTCACCTCAATGAAAGATACTTTAGGGATATTTTCATTCCACTGCAAATAAGCAGTTACATTAGATCAAAGTAAGATTTTGATTCTGTTAACATAAAACCTTTACATTCAGATTTCTTTTGTGAACTCACCTATCATCTCTGTTTCCAGGATATAGTAAAATAAGTACAAGCAAGTGCAATAATACTTTAAAAAATGAACTTATCACTCTTTAAATGGAGACAGAATGCACAGGAAATGAAAAATACAGGTAAAGTTGCTTATCAGGTATATGTACCAATGCACCTTTAATCTCATGGCTTCAAAGCTAATAGCCACAAAATGCTCCTATATGAAAACTCAATGATATATTCCACACAGTTAGGGTAGTCCTAAATTCACTAACAGTGTTAATAGGGTTTTAGTTAAATTACACGCATATACATTACAGAGTATAATTACCTTTTATTATGCTGTAATCAGCACTAGAATATTTTAAATAAATTGAAAAGCACTATGCAAAACAATCAGTGAGTATGCTAAAAAAGCAAAGAAACCAGCAACACCAAACACACACACACACACACACACATGAGCAGGTTTTGACCTACTCCCAAGTCCCTATCCTCTTCCTATTTTGGTCTCTACTTTGATTCAGTCATCTCTCACAGTCCTCTCTTTCCCTACCTCATCTCAATTAAACCCCAAGATCTGACCTGCCCATTATCAACACAGTCCTTCAGATTCTGTCCTCAAAACGTTGTCCACCTTTTCCTTTGACCTACCACCATCTCTTTCCAATTATCTCTCACCAGACTCCCAATATTCTTGGCTAGATTCTAGTTCCTCTTTCTAATAAAATAATAGATTCAAAATTAACACTTCCCTTATATAATATAAAAGGCATTTATAAAGAGGCTTAGCAGCAAAAGAATCCAAAATTCTAAATATGAATACAATGGTTGGTTCTCTTTATCCTCACACATTTCAAGTATGATAAACTTTGAAGAAGTGAACCACTTTAGGGGAGGTAGTATTCATGCAAACTTTTAAAAAGAAGTAAAAGCACTTTAGGGAAGGTAGCCCTCACCCACCATTTTAATGGCAAAATGAGTAATCAAATTAGTCTTTCCAAAAAATGAGCTTTGAGCACCAGTATAATGATTTTCATAACACTGCAGAAATGTCTCCAGCCCATAAGAACACTTTATAGGCAACCCACACTCTAAGCACAAAATACCTTTTTGAAAATAATAGGGTCAACCTACTTCACCTGGCTAGTGGGCCAAAGAGAAATTGGGCTGTTCTTAAAATACTTTTGCATTCCTCACAAAGTCTAGCAGAGTTAAATGAATAAAGCCTCAAGCTACTCTACAGCTTTTCTTTTTTTTTTTTTCTTTTTTTTTTTTTTCAAAGCATCTTTCGCAGAGAATACTCTACAGCTTTTCAAACGTATCTTTTATAGGATATTGCAAACAGCTTGATCTCAACTCTAATTTTGACACAAATGACTATGTCTTGATTTCACAAGGTCAGACAGGTAGTGCTCCTTTCATGTGAAAGCAATGAAGATACAGTGAAGTCTTCAACGTGACAATATTGTCTATAACCTAGTTTCATGAAAATAGCAGATTACCCCAGGCTGGTTTATCCATAGATTTGAAGATTTTGCTTCCATGATCATACTTAGAATAAAAGGTTTCACTTTTTCCATTTTTAAAATGTATTCAGCAACATCAATCAGTGGAAACGAATATTAAGATATCCATGTTTCATTCAGAAACCATTTTATGATATAACTGGATACCATTTAACAATTTTAGAACTTCACTTCTTATTTCAACTGAAAATTTCTCAACATTTTATAGAGATAAAAAGAACATTTTTCTTACGACCTTTAAAACTGAAAGATAAAACATCTAAAACAGAGAAGAATGTTATAAACAAATACCATACTACTATTTTAATTACACAATGACTGATTAAAGGCATAAATTATACCAACTATTTGATATTATAATACCCTTGGACTGTTTTGTTTACCTCATATGCTACTGTTAAATTAAATACAATATTAATTTTTTAATACATTTTCCAAAAATCGTATAAAAGTCCCTGATACAACTATGGTGCTACCGTGAACTGAAAACATTTTTAGCCAAAAGCTATATTATTTGGGCTGAGGTTTAAATTTCTGCTGATATAATTCTCAACCTGATTTTCAAATGATAATGACTTAATCATCTATGAAAGGTATATCAAATTCATTTTTTAATGTTTTATATGCACATCTACTGTGAATATTATCAAATAATGTTTTTTTGTTTTGTTTTGTTTTTTTGAGACAGAGTCTCGCTTTGTTGCCCAGGCTAGAATGAGTACTGTGGTGTCAGCCTAGCTCACAGCAACCTCAAACTCCTGGGCTCAAGCAATCCTCCTGCCTCAGCCTTCCGAGTAGCTGGGACTACAGGCATGCGCCACCATGCCCGGCTAATTTTTTCTCTATATATATTAGTTGGCCAATTAATTTCTATTTATAGAAGAGACAGGGTCTCACTCTTGCTCAGGCTGTTTTCGAACTCCTGACCTCGAGCAACCCACCCGCCTCGGCCTCCCAGAGTGCTAGGATTACAGGTGTGAGCCACCTCGCCCGGTCTCAATGTTTTGATAATATTTTAATTCTGCCTTTACCATGCTTATCCCTAACAACATATATTTGAACAAGTTTGAAGTCTTAAAAGCCTCAATCATCTGAGGGATAAGAAAACAAAGTTTCAGGTTATTAGTAACTGAACTTTAATTTTTGACAAGAAAAAATATGAAACTATCCAGTGTTTTTTATAATGTCAAAGAAACAGGTCACATTTTGTAGAAGAAATGGAAGAATAGCCAACTTAATCCAACAGTAAACTCTTTGGTAAATTGTTTTCGTTTGTAAGTTCAAAATTTTGTGCCAAATTTCAATCACTCCACTTTTTCCTTTAATAGTACAAACTACAAAGTTAAAGTAGTTATAACAAACTTTATATCTTATGTGGATTGAACAGGTAAGTTACTATCTGCTCACTTTGGTATGGTGTAGCATCTCATCCTACTCATCCAAAAAGAGATCTTCACTGTTTAAAAACAAAAAGGAAAAATTAAAAATAAAATATTAATACAAAAAAAGGAAAAGGAAAGGAAAAAAAACTGTCTTCAGCTAGTGATCTATGTAATCATAGATGACCACCTGTGAATTTATCATGAGAATTTTATAATGCTATATTTGTCCCTTATTACATTTAAACAGTCTCACACCCACATGCTCTAATTATTCTCCAACTGAAGCTCAAGAATTTCCTTCAAGAGGACAAATATAAAAGAAGGGGGAAATCTTCACTAGTTATAGATATTTCCATCTTTCCATTCCAAAGACTTTAAAAAAAATCTAACTCTAAGTGTCTCAAAATACCAATATATACCGTGGTCAGTCTACACAGAAGATTTATATTCTTTATTCCTCTCAGTTTAAACTTAATATTACATTTTTAACAAATCAATCATCAATCTCTGAAAGAAAAGAAGATTTTCTTTAAACAATATACAAAAGCATACACTTAAACAGGGAAAAATAACAACTTTGACTTTATTAAAATTTAAAACTTTCATTCATCAAATGATACCAGAAAAAAGATAAACCACAGATATGGATTTACAACATTGAGTTTTTTTCTACTTTTGGTAGACAGGGTCTCGCTCTTGCCCAGGATGGTCTCAAACTCTTGGCCTCAAGGGATCCTCCTGCCTTGGCCTCCCAAAGTGTGAGGATGACAGGTGTGAAGCATCACACCCTGCTGGTTTTTACATTTTTAAAACATTGTTTAAGGAGTTACAGGTAATGTGGTATCTCTGGAGGGCTTTAAAAAGAAAATCAATATAATCATATTTGTGTTTTAGAAAGATTACTCAGGCAAATCTGTGAAGGACAAACTGAAAAGGAACAAAATGGAGGCAACAGTTGAAGCATGACTAATAGTCCAGATAGCTGATCAGAGCCTGAGCAAAGGCAGGACACAAAGGGAATGAAGTCAAGAGTTCTGACAATCAACAAGTAGTTAGGAGAAGGAACCACAGAACAGGTGAGGTGTGAATAAAGGGAGCAACTGACACGTTTCTAGCTTGAAGAACTGATAGCCAAATTATAATCTGAAATACCAAAACAAGAGAAAGAATTGAGAGGAAAAACAGAATTCAATTCTAGACATGCTGTTTGAGGGGCCTTGTGACTCAAACTGATTCCCATAAATGCAGAACCTATAAAAAAAGGACTGAATTCAGGTAGTTTACTTGGGAAATTATCCTGGGAACAAGAGAGAGAGACATGGGGAGTAAGTCAGGAAAGAGAGAAAATATACCATTTGGCAACAAATAACTATAATAATTGATTCAAATAAGAATTATCAATGATGCAAAAACTAGTGGGTCAAAGTCTGAGATATAAAAGGATATTACTGTTAGGTGACCATTTACATGGGTCTCTAGTGTTTCTCCATGTCTTGCAGGCAAAGACACTAACTACCTTTGTTCTGCAGTCTCTTTTCAAGGATATTTGTTCAGCGAACACTTAGAAGATAGAAATACAGTCTTCCTCCTAAGCAAAGGACAGGTTATTTAATGTCCAGTATAATAAAGATAATATCTCCCTCTTGGGTAAAAGTCAGACAGACTTACTGCTTCTTATAAAAGATTCAAGTTTCCTAAGTGTGGGGTTCCTCTCCTGTAATTCAAAACTCCTCATGTGCAGGAGTCACCTAGCCCTGTTCATATCACCCTGTGGAAAATGAGTCCAGAAACAAGCACAAATGCTGACACACTGGCTAGTACTACTGCAGATGAGTAAAAAAGTCCAGTCCTTTATCTCTGACCCAGGAGTTTTGTATCTTCTGCTAGCATCCATGGCTAAACTGTTAGCTTGCAAGACCCTTTGTTAGTTATTAATTATTACACAGTTTCAAAGTATATTCCCACAAGATACATCTTAATTAAAAGGAAGAAACTGACAAATGCCTCCCTAACCAAGTAATCAATGTTAAAATCACTAGTAAGGAGATATATGGACATCATGTGCCTACTGATATGATGTTTTGATAGGAACATATTTCTCTATGCTATTCTTAAGCACAAGAATACAAACAAAACCAAATTGGGGGGCATTCTATAAAATAATTGGCAGTATTCTTCAAAATGTCAATGTCAAAACAAGGGAGGAAGTTTCCAGATGAAAGAAAACTAAAGACATACAACTGAAAGTCTCTGCTTTTAGAAATTAATAAGGGTAAAGGGGGCCTGGCGTGGTGGCTCAGGCCTATAATCCTAGCACTCTGGGAGGCCAATGAGGGCCAGATTGCTCAAGGTCATGAGTTCGAAACCATCCTGAGCGAGACCCCAGTCTCTACCAAAAACATAAATAAATTAATCAACCAACTAAAAATATATATACAAAAAATGAGCCAGGCATGGTGGCACATGCCTGTAGTCCCAGCTACTCGGGAGGCTGAGACAGTAGCATCATTTGAGCCCAGGAGATTGAGGTTGTGAGCTAGGCTGACGCCATGGCACTCACTCTAGCCTGGGCAACAAAGTGAGACTCTGTCTCAAAAAAAAAAAAAAAAAAAGGTAAAGGGACATCAACTCTGCAACTTACTCTCAAAATTTCAGAAAAAAAGTAATATATTAACCAGGCCTGGTGGCACCCACCTGTAGTCCCTGCTACTGGGGGAGGAGAGGCTAAGGCAGGAGGATCAATTGAGCCCAGGAGTTTGAGGTTGCAGTGAACTATGATGACACCACTGTACCCTAGCCTGGGCAACAGGGTGAGACCCTGTCTCAAAAAAAAAAAAAAAAAAGTATTCATAAGCAATGAGGGCAAATTTTTTCATTTAAAATTAATACTTAATTCATAATCATTTTTTGGAGCTTTTGGTCATTATGTAATTTGTTTAATTAATAGAGCCTTAATTTCATTATGTGAGCCAATACATTTTTGACAATAAAAAGGATTTTTATTCATGAAAAAACAGAAGAAACGTAGTACTAATCTATGTAAGGCTCTATAAATAGAAATCTAAAAATGGAACTATATAACCAGCAATATTCAGCCAATAAAAAGTAGTTTCTAGCCAGGCGCGGTGGCTCACGCCTGTAATCCTAGCACTCTGGGAGGCTGAGGCGGGCAGATTGCTCAAGGTCAGGAGTTCAAAACCAGCCTGAGCGAGACCCCGTCTCTACCATAAAAATAGAAAGAAATTAATTGGCCAACTAATATATATATAATATAAAAATCATCCGGGCATGGTGGCTCGTGCTTGTAGTCCCAGCTACGCGGGAGGCTGAGGCAGCAGGATCGCTTGAGCCCAGGAGTTTGAGGTTGCTGTGAGCTAGGCTGACACCACGGCACTCACTCTAGCCTAGGCAAGAAAGCGAGACTCTGTCTCAAAAAAAAAAAAAAAAAAGTAGTTTCTAGTCAGTTTGTTTCATTTCTCAATTACTTTGTTTATAGTACAAATTTATAAAAGACATAATGTCTTCTTAAAAATAAAAGGCAGAATACATTAGAAAATAAGTTGTTAATGTGAACAGCAAATGAGCTTAATTCTTCAAGGGTTGATTAACTGTCAATATTTTATTAATAAATACCTCTATCATTAACAGGTTCTTTTACCAGTATATTCTGTCCAGGAAATTACACTAAACCACTTACCATAAGAAAAAAACATTTCCACATAAATGAATGATCACATATTAGGAAGTTTCATAAATTAAACCCGCTAAGGTACCTAGAAAACATTCATTTGAAAATACTAAAGTCTTGGGTATTTTCCAGCAGTATTGTGAACAAAGCATCTAGAGAATGTGTTGACTGTAACACAAATCAGCATGTTAAATAACAAGCTTCATCTGACTTAGCAAAACGTTCCAACTTTTGGAACAGAAAATGACCTGGTGGACATTTCAAAGCTGCTAGAAATCACCCTGCCAATACAAATCTTTAACAAGGCTAGAAAAGAGTTAATTCAAAAAATAACATAAGGATTACTCTTACTAAAGCAGATAATTCTCTAGTTTCTTTAAAGCTATATAAAATTAAAAATCAAAAATAGAAATAGTCACAGGTTTACTAAAGATAAAAAGTTTACCTGCCAGCTGGAGCAAGAACGAGATCCCATCTCTACTAAAAATATTTAGAAAAATTACCCAGGTATAGGTGGTATGCATCTATAATCCCAAGGGTTTGAGGTTGCAGTGAACTATGATGATGCCACTGCACTCTACCCAGGACAACAGAGACACTTAAAAAAAAAAGTTTACCTGAAGCTCTTTCACTCTTCCTTGAAGTAAATCTAAGAGTAAGAATTCAAATTTAGTATGAAACTTCAGCAAAAAAAGAAAATTTTTTACTTAAATTCTTCATACAATGACCAATCTACCAATAGACTGTTAGAAAAAGTAAACAGTTTTATAAATTTGGGTTATAAACAACTCTCTTAATGAAAGCCACATGCATTATTTTTCTATATCATAGGGAAATTTGTCCCAAAAGAACTATCATGAAACTTTTATTTCTAATAAAAATCTATGTAACTAACCTTCAGACAAAAAATAAATAACAAATATTAAAGATAAGAAAGCAAAGATCAAATAATCCTAACTATTTAGAAGACTTCCTGTACTAATCTACCTTTGAAACAACACTGGAGTCAAATCCTAGATTAATAATTTGATCAAAAGTCCACTGCTGACACAGTTATACAAAGGAAAACTTTCTGCTGGTAAGATTTTTGTAAGAGATAATGATTCAAAGCTCTAAATGGACATTTATAGAATCAAAGGTCAAGTTCTACAAAACTTTTCAAAGGTACGGGCTACCCTAAACAGCTTTAAGATTCACATTTTGAATTTCCAATAGTACAACATTACACATTCATACGTGAAAGAGAACTATCACTCTAGAGTAATATATATCACAAGAATCAAAATTCTAAAAACGACTGAAGTGAGAACAGTAGTTACTACCCCCGCACACACATAAATACAACAGTTTTTCATTTGTGAGAGCTGAAAAGACAAATATTTACTGCTGCATAAGCTTGATTATAGTACTTTTAGTTTTGAAAAATCTTTATCAAAGACATTTTGGGCCTTGGAAAAATTAACTGGACTAAAAAAATCAACTATTTATACATTCTAAATTCTATTAAGATCCCATATGGTCCTGATATCTTACACTGCTAAATCCAGAATTTTTTAAAATTTCTATAATTATGCTTTCTCTCTAGAGACTCAGATTTTATTTGCCAGACATACCACTTTATACATGCCCTTTTTTTGAAATTTAGTGAAGTACTTTCAAAAACCTTTCTAATATAGAAATACTGCTTTTTAAATTTCAAAGCTTAACCGTCATATATATCTTTGCAATAGCTTCAGCAACTCTCTCTGGTATCAAGTCAGAAACAATAGAAGGAAAAGAAATGAGAATGTTAAGAAAAATCAAGATTTCAGCCAGGCATAGTGGCACATGCCTAAAGTTCCATGTACTCAGGAGGATCACTTGAGCCCAGGAGTTCGGGGCTGCAATGTGCTATGATGACACCCCTGCACTCTACCCTGGGCAACAGAGTGAGACCCTGTCTCTAAAAAAAGAAAGAAAAATATTAAAGACATCTTTCTTATTCTCAAAACAAATTTGAGGAAGGGGATAAAGCAGAGATTTATAACAGGTCTCCTTAGAAAGGGCGAAAAATGCTAAAGCACAATGTAACAAAGACCTAATGAGGAAAGAAAACAAGCAGCTTCTCAAAGAGTACCCCAAGGCCTGGTGCAGTGGCTCACGTCTGTAATCCTAGCACTCTGAGAGGCCGAGGTGGGCGGATTGATCGAGGTCAGGAGTTCGAAACCAGCCTGAGCAAGAACGAGACCGCGTCTCTACTATAAATGAAAGAAATTAATTGGCCAACTAATATATATAGAAAAAATCAGCCGGGCATGGTGGCACATGCCTGTAGTCCCAGTTACTCGGGAGGCTGAGGCAGGAGGCTTGCTTAAGCCCAGGAGTTTGAGGTTGCTGTGAGCTAGGCTGAGGCCATGGGACTCACTCTATCCTGGGCAACAAAGTGAGACTCCAAAGAAAGGACACTGAATTCTTAGAAATCTGTTAGAACTGCTTCTGTTTGGCCCTGACTACCTCTAATCATTAACTTTATAAAGTGACACATTGTTGGGTTGCTTATAATAAACTGTGCACTAAAACTAGAAGTTGAGATGGACTTAGCAAGGGCCACATAAATATTTCTTTCTTCAACTGTAAGAACTACAGAAAAACTAAGATTTTTTTTTATATTAGTGTAAAAAGCCAGCCTGCCAATACATAGTACTAAAAATATGTATAAGAACTATGATAACAAGAAAAATGTATTTCTTCAGATTTACCTGACTGAAGAGATTTTTAAAAATATACCATCAACATTCTAAAAAGATAAAAAGATATTATGAAAGTTTAATTTAGTTTTAAGTTGTAAAGTAACCAACATCTCACACATTTCAAGGTCAAAATTAAGGCTAGCCATTGATCCCATGGAATAAAATAAAGAAAAATATGATTAATCATATGACTGAAAATGGCTACAAAGTAGTTACAATTTACTGATGAGAAATTTATCCTCAAATAGTTACTAAAAATTTCTTATTGGCTAAAATTGACCTCATGCCATTTTTTAAGCATTTGTATAAACAGATATAAAAATAATGGTTGCATATTAATTATATATGGTGAATATGCCCAATTATTTTATAACAATATTTACCATATTAACATTTTAAAATGTCACTTATTCATAGAGCCTTGAAAACTGAATGAGTAAAAATTATCACTAAGATAGTATCATTACCTGGAATCATACTGCTAGAATGAGTACACTACCGTAAAATTTAAAATATTTTGCCATAGCCGGGCGCGGTGGCTCTCGCCTGTAATCCTAGCACTCTGGGAGGCTGAGGCGGGTGGATTGCTCGAGGTCAGGAGTTCGAAACCAGCCTGAGCAAGAGTGAGACCCCGTCTCTACTATAAACAGAAAGAAATTAATTGGCCAACTAATATACATAGAAAAACTTAGCCGGGCATGGTGGCGCATGCCTGTAGTCCCAGCTACTTGGGAGGCTGAGGCAGGAGGATTGCTTGAGCCCAGGAGTTTGAGGTTGCTGTGAGCTAGGCTGACGCCACGGCACTCACTCTAGCCTGGGAAAACAAAGTGAGACTCTGTCTCAAAAAAAAAAAAAAAAATATTTTGCCATAAAATCACGAAAATTTACACATCATTCACACCAAGAAGAGACTAGATTTCAGTACAGCAATCATTTTGAAATTATTTGATTACTATACAATTACAAAATATTCAGGGGAAAGAATCTATCCTATTTCTTTGCAGTTTAAAGTAGATTTTATTATTTTCTTAGAATCAACATACATGTACCACTTAATATGCCAATATGTTCTCTTATAACCATATCAACTATTATAAATAGCAGCATAATATTCTACCCTATGTACATATTATAATTTGCTGGACTGCTTTTTTCCAAGTTTTTTACTATTCATATAAAGTTATAATGAACATTTTCATAAAAATAGTGTTTGTACACACTGGTTTTTTTGTGTTTTTTTTGAGACAGAGTCTCACTCTGTTGTCCAGGGTAGAGTGCCATGGCATCAGCCTAGCTCACAGCAATCTTAAATTCCTGGGCTCAAGCAATCCTCCTGCTTCAGCCTCCCAAGTAGCTGGGACTACAGGCATAGGCCACCATACCCAGCTAATTTTTCTATTTTTAGTAGAGACAGGGGTCTCACTCTTGCTCAGGCTGGTCTCAAACTCCTGACCTCAAGCGATCCTCCTACCTCAGCCTCCCAGACTGCAAGGATTACAGGCATGAGCTACTGCACCTGGCCTGTACTTTCTTTTTCTAATGCTGTATTTTTAACATAAGTTTTTGTACATTCTTAATTTTCTTAGTATGGATTTCCAGAAAGGGGACTTGATAAATACTGCAAAATTTTGCTTTGCAAAGTGTAGTTCTACAGGTTTTATTGATATACCCACAAGAAACAAATATTGTAAGATTTAAAGTTTCAAACATAAGCAAACTGCAAGAGAAATAAGGATACCAGATAGGGAATACAGACAAAGGTACAGATTTAGAAATAAAATAATCAACTGAGTTTGAGGGGCCTGTAAGGGAAAAAAATATGGAGATCAATAGGCAGTTCAAAACATGGGTTGAGTAGGGGACCTACGGATGCTAAGGCAGGAGAATCACTTAAGCCCAGGAATTTGAAGTTGCAGTGAGCTACGAATATGCCACTGCTGCACTCCAGCCTGAGTGACAAAGACCCCATTTCTAACAAAAAAAAAAAAAGGAAAGGAAAATAAAAAACAAGAGACAAGAAAAAGAGGAAATTTTAAGTTTGTGGACAAGCTCAACCTACATAGAAAACAGAAAAGTAATCTTGGAAGGATAAAAAGATGTTTCTTTCCTTCAGGAATGAAAATTCAAAGTTTATACTGTTAGAAATAAGTTCCCAAGTAAAGAAAGGGTTGAAAATCTGGAGGAAGTACATGCCTGCTGATCTCTACAGAAGAAACACACTGATCTGCTAGAAGTAAAGTTGGCGGGAATAAAGAGTCTTGAGAAGTCAAATGCGTAGATAATGATGAATAGGTTGGTCAGGCACCTGTCAAGCCATTCAGTAAAGATGATATACTTTAATTAAGTATATAGGTTATCACATGTCTGTATTTGACTCCTTTTAAAATTATTTATTTATTTTACCAATGTCCACCATGTACTTTAGGGAATATAAAAGCCTATAAAACATGGTCCTTGACCTGAAGGAACAGTTCAAATACTAATTTTTCTTTTTTTTTTTTTTTTTGAGACAGAGTCTTGCTCTGTTGCCTGGGCTAGAGTGTCATGGTGTCAGCCTAACTCACAGCAATCTCAAAGTCCTGGGCTCAAGCGATCCTACTGACACAGCCTACCGAGTAGCTGGGACTACAGGCATGCGCCACCATGCCTGGCTAGTTTTTTCTATATGTTTTTAGTTGGCCAATTAATTTCTTTTCTATTTTTAGTAGAGACGGGGTCTCGCTCTTGCTCAGGCTGGTTTCAAACTCCTGATCTAGAGCAATCCTCTGGCCTCGGACTTCCAGAGTGCTAGGATTATAGGCGTGAGCCATCGTGCCCGACCTCAAATACTAATTTATATTTTTTAAATATAAACTTTCCAAAAAATGTTATATATTAACTTCTTTTTTTTTTTTTTTGAGACAGAGTCTCGCTCTGTTGCCTGGGCTAGAGTGTCATGGTGTCAGCCTAGCTCACAGCAACCTCAAACTCCTGGGCTCAAGCAATCCTACTGCCTCAGCCTCCCAAGTAGCTGGGACTACAGGCATGCACCACCACGCCCGGCCAATTTTTTCTATATATTTTAGTTGACCAATTAATTTCTTTCTATTTATAGTAGAGACGGGTCTCGCTCTTGCTCAGGCTGGTTTCGAACTCCTGACCTCAAGCAATCCGCCCGACTCGGCCTCCTAAAGTGCTAGGATTATAGGCGTGAGCCACCGCACCCGGCCTATATTAACTTCTAATAGATTAGGAAGTGAGGTATTTCATTTTCTTCCAATCAAGTTAATGGGAAACAATTTCAAACTGGATATTCCATCAGACATGAGATACTTTAAGGAGATTTTACAAGTTAGCTACTAGAAATATTTTCAGAAATGCCCCAATAGGCTTGCACATGACAACTCACAAATCAAACACTACAACAATTTTTCATTCAAAGGTACTGGCAAACCAATTATGTTATAGTGCCAAACACCCTGAATTTTGAACAGAATTCAATTTCACCAAATTATCGAGTTTCATTAAGACTACTGTATTATATGCAATTATGAAAGGGGCAATACAATGTAATGCTTTCATTTTGCATACCTCTGCTTGTAAAGACCCCAACTAAAATATATTTTTTAAAAACTATAAACTTTAAAAATGAAAATTATATATGCTTTTTAATTTACATAAATAAAGTACAAAAATAATATCCCTTTTATATAGTGGCTTCAAAAAAGTTACAGCTAACAATTTCAACATTCTTAGAAGTATCTTGGCCAGGCGTGGTGGCTCAAGCCTGTAATCCTAGCACTCTGGGAGGCCGAGGCAGGCGGATTGCTCAAGGTCAGGAGTTTGAAACCAGCCTGAGCAAGAGTGAGACCCCGTCTCTATTATAAATAGAAAGAAATTAATTGGCCAACTAATATATAGAGAAAAAATTAGCCAGGCATGGTAGCGCATGCCTGTAGTCCCAGCTACTCAGGAGGCTGAGGCAGGAGGATTGCTTGAGCCCAGGAGTTTGAGGCTGCCGTGAGCTAGGCTGATGCCAGGGCACTCACTCTAGCCTGGACAACAAAGTGAGACTCTGTCTCAAAAAAAAAAAAAAAAAAAAAAAAAAATCACAAAACTAAAATTGATAAAATTTTTGTTCACATTTTTAAATGACTTTTTTTGTCTTTAAACACCACAAAGACAACAGTGAATATTAACATATAACCTTAACATGAATTCTTCCTGCCATTTTAATATTTATTTAAATATATTTAACAAAATAAACAGCTCTAAGAAGCTTGAATGTACTATAGTTAAATTATTATTTTTCTTAGTATTTTCTAACTCTAGTACACATACACAAAAATATAAAAGAAAATTTACAGTACTCAGCTAATTTCACTTTACTACATACTTGCTCAAAGCTGGGACCATGTGTTGCTCTCATCATTCACAGCATAGTACCTTGCACTGAGTGGACATTCAAATATGTACTAGATAAAATAGTTTTCATTCATTATCAATGTTTTTTTTTGCCATAATAAAATTTCATCTTTTTGTGGCCATAGTCTGTGTGATCTAGCTACAAAAAAATATTTAAGGCATACTAATCATAGACTACAAATCTTCTATTTTTGAACCCAATATTATTCTTATATAACTTTAAAGTAAAATGCAAAACTACAGCTAATATACTGCAGAGATATTTATACTGTCTCCTTTGAAACTGTCCAATTACAAGTTGGCCCCAAACAAGTTTTTGTTTTGTTTTGAGAACGTAGTGAAGCATAGCATCATTGCTACGGGATATACAGCAGCATAAGATGTAATTTTCATCATGATTTTATATCACTATAGCCTATTTAATTTCAACAGACACTGTAATAAACTATATATTTAAAGCCCTGAGAAGTATTACTTTATAGTTAAGAAGAAATGTCTAGAAAGTCAGGTTCAATTTGCAATATGTTATCACTCTATCTATCCTATTAACTATTTAAAACTGTAGCATTATATATCTAAGGTGTACAGTTTACAAAACCCGCATGACTCTGTATTATTTAACAGATAACACACAGTCAAAACATATAAAAATGAAACTTTCAGGTCTTTATATAACTGCTTTGTAGGGTAGGATACATCTTACAATCAAGTTATTTCCTGCAAATACTTCAATGTTTTTAAAAAAACTCTAAGATATTTTGTATAATTTATGAATAATATATAACAAAGTAGGAGGAAATTAAAGAATTTGAAGTTAATATAAATGTTCTTAGAAAATCAAATACTTTTTTAATTTCTAAAGTGAAATAACTGGCTAGTCAAATATAGACACATTTTTATTTTCTAACAAACTTTACGACAATTTTCTTGGAAATCCATACATAATCAAATGTAATATAAAATAAATAGCTACAACATTTTTAAAAAGGAGTGACTCATACTCTATTCATCTGATTATTTCAATGACTACCAAATCTAACTCATTTTTTTCCCAATTAGAAAGGTGCTCCAGCATAAACAATGATACAAAATAAAAAGGAACTATATCTGACCAGCCATGGCAATTCTTTTTTTTGTTTTTTTTTTGTTTGTTTTTTGAGACAAAGTCTTGCTCTGTCGCCCAGGCTAGAGTGCAGTGGCATCACCATAGCTCACTGCCACCTCAAACTCCTGGGCTCAAGTGATCCTCCTGCCTCAGCCTCCCAAAGTGCTAGGTTTACAGGCATGAGCCACAATGCATGGCTAATTTTTTCTATATATTTTTAGTTGTCCAGCTAATGTCTTTCTATTTTTAGCAGAGACCGGGTCTCACTCTTGTTCAGGTTGGTCTCGAACAACTGAGCTCAAATGATCCTCTACCTCAGCCTCCCAGAGTGCTAGGATTACAGGCCTGAGCCACTATGCCCAGCCCACTGGCTTATTCTTAATCTTTCCCTCAAGCTACCACAATTTTTTCAGTAAGTGAACTCTGAACTCTTAACAACTTGGGCATTTAAAATCAAAGCATATTTCAGTCTCCTAAATCCAATTAAAACAAAGCTCTTTAACCTTCTACTGCCCAGCTTCCACTACCACTTGTCTCCCTACCACCCCATCCCCCTATCTCCTATAGGAGGAAAAAAATCCTCACTTTATTTTAGAAAATTATAGAAATTGTTTCATCCAAGGTAACAAAATACACTTAAGGTGAAATGTATTGTCCTCAGTTCATTCCATTTCAAAGACTTTCTTTTTTTTTTTTTTCAAAGACTTTCTGTTGAAAAAAGAGATTTGTAAAATACTGACTTGGCATTAACTGCCAAATATAATACAAAAGACAAAGTAAATCTACTTTAATGACTTAACTGTCCCCAAACCACAAATGCTACCTTTAGAATACAATACATATTGTCAATATTCATCCAATTCTTTAATGTCCACACAAGCAGTAAGAGCAGAAGGCTATAGGTCCATAGCATGATAGTAGTTTCTCAGAATCAAGGCAATATGTTGCCTTTGTTTAGTGATATATGTTCCACGTATCAACTGAGGAGAACAGCCTGATATGCTAAAAAGCTCAAGGTCTCATTTGACAAACATTTATAAATGTGTAACATAAATCCTCCAAATATCTATTCTACCTTGGTGCTACAGCGACTCAGATCAGGTCAATAACAACAGCTATAGCAAAGCTACAGAAGCAGCTCACTAATATTAAGTTTATTTTCCCCCAAAACCGCTCTTAATTACACCAAGCCAACCAAAAGAAGTGAACGATACTTCCTTTAGTCAGCCACATAAAAGTCCTCTAACTGGGCCGGGCGCTGTGGCTCACGCCTGTAATCCTAGCTCTTGGGAGGCCGAGGCGGGCGGATTGCTCAAGGTCAGGAGTTCAAAACCAGCCTGAGCAAGAGCGAGACCCCGTCTCTACTATAAATAGAAAGAAATTAATTGGCCAACTGATATATATATAAAAAATTAGCCGGGCATGGTGGTGCATGCCTGTAGTCCCAGCTACTCGGGAGGCTGAGGCAGAAGGATCACTCGACCCCAGGAGTTTGAGGTTGCTGTGAGCTAGGCTGACGCCACGGCACTCACTCTAGCCTGTTCACTCGAGCCCAGGAGTTTGAGGTTGCTGTGAGCTAGGCTGACGCCACGGCACTCACTCTAGCCTGGACAACAAAGTGAGACTCTGTCTCAAAAAAAAAAAAAAAAAAAAAAAGTCCTCTAACTATCCTAAAAGTCTCCACTAATTCAAAACGTCAAATACATACCCTTATTCAACTCCTATTAAGTGTTTCAAGGTACTAGACCAGATATACTTTTTTAAGCAGCTGGATCCAGAACCATTTAGGACATCTGAAATAATTCTTTAGACTTATACTGGTATCATATACAAAGGACTGCCTATTACAAAGCTTTCAGCAAGTTAAAAATTGTTGTCTTTACTCCCTCAGAGAGAAATAATACTATATCCTAGTTAAGGTGTGGGGGAAGAGGAGTATCTTTTAAAAAAAAAATAAACACTGATAGATTCCTCCATTTTAACATTTTAGTCTTCAGGAGTAATATCCAAGTTACAAATACCACATTGAAAGTCTCAACTTTGGACATTAGAAAACTAGAACAGGCCGGGTGCAGTGGCTCACGCCTATAATCCTAGCACCTTGGGCGGATTGCTCAAGGTCAGGAGTTCAAAACCAACCTGAGCAAGAGCAAGAGCAAGACCCGTCTCTACTATAAAGAGAAAGAAATTAATTGGCCAACTAATATATATAGAAAAAATTAGCCAGGCATGGTGGCGCATGCCTGTAGTCCCAGCTACTCGGGAGGCTGAGGCAGGAGGATTGCTTGAGCCCAGGAGTTTAAGGTTGCTGTGAGCTAGGCTGACGCCATGGCACTCACTCTAGCCTGGGCAACAGAGTGAGACTCTGTCTCAAGAAAAAAAGAAAACTAGAACAACTGCTACCCAGAAATTTTACAATACAAATATTTATTTTGGCAACAATATCAAGTTATTCTGTGTCCTCTAATAGTGAAGAGGCAGATATAACAATTTCTGGGAATATTTTTAAATATGTAGAATTTCAAAGTTCCTTAGAACATTATTAAATCTAAATATCATCATGACATCTTTTCATCTCCAAACTCAAATGTGATGTTGCAATGGAAACTATATTTTAATGTCTTCGAATTAGCCACCAATAGTGCAATTAGTCTACCTTATCATATTGAACTGCTGCAATGAGAACAGCATTTACCTGACAAAGTAAACTTCAAAAGTTACCAAGATAAATCATTCTAACATTCAAATAGAAAATAACGTGCAAACAAGTACTCTATTAAATGGATGTGAATCAGGTTTGGGAAACAGTATTTCAGCATTCTGAAATTTACATCTTCCCCTTCTTGCTTTCCATGTGCCTTCAGTGTTCATGTACCAAATATTTAAAAACAAAAGTTCAAAGAATTCATTTGATGGCGTTGCTTTCTTAAGTTGCAAGAAAAAAAAAAGGCTTTTAATACCTTGCATTAAACATAAATACCTAAGTGTCCATGCCTTACTTGCTACAGTAACCTACCTATGTAATTTGCACTCTATTTTATGGTATCCCATGACAGAACATCCAAAAAATTAAGAGTATGATCTACAGCTTTTCAAGCATGTTTACAAGAAGAATTATCTCATAAAAACCATCTACTTTAATGTGACTCTAAAACCCCATGCCCAGAAGCCAATGACTGGTTTATAAGCAAGATAATGACTAGTTCAATGGAAAAAGTATTATGACAATAAACTAAGACTGGCTTACCATGTTATGATCTGCTGGCCTAATATGTATGTTTAGCTACTGTAGTCAGCAATGTCCAAATATAAGTTTGAAACATTTAATGGCCAGTTCTGTTCTAGATTTCAAGCTCATCTTACATTTTAAAAGGTTTTAATCTAAGGTTTTCCCCAAAATTTCTTTCTTAGAAAATATATTCCCTCAAGTAGGAAAAAACTTAAGGAACAAATTTTCCCATAAAACAATGACATGTCAGAAAAATCACAAATATTTTGGCACGTCTCTACCTTAAAACAAATTAAAAATAAGTAAATTTCAAAAAATAAAAAAATTAACCTCAAACAGTAAGCATTATATTTCATAAATAAGAGTTACAAATGCTGCCATAAATATACCAAGAAATACTATGTTGATTTAAAAGTAAAGAACTTTATTTGCTTGGTTACATTTCAATTACTAAGAAGTGAAATAAAGACATAAGATAATCAATAAAACTACGAAAACTTTATTAAAAGGTCAGTCATACTGCGTTTACTTAAAATACCAACCTTAATCATGACCTATCTAAACCTTATCATTGGTCATTGTATAAAATTAGCACTGCACTTGCAAACATAAGCAGAATCTAGACTTATCAAACATATGGTGAGACTTGCCCAGCTTCTGAAAAATTAAGTGAAAATATAGGATTAAAATGTTTTGGGAAGCAAACAAACTGATCCCGCTCAAAAGTTTTCATCAAAAATTTGATCAGAAAGAGAACCTCTTTAAAAAAATTTTAATGCGTCCAGTAATTAAAACTTTGAAATTAAATAGTTTGAATATAAGTACTCCCACTTCAGAAGCTGCAGTTTACAAGCAAATACCTAAAATAGGGAGAAAAAAAAAATCAGCCAATCTCCAAATAATAAAAAGTACACATAAGCACAAGCACAAACTGGTTTACCAGCTAACTTTTCCGGCCATGTACCAGAGAAACATCAAAACAAAGTTGACAATAGAACCAACCACGAGCTTTCCCTGTAAACTGGACGATAATCTGAAAAATTGTGCTGTTGCTAATAGAAGCTCCTTATAATTAGAAGCAGCGAACTGACAGGTGGAAAAATAAATTCCCCTAGCAGAGCAGCAAGAGGTTGTGAAAACACGGTTCAGGGACTGAACATGTTATGACTACACTGTAACAAGTCCAAGGCAATTTACGCACACACCCTTTAGCGCAATTCCTCAAGCAGAGATAAGGTTGGGAAACAACTGGCTTCCCCGAGAGCCACATACCATTTTAAATCAGCCGTCTCCCTCCAGACAGGAAAACAGACATTCTCATCGCAAGTCTTTCGGCCAGTTACCCCAGTGCGGCGAAGGGAAGCGGGCGGCCGCCACCGTAACGAGAGAAGCCGGCAACAGCCCCGCCGCGCGGCCGCCACGCCTTCCTCCCGCCGCCGCTGGGGACGCGGAGCTGCGGATCACATTTCTCCTCCCCAACAATCACACGCACGCACGTCCCCAGAGTTGACACCCTCCAAACCGGCCGCTCGGCTACGCTGGTGACTGGGCCACAAAGCCCGGGACGCAGCCATCGACTGGGGCGCTCCAGTTGCGTGCGTGCGCGCGCGTTTGTGTTTGTTCCCCTTAATGAAAGAGGTCTCCGTAGTTACGGTCTGGGGCTGCGTAGAGGAAAGAGAGGCCCCCAGTGGGACTAAACAAAACTTCGGTTGCTGGGAAGAGCCGTTGCGCAACCTTGGCAGGGGGAGGCCAAGGCCCCCGGGCCCGGGCCAAGCGCGGCTTCCCGGAGGCTGCGCCACCGCGCGCAAGAACCCCGCGCGGCCCCGGCGTCCGGCGGCCTCGGGCCTGGCGCGGCGCCAGCCTCGAGGGAGCGGCCCGGACCCGGCAACACGGCGGGGGCTGGGGCGGAAACCGGGAGCACGAGAGCTCTGGGGAAGCGGACAGGGCGCAGGATGCACAAGTGCGGGCCGCCCTGGGGGAGTCGGGCCCCGCCAGGGTCAGGCTGAGGGTCCGCTGGCCATCCAGCCGCAGGCCCCGGCGAACGGAACCGGTACCTCCACCCGGGGGTGGGGGCGCCCCCGCTGTACTCCCTTACCTTCCTAGAGGCCTGCGCTCTCCCCTCTTCGGGCGGCCGCAGCCCTGAGCATGTCCAGGGTGGGGTGCAGGGCCGTGCCGGGGACAGGGAGCCAGGCGCTTCAGCAGGCGGCACCACCCAGCCCGGGCTCAACCCCTCTCCGCGGCCGCTGCCATCTTGTCCTGGCGGCTGAGAGGAAACGGCGAAACACCCTCCCCCGACCGCTGCTGCTGCTGCTGCTGCTGCTCTGGCTGCTAAGCGCCGGGCCCGTCTCCCTCATCTTCCTTTCCGGGGATTTAGGGTGGGAACGGCTTGCTGGGGCGAGGGGTAGAGGCCGGCCGGCCCCCGGCTACTGGGGCCTACGGGCTACGCAGGGTGCGGGGCCCGCGGCGGTTGGGGCCCATTCCTGCCGCCCCTGCCGGGAGAGAAAGAAGACAGCCGGAGAGGTGGCGGCAGCGGGGCCCGCGGCTTGGTCTCCTCAGGTCGCCGCGATACCGGCAGTCGTCACTGAGGCAGCTGCCGCCAGCCGCCCCAGTCTCGGGCCCCTCCTCTACGCCCGCCGGCCTCGGCCGCCGCCTCCGCAGCGCCACCGCCCGCCCGGCCGCGCTGCGCGCCGAGCCCGGGCGGCCCCGCTCGGCTCCGGCCGCGGCGCCTCCGCGAAGCCCCTCCCCGGGGTCCGCCCGCCAGTCCGCAGTCGCGCCCTGGTCGCTGGGAGCCCGCCCGGCAGCCCGCGCGGGCTCGACCCCGAGCTCCCTGACGCCAGTCGTCCCACAGAAGCGGCATCCGTCAGCCCCCGCCCCTGTTCTGAACCTCACTCTAGGCCCACTCCGCCAAAAACATACATTAAAAAAAAAAAAAAAAAAGATCTCGACACCCAAAGAAAGGGTTAAAATGCGGAAGCAGAATTTTACCGGCCTTTCGAGACCCCGTCATCATAATTCCCCGTCCACCCCTTGAGGATCTGTTTCTTGGCGGTTTGTTTTTAAGGGTCCAAAAATAAGGAAAGGGAAAATGCTTAGTCAAATGAACACTCTCAGTCTAAAATAGGTTCTTCCCGCTTGCCATTCCCAAATAGTGAAGAAAATTGGGAAACCAGGTTAAAGAATGGGGGAAAGGCCCTCTTGGAAATTTTCCAGGAGCAGCTTTACAATCCAAAACCCCGTAATTGTGAAATTCGCCTACCTCTGTGTTGATAATTCTCCATTAGATTAGTCAGTTCCACCCCCAAACACTAGTTTCCTCCCTCCTGGAGACTAGGAGATCAACAGAATGGCCCATTTCAACCCACGTAATCACAGAACCTTAGAATTCTAGAGATGAAAGAACCTTAGCGATCCTTGCTCCCAACTGTTAAGCTAAGATTGGGTTCAAAGAAGTTTAGGTGACGTGACCAAGGTTACCCAGCAAAGCCCTGTCTCCACTCCCTTTCTCCACCTCCTTCCATTCCCAAGGAAACGAATGACCTTCCAAGTACCTAACATTCAGAGTTAATTTTCTTTAATACCTGTTTCCCCCCCGTTCCTTTTGTTCTGAATTAATGTCTAACCTTTTGAGAAGCCAAACACCTTTCTCTCTGGAATGGAAGTGTCCTTTCTTTGTTTCCTTCATAATCTTCACTAGGAGGATTGAATTTACCACGGATGTATTTATCCCAAGACATTTTCTATTGCAGTAACTGGGGCAGGGCAAAGGCAGTGGCAAATTACTACATACATAATACTACACATTTAATCCCCGCTGCTGCTTTTCGAACTGAGACAAGAATATTCTGGAAAATGCCTTTAAAAGAGAAAAGAATAAGCTCTGAGGTCACTGGAAATAACATTTTCGAGTGACAGTTGTTTTCTTCAAGTTAGGGAGGATAACCAGTTGAAAAGACTTTGAATATAGAAAAACAGAACAATGACTGTCTTTCGGAAAGATAGCAGCATATGAACCATTCCTTTTTACTTAGTATTTAGTTACTTTTGATTTTTTAAACAATAGTCAAAAGAACCCAAAAAAGGATAAAATCATTACTCGAACGAGAAAGTTACAATAATAGAAAAATCTATCAGGGAAACAAGGAAAATATTCCACTAGAACTGCAAGAATTTCTAGAATTTTTGCAGACATTTCTCTAGGCCATCTCTAATGGAAGACTTTCATTCTCCATATATGTGGCATTGCTACATCTATGAAGAGGTGGAAAAGGGGAACAAGGATTTTTTCCTTTCTGTCCCCAATATATTGCAACCCACTACACTAATTCCATGAGGAGATTCTCTCATCTTTTTTCACCATTATGTTGCCGGTGCCTAATACAGTGCCTGACTTATAGTAAGTCCCTAGGAAATGTTGCTAAATTAATAAACACTATTAATTCCAACCTTCCTCCACTTTATACCTATTGTCTCCTAACATAATTTCTTTACCTCTAACCTCTTCCCCCTCAAATTCATTCTGAACATGAACATCCCAATAATTTTTCAAAACCTCTGATTTAGCCTTTCCTCAAAGTTTGTAAAAAAAAAAAAAAAGAAGAAGAAGAAAAAGAAAGAAAGAAAGAGAGAGAAAATTTCTCACAGTGTTAAAATCTTTTAAAATGCAGGCTACTGGCTAGGCACAGTTGCTTTAGGAGGTTAAGTGGGGAGGATTGCTTGAGGCTAGGAGTTTAAGATTAGCCAAGGCAATATAGCAAGAGCTGATCTCTACAAAAATAAAAAAATTAAAAATAAAATAAAATACAGGCTACTGAATTATATATGGGGGAAAAGTTAATTATGCACACAAAGATGACACTAAAAAAATTCAAGAATCTTTTCATTCAAAATTATTACTTATCACACTCGAGCTTCTATCTAAAAAGAAAAAAAAAATTATTACTTAAATACTAAGTACCAGACATTGTGCCATCCTCTGAGGATAAAATAGTAAAAAGGGAGACACCCTGTGGGCTTATGGCATCTCCAGAAAGTTGGCTAGTACACAATTAATTACAATATTAATAAACATTATAAAAAAGAGAAGTTCAGGATGCAACCAGAAAATAGAACAAGAGGACCTAAGCAAATGTGTGGGGGGGAAGCCTTAGAAAACCTGGTTCACTTCTCATCATCCTTTGGGACTCAACTAAACACCTACTTCCCCAGAGAAGATCTCCTGACTTCCCTGACTAAACCAAATTCCCATATGAAATCTTTTCTTTGTAGCATTTGTCGAACTTGTAATTTTACATCTATTTTCTGGTCGTTTGATTAATGTCTGCCTCTTGCACTAATCTGAAAGGTCCACAAAAGAAGAGAATGCACCTTTGTCCTGCTCTGTAGCCCCAACACTAATGTAATAGTGCATAGTCAATGACCAGCAGGACCGGCTACATACAGGGGCCAGTGCAAAATACAAAGGCACAACTCCTGGTTCAAAAATTGTTAAGGATTTCAAGATGGTGACAGTAGAGCATTAAACTAAGCACAGGGACCTTCTAAGCATAAGAACCTATGCAACTACACAGATTGAATGAGTGAATGAATGACTGAAAGTTGAGATCGGTTGTAGCTTTGACTCGAGCAGTGCAAAGGCAATTTATGTGACCAAAGTGTTTGTGCCCCTGTAATATTCTGAAATAAAAATAATTTTTTAAGATTTTAACTAAATTTTTAAAACAGAAAGTTGAGATCTGAAGAGTGTGTTAGAATTAGCCCAAATAGAGAGAGATAAGAGAGAACACTCAAGGCAGAAGTATATGCAAAAGCCACATAGGAAGAGGCAATAGCAGAAATTTCGAGAAACTAAAAGACAGTTTTTTTGTGAGAGTGTGAAGGTAAGTAGAAGCAGATGAGGGTGGAGGGAGAGGCAAAGACCAGATTAGGATTTAGGATTTTACGCTATCAGCAAAGGAAGCTGCTCAAGGATTTAAGAAGGAGCACAACATTGATCAAAGCATCCAGGCCTTTGAGTGTGAGAACTGTGGGTGGAAACCATTTATTTTTCTTCTTTCCACTTTTCTGTGTTTTTCAAATACTACTTTCGGTGACTGTTGGTCTCATTCAGAATAAAAGCTAAAAGCCTTACAGTGGCCTAAGATGGTGTATAAGAACCTACCTAGCACTAGCTCACAAGGGACTCTACTTTTTGTCCCCTTACTCCAGCCACTCACCCTCCTCAGATGCCCAGATCACCTACTGCCTGGAACACTCCTCAAGTATCCACCCCCCTCCGCTTCAGTCCTTACTCAAATGTTACCATCTTGATGAAGCCTTCCTCAGTAATAGCTACCAATACTTAAAAACAAACTCCCCATCTTTATCTTTTTCCTTAGAGCTTACTACCATCTTATAAATTCTTATGGTATGTAAGTATATACATATTTTCTGTCCCTCTCTACCCCCGCAACTCTCACCCAAGGAAAGCTCCCTGAGGGCAGGCATTTTTGACTATTTTTTTGGTTGTTGGATCCCCAGAGCCTAGAACAGGGCTTGCCGTGTGAAAAGAACTCAACAAATATTTGTAAAACGAAAGAATGAATTTCCTGTGTAAGCAGTAAGAAGCCCTCTATAAACTCAGACCGCAAGCACTCACAGTTGTTTGAGATCACCCAGACATGAAACTCTCTCTTAGGTCTTTCTCCAAAAATTATTCCATCCAAAGGAGGCCAGTCCTCCTTGGACTCACCTTGTGTTCTTCGCTGGCATTGTTCCTCTCTTAACCACATGTAGGTGTCAGTACAAAGAAATGTTCCTCCACAGCATTGGCAGATGATGCTGATGCTTCTCTCCAAGTGTCAAGAAAAACATTGGACCTTTGTCAGAGCCTGAGTTACCAACCCGCACTCCCCTCCCTCAAAGAAGTTGATTGGTTTATTTTTCCTCAAGACCTTCATAATCCTTTCTTGCCATTAGGTCCTGGGGGGATAGGAAGAACCTTGTCAACCAAAAAGAACACCCAATTACAAATATAAGGAGGATGTTAGAGCATCTACTGCTAGAAAGGAAAAAAAAAATTAAATACAAGGAGAAGAGGCTCGCCAGGGAGCTTCAGTCTCCTCCCTTCTAGGAGGCGCTGGCTTCATTATGCAAATAATCTCCCTTCTTCCTGGAAATCAGTTTTGTATACCTAGGCCCCAGGGAAGGGCCACTGCAAGGGAAAAAACATTCAGGATTGTGCCACTCCTGTTATATTTGCATAACTAAAAAAGCCCACTCAGGTAACTCAAAAATCTGTTTCTCTTCCGTTAAAAAAAACACAAAACTGTTCCTACTAAATTAGACAGATAATAATCTCATACTTTTGGAAGTTCACAATCTCATCTTAATCTGGAAGTTAGGTACTACAGTCAACACAAGACAAAAAATCTCATATAGTAAAATTCATCTTTGAAAATTACATAAATCACCCATAAAGTATAGTATACATTGTTCTGCAAGTAAACCTTGTACCACAAATAATACGTATGTCATAAATTTTTCACATTTCACCTCTTGGAACACTTCAGAAATTCTGTGAAGATTATAACCTGTTAGCTTTTTCAGTTTCATCATCATCTTCTTAAGTCTAATAATCACTCTCTTTGTCAAAGTTTTACTAAAGCCCTCTTCAGTTTCTTCTGGAAGAAGTGAAGACGTGGAACGCTCCCTCATCTGCCACCAAAAACAATCTCTCCGTGGTGGTTGGGGAATCCTTAAAATCCCTGGCACATTATTTCCATAGGTTTTGCCAAACCGCACCTTTCAGGTTTGATTGAATTCATTGCCCATGGGCATCAGCTCATTCGCTGGAAAGGCTACCAGTGCTCACATCATTTATATTCTTCTTTTTCTCCAAAGCTCCTATATTTAATTCTCAGGTGTTAAATATACTTATGATGCAATATAATGGACTTAGCATGGCTTGTATAGTAGAAAGAATTGTTTAAACTAAGGTAACATAAACTAGGCAAATAAAATAAACCATCAATCTCATTTTTTTTTTTATTTTATTATCTTTTTCTTTTAGCCACTAGACCACCAGGGATAATCTTGTTTTAAAATGAACATTTTCCTGCTCACAAACCTTCAGACTCTAGTTTCTTTTCTTTTTTTTTTTTTTTTTGGAGACAGAGTCTCACTTTGTTGCCCAGGCTAGAGTGAGTGCCGTGGCGTCAGCCTGGCTCACAGCAACCTCAATCTCCGGGGCTTAAGCGATCCTCCTGCCTCAGCCTCCCGAGTAGCTGGGACTACAGGCATGTGCCACCATGCCCGGCTAATTTTTTATATATATATTTTTTTAGTTGGTCAATTAATTTATTTCTATTTTTGGTAGAGACGGGGTCTCACTCAGGCTGGTTTCAAACACTTGACCTTGAGCAATCAGCCCGCCTCGGCCTCCCAAAGTGCTAGGATTACAGGCGTGAGCCACCACGCCCAGCCTCAGACTCTGGTTTCTATAAGACTGGTGGCGGCCCCCTCCCTTCCCTATATTGAAAAAGAAAAGGCTTACAAGACCAGAACCGCCAAGGACAAAACTGCCAGGCCCCACTGAGAGGAACCACACCCAGATGTCCACCCCCTATGAGAACGGTTTGGCTACTGGATTCTACAAATACCTCCAGCCCCTCATATTTCTCAATGACCACCCAAGGTCACAATGGAAAATCCCCAGCTCTTCCCGCCAAAAGTCCCTAGCCAGGCCCAAAGGGTATAAAAGGCCTCAGCCCCTTCAAACAGCGCGACTTCTGCTTCCCCCCTCTCTTGGGGCCTCAGAACCTCGTCCTGGAGTGTATAATAAAGCCATGTGGTTTGGCCCCCACTCTTTCTCTCTCTCTGTCTGTCTTTTCTTTTCTTTTTTTTTTTTTTACCAGCTCTATCGTCAGTCCTGACCTATGTCTGTCTTTTCTTTTCTTTTTTTTTTTTGAGACAGAGTCTCACTTTGTTGCCCAGGCAAGAGTAAGTGCCATGGTGTCAGCCTGGCTCACAGCAACCTCGAACTCCTGGGCTCAAACAATCCTCCTGCCTCAGCCTCCCGAGTAGCTGGGACTACAAGCATGCGCCACTATGCCCAGCTAATTTTTTCTATATATATTAGTTGGCCAATTAATTTCTTTCTATTTATAGTAGAGATGGGGGTCTTGCTCTTGCTGGTTTTGAACTCCTGACCTTGAGCAATCTGCCTGCCTCGGCCTCCCAGAGAGCTAGGATTACAGGCGTGAGCCACCACACCCGGCCTGTCTGTCTTTTCTTTTCCCCTCTGATGAAAAACCTTACAGTTTCACCTACTCAAAATGTTCATATTTTTTAGTTTGGCTGTCAAGGCATATTACAGTTGGACCCCATAAAACCCTCTCAGCCATTTTTTCTATACTCCCTATGATCCCACCAAAGTGTTCTTTTTCCTTTCACAAACTATAACCTTTATTTCTCCATGCCCAGGCCATTTCTGCCATCAATATTGCCCTCTCATCCATACCCATCCTTCAAAGTCAAAGTTAAATGTTCACTATTCCAAAAAGCTTTGATTGAACATCCCATGTGATATTCATACATGAATGAACATCCCTATGTGATATTCATACACCTCACAAATATTTTTTAGTTCCTACCATAAGTCAGGCACTGTTCTGAATGTTTAAATTAAATAACTCAAGGATAACTATTACTATTTTCATTTTACAGATCAGGAAATCAAAGCACAGAAAGATTAAGAAGCTTGTCCAAGGTTACACAATAAATGATGGAGCTCAATTTGTACCTAAGCTATCTGGCCTTAAGTATCTATCCCAAATTATAAATTTTCACTAAATATATTCTTTAAAAAATTTTTTTAATTTAATTTTTTTTTTTTTTGGAGACAGAGTCTTGCCATATCACCCAGGCCAGACTCGAATTCCTTGGGCTCAAACCATCCTCCCATCTTGACCTCCCAAGTAGCTGGGACTATAGGCATATACCACAGTGCCTGGCTAAAAATGTTTAAACATGCAATAATCAAGGAGATTATAATTTCCCTTGGGAAAGATTAAAATTGAGAATTGTGTTCCTGACAGATCTCAGCATCAAATCATGGATATGGCAAACATTAAACTTTCTTTTTTTTTTTTTTTTTTTTTTTTTTTGAGACAGAGTCTTGCTTTGTTGCCCAGGCTAGAGTGAGTGACGTGGCGTCAGCCTAGCTCACAGCAACCTCAAACTCCTGGGCTCAAGCGATCCTACTGCCTCAGCCTCCTGAGTAGCTGGGACTACAGGCATGTGCCACCATGCCCGGCTAATTTTATATATATATATATATCAGTTGGCCAATTAAGTTCTTTGTATTTATAGTAGAGACGGGGTCTCACTCTTGCTCAGGCTGGTTTCGAACTCCTGACCTCGAGCAATCCGCCCGCTCGCGGCCTCCCAGAGAGCTAGGATTACAGGCGTGAGCCACCACGCCTGGCCTAACATTAAACTATAAAAGGAAAGTAGGATGTTATAATCCTCTAAAATGATACATGGAAAAGAGTCATCGTCGAAGCTCATCTGGTTCCATTTTCTCTTTTTACAGATAAGAGACCAGGGAGTCAGTTAAGTAAGAACAGAAGCTCAAACAAATTTCCTCGTTACTTATTCATGACCATTCAGGTCCAGTTCTCTTCCCTTACTCATCCCATTGATAAGTCAAAATGACTATCTGTATTCCCAAAATAGAAACTCCCTGATTTGTTCCCAAATGCCTTCTTCCTTCTCTTTATATCTGAGTCAGGAAAGCAGCCCCAGTCCCTCCATGATCAATATTGACTACCTATCTCCAGGGAGTGAATCACCCATTCCTCCTTTCCAAGTTCATGTGCCATAGTGAAATGTATGATGAAGTATGCAAGGACCATCCAGGAAAAGCTGGGTTCATCTAATTAAAGTGGAGTGTTCAGTCATACACAGCCATGGGACACCTACAACAAACTACAACAAAAAGCCTGCCTGCTAACACCGATCCCTCTGGGTTAGCGAAATGTCAAGCACTTAAGGAGAAATTCTTTGGATGAGAATCCATCCTCATACCACATCACTACCCTGCATATGTATCCATCCTGCTCTTTTAGGGGACAGGAAATAAGGAACTGCTCCCAGTGAGCAGTATGGATGAACCTTGAGGATAACTGTCTTTAAGACTCTCGGAGCACACAACATAAGTGAGCCCGGTTGGGGTGGGGAACCTATGGGTTTCTGAGTCCTTGAGTGTGGCCTTTTGACTGAATCCAGATTTTACAGAACAAATCCTTTTAAGAGAGGAATTTGTTCTGTGAAGTTTGGATTCGAGGGCCGCTGTACCCCAGGCTAGAGTGCTGTGGCATCAGCCTAGCTCACAGCAACCTCAAACCCCTAGGCTCAAGCAATCCTCCTGCCTCAGCCTCCAGAGCAGCTGGGACTACAGGAGTGTGCCAGCACACCCAGCTAATTTTTTCAACATTTTTTAGTTGCCCAGCTAATTTTTTTTTTTTTTTAGTAGAGATGGGGGTCTTACTCTTGCTCAAGCTGGTCTCAAACTCCTGACCTCAAGCAATCCTCCCACCTCGGCCTCCCAGAGTCCTAGGATGACAGGCGTGAGCCACTGCACCTGGTCTGAAATTACTTCTTTCTTTGATCAAAATACCCATTCCCCAAGTAAATTCAACTTTAATCTTAAGAAATGTATGCTATTTAAAGCATACTTTTATTTTATGTTTTTTTTTTTTTTTTTGAGACAGAGTCTCACTTTGTTGCCCAGGCGAGAGTGAGTGCCATGGCGTCGGCCTACTTCATAGCAACCTCAAACTCCTGGGCTCAAGCAATCCTCCTGCCTCAGCCTCCCAAGTAGCTGGGACTACAGGCATGTACCACCATGCCCGGCTAATTTTTTCTATATATATTAGTTGGCCAATTAATTTCTTTCTATTTATAGTAGAGACGGGGTCTCGCTCTTGCTCAGGCTGGTTTCGAACTCCTGACCTTGAGCAATCCGCCCGCCTCGGCCTCCCAGAGTGCTAGGATTACAGGCGTGAGCCACCGCGCCCGGCCAATTTTATGTTTTAAAATAGCTAAAACAACCAATAGCCCAAACAAAGCCATTGTTGGAATAAGAAAAAGGAACTTCGTCCCATGACTCTTTGCTTCCATCTGTCAGAAAATTGTCTTAATATGCCAATTTTGTTAAGACAACATACTTTTCTGCCATCTGTCAGAAAAGCATCATAATAAACATACAAATATGTGATGTTTGCAATGTGAACCCTGCCCACCAAAGGCTCTTTCCTCATCTTTGAATTTGTTATAATGCACTACCTTGCATGAAGCTAGGGACTAAATGAGATGCATATGCAAATCTGATATATGGTAGGCACAACCTAAAGGTTAGTTGAATCTAACTGTTAAAGAATGTCAAATTTCAAACTAATTGGAGAAGGTATTCAGAGTTACATTGCTCAATCTGTGACCCTTTGAGATCAGCCTCAGAAGTGAGAGAGAAAAGGGGAAGGTCTGAGCTACTAAAGGAAATGTTTGCCTTTTCTCAACATTTCCCTTCTCTGCTTCTGCCCTTCCTCCTCTTCTCCTTTTCTATTGAAAGGAGGAATTAGTCCACAGTGGAGAACCTTTGGCCTTAGAGCTACATGTGGCCTTCTTAGGTCCTTAATGGTGGTATTTTGACTGAATCCAAATTTTATATAACAAATCCTTTTATATTTAGTAATACATTTTTGTTCTTCTTTTGTATTTTTATTTTATTTTTAAAATGAACATATTTCAAATACCAAAGAATAAAATAAGTTTCAATGAAATAATCCTCCCAGATTGGCTGGCACAATTAGAACACTAGTAAAACATAAGGCTAAATTGACAGCTGCTACACTCATGATTTAGTTCTAACTTCCCCTGCCTGACTGGAGCCACTACTGCAGGAGGCTGTTAGGTGAGAGTTTATGGGGCTCGAGTATACCAGTCTGTTAACAGCTTTTGACAAAGATGCACTATGTTTCTGTGTGAAGTGTTTCTTTGTGACTAGTTGCATAGCTTGACAGTATTGTTTAATTTTGTCTGCTTAACAGCCCATCAGGTCAAAGAAGACCAAGAGAACACTGAAGGAAGAAAACAGATTTTTTAAATGAGGATTGGGAATTACAATATTATCTTGTTTCTGCTAAAGAAAATATGATTTGCTTGCTTTGTGATACTGCAATGTCAACATTAAAGAAATTCAATGCTCATCAGCCATGTAACACTCACAAGGACCACGAATATTTTAAATTAGAGGGAGAGGTGTGAAAAGTTGTATTACAGAAATTAAAAGATGAAAAGCAAAAGCAAAGACAATTCTTTCAAGCAGCAATAAGACCTGGAAATAATGCCACAGAAACAACTTACAAAGTAGTTTATGGACTCGGGGGAAAAGAAAGGGAAATCATTCAGTGATATAGAAATTGTGCAAGAATGAATTTTCGAAGTCGTAGGATGTTTAGACCCTGATAATGTTTCAAAGTACTAACAACTACCTCTTTCAAAAAGAACCATAACTGATCGGCAGGATAAATTAGCTTTCCACTTAACAAAACACCTTCATGCAATACTTCAAAAGGAAAATATATAGTATTTAATTGCTTGGGATGAATCAACTGATACTTTTGACTTAGTGCAGGTTTTATACTTTTTGGGTCATAACAGAAGATTTTCTCTGCTACAAAGAGTTACTCACTTTGAGCACTCCTGTGCACAGAACAAGGGGAATAGATATCTTTAACAAATTTCAAGATAAATGTCATGAAGTTGGACTGAATTTGGTAAATCGAGTGGATGTATGTACAGATGGTGCGCCTCCCATGACAGGAAAACATGAAGGGCTTATTGCACATATAAAAGAAAGTATTGGCCGGGCGCTGTGGCTCACGCCTGTAATCCTAGCTCTTGGGAGGCCGAGGCGGGCGGATTGCTCAAGGTCAGGAGTTCAAAACCAGCCTGAGCAAGAGCAAGACCCTGTCTCTACTATAAATAGAAAGAAATTAATTGGCCAACTGATATATATATAAAAAATTAGCCGGGCATGGTGGCGCATGCCTGTAGTCCCAGCTACTCGGGAGGCTGAGGCAGGAGGATCGCTCAAGCCCAGGAGTTTGAGGTTGCTGTGAGCTAGGCTGACGCCACGGCACTCACTCTAGCCTGGACAACAAAGTGAGACTCTGTCTCAAAAAAAAAAAAAAAAAAAAAAAGAAAGTATTAACATATCCAGTTGCTCTCATTTCTTTTCATTGTATCTTGCATCAGCAAAATGTCTGTGCTAAAGCTGCTATTTTAAGTGACACTTTGCAACAAGTTATAAGTGTTGTTAACTACATTTCTGCAAATGCAACACAACATCCTCAGTGTCATAACACATTAAAGTTGAACAATGAGGTATTCAGTGTGGATTTGCCCTATCATTCTAAAGTCTGTTGGCTAACACAGGGATAGGCATTACCCAAAATTTTATCTCTGTGAGAACAGATAGTTAAATTTTATGAAGAACAGAATTAGCAATGTGAAATAGTGAAAGAAGAATTCTGTAGGAATGCAGCATTTCTGTGTGATATCGTGTCAAATTAAAATGACTTAAATATGTCTTTCCAAGGTAAAACTAAGTCTATATATGATATGTGGTCAAAAATCCAAGCATTTCAAAAAAAGCAATCTTTTTTCAAATCGCTTCCTCTTCAAAAGGAAATTCCAAATGAACATTTTCTCCAGGTAGCAAAGATCACTTATGAGCAGGACAATATATGCGAATCATTCGAAGACTATGCAGCTGTTATAGACCTATTAATCAGAGAATACAATGAAAGGTTCATTGACTTGGATAATCATGACACCACACTCAAATTAGCATTTCATCCTCACGTAGTTGATATCACCAAGTCACCTAAGGAACTACAGATAGAAAAGCTGTCAGTAGATGACATTTTAAGGTCATTGTCTGATGCTAATAAAGATCCAATTGACATATGGAAAAATGCAGTAGATAAATGTCATGAAGTTGGACTGTTCCACCTTAGGAGACATGCCTGAAAAATGCTGTCTTGCTTTCAACCACTTATTGCTGTGAATCTACATATTCTCCTACCTAACCTAAATTAAGATGCCCTTAAGGTCACAAATGACTGATACCCATCTAGAGGATCAACTGAAACTGTGGACCTCCATGCTGCAACCAAATATTCAAATGCTTTCCAACAAAAGCAGACATGGTAAGGTCATTAAAAGGCTAGTTAATTTTAAAATTTAAAAAAGCAGTTTTCAGCGGGGCATGGTGGCTCACACCTGTAATCCTAGCACTATGGGTGGCCAAGGTGGGCGGATTGTTCGAAGTCAGGAGTTCGAAACCAGCCTGACCAAGAGCAAGACCCCATCTCTACTATAGAACCCGTCTCTACTATAAATAGAAAGAAATTAACTGGCCAACTAATATATATAGAAAAAAGTTAACCAGGCATGGTGGTGCATGCCTGTAGTCCCAGCTACTTGGGAGGCTGAGGCAGCAGGATTGCTTGAGCCCAGGAGTTTGAGGTTGCTGTGAGGTAGGCTGATGCCATGGCACTCACTCTAGCCTGGGCAACAAAGTGAGACTCTGTCTCAAAAAAAAAAAAAAAAAAAAAAAAAGCAGTTTTCATTTTTTAAAATTATTAAGTGCATAGTAGTTAGATTTTTACAAAATAATGTACATTTTTAAGTATATCTAACTGAAGTTTTTTGAATGTGGTCTTATTTGATTACAGCTAAATTAATGCAGCCTTTCAACATGAAAAAGTTCCCACCCCTGAATCAGTCACTCTCAGGGTTAGTTCTCTCTTCTCACCTTTACTACATTCAATTTTATATCTGGATCATCAGTTTTAGTTTTTCATTCAGCTGTGAAAGGGACAGTTTTCCCTGAGAAAAGAGAATGGACTTGCCTTCAATTCAGAATCCCAAAATTTGTCCTGGAGATACACCATAGTCATAAAATTTGAAGTCCTGACTGTCTGGTTCCTCTCAGTTGAGAATCAAATATCAACTGAAAATTCTGCTCAGACTAAGTTCACATTTTCCCTATCCCCAACTAAGCCAAAAAATGTCTAATTTACCTTCAGCAAATATAAGCATAGTTATTTATGTCACCTGCTTACTACTCATATATCTAAATTACTGTGTAGCACGATTGCTGCTATATATGATTATGCATATTCTTAAATATGTGTGAGGTTAATGCTGTGGTGTATTTTGTTCATTTCTTAAAACACCAAATGCTGTTCAAGTATTTTCAGTATTCACAGCTTGGTTTTCATGTAGCACAGATATGTGCTCACATCTTTGAAATAATAGAGGAAACATTATTCCTATGATTGCTATTGGAATTTATGCAGCAATGCATTTTATTTTCTAGTAGGAAAAAACATATTTTAGAAAGAAAAAAATGCAAAAAAGGGGGGGTCATCAAAGGACCTATGAGATTATGGGAGAAGAAATCAATTGTGAAAACAAAAATAAAAATGACATTTTCCTATGTAGAGCACAATTAGTTGATGTTGCAGTAAATTTAAATGAAATGTGTGAAAAAACCTAAATAAGCCTTCTGCTTTAAGCGGCATACTGAGAATTAACAGTGGAATGGTCATTTTTGGTTTGCAATCTGACTACAGAATTTCATTTAAAATGAGGACAATATTCACTTCCATTGTCATTTAAAAAAAAAAATAAAAATAAAAATAAAATGAGGACAATAATTCATTCATTCTTTTCATTGCAAGCAGTAGAATATTTCAAAACTGTGCAAAGGAGAATTTAACTTGTTTATAAATAGTTTATTTTATTTAAAAGATAAATTATATAATGAACTAAAAATATAATGATTTATAAATATTGGTTTTTGGTTTTTGTGGGGTTTTTTTGAGACAAGATCTAGCTTTGCCACCTAGAGCAGACTGAGCAAGAGTGAGATCCCATCTCTACTAAAATTACAAAAATTAGTTGGTATTGTGTTGCACACCTGTAGTCCCAGCTACTTGGCAGGCTAAGGCAGGAGGATTGCTTGAGCCCAGGAGTTTGAGGTTCCAGTGAGCTATGATGATACCACTGCACTCTACCTGGGACAACAGAGTGAGACTCTATCTCAGAAAAATAAGAATGATATTAAATAAATAAGTAAAATAATAATAATAATATATCGATACTAGTTCATTAATTGTGGGAAATATACCATACTTATGTAAGATGTTAATAAAAGGGGAAATTGTGGAGGGGGGGATACATGAGAACTTTCTGTTGTACTATGTTCTCAATTTTTCTGTAAATCTACAATTGTTTTAACAAAAATAAAGTCTATTTTTAAAAATTCAATTAGAAGGCTGGGCGAGGTGGCTCACGCCTGTAATCCTAGCTCTCTGGGAGGCCGAGACGGGTGGATTGCTCTAGGTCAGGAGGTCGAAACCAGCCTGAGCAAGAGCGAGACCCCGTCTCTACTATAAATAGAAAGAAATTAATTGGCCAACTAATATATATAGAAAAAATTAGCCGGGCATGGTGGTGCATGCCTGTAGTCCCAGCTACTTGGGAGGCTGAGGCAGAAGGATTGCTTGAGCCAGGAGTTTGAGGTTGCTGTGAGCTAGGCTGACGCCATGGCACTCACTCTAGCCTAGGCAACAAAGTGAGAGTCTGTCTCAAAAAAAAAAAAAAAAAAAAATTCAATTAGAAGATATATGCAGAAAATGTATGTAAAGTTTTCAGCACAGTGCCGGCTCCTCATTGTGGATTTGTAGTTCATCTAATCTTAGACATCATTGATAGTAAGACAATCATTATTATTTTATGGGCCTGAAAGAAAGAAAAACTGCTGCCAATTAAACTATGACAAAATGCTTTAATACTGGTCCTGTGAGATGTATAAATCAGTCATGCCACCCTCCTATTGCTTTGAAACAGCTTCATCACTTGTGACAATATTACTTTCTTCTATCTTATAAAGAACTTGATCATTCCTTTGCAAAAAAAAAAAAAGAAAATGATGACATTAGTTATTCCTTGAATGGCAAATGTTTGCTTCACTAAATATCAAATGTATGGCCCACTGCTCTGTGTCTATGCCTTTCTGCATAAGCAATATATTTTTGTTTCAATAAAAAATCCTTGAGCTATCTTTAGCCAAACATTTTAAACAGCAATTAAACTCAACACCTGTAATGCTAACAATGCACATAACTGAATTGAAGTGATAGCAACTTGAGCAATTATAACTGAGCTCACCTAGGCAAGGCAAGGACAATCAGGTCACAATGCTTCCTGGCAGATAGTAATTCTAAGACATTATGGATTATAAATTATAAACAGCATCCTAATTTCAGAAATGTTAAAATGTGGTAAAGAAATGCATATCTTAGAGGGTGTAGATATATGATTATGATATAGCCATAAAATGGAATACACTACATTATTAAAAAGAATAAGATAGATCTATTTTTTCTTACATAAAAAGATATCTAAGACATATTATTTAAAAATGCAAGTAACATATGATCTATTTCTGTAAAATAAAAAAATAAGTATATTAATGTTTATATAAGCTCAAAAATATATATGAATTTATAAAAATAAATATGTTTTACTCATATAGTCAGTAGGCTAGATATAAACAATCGGTAAATCTTTGAATAATGTTCATGATTAGCCGTGGGTAAAGTTTCTTCATTTAAAAAATGTTCTTAAGCAAAAAAGTTAATTGTACAAGGAACACTTTTAGGTATTTTCCTCTGCATTCTCTTAACTAACAACAAAAGCTAATTAACTACTTATCATAGGGAGTGGCTAAGGGAAATTCCTGCATGGAATAAAATTTTAAGGTATATCTCTAGTCCAAACTTTTTTAGTATACTTATGATATAAAGGACGATAAGCAACTATTACATATCTAGAAGATTGTACTAATGTGTAATCCATCTTAAAATATAATTTTAGGAAATCCCATGCTGCTACAAAAATATACTAATGAATCCTATTAAAAGCTCAAGGATTTAAAGAATAGAGAAATACTATCCCTTTTCCATTGAAGTTAAGAAATAAATTAATCAATGGCCAAAGGAGAGGAAATGTGCTTAGTAGAACCAGACATGTTCACTTTAGCTCAGTCTCTTTTGTTAATTACCAATATTTGAAGGATGAATTGACTTTCATACTGATTGTCTGCTAAAACCCTCAACTTACCCACAGACACACATAGGCATCCATGGGCATGCATATACATACAACCTGCTCATTCCCAGTTACACCAGTACTCATCTAGAGCCGATATAATACCAAATTATGTGGGCACCAGTCTAAGCAAATTAGGAAGTGCTGTTTTTCCTGCATTTGCAAAACAAATCCAACATTTTTAAAACACAGCCTAACACTGTTTCATCTTTTTAAAATGAGGAAACAGATGACTAGCTTAAGGAAATCCTAGACTAGATATTTATAAGTTCCAAAGATATCACAGTTGTTATGCTTCTTTTTAAAACAAGCCTTTTCTAAAGAAGAATTATGACTAATTAAGTGTGAGTACATAAGCGTATGCAGGAAATTTGATAAAAATCCAACAAATTAGGGCGCAGTCCAGAAACTCTCTTGGGGGTTATGTTCTTTGCAAGTACATAAACATCTTTCTAAAGGTTAATATTCTTTAAAGAGTTTTTCAAAACTAGCATCATAGGAAGATGGGACAATTTAGTACGTGACATTTTTCTATTCCTTTCTTGTCAACGTAGAAAAATATTCTGAAAAGTAAAGGAAATTAATTTGTAAACATTTGAGTATAGAAGGGTTTTTTTAAAAAAAAAAAAATTTCCCCTGAGTCACAAGATCAAAAATAAACTAATTCCTTGGATATTATTTAGTTTGCCAGAAAAAGTTTGCTTTAAGATTTTGCAGATCACAATTGCTGTAATGCCAACAAAATATCTATAGTCCAGTAGTGTTTAACTTCTTATTGCATGTTATAGAATAGTTCCATTTGCTTTTGAATACTGGGTAGTATCACAGCTTTGCATCTGTCCCTGGGAATTATGTTACAAAAGGTCCAACTTTCCTTATGTTTCACTTTGTTTCTGTTTTCAAGTTCTTAATGTAACATGTGGTTAAGGCAGGCATGGGGGGATAAAGACAAAGACAAAAAGACAAATTGAAAGTGACAAAGTATCAAGTAGAAGAGCAGTGTGCTCATGTAGTGGACAAATATTAAAAGGATTATTTTATTTCAAAGGGCCATCACAATAAAAATTTTAATATATACTTAACACATATTCATTTTACTGTAAAAGAAAATATATTAAATAAAGAAACTTCAACTGATAATCCTTACCTTAGATTTACACAATTCCCTCTTTCCCTTATACTATGTACATTCATAATAGGAATTTAAAATTTAATATAGAAAGATTCCAACTCACTTTTTTTTTTTTTTTTTTTTGAGACAGAGTCTCACTTTGTTGCCCAGGCTAGAGTGAGTGCCATGGCGTCAGCCTAGCTCACAGCAACCTCAATTTCCTGGACTCAAGCAATCCTCCTGCCTCAGCCTTCCAATTAGCTGGGACTACAGGCATGTGCCACCATGCCCGGCTAATTTTTTTTTTCTATATATATTAGTTGGCCAATTAATTTCTTTCTATTTATAGTAGAGATGGGGTCTCGCTTTTGCTCAGGTTGGTTTCGAACTTTTGACCTTGAGCAATTCGCCCGCCTCAGCCTCCCATAGTGCTAGGATTACAGGTGTGAGCCACCGTGCCTGGCCCCAACTCACTTTTAATATGAACTTTTAAAAATTAGGACTCATACATAAAAGGCTAAATTTATTTATATAAATATTAATAACACCTACAAATCATGAAGAAAAGACCACTTTGAATCAAGAATAGGCAAAGATATGTATTTTACAGATATGATCATATATTTGTGAAATGATGTATATATAATATATTCTTTGTGTCATTGTTTATAATGGCAAAAGAGTAGAAATAACTCAAATATCCATCAATAGTAACCCAGTTAAATAAATTATAGCATATCCATACAATGGAAGACTGTGCAGACATGACATAAAAATGAAGCTACCTTCTATGTGCTAATACGGAGCAATTACCAAGCTATGCCCTAAAGAAAGCAAGGTCTAAGTAAGGTGGATAAGATGTTCCCATTAGTGTGGAAGGTAAAGATTTATGGATATATATATATATATGCAAATACATACAATATTTCGGAAAGAATACATGACAAGCTAGCAACTGCTCTCTCCAAGAAATGAACTGGATAAGTAGAGACCAGAGGAAGAAGGGAGGTTGACTTTTCACTATATATTCTTTTCTATCTTTTGAAGAAATCATTAAGAAGGATGTGCCTGTGATTTATCTCCCAAAGGATTTGATGGCATTGATTTGAGGATTGTGTAGATTGTCAACTACAATTCCCACTAAAATCGGAATCCCACTGAGTTACAAAGATAGGGTGTGGCAGCAACTGATGGCTTGAAGATCAATCAGGCAGGTCTTCAAGAAACTGGTCAATTTCCATTTCACCTTTGCAGGGTCCTTTTTTTTTTAATCTTCAGTACTTTTTATTTCCTCAAAAAGCTCCTAGTTTATATCTCACATTAAGAAATGCATTCCTTTAATTTGTAAAAGAGGGGCTCTTCAAAATTTAAGGTTATAAAACCCATTTTAGGCTGGGTACAGTGGCTCACACCTGTAATCCTAGCACTCTGGGAGGCCAAGGCAGGGGGATTCCTTGAGGTCAGGAGTTTGAGACCAGCCTGAGCAAGAGTGAGACCCCATCTCTACTATAAATAGAAAGAAATTAATTGGCCAACTAATATATATTGAAAAAATTCACCGGGCATGGTGGTGCATGCCTGTAGTCCCAGCTACTCTGGAGGCTGAGGCAGAAGGGTTGCTTGAGCCCAGGAGTTTGAGGTTGCTGTGAGCTAGGCTGACACCAAGGCACTCACTGTAGCCTGGGCAACAAAGCGAGATGAAAGAAAGAAAGAAGGAAAGAAGGAAAGAAAGAAAGAAAGAAAGAAAGAAAGAAAGAAAGAAAGAAAGAAAGAAAGAAAGAAAGAAAGAAAGAAAGAAAGGAGGGAGGGAGGGAGGGAGGGAGGGAGGGAGGGAGGGAGGGAGGGAGGGAGGGAGGGAGGGAGGGAGGAAAGAAGCTCGACAACTAAAAGTATACAGAAAAAATTAGCTGGGCATGGTGGCGCATGCCTATAGTCCCAGCTGCTTGGGAGGCTGAGGCAAAAGGATCGCTTGAGCGCAGGAGTTTGAGGTTGCTGTGAGCTAGACTGATGCCACAGCACTCTAGCTTGGGCAACAGAATGACACTCTGTCTCAAAAAAAAGACAAAAAACCAAAAAAAAGCCATTTTAAGTCAAAGTCTTATGCAGAATAAATTTATTTTTCTATAATTTCATCTACATTTATAGTACTTACTTTTTATCAAATGAATCCAGGAGAACCATGAAACCATTCTGAGGAATATTAAAACTAGAAATCAGGAGTTATGTAGAATCATTTGTCTCACATCTGCCTCTGCCTCCAATTTATTTTTATACTTTGATTTGGTTGTATAGTATCACAATACTCATCATAGAAATATGGAGTTGCAAGAAGTAATAGTCATTTGTTTTACTTATTGATTTTTAACAGTGTGTCTTAGAACTTCAAGTTGCTCTTTAATTAAACTCATTCAAAATACAGATTTGTAAGAAGTTTTTTTCAAAATTGCATCACTACTAACATCTCATGATTATCTGATAGAAGTCAGATGAAAAACACTCAAAACTTACAATAATGTGAAATCTATCTATAAGATATCATGAGATATCAAATGTTGCTCTGCATTACAAATTAATGTTTATCTAAAGCAAATGAAAAGCCAGAACCAGAGTCAGAAACTATGAAGCAGGTCATCTGAATCAAAGAGTAGCATATTGATTTATAAACCACACATCTTTTGGCAAGGAAAACTTACAGCTTTAGCAAAATAATATTGGTGTCTCATTAGATGCCATTTTTGACATAATACATATTGTGTCACCCATGGAGTTGCACTGCTCAGAGTTCCTTTGAAGAAAGAATTTGCTGAAGAGTGCAATCAGCTGACACTTTTCAGCTATAGCACCTTTGGGATCTGTCACAGCATTGAAACCAATGGCACACTCTCCCTGGGTGGCTCTCAGCCAATGACTAATGGCTGCCTGGGGGCCTGGTACCTGGGAATTTCTGCCCAGCACAGAACTTGTCTATAAGCAATCTTTGCAAGAAGTTCTCTGTTGGATAGGCCAAGACTTTCTCAGGGCTGCCCAAAGCTCCTTCTATCCAATTCTCAGTTCTTTCCTTGCTCCTTTCACAGCTTTCAGACCTTCATCACAGACTAATTGCTTTTCCTGACTTCATCCACTGTCTCTTCCCTCTATCTTTCACAGGTTTTATCCCCAATAACTTTCTTGCATTTCTAATTCTATCTTGGTGTCTGTTTCACTGAGGACATGAACTGGCACATGCATATTAAAAATATATTCACTGTATTTATAATACATTTTAATTCACTGATATCAAACACATACTTTTACTCCTCTATCTTTTATTTTCTTATCTGGCCCTTGCAAATAATGCAACATATACAGCCAAAGTGATACATTTGTTCTCTTTTTGTCACTTAATTTATTAAAAGAATGCTACCTATAAGCATTTGCAAATTGAAGGATCATTTTCCAAATAATCCATTCCCTCTTAGCATTATCCTGTAGTTCTTTTCTTGGCAAAAGATACCTAAAACACTATATTATTTTTTATCAAGACAGCAATAAAGCCAAGACATCCAATTAGCAAAAAGCATCTTCCCATTTGAGACAACAGCCTAATTTGTTGAAACAAGTGCTTACTGTAAATTCAAAATGTTTATTATTGTTTTTTAAATGTTGAAGAAATTTGCAAGGATGGCTTTTTTTATCTGTTGGTTATGAATTTCGTACTCAAATATTCAACTCAATATGCAACTCAAAAGCAGAATATGACAATCAGCAGTAATGAAACTAATTTAGTAAATGTTTATCAGGACTGCTTACCAAGCCTCCACTTAAAATAAAAAATTCTAGCTCTTAAGAGAAACTGAAAATTTTCAGACATTGAGGCATTCCTGTGAGATCTATCTGCCTGCAGTGTTCATTATGACTAAAGTCCACATCTCCCAGAAAATGGCCTCATAGAGCCTTAAAAGCAGGAGAAAGGAAAAGTGACATCATCCTTTCAGTTGTACCCTACCAAAAACCCAGAGATAAGTTTTATTTGAGTTTGTTTTCCTGAGTGTTGAAAATAGGTTGGTTGCAACATAGGTGTCAGATTGCTTCTCTCTATGTCAACTTCAAGTTCAAATTTAGGAAGTCATTCTGCCATCAGAACATGTTGTACAAATTAACAATAGATTTCCAAGCCATAAACATGGTTTTAACAGATCTAAATTTTGCCTAGGTTTATTCTTTTTCCCATCTCATTATAGGTGCTTTGTAAAAGTGATTGTTACCCCCATGATTCATTGGGGGTAAAATAACTTATCAGAACTGAGATTTGGAAGAGAATTTTCCAAGAATGTTATAGTGTTTTTGGTTTTCAATGATTTGAATACTCCTAGCAATAGAGGGTCTTTTGAGTAATACACTGAAGGGAAGCAATTATTGATTCCTTATTACAATTATTTTATTAAATTAAGTAACTTTTGCCTAGCAAGACCCTAAAGGAAAAGGACAAGGAAGAGAGTTTTGATGAACAGAAAAGTATGAAGCATGAAGTACTACTTAGGGGGGAACAAGTCCGAAGAATGAGTAGTGTCACAGTGGTAAGAAGGCTTGGGAATACAAGGTAGTTCTGAAGGCCATACAAATTCATTAGGAAACTTATATAGGGCAAAGTGTGTTTTTAAAAAGCTAGGGCTTTTTGATAGAGGCTGTGGTAATATGGTTTCCCAGTTTCTCGACTTATATAGACCTGATCCTAGGAATCACATTTGAGACACATGTATCTAGTCAGTGTTGTATGTCATTTTCTCACTCTGTAGGTGATTTGGTGATTAAGAAGGCAAATGGTACCCCAGGGAAGCCTGGAAGAATTACTGTACCTCCTTTGATTACTTAGGTCCTTGGGAAAATCTGATTTAGTTTCCTAATTTAAACACAAAGAAGGAGGCCAAGGCGGGCGGATTGCTCAAGGTCAGGAGTTCGAAATCAGCCTGAGCAAGAGAGAAACCCGTCTCTACTATAAATAGAAAGAAATTAATTGGCCAACTAATACATGTAGAAAAAAAAAATTAGCCAGGCATGGTGGCACATGCCTGTAGTCCCAGCTACTTCGGAGGCTGAGGCAGGAGGATTGCTTGAGTCCAGGAGATTGAGGTTGCTGTGAGCTAGGCTGATGCCACGGCACTCACTCTAGCCTAGGCAACAAAGTGAGACTCTGTCTCAAAATTACAAAGAAGGCTAAAATCATCCTGAATTGTTGTAAGAGTTCTTTTTTTATCTGCTATAGACAGAATAAAAGAGATAAGCAGGGAGGGTCTCACTTTGTTGTCCAGGCTAGAGTGAGTGCCGTGGCATCAGCCTAGCTCACAGCAACCTCAAACTCCTGGGCTCAAGCAATCCTCCTGCCTCAGCCTCCCAAGTAGCTGGGACTACAGGCATGTGCCACCATGCCCGGCTAATTTTTTACATATATATATCAGTTGGCCAATTAATTTCTTTCTATTTATAGTAGAGACAGGGTCTTGCTCTTGTTCAGGCTGGTTTTGAACTCCTGACCTCGAGCAATCCGCCCCGCCTCGGCCTCCCAGAGAGCTAGGATTACAGGCGTGAGCCACCGCGCCCGCCCGGCCCTATTGTAAGAGTTCTTTTTCAGCTTTGGGTTCCTATGCCTCTATTTGAAATTACAATGTGGTATGAAGTATGTTACTGCCTACTGAACAGTAAACAGAATTTTCTAACAATATCTTCATTGATTTTGAAAACTTGTCATTCTGATGCAATGCCTGGTACTTGCAGATCAATTACACTTCCCTCAGGTGTGTAAACAGATACACATTATCCATAAAGATGAATGAAGAAAGGCTTATCCATGCTGTGAAATCAAAAGTAGCTAGTAAGTTCATTCACTTGATCTGAAAGAACTGTAATTAAGTAGTTTCCATTTAATTGGATTTTCTCTAATTAGATTATGAACATAATCATTTATAAAGAAATTAAGAACTTTAAATAGAAATATTTCATATAAACAAAATAACAAAAATATTTTTATATGAATGACTCCCAAGAACTCCTCAAATAAAAGATGTTTGATCAAAGTTACTTCTATGTTACAAAAGGTCCTAATTATCATCATTACCCATTTTTCAAAGCTAAGTGCAAGTTCTAGTCCCCCATAAAATCCCCTCCAAGGACTTACTCACAAAGATATCTCCCTACTGTTTAGAAACTGGAACCATTTTTTCCATGCACCTCATCTAAAATTTAATACAATATTAGGCACATTTTAATAAGAGGCACTTGGTGTCAGGACAACTGTGCTAAAAATTATATAAGATGATCCTCACAACCACTTTATAAGGATAGAATTAACTATCCCTTTTTAACAGCAGGGAAAACTGAGGCACAGGGAGTTGAATTCACCACGCAGCAAGCAAGTAGTGAAGTCAGAGCTTGAAATAGGATGATCTGAAGTCAGAGCCCAATCTCTTAACCACAATGCTATAGAAACATACACGTCACCTAGAAGAAATGTACTAGAATACCCCTAGAAATATATTCGTCACCACAAAAAATGATGCTTTGTTCTATTCTGAATAAAAATTAGTTTACTCAAACTAGAAAACTTTAAAGAATCACATCTTTGAATAATGGATACAAATGCAAATAAAATATTCTGTAAATCAGTGCCTAATTATTTTATAGAATTTTACTGGATGCGGGACACAGTGGCTCATGCCACCTAGCACTCTGGGAGGCTGAGGCAGGAGAATTGCTTGAAGGCAGGGGTTCGAGACCAGCCTGAGCAAGAGCGAGACCCCATCTCTACTAAAAATAGAAAAATTAGCTGGGCATGGCGGCATGAGCCTATAATCCCAGCTACTCAGGAGGCTGAGGCAGAATGACTTGAGCCCAGGAGTTTGAGGTTGCTGTGAGCTAGGCTGACACCATGGCACTCTAGCCCAGGTGACAGAGAGAGATTCCATCTCAAAAATAATAATAATAATAATAATTTTATTGGAAAGAATATACAAAGCTATGTCTACATATGTCTTTCAAAAGCTTGTATTTATTAATACTAGTAGAGGCTAAAAGTCAAGTCTTGGACTCTATAGAATTTTTTGGGTAAGAAACACTAGTTAATAAGAGAAAAATAACTCTTCTTTTCAAATGCTATAAAATTAAGTATGTAGGCCGGGCGCGGTGGCTCACGCCTGTAATCCTAGCACTCTGGGAGGCCGAGGCGGGCGGATTGCTCAAGGTCAGGAGTTCAAAACCAGCCTGAGCGAGACCCCGTCTCTACCATAAAAATAGAAAGAAATTAATTGGCCAACTAATATATATAATATAAAAATCAGCCGGGCATGGTGGCTCGTGCCTGTAGTCCCAGCTACTCGGGAGGCTGAGGCAGCAGGATCGCTTGAGCCCAGGAGTTTGAGGTTGCTGTGAGCTAGGCTGACGCCACGGCACTCACTCTAGCCTAGGCAAGAAAGCGAGACTCTGTCTCAAAAAAAAAAAAAAAAATTAAGTATGTAAACTGATTCTTTGTTTCCAGAATATTAGTGAAAACTTGAAGGGGAAATTGCAATTCCATGTACATAGTTACATTGTGGTTATTGGTGGAAAGGGCAAAAAAGCATGACCTACTATTTCATATTTCCAGAAGTTTGTTTCTGCAACACATTTTGGTCATAGTCTATTTTTAAACAGCCTCAGGGAATTAGAACTGGGAAATATGCTTCTAAGGACACATATCAGAGTAAGTTTTTAAAAAGTCAACAAGTACGTATTGAGTCTTTTGTTAGCCAAGCACTGTACTAGGCTCTTTGGGTATTGCAAAAGAAGCCTAAAACCTAATTTTGTATGTTTTTTTGATGTAGAAATTTAATTATTCCCAAAATCAAGTTTCCTATTCTATCAAGTGCCTCTCATGTTGTAGGTTTTCCCTAAATGTATATATTCATTGCTATATTAATGTTGAATATTATGTAGCCTTACATGGCAGTCACTATAGGCTGGTGAAAAAATGAGGCCAAAAATCACGTCCTAAAATGGCTCAGAATGTTATGATTCTAACTAGTATGAAGGATCACTTAAATTTTAAATATCTATAGTGTGTAACTTTAAAACACTTCATATAACAGATTCCACTAAATTTGTTATTCAAGAACCTTAAATGGCCTTGTCCGTGTATACTAACTTCAAGTCCTCAAAACTTCTTTTTTTCTTTTTTCATTCTGACAGGATCTCTCTCTTTGTTGCAGGCTGGAGTGCAGTGGCAGGATTCATAGCTCCCTGTAACCTTCCTGGGTCAAGCAATCCTCCCACATCAGTCTCCCAAGTAGCTGGGACTATAGGCATGTCCCACTATGCCCAGCTAACTTTTTAAAAATGTTTTTATCTTAGTAGAGATGGGGGTAGGGAGTGGGTATGTGTGTGTCTCTCTCTATGTTGTCCACGCTGGTCTCAAACTCCTGGCCTCAAGAGATCCTCCCAGCCTTCCCAGAGTGCTGGGATTATAGGCATGAGCCACCATGTCTGCCCAGCCCTCAAAACTTCCTTTAAAAAAAACAACAAAAGATAATTGCACAACTTTGTGTTAGATAGAAAATATGTTTGGTTTTAAAATTCTTTCTTCCTGGCCAGGCACAGTTGCTCATGCCTATAATCCTAGCACTCTGGGAGGCCAAGGTGGGAGTATCATTTGAGCTCAGGAGTTCGAGACCAGCCTGAGCAAGAGCGAGACCCTGTCTCTACTAAAAATAGAAAGAAATTAGCTGGACAACTAAAAATATATAGAAAAACTTAGCCGAGCATGGTGGTGCATACCTGTAGTCCCAGCTACTCAGGAGGCTGAGGCAGGAGGATCACTTGAGCCCAGGAGTTGGAGGTTGCTGTGAGCTAGGCTGAGGCCACCACACTTTAGCCTGGGCAACAGAGTGAGACTCTTGTCTCAAAAAAAAAATTTTTTTTCTTCCTCTTTTCTTCCTTTTTTACATTTATAATGTATACTCAGAAAAACTGAAATCAACTTAAGTTCTAACGCAATGTTAATGCAAAGTTAAATGTAAAACCCTTCCCTCAAACAATTATTAAGCTCTTGCAGACTCATCAGAAGTAATGAGAAAAGTTCAGGCTTTTATTTAATCTTAGTACTTGTAACAGAAACCGTTCCCTATAGTGTACTCATTCATTCTTGTTTCTTTGTTAAATATTTACCCATTGCTTTATGCCTCTGGTTATGTTAACACAATATAAGAAAGTTCGTTTTTGTTGAATCAAGACCTTAAGTTTTCCCAAACTCCTATGAAGGAAAGATTAGAGAGAGTAAACAAAAGAGAAACAAACTGGCAGCTAAACTTAGCTGTGGGAAGGCTGACTCTTTCAAAACAGGCCCTAACGACAGTAGTAACATTGCAATAGATAGGTCTACAGTGGGAGCTAACACATAAAATGACCCTTACCCTTAAAAATCTTTTAAAACTATCAGTCTGGGTGCCCCAGAGTGTCAGAAATGTTGTTTATGACTAGCAACTCTTTAAAGTTTAGTCTTCTTAAGTTAGATCCTTTCTCTTCTGAGGTACAGCTTAACTTTTTTTTCTCTCTCTTTCTCAAAAGATTTAAACACTATAGAAGTTTATAGAGTAACATCTTAAGGTCCCTTTTACTGTTATTCCTGTTCATAATTCCCTCTTCAAAATTACCCACAGGCTTTAGCCTAGTTTTCTTCCTTCCCATATTTGTTCCTCCCTTTTCTAACAGCAAGAAACCATTCTCCAATTATCCTCAGTATGTTTAATATTTTATGAACTCCCCTTTACAGAACCAATCTTCCATCCCTGCAGCCACCCCCTTCCCCACACAGGCAGTTCAGGCTCTGACTCCTCAGCTGGGCCACACCCTGTCAGACACCCTTGTCACCCTGCTCTGTCTCCAACACCCACCTTGGTCTGAGTCTATGTTGGCTGCATGGCTCCCCCCCAATCACAAGCAGGTATAGAGGCCTACCTTGCTCAGCCCCACCTAATAACCTTAGGATTGAATTGATCGGGAAAAGACGAGAAGGGGAGAGGAAGAGCAGCGATGGAGGATTTAACTGGGGTATCATTGTGGCCTATATAAACAGATATAGTCGCTTCAACTGTTCTGGGTCTTCCAGAGTTACCTTGAGATATAACCAATCCTGTTTGAACCAGCTTGTCTAGTTTTTGCTTCAGTATCCCACCCTGGACCTGCCACTCTTCACCCTTAAAGAGGAGGGGAATTAGATAGTCAGTTAATCACCAAGGCCAGTTAATTATACGTCTTAAATACCTTTGAGTAGCTAACGTAGGCCAGGGCAGTGAGGGCAGGGCCAGATTAAATCACTGATTATCTCCTGGTGCAATAAAAGACCTGGGGTCAGACATAAAACTATGATATTTGAATAAGAGAATAATGATATAAAAAGGAAAATATGAGTCTTTTAAAAATTATTTTTAAAAATCAATATTTAGAACAAGTAATAAAAAGATTACGTAAGAGCACTCACCATACCTAGCAGCAAGTAGGTCCTAATTTACACTAAAATTTAAGTGTAACATAAAGCCCAAATATGCTAGAAAATGAGCTGAGGCTGTATAGGCTAGCTAAAAGCAACTATGGGCAGAGTTTCATTAAAATGGAATTAGGAAATCTGTTTTGTAAATAACTATAGTTTGATGTGTTTGATTTTACTCTTGTTTTCATTTTCCTTATGAAAAGATCTAACCTTTGGCATTGTAAATTGGTACAAACCTTTCCACAATTTGGCATTATGTACTGAGAGTTATAAAAACGTTCATACCCTTTGACCCACCCAGTAATCTTGCTATTGACAATATATCCTAGGAGGAAAAAATTATAAATGCATGAGATTGCAGACCTAACTGTCATAGATTTAAAAAGCACTATATATGAGCAACAATAGCAGAAGTACATGTGGATTATTTTGCAACCACTAAAAGTCATAATTATAGAAATTATGAAGTAACTTGGAAAATAGCATATGGATGATGTTACTGGAAATAACCAGGGTACATTATGTATACATATGATTCAACTATTTTAAATTGTGTTTTCAAAGTGAGGAGAAAAAAGGGAAACATATAGAAAAATAAAAGCAATATGTTAGTAAGATCAAGAAGCTTTTATTCATTTTTTAATTCACTCTAATGTTGTACTATTATTGTTTTTGCTATAAATAAAAATCTAGGTGGAGTAGTGGAAAACCCAACTTTGTTTTGGCTGAATTAAAGGAACAGGAAGATTTATTCACTGCTATTCACTGCTTGAGAGTCAGAATGCCCTCTGAGGTACGTAATGAAAATCATCATCATCATCATCATTGTCATTACCATTGCAGTTCAAATTACTGAGCATTTCCCATTTTCCAGGCATTGAATTAAGGGCTTTTTCATGCAATTGATATCCTTAGTTATGACCTATGTGTAAAAATATAGAATCATATAGCCAACAACCTACTTTACATTTCTTCTTGAATGTCTTATACGCATCTCAAACTTAATATATCCGAAAGGAACTTCTGGTGTTTCTCCCTAAACCTGCTCTACCCACAGTCTTGTCCGTCTCAGTCAATGCCAACTCCATCCTTTCAGTTGCTCAGGCCAAACCCCTGGGAGTGATACTTGAAGTCTATCGGACATCCTGCCAATCCTACTTCAAAATATGTCCAAATTTCGAACACTTTCCGCTACCTGCATTGCTAACACCCTGGTCCAAACCATCTTGTCTTGCTCAGATGACTATCGTAGCCACCTAACTGGTCTCCCTGCTTCCACTCTTGCCCCTCCTCCAGTCAATTCTCAACATGTGGAAAACATCCAGGGGGATCCTTTTAAAACCGAAGTCAAGGCCAGGTGCTCCTGTAATCCTAACATCTGGGAGGCTGAGGTGGGAGGATCGCTTGAGCCCAGGAATTTGAGGTTGCTATAAGCTAGGCTGATGCCACAGCACTCTAGCCAGGGCAACAGAGCAAGACTCTGTCTCAAAAAAATAAACCTAAGTCAAGCCAGGTCTCTCCTCTTCTTAAAACCCTCCAGGGACTCTCCATCATAGTCAGAGTACAAGGCAAAGTCCTAACGATGGCCAATAAGCATCTGCATCATCGGTTCCTGCTTTCTTTCTGTGACCTCTCACCCCGTATTATTCTCCCTTTGAATCACTTCACTGTAGTTAACTTCTTTACCGTTCCATAGAAATGTCATTCTCCTGCCTCAGTACCTTTGCCATAGAACTGAGCTTTCCTCTGCCTGGAATACTCTTCACTCGTATGTCCACATGGCTCAAGCCTTTGTATCCTTCAAGCCTCTGTTCATGTGCCACCTTTTTAATAATGCTACCCTGAAGCCGGGCGCGGTGGCTCACGCCTGTAATCCTAGCTCTCTGGGAGGCTGAGGCGGGCGGATTGCTCAAGGTCAGGAGTTCAAAACCAGCCTGAGCAAGAGCGAGACCCCGTCTCTACTATAAATAGAAAGAAACTAATTGGCCAACTGATATATATATACAAAATTAGCCGGGCATGGTGGCGCATGCCTGTAGTCCCAGCTACTCGGGAGGCTGAGACAGAAGGATCGCTCGAGCCCAGGAGTTTGAGGTTGCTGTGAGCTAGGCTGACGCCACGGCACTCACTCTAGCCTGGGCAACAAAGTGAGACTCTGTCTCAAAAAAAAAAAAAAAAAAAAAAAAAATGCTACCCTGACCAACCTGCAATACTGCAGTCACCCTCACCTTCCCAATATATCAGATCTACCTTACTCTACTTTCTCCATAGCAGTTATCTCCTGATATGCTTCATAATTTATTGACTATTGCAGATTGCTTATATACCCCTGTTAAAATGTAAGCCACCAGGCGTGGTGGCTCACGCCTGTAATCCTAGCACTCTGAGAGGCCGAGGCAGGCGGATTGCTCAGGGTCAGGAGTTCGAAACCAACCTGAGCAAGAGCAAGACCCCGTCTCTACTATAAAATAGAAAGAAATTGATTGGCCAACTAATATATATAGAAAAAATTAGCCGGGCATGGTGGCGCATGCCTGTAGTCCCAGCTATTTGGGAGGCTGAGGCAGAAGGATCACTTGAGCCCAGGAGTTTGAGGTTGCTGTGAGCCAGACTGACGCCACGGTACTCACTCTAGCCTGGGCAACAAAGTGAGACTCTGTCTCAAAAAAGAAAAGAAAAGAAAAATGTAACCTCCATAAGAGCAGAGATATGTAGTTTTTTTCAGTGCCTGATGAAGAAATTTAACTACATCGCTGTCCTTTGGGGAAAGCAAAGGAAAATTCCAGAAGGCATAGTCCACAGCCATTATGTTATACCCCAATAGCTGCTCCAGCCCAGCCCACTGGGAGGAAAAGTGAAGCTAAGGCAGGTGCAATAAGCATGAGCTGCAGACATTAATCCTCCTTGCCCAGAATGTGGCTTCCTGGAGCCCCAGTCATTTACTCCCCATGCTGTTTTCTTCTGAAGTCCCTGTTGAATTCAACTGATCTTAAAAAATGGAAATGAGATATGACAAAGTAAGGGAACAAGAAAAAGTAAATCTTTGGAACTTTAGTCATTTTCAGACCACAAAGACTTTCTTGACGTGGACACATTCTGTCTTTCTTTTTGGTCAGGAGGTGTGAAGACATTGCAATACCAACAGAAATTCATTATGACTACTGCTATGGTTTGAATATGGTTTATCCTCACCAAAACTGTTGAAGTTGGATCCCCAATGTGACAGTGTTGGGAGGTGGGACCTCGTGGGAGGTGTTCAGGTCATGGGGGTGGATTTCTGATGAATGGCTTGGTTCTTATTCTCAAGGTAGCCAACTACCAGAGAGAAACTGGGTTAGTTTTCACGGGAATGGATTGGTTCCTGAAATAGTGGGTTATTATAAAGCCAGAACGTCCCTAGAGTTTTGCCTCTTCCCATGTGTCCACTTCCCCTTTGACTGGGAACCATCATTCTGTTTTCTGTCTTTATGATTTTAACTACTCTAGGTACTTCACATCAATGGAATCATACAGTATTTGTCTTTTTGAGACTGGCTCATTTGGTTAGCATAATGTCCTCAATGTTCATCAGTGTTGTAGCATGTGTCATAATTTCCTTCCTTTTTAAGGTAGAATAATATTCCATTGTATGTCTGGACCACATTTTGTTTATCTATTCATCCATTAGTGGACACTTGGGTTACTTTTACCTTTTGACTATTATGAATAATGATGCTATGAACATCAGTGTACAAATATCTCTTTGAGACTCTGCTTTCAATTCTTTTAGGTATCTTTTAGAAGCAAGATTGCTGGATCACATGCTAGTTGCATTTTTAATTTTTTGAGGAACCAACATACTGTTTTCCATAGCAGCTGCCCTGTTTTATGACACTATCAGTAATGCATAAGGGTTTCAATTTCTCCACATCCTCATTAGCATTTGCTACTTTTCAAAAAAATTATATCCATCCTAGTAGGTATGAGGTTTTATCTCATTGTGATTTTGATTTTCATTTCCCTAAAGATGTTGTGCATCTTTTCATGCGCTTGTTGGCTATTTGTATATTTTTGCAGAAATATCTATTCAAATCCTTTGTCCATTTTTTAATTGGTTTTTGGGGAGGTTTTTTTGTTGTTGAGTTATAGGAGTTCATTATATAATACATTCTGGATATTAACCCCTTATCAAATATATGGTTTGCTGATACTTTCTCCCATTCTGTAGGTTGCCTTTCACTCTATTGCCTGTATCCTTTTAAATACAAAAGTTTAAAATTTTGCTTTAGTCCAATTTATCTATTTTTATTTCTGTTGCCTGTGCTTTTGGTGTCATATCCAACAAATTATTGCCAACTCCACTGTCATGATGCTTTTGTTCTATATTTTCTTTTACAAGTTTTATAGTTTTAGCTCTTACATTTAGGTCTTTTATTAATTTTTAGTTGATTTTTGTATGTGGTACAAAGTAGAAGTCTAACTTCATTGTTTTGTATGTGGATATCCAGTTTTCCCAAAACCATTTGTTGAAGAGACTGTCCTTTCTCTATTGAGAAGTCTTGGGCACCCTTGTCAAAAATCTTTCTTTTTTTTTTTTTTGAGACAGAGTCTCATACTGTTGCCTGGGCTAGAGTACCGTGGCATCAGCCTGGCTCACAGCAACCTCAAACTCCTGGGCTCAAGCGATCCTCCTGCCTCAGCCTCCCAAGTAGCTGGGACTACAGGCCAGTGCCACCATGCCTGGCTAATTTTTTTTCTATTTTTAGTTGTTTGGCTAATTTCTTTCTATTTATAGTAGAGACGAGGTCTTGCTCTTGCTCAGGCTGGTCTCGAACTCCTGAGCTCAAGCAATCTTCCCGCCTCGGCCTCCCAGAATGCTAGGATTATAGGCGTGAGCAACTGCGTCCGGCCTCAAAAATCTTTTGAACATATATGTGAGGGTTTTTTTTTTTCTGGGTGCTCTACTCTATTTAATTGGTCTATTTGTCTTTGTGCCAGCACAACACTATTTTGATTACTGTAGATTTGTAATAAATTTGAAATCAGGAAGTATGACCTCTAACTTTGTTCTTTTTCCAGATTGTTTTAGCTATTTTGGGTCCCTAGATATTTCATATTAACTTTAGGAAGGATTTTTCCATTTCATATTAACTTTAGGAAGGAATGGCAAAAAATGCCATTGGGATTTTTTTGTTGTTTTGTTTTGGTTTTTTAGAGACAGGGTCTCACTTGGAAGGGAATGAAACAGAACATGTGAGTTTGGCTGGGAATGGAAGGGACAGACACTGTTGACTGAGGGGTGATGCAGCCTCCCAGGCCAGCCCCAGGTGCCATGTCAGGCTCCCAGGGAGAGTGATCTGTAATAAAAAATAAATCAAACAAAACAGCTGCTGCCTCCTTTGAAGCCCTGCAGGAAACTGGAAGCAGAGGCTACCCTGCTTTCCCGAAGAGCAGCGTGACCATGGAAATGAGGCAGGGAGGGTGGCAGGGGCAGCAGAGAGAGGCTGAGGAGAGGCAGCTACCACCAGCACGGTGGCTCAGAGGTCCCTGGAACCAGGACACAGGCATTTCCAGGGGATGGAGGGGAGGGTGGGGGCTGAAGTTCCAGCAATTTCACTGCTGGGCCCTGAGCCAGAGACCCATAGTTCTCGTATGCACTCCCAGCAAGGGGATAGAGCGTGCTGGATGAGGTTAGGCCAAGAGCTAGAGTTGTTTACATCTGCCACTTACTTGCTGTAAGTAACCCAGACAAATGACTTAATCTTTCTGAGCCTGTTTCCTCATTTGTAAGTGTGATAAATGGTGTAAAACAATTATTGTAGAGACTTAAAGACATAATTTCTGGGAAGTTTTAAGTGCCCTTCCCCTGATGTAATAAAATCATACATAATAATAACATTTTCTCTAAAGCTGTGGTTCTCAAGGCAGGTAAAACTTCTCTAGAGGCATTTTGGATTCTGTGGGAGTATCTTTAGATGTCACAGTGATTAGAAGTGTTGCTGGGATTTTTTTCTTTCCTTTTTTTTTCCCCCCGAGACAGAGTCTCGCTTCGTTGCCCAGGCTAGAGTGAGTGCCGTGGCGTCAGCCTAGCTCACAGCAACCTCAAACTCCTGGGCTCAAGCGATCCTCCTGCCTCAGCCTCCCGAGTAGCTGGGACTACAGGCATGCGCCACCATGCCTGGCTAATTTTTTCTATATATATTAGTTGGCCAATTAATTTCTTTCTCTTTATAGTAGAGACGGGGTCTCCCTCTTGCTCAGGCTGGTTTCGAACTCCTGACCTTGAGCAATCTGCCTGCCTCGGCCTCCCAGAGTGCTAGGATTACAAGCGTGAGCCACTGTGCCTGGCGGTGCTGCTGGGATTTAATGGACAGAGGCTGGGGATGCTGTCCACACCAGATAATTATCCTGTGTCTCTAACAACTTGTTTTTTAAGAGACATGGTTTCACTTTGTCACCCAGCCTAGAGTGCAGTGGCCCCATCATAGCTCACTGTAACCTTGAATTCCGAGTCTCAAACAATCCTCCTGCCTCAGCCTCTTGAGTAGCTGGGACTACAAGCACACGCTACCATGCTTGGCTAATTTATTTTTATTTTATTTATTTTATTTTATTTTAATTATTTTTGTTTGTTTGTTTTTGTTTTTGAGACAGGGTCTTACTCTGTTACCCAGCCTCAAGTACAGTGGCCCAATCATAGCTCACTGCAGTTTCAAACTCCTGGGCTCAAGCAATCCTTCCAACTCAAGCAATCCTTCCAAGCAAGTCTTCCCAATACCTAGGATTATAGGGGTGTTCTACTACACCTGGCTGATTTTGAGAATCTTTTGTATAGGCAGGGTCTCACTTTGTTGGGCAGGCTGGCCTCAAACTCCTGTCCTCAAGCAATCCTCCCAGATTGGCCTCCCAAAGTACTGGGATTACAGGCGTGATACACTGTGCCTAGCCCCTCACAACTCTTGATTTCTCTCCAAACATTCTCATCAGTGAAAAACCTGTTCATAATCACTTGAGCCTAGATCCTTCATTTTTCATATATATACAAAGTTTTCTACCAGTTTTTTTTTTTTTTTTTTTTTTTGAGACAGAGTCTCACTCTGTTGCCCAGGCTAGAGTGAGTGCCGTGGCATCAGCCTAGCTCACAGCAACCTCAAACTCCTGGGCTCAAGCGATCCTCCTGCCTCAGCCTCCCAAGTAGCTGGGACTACAGGCATGTGCCACCATGCCCGGCTAATTTTTTCTATATATATTAGTTGGCCAATTAATTTCTTTCTATTTATAGTAGAGACGGGGTCTCGTTCTTGCTCAGGTTGGTTTCGAACTCCTGAGCTCAAACGATCCGCCCGCCTCGGCCTCCCAGAGAGCTAGAATTAGAGGCGTGAGCTACGGCGCCCAGCCAGAGATGGGGTCTTGCTATGTTGCCCAGGCTGATCTCAAACTCTGGCTTCAAATGATCCTGCCACGTGGGCTTCCTGAAGTGCTGGGTATTTTTGATTTACTATCTTGGCAGGCTGGGTCTGGGGATGGAACTTCATGGAGGAGAGGGAATAATTATACAGGCATGGCCTTCCATACTGTGATGCTCTTATACCTAGGCCAAGGATACCAAATGAGGGTTTATTGGGGAATATTTACCAGATTAACCCTGTGGAGGAGTAAAGGAAGCAGAATTAAGCAAATGGAAAAATTGAACTGTGATGCAATCACAGTAACTCAAGAGAAACTCTGTAGTTGGAATGGCCATTTCGTGTTATCCCAAATTGGAGCCAGAGGACCAGTACTTGCATTGAGCCCTGCACACATTAGATGTTGGCTGGCTGACTCTGGATAGACTTTGGGTGAAGCATTTCTCTTTAGCCAAGGGCAATTTCTGGTGGGTTCAGGCTCTCATCTGCCAACACTCTCAGCAGCCGAGGAAATGAATCTGAGCAGTACATCCCAAAACGCAGTGGCTAAAGTCAATCTCTTTGTCTCTCTCAACAATCCCAAAGTAGGTGGGTCCAGCAGAAAGTAGAATGGTGGTTGCCAGGGGTTGAGGGTAGGGGAGAGTGGGGAACTCTTTAATGGGTACAGAGTTTCAAGTGTCAGTTTTGTAAGATGATAATAGTTCCGGAGATGGATGGTGGTGATGCTTGCACAACAATATGAATGTACTTAATACCACTGAATAGTACACTTAACAATGGTTAAGATAATGAACACGTGTTCTAGAAGGAAAAAATGATTAAGATAGTAAATTTCATGTTATGTGTGTTTTACCAAAATTAAAAGAAAATTGAGGGGAAAAAAGTAGGTGGGTCCAGGCTGTCCGTGTAGTTCAGCTCCTGACAATCAGGAACCCTGATTCCTTCCATCTTATGGCTCTGCTATCTTCTATTAATAAATCAGTTCTTCTCAAACTTTAATATAAATGCAAATCACATGGATACCTTGTTAAAGTGCAGACTCCGGTTCAGTGTGTCTGGAATGAGACTTACGATTCTGCCTTTCTAACGGGTTATGTGATGCCAATGCTATGGACCCATGGACCACACTTAGAACAGCAAGATTCGAGAGTATAGTTTTTGTCTGAATTGTCCAAGTTGTGTTGATATCAAGTCTGATTTTTTGCTCAAGAGAATGTGGGGAAGAGAAGAAGTGAAGAACAAGCAACTTCCTTTTAAACAAGTGACTTGGTATCTGCACGAATCGCCTGTGTTTCCATCCCATTGGTGAGAATCAAGTCATATGGCCACACCAAGTTGTAAATCTATTAATGTGGAAGAAGGAAAAAACAGATTTTGGGACCGGGCATGGTGACTCATGCCTGTAGTCCCAGCACTTTGGGAAGCCAGGGCAAGAGGATCGCTTGAGGCCGAGAGAGTTCAAGACCAGCCTGAGCAACATAACAAGACCCCAACTCTACAAAACATAGCAAAAAATTAGCTGGGCATGGTAGCACACATCTGTTGTCCCAGCTACTCAGGAGACTGAGGCAGGAGGATCACTTGAGTCCAGGAATTCAAGGCTATAGTGCACTATGATTGTACTTGTGAATAGCCACTGCATTCCAGCCTGGGTAATATAGCAAGACCCATCTCTAATAAATCTCTATCGGGTGTCGGGCGGGTGGGGGGGGCATGGGCAATATATGTAACCTTAACGTTTGTACCTCCATAATATGCTGAAATTTAAAAAAAGGAAAAAAAAACAAATAAAACAAAAACAAAACAGAAGACAATGATGGGAGTATGTCAAAGGGACACAGTACCCAACTGAAAGAGTTCCCATTGACCAACGCTAGAGCAATGTAAGCAATAAAATAAAGTATTATTAGAATATAGCCCCATGTATAAAATATGCATGAGTCCATACTGATACATAAATAAATGATACATAAATAGAGAGAAGAGATAAGTCTCCCTTGTCAAAGAATTCCAAATAATTTAAGTAGATACTTCCCCCTCAAAGAACTTGAGCATAAACTCTCCACACCTTAAGTGCAGAGAGTGACTTCTTTCTAAAGAGTAGAGTATGAAAAAGGTTGGGAGAGAGAGTAACTTTATAGTAGGAAAATCCTGACAAACATTTCTTCAGCCAAGTGATCAAGGTCAACATCAACAGTGATAAGTCATGTTGATAGTATGTACCTGTTATCTAATAAAGAATTTGACTGGCCTTCATCCCTGGTTCCTGGGAGAGAGACTCTAAATCTTTGGAATTTCTCAAGTAACAGGAGTGTCTTTGTTATCCACGAGCCTCTCAGACCATACCTGAGTTATGCTAATAAGATAGCTCTGGATGGGGGCTGGCCATGCCAGAAAGACCAACCATGTGATTAGAGGGTTGGAAGCTCTGAGCCAGGTGATATCAGCTCAGCTCAACCTCCCCCATAGAGGGGAGGGGTGCTGGAGATTGAGTTCAGTCATGTGGCCAATAATCCAATCAATCATGCCTATGAAATGAGACCCCAGTATAAACTCTAGACAACAAAGCTCAGAATAGCTTCCCAGTTGGTGAACACATTAATGTGCCAGGAGTGTGACACATTCTGACTCCTTGGGACGAGGACATGGAAGTATGTGTTTGAGACTCTCCCTGGGCTCTGCCTATATGTCTTTTCATATGGCTGGTCCTGTTGTGTATCCTTCATGATAAAGTTACAATCATAAATATAAAAAAAATAAAAATAAACAAATAAGTAAATAAAAGACCATGAAAACACTAATTAAAAAAAAAATTTACATACCACTAGGGCTCAGGAGAAGGAAAGGAATAAAAGCAGATTTTGGAGGTCAACGAACTCCCTTGGATCTTATTCTAGGCCTTAGTGCCTTTGTCAGTTACATCAGGGCCTTTATAACTGTAATATTCTGAGGTTTTTATCACAGCAAATGTCCTCAACTGTATAAACCTGGATTCTGTGCTTACTTATTGTTGCTTTCTTGCAACATGGCAGGAAAAAAAATTTATTTTGAGACAAGAAAGATTTTCAAAATTTTACTACTTACTTTCTTCCAATGGAAGTGCCTTACTAGATGAACAGAATTTTAGGTGTGAAGATACAAAAAATTCTCTACAGGAGAAAAAGTAGAGATTTAGGAGTTTGGAGGGAAGATCCCAGGGGCAGTAAAGTGGTTGGAACCAGGCAGGCCTCTCAAGATTGCCTGAGAAAAGAGTTATAAGGGGGAGGGTTATAGCTGGTGTCTGGAGATGAGCTTGGTGTGGAACAGAATTGTTTAATGGGGATTTTTATTAAATTTTACTGCGTGTTATATGATATAACCTTCCAATCCATCTTCTCTACAAAATCTTCCCTCTAGTGCCGTGTAGAATGAATTTTCTTTTGAGATAGAAAGAAGCACTGCATCCTACCCTAAGGGTAGCACAAGACAGGAACAAAGGCTGTCACAAGGTTATATAATATAGTAGATTCTCTCATTTGTCTTCAACACTTACTTCAAAAGGAAAAAAGAAGAAAATAAAACACACACAACAATAAACAGGCAGGTTTTATTGCTTTGCAAAAGGCTTCCTGGAGTACGTTTCTGCTGTAATGATTTACCATGAGGGCCTAAGCTTTGTCATCCATGACTTAAGGAACAGTCACACAACAATTTTTGTTCCTTCCAGTGTTGCACTTCTATGACTCAAAATCAGATGTAGACACGATTCAAATACAATGGGATAACCATAATTTGTCAGTTTGGTAGTACCAGGAAGGCAGAAATAAGCAGTGAAGAATTGAGAAAATATAATTTAGTCCAAGAAAGCCAAAATAAAACAAAAAAACAGAAGTGGGTGGTTCTCTTCCCACAGGGAGAATGAGCCTCTGGAAAAAAAAAATCAGAACTAAGATATATGGATAATTAAAGACAAAGTCCCCTTCTTGGCTTGTAAATTTATATAATTACATCAATTCTTCACTTTGTGCCTGGAGTTATAATTTTGCTTTTAAAACAGCATCATTTTTTTTAGTGTGTTTTTGCTCTGACTTTGGAACAGCAAGCATTTCAGGACACGATCAGGTATATGGAACAGGTAACAAATGAACATAGTATAAAATTGAAAAGGTACAAGAGGCTAGGAGGCAGGAATCCATTTCTTGGATATCCTTTGTTAAACAAGATTTACAGAGGCCACTATTTTACACTGAGCTCCTGCATTAGGCCCCAACAGACCAAACAAAAATGGAGCAACTCATGTTAAGTGCTACATAATCAAACTGAAACTTTAACAGAGCAGGAAAATCCTTGAACAGAAGAGTTTTTACTAAAAACAGGGTATTTACATTAACCTATCAAAAGGGCCTAGTCAATCCAAGCTGACATGATAATTCCCCCTCTGCTTTAAACTTTACAAGAAAAGTAACCTAAAATAACCTTACATTAGCCATTCTGCTTTTTAAAATTATTATTCTGTTTCCTTTTTTCTGATCATGCTACCTTATAAAAACCAGCTCTTCTGCCATGCTCAACAGAGCTCCCTCTATTTTGGACAGGATGCTGCCCAATTCATGAATTACTAATAAAAGCCAATTAGATCTTTAAATGTGTTGAGATGTATGCTTCTTAACATCTTGAAGAGGTATTCTCTGGATAAATAAGTTAAATAGAATGTTACAATGTTATAATGAGGTTCTTTCTGTCTTAGGTCAAGGAGCAGCCTCAAAAGTTAGGAGAAAATAGCAGACATCACAAACACATTCTAAAGAGAAAGGTTACTTCCCAAACAGAATTTACAAAGGCAAGAACCAAAAACTAGCTTTACAAGCCTTAGCCAATCTTGAGGGTATAAAAGGTTTGACATTGAAGTGGCAACAAAGACAGGATTTTCTTTAGAGAGGATTGTGTCATGCCTGTGTATTTTCCTCATGCCCACAGGATTCAGGGAGATGGTGTTTCCCCTTACTATAGACCAAAAAAAGCCTTCAAAAAAATCACTTCTAGAGGCCAGATGTGGTGGCTCACTTTTGTAATCCTAGCACTTTGAGGAGGTGAAGCAGGAGGCTCACCTGAGGCCAGGAATTTGAGACCAGCCTGGGGAGCACAGCAAAACTCCATCTCTACTGAAAATTTAAAAAAATTAGCAAGGCATGGTGACACACACCTGTAGTCCCAGGTACTTGAAAGGCTGAGCCAGGAGGATTGCTCAAGCCTGAGAGTTTGAGGTTGCAGTGAGTTATGATTGTGACACTGCACTCCAGCCTGGGTAATAGAGTGAGACCTTATCTTTTTAAAAAATAAAATAAAATAAAATAAAAACAGATGGGCTTGGTGGCTCACACCTATAATCCCAGCCCTCTGAGAGGCTGAGGTGGGAGGATTGCTTGAGACCAGTCTGAGCAAGGGAGCCCATCTCTACAAAAAGATCGAAAAATTAGATGGGCGGGTGGCACCTGCCTATAGTTTTAGCTACTTGGGAGCCTAAGGCAGGAGGATCACTTGAGTCCAAGAGTTTGAGGTTGTAGTTTGCTATATGATGACACAACTGCACTCTAGCCCGGGCAACAGAGCAAGACTCTGTCTCTAAAAAAAAAAAAAACAAAAAACAAAAAGAACCACTTCTAGGGATAGGCTGAATAGCATCCCTCAGAGTTTGCGGGACATGCAGAAGTCTAAGATGATTAGCTATGGTTTGAAGCCTGCAGAGGCAGAGAATGGAGAGCAGCCAGGCTTCCCTGGGAGTGAGCTATGTTGATGTAAGGACCAAGTGGCCTCATGGACAAAAACCAACCTGAAATGGCCTTAAACAGGACATTGCGCAGTCCTGGAGAGACATGAGACCCCGAAAGGATGTGTGTTTGTGGTGAACTGTCAGACATCCAAAGGCTGAGGGTCACCGGTGTAAGTGGCCTGCCAGAGAACAACATGAGCCACATCACAGGAACTGCAAGTTCCTAGCTGGGGTGTCTCTGAGAAAAGTATAGAAGAGGGAAAGAATAAGAACCAGAATCTGCTTCTCCTAGAAGGCCCCAGCAAGAATAACCTGGTCATCAGTCGAGTAAGATCTTTCCTGTCCTTTACTTCTGTCTCTTCTTTTCAACCCTGGATGAGCCAAAGTTACTTAGAGAAGCAGGAGAGAGGCAGTGGCAGACCAAGGCTGGGAAGCTGAGAAGGGAGGAGCCTCCCAAGTTGTCCCATTCCTCATGCTTACAGCAGAGTGGCACTGGAGGGAGTGCTGAGCTCTAGTTTATACAGGGGGTTAGAGCTGCAGTTGTTTCACTAGACTGGCCATTTGAATTAGAGAAATGAAACTATTATTGGAAATAAAACTGCTTAGGGGACTTTATCTTATCCAAGTGACAAAAAATGTTATGAGGCACCTGCACACAATTCCCTCCAAGATTTAAAGAGGCAATGAAAGGAACAAATAAAGTTGCTTTTTACTTATACCTTATTTTGAGTGTGACCTATTACTAGGATTTGAATAGCAAAACTCAAAACTCATGTTGAAATTTAATCCTCAATGTGGCAGCGTTGAGGGGTGGGACCTTTAAGAGGTGATTGTGTCGTGAGGGCTCTGCTCTCATGAATGTGTTAATTTATTCATGGATCAATGGAATAATGGGTTAATGGATTAATGAGTTACTATGGGAGCAGGAATTGTGGTTTTATAAGAAGAAGAGAGACCTGGGCTAGGATGCTCAGCACCTTTGGTATGTGATGTCCTGTGCTGTCTTGGGACTCTGCAGAGTCCCCACTTGCAAAAGTGTTCTCACCAGATGTCCCCCCCCCCCAACCTAGGACATCTCAGCCTCCATAACTGTAAGAAAAAATTTTTGTTTCTTTATAAATTACAGTTTCAGGTATTCTGATATAAAGCAACAGAAAATGGACTAAAATCCATTTAATACAATAGAATGTTCCAAAAACCTATATGTGCATACCAAATATACTTTCCTTTTTTATCATGATAAAGCTGAGTAGCTGTTCCACATGGGTGTATATATAAATTTACTGCATTCTTTCAAACAGCTGCATAGTAGACCATTTTAAGGATGTATGATGACTTAACTGTTCCCTTTTAAGATATTAGTAAGTCTTAATTTGTAAAAATAAATGCATAAAAAAACTTAAAACATTTTAACATTCCTATCATACTTACACATTTTCTAACTATCTCTTTATTTTATGTGAAAGATATTTCCATTTTAAAGGAACTTTGTAAAAACAACAAAAAAGGCCCTCATGGCTAAGCTTCAAAGTAATCCACATCACACTTATTTATCTACTGGAAGATTGTCACTAGTGATTGAAAACTAAAAATGTTCACTACTAAGCAAAACAATTACAATTAAATCCATTGTGGAACTCTGCCTGGACTACATGAAGATGTTTTTCACCTGTTCCAAATGATAATATTTTCTTACCATCTAGGAGAGTAGAAATAGATCAGTTTGGGGTTTTTTGGTTTTTTAAAATCTGTTTGACAAACACTTTTGTGCTTATTATATGTCAAACATTGATCCAAGTTCATTTACTAATGTTATCTCATTTATCTCAACAACCTTCTGAAGCAAGAAAGTAAGAATTACAGATTCTTACTTTCAGGTTACAGATGAGGAAACTGAGGTCTAGAGAAGTTAAGTAACTTAACCAATGTCACATAGCTAGAAAGCGACAGAGCAGGCCGGGCGTGGTGGCTCACGCCTGTAATCCTAGCACTCTGGGAGGCCGAGGCGGGCAGATTGCTCGAGGTCAGGAGTTCGAAACCAGCCTGAGCAAGAGCGAGACCCCGTCTCTACTATAAATAGAAAGAAATTAATTGGCCAACTAATATATATAGAAAAAATTAGCCGGGCATGGTGGCGCTTGCCTATAGTCCCAGCTACTTGGGAGGCTGAGGCAGCAGGATTGCTTGAGCAAGGAGTTTGAGGTTGCTGTGAGCTAGGCTGACGCCATGGCACTCACTCTAGCCTAGGCAACAAAGTGAGACTCTGTCTCAAAAAAAAAGAAAGCGACAGAGCAAGGATTTGAACTCTAGCTACAAAATTCATAATCATAGTCACACACCATTGCAGGCTACATATATAAGTCTATCATATCGCTGCTAGGATGAAGACTTGCTCTGTCACCCAGGCTGGGGGTGTAGTGGTGTGATCATAGCTCCATGCAGCCTCAAACTCCTGGGCCCAAGTGCTCCTCCCGTCTCAGCCTCCCAAGTAGCTGGGATTACAGGCTGGAGCCACTGCACCTGGCTGGAATGTATTCCCAAAGCAGAACTAGTCGTGAAAGCCACAATCTTCGACATCATCATTATTAACAACAAAATTTGATGATATGTACACACCAAACAGAGGACACCATTCTGCTACTGTGGTTAAGAGAGATACAACATGATCCTTGCTCTTGCAGCTGCTTAATCTAATTTTCCTGTTGGATCAAAGGAAATTACCAGAGGCCGCATTCTATGGAGTCACTGGTCAGTTCCAAGAAAAAAAGTAAGAGGCCTGATAAATCTAGGAGGGAAATATGAGAAAGCCAAGATGCAAATTCAATCAGCTTGGAACTGGAGAGCAAATATGACAAATGGTTCAAAGCAGACTAAAGGAAAGGGATCTTGAATCCTTACCTGGGTTGAGAATTGAGGTGTTGGCCACAGATTGTTACCAATGTCTCTTGTCTGGGTATGATGAGAAGATTTATAGGAGTCCATGGGGAGAGGGTGCCATGTTTGTCCATCTAATACATGGGAAAGCCAAGGGTCAAACATGCTACTTCTGACTCTAGATAGTACTCTTTTAATAGCACATACTAGAAATTTGTAGATATGATTGGTTAATCTTGATAAGCATTTAGCCTAGAAAGGTCTAAGGCAGACGTGGGAAACTCAGATACCTACAGAGGTCAGGCTTGTGACTATAAATGAGTGGCAGGTTAGAGTAGCCAAGTGAGGAATGCCTACTTCCTTCTTTTTTTTTTTTTTTTTTTTTTTGAGATGGAGTCTCACTCTGTTGCCCAGGCTAGAGTGCAGTGGCATCATCATATCTCACTGCAACCTCAAACTCCTGAGCTCAAACAATCCTCCTACCTCAGCCTCCCAAGTAGCTGGAACTATTAGGTGTGCACCAGCCGGTGCCCGGCTAATTTTTTCTCTTTTTTTAGTAGAATCTTGGTCTTGCTTAGGGCTCAGGGTGGTCTTGAACTCCTGAGCTCAAGTGATCCTCCCATCTCAGCCTCCTGGAGTGCTAGGATTACAGGCATAGGCCACCTCCCCCAGCCCACCTACTTCCTTCTGGCACCATTCAGCCCAGGATTTTATTATTTAACTGTATATTATTTCATGCTGCAATCATTGTGTATGCAGTGAGTAGCCACTCTAGGGAAAGTGGTAATAGCTGAAAAGGCAAATACTTGAAGAAAAGCAAAACAAACTTACCAGTTTCATTCTTTGCAGATTCTAAGAGTGAAGTCAGGCACAAGAGGGTGGATGGGTCTCCCACAGAAGATGTGCTTATGACAATGGCAGAGACAGCTGGATTATAGGTTCATCTTTATACTCTATTCTCTCAGTAGGTAAACAGGGTTCATATTTATTTTCAGAGACAGAAAGGAAAGGGGGGGGGCAAGGAAACTGTGTCAGATCATAACCAGTCTTGGGTGGGTTGGGGTGGGGGAGGAACCCCAGGAAATAGAGCAGGTGGTGACAGCTGTGAGGAGTAGAGGAATGAATGCTAAATCCCTTGGGAGTTGGCTGAAAGCAAGAAAGAGACTTGGAGGGAGGTTGCCTAAAAGTGGGGATAGAGCTGGGGCTTCTCAACAGCTTTGCCTATGAGGTTCTGGGATGGTGCCCTATGACAACATTTTTAAAGCAATCAAATTGGAGAAATGATGAAATTGTATTTGATTAAATAAAAGTAGTTACATAAAAGTCACAATAATGTAGCTGGTGTAAATGTTTAGGTCATTTGGTTCAATTTGCCCAAATCGACTCTCCAAAGGCATAAAATCATATTCTACTTTTCTTTGAGGGTACATTTGCAGCCAAGTAAGAAATTGCGCTAGAATAGCTTAACCATTATTTTCTCTATTTAAGAGGCAGTTTGTCCTAAATTTCTTTTCTTCCTCTGCTACATATCTAAAATTTTTGCCTTCATCTTAATCATGCCCAAAATAAGCTTCTAAAAATAAAGTAATGAAAAGTCTTAGGGAGGAAAAAAAGGTTATAAAATTTGTTAGCTTTACAAATAAGCGATCTTGAGACTTGTGATAGAAAAAGCGAAGAATTTTAGATTTCAGCTTTATATATATAAATGCCATAGGTTTTGTTTATTTGTTTCAAAAATTCTACTATAAATTCCAGGAAAATAAGAATATATGCCTACCATGGTTTTTTTTACTTCATATCCCACAACTTGGAAATGTAAGTTTTGTTATTTTTAGAGGGAGCCAAGGAAGAATTTCAGAAAGTGAATGATGTCTGAAACATAGCTCTTTATTTTGGAAATACACTAAATTAATCCATCATACATATAACAAATTTGAAGAAATGATAGCGGCATAATAGCATGCTAAAAATTTCCAGTAGGAAAGAAGATATTTGCAGCTTCCATCAGCAATAACAACAACAACAAATATACTGGGCTTCTAAGTAATGGTTAATTACATATAAGTAGATTTGACTAATAAATCCTCTGCTTCAGAGTTATCCAGAAGGTTTTATCCAAATTCCTTGTTAGGTCACTTCAAGGAACAGTGAGGTTTAACTAATTCTAGTTTTCTAAACAGAAGTTAAATATATTGTACCGTGCTACCACATTACTCAATAAATGAAGCTGCCTTTTCAAAATGCTCCTGTTGAAAGGGTCCACATATTGTTACCCAAAGCCCTTCTAATTATAACTACAAATAAAATATTTAAAAATGACTGTGAAAATAAGTAATTTGGAAATTACCCTTCGAAATAAATTTAATACATTTTTAAATATTTAGCAAATTATGTTTTATTACAAATACATTGTGCTCAAAATAAGCATACTGTATTTTAAAAATATACATATTCTTATGCCTTAAAGGTCTTTTTTTCTTGGATAAATTTAAAAGATTCCAGAATGTGGCAGGTGGGTGGTGCATGTAGTCTTACAGCCTAAGCAAAGCAAACTTAGGAACAGATTTTAAAAAATAGATTAAGTGTTTTCTAAGCTATTGCTTGCCTACACTAGCCAGCTGAAGGCTTTAAATAATTTAATCCCTACAACAACTGCCAGCTCCAACTGGAAGCCTTAAACAAGGACTAGATTCACTGAGGACTTCAACAGGTGCAGTCTAATAGTGATTCCCTAAATCTGCTACTGAACTGTTTGTACATGTGTAGAACACTATATTCTTAAATTCAACAGGGCACTAATTAAATTAATCCTAGTGCTTCTTGTTTTGTTCCATCTTCCACTATCTTAACGCTTAAGATTTTCCTCTATTTTTCACTGGAGGAATACTTAGCACAATGTGTGGCATATGAAGTTGTTTTAATGTTCCTTTTCTAAGCAAAAGCCCTCTTATTACAGTTTAAGTTTTGGAAAGCAAATTCATAAATTACTTTCTTCCTATTAGTATAGCTTTTTTCCACCCTACCGACATTCATATAGTTGTACTTACTGAGAACTATTAAAGTTGCTCAGATTATTTTCTTTTATACATGTATAATATATATGAAAATATACTTGTCATTGATCTATTCAAATATATTTAGAGAGAAAATTCACACATACTTAACTTTTATGTAATCAAACTGAGATAACTTTTCATGTCAAGTTAAATTGGGAAACCAGATAAGAAAAGAGCACTATCATGCCTTCAGTAGTCAACATATTATTAATATGATATTATAATAAGACTTTTGCCAGACATGCAGTAAAAAGAAGTTTTAAAACCAATAACTGCCTGGATATCCACATGCAAAAAAATGAAAGTGGCCCCTTACCTTATAAGCATATACAAAAATTAACTCAAAATGAACTAAAGACCTAAAAATATAAAGCTCCTAGAAAAAAACATATTGGAAAATACTCAGGACATTGGATTTGGCAATGATTTCTTGGATATGACATCAAAAACACAAGCAACAAAAGCAAAGATAAACAAATGGGATTACACCAAACTTAAAAACTTCTATGCATCAAAGGGTACAATTAACAGAATGAAATAAGTTACAGAAAAGGATAAAATGTTTACAAATCATATATCTGATAAGGGATTAATATCCAGAATATATAAGGAACTTCAACAACTCAACAACAACAACAAAAAACTCAATTAAAAAAATGGGTAAAGGGCCAGGCGCGGTGGCTCACGCCTATAATCCTAGCACTCTGGGAGGCCAGGGTGGAAGGATCACTTGAGATCAGGAGTTCAAGACCAGCCTGAGCAAGAGTGAGACCCCCGTCTCTATTAAAAATGGAAAAAATTAGCTGAGTGTGGTGGTGTGTGCCTGTAGTTCCAGTTACTTGGGAGTCTGAGGCAGGATTGGTTGAGCTCAGGAGTCTGAGGTTGCTGTGAGCGAGGCTGACACCACAGCACTCTAGCCCGGGCAACAGAGCTAGACTGTTTCAAAAAATAAAAAAAAGGCCGGGCGCGGTGGCTCACGCCTGTAATCCCAGCACTCTGGGAGGCCGAGGCGGGCGGATTGCTCGAGGTCAGGAGTTTGAAACCAGCCTGAGCAAGAGCAAGACCCCGTCTTTACTATAAATGGAAAGAAATTAATTGGCCAACTAAAAATATATATACAAAAAATTAGCCGGGCATGGTGGCGCATGCCTGTAGTCCCAGCTACTCGGGAGGCTGACGCAGGAGGATTGCTTGAGCCCAGGAGTTTGAGGTTGCTGTGAGCTAGGCTGACGCCACGGCACTCACTCTAGCCTGGGCAACAAAGCAAGACTCTGTCTCAAAAAAAAAAAAAAAAAAAAAAAAAAGAGTAAAGGACTTAAATAGACACTTCTCCAAAGAAATGACCACTAAGCATATGAAAAGATGCTCAACATTGCTAATCATTGGGGAAATACAAATCAAAACGACAAGGAGATATCACTTTATACCCATTAGGATGCCTATTATCAAAAGAATGGAAAATAGCAAGTTGTTGGCAGAGATGTGGAAAAATTGGACTCCCTCTGTACTGTTGGTGGGAATGTAAAGTTGTGCAGCCATTATGGGAAATAGTATGGAGGCTTCTCACAAAATTAAAAATAGAATTATCATATGATCCAGCAGTCTCACTTCTGGGTATACATCCAAAATAACTAAAAGCAAGGTCTTGAAGAGATATTAGCACACTCATGTTGATCCTGGCATCATTCACAATAACCCAGAGGTGGAAGCAACCCAAGTGTCCATCGACAGATAAATGGAAAAAGACAATGTCATAACATGAACTATTAGGCAGTATCCTACAAAGCATCATGCATTGTGCTATAGAAGAAAAGATGAAGAACTGTTATAGGCTAAAGGAGACCAATTTAAATATCCCATCATCCATGCTGCAACATGCATGAAACTTGAGTACATTATGCTAAGTGAAATAAGTCTAAGAGTGCCGGGCGCGGTGGCTCACGCCTGTAATCCTAGCACTCTGGGAGGCTGAGGCGGGGGGATTGCTTGAGGTCAGGAGTTCGAAACCAGCCTGAGCAAGAGCAAGACTCTGTCTCTACTATAAATAGAAAGAAATTAATTGGCCAACTAATATATATAGAGAAAATTAGCCAGGCATAGTGGCGCATGCCTGTAGTCTCATCTACTTGAGAGGCTGAGGCAGCAGGATTGCTTGAGCTCAGGAGTTTGAGGTAGCTGTGAGCTAGGCTGACGCCACGGCACTCACTCTAGCCTGGGCAACAAAGCGAGACTCTGTCTCAAAAAAAATAAATAAATAAATAAGTCTAAGAGTAATTTCCTGAATCTGCTGCTGATCTATGCTTGCATGTGGAGAGCATTGTATTCTTAAATTCATCAGGACACTAAAACTCTTGTTTTAACTAATTTCCTACTACTATATTACCTGTGATACTCACAAAAAGAAAAATATTTTATGCTTCCACTCATATTACATTTCTAAAGTAGTCAAAATCATAAAAACAGAAAGTAAAAAGGTGATCCTCTTTAGAATAGTTGCCCATTTTTTGTCTTTCATAACATTGACATCTTTGCAGGACAATTGCTTTGCCAAATGCAAATCGATCTAGATATCTCTGATGGTTTCCTCACCATTATATCTACATGGAATATTTTGGCAGCACACTACATTGTTGATTTGTGCCCTTTTCCTATCAGGAGGTGAGCTGGAAGGGGTTAACTCAGCAGGCTTGTGTTGTTCAAACATTCCAAAGGAGGGATTGGACCTGCTCCTGGGAGATAACCTTTGAGCCCTTGGAATATCCTGCCTAGTAAGAATGTTTTTCTATGCCTTAGACCTTGGGCCATACTGTAGTAGTTTGACGAGAGTTTGTGCTAACAATGTGATTTAAGAGGAGCACCTGTTTTCATATGCCTGAGGTCCTAGACCATGCTACAGCAATTTGACCTCTGGGGGTCTGGAGACTGGGTAGCTAATGTCAGTCACATGGGCACGAATGCCCGTGTGACTGACTCCCATTAAGACCTGGACAAGAAGGCTTGCGTCAGCTTCTTGGGCCAGCAGCACATCACACATGTTGTCACACGTTGTTCCTGGGATGTCACACACAGTTACTGGGAGAATTAGCACTGTCCATGTGACTACACTGAGACAGAACAACTAACTGGAAGCTGGCACCTGGTTTCTCTTACACCTAACCCCAGGCACCTTTTCACTTTGCTGATTTTAATCTGTACCCTCTCTCTGTAATATGCTGTAGCTGTGAGTAGAACAGCTTTTTTGAGTTGTGTGAGTCCTAATGAATCATCAAACCTGAGGGTGGTCTTGGGAACCTCTAACACTGGAGGCACATCATGTCAGTTTGCTTCATATTGGTGTTAACTTTGTTCATTTAGCTAAGGTCCTCCTGGATTTCTCTAACATAAAGGTAGCCTTTTTGGTGGCTCACGCCTGTAATCCTAGCACTTTGGGAATAGCCGAGGCGAGAGGATCACTTGAAGTCAGGAGTTCAAGACCACCCTGAGTAAGAAGAGCGAGACCCCTGTCTCTACAAAAAGTGGAAAAATTAGCCAGGTGTGGCTAATAGGAACTATAGGCTCATGCCTATAGTTCCAGCTACTTGGGAGGCTGAGACAGTGGGCCGATCACTCCAGCCTAGAAGTTTGAGGTTGCAGTGAGCTACGATGACACCACTGCATTCTAGCCGGGCAGTAGAGAACAGACCTTGTCTTGAAAAAAAAGAAAAAGACAGCTTTTTCCTTTGTAATTAAGAAGTATTCTGTAGGGTGATATTTTGAGACTGTGTGAGTAACCTGTTCCCTAACACTCTTTCTCCTAATTGTTTTAGTATTTATTGGTGATTATTGTATGGATCATTTATTACTTTTGAGGTATAAGGTGATTTTCCTCTTTTCTTTTCTTTTCTTTTCTTTTCTTTTCTTTTCTTTTCTTTTCTTTTCTTTTCTTTCTTTCTTTCTTTTTTTTTCTTTTTTTGAGACAGGGTCTCACACTGTTGCCAGGCCTAGAGTGCAGTGGTGTCATCATAGCTCACAGCAACCTCAAACTCCTGGGCTTAAGCGATCCTCTTGCCTCAGCCTCCCAAGTAGCTGAGGCTATAGGCGTGTGCCAGTACGCCTGGCTAATTTTTTTCTTTTGTCGGGACTGGGTATCACAAAAAGGTGATTTTTCTACAGTTCAAGTCAAAAGGTCTTTTTCCGAGTGGAGATATGTGTCCTCCAAGTTGCCGTAGGCGCCACACATGTGGAGGTAGGGTCAGGTTTGGTGGGATCTGGAACATCCGAGGCTCCTGCAGTTAGAACGGGTTATTTCCCTAAGCATGGACTGGTGTTGTCTGTGCTGGTGATGGAGAACAGGATGAAAACCCCAAACTCTGCTTGTGCAGAATGTGCAATTTCACACTGACTCCCACAGAACATAAATTTCATTTCCATTCCTCATTCACCCAGAAGGCAAGAGACACAACCCTGGGCTGAGTTCCAGGGACTTCAAGAGGCCAGGACATGGGCTGTGACGAGTTGCTTTAAAAGAACAGATTTTATTGCTTGGATATGTATAAATTCTTTTCTCCTTGTTTACATTTAACTCTTGCAATTTCTCATCTCCTGAGATAATTTATAAATTCAAATACCTTTGGGATATGCATAGATGACATCCCATAATTTCCTTAGGACTTTACTTTCTGAATATATAGTAATTTTACATTTTTATCCTCATTCCCAAACCTATCCAAAAGACCTGCTTTTTTGTTTTTTGTGCAGGTTTTTAGGGAAGAGGGTCTTACTGTGTTGCCCAGGCTGTAGTGCAGGGGCTATTCATAAACATGATCATACAGCACTACAACCCTTGACTCCTGAGCTCAAGTGATCCTCCCACCTCTGAAAGAGTTTTTTTTGTTTTGTTTTGTTTTGGTTTTTTTTTTGAGACAAAGTCTCACTCCATTGCCCTGAGTAGAGTTCCAGGGAGTCAGCCTAACTCACAGCAACCTCAAACTTCTGGGCTCAAGCAATCTTCCTGCCTCAGCCTCCCAAGTAGCTGAGACTACAGGCACACACCACCACACCCAGCTAATTTTTATATTTTTGGTAGAGACAGGATCTCACTCTTGCTCAGGCTGGTCTCAAACTCCTGAGCTCAAACAATCCTCCCACCTCTGCCTCCCAGAGTGCTAGGATTACAGGCTTGAGCCACTGCACCTGGCCAAGAGTATTTTTTAATACTAGAAAAATATTGGGTATTTTAATCAATGCTTCCGTTTTCTATTTCTGAATGTTTTGTGTCAAGTGTGTCTAATGAGGCTTGTACAATATGTACTCTTTAGAAGTACATGGATTTTGCTTTTACTAATGAAAAATCAATGTTTCAATATTTCTAGGGACATTTAATGGAGATGTCTATTCTTCCACATGAACATTAAAAAATAGCAACACTGGATTTTTCAAATCTCAAATGCTATATTAGTACCATGAATAAATTTTAATGTGAAATTTTTAAAGGGTGATTTTCTTTTTTGTAACAACATGGACTCATAGATTATTTTTCTGTTAATCAGTGAGTTATAATTCTTTTCTGTTATTATTTAGTTTGACCAGTGGGCGCCCCTTCAAGTTGGCTCTTGGGTCCCACCAATTTTTCAGCACTTCCTTACTTTCTGTTACAGTAAGATGTTCCAAACACACCTGTCTTTCCCTGCCTCAGCTGTGAAACCAACCATTTCTCCAAACAGTCCTTGCTCCTTTTACTTTCTTTGAACATTAATTCCAGAAAGAGTCATCTACCTCACCACCTCTAGGAGTGATGAGTAAAAAACAAGGTCAAAGTATCTTACTTGGAGACAGGGAAAATTCCAATCCACCTTCAGCCTTAAGAGTGCCTGGTTGTAGATGAACCTTTGGATATTTCTCTCAAGAATATCTCAAACATGCATGCTTTCCTTTCTATCATTTGAGAAGTAAATGTAGTAATATGTTGATAAATGCCCTTTGTATCTCGTAGCCTAATGTTCTGGAAAGTGGCCTCACACTACAACAAGGGCATTTTGGTCCAGATCCAAAGAAGGCAAATTGTACTTTTTCTAAGTCAACATCTTCTGACTTTCCAAGTGTTACTAAATTGGATCAGAGCAGACTACCAAGTCAGACTACCCCATATCTGCTGCAAATGTTCCCATTTAGGGGTCAAGGACCTATTGATCTCACCTCTTTCCCACTGTAGTCAGAGGGACAGCCCACCTATGGAATTTGGTTTAATTCTGAATCCAATGGGAAGTGATTGGATGGTTTTGACTGACAGGAATGACATTATCTGGCTACATTTTAGCAAGATCACTCTGACTACCATATAGAGGACAGACTGCAGTCATTGGAAAGCACTCTCAGTGACTTACTGCTGGAGGCATAATCGACTGAGGGCACCCGATATGGGGTTTTGAGGCCTTGCTTTCCACTGGGTGACCTCAGTAGCGACATTAAAGCAGGCCCATTCTAGAAATCACAGAATCCCCTGATACGTAACTTTGGCTCATTTATTTTGTTTTTTGTTTTTCTATAAACCCTGTGTCAAAGGCTGACTTTCAATGTGATTCTTTCATTTTAATAAGGCTCTATCTGCACATGGATTGACACATCATGAAATACATTTGGGAAATCCCATCACCATTAAAGATGAGTCAATTAATTATTCATCTGGAATCGTTTAGGATTTGTTTTGTCTGTGTATATATAGGCAGTGCCTTTTCCTTTTTTCAAAATTTAATTTATTTTTATTTTTTATATCCTAAAATGCTTTTCTTTTTTTCTTTTAAAATATTAAGGGGGTACAAATGTTTTTATTACATGGATAGCTTTTATAATGCTTTAGTCAGGGCTGTAAGTGTGCCCATCACCCGAGTGATGTTCATTGTATCTGTTAGGTAGGTTTTTATCCCTGGCAGTGCCTTCCTATCTGACTACTAACTAGTGTCTACAAGAAGCGATAACTCTGTAAATTCATTGTTAATTGGACAATGAATATTTAAAATATTCATTTTAAAATTTAAAATTATTTAAAATTATTAGTATTTAAAATTATTTTTCCAATTGTAGTGGCAGATTTGCACAGATTATTATTTTATTCTCCTTTTAGGCCCCCTTTTGCCCAAGAAAAGACATTTGTCAAGCAGTTGGCTGGGGTTAGGGGTGCATGCTGTGATTAAGGAGGCTAGCAGAGATAAATGAGCCACACTTGGATAAAAACTATGACCTCATTGACAAAGAGTTCCAACTAACCAGGACAAAGATAATAAATACATACTCCTTGGAACTTTAGCTGCTCTCTTTTCCACAAGTGTTTTCTCTTTAGTCACTGAAGCATGAAGACATTTTATTCTCTCTGAACTTCCAGTAGAACTCTTCGTGCCAGGGATAGCACATTCCATCCTCTGTGTACTATTACTAGTAAACAATGAAATGACCATCATAAAGTCTAAGTATTTCTTGCCTCATAAAAGGCATTTAGAAGAGTCTTTGGATGAAAGTCACCACACAGAGCATAGTAGCAGTATTGTACTACTGTGCAGAATATTATTACACCAAAGATTATGAGAACACATCCTTTACTGAGAGCCCTTTGTGGGTCAAATTCATGTGCTGAAAACAGACATGGCATTTTAAATAATGTAAATTTATGGAGATTGTAGATTTTTCTCCTAGGAAATGAATAAATCCTTTATATAATTCCCAGGATAAAGGATAATAAAGAAAGTTATGGAAGCAAAGTTCTAAAGTATTCATTATTTTTAAATACCAAGTTGTTTTTGGTGTTGGTAAAATCTGTTTTTTAAAAATTACTTCTATTTCAAACTAATCATTCAGTGAACAGGCTCACATAAAAGGTGAGGGAGCACAGAAAAAGAAGAGGAAAGAGGACATGAATTGACAATTTATCAAAATATGGTTGTGTCTCTTAGGTTGCAAAGAACAAAGGTTCATTCAGTCTTAAGGAAAAAGAGAGTTGACTGCAAGGACATGTATGGTTTAAAATTGTTGAACCATTTTACAACCAAGGCAATTCTAGGAATGATTATACCAGTGTCCACATTCATTCTCTCTCTCTCTCTGTCTTTCTCTCCCTCTCTCCCTCTATCCCTCCCTCCCTCTTCTTTGAGTATCAGCCTTTCAAGCAGGGAACATGTGATTTGATTATTTTATTCATAAGTGTGGAGTGTTATCGTAGATGCTGACTCAAGTTCCCATCCTTGATCAAAGCTTTTAGCTTTTTCTCTTAGGAGGCAATAGGAGGCAGTATAAAGTCTATGACTAGTTAGTATATGCTCCACATCTTTTAAAACCAAAAACAGGGTCAGGAGGGTGACTTACACCTATAATCTTAGCATTTTGGGAGGCCAAAGCGGGAGGATCCCTTGAACCCAGGAGTTTGAGACCAGTCTAGGCAATGTAACGAGACCTTCTCTCTACAATAATAATAATAATAATAAATTGGCTGGGCATGGTGTTTCCTGCCTATAGTCCCAGCTACTTGGGAGGCTGAGGTAGGAGGATCGCTTAAACCCAGGAGTTTGAGGTTGCAGTGAGAGTTTGAGGTTGCAGTGAGCTATGATCTGGCTGTTGTGCTCTAGCCCAGGTGACAGAGTGAGACCCTGTCTCAAAAATAGATATATATATAGCCTGCCACATAAACCAAAATTGTATATGCCCAATATTTACCACATGAGAAAAAAGCATTCATATGATTGAATACAGAAAGGGATTATGTGAAATAAAAATAGGTTTTCAAAGTGGTGAGATTATGATTGGCTTTTTTTTTCTCTTCCAGTTTTCTCCAACATTGTTGTTTGAATGCTTTAATGAATTTAAGAACATTTAAAACATTCTTAGAAACATGAATATAACCAGATGATTTTTAACTGATTATCTCTAGTTATTTTACTTTTCAAATCATTTTCAACTCAAGCAATCGAGTCAGATTAAATTTAGGAAATGTATAAAAGATGTGTTTAATCAACATTCTAATTCAAGATGAGTTAATAGTCATTACAGTCAGTTTCATCATGTGCATGGAGAATTCATTACTCAGAAGTACTATAAATACTTTAAAAATAAAATTCCAGATATATCTGTGTCCCGCTCACACAAGCTTTTAAAATATTTGCCCTTCTCTCTATATAGCTGTAGTCATGTGCCTGTTACTCTTTTCTGTAAAATAGATCAAAATATAAAAAGCAGACAGAAACATTAGGAAAATATGGTATGAGGATGAGGAGGTGGGATATGCCTCATATATTTATAGCAAGTATACATATTATAGCAAGTATAACATACACCTAGCCTTCTATGGCCAATTTTTTAAAAAAAAATTTTCATCAGAGACAGGGGCTCTCTCTGTCTGTCACCCAGCCCAGGGTGGAATGCAATGTTGAGATCATATCTCACTGCAGCCTTGAACTCCTGGGCTCAAGTGATCCTCCAGCCTCAGCCTCCCCAGTAGCTGAGACTATAGTCTGCACCACCAGGCTCAGCTCTTTTGTGACCAATTTTAACTATGATATGAATTTTAATCAGAAATAACTGTAGAAATCTCCAAGGAAGTTTTAAAATTCAACTAATTGCTTAATAGAGCTTTTATCATCAGTGATGTTTAATTAATTTTATTTTTCAGATTTCAAACAAAAGACCAAAGCTAGCTTTCATAGCCAGCAGATACATTTCTAAGTGTTTAGGATGATAAATCACATGGAATATATACATATTTTAGAGTGCCTAATTACAATGATTGTTCAGCAATTTAACAATTGCCACTTACGTTTGTAATAAAATTCTCATGTAAATCATAAGAAGTCAGCTCCTTAATCATATGGTAAATATGCTTGGACTGTATTCTAGAATTCTGATTTATATTTTTAAATGATTTGCGGGAAGGAAGCAATGTTCTTACCAAGTTTGTTTGTTAGGTGGAAATTGTATTTGTCTGCCACCTGGAGGATTCTTGGAAACATTGCAAGGGGCAAAATTCATAGGAATAAAAATATTGCAATATATGTTTTAATAGTACTGTATGTGTTGTATGAGTAATGTTGGCTGATACACACACATATTTATATAATTGTAGCCAATGAGGTAGTGGCAAAACCAAGAAACTTTTATTCTGGAAAATAACTGAAGAAAATATTTTCAAAAGAAGTGGGTGATCAGTTTCATCAAAAGCTACAAGTTGATCAAATACACTGAAAAGGATTGAAGACTGACCCACAACATTTGGCAATTGGGAGGTCATAAGTGACAATGACAAGAGCTGTTCCTGGATTTTTAATAGTTGTAAACTACTGTTATGTAGGTTATATTTTCTTTTAAGCTTGGTGTTATTTTCAATTTGCTAATTTTGATTTTGGATCCTTCCAACTTTGTTCATAAGCAAAATTGGCCTTAGAATTCTTTATTAAGTGCCAACCTTGTACAATTTTGGAATCAGGATTGTTTTCAGCTCTTAGAATGAGTTGGGAGTTAAAAAAAAGAAATGAACTAAATAAATTCTAAAAATATTAAATAACAGCTATAATACAGGGCAAATTTCCAAGCTCTAGTTGATGATTGCCAATTTTCAAGTAATAGCTAAAACAAAATTTTGACTGCTTTTTAATTCATTCAACAATACTGCATCTCACCACCAAAAAGTAAGTATGCGAGGTATGTCTATGTTAATTAGCTTGATGTAACCATTGCATGATATATACATATTTCAAAATATCATAAATATTTACAATAAATATATACCATATACCATAAATTTATACAATTTTTATTTGACTTATCAACTAAAAAAATAAAATCTAAGGTAAAGAGAACTAAAAAAAATCCAAGAAAAATATCCCAAGAATGAGGAAGGATTTTTATTTGCTTAACAGAAAATATATTTCCATTCTGAATTTTGCCTCAGACTAGTACAACAATTGGGGATATTATAAAAATAAAAATTGTCAAAGAATAAAAGCTAGTGCTCTATTTGGAGTACATATAATCTAGAAGAGATAAAATATGAATGCAAATATAACATAAGGTAGTATGTGAGAATTGTTATAAGGGATTTAGAGATGAAGATTATTTCTGGCTCAGTTGATCTGATAAGATGTCACATAGAACACCTGGTGGAAGAGTAATATATGTAATTTATATCACAGAAGGCTAATCTCCCCTCTATATAAGAGTTCTTAGAAATTGAGAAGAAAGGAACTGACACACCATAGAATAATGGGCAAATGCCAGGAATAGAGTTCACGGGACAATAGACAATACAAATGTTTTTATGTTCTTTATGTTCTTTTGTTTTATGCAAAACAAAACTGTACTATGATACTACTTCTCACCTATCAGGTTTGCAGAAATCTGCAAATTTGGCAATATACTCTGTGGTAGGACTTTGGGGAAATAGGAACTCTCAGACATTGGTTGTGAGTAAAAAATGGTAAAAGCTAACAAAATTAGAAATAGCTGATGTCTACCCAAATGACACATGTATTTACTCTTTTGAGTCAACAATCCCAATACTTAGAATGTATGCTGAAGACACCTACACACATAGTAATAATAAGCTTATTGTTATTTGTTGTGGCATTATTTGTAATAGGAAAAGATTGGAACTGACCTACCTGTCTGTCCATAGGAAAAAAGTTGAACAAACCACAATAGGTACGATGATAGGTACTCCATACAATCGAATCCTATGTAGTTATAAAAACAAATGAAGAACTTTATGTGTTAATGTGGAGAGATCTCTGGAATATGTGTGATAAAAGTAATACAAAAATGAAGTGCAAAACAGTGGAATAAAGAGAGAAATAAGAATATAGGCACATATACGCATTTCTGCTATAGTGCAATAATACTTTGCTAAAATACCTTCTGCAAAATTGCACACTTAAAATAAAAGGACACATGAAAAAAATAGAGTGAAAAGCAGCTCATTAAAATCTATGCCAGAAAGTAAACAGACAACCTACAGAATAGGAGAAAATTTTTGCATCCTATGCATCCGATAAGGGACTGATAACTAGAATATACTTAGAACTCACGAAAATCAGGAAGAAAAAAATCAAATAACCCTATTAAAAAGTGGGCAAAGGACTTGAACAGAGACTTTTCTAAAGAAGACAGAAGAATGGCCAACAAACATATGAAAAAATGCTCAACATCTCTAATCATCAGGGAAATGCAAATCAAAACCACAATGAGATATCACTTAACTCCAATGAGAATGGCCTTTATCAAAAAGTCTCCAAACAATAAATGCTGGCATGGTTGCAGAGAGAGAGGAACACTCCTATACTGCTGGTGGGACTGCAAACTAGTCCAACCTCTGTGGAAAGCAATATGGAGATACCTTAAAGCAATACAAGTGAATCTACAATTTGATCCAGCAATCCCATTGCTGGGCATCTACCCAAAAGATCCAATGACACTCTACAAAAAAGACACCTGCACTCGAATGTTTATAGCAGCACAATTCATAATTGCAAGGCTGTGGAAACAGCCCAAGTGCCCATCAATCCAAGAATGGATTAATAAAATGTGGTATATGTATACCATGGAGTACTATTCAGCTCTAAGAAACAATGGTGACATAGCACATCTTATATTTTCCTCGTTAGAGCTGGAACCCATACTATTAAGTGAAGTTTCCCAAGAATGGAAAAACAAGCACCACATATACTCACCAGCAAATTGGTATTAACTGAGTAGCACCTAAGTGGTCACATAGGTACTACAGTAATAGGGTATTGGGCAGGTGGGAGGGGGAGGGGGGGAAATGGGCATTTATTGAAACCTTAAAATCTGTACCCCCATAATATGCCAAAATTAAAAAAAAATCTATGCCACTAATAAAAGCAGTAATTGATACCTTGAAAGAGAACTTGGACCACCCAGACAGGCAGCCTAAGGTGACCGGATGCTACCAGGATGGATATGTTAAAAATATAAAAACCATATGTTTAAAATGCCAGCAGCATTTTAATTAATCAGGGATGGTGGGTGCTAAGAGTATATAGATTGAGGAGGAGCTCTAACTGAGTGGGGATATTATTAAGATGAATCTGGAAGGTACTGTGTGTTGTTATGGGAATGTTTAAAATCCTTTCAGGATAGCAAACATTTCTCTTCATACCACATGCTAATAGTTACTGTCCCCCTTCCTGTATTTGTTTGGACCTATGATGCATTTAGATTTTATTCTGGTGTACAGTAGAAGGTATGAATGTAATTTTATCTTCCTTCAATACTAACTCCATTTTCAAAAAGTAACATTGTAATTTAACAAGAAGACATAACAATCCTAAATATTTATTCACCTAACACAGGTGCACCCAGATTCATAAAGCAAACCCTACTAGATCTACACAAAGTGATACAACAGCATTATAATAGCCAGGAATTTCAACACCTCACTGACAGAACTGGACGGATCCTCCAAGCAGAAAATAAACACATAAACACTGAACTTAAATGGGACTCTAGAGAAAATGGCCCAAACAGACATTTACAGAACATTCTACTCCCAAACTATTGAATATATGTTCTTCTCATCAGCACATGGAACATTCTCTAAGATTGATTACATTTTGGGCCACAACACATGTCTCAACAAATTTTTAAAAAAATATAAATTATGCCATGTATTTTCTCAGACCACAGTGGAATAAAATTAGAAATCAAATCCAACAGAACAATTCAATTCTGCACAAAATCATGAAAATCAAACAACCTATTGCTGAACAATTATTAGGTCAAGGAGGAAATTAAGATGGAAATCAAGATTCCTCAAATCAAATGACAAAGGGGACAGAAGTTATCAAAATCTATGGGATTCAGCAAAAGCAGTCCTAAGGGAAAAACTCATAGCCCTAAAAGCCCACATCAAAAGACAGAAAGGTTGGGTGCAGTGGCTCATGCCTGTAATCCTAGCACTCTGGGAGGCTGAGGTGGGAAGATTGGTTGAGGTAAGGAGTTCAAGACCAGCCTAAGCAAGAGTGAGACCCCCATCTTAAATAAAATAAAAAATTAAAAATAGATGACAAACCAACAATCTAATGAATCATCTCAAGGAGCTAGAAAAGGAAGAGCAAAGCAAACCCAGCAGAAGAAAAAAAAAAATTAAGGTCAGAGCAGAACTAAATGAAATTTTAAAAATGCAAAAGATTAATGAAACAAAAATTGCTTCTTTGAAAAGATAAATAAAACTGATAGACCTCTTGCTATATTAACCAGAAAGAGAAAAGGAGGGACCCAAATAAGCTCAATCAGAAATGAAAATGGAGATATTACAACTGATATCATAGAAATACAAAATATCATCTCTGAATACTATCAAAATATCTGCACACATAAACTCAAAAATGTTGAGGAAATGGACAAATTTCTGGAAACACACAAGCTCCCAAGGCTCAATCAGGAAGAAATAGAACTCCTGAACAGAACAATATCGAGCAATGAAATTCAAGCAGCAATAAAAAATATTCCAACAACAACAACAAAAGTCCTGAACCACATGGTTTCACAGCCAAATTTTATCAGACCTACAGAGAAGAACTGGTACCCATACTGGAGAAATTCTTTCATAACATGGAGAAGGAAGGAATCCTCCCCAACTCATTCTATGAAGCCAGTATCACATTGATACCAAAGCCAAGAAAGGGTTCAACAAAAAAAGAAAACTATGGACCAATATCCCTCATGAATACAGATGCAAAAATGCTCAATAAAATTCTAGCAAACCAAATTCAGCAGCACAGGAAAAAAAAACAACAACATCATGACCAAGTGGACTTCATCCCAGAGATGCAAAGATGGTTCAACACATGTAAATCCATAAATGTGATTCAACACATAAACAGAAGCAAAAACAAAGATCATATAATCCTCTCAATAGATGTAGAAAAAGCATTGGCAAAATTCAGCACTCTTTTATGATAAAAACTCTTAACAAAATAGGCATAGATGATATATCACAAAATTGTAAAAGCCACATATGACAAACCCACAGCCAACATCATGCTGAATGGGAAAAGTTGAAAGCACTTCCACTTAGAACAGGAGTGAGACAAAAATGCCCACTGTCACCACTTCTATTAAACATCATGCTGGAAGTCCTGGCCAGAGCAATCAGGCAAGAGAAGGAAATCGGGGGTATCCAAATGGGGAAAGAGGAGGTCAAACTATCGCTCTTTGCTGATTATATGATCTTATATCTAGAAAACCTCAAAGATTCTGCAAGAGACTCCTGGGACTGATAAATAAATTCAGCACAGTCTCATGTTACAAAATCAATGTACACAAATCAGCATTCCTATACACCAACAACAGTCAATCTGAGAATCACATCAAAGACTCAGTAGCTTTAACAATAGCAACAAAGAAAATAAAATACCTAGGAATACATTTAACCGAGGAGGTGAAGGATCTCTACAAAGATAACTCCAAACCACCGAGGAAGGAAATTGTTTGCAGATGATACAAACAAATGGAAAAACACATCATGCTCATTGATCAGCAGAATAAACATTGTTAAAATGTCCATACTACTCAAAATGATTTACAGATTTAATGCAATCCCCATCAAAATACCAATGTCAGGCCGGGCGCTGTGGCTCACGCCTGTAATCCTAGCTCTTGGGAGGCCGAGGCGGGCGGATTGCTCAAGGTCAGGAGTTCAAAACCAGCCTGAACAAGAGCGAGACCCCGTCTCTACTATAAATAGAAAGAAATTAATTGGCCAACTGATATATATATAAAAAATTAGCCGGGCATGGTGGCGCATGCCTGTAGTCCCAGCTACTCGGGAGGCTGAGGCAGAAGGATCACTCAAGCCCAGGAGTTTGAGGTTGCTGTGAGCTAGGCTGAAGCCACGGCACTCACTCTAGCCTGGACAACAAAGCGAGACTCTGTCTCAAAAAAAAAAAAAAAAAAATACCAATGTCATTTTTCACAGATACAGAAAAAATAATTCTTTGATTCATTTGGAAGCAGAAAAGAGCCCAAATAACCAAAGCAAACTTACAGGAAAAGAACAAATCTGAAGACATCAGTTTACCAGACTTTAAGCTATACTAATCAAAACAGCATGAAATTGACACAAAAATAGAGACAGACCAATGAAAAAGAACAGAGAACCCAGATATAAAACCATCCACAGCCGGGTGCGGTGGCTCACGCCTGTAATCCTAGCACTTTGGGAGGCCGAGGCGGGCGGATTGCTCAAGGTCAGGAGTTCAAAAACCAGCCTGAGTGAGACCCCGTCTCTACCATAAAAATAGAAAGAAATTAATTGGCCAACTAATATATATATAATATAAAAATCAGCCGGGCATAGTGGCTCATGCCTGTAGTCCCAGCTACTCGGGAGGCTGAGGCAGGAGGATTGCTTGAGCCCAGGAATTTGAGGTTGCTGTGAGCTAGGCTGACGCCACGGCACTCACTCTAGCCTAGGCAAGAAAGCGAGACTCTGTCTCAAAAAAAAAAAACAAAAACAAACCATCCACATATTGCCATCTGATCTTTGACAAAGCTTACAACAATATACACTGGGAAAATAACTCCTATTCAATAAATGGTGCTGGGAAAATTGGATAGCCACATGTAGAAGATTGAAACAGGATCCATATCTCTCACTACTCACTAAAATTAATTCAATATAGATAACAGGGCTGGGGGTGGTGGCTCACGCCTGTAATCCTAACACTCTGGGAGGCCGAGGCGGGCGGATTGTTCGAGGTCAGGAGTTTGAAACCAGCCTGAGCAAGAGTGAGACACTGTGTCTACTATAAATACAAAGAAATTAATTAGCCAACTAATATATATAGAAAAAATTAGCCAGGCATGGTGGCACATGCCTGTAGTCCCAGCTACTCGGGAGGCTGAGGCAGCAGGATTGCTTGAGTCCAGGAGACTGAGGTTGCTGTGAGCTAGGCTGACGCCACGGCACTCACTCTAGCCTAGGCAACAAAGTGAGACTCAAAAAGATAGATAAGAGGCCGGGCGCTGTGGCTCACGCCTGTAATCCTAGCTCTTGGGAGGCCGAGGCGGGCGGATTGCTCAAGGTCAGGAGTTCAAAACCAGCCTGAGCAAGAGCGAGACCCCGTCTCTACTATAAATAGAAAGAAATTAATTGGCCAACTGATATATATATAAAAAATTAGCCGGGCATGGTGGCGCATGCCTGTAGTCCCAGCTACTCGGGAGGCTGAGGCAGAAGGATCACTCAAGCCCAGGAGTTTGAGGTTGCTGTGAGCTAGGCTGATGCCATGGCACTCACTCTAGCCTGGACAACAAAGTGAGACTCTGTCTCAAAAAAAAAAAAAAAAAAAAAAAGATAGATAAGAGACTTAAACCTAAGACACGAAACCATAAGAATTCTAGAAGAGCCGGGCACAGTGGCTCACGCCTGTAATCTTAGCACTCTGGGAGGCCGAGGTGGGCGGATTGCTCTAGGTCAGGAGTTCAAAACCAGCCTGAGCAAGAGCGAGATCCCGTCTCTACTATAAATAGAAAGAAATTAATTGGCCAACTAATATATAGAAAAAATTAGCCGGGCATGGTGGCGCATGCCTATAGTCCCAGCTACTCAGGAGGCTGAGGCAGTAGGATTGCTTGAACCCAGGAGTTTGAAGTTGCTGTGAGCTAGGCTGAAGTCACGGCACTCACTCTAGCCTGGACAACAAAGTGAGACTCTGTCTCAAAAAAAAAAAAAAAAAAAAAGAAGTAAAAGAGACTAAAGAGGCCAGGCACGGTGGCTCATACCTGTAATCCTAGCACCCTGGGAGGCTGAAGTGGGAGGATTGGTCAAGGTCAGGAGTTCAAGACCAGCCTGAGCAAGAGCAAGACCCATCTCTACTGTAAATAGAAAGAAATTAATTGGCCAACTAAAAATATATAGAGAAAAAATTAGCCAGGCATAGTGGCATATGCCTGTATTCCCAGCTACTTGGGAGGCTGAGGCAGGAGGATTGCTTGAGTCCAGATGTTTGAGGTTGCTGTGAGCTAGGCTGACACCACGGCACTCTAGCCTGGGCAACAAAGTGAGACTCTGTCCAAAAAAAATGGAGACTAAAGATATAACAATGATGTGCCATGCTTGAAACTTGATTGAATCCTGATTTGTAAATACCTATAATGACTGCAGACAAAAATATAGAATGGGGAAAAGAATCTCTCTTCAATAAATGGTGCTGGGAAAACTGGATAGCTACATGCTGAAGAATGAATCACGGTCCCTACCTCTCATCTCTCACAAAAATCCACTCAAGATGGATAACAGATTTAAACCTAAGGCATGAAACCTTAAGAATCCTAGAAGAAGAGGTAGGGAAAACCCTCTCAGACATTGGCCTAGGCAAAGAATTCTTGAAGAAGACCCCCAAAGCAATCACTGCAGCAACAAAAATAAACAAATAGGATCTGCTCAAATTAAAAAGCTTCTGCACAGCCAAGGAAACTATCATTAGAGCAAATAGACAACCTACAGAATGGGAGAAAATATTTGCTCTCTACACTTCCAATAAAGGTCTGATAACAAGAATCTATCTAGAGCTCAAAAGAATTAACAAGAAAAAAATCAAACAACCCCATCAAGAAATGGGCAATGGAAATGAACAGACACTTTTCTAAAGAAGACAGAATTCGGCTATTACGTCTTGATTTGATTGCAGTTTTTCCTGTTTATAATATTTTTTCCTTATTGGCCTGTTTTTATCCTGTACCTATAAAGTGCAAAATGCACACTTAAAATTTGATTTTTAACACCTACCCACTTACCTTTCCCCATCTCCTCTATGCCTTCTGTTGATTGTGATATCTGATCTTAACTATAGAGGCTGAAGTCACATGGTTCCCTCCAAAAACCACTATTGATACCACTGCAAAAACTCAGCCCAGCAACAAGACATTGTAGAGAGCTTGGCTTGCTTCCCTCTCTTCCTAACTGCATGTTGAAAAATAAGCCTTTATTGATCTTAAACATCCGCCATATGAATTATACATTGGGTTATTTTTTATATACTTGTATACACACAATATTTCAAATTGAAAGCACCATCTCAATAGAGTCAAAACTATTACATGCTGTTATCTAAAACAGATTAGAGCATTTATAACTGTAAAAATGAAATACACATATGTATGAAATGCACATATGTATGAAATACACATATTGATATTTAAAATGCATAATTAAGAAAATCCATTGGTGTTGTGTTTTTCTTGTATACCAATAATTAAGCCATTGCTGTTGGGACTGTTTGGTTTTCTACTTTAACACTGAAGGAGTGAAAGTATTTCTTACATTTATGAATTTACTACTAAAATCTTGCCAAAAAAAAGTATCTAAAACGTATGGGTGAAAACTGTTAACTAAGTGTGTTTCTACTCCCTCCCTCACAAGTTAGACACCAACTGTATACCTAGGTTGCTTAAACGGATTTCACTATTATATAAAATCAATAAAATAAAAATGGTAGTTGTATATATGCAACATTGTGTACAGAGGGGATATTGAAAAGTATTAAAGAAACATTCTCATCTTCCTTTACCTTTTGTCCCCTAATACCTAGTCTGCTTTTTAAATTTTCAGAATCCATTGCTCTTTGAATTGATAACTCCAATTTTCACATTATTATTGGAAAATCATATCTAATAAAGGTTTTAGTTATTCCCATGCACACACAAAAAGAAGACAGAATAATGACCCGCAGACATATTAAAAAATGCTTAACATCTAGAATCATTAGAGAAATGCAAATCAAAACCACAATGAGATACCACCTAAGACCAGTGAGATTGGCTTGTATCAAGAAATCCCAAAACAACAAATGCTGGCGAGGATGTGGAGAGACAGGAACACTCTTACACTGCTGGTGGGACTGCAAATTAGTGCAACCTTTGTGGAAAAGAATTTGGAGATATCTCAAAGAGCTAAAAATAGAAATACCATTTGACTCAGCAATAGCATTATTAGGCATCTACCTAAAAGAGCATAAGACATTCTATTATAAAGACATCTGCACCCAAATGTTTATGGCAACACAATTCACTATTGCAAGAACGTGGAAACAACCCAACTGTCCGTCAATTCATGAGTGGATTATTAAAATCTGGTATATGTTTACAATGGAATATTACTCAATTCTAAGAAATGACAGCTAGCTAGCACCACTTATATTATCCTGGATTGAGGTTAAGCCCATTATCCAAAGTGAGGTGATACAAGATCAGAATAATGGGCTCCACATATACTCGCCATCAAATTGGTGCTGACTGATTAACACTATGGTGCTCAAAGGGTGGTGGTGTTCACCAGGGATTCGGGGTTCGGGAGGGTAGTCCCACATCTGAGGGATGTGGTGAGCATTGTGGAGGGGAAGGGCATACCTCTAACCCTTGCTAGGGAGAGGCAAAGATATAAAATGTAACCAAAATGTAAAAAACAAAAAACCATTTATCAGTGTCAGGCAGGTGGGAGGGGGGAGGGGAGGATGAGTACTTATATACATAGTGAGTGCGATGAGCACCGTCTAGGGGATGGACACGCTTGAAGAGCTGACTCGAGGGGGGAGGGGAGGCAAGAGCAATGTACATAACCTCAACGTTTGTACCCCCACAATATGCTGAAATAAAAAAAATAAAAATAAACCTATAAAGACATTTTTGGGATATCTGAAAATTTGGATATGGACTAGATAGTAACTAAAATTAGGAAATATTCATTTTCTTAGGTGGGATAATGGTATTGTGGTTATGAAGGAGAATGTCCTTATTATCAGAAAACACAAATTGATTTATTTGGGGATGAAATATCATGGATGTCTAGCATTTACTTCCAAATTACTTTGCAAAAAACTCCACAAACTATATATGTAGATACATACATAGAGAGCAAATATACCAAAATATTAATCTCTGGATCAGGGTGGTGGGTAAACAGGTGTTAATTGTATTATTATTTGAACCTTTATTTCTTTGAAGTTTTTCATAAAAAATATTGGGAAAAATGGCAGTTGAGTCAAACTTTGAAGGATATGGTGTGAACGCTATGTTTTAAGACTGTTATTCTTACATCAATTCATTAAAGACAAAATCAGAAAACAGATACAATTTTTTGACACACAATCTAGATATTACCACTTTTTAATGTTTTGGAGATATATAGGTTGAGTATGTCTAATTAGAAAATATGAAATTTGAAATGCTCCAAAACCTGAAATTTTAAAAAATCTGAAGCTTTTTGAGCAGTGTACGTATACACACACAAAACACTAATTTTTTTTAATTCTGTTTTTTCACTTAGTATTGTGGATGCCTTTCCATGTGAGTAATTGTTCATTAGCATCAGTTTACTGGCTGCATGACATTCCATTGCAGAGATATCTCTTCATGGTATGTTTAATCCTCCATTGTTGGGTGGTGCAATGAACATCTGTTGAAATACATCTTTTGCTCATGTGTCTGATTATTTGGAAGGATAAGATTTCAGACTGTAGGGCCGGGCGTGTTGGCTCACGCCTGTAATCCTAGCACTCTGGGAGGCCGAGGCGGGCGGATTGCTCGAGGTCAGGAGTTCCAAACCACCCTGAGCGAGACCCCGTCTCTACTAAAAATAGAAAGAAATTAATTGACTGACTAAAAATATATATACAAAAAATTAGCCAGGCATGATGGCGCATGCCTGTAGTCCCAGCTACTCGGGAGGCTGAGGCAGGAGGATCGCTTGAGCCCAGGAGTTTGAGGTTGCTGTGAGCTAGGCTGACGCCACGGCACTCACTCTAGCCTGGGCAACAAGGTGAGACTCTGTCTCAAAAAAAAAAAGATTTCAGACTGTGGAAAAGGAGTAAGTGTAAATATGAGCAGAGGCACAGAGGTCTAAAAAAATAAGGTGAGTATGGAAACAGTTGAATAGTTTACTTTGGGGCACAGGACACTATAGGCAAGAATGGTGGACAGACATGATGATCTTTGAATGGAAAAAGAGTTTAAGAAGACTCGATCTCATTTAAATCTTAAACGATGCCAGGTACTGTCCATAACACTTTTCATGTATTAAGTTATTTAAATTGCAGGTACTACTATTATTCCCACCTATAGGCAAGGAAACTGAGATACGAAGTTAAAAAGGCCGGTTACTTATCTAGTGATTAAAACCCATGAAGGCTGGCTGCAGGCTATTAAATTCATTTTGCAGCAAAGGAACCCTGCTGAGTTAAGCTGAAAACCGAGGTGTTTATAGGCTTCAAAACTTTCCACAAAATAGTAGATGGTGACAGTAAAAATGAATATGTACAGAGAAAACTTCCAAAGATCCATTTCCCCTCAATAAAAAGATATTTAACAGTTGGCATTGCTCCCTACGACGGTCAGTTTGCCTGCATTGAACTGACAGGCAGGCAGGCTTCAACTGCGAGGAATTAAATTCCAAAAAGCGCGCGAGTCTCCAGCCTAAAGAGCTTCCCGCTTCACAGCCGGTTGCAGCCAGCTCAGCAACAGCCACTCCAGCCCGGGACCGTGACGTCAGGGCAGGCTTTAGGCCCGCCTTCCGGGATCTCTCTGCGACTGCACGCCCAGAATAACCGGCGAGGCGCAATTTTAGCCCCTCCCACTGCCCCGGAAGTTAATGCAGAAGCTACCGCCTCCTCGGCCGGCAGGGGCACAGCCATTTTAATTCATATCTGAGTGGGCGGTGGCGATTCGTGTTGGCGGTCTGGCTCCGCTGGGCAGGGGGTAACTTTAGTAGTTCGGGGTGGTTTGTAGTTTAATTTTTCCTTTCTAGCTCCCCATTGACGGCCAGTGCTCCCTTTCTAATCAGCTGAGGCCATGTCAGGAGACGGAGCCACAGAGCAGGTGAGGAAGGAGAGTGGTGGGGCCTCGTGGCGACCTCTTCTCTCCAAGTCTGTTCTTCCAATTGCTCCAGCCATGTTCCTCTGAGGAAGGAATCAGGGGTCTAGTGAACCCAGGGGACAGGGGACAGAAAATGACAGGAATGGGGAGCAACGTCTGACTGAGATGTAAAATTTCTCGACTTCCCTGTTTTAGGCGTTAATACGAACAAATATTTGATTTAGACAATAGCCGGGAGTGTGCTTCGTCCCATTTATATTCATGGGAATACTCCGGATGGGATGCGTTCTTTTGATAGCATTTGGTGTTAGAGTGGTTAAGCATTGATTATTTTAACGCGAACCCGCCGTTTTTAGAAAAACTTGAGAATATTCCCCCACAGTTAAATATACTGTATCCAGAAATAGGTTACTAGTTCTAGAAGTATTTGAGAGAAAACTAATCTGCAGAAATAGACTCTTGCGAGAGCGAATTAAGAAAGAAGCATTCTACAAGTAGAGCGTGGTTATGCTGAGGTTTTGGGAATTTGAGGCTTTCTCGCTGCCTTTTCTCCCTTTTAGCCAATATTTCATTTTCTTTTTCCCAGCTAAACAAATTTTAGCTGAGAAAGAATTTGATAATTTGAAAACAGAAGTTTGTCTTGGCCACTTGTAAATAAAAGCGTCTGTTATTAGATATGAGTGATATATAATTATTTTAAAATTCAGGTTTAAAATTATTTTAACTGTGATTTGTTCGTTTTGCTCTTTGTGTTCAGAATTTTGTAGGATAGTATTTATATTTTGGTGTGAAAGAGAAAACTAATATATAAAAAATGTCTAATTTGTTTTCCAATCTAAGTCCTAATATGTTTAGGTAAATACAGTTTTTAAAATGGAGGCTAGGTAGCCTGCAGAGTCTCAATTTCCTGAAATTTCCTATTGCCATAGCAACGACATACACTTAGATTTTCATTTTTCAAGTCCCTAGTAGCTTATAACGTGGAAGCTGTTATTGGAGGTTGACAGAGATGAGGCAGAATAAGAGTTCCTATTTCATAGTCTCGGGTGACTGTAAATTTCATTATGTGGGCAAAGTTTGGCTAAACTGAGTTTTGTGTTTGCTCCAGGACTGATTTCAGTCCTGAAGTCTTCACAGTGATTACATTTTATATACTGTTAGGATGCCCAGGAATGCAAAGCCTTAAAATTATTATATCAAAACGTTATTTAACCTCCCCCTTTCTGACTAGTATTTTGTCATCTGAAAGTGAAGGAGGAGTGATGTACAGAGGTTTCATTGGAAGTTACTGAAATTCATTGTTAAATCTAAAATTTACCTACAATTGTAAAGACACAAAATGTTGCCATGACCTTGAATATTTTAGAATTCCAGGTGTGTTTTAATGGGGACAAGTGGTGATGAAAATTTACAGAAAAAAAATTTCCCCCCAGAGTATACCTTGCTTGGTGTATAAGGCAATGGTCATTGAAAATCTAGGGGAAAAAAAGAGTACCTAAAATGCGCTGAAATCATGTATGAGAAAAAGATTCAACAAAATTAAAGAATAAACAGAAAAAAATTCCAAAACCACTCTGAATCAAGGATTTGCTTTGGAAAGACACCAGGGGATGGAGTGGACAAACAATCCTAAAAGGAGGAGTAGATTTCTTTTAGTCTTTTAGTAGCATATAAGCTCAAGTGTGTACATTAAACACGATGATGTCTTAAATTTGTTACTAAAAAACATGGATGGTCATTTCTCGGTAATGAGATTTGTGATTTGTGCCCTCTGAAAGAGGGAAATGATTGTAGACAAGCAAAATCACTGCTAAGGTTTACTGCTGTGGTTTTCTTTACTCCTGTAAGGAAGTTTAATTTTGCACTTAGCTGTTTACCTTACAGCGTTCAAGGATATTCTTCTGAAGTTCCTTGTTTACTGTTTTTGCCTGTTCAATGGGGACAAAAGTTTGTGCATATAGGTCCCCCCCCCCCAACAAACACATTTGGTTTCTTTGTATAATTATGGCTATATTTTTATTTCTTGGTGATTTTTTTCCTACTGCTTGGTTCAATTTTTGATCTCATTCTTTCTTAGCTCCACAGTGCATTACTCTTGCAGCATTTAATATGCTATTGTTTAGAGTTCTTTCATTGTGTTTTGAACTTTTTAAGTTGAGATTGCGTTACTCATCTTTACATATTAAAAACCTAGGAAATGCTATTTTGATACTTAAAAGGTGTTTGGTAAATGAATGGATCAATTTTGTATCTAGGCTATATGCAGTACATTACAAATTTCTCAGAGAATTTAAACTGTTGGAAAGACAGGTGCATAAGTGATTAATATAAAATATGGGGCATAAGAATGGTGGTTTAAAAAAAAAGAATGGGTGGTTTTTAAAGTTTTGTTGGATAAGAAGTGGTAGAGAAGTGAGTTTGGCCAAGTCAATTCATATGAACCTTTAAGCTAAAATTTTATTTCTATACTCTTTTTTTTTTTATTTTTTCTGAGACAGAGTCTCCCTTTGTTGCATCAGCCTAGCTCACAGCAACCTCAAACTCCTGGGCTCAAGCAATCCTTCTGCCTCAGCCTCCCGAGTAGCTGGGACTACAGGCATGCGCTACCATGCCTGGCTAATTTTTTCTATATATATTAGTTGGCCAATTAATTTCTTTCTATTTATAGTAGAGATGGGGTCTCACTCTTGCTGAAGCTGGTTTTGAACTCCTGACCTAGAGCAATCCGCCCACCTCGGCCTCCCAGAGTGCTAGGATTACAGGCGTGAGCCACCACGCCCAGCTTCTATACTCTTTTAGAAATAATACTTCACCGTTTAAACAATATATAGCCTGTCCTAGAATTAGAAAGGCCTAAAATTCAAACAAAATGGTCCTCACTTTGGAAAAACTACATGACTTGAAGAAGCACACATTAATTGTCAATAGTTCTCAACAAAGAGGAGAATTCAGAGCATACATAAATCAGTGTTTTAGTGAAAAACAAGTTTGGGAAGATTTAGAAAATATATAGTTATTAATGAGGAAAGGAAGTTGAAACACCCACAGTCTTGAAACCTGAAGCCTGGTTTATTTTGTTGGGTAACCATTAGTGCTTACAAACTTGTTCAGCAGTAACAGCATTGCCAAACAATTTTTTTTTTTTTTTTATTATTATTATTTTTTTTTTTTTTTACAGTTCATTCAGCATCAGAATGCCAAACAATTTTAAAGTCAAGGTACATGTGTGTGTGGGTTAGTAAAAGTGAGGGAAAGAGCCAAGTATCTATGTTGGACAGCATCTGTTTTTAACAAAATCTTTTTGTAATAGCCTTTCCTACTTCCCCCCCTCTTTATTTGAAGTGATATTTAGTATAATAGTTTGGGGCATAATGCTTAAGTTGGGGCTCAAAAAAAAATAGTTTGGGGCAGGCAAGTTGATTTAATCTTTATTGTTAATATTGCTTAGGTAGGACTATATGGAGTACCATATAGACTATAGTATTCCATACTATATGGAATACCATATGGACTATAGTATTCCATACTATATGGAATACTCTATTTGGCAATAATTGTTCCTGAGGGAAATTGATCTGTACTTACTAAAAGAGTATTCTTAGAGGTACGGCAGAAATGTACTGTTAGGAGAGGTTACATTCCTTCAAGATTAGATGATTTCAGGGAATACATGAATACATCCTAGGTAGACCATCAGAAGGGCAAAATCTGTATTTGGTGTTTGTACCTAGTAATTGAATAATTGCCAAAAGCAATTTATGGTTTAAGTTTTTCAACCATGTCTCTAAATCTTTATTTTTCTTTAGATAGGACCTACCTGTGTATTTGAGTCTTTTTGGTTTGTTTTGTTGGACAGTTGGTAATGATGTGAGAATTGATCTAAAAAAGGATTTGAGTCAGCAATTGTTTAAACTATTTTTAGATTAATGGACAACTTAGGATACACAGTAAATATTGAATAAAATCAGAAGGACAAAACTATCCTGATATTTTTTTTTAATGTTTGAATTAATTTATCCAGTGAATTAATATCTGGACTACCCTTGGTTGAAAAAATTCCCATCTTTCAAATTCTGAAAGGTTAAGATTTTTTTTTTTTTGAGACAAGAGTCTCGCTTTGTTGTCCAGGCTAGAGTGAGTGCCGTGGCGTCAGCCTAGCTCACAGCAACCTCAAACTCCTGGGCTTGAGCAATCCTACTGCCTCAGCCTCCCGAGTAGCTGGGACTACAGGCATGCGCCACCATGCCCGGCTAATTTTTTATATACATATCAGTTGGCCAATTAATTTCTTTCTATTTTATAGTAGAGACGGGGTCTCACTCAGGCTGGTTTTGAACTCCTGACCTTGAGCAATCCACCGGCCTGGGCCTCCCAGAGAGCTAGGATTACAGGCGTGAGCCACCGCGCCCGGCCTGAAAGGTTAAGATTTTAAAAAAAATTTGTAATGATTTGTTTCCTAGGGGATGAATAAGTTTAGTAAGAAATAATGATATGTATAGTTACTTGAACCAATACTTAAACCTAGATCTTCTTGTTTAAAATTTTTGAATTGTTTACATGTTTAGGTTTTTAGTCTTTGGAAGAGTTGAAGGGGTTATATCGTATTGCAGGATACATGTTCAGTTTCTTTCACAACAAATATCTAGTAGGGTTTGGTTACATTGGTGTAGGAACACAGAATGAATCTGGTATCCTGTCCTAATGTGACACTTGTTACAGAACATGTTCTCTAGGCATATTAATTGGTTCATTTAAGTTACTCTAAGAAAGTCTTACAGAGTGCTACTGTGTTCTGCTTTTAATTTTAAAAAAAGTTAATTACAGAGAGAGTCTTAAGACTTCAAATATATAGCATAGCAGTTTTCTTAATATTTTGGCAAAATGTTTAATTGTAATGACTTAGGTCTGATGCCACCTTATTTGTAAGGTAACATGACATTTGGAAAAGTTATTTACAGGATAGATTAGGTAGTATTTCTTAAAATCGAGTCCATGGCTCATTTACATCATAACAGCTTAGGTGCTTTATAAAAGTATAGATGACTCCAATTTTAAACTTACTATATCAGGTTCTGTAAATGTGGCTGAGAATCTTCATTTGAAAGAAGTACCACAAATGATTTTTATGTAAATTAAAGCCTGTTTACCACTGAGTTAGAGAGGATATCTGGACTTTAAAAGTTGTTTTTATTTTATTTATTTATTTTTTTTTTGAGACAGAGTCTCACTTTGTTGCCCAGGCTAGAGTGAGTGCCGTGGCGTCAGCCTGGCTCACAGCAACCTCAATCTCTGGGGCTCAGTGATCCTACTGCCTCAGCCTCCCGAGTAGCTGGGACTACAGGCATGCGCCACCATGCCCGGCTAATTTTTTGTATATATATTTTTAGTTGGTCAATTAATTTATTTCTATTTTTGGTAGAGACGGGGTCTCGCTCAGGCTGGCTTTGAACTCCTGACCTTGAGCAATCCGCCCGCCTCGGCCTCCCAAAGTGCTAGGATTACAGGCGTGAGCCACCACGCCCGGCCTAAAAGTTGTTTTTAAATACATTCTTGGTAAATAAGTGGAGAAAAAAATGCAGATAATCTGAGGATAGTATGTTAGTGATTTGTCTGCGTGCTTGTCTCCTGCTCCCACTATATTTAGATAATCTTTACCTTATGGGAAATACTCATTACAAAACTAGGGTTGAGATTTACCTCTGTTGGTCATAGTCAAGAGCATACATAGGCTTAAATCTTTAACCTACCATCTTTTCCTTCTTGCATAGTTTGGTGTATATCACTTGTATTAAACTGATCACTCTTTTAACTTAATTTCAGTATGACCCCCTAGCATAACACCCTTCCAGTTTACCATGAAAATAGCTATTTGGAGAAAGAACTACTTTTTTTTTTTTCTGTTTTACTGCCCTGGTGGGAATGTGGGAATAAGAAATTATATTGTTTTTTTCTTTTTTTTTTCTTCAACTCTAGAGTGAGAGAAGAAATTATATTGTTTTTTTCAAGCTTTAGTATAATAATCTGTCACCTCTTCATACTCCACCCTCCTATTAACCCCCCCCCATAAGTTTAAGAGCCCATATAGAAACAAAGTGGTTTGGAGTTTCAAAAAAGCATAATTCAGAGTTTTCCAGAGGCTTTCTCACCTATCCACAATTACATGAGAAGGCTATTAAAAATTATCTTTCTTCCCTTTTCCAACTGCACAACAGGTCAAAAGCAGAAGCCGGTAATTTCTATCAGCCAGACATTAAAAAGATTATAAAAATATAAAATAGTGCTGTTCTTTTCACTGTTTTTGTTTGTTTTAGAAAATTTTTAAAAATATGTTATTTATATTGATATTTAAGAAGTCCATTTATTTATTTAGAGACAGAGTCTCACTCTGTTGCCCTGAGTAGAGTGCTGTGGTGTTAGCCTGGCTCACAGCAACCTCAAACTCCTGGGCTCAAGCAATCCTCCTGCCTCATCCTCCCAAGTAGCTGGGACTACAGGCATGTACCACCATGCCCGGCCAATTTTTTTCTCTATATATTTTTAGTTGGCCAATTAATTTCTTTCTCTTTATGGTAGAGACAGGGTCTTGCTCTTGCTCAGGCTGGTCTCGAACTCCTGACATTGAGCTATCCGCCCTCCTCAGCCTCCCAGAGTGCTAGGATTACAGGTGTGAGCCAGTGTGCCTGGCGTAAGAGGTTTATTTTAAAATGAATTAAATACTGTAAGTTTTTTGGTTTTAATTTCTAAAACCACATGATTGATATAACCCACATTTATTTGAAAAATCCCTTTGGGTTCTCCAGTTTTTGAGATTGTAAAATGATCCTTTACAAAAAGTTTGTGACTAGTTAGAATAGTGCATGGTGTCTGTGAAGCCAAGATAATAACTTGTTTATTTTTGAGACAGGGTCTCACTGTCTGTTGCCCATGCTAGAGTACAGTAGTATTCTAGCTCACTGCAACCTCAAACTCTTGGGCTGAAGTGATCTTCCTGCCTCAGCCTCCCAAGTAACTGGGACTACAGTTACATTACACCACACTTGGCTAATTTTTCTATTTTTTGTAGGAGATGGGTTCTTGTTCTTGCTCAGGCTGGTCTTAAACTCCTGGACTCAAGTGATCTTTTGCCTCAGCCTCCCAAAGTGCTGGGATTACAGTTGTGAGCCACTGTGCCTGGGCATAAATAATTTTTTAAAACCCAGTTTAAAAATGGGCAAAGGGCTGGGCATGGTAGCTAATGCCTGTAGTCGTTAGCACTTTGGGAGGCTGCGGTCAGAGGATCACTTGAGGTCAGGAATTGGGGACAGCCAATTCCTGAGCCAATCAGCCTGAGCAAGAGTGAGAGTCCATCTTTACAAAACATAGCTGGTGTAGTGGCACTTGCCTGTAGTCCCAGCTACTTGGGAGGCTGAGGCAGGAGAATCCTTTGAGCCAAGGAGTTTGAGGTTGCAACGAGTTGTGATGATGCCACTGCACTCTAGCCTGGGCAACAGAGCAAGACCCTGCCTCCAAAAAAAAAAAAAGAGCAAAAGATCTGAGTAGACATTTCTTCACAGAAGATTTACAAATGGCCGATAAGAACATTAAAAGATGCTCAGCTTCGATAACCTCCAGGGAAATGTAAATGAAAATCACTGTCAGGTAGTACGTCACACCCTCTAGGATGGCTATAATAAAAAAGACAGACAATAACAAATGTGGAGAAATTGGGACCCTCATACATTGCTGATGGGAATGTAAAATGGTGTAGCCACTTGGAAAACAGTCTGACAGTTCTTCAAAATGTTAAACATAGAGTTATCAGCTGACTTAACAATTGCATTTCTGGGTATATACTCAAGAAAAAAGAAAATGCACAAAATGAATTCCACAAAAAAACTTATACAATAATGTTCATAGCAGCATTATTCTTTTTTTTTTTTTTTTTTTTTTTTTTTTTTTTTGAGACAGAGTCTCGCTTTGTTGCCCAGGCTAGAGTGAGTGCCGTGGCGTCAGCCTAGCTCACAGCAACCTCAAACTCCTGGGCTCGAGTGATCCTTCTGCCTCAGCCTCCCGGGTAGCTGGGACTACAGGCATGCGCCACCATGCCCGGCTAATTTTTTATATATATATCAGTTGGCCAATTAATTTCTTTCTATTTATAGTAGAGACGGGGTCTCACTCTTGCTCAGGCTGGTTTTGAACTCCTGACCTTGAGCAATCCGCCCGCCTCGGCCTCCCAAGAGCTAGGATTACAGGCGTGAGCCACAGCGCCCGGCCCAGCATTATTCTTAATAGCCAGAAACTGAAAGTAATCCAAGGTCTATCAGCTGATGAATGAATAAATAAAACATAGGATATCCATATAATGAAATATTATTACTATAATGGAATATTACTCAGCAATCAAAAGTACTTGATACATGCCAGAATATGAACTTTAAAAGCATTGTGCTAATTGAAAACCAGAAACAATACATTGTATGATTACATGAAATATTGGCACATCCATAGAGACAAGGTATATTGGTGGTTGCCCAAGGCTTGGGGATTGGACGGATATGGGAGTGACTGCTAGTGAACACAGGTTTCTTTTTGGAGTGATAAAATGTTTTAAAATTTGGGTGGTTGCACAACTCCGAATATGTTTGTAAATAAAAATCGTTGAATTATATACTTTATTTTTGTTTTTTTTTGTTTTATTTTCATTTTTTGGTTTGTTTTTTTCTTGAATTATATACTTTATTGTTATTTATTTATTTTTTTTTTTGAGACAGAGTCTCGCTTTGTTGTCCAGGCTAGAGTGAGTGCCGTGGCATCAGCCTAGCTTGCAGCAACCTCAAACTCCTGGGCTCAGGCAATCCTCCTGCCTCAGCCTCCCGAGTAGCTGGGACTACAGGCATGCGCCACCATGCCCGGCTAATTTTTTCTATATATATTAGTTGGCCAATTAATTTCTTTGTATTTATAGTAGAGACGGGGTCTTGCTCTTGCTCAGGCTGGTTTCGAACTCCTGACCTAGAGCAATCTGCCCGCCTCGGCCTCCCAGAGTGCTAGAATTACAGGCGTGAGCCACTGCGCCCAGCCTTGAATTATATACTTTAAATGATCGAATTGTATGGTGTGTGAATTGTGTCTCAAAGCCAGGACAAAAAATATGTAAACACATATTTTTATGCTACCTCCAGAGTTTTAGCCAATTGTACATGTTTCTTGCTATTCACAGAGAAAATAAAATAGAAAGGATGTGTGTGTGAGAGGGAGATAAAAAAAAAATAGAAAATTAAGTAATTGGTAATATGCATGCCTTGAGAACTAGTCCAATTTTTGTTTTACTCAGTTGATTTGAGGCCCCAACTTGCTCCCCATTAACATCCCCTGAAGAATGATATTGGGATCATAGGTTATTATTCCAAAGGCAAACGCTGGATTTTGATAGTTTCTTGTAGTAATAAGTTGTTGGAATGTGTAAACATGGGACAGCTGTTCTTTTGCTACACCAAGCGGAGTTATGACCTCAGTCCATTACAGATGGGCCACTGGAAACTTACCCTGTTTTCTTAAAGTGACCTATTCCCTTGCTCTGGCAACAGAGTCAGGAAATAATAATGCAACTCCATCCCAGTGTCTCTACTTGTGGATGCTAGAAGATTGTTTAGTTTGTCTTTGCCCAATACCAAAATGGTTACCAGGCCAGAAAACAAAAGTGCTGAACCCTCAGCCTTGGCTACCTAACTGCTGGTTCATTGCTGTGATGATGAAAGCCTTTTTTTTTTTTTTTTTAGAGATTGTATTTGTTCTGTCACTCAGGCTGGAGTGTGGTGCATCTTTGTAGCTCATTGCAACCTCTTAACTCCTGGGCTCAAGTGAGCCTCCTGCCTCAGCCTCCCAAGTAGGTGGGACCACAGGCAAGCACCGCCATGTCTGGCTAATTTTTTAATAATTTTTTTTTTTTTTTTTTTTAGAGATGGGGTCTTGCTTTCTTGCCCAGGCTGGTATTGAACTCCTAGTCTTAAGTGATCATCCCACTTTGGCCTTCCTCAGTGCTGGGATTATAGACGTGAGCCTCCACGCCAGGTCTTATTGTGGGGATTAAATGTGGTCATAACTATGACTTTGAGATAAATATTCAAAATATTGTTTGCACTCATCATTAGACTGGCCACTAGAGCTTGTTATTTGATGTACTATATATTACTATATATTAATAAAATTTTGGAGCCCCACCTGATGGCAAGCACCTGTAATCCCAGGCTGAGGCAGGAGGATTGCTTAAGACCAGGAGTTTGGGGCTAGCAACATAGTGAAACTCTCTCTTTAAAACAAAACAAAACTTTGTTTTAAAAATATTTTGACAATTACATTTCCAAATAATTGATTTCCTTTGAAATCCTGCAGAATTTATTTTGTATATTTAAGGACATTCTGAGAAAGTGCCCCTAGGGTTCATTGGACTGCAGAAAGTTTCTGTGACACCAAAAAAGGAGTTGGGAACTAGAGAGCCATGGTTTTCAACTAGGGATGCTGCACATTAAAACCACCTGGAGAGTTTTTAAAGCCCTTACTTTCCTTAGGTGATTCTAATACACTGCTGAGGTTGAGAATCACTAAAGGAATGGCTAATTTTATTGAATAAGTAGGCATCTCTGTGTCTTGTGATTATGTTTGCTGTAATATTGGATTCTTCTGAGTTTCTCTGTTCTTTTACAGATTATATGGTATATGCTATCTAATTTGGTAGCTTAATTTTCAGCGAGTGGGGCTTGAGCTATAGAAAGATATCAGTGAATACTGTAAGGTAATTTAAATAGCTCTACAAATGCAAAATTAAACTTACTTAACAGCAGTAAGCCTTAGCAGTGATTTCGCTTGTCTATAATCATTTCCGTCTTTTAGAGGGCACAGATCACAAATCTTAGTACTAAGAGAGAAATTAGTACTGTTTTAGTGACAAATTTAGGATATTATCAGGTTTATTGTACACACTTGAGCTTGAATGCTACTAAAAGGCCCAAAAAATCTCATATCTTGTAGGATTGTTTGTCCTTCCCATCCCCTGGCATCTTTCCAAAGAAAATCCTTGATTCAGAGTGGTTTTGGAGTTTGTTACCACTGATTAAAGTAATTCAAGTATAATTGGCTGGTTTTTATTTAGTTCCTGTATCAGTTTTACTTCTTAATTTACTATTACTTTATAATTGGTATCTCACAACTAAAATTATAGTTTACTTAAAATTCAAGTTTATCTTTTCAAGAAGTAAACCATTGGGAAGAATTCTTTATTTTGTTGTATCCCAAGAGCCACTTCAATAATGTCTGGCACATAGTAGGCACTGAATGAATATTTCTCAGATGAATAGTAAAAATTCACAGACCAGAAGGGTACACAACAGTGTAAAGTAAGTGTATGTGTTGTGTGTGTGTCTCCTGCTCACCCTTGCTTTTTTTTTTTCAAACTAATATGGAGATTGTTCCATGTTGCTACCTGCCCGCCCTTGTTCTTTGTAGTGATTATAGATTCCATAATTTATTTAATTAGTTCTTTTGTATATAGTTATTTAAATTATTTCCATCTTATACAACTACAGTCTAGCAGCTGTGACTACCTTCCAGTGTACATCTTTGTGTGCATGTGCAGTAGGGTAAGTTGCTAGAATTGAAATTTAGGGTGAGGCATTCATATTAAATTTTGATCAGTATTGCTAGTTGCCCCTACCAACAACTGGAGAATGTCTGTTTGTACAAATTCTTGCCTATGCAATCTTAACTATAAAATATTTGGTCTCTGTCTTATGGTTTAACATTTGCATTCCTTTTGAGTGTTTAAAAGTTAATTCTTTTTCTGTAAACTATATACTTTGCCCATTTTCCTTTTGAGTCGCAGTCTTTTATTGACTGGACTTCATACTAACACATTTAGTACTTTGTCATATGTGTTGGACATTTTTGTTAAAGTTTGTCTTTTTACTTTGATTTTGACACTTTTCTCATGCACAAATTTAAACTTTTTATGTAATTGAGTTTACTCCTTAAAGGCTTCTGAAGAGCCTTTCCCATGCCAAGATACATTTCACCATATTTTCCTCTAGTTCTTTCTTGTGTTTTTGTTTCTAACATTTAAATCTTTGATCTTTCTTAAATTTATTTTGGTAGAAAAGGCAAAGTAGGAATTCAACTTTGTTTTGATAAAGTTGACTTACAGTTATTCTAACAGGTGACTAGTTATTCTATAACCATTTATTGAATAATCCACCATTCCAATATAAAATGGCCACCACTATTATTTGCAGATTTTCCATTTACCTGTTTTCCTGAACTTTCCTGGTCCAGTGATTGGATTTGCCACCATTACCAAACTGTATTTTTATATGGGAGAGGAGCCACTAGTCCTTTATAACTTCTTTTCTAGTTTTAGTTCCCTGAGCAAGCTATTCATAAAGTTCTTGTATATTAGTAAAACATTCTAATTTTGATTCAAATTAGTCTTTTAAAATGTTTTTCTTTCTAAATAAATGAATACCACTGGTACAAACTAATTTAATTTTTTTTGTCTAAACAGATGACTTTAAACTTTTTCAAACTGGTGTTTTGACAGAATTGTTCCATGAGATATTAATTCCACTTAAAAGTGTGGAGGGGAGATGATAGGGGCAGTGCTTACTTGTCTATGGCTTGAATATTATCACTATTTATTACCATATTATAGATTTCAAGAATTTCTGGAAAAAGGGCAAGGCAAAACTTTAACATTTATCTGACTGACTTGAACATTACATTCATCTTGTGGTACGCAGTAGTATTCTGAACAATTTGAGAAGTAATACTTGTATTTATACCTCAGGTGCTAGCTGTTATTTTAGGCATTTTTTAAAGGTTAAATTTGTATAATAAAAATAAAACTACCTTATTAAAGGATTTAGGAAATGTTGAATGAAAGGGGAAAAAATCACCTGTACTTCCACTAGGCATCTCCCAAGCATGACCACTCTGAGCATATTATTATGTTTTTAAAATCTCTCATTGGAGATTTCTTTTGTAGTTTTCATTATGCTGTATGTACAGTTTGTGAATTCATGTTTTTAAAATTTTTTACATAAAAATAAAAGTTTCCATGTCATTTCATGCTTTTTCTTTGTGGCTCAGGATGAATGCTCTGGCAGCAGTGTTTCTCAAAGCTGGTCCAGGGACCCTAGGGTTTCCTAAAACTTTCAAAGGATCTGGGAGTTCAGGCTATCTCATAATAAATCTAAGACATTATTTGCCTTTTTTTACTCTTAATCTCTGATGAGTGTACAATGGAAACCTTTCAGCATCTGTGATATGTGTTGTGGCAGCAGATTGAATGCAGAAGCTGATATGCAAATCCAGCTGCCTTTTATTAAGTCATTCATTACACAGATTTGCAAATGTGTAAAACAAAGACATTCTTACTGAATTTTTAAAGTTATTTTTCATGAAAAACAATATGTAAAAATTTTGTTATTTCTAAATCAGTGAATATTTAAAGTTTTTCCAATTTTAATTTCTAATATGGTATTGATATAATGCAAATAAAAGCTTTTTGTGTTCCTTAGTAATTTTTAAATGTGTGAAGGGGTCCTGAGACCATAAAGTTTGAGAACTGCTGTTTTGCAGCATTTAATATAAAAATAAGTTTAGTTGAATAAAAAAATTGATGATTTTATTCTTTTTATGCAAGTGACTTCTGATAATAAAGTACATTCATCCCTTAGTATCTGTGGGATACCAGGACCCCCACTTGGATACCAAAATCAACATATATTCAAATCTCTTATATAAAATGGTGTAGTATTTGCATATAACCTGTGTGCATTTTCTTGTGTGCTTTAAATCATCTCTAGATTACTTATACTGTCTAATTCAATAGAAATGCTGTATAAATATTTGTTATACTGTACTGTTTAGAAAATAATGACAAGACTAAAAAGTCTGTAACATGTTTAGTACAGACGCAGTCATGCTTTTTTTACCCTATGAAATATTTTTGATCCACTGTTGGTTGAATTCAAGGTTTTAGAACCCACAGATATGGAGGGATGATTGTTATAAGAGGATATTTTTATGCTTTGTAATGTGATACTGCATCCAGGGACTGACATTGTTCTTGAATGAAGTTAGGCATGAGATTTTTCAAGCAGTAACTTCAGTTCGTTATTATTTTTTTTCCCAGGCAGCTGAGTATGTCCCAGAGAAGGTGAAGAAAGCTGAAAAGAAATTAGAAGAGAATCCATATGACCTTGATGCTTGGAGCATTCTCATTCGAGAGGCACAGGTTTAGTGATATAGGATTACATTTCCTTCTCTATGGGTCCAATCACACTACTTGGTTCTGCAGTAAATAATATTTTCATAATCCTAACATTGTAAATGCTGTTTATTGGTTTTCAATTTTAGAATCAACCTATAGACAAAGCCCGGAAGACTTATGAACGCCTTGTTGCCCAGTTCCCCAGTTCTGGCAGATTCTGGAAACTGTACATTGAAGCAGAGGTTACTATTTTATTTTATTTTTTCTTATATAGCATCTGATGGGAATTGCAGCATACCACTATAGTGATAGAAAACAAGTTAGGAACATAGCACAACTAGGACAAGGAGGATTTAAATGTCTCTTGCCTTTATTTTGTAAAATAGGTATGAAGGAGTAATTAAAATGAATTTTTGAAATTTGGGTCTTTTACAAGATGATTGTTGCATTTTGGTATTGCAACAACATTAAAACAGTTTCAATGGTATTGGAGTGCTTTAGCCTTTTATTTACTTGTCATGTGTCAATTTATTGCCTCCTGTGTCATTTATTTAGAACTCATTTTTCTTTTTATTCCTACTTACTAATATGAATGGGATTATATGAAAATACAGAAATGTTAACTTAGTTTTTCATAGGGTATTTTGAGTGTCTGGTGAAATGAAACATTTTAAAGAAAAGAATTATTTCAAATTATAATTTTGTGAAAATGCATGGTTTGTCAATGTAAGCACTTCAATAATTTAAAGAAAAGTTTTTTTCTGTAAGATAAAGTTTACATTATGCAGGATTAAGCTAATGTAACTCAAACCTATTTAATCATAATTTACCCAATGATAATTTGATTTTTTTTTTTCTTGCTTTTTATCTGTCTTGAAATTTGAAGTTGGGCATGTTTATTTTAAAGAGTAAGGGTCCCCTTCTTGATTATGATTGGAAGGAAAATGTTAATTTTTGAAGACTGGAATTAGCAGTAAAAAAATGATAATAAAGTATTACGTGTTGCTAATGCTAACAGTTGGCACCAACTAATCATTTTAGGTTATAAATTAAATGGGATAGAAAGGGTAACATGGAAATAATTGATACCCACATTAATATGAAAACAATGTCCATTTCTTTTTGTAGCTTATTTATAATACTTATGCATTACTTATTTTTAATATTAATTTTTATAATATAAATTCTCAACATAATCAAGTACACTGCAGCCTCAACATGACATTTCCACCATAGTTGAAATTTGATAATATGTAGGTCTGTTATTAATATTTTGGACCTATTCAAAGGGCTTTTAGTATCCGTAGTACTGAATGGAATTTAGCACAACACAGTGTCACCTGTGATGTGTCCTCAGAATGGACCCAATGAGCAGCAGGTTTGAATAGAGGCTACAGTGTACTCATTGTTTTGTGCTATAGTTTAGATTGTATTACTTTGTGGGGAGGGAAATTACTGGATAATAGCTGGAACATTGTGAGTGTTTTGTTTTTGTGTGTGTGGTTGTGTATGTGGTATGTATGTTTGTGTGCTTGCATGTGTGAGAGAGATTGTACCTTATGTGGAGTCTGGTAGTTTTGGCCCATGACTGTATCCTTAAGGTTTCATCGCCTATCATCTGGGACCATTTCTTCCTAATATATTTAAATCACCAGGGTAGACTGCCACAAAACCCAACAGTTGAGTTCTGTCTGAAATTTGCTGAAGCCAGTGCTGCTTTGTATTTACTCATTTATTAAAACAAGGAACCTGGATCACCTGCACCTGGTCTGCGTTCTAGTCTAACTTTACAAACACATTAGCTTATATTCAGACTCGTCAGAAACAAAAATAATTGATATGTAATCCTTTTTGTATAATGAAGTAGTACTTTTTGAGTTTTTAAAATTGTTTCTCAAATATTCAGGCATTGTCCATGCATATTATTATAGTATAAGTTAAACTAAAATTGGCAGTTGGATATGCCATTCTGTAATTATAAATATAATGGGTTTGTTTTTCTTATTTCCTAGCTGTGAGATACAAACTGTAATCTAAAAACGAATTTCGAGAAAGACCAGATATTATTCCAAGGGGCTGAAAGTTCTCCAAATGATAGGTTCATTTCATAGTATGTCAGAGCTGCTAGCAGTTGCTAGATTTCTTTAGTTGGTAATGAATACAGTTATGTCACACTCATACACACACACGCAAATATTTATGTATATATAAATCATATTGAGTAAAAATGGTAAAGAATATATACGTGTATTTTTAAGATTTTATTTTTTTGGTATAGGAATTAGGATTTTAAATTTAATACTGGTTTTAGAAATGCATATCCTGAGCTGTGGTTTTCTCTTTCCTAATTTGCTCTTTATTTTTTATTTTCACATTTTATATTTTTGTTTAGCCTGTGACAGGCTAAAATTTTCTTTGGTCATTTCACTCAATATGGCCTTTTATATTTCTGGAGAAGACATATAACCTATTTATAATACTTTTTGAAAATCTGAAGTGATAATTAATGTGTTTACATAACATTCTGTATGCACTCTCAAGAAAATAAAGTTTTATTAATACATTTGTTGTAAGTCAATACTTCATGGTGGGAAAATTGTAATATTTCATTTATTTATATTCAGCTAAACCAACTTGTATGACTTTATATGATTTTTTCTAATAGAAAATACATACAGCTTTAAAAACAAAAGATAATTTGCTTCCTCAGAGAAATTTTTTGCAAATCCTACTTAAGTAGCAAAGGAAAGAGATATTTTTAAAAACTTTTTAAAAATTTGAAACATCAGTGGAACATTAGTGCAAATTATAAATAATTATTTAGAAAAGAAGTTAGTGATACTATGTCTGCTTTTCTCATATCTCAGAGTTTAGCAGGACCTACTTAGCTATGTAAAATTTGGGTTTTAAAATGTCATCTTTAATTTGTCACACACTTTTATTTTTTTGCTATAGTATAGAAATTGTTGGAAGTAAAATTCTCTTGTTCTGAATGGGCATTTAGAACGAACTATTTATAATATAATTATATAATTTCAAAAGTTAGGCCAAATTATTTCGGTGTTGTATATAATACATCAGAGGTAACATTTTGCCTCCAGTCCCTGAAAGGTATTGCTCTACTCTTACATTCCAAAACTTCTATTTCACATGATTTAACAATATCATAAGAACAGGCAATTGTATGACTATTCTTAAAGTGATATATATGACTATTCTTAATGTCTTTTAGACTCTATACTTGATAACATATCATTATACGAAAGTACTTTTGCTGCTTCTTAGTTTTAAGTAAAGGAATCATTTGAATAGGTCTCTAGCTATTTAATTATGTACAGATATCGTAAATACAGTTTAGTATTTTTGAACTTATATTTTTGAACTGAAGAAATGTGAGTTTTTAAATACTTAGAATTAAGTGGAATACCCTAATCAGAGCCTCAGTGCTCCTTAAAGAACCACCTTTTACAGTGATCAAAAGGGTCACTGAGTATCACAAAGTTGAGAAAAATCTATGCACTTCTGCCATATTCTTTTAAATTGTTCCCCCCGCCACCATGGTTTCTGTAGCTTTTCATGTAGCTAGGTAATCAGTGTGGCAACATGTAAGCTACAATATCTTATTGTTAGAAGTAATTTGTTTTGAATTGGGCCACATTCATAAATTTTTTTACCGAAGGATGTATTTTTTATTGGTAACTGAAGGAGAAATGAAGAACGTAATGCTGCTGGTAATAGCAATAATGTATCTTGCTGTCTGTGAAAGCTGTAATTCTTTAATAAAAGTATATAGAGAATTGATTGCTTTTTATTTAAAAAATTTAAAAAACATGAATTCTTTTCTCTATATTTGGTTTTTCTTTCCTTATAAATAATGGGTTCTGTAGCTTAACATTGCAATTTTTCAAAATAACTTTTCTTCTTGGAGCAAAAGACTTTTAAAAATATAACCTTTCTTCTTCGAAAATGGAAGTGAACTCAGGATTCAACATGAGTGACCTAAATTGAAATAAACTTCTCCACTGTTGATACTGTTTTAATACCTTTACGTGGCAGTTTGATGTATTATAATGTTTTGTTTATATTGAGCAATGTGATTTTAAAATACAGATAAAAGATACTACATTATCATATAGATAACAGTAATTTCTTTTCTATACTTCCGCTTACAGCCTTTTTAAAAAAACATCTGTACTCTTTCCTAATAGATCTGTACTTTTCCTGTTTGTAATAAATGTTGGTCCATGTCTGTGTGATTATTCACATTTTACTCTAAAACTCAATATGCTTTTTTATCTACAGTTTCTTAGATGCATATATAAATGTAGAGTAGAGATATAAAAGAAAACAATAGGAAGTACTTACAAACACAGAACTGAGTGATCAAATGTTTGAAAGTGCTTTGAATAATAATTAACTTAATAAGCAAAGGAAATATTTGCATGTTCACTATTATAAGTAGTAAACAATTTTAGGTTTTATTGAAACATCCTGTTCCATCCCTTTTCCTTATCCATTGTAGCAGAGACATTTTAGGTGTTGTCCATTATACTAACATGGTCTGTACATTTTTTCCCTTGGAGTTTTTTTTTCTTTTCACCCAAGGCAACTATTTCCAAAAGGACATAGTCACTTAGATAAAATTTCTCTTTAAAAAGTCTTGTTTTCTAATCTTTATATCTTCTAAATAATTTATTTTATGTGAAACATAGCCATTTTTTTCAAGCAAAGTCTTGTGCTAGTCAACCTGATTGCTTTTACATTTCTTAACCTTATAAAGCAAAACTATAATAATCTGCGGTCATTGGTAAACATTGAAAAAAATATAGTCATTTTCTTTCCTTTGCAAAGACTTTACATTTTTAACTCACCTTTATAAATTCTATTCTTTTGTATAAGAAGAGTTGTGATATATTCTGAAAATGGAAAAGGGCATCTCTGGGTTTATAATTAAAAGTGCATATATATTGTTAAATTTAGTTGTGAAACAAAAAGGACTGTTGGGTCATGCAATCTGAAGTTTCCCTGAGGGGTAGTAGTGTTTTAGCGTAAATTTCTTGGACATTTATGGAGTAACATAATAATATATAATACCTAACACTTAGGATAATTTTAGTACATTTGGTAATTTTGGACTCCCTATCCCAAGAGCTATTAAAGATATGCTTCAACATAGCATTTATGAGTCAACACAAACATACGTAACCCTTCATAATATTATATAGCCAGAACCTCAATTGACTTTCTCTTATAAAACAAAATCACTTTAAGTAAAAAGCTCAAATATTTTCTAATGGACTCTTGTTTTTATTTTGTTTAGTGCATCAACTTTGAAACAGCTTTCCTTTTGAATGAATCTGATTCAAGGTACTTCCAGGAAATTAAGATGTCTAAAATATTACCACTGGTAGCTATAAAAAAGCTGTACCTCTAAATAATGAGAATGCATTTATTAGCTTATAAATAATTTATTTCTAAACTCAGTTTTATTCATTTTTATTAGGTTTTTAAACTTTAAATTTTATTATGAAACTATTTTACTCTTAGCAACTTAATAACAGGAAACAAGTAGTTGGTTAGTATACTGGTGTAATAGGTATAGTCTGTATGGATTTTTTTCCCTCACATACCAGAATCCACAGCAGTTTAAACAAAAATTGTGAATATTTGCTTTGAATACATTTTCTTGAGAACTCAGCTGCTAATTTCTATGATTCAGGAAAGCATAACATGGGTAAGTTTGACTGCTTTATATGCTAAGAGACCGCCAAAGAAAAATTTTCTATTTAGAAATGTTAAGTGATAGCTTTAAAGACAAGTTGATATCAAAGACAGGATTGAGATGTAGTTTTGAAATAATACATTGAACTGTGATATTGTTCAAAGATGATAAGATCCCAAAGCTGTTTTTTAGTCTTTCTGAAACCAAATCTAAATACTTTTATTCATGTGACAGAGTCTGTTCAGTTACAACCTTCTGTTTAAATGCAAGATTTCAAAACTATTGTATATAGATAACATTATTGTAAGTCTTCCTTTGTCCAAAGACTCATTACAGGAAATGGTCTTTTTTATGGTGACAATTTCTACAACTTGGGTTTGAAGAAAAAAGTGTCGGCCATTTTGTAGGGATGGTTTTGAAATTTTTTTCACTCTCTAAGTTATGATGATTGTAGTTATATATTTGAAGCCAAAGTGGATGTTGTTTTAAATCAGAAATTTAGGGCTGGAAGATGAATTAGTTTAGCCCTCTCTTTTTTTTTTTTTTTTGAGACAGATTCTTGCTTTGTTGCCCAGGCTAGAGTGAGTGCCATGGCGTCAGCCTAGCTCACAGCAACCTCAATCTCCTGGGCTCAAGCGATCCTACTGCCTCAGCCTCCCTAGTAGCTGGGACTACAGGCATGCACCACCATGCCTGGCTAATGTTTTTTTTTTTTTGTATATATTTTTTTAGTTGGTCAATTAATTTCTTTCTATTTTTAGTAGAGACAGGGTCTCGTTCAGGCTGGTTTCGAACTTCTGACCTCAAGCACTCTGCCCGCCCCGGCCTCCCAGAGTGCTAGGATTACAGGCGTGAGCTACCACGCCTGGCCTAGCCCTCTCATTTTGTACATGAGTAAAATAAATCAAGAGGTTATTCCTGGAGCCATAGTTTATAAATTTCACTGCTTTAGGATCACCTGGAAGGCTTTTAACATATACAAGTTTCCCAAGTAGTACATCAATGCTGCTGGCTCAATCTCCAGAGTATAGACATATGGTATCTGTTTTTGTTTCTTAGGTGTTTATGGCAACCAGTTTTGGGAATTGAGGCTTTAGAGAGCAGTAATCCATTCTTATTGCTGTCAGTATATTTCATAGCTGGCACATACTTCCTATGCTTGTCTGTACAATAAATTGATTAGTCTCCTGGCTTGTACTTTGTTATATAATCAATCAAGAAGTAATCTTTGAGGCATCTCCTATGTGCTTGGTATATTGTGTTGACTATTAATATCCACAATCAGAGTTGTGTCATTTTAGCTTTATCAATTTTTTTACTCAAAGAATTCATGGGTTTGAAACCTGATTTTCTGGCTTCATAGACTTTTTTAAACAAAAATCACATGAGTGGCAAAGTAAGAATCAGATAACCGCTAAGGAAATTTCAAGTGTTCTGCGAGAGTCACTTAAGTTAGAGAATGTGGCTTAGAAGTATTAATAGCAGCTTTTTGTGGTAGCTAACTTGTATAACTCTGGAGAGTTTAAACAAGAATACCACATTTTCATATTTATTTTCAGTTTGTTAGCTAACATCCATTCATTCAGGTAGTACTTGAGTCATGTATAAGTACTTCTCATTCTTTTGTGGGGTGGGGAATGGAGTGTTCTCACCTAGAGCCAGTTTTTTCTAACTTTCTGTAGTCAGGTAGTTTCGATACATTTCTCAGTTTTTCACTAGAAAGGAATATCTGCAGTGTTCCTCAACCATTTAAAAATATGTTAATTTAAAAAAAAAACCTCAAATAGTTCCTTAATGGCTTTTGACAGTTTTGAAATCAAATATGATGACTAAAAATAAACCAGTAGTAATTTTAGAATGAGTTTTCCAGCTATAATTGAGAATCTAAGCACTAATAATATTTAGAAGTACTTGAGTATAATCTACATTTTAGAAAACTTAAATGTCAAAAATAATACTATATGAAATACTATACAAGTACAGACATTATGTGTACATTTCTTTTAACTCCCTCATCTACCTTTTCTTGTGTGTGTGTGAGACAGAGTCTCAACTGTGTTACCCGGGCTAGAGTGGTGGCGGCAGCCTTAGCTCACAGGAACCTCAGATTCCTGGGCTCAAGCAATCCTCCTGCCTTGGCCTCCCGAGTAGCTGGGGCTACAGGCATGCGCCACCATGCCCGGCTAATTTTTTCTATATATTTTTAGTTGGGCAATTAATTTATTTCTATTGTTAGTAGAGATGGGGTCTTGCTCTTACTCAAGCTGGTCTTGAACTCCTGACCTTGATTGATCTGCCCACCTCGGCCTCCCAGAGTGCTAGGATTACAGGCGTGAGCCACCGTGCCGGCCCCACCATTTCTTTTTATCAATTTTGGCTATTACGTATCAAGAAAATTTTCAAAGCTTTTGAGATTCTCATAATTGAGTTATGGTAGTAGGTGAGAAAATATCCAAATGTTATACCAATCACAGGAGATAACATGGTTTAATCTGCTTTATATGGGTTGAGCATTGCTTTTAAGGGCCACATGCTGACATTTTAATAATTTAAGCAGTTTTTCTTTAAATTTTCTTTTTTGTTAATTTACTTAAAAATAATTTTTAGGTAGTGCCCAGGGGCTTAGGCAAGTTGCCTGGGCTGCCCTGGAGACCTCCTTAAGCAATTTTTATAATGTATTTTTAACTTTTTATTTTGAATTTATTTAAACTTACAAAAAGTTGCAAGAACAATGCAAAGAACTCGATCTCATGTATACTTTACAGTGATTGACCAGTTTTTAACAGTTTGAGATAATGTGCTTTATCAGTGCTTTTCTGAACTATAGGAAATGGGGTTGCATACATCGTGACCTTTAATATTTTGATGTGTTTCCTAATAGTGATACTATATGTACATACAGACGAGTTATGAAATTCAGGAAATTCAACTTTAATAGAATAATCTAGAGTCTGTGTTCTACTCTGCTATAGTGATACTCTAGCAATTTTCTTCTGAATCAGTATCTAATTCAAGTTCATGATTTAATTGTCATTCCTTTACAGTATCCTCTGATGTGCAGCAGTTCTTCAGCCTTAAATTTGTTTGATGGTTCCTTATTGGACGTAGGTTGTAGGTTTTAGCTGCAAAGCTACAAAACCGTCTTGTATTCTCAGTGTGTCTCATTTAGAGCCACAGTGATGTTCATTTACCCCTTATTGACAATGTCACTTTTGATGATGTGGTTCAAGTGTTGACCAGCTTGCCCGCTGTGTGTGGTTAAGATTGTTCTTTTGATAATTAATAGAAAAAATAATGGGGAGATACTTTGAGACTCTATAAATATTCTATTTCTCGTCCAACAGTTATCACCCATTCATAACCTATTGATGATGATTGCTTGAATCAGTGATATTTTTCTACCAAATTAGTGTTTTTCAATATGTTCGTTATTGAGTGGAAATAGATACTTTATTAAGGACCCCAACTTGAAGCTTATTATTTGCTTTAAACCATTGGAAAGTACAAGCTTCCCCTTCCCACCATGTTTTTTTTTTTTTTTTTGAGACAGAGTCTCACTTTGTTGCCCAGGCTAGAGTGAGTGCCGTGGCGTCAGCCTAGCTCACAGCAACCTCAAACTCCTGGGCTCGAGCGATCCTTCTGTCTCAGCCTCCCGAGTAGCTGGGACTACAGGCATGCGCCACCATGCCCGGCTAATTTTTTTTTTATATACATATCAGTTGGCCAATTAGTTTCTTTCTATTTATAGTAGAGACGGGGTCTCGCTCTTGCTCAGGCTGGTTTTGAACTCCTGACCTTGAGCAATCCTCCCGCCTCGGCCTCCCAGAGAGCTAGGATTACAGGCGTGAGCCACCTCGCCCGGCCCCCACCATGTTTTTTTAGATTTTTTATTCAGGTGGGGAAGGAGCAAGTTTACTAGTAAGAAGCTTACTAGTGAGTGTAGTTAAGACAGTTTACAGGATTTTAGTGATTTTATATTTTGTAATTTTTTCAAATATAAAATCATTTACTCTGTCAGTAATGCCTGTGAATTCTGTCATAAATCATATGGGGATGAACTTAAAAGTGGTTCCCCCACACAATAGGTTAATACAGAAACTTAAATTTTCATGAGAACTATGGTAGGCTACAGGCACTAAATATATTGATTTATTTAGTTTATCAAATGGCAAATTAAATAAGAATTTACATGTTTTTTTAAAATGGCATCTTTTGCTTTAAAAACGAGTCAAAAAATCATATAGATAAATACTTGTTTATACTTTCAAATGCACATTGCAAGAATAGTAAATGCCTGTATACCTTGATGCTTTGTATTTCTCTGCTTATATAAAGAACATTGTCCCACAAAACCACAATGCCATCATCACACTTAAAAGGAACAGTAGTTATTAGATGTGATATTCAGAGCATGTTTACATTTTTGCAGCTGTCCCAGATAGTTTTATAAAATTCCATATTTCTATGACTGATAAAATTATTGAAGTATTGCCTAATAATGGTCCTTTTTCTGTTATTCCTGGTGTTTAAGTATCAGGTTGCCACAGATTTCATGCTATTTCCAACTTGTCCCTTCCCCATCTGAATAAAAAATCTAGTAACTCAAGTGTTGTTTCCAATCTAAACTGTGACATAAATGGAAAAGTCCAATTAATTATTGTAGATAAGAGTTGTCTTTAGAATTGTCGTTATATTTTGGGGCAGGGGTAGAGAGGAACTTTTATATTTTTTACTACTAAAAGGCAACATATTTTAACTGATTTTACTCTGAATTTTAATATATTTGCAATAAGTTGCAATTTTTGTGGATCTTGCCCAAGACATCCATGAATTTGTACTGGAGTTCTTACAAGTAAGATGTTTTAAGTGTAAACATACAATATTTCCAATTTTTATGGGAAAGTATATGTGAGAGAATTATTTAGAAGTAAAAAGTAAAAGTCCACTTAAAAAATCATTGTTCTTTTCAATTGTATTGTGTTAATGATGATTTTTTCCTTTATTTTGATTACTTGTTTCAATAGCTAACATTTACTGGGCCTTTAATATATTCCACACACTGAATAGTACTTTATATGGATTATGTGATTAATCACAGTTTACCTTTTGATGTAGGTATATATAATCAGTCCCCATTTTTTAGGTGTTTGGTGGTTCTGAGATTTAGAGGGGTTAAGTAGCTTTCCTCAGATCAAAAAATTAAGTTTAAACCACTGGGAAGTAGGTGGGAAATGTGGGGGCTTAAACTCACATATTCTGATTCCTCAGTCTGGGCTCCTAATTACTATACTAACTTAGCTAAGAACCCTAAAATACAGTATAATTATGGAAGTAGCTATATAGTAGGTTTATAACTGACTACTTTTTTTCTTTGCTCAAGAGCTTCTTGCATTCTTACTTAGTTATCTTAGTATTAAGTCTTAGTATTTTGGCATGCATTTAGAAAAATAGATTATATAGAGCTACTCACAGCTACATAAAATTGCTTCAATGGAATTTTCAACAAATCTTAGATGTCATGGTACAATAACTTCCATGCAAGTGCAAATCATGCTTTATATAAAATCTTATCTCTAAAATTCTAGTCACTATTGTTCTGTGTACTCTACCCTTCACAGTTTTTTAAACTTTTAGCTGTACATACTTGGGTTTAATTCAATTTCAAATAGCACAAAGCAATTCTGCACACAAAAGGGGGAGGTCTTTGTAATTTTGGACTGCCAAGAAATGTATAAGAACATACTCCTTACCACTTTCAGATATTTTTTACATTCCACATCAATGAAAGAGAAAAACTTACTATTTCTGGTTTGGCAATTAGGAACTTACTAAAATGGCATTTACCTAAACCCAAATCAATGCCAAAACTAAAAACGTAGGTAGATTATGTTTACTAAACAGTTCATTTCATACTCTTCTTTCCAAAGAAGTGTAGAAGTCTTGCAAAATAAGTATAGGTTAGAATGTATTTGTGGTGGTATGCTTTTGGAGGAGAGGTCTTAGATTGAAATTATGAAACAAAGCTTCATAAAATAACAGTGCAAAATTGAAATGTACAGGGTAGTTTCTAGCTTTTTAAAAAGATTATGAAAGATGATCTTGACTTCTGTAGTTAAAGAGAAAATTCACTTATTGAAACTAGATTAGCATTTCCAGTTACTTGTAATGTGTGGTTTATTGCAGGATTCAACATAATACTTTTCTAGCACGTTTCCAATCTGTAACTGAAAACTCAGATATTTTCGTGCAGCTACCTGATACTGCTCAATTGATTCTGAGTAACCAATATGATGTTAATATCAAAATTTAAGTTATTTACCTGTAAAACACAATTTGCAACTCTAAGCTTCCCATAATTGAAGTATTCTAGAATTTTACTTTAGTGTATTCAGTGATGACGGTACGGTACTTTATGGGTAGGAAGAAAAGTTTATATGCTGTAGTTGGTAACTTTTAGGAGAATCTGCAGACTAAAGCATGCAGAATTGTGTTGTTAGCAGATCTTCTTGGCAAGTAATTTTGTATGTGGAGGACTGGTCCTTAAAAGTTCCCTAAAATGGTGGCTTTTAGTACAATGCAATTTACTGGTGCCTATTGATAGATTTTCCTGAGTTATATTCATGTAAAATTGCCCAAAGTATTACACTGTTCTTCAGTAGCACAATTGACTGTTAAATTTATAGATTCCTAAAAAGGTCATGGGGTAGTACTTTTTCAGGCCCCACACCATCTCTGTATTTTCATAGGTTTTTATGTGGTTGTAGGTAAAAAAGTAAACAAAATGTCTTATTTCAGGTTCTTGTTTTCGCTTTATATTTCAGGGAAGATGGGAACATTGCCTTCCAAAATTGCTTCTAAACACATGCCAGACAATGTTAGATGCTATGTACACCTCAGTGAAAAAAAATTTACAGTTTAATATGGGAAACAATTATAATACTGGGTGACAGATGCTTTAGTAGAGAAAATATGAGGAAAGTGGGGGAGGATGGATCAAGGAAATCCTCTGGAAGAACAGGACTTTTAAATAGAGGCCCAGAAGTATGTGTAGGAGTTAGCAGAGAATACCTGGCAAAGATGACTGCCATGCAAGGTCTTTAACAAAGGATAGAGAAACATGCTTTATTTGAGAAGTTGAAACAGTTTTAGCTTGATAATGTTTAAGCTGATTTGCTTCTAGTCATTATTTTAAACAGATGAGTCATTCTATGAATTTTATGCATATTGGTTAGGTATTCTCTTGGTTTCATTTACTTACTGCATTTGTGTTTTCTGAAACCTTTTCCCCCTTAATAACCTCCATAGAGGAAAATGTGATACTGATTGGCCACAGTTTTCAGTTTTTGATAAGAAAAAAAAAGTTTGTTTTTTTTTTTTTTAAGACGGGATCTCACTCTGTTGCCCAGGCTGCTGGAATGCATTGGTGAAGTCATAGCTCACTGCATTTTTGAACTCCTGGGCTCAAATGATCTTCCTCCCTTAGCTTCCCAAGTAGCTAGGTCTATAGGCACACACCACCATGCCTGGCTAATGTTTTCTGTTTTTTGTAGAAATGGTGTCTTACCGTGTTGCCCAGGCTGTTTTTGAACTACTGGCCTCAAGTGATCCACCTAGGCCTCCCACAGTGCAGATGGATTACAGTCAACATGCCTGACCCCAAAATAACCTTTTCTAAGGAAGAAAATCAGTTGTTTTCCATAGTAGACAAAACTTGAGCAGTTGTATCAAACAATTTGATTTCTAGAAATACTTGTACCATGCGTACTTTGTTTTTATCTTACAGCTATAAGATACTGCATTGTTAGTGTCTAGCTCTTCCTATAATTTACAGTTTTCAAATTGACTTATTCTGTACAGAATAAGTGCTTATATAAATTTTATTAACGAAAAAACTTCTGAAACAGTCCCCCCTTTTTTGGTTAAATACATAAGTTAATAACAAGTGTGCATTAAAAGGGATAGTTATACCAAAGGGACAAAGAATCAACGACCAATATTAAAGGATACTACTTAATTTTTTTTTTTTTATTGACTCTAGTATCACAGATTGAAACTAGTTTCAAGTAGAACCCTGTAAATAATGTCCTCATGTCTTCTGAATACCTTTGGAATACCTAAAGACTCGTTAAAATTAAGAAAAGCAAAAAAAGCACAAGAACAGTGGTTTCTAAACATCTGTCAAAAAACCAAAGAAGTCATAAGGTGTGAGTTTCTAAATTTTCTTTTCTAATTTTACTGATTTGTAAAATCTGTTAGGGAGGATTGCCTACCCTAGGCTGTATGTTATGAAGGGGAAACTATTAAGTGTTTAAATGTAATAATGATCACACTGTATATTTTAAGAAACACAGTGATACTACATGAAATAAGATGCTTTTGTAGCCACAAGAATTGCTGAGGATTATAATGGAACTTTGATACTGAATTATTTATGGGTTATGATTCTTCATCGGGTTAAGCTACATTTTAGAATCTCCAAAAACATTAAAATAACCAGGGTTCTAGAACTTCCAAGTAGCAATTGTATATAATTTTTTAATTGATACATTTTTAGTGAATTTCTGTATTCTTAGTAATTATGTGAAAAGCCTAACATTTTCATATGTTTAAGATTGTCGATTGTCAGTTATTTCCTAATAAGGTAGGCTGATTAATAATTAATAGAAAATTAGTATATAATTGAATACCAACTTAACTATAAAATTTTGTGCATAATATCTGCGTGATGGATAATCTATATGGTAAAGTGTATTCTCCAGTCACACTGGCCTCCTTGATGTTCCTTTAATTTATTCCAGACAAATTTTGACCATAGGGGGTTTACATTGGCTGTTATATCTGCTCTAAAGAAATGAGAGGGCTGCTTTGCTAGCTTCCTTCAAATCTACAAAAGCATTAACTTCACATTGAGATCTGTGACCACCCTATCTAAAATTTCTATGCCTATCCCTAACACCCCATGAATAACTCATCCTTTACTAAGTTCTCCTTTTTACCTGTAATATTATCACCTTATAATATATCAAGCGATTTGCTTACTGTGTTTATGGTTTTCTCTTTTATACATTGATGTGTTCTAGGAACTCTCAACAATGCTTATCCTATGGTGACACTGTAAATATTTGCTGAATGAAAAATCCACAGTGAGAAATAATTGTATTAGGTCATTAAATGTGAAATGTCCGATTTTAAATAAGTGTAGTTTATTATATCTCAAACAAGAAACGGTACAATTAATCAAAGTATGCACCTAAACTATCAACATAGTTTTACCATCATAATGGTAGCTTGCTTATGCCTGCAGTGAAGAGGCCTGGAGAGCGAGTGGCAATGAAATCATGAAAGGCTTTGTCCACAGGTTGTTGGGAATTGAATATTTTTCTTTGCAAGAAGTGGTCCAAACCTGAAAGAAGTCGAAGTCAGTTGATGCAAAGTCTGGTGAATATGGTGGATGACAGAATTTCCAAGTCCAACTTCTGTGCTTGTCTCTGTTGACCAATCTTGGCTGCTTAATCGAAAGCATCCTCATCATTTTGTCCAGTTGGTTGCAGTAGACGTCCTCTAATCAGTTGACCAAGTTTCATGGAGCTGTGGTGGATAATACCAGCGCTGGACCACCAAACAGATACCATTAGTTTTTTGGATGAATATTCGGTTTTGGATTGTATTTCAGCACTTCATCTTTATCCAGCTGTTCTGCCAAACACTTGTGATTATCAAAAAATCCATTTTTCCTCACACATAACAAAACAGTGTAGAAATGGTTCACCTTCATATTGTGACAGCAAAGAAAGGCAAGCTTCGAGATGATTTATCTTCTGAGGCTCATTTAATTCATGCAGAATCCATCTATCCAGCTTCTTTACCTTGCCCATTTTTTTAAAACGGTCCAACATTGTTGGAGTAGTAACGTCAAACCTTGCTGCTACTTCTTGCGTAGGTTGAGATGAATTTGCTTCCACTACAGCCTTCAGCTCATTATCCACCTTGGTCTCAAGTTGCCCACGTGGCTCATTTTCAAGATTAAAATCACCAGAAGGAAATTTCTCAAACCGTTGATGTACTGGGTGTTCATTAGCCACATCCTTCCCAAACATTTCGTTGATATTTTGAGCTGTCTATGCTGCATTGGTTCTACGATGGAACTCATTCAAAAATAACACAAATTTTTTAACTTATCCATGGTTTCACAAAAATTGCTCCAAAAAAAATTTGAGAGAAAATCACAAGGCAAAACGTGTGTTTGAAAGTTTGAAGATATACCTTCATGATAAAAAACAAAGTGTCAAAGTGAAATGCCAGAGTACTTAAGGAAATCAGACATTTCATACTTAATAACCTAATATTTTACAACTTGAATTCTAATTTCTAAAAATTAGAGTTATACCAATTTATAACAAGTATTTTATGAATGTAAAAGTTATTTGTTTTGTGCATATATGATAAAAACTTGAGTTTTCATATGTTGATTTGTCAGATTTCACAAGTTGATGAGTCAGTTTAGTAAAGCATTAACATTTTAACTCTTCCCCATCCCTTTGACAGCTATGGCTAATACTGTATATTTGCACAATGCCAACATCTGATTGAGTGGAAAATCATTGAGATGTTTAGATATTCAAAAAATATATAAACTTTATTCATAATAACTTTATAGATTTATTTTTTTAAACATATAAACGAAAAATTATTCAAGCTTTCACTTTAAAAATAGATTGTGTTCATTTTTACTAACCATTTTACTTTTTTTTATGTGTGTGGTTTTTCACCCAAACTTCACTTAGGCATAGCAAGCATTAAAGTAAATTTAAGTTGCTGGGTTTTTAAAGTGTTTCAGAGAGCTTAATTATACGTATTTCGGAATTTTATATAATAATATAGGAAATATATTTATTTGGTTAATTGAATTTTATGACTTTTTTACCTTTGGAATTTAGTTTTTGAAAGAACATTGGATTTTAAGAGTTTTTAGTTGCTTTTTAAAAATTTTTTTATTGTTTATTTTTTAAAGACAGGGTCTTGCTTTGTTGCCCAAGCTAGAGTGCAGTGGTGTACTCTTAGCTTACTACAACCTTGAACACCTGGGCTCAAGCAATCCTCCTGCCTCAGCCTCCCTGATAAGAGTTTTTAGTTGCTTTTCAAGATAGTTTGCATACAGTTTTTTTCTAATTTTTTTGAAAGCTTGATCTTAATAAAAGATATTGAGGGAGACTACTGGGCAACTTGGTAAGCTAGGTTACTCAAATCAGCTTTTTCACTGAAAACAACTAAAGGAGCTGGAAAGAATTTTGAGAACATCTTACTAGTATTGAAGAACTGACAGGACTCTAAGGAATTACCAGGCCAAAACCTAATGGAGTGGAAGAGGGGAGACAAAAGGAACACAGGGAGATAAAACAGAGTGCCTGAACTGTTTTTGCCCTGAGAGTACTTGCCAAACTGGGAAAACTTTAGCTGCAATTTTGAAGGCTTTAGGACCTCTGGCAGCAAAAGTCAAAGCCCAAGGCCTGCTCAAAGTTGGGGTATGCATTGGAACATCTCCCTCGAACCTATGTGCCCCAAAGGCTACACTCAGGAGGGCAGTGAACCAGAAGTACATCACTGCTGCCTTTCTGCCTGTAAGGGACTGAGGAAAATTGTTTTGATCTGAGCAGAGTGGAATGGGTAAATCCCCAGATGTTATAACAATGATCTTGGCATGGATTTGTGCAAATAAACATCACTTGAGAATGAATCAGAAAAACTAAAATCATGAATGTGAAGCATACTCAACCTGAATTATTTCCCTAGGTGCCTGATGATAACTTACCTCAAACCCTTTTTGAAGCAATGCACCTTCATCCTAAGCCTTAAAGAATCTCCACAAATAATCTTCCAAGAAAAAGGAGCCATTCAGTTGTTAAGCATATAAGGAAATAACATATAGCAGAAACAGACCTGCAAGGACTTCGAAAACTAGAATTAAATTAGACTTGCTCACTAGCAGACATGGGTGAAGAGAGAATTGAACTGAAGGAATGCAGATTGGAGCTTAAAGGTGGAAAATATGAAAGACGTTTAAGAGATATAAAGGATAGAGTGAAAAACATTTCTAATTGAAGTTCTAGAAGTAGAGGAGAGACACTGGGCAGAAACAATTTGAAGAGCTAAGTAAGAATTTTCCAGAATGATTGAAGGCTTCAGTCAACAGATGCAGGATATTCATTGAATCTCAAGCATGATTTTAAAAAACCCCAAAACCTACAACTAGACATATCATAATGAAGCTATAGAAAACTAAACATAAAAAGTCACCTATGCCGTTGCAAAAAGACAAATGACTTTCAAAGGAATGGCAGTTAGGTTGACATCTTCACAACAGCAACAAGGGAAGCCAGAAGACAGTGGAATTATCTCCTCAATTTGTTGAAAGAAAAGAGCTGTCAACTTAAAAGTTTTTTATTATTAATTTTTAGAGACAGGGTCTTGCTGTGTTGCCCAGGCTGGCCTCCAACTCTTGGGCTCAAGCCATGCTTCCACCGTAGCCTTCTGAGTAGCTGGGACTACAGGTGTGTGTGTGCCACAGCTTCCGGCTCAACTTGAAAGTTCTGTACTTAAAAACAAAATCTTTAAATTGTGGGGATGATATAAAGACATTTCTAGGCAATGTTAAAATGATATCGTTAAAGTTACACATGTATATAACTTGTGTAACTTATTGTATATAACTTAAATGTGTATATATGTATATAACATTTAAGAATAAGAAGCTCATTTATGAAATATCCATCAGGATACTCAATATTTTTCTTAAGTTTTCTCCCTCAGAGTCACTCTGTTTCAATGGAAGTTCTAAGTGAAAGGACTTTTATTGCAATTGTAATTAATGATATATTTTTAGCTTCATTTTTTTCAGGGCAAAGATGATTATGAATTTTATTTTTATGTTTATTATTAGTAGAGTTGTAAATCTCACTTGATTGGTTTAGTGCCAGAAGTTTATCATTTATGGCATCAAACAAGTAGTTTCTTAAATGTTGAATTTCAGCCAAATTTTTACTCAAGCATATTACTTCAATAATTTTATTAAATGTCTAATACTTTGATTTGGTTGGAAATTATTATTTTTAATATGATCTAGAGTTACGCCAGTCTCATTCCATTAAAAATGCTATTAAATAGTTTAATAATATAGTTTCTGTATGCATAATGCATATTCTATATCTACATTTTTGGGGTTTTTGAAATATTTGTTTTGAGAATTGATGGTGAAAATACAGAAAAGTGTTTAAATGTAAAAGAAGCCAGAAAAGGTTATATATCACCTAAAGAGTTTAGAAACATATGTATGTATTTTAAAATAAGGTTTGAAATCAGAAAATACAAAAGGAACCTACAGTGAAAAGTTACCTACTCCTGTCCTTGAGTCACCAGTTCCATTCCCTAGTGACAGTGTTCAGAATCTAGAGACATTTAATGCACATACGTGCATGTTTACTCTCCTTTTACATTAATAAATGCCTATTACTAATACACTGTTTTGCACCTGGCCTTTTTTTTTTTGCTTAACAAAGTAAATTATGGTAATCTTTTTTTCTTTTTACAAGTACATGATGTTCTATATTTTATTTAACTTGTCCTCTACCGAAGGACAAGTTCTTTAAGTTCTTTCCCATGATTTTATTACATATAGTATTGCAGTGAATAATTGTGTACATCATTTCCATTTATGTGAATATTTCTGTAGATTAAATTCCTAGAAGTGGAATTCCTGAATCAGTATGTGGGCCTTTTTTTTGAATTTTCTATTTCCAAATTGCCTTTCATGGAGGTGGTCAACAATTTTAAATCCCATTGATAATCCTTGAAAGAAGCCATTTCCCCAAGTCCTCTCCATACAATGTTTTATCACACTTTAATTTTTGCCAATACTCATGGTAAAACATGGTCATCTCAGTGTGGTTTTCATTTGCATTTCACTTTTGTAAATGAGCATATTTTTATATTAAGAGCCTTTTGGGTTTCTTTTTCTGAGAACTGCTCTACCTAGTCCATTTTTGTGTTTTGTTTTTCTTATTTACAAGAACACATTAGGGAACTTAAGGGAAACTTTTCACTTCAGCATGATTCCTTATTTAGAAGTTCAAATAATTTTGGTATAACATTTAAACAGTGTTATCTTTATTGCTTAAGCTTGTTTATCTCATTGTTAGAATGGAAGGAATGATAAATATGTTCTGGGATGTAAGACTAATATTTTTGTTATTTTGGTATTATTTACCTGCTTTAAATATTTTTCTTTCAAATACATATTTTGTGCTTAGGTTTTTATTTAGTTTGTCAAACCTCTAATTTCCCATTTAAATTAAGTCTTATGTTTGTGAATTATTTTTCTCATCCATCTTGTAAGCTTTGTATATTGTATCTCAACATTTAAAAGATGTGATGACTCAAATATCCTTATATAGTTAAAATAGTTATAAGTAGATTTTATAAGGGTGTATTTCTGTTGCTAGTTATATTCTATTTTCCCTGAAATTGATTTGCCTATAAAATACTTGTGAAGAAAAATCTTGATTCACACTTCAGATATTCTTGAGCTATTCATTAGAGTCATTTTATAGAAAATACTAGAGTGAAAATCATGAAGACATCTTTCAAGAAACATAGCAATCTCTTTGAAGTGAGTTTTATGTATAAAGATTATATTTGTTGGATTTACCGAAGAGTAACATTTCAAAACCAGTTTTCCCATTGGTGAAGTATTTAAACACTTCATAAAATCTGGTTTTCCAACATACAAACTCTACTTTCCAACAATGTACCTCAACTGTAGCAATTTGAAAGCCCATGGTTAGATATTTTATACCTTATATGCATTTTGCATTAGGATGATGGGATGTGAGCAGGGGAACAGAACAGTGGTTCCTCTGTCCTCCCTCAGGTTTAGGTAATGATTGGGAAAGGGCTGCCGGGAGCTCAACTTCTTTGAGAAACTGAGGAAACTGACTTTCCTATTATTTCTTACATGTCACAGCTTTTGATAATTTGACAGCCCCACTGACTGCAACATTAGTCCTGGACAAAATTAGACCTGTATATTAGAGTCAACTAAAAAGACTGGCCATATGTGTTTATTAGATTATAGGAATCTTCCCCCTACACTTCATTTGCTGGCAGAAGTATCACCATCTTGACCCAGAGCTTGCTATTCAGATTTTTCCTTTCAACTTTATTTACATTTAGTAACAGCACAAAGAGGGCCTTGTTCTTATTAGCAGGAATTCCAATATACTTCATTTCATTCTTGTCTACTAAAACCTAAATGACAACATTCCTTATAGAATTTAAATGTAATTTTTTCCTTTGGTGGCATCATTTTGGAAAATGTCAGCATACACTTATTTGGAGGAGATCAAATGTGAAATACAAACCAAAGATTTCAAACTACATAAATTCCAGGGAAAATAGGACATTTTTTTTTAAGCCTTTAAATGTGGTCCTGTTTGGAGAAATGCACTCAGGAATTTATGAAGTTAGGAAAAAAGTTTTAAAATCTAAGTACCTAGTAGATTCGTTAATAAATATTCTGGAGATAAATACTTCAAATTTCAAATTAAGACTAAAGCCAAAAATTTTAGTTTTGGAATGTGGCTATTACAAGAAAAGTCATGTCTCAATTTTCTTGATTCTTTTGGAATTTAATATTTTTCACCTGAATTTTTCTTTGATTTTTGTAAAGATGATTTGTTAGCTATGTCTACCTTTTTAAACTTTTATTTTGAATTCCCTAATTTCCCATCTTTTATGTGGCTGTTTGAAGCAGTGGTATTTGGGAAATAGAAACCATGTTTCTGTTTAAGAGAATTAATAGAAAATGGAATTGATTTGGGTGTGCTTATATGGAAAAATCTAAACCATGTGAAAATCTATTAATTTTCAAAATCCATGTTAGATTTTTACTTAGTCCTCCATTTTAGTCTGAATTGACTGACAGTACAATATTTAGCACTGTTTCTAAACCTTTTTATTGAAGTGAGATTATTAGTTAATGTTAAGGATTGTAGAACTCACAATGAACTTTTTATAAAAGTTACACATTTATAATATCTCATTTCCCTTGATATTTAAGATTATATAATATTCTATAAGTTGTTTTTTTAATGAATATACAAACACTAACTGGTAGATTTTTATCCATATTCAGCTAGCAATTATTTATTGAATGTCCATTGTATGTTAGGGCTATGTTCCAGGTGCTGTGAAATAAAGAAAGTGCCTTTGTGGAATTTTTAAAATGATGTGGGCTCACCTATTTTCTAGTGAGTAAGCAGAATAATACCTAGATGGACTCCTAAGAAAATACTGTTATCTTAGTAAGCTTTCATAAATAGTTGTCACATGGACAAATAATGTTTTTGGAATTAGTTCAATTTAAAATGACAGGCATAATGAAATGGTATCAAATGAACAAAATGTGAAAGAAAAGAGAGGTGGGAGGCAAAACCGAACTTACGATTGTTAAAAAAGGAAAATAAAATGTGTTTTTCTATTTAAAAGGGCACTATATGTGTTGTAGAAAAATGAGAAAATTATACGCATAGAGGGGAAAAAAACCATAATCCCACTATTCTTTTACCTTTAAACTATAATCACTGTTAACTTTACTAGACCTCTTTTTTGTAATTTATGTTTTCACCTGGTAGCATATTTGTATGTTGTATTACAAAATCACTTTTAATGGTGGCACAGTAGTACATTCTAGATTATACTGTTTAACCAGGCCTTTGTTGTCATTCATAGTGCTTCCAGTTTTTGCTTTATAAGGAACTACTCTAACAAATATATAATTTTACTTTAACATTTTTACACATTCATAATTTTTTCTTTAGACTAACCTTTTAGGATTGGTATTTTACTATCAAAGTTTGCTGGTATGATTTTCCAAATTGAGCCAGGTAATGGCTTTTTACCAGGTAATGATTTTTTAAATCCCTTCAGAATTTTAGTAAAAATGGCCAGTGTGTGGTTCATCCAAGAATAGAGAAAATAGGGTTGAATACATATATTATCTTGATGAAAAAGATGATAGGAGATACTTGATAAGCATTTTTTAAAAAGGAACTTGAAATTAGGTCATTTCAGAAGAGACTGAGCCCGTTTAGTGTGGCATGGCCATAGACTAAATTAGGTCATTTCAATAACAAAATGAAAATAAACTTGCATATCGGGTTGAGAAAACTATAATCGGGTCATAATACATATGTTGATTGTATTTTCTTGGATAAAATGATAGATTATCAAAAGCAGAGCTACAGAATATAAATATAATTTCTAATCTAAAGTTAAGAGTATTAGAGTAGCAGTATTGATAAAAACATGGAATAATTTCATCTAAGGAAAGTACTGTTTATTTTGTGGACTGAGGAAGTGGGTGATTTCTATAATTATGAATCTGTTGATAGGTAAAATACTGGAGGATTGAGCAAATTGTTTAAGAAGTACAGAAATGCAGTCCATTGAATGTGTGTCCACTTCATTGTAGAAACTTTAACCTTGTGTTTTTTCAAAAGTGATTTTGGGCTGGGCGCGGTGGCTCACGCCTGTAATCCTAGCTCTCTGGGAGGCCGAGGCGGGCGGATTGCTCGAGGTCAGGAGTTCGAAACCAGCCTGAGCAAGAGCGAGACCCCGTCTCTACTATAAATAGAAAGAAACTAATTGGCCAACTAATATATATAGAAAAAATAAGCCGGGCATGGTGGCGCATGCCTGTAGTCCCAGCTACTTGGGAGGCTGAGACAGAAGGATCGCTTGAGCCCAGGAGTTTGAGGTTGCTGTGACCTAGGCTGACGCCACGGCACTCACTCTAGCCTGGGCAACAAAGTGAGACTCTGTCTCAAAAAAAAAAAAGTGATTTTGGCCTGGCGAGGTAGCTAATGCCTGTAATCCTAGCACTCTGGGAGGCCAGAACTGGAGGATCGCTTGAGCTTTAGGAGTTGGAGATCAGGCTTAGCAAGAGCTAGATCCCATCTCTACTAAACAGAAAAATTAGCCCAGGTATAGTGGTATGCACCTGTAGCTACTTGGGAGACTGAAGTAAGAGAATCACATGAGCCCAGGAGTTTGAGGTTGCAGTGAGCTACAGTGATGCCACTTCACTTTACCTGAGGCCACAAAGTGAGACACTATCTCAAGAAAAAAAAAAGGATAGTGATTTTAAGAAAGGCTACATGAAGCATTACTCATGATACTAGACATCCAGTGGAAATGTTATGCCTGATTTCACGGTATTAAAGTGTAGGTAGAATTGGCAACAAGGAAGATACATAAAAAAAATACGTGAACACATTGGATACCATTGAAAATTAAGTGCAATGGTATTCTGATAGGGATCTAACACAATGGGAAGGAAATTGTCTTGGTTAGTGAACTAGAATGACCTATAGTAGAGGAAGTGATTAAAATGAAGCTTTAATCCAATGATGATGTAATTGCTATATTTATTTAAACAGCCATTTTCAAGTTGTATGCAGTGAAAAGTGTAGTGAGAGATGAATGAATTATAAAGAGAGTTTTAAGCAAATGGTTTTCTGGAATTTTTTCCCTCTACACATTAAAAAAAAATAGTTGTGTGACTACTCTAATGGAAGATTAACTCAGCAAATGAGAATGGGGTGAGATATTTTCTAAAACAATGTATATAGTTCCTGTAGTCATCCTGGAGAAATTGTATTGTTGAAAAATATTTTAAATTTGCCTAGAAGGATTTTTTATTTTATTAAGACAATTCATAAAAGTTAGGGTAGAAAGACTAAGTTGATGTACAATAAACTGATACTGGATATTTGAGGGAAGCAAATCTAAAACACATCTACTTAAGTACCACTCTGGCTATACAGCGTGGAATTGATGGAGTTCTTGAGATTAGTGGCTTATAAACTCAATTCGCTTAGCTCCTTGACAGTTTGAGAATCTCAAACCATTGCACACATTTCTCATTCTCCACTTTAATGTACCTTTTAGAAAGAAGATTTGTGCCAAACAGATCTTTGAGGAGTGATGTTGGGAGATGACCTAGTGGGGAGTAGCAAAAAGTTGAGCCACAAAGGTTAATTAATGATTTTTGGTACTTCAGGCCAAATTACTCACTTTTCTCATAAAGTAAATTTGCTGCTGTATTTTTCTCACTCAAAAATTGCAGATTATTCTTTGAAAGAATTTTGTATGGTGTTGACAGATTATTTACAAAGAGTTTAGGTGTTTACCATTAAGTAAACAGTCTGAGTCTATATATGTTAAGTGATGGTTCTTGACAGATGCTGCATAAATTGGAACAAAATGAAATTTAAGCCAAAGTTTTACCTTTAACAGTCTTGATTGAAATCTGTATCACCTGATTTACCTAGCAGTTACTTTTTTGCCTTGTAGGCCTAGCTGAAAATTTGAGAGCATTTAAAACATTTATATTCAGAGAAAAATTCCAATGAATTACTGTAAGGAGGAATTTACCATCCAAAATCAACTATGATTTTCTTTTTCTTAAAAAAAAAATCCTCAACTCTCTTTACTATGCAATTGTTAGAGAAATAAAATATGTTACAGAAATGTAACTGACAGTTATCATCTCAGCCATCCCAGGAATAACATTTTTGGTCAACAGTTTTGTGTGCATTCTTCCTACTCATTATATATTTTTAAAATTTCACTTTTTAAATAATGTACTGTGGATATATTTCCATTCAGTATTATAAATATACATCATTGCTTTTAAATTTTTATATGTCTGTGCATATATATATATGTGTATATATATATATATTCCATTCTATTGCTTAGACAAAGCATAATTGCAAAATTTGTTTAATCATTCCGACTTTGGTCATTTATGTTCCCAAATTTTCTATATGTAAGTACTCTTTTAGTGAACATCCTCATACATTTTTCGTGCTTGAGAGAATATAGTATAGTGGTTAAGAGAACTCAGTTTTGTGATTGATCTTGGGGAAGTTACTAAACCTGTGCTTCATTTTTCTCATCTATAAGTGGAAAATAATAATTGTACTTTACCTGAGTGCTGTTCTAAGGACTAAATTAGCTAATACATATAAAATCTTGGAGTAGTGCTTACATACATTAAGTATTTAATAAATGCTACTAGTAATAGTATTTTGTCATTAATTTCATATTCTAAGAAGTTGATTGCTTCAACTTTTAAATGTGTAAATAAGCAGTGACTTTCTTATTGCCAGATCCAGTTATCTTTTCTATACGCTCATTCCTTTTGACCTGTGGCATGTTGCACCAGGTCCCTTTTTCTTAAAATAATCTCCTTTGACTTCTTAGATGTGATTTTATCCTGTTTCTTTTCTTATCTCAGGTACTCTTTGGGGTTTTCCTTTTCTCTGCCCAGGAATGTGTATTTTTGGGAAATGAGGTTTTGCTTGTCTGTATATTCTCCACTTCAGATATTATACTTAATGCCTTAGGTATATGCTCAAGGTATATATAAAATATTTTTTTGCAAATGGCTCAAATATGCATCTTTGATCCTGCTGTCTTATTAATGAAACCAGTCCCTTATGTGCTAACTTTAATTAGACAATTTCTACCTGAGTTATGTTGTCTCATAATAAAACTAATGAAAAGTAAACTTGACTGTATAGTGATTTTCATAACATTTTCATTTTTGTTCCCATGAAAAAATAACTTTTTCCCTCTACATTACTAGTTTTCTCTCCCTGTTCTTCCCCCAAGCCAAGGACAATATTACACCACTTACGGATGATAGACAACAGTATTGTAACTATTCTTGTAGTTAGTACCTGCTTACCTCACCCCACAGCACGGTATTCTCCCCCACCTGTATTGCCCAATCTACCCATGAGCATCTTTTCTCTACTTTCATCATACACAATGACATCACTGAGGTTTTCTGGGTATCAAATTTAACTCTGCCTCACTTTTTTTTTTTTTCTTGAGACAGAGTCTCACTTTGTTGCCTAGGCTAGAGTGAGTGCCGTGGCGTCAGCCTAGCTCACAGCAACCTCAGACTCCTGGGCTCAAGCGATCCTTCTGTCTCAGCCTCCCAAGTAGCTGGGACTACAGGCATGCGCCTCCATGCCCGGCTAATTTTTTCTATATATATTAGTTGGCCAATTAGTTTCTTTCTATTTATAGTAGAGACGGGGTCTCGCTCTTGCTCAGGCTGGTTTTGAACTCCCGACCTCGAGCAATCCGCCCGCCTCGGCCTCCCAGAGAGCTAGGATTACAGGCGTGAGCCACCGCGCCCGGCCTGCCTCACTTTTTATACCCTCTGTAATGACCCTCACCACAATCAGCCAACCTGTTTTTCCAATGCATATTCTTTTTTTCTTCTGTGGATGTCTTCACTATTCTACAGAAAACTTTCGAAACTCAAGTTATTTCATTGACAGGCACAAACCCCTTTTTCTTGTTAATGGCCTGGATTCCATCAGCTCATTGAAGCTTTCCGTGGTAACACTACTTTGCATGGAACTCCTTTTTCCTCTGAATTTTATTGGATATGGAGCATATGCAAAATATTTGAAATTGAAACTGCTATATTGTTTTCAACCTTAGTTTTATGTTTTCAACTAGATTGTAAACTTTTATAACTAGATTATAAATTCAGGTCCACATCCCCATATCCACTTTGTAAATCCTAAGGACACATGACAAATACTTTTTAGTTGGCTTGGGAAAGTGGAATATAAATTAATATCTAATGGTTAGTACAAAGAATCAAAATGGAAGTAAATTTAGACATGAAGATAATATTTTTGTTTAGTATATTTTAATTTCAACCATAATGACCTCACAGTGGTCTGTAATTTCCACTCATTTTTAACAAATAGTTCTGATATATTTTAGGGACTAGAGAACTGAAAATTTATGGAACATCAGCAGTTTTTGGCATCCTGTTAAATCTAAATTGGTATATGTTGTAGGTATACATTTATATCTATATTTAATAGAAAAATTATAAATTGCAGAAACAATACAATTTATTGTAGGAAAAATTAGGAAGTACAGATAACCAAAAACTACAAATTATCTGTTTTCTTCAGGTAATTGCTTTTTAGGTAATTCCATCCCTGAAATATAACTAAAATAAAACTCCATGAGTTATAAGACTTAGTTTAATCCCCTATTGTATCTCTAGTGTTAGGAAAGGGCTTGCCACATAGTAGGCATGTAATTATTTGTTGAATAAAAATGTATTTATTTGCAGACACTACTTTCCGAGTATAGGGATCAGAGAGGAGAACAGCTGAAATGAGTAGTGAAAAAGTGAACCAACAAAAGATGAGTTTATAATTAGGATTCCATTTGCAGTCAGGTTTCAGGATTGGGGCTAAGCTTTTTGGATAATTAAGCAGAATCTGACAGCTTCTGCATCTCAAACTCAGTTTAAATTGAGTGTCTTAAATCCCACAAAAGTGCATGTGCTATACTTTAGAAAAGATGCAGGAAACAAATTAGGAATGTGAGTCTGCAGTTCATTCACTCATTACATTTATTGTAAACAACTGGCATATGAACTCACTTTAGATGGATCCCAGCCCTGCCTCTGCTGTGTGCCCAGTACTGTCTGAACAGAAGCACTGACTTGTTCCCAATGGTTGTCTGAAAACCTAAACAAAGTATATAGACACTTAGGTTTTCCTTCAGGTTGTCAAATATATTTTTGAAGTTACTTGTTAATGATTCTTGTAATTGACAATTTAAAAAACAACATACTTTTTAAAAATTCTGACTTTATCCAAGATTCTTCCCCAAGGGATAAGGAAAAAAACTGAATGTGAGGAAATCTGTCAAAATGCTGTTGACATAGAGTTTTATTTATCTAGTGAGAAAAATGTTAATTTTATAGGTATTTACATCAACATATCATAAAATATTCAATGAAACATGAAAAATTTTCCTAACATTAATTAGGAAAAACTTATTTTTGAACAACTAAATATTGTGGTTTCGTTAGATCTCCATATACAATATTCCAGGTAAAGGGCATGGCTAATTTAAACTGTTAAAAATGGATGCTACCGTAGTTAAAGGTTTATTAGACATTTTTTTCTTCTGATAAAATTTATACTTTACAATCTAAATAATTAAATAATCTACTGTTATAAATTAAATAATCTACTGTAATCCTTAGTTCCAATAATTGAGGATAGTTTTAGTTCCAAAAGACAACTGATGGCATATTAATGATTGGGAAATAGTTGTGGAAGTTTAACAAAGGACTGGAAATATGAAGTGTTCAAAAGTATCATGAAGAGATCTGTGTTTACTCAGTATGTTATACTTGTTTTACTCTCCCCAAAATAACCACTATTTGAATTTAATGAAATGTAAGGTTTAATTAATCTTGATATTATTTCACTTATCTTACCCTTCTATAAAATAAAAATTATTATTAGGAATTTGGCAAATTTAAAAATATTGTTTCCCTTCTACAGCAACTTTTCATATCTTGGTAAAATTCAGATAATTCATTTAAAAGGTACTTATGCAATTGTATGACAAATTTTTATGATAAACAGATATACAAAAAGGATAAATATTAAAAATTACTAATTTTTATTTATAATGATTTTTTTAAATTACAAAAATATATACACATTATAGAACATTTGAAATCCATCCCAATAACATAACATGTTCATTGTTTGGCATATTTCCAATGGCTTTAAAAAATCAATTATTCTATAATAGGTATTAAGTAAATATATGGTAATTTTCTAGATCAGTGTTTCCAAAGTGTGGAAACTCTTTGCATTACAATAATTTGAGGGTCCTGTGAAAGAATGGAAATCTATACCTTTAACAGTCACCCCAGATTAAAGTTTAAGAACTAATGTTCAGGAAACTAAAGATAATCTTATTAAGAGTCTTTGTCATTAAAAATTACATAACATTACTTATAATAGATAAACTATAAGCAAGTCTTAGTTTTGCAAAATTATTTATATGCATATAATGGGATTTAAATGTAGGCATTTTCTGTTGATTAATGATAGAAAGCTGAGAATCCCAGATGTCAAAACAAAAGCTTTAAAAAAATTCAAAGTATCAAGAATTTCTCTTTATTTTTAAAATTTAAACCAAGCTTCGATTATCAGGTAGCATGGATTCCTTTGCAAATGCACATGACTATGTTAAATATATTTAAGAATATTGAACTTACAGGTAAGATGTTTTCATAGAAATATTAGTAAATAATACTTAGGATAATAATCTTTTTTTTTTTTTTTTTTGAGGCAGACTCTCGCTTTGTTACTCAGGCTAGAGTGAGTGCTGTGGCGTCAGCCTAGCTCACAGCAACCTCAAACTCCTGGGCTTAAGCAGCTGAGGCTGCTGCCTCAGCCTCCTGAGTAGTTGGGACTACAGGCATGCGCCACCATGCCCGGCTAATTTTTTCTGTATTTATTAGTTGGCCAATTAATTTCTTTCTATTTATAGTAGAGACGGGTCTCGCTCTTGCTCAGGCTGGTTTCGAACTCCCAACCTTGAGCAACCCGCCCGCCTCAGCCTCCCAGAGTGGTAAGATTACAGGTGTGAGCCACCGTGCCCGGCCCAGGATAATCTTTTATTTTTTTATTTTATTTATTTTTTTTTTTTAGGATAATCTTTTAAAGAAGAAAAATGGACTGGTGGCAGGATGGCTGAAGACAGGGTGTTGGTACACTAGTCTCACCAGTAATAGAATTTGAATATGACTTGCACCATAACCTTTGCTCTTCTGCCAAGTGGGGCCCAATTATAATAATAGCATTGTTCTTTCTGGCTACTTGTTTACATTAGCTCTATTTAGAGAAGATGTAATGAAAAGTTTATATTCCTTTGGTTCATATCTTTGTTAATTGTTAATTATATTTGTTAATTGTTAATTGTTAATGAGCACCTGGAATGTCTAGATGCTTTATAGTTGGTTTTTTTCTTTAAATTTTGTAACAACCCTTTGAAGTAGATGTTATTATCATTCCTATTTTATAGGTGGGAAAGCTGATGCTAGAGTAGATTAAGTAATGGATGCAAGGTGATCAAATTATTTTCATTTTATCACACTGCACATTTAATCTCCATATAACATTTTTTTAAAGTATTTTTTTAAATGAATGATCTTTAGAAAATAATGAGACTATAGCTGCTGTGGTAATGCCACCAGTGTGAGCTCTGTAGAAGGGCTCCCAAATATTTATTAGTTGGGCCGGGCACGGTGGCTCGCGCCTGTAATCATAGCACTCTGGGATGCCGAGGCGGGCGGATTGCTCGAGGTCTGGAGTTCAAAACCAGCCTGAGCAAGAGCGAGACCCCATCTCTACTATAAATAGAAAGAAATTAATTGGCCAACTAATATATATAGAAAAAACTAGCCAGGCATGGTGGCGCATGCCTGTAGTCCCAGCTACTCAGGAGGCAGAGGCAGCAGGATTGCTTGAGCCCAGGAGTTTGAGGTTGCTGTGAGCTAGGCTGATGCCACAGCACTCACTCTAGCCTGGGCAACAAAGCGAGACTTTGTCTCAAAAAATATATATATTTATTAGTTGAATTAATGAATGACAAATCATTGGCCATGCACTAAAGGTCAGTGAGTGTTTCTGTATTAGTCAAAAAGTGTCTTTTGCTGTGTATATTTATTGGACTAATACAACTGAAGCAATAATTGATAAATTTAAGATACAGGACCAATTTATGTAGGGAATAAAATTAAAAACTTTTTTATTTATATTTCATACACACACATAATAGACATAATTTTTGCTGAAATGCATAAATGAGATCATATACTTGTAGTACAGTCTTTTTCCTTGCCTCTATTTTTCCCTCCACCCATATCACCCCACCAACCATAACTACGTTTAAAAACCTGGATATCCCATATGTTCTCTATGCTAATAATATCATACATAAACATGCACATAGGATTTATTTTTAGTCATTGTTTTATAAAGATGGATTATATAATATGTATTTTATCTTTTTTTTTTTTTTTTTTGAGACAGAGTCTCGCTTTGTTGTCCAGGCTAGAGTGAGTGCCGTGGCGTCAGCCTAGCTCACAGCAACCTCAAACTCCTGGGCTTGAGTGATCCTTCTGCCTCAGCCTCCCGAGTAGCTGGGACTACAGGCATTCGCCACCATGCCCGGCTCATTTTTTTTTTTATATATATATCAGTTGGCCAATTAATTTCTTTCTATTTATAGTAGAGACGGGGTCTCGCTCTTGCTCAGGCTGGTTTTGAACTCCTGACCTTGAGCAATCCGCCCGCCTCGGCCTCCCAAGAGCTAGGATTACAGGCGTGAGCCACAGCGCCGGGCCATATTTTATCTTTTTTTCTTTTTTTTTTTTTGAGACAGAGTCTCACTTTGTTGCCAGGGCTAGAGTGCTGTGGCGTCAGCCTAGCTCACAGCAACCTCAAACTCCTGGGCTCAAGCGATCCTCCTGCCTCAGCTCCTAAGTAGCTGGGACTACAGGCATGTGCCACCATGCCCAGCTAATTTTTTCTATATAAGTTGGCCAATTAATTTCTTTCTATTTTTAGTAGAGACGGGGTCTCACTCTTGCTCAGGTTAGTCTCAAACTCCTGACCTTGAGCAATCCACCCACCTTGGCCTCCCAGAGTGCTAGGATTACATGCGTGAGCCACCACGTATGGCCCATTTTATCATTTTTTTGTTCACTTACATCTTGTAGAAATCCTTCCCAATTACCTGTTATGGCTTTAATTCATTTTATATTCCTACATAATAGTCCATGATGTGGATGCACCATAATTTATTAAACCATTTCCCTATTGGTGGGCATTTATTTCATTATTTTTGCTACTACAAAGTTCGCAGTAAATAATCTTGTACAAATACCTTTATATTTTAGTGCTTTTATCTTTATGGAATAGATCCCGGAAGTGGAATTACTGAGTCAAAAGATATATGTTTTCTATTAGGCTCTTACCAATGGCTTTCCATAAAGGCTATAATGATTCATATTTCCTCCAGCAATGTATGAAATCCCTTTTCCTTATGTAGCTTCAATAGTGTTAATGCCCTTTTTAAGTTTTTACCATTCTGATGGGTATAAAGTGATATCTATTATTTTATTAATAATTTATCTTGCCCATATTTGAAGTTTGTACATATTGCCATATGGTTTTTAACTATTTGTATTTTCTCTTCTGGACTATTAGTATTCTTTGTCAATTTTCCCAATGGGTAGTTTTGGTTTTCCTGACCAAGGGTAAGAACTGTATATAATCTCATCTGCATCTGGGAAGCTGGTGACTTGAACTCATCCTACTTCACTTCCACTCTCAGACTCAGCCTATTTTCTTCTACTGAGCCAAGCAGCTGGATGCAAGGAGGCCTCAGATTCTATGGGAGTCTCACAGAAGAGGGCTGGTAGAGAGCCTAGGGCAAGGACTAAGAGGCTGACATTAGAAATACCTGGAACATTTCAACTGCCCTTCTACACCAGAGGAATGTTAGCATCAGCCTGGCCTCTTGGAAACCAAAATGGAACAGAACAGGCAGGTTGAGTTCTCCCTACTCTTAAGCAGAGATTTCTTTCTGGTTCCTTGGTAGAGGACTAGCAGCAGCCTGTTTGCTGCCTACACCTGCTACACAGCTGTCATGGTAGAGGAAAAGGTCAACTTGAAGTACTACTGTCAGACTGTCAGAAAAGAATATGAACTAAAATTGTTGGGACAGGCCCCCAACAAAATAGAGCAGCTGGAGAAGAGAGACAACAACTGGAACAAAATAATAATATGAACACAATATTCAAAGTATAGTATTAAACTCTGATGCCAAAAACCATTATTTATAAACCAAATACAGCAGTAGGTTAAATGGCAGAGAATGGTCACATGGAGCCTTAAGTGAATAGCCTGGAGAATCTAGTGGACAAATTATTTTAAAACCTCAAAGGGTAAAGACAACAGATTTCAAGAACAGAACCAGAAGACCTAATGTGTATAATAGGAGTTCTAGAAGAAAAAGGAACAGATGGAAGAGAGACTATTTTGAAAAGAAAATTCTTGATCTATAAAAGGCCTAAGTCTATTGGTTCAAAGGACATGCTGAATTCCAAGCAGAATTCATAGCGATAATAATGAGTTATTGAGTGCTGACTCTGCTAGGTGATGTTTTAAAGGCTTCACATTTCTTTACCCATTGAATTCTCAGAGTAGCCCTAACAAATCAGGTACTATTATCCCTCTTACTCAGATGAGGAGAAAAGGAATTAAGTGAAAAGCCAGAATATGAACCTACAAGGCTCAGAGCCTTGACTAAACTGCCTTAGAGCAAAGACCTATGTTTAGGCATATGCTGAAATTTATGAACTATGAAGATGAAGATGAACATTTACAAGTTTAGAACGAAAAAGTTATCAGCAAAAGAAAAAGAGACTGTCATCAGCATTCTTATCAGCAGCCAGCTTAAGCCAGAAAACTGGGGAAACTTTTCTATACTGTACTAGAAAGAAAAGGACCACAAGCCAAAACTTCTCTAACCAACCAAAATATGTATTTATCTATTTGGATGAAGCAAAGATTTGCTCATTAACACAAATGAGTAGCTAATCCCACCTACCATCCAATGAAACTATTCAAAAGAAAAAGAAATCTAGTAATATTGAAACTTAGTCTTGGCATATGCTGTTCTTCCTGCCTAGAATAACTCCTCTCTTTCTTTACCAGACACCTCATCCTTAAGATCATGACTTTTTCTAGGAAAATGACTTTGGCAACTCCCCAAGTCTACGTTTTTTGGCTTTTATTAAATGCTCCTGTAGCACCCTGTACTCCTCCCATGTTAGCCCTTACCATAATCTCTTAAAATGGCCTTCCATTTCCTTGTCTTATTTTCCCCATAACATTGTAATGTCTAGGAGGGCAGGGACAGACTTGTCTTGTTCGCTGTGGTAGGCCCAGTGTCTAGCCCAGTGCCTGCAATATAGTAGGTAGATCACGTGACTAAATATTTATGTGTAGTCAAAACTTGCAAATCTTTTTTACTGCTCAGACTATTTAGTAGCTATTGGGGAAAGCAGAGCTTTAATTTGTCTGCAGTAGATACATAAAATCCTATTTGGGTAGATCTATCAGGTATATATTTCCGTATTTGTCTTGTGACTATTTCATAAAATTTTAAATTAACATTTCATTGTAAATGAGTGCATGAAAATCTATCCATACAGATTAGATTTACACAGGCATATTTACAATGCATATTATCTGTTTTGATTCAAACATCTATTATTTGTGGGGGTTTTTTGGAGAGAGGGTCTTGCTCTTTGTCCAGGATAGAGTGCAGTGGTGCGATCATAGCTTACTCTGGCCTTGAACTCCTGGGCTCAAGCCTGCCTCAGCCTCCTGAGTAACAGGAACTACAGGTGCATGCCACCATACCTGGCTAATTTTTCTATTTTTTATAGAGATGGAGTGTTGCTATGTTGCCCAGGCTGGTCTCAAACTCCTGGCCTCAAGTGATTATCCCACCTCAGCCTCCCAAAATGCTGGGATTACAGGTGTGAGCCATCACACATGACCTATTTGTTATTTTTGAAGAGCAAAATTAACAGGAAAGTATAGGGATGAATTTGCAGAGTTGGTTAAAAATTGGTCCAAAAATTGCTAAAAAATTCAGAAATATTGTTTTGATACTTTTAAAAGAATGAAATAAATCCCACATTTTTCTCTGTTTTTCTTCAGATTAAAGCTAAAAATTATGACAAGGTTGAAAAGGTGAGTCCTCTTAAAAATACTTTGAATCTTATGTTGAAGTTTTACTTAAGACTTAATATATATAAGGCAAATATGGCAAAATGTTAACAATTGTTGACTCTAGGTAGTGATTATTTAGGTGTTCATTTTTACTTATTCAACTATTCAACTTTTTTCTATGTTTAAAAATGTTCACCATAAAAATTTTGGAAAAGAAAATAATTATACTTTACGGATCAAAATCATGAGAATGATTTTAATTGTCTAAACTAAAAACAAGAGGAAGTTGTTATTTGCCTTTTATTAATAAGAAGATAAATTCATGAAGGGAGCTGAATTTTGTTTTTTAATTTTATTTTTATTTCAAAATATTAAGGGTGTACAAATGTTTTTGGTACATGGATAGCTTTTATAATGATTAAGTCAGGGCTATTAAGGTGCTCATCACCTAAATAATGTAAATAATGTTCATTGTACCTGTTAGGTAAGTTTTTACCCCTCCCCTCCTCACCCTCCCTCCTCACCCCTTCTTAATTTCCAATGGCTTTTAATTGTCTTTGTGCCCACTGATTAATTAGTTCCAAACACATGTGGTGTTTGTGTTTCCATTCCTGAGAAACTTCACTTAGGTGAATTTGTTTTCTTAATGTTGTATTTCATCTGTATACATGTCAAAATTATTTAGCTGGATTCTGATAATATATTCTTGTATTTAAAGCTATTTCAGAGATGCCTTATGAAGGTTTTGCACATTGATTTATGGAAGTGTTACCTTTCTTATGTCCGAGAAACCAAGGGTAAACTACCAAGTTACAAGTAAGTGAAACGAAGGTGTTACTAATGCAAGTCATCTCCAGGTACACAGTGAATCCCACATAAACTCACACCTTCTCTTAGTTCCAGATGGGAAGAGATGTAAGGATTTGAAAAGTCAGGATTCTCTAAAAAGTCAGTAACCTTGGGAAAAGTGCTTCAAAGAAAGCCACTGGCATTAGTCTTACTTTGGAAAATGGAATGACTCAACCCTTTCTATACTGAAACACAGTATATTTGCAACATCATACTACCACTTTATTGACAGGCTTGCTGTCAAAACTTTTTTTTTTTGAGACAGAGTCTCACTCTGTTGCCTGGGCTAGAGTGCAGTGGCATCAGGCTAGCTCACAGCAACCTGAAACTCCTGGGCTTAAGCAATCCTTCTGCCTCAGCCTCCTGAATAGCTGGGACTACAGGCATGCACCACCATGCCTGGCTAATATTTTCTCTATATTTTTAGTTGACCAATTAATTTCTTTCTGTTTTTAGTAGAGACAAGAGTCTCACTCTTGCTCAGCCTGGTCTCGAACTCCTGACCTTGAGCGATCCACTTGCCTAAGCCTCCCAGAGAGCTAGGATTACAGGCCTGAACCACTGCATTTGGCCTGTCAAACTTTTTAAAAAAGCATATTTGTACCTTTTTTTTTTTCTTTTTTTGATATAGGATCGTACTCTGTCACCTGGGCTAGAGTCCAGTGGCATCATCATAGCTCACTGCAACCTCAAGCTCCTTGGCTCAAGTGATCCTCCTGACCTAGCCTCCTGAGTAGCTGTGACTATAGGTGCACACCACTACACCTGGCTAATTTTTCTTATAGAGACTGGATCTTGCTCTTGCTCTTCCTCAGGCTGGTCTTGAATGCCTGGCCTCAAGCAGTCTTCCCACCTTGGCCTCCCAAAGTGCTAGGATTACAGGCATGAGCCACCACACCAGGCCAGCATCTTTATACTTTTACTGGCACCACTCTTGGCAGGTTGCAATGCAATGTGCTACTTAAGTGATCCAAGGGATCTTTGACTATTCTATTGTATATTTAACCTCCCCACTCCTCCTCACACCCCCCTATCCATCTTCGTTGAATCTAAATAATGGACCTTTTCTGATGCTGTTATGAAACAAAAGTTCATAATTAACAGTCAGGTTATTTCTATGACTAGAATTCTATCTTTATTATCTTTTCCTTATTATACATTATTGTCTTATGTTAAAGAGGAAGTTCTTTCTCCCTACATTTTATTTTAGAGCTGACAGATCTTCAGATATAACTTACCTCCTTAATGGGAGAACTATGTGTTGCCACATTTGAATTAGCGACATATAAAATTAGGCAACTTAAAGGATATAACGATAGTAAGACGTGGGCTTTATCTTTGATAAACTCACAAGCAGTAGATAAAGGAAACAAAGTACATAATTAATGATACTGACAAGCTAAACATAAAAGAACTACTTTATGTACTTACAAAGATGTTTTAATTTTTATTTATAGAAAAGGTTCAAATGCTGTTTTTTTTTTCTTTGAGACAGAGTCTCACTTTGTTGTCTAGCTCACAGCAACAACCTCAAACTCCTGGGCTCAAGCAATCCTTCTGCCTCAGCTTCCCCAGCAGATTGGACTACAGGCATGTGCCACCATGCCCAGCTAATTTTTTCTATATATTTTTAGTTGGCCAATTAATTTCTTTCAATTTTTTTTAGTAGAGACAGGGTCTTGCTCTTGCTCAGGCTGGTCTTGAACTCCTGACCTCTAGCGATCTGCCTGCCTCAGCCTCCCAGAGTGCTAGGATTATTGGTGTGAGCCACCATGCCCAACCTCAAATGCTGTTCTGATCATGTGATCAGAAGTTGTTTTAGTTGTAGACTTTAATAATAAAATTTTTTTAACAACCGTGTCTTTCATATTTATTTCAGAGAAAAAATGGCTCAAGCATATGACTTTGCACTGGATAAAATTGGAATGGAAATTATGTCCTATCAGGTAGGAGTTAATTTTTTTTCTCTGCTCCATGTGACCTATAGGAAAAAAAATGTAATATATATACTTGTATTTGAAAATATCAAGAAAGATATTAACCTTTTATTTCCTTTCTTAGATTTGGGTGGATTACATCAATTTCTTAAAAGGAGTGTAAGTATTTTTACAGTTTTCACATAAACTGTTAATTTAGGTATAATATAATTAATTGATGGCATTTTTTATCCAATCTCAGGGAAGCTGTTGGATCTTATGCAGAAAATCAGAGAATAACAGCTGTCCGAAGAGTTTATCAACGAGGTTGCGTTAATCCAATGATCAACATTGAACAACTCTGGAGAGACTATAACAAGTATGAAGAGGTAAATCAGGCCAGAGTTGTTTATTATAAACCAGGCCATTTTAATTTTTATGCAATGTGGATTTGTGGATTCTAGGCTTTCTAGGTTCAGGTACATGGATATCAGTGTTACACATTGTCTATTTTTGTATTGATTGCAACAAAAGAGCAACTTCTATATTACAAGACTTTGAAAGTCTCCATATTAGTGTTATTTATGAGAGAATACTCTGGAAGAACAATAATTCTTATAAAACTATTTTTATTTGATGCTAAGTCATATCCACACATTCATACACATATCGTCATTGACCTCCTATAAAATAGTACATTTTTGGAATTATTTTTCAGTTGCTATGTACCTCTCTCACCTAATGACAACAATGTAATTACTGGTTTGAATTTGTGAAATATGCAGCTTTAATTCAGGATCTTTGTGTAATTGGTATATGCTTTAAGTGGTTGAGCTAATCAGCCCATATATATATAAACATACATGCCAAATACACTGTATCATTAAAAGAAAGTTCCTCATGTATACATTGTGATTTGGAAGAACTATGTAGGGTAGTGAAACTGTTCGTTCACAGGCATGAGCAGTAGTTCTCAAACTTTATGGTCTTTGGATTTTAAAAATTATTAAAGACCACAAAGAATTATTTTTTATTTTTATTTTTTCACAACACATTCCAAACCTAGGAAGGGAACTTTTTTTTTTTTTTTTTTTTTTTTTTTTGAGACAGAGTCTCACTTTGTTGCCGAGGCTAGAGTGAGTGCCGTGGCGTCAGAATGGCTCACAGCAACCTCAAACTCCTGGGCTCAAGCAATCTTCCTGCCTCAGCCTCCTGAGTAGCTGGGACTACAGGCATGCGCCACCATGCCCGGCTAATTTCTTGTATATATATTTTTAGTTGGTCAATTAATTTATTTCTATTTTTGGTAGAGACAGGGTCTCGCTCAGGCTGGTTTGGAACTCCTGACCTTGAGCAATCCGCCCGCCTCGGCCTCCCAAAGTGCTAGGATTACAGGCGTGAGCCACCATGCCCGGCCGGAAGGGAACTTTTAATGTGGTTTTATCTATCAATAGTTAGCATATTAGAAATTAAAACTGGGGCATTTTCAAGATATTTATTAATTTACTTAAAAGTAATAATAATAAACCCTTTACATTTTAATATAAGTAGCATTTTTTTAAAAACTACACTTTCTAAAACAAGAAAAAATTTAATGAGAAGAGTGGCTGTTTTTTTTAGAAACAAGGTCTCACTCTGTTGCCCAGGCTGGAGTGCAGTGGGAACAGCTTACTGCAACCTTGAACTCCTGAGCTTTAAGCATCCCTCCTGCCTCAGCTTTCGAAGTACTTGGGACTACAACCAATGCCCAACTAATTTTTTTCATTTTTAAAGATGTGGTCTCACTATGCCAGGCTGGTCTCAGTCTCTTGGGATCAAGCTATCCCCCCACTTCAGCTTCCTGAGTTGCAGGGATTAGAGGGGTGAACCACTATGCCTAGCTAACAGTGGCATTGTTTTATATTTTTGTAGCTCTTTTTAATATCTAGCTTATTAGAAGATAGCTAGATCTTCATATCTGCTTCCAAAGTTAATTTTTTTATGATATTGAACATCATGTAGCCTCTGGAAAACTCCACTTCATATTTGTAAGAGAGGCAAATAATGTCTTACTATTATGAGAAAATTGTTTCGCTCTCATGGACCCACTAAAAGAGTCTAGGGGACCAGGATCCTTGGACTACTCATTAAGAACAGCTAGGCATGAGTGGTAATATTTATCTTTTCTTACTACTTCTGCTTTTTTTTGTTTTTAAAGCTATACATACCTACTTAGAAAAGAGCTATTAAAGTCAAGCCATGGCTGTTCACCCAAATGAATCTATGTATCATTCTTTTTTTAGTAGAATTTTATATATATGAAATAATTGACCCTTTCCAAATGATTCCATCTCTAAAAATTCCTGATATATGGAAACTTAGTGCCAGCTCATAATAGACATATAAACAAATCCTGTTAATCTTTGAAGCATATAATGTGATTGAACCCTTATTTTATTAAACAAAAAATCTTTTAAAATAATTTAAAGTTACTTAGTAAGTGAACAAATTAACTATAAAAATATTATAATTAATTTTATTTAAAATAATTTGTTTTTGTTTTTTCTTAGGGTATCAATATTCATTTAGCTAAAAAAATGATTGAAGATCGGAGTAGAGATTACATGAATGCTAGGCGTGTAGCAAAGGTATGGAATCCCATCAGGCCGTTTATTTTAAGGATTATATGAGTCTATTGTTTACAGCAGAGCTTCTCCTATCTGATATTACTCTCAATATTTTCAATCATTAGCAATCTTAACTAACAACAATTAATTGCAATGTCTGAGCAGACGGTACATTTGAAATGAAACATCTCTTTGCAAGGACAAAATAAAATAAATCAGGTTTGGAAGAAATTATTTTTTAAAATGTGAAAACAGAGGATGTAGAGACATGGTTGTACCTAGAATGGAAGTAGTTCTTATCCTTCCCTCATATCTGTGCATCTGAATACTATACTCCTCTGTGATTTAATAACATAGCTCTAAGGGACAGATTTTGTATTGTGTGCATATCTTTTCATTTATTGACACTCTCGGAAGTTAGGAAAAATAGCCTATTTATACAAAACTATTGAAATATAAAAAGATAGTTTCTCCCAAGGTGGCAATAATAATGCCATCAGATCTTTACTTATGTTAATCTGTTGACTCCTACATCTGGGAGTGACCTCCTAGATCACCTGTGGAGAGGACCCATGGATGTTCTGTCCACCCAGTTCCTGGGAACCTGTTCTTAAATGGGTAATAATTCTATTACCTTTCTCTCTACTCTTAAATAGTTTAGATTATATTAACAAAGTGGTATTTGGACAAATTAGACATTTTGTTTTTTGGGGGTTCTTTTGAGACAGAGTCTCACTCTGTTGCCTGGGCTAGAGTGAGTGCTGTGGCATGAGGCTAGCTCACAGCATCCTCAAACTCCTGGGCTCAAGCAATCCTTCTGCCTCAGCCTCCTGAGTAACTGGGACTACAGACATGTGCCACCATGCCCGGCTAATTTTTTCTATATACTTTTAGTTGTTCAGATAATTTCTTTCTATTTTTAGTAGAGATAGGGTCTCGCTCTTGCTCAGGCCTGTCTTGAACTCCTGAGCTCAAACGATCCACCCGCCTCAGCCTCCCAGAGTGCTAGGATTAAAAGCGTGAGTCACCGCGCCTGGCCCAAATTAGGCATTTTTTTTTTTTTTTTTGAGATAGAGTCTCACTTTGTTGCCCAGGCTAGAGTGAGTGCCGTGGCATCAGCCTAGCTCACAGCAACCTCAAACTCCTGGGCTCAAGCAATCCTACTGCCTCAGCCTCCCGAGTAGCTGGGACTACAGGCATGTGCCACCATGCCCGGCTAATTTTTTCTATATATATTAGTTGGCCAATTAATTTCTTTCTATTTATAGTAGAGACGGTGTCTCACTCTTGCTCAGGCTGGTTTTGAACTCCTGACCTTGAGCAATCCACTGGCCTCGGCCTCCCAGAGTGCTAGGATTACAGGCGTGAGCCACCTCGCCCGGCCCCAAATTAGGCATTTTGAATGAAGTATTCCTAACTGATCAACTTCATCCTGTATATCTAAGTTGTTCCAGGCTCACCAAAGAATTCTAAATTTTTGTTGTCTAGGAATATGAGACAGTAATGAAAGGTTTAGATCGCAATGCTCCCTCAGTGCCTCCTCAGAATACTCCTCAAGAAGCTCAGCAAGTAGATATGTGGAAGAAATATATTCAGTGGGAAAAGAGCAACCCTCTTCGTACAGAGGATCAGACCCTTATAACAAAAAGAGGTAACAAGATTAACCTTCCTGGGACTCCAATTATATGTATGTTAGGACACTTGATATTACCATATGTTACTGAAGCTTTGTTTTTTACCTGTCATCTTTTTTCCTCTTATGTTCCTTAGATTCAATAATTTTTATAGACCTCCATGTTCACTGAACCTTTGTTTTACCACATGCAATGTGCTATTAAGCCTATCTGGTGAATTCTTCATTTCATACTTCGCAGTTCTATACATTTCCATTTTAGGAGTTCCCTTTTTCTAAGGGCTCAATCTCCTCTGAGTTCTGCTGCTTTTTGTTCGTTTGTTTGTTTATAATTTTTGCTTTCAGGAGGATTAGTCTGATATACACTATTCTACAACTGCTGGACTGGAATTTGGAACTTAATAATATTGAGTTCCTTGCACTCTCAGCTGTAGGCCTTTGCCTTCATTTTTGTATCTATCCCATCTTTCTTCTACTCCACACTTTCTCATCTGACCAGCTTCTATCCCTTCTTCAGGTTTCGTTTTAGAAGTCTGCTCCTTAGTGAAGCCTTTCTTTAGTTCCTAAACTATGTTAAGTCTGGCTGCTGTAAATTTCAGGAGTATACTGTACTATCCTTATCATAATACTCTTTATCTTTGCTTTCTTAAAGCATATACTGTAGACTTTTTGAATATAGGAATTCTTATTCACTTGTGTACTCATAATGCCTTTCACATTCCCTAGTATACAGTTAGTGCTCAATAAATATTTAATAAATGGTGGACAGATGGGGCTTGGGTGAATGATGGTGCCAGAAATCACTAAAGCTTTTTATTTTTAATTGTTATTCATTTTTGAAGACCCTATCTTAGCCTAATAATTTAGTTATGATGCTTGTATTGATGGGTTTTACAAATAATATTTAATTAAATTTTTTTTGAATGTCTTTCCTTAGTTATGTTTGCTTACGAACAGTGCCTGCTTGTGCTGGGCCATCACCCTGATATTTGGTATGAAGCTGCCCAGTATCTTGAGCAGTCAAGTAAACTGCTTGCAGAGAAGGGAGTGAGTATTCCTTACCCCTACCTCCTGCTTTGGTCTTTTTATGGTTTTGTTATAGTAATGATTTGCTAAAAGATATAGCACTGAATTTTGGTAATAAAGTATAAGTGTTGAAAATTGTAAACTTATGTTAATATGAATCTTAGTGACACTATCTAATTATATTGCCTTAGAATTAAAATATAGTGGCTGTTTCTAATGTGTTAAAGTGATGAATGATTTAGAGTACTTGCATGATTCTTTTATAAGTTAAAATAACAGAAAAAGTCTTTGGAATTTTTTTTAGAATCCATAAATGCATGTGTATTCATGTGTGTGCATGTGTGTGTGTACAACCATATATATGTGTGTGTTTTCTAGATACATATAAAGTAGATTTGATTTTATTAATTTCATTCTCTTTCAATTTTATTAAAATTATTGAGGATGAGCTTTTCCTCCTAGGATATGAATAATGCCAAATTATTTAGTGATGAAGCTGCTAATATATATGAAAGAGCCATAAGCACTTTATTAAAGAAGAATATGCTTCTTTATTTTGCATATGCGGATTACGAAGAGGTGAGTAAAAATGTTTAGAACTTTCTTATAATTCAAGAATTACTGCGAGACTAAGTTTTTTTCTGGCTGATGCTTTGCTTGGCATATTGCTTTTGATAGAGATAATGCAAAATGAACAGTTACTAGTCCATAGCTCATTATATTTGTGCTCAAAGTAGGTGCCATTGTGGGGGCAGAATGCACAGCTTCTGGATTCCTTAGAGCTCAAATCCCTGCTTGTTTACAACCATATATTTATATTCACTTCTTCTCTAACCACTTTAGAGTCGCATGAAGTATGAGAAGGTTCACAGTATATATAACAGACTTTTGGCAATTGAGGATATTGACCCCACCTTGGTGAGTAACGTTACAAATCTCTCTCTCACCTTTCCAATCTAATTAACAAAAAATAATTAAAATTTATATATAGCAAAATTCACTATTTTTGTTGTATGGTTCTATGAATCTTGAAAATAACATCAAGTCGTGGGACCACCACACAGTTTAAGATACAAAACACTTCCATCACCCCCCAAAATTCCCTCATGTGACCCCTTTGTAGGTAACTCTTTCCTCTGCCCAAATCTCTGACAAACTTATCTGCTCTCTGCTGGATTTTTTTCTTTTTAATGCAGCTGCATGAAATAGCTACAAAGGGATTTTAACACTTTCTGTGAGCATGTTTTGAAGCCTCTTTATACCACATAATTGTTGCTTAATAAATACTTCTTTTTAAATGAGGCAGGAAAAATCAATATCCTGGGAAGGGGTTGGGCAGAAACTCACTTTATCCTAAATCCTATTCTGTAGAAGTAGTTTTCAAAGCCTTAAGTTTCTGCAGAGGTGCAGTGGAACTCTCACAGTGGGAGGGGAAGGAGGCAGGCCTGTGAATGGGACTCTAGACCCTTCTCTCCTCAAGTCAATTACAGCTACACTGCTTTTTGTTTGTTTATATTGTATTCTACTACTCTAAGTGCTTGTATTTATTCATCATTTTAAAATTCATTCAATAAACATTTAGCAAAAATATTGCTGGAGTTTATGCATTGTGCTAGACTGCGGCAATATAATGACAAACTAGATAAAATTCCTTTACTTAAGGAATTCAGTTCATTCATCCATCCATCCATCCATCAAAACTAGGCAAACCAGGACCCTACTAATAGTCTTTTTTTTTCATTAAATAAATACTGTATACTCATCATGTGGGGGACACTCTGTAGGTGTTGGGTATATAAAGTGGCTCATAGTTTATTAATAAAGTTCCATTATATGGTCTTTAGAAAATAGAGTGGTGGATTTGTTTAAATAAACCAAGAAAATGTAAACATATATTATAAAACATGATTATATTAAGTCAAACCTTAAGTTTTTTAGATCTTGGCATTTATTAACAGAGTGTTTTCTATTAGTTTCACCTTTTCTCCCTTAAAATTTAATTTGCATATTCTAGTATTAGATAGTGGTGATGATTGCACAACCTTGTGAATATGTTTAAAACCAGGGAATTGTAATCCTAGCTCTTGGGAGGCCGAGGCGGGCGGATTGCTCAAGGTCAGGAGTTCAAAACCAGCCTGAGCAAGAGCGAGACCCCGTCTCTACTATAAATAGAAAGAAATTAATTGGCCAACTGATATATATATAAAAAATTAGCCGGGCATGGTGGCGCATGCCTGTAGTCCCAGCTACTCGGGAGGCTGAGGCAGAAGGATCACTCAAGCCCAGGAGTCTGAGGTTGCTGTGAGCTAGGCTGATGCCACGGCACTCACTCTAGCCTGGACAACAAAGCGAGACTCTGTCTCAAAAAAAAAAACAAACAAACAAACAAAAAAAAAAACAGGGAATTGTACACTTTAAAGGGTGAATTTTGTGGTATGTGAGTTATATCTCAATAAAAAACAAAACCAGATTAATTTACATGCATCTCTAATACCAGAAAAACTTACCTTGAGGATTCAAATAGTATTTTATCTATAATCCTACTCTCTAATTTCTTGGATATTCAGGATTGCTTTCGTATATGGGAAACATACTGCCTAATTTGTAGAATACAAATACTTTTTCCCATAGGTATATATCCAATATATGAAATTTGCAAGGAGAGCAGAAGGTATCAAATCTGGAAGAATGATATTTAAAAAAGCAAGAGAAGATACTAGAACCCGCCACCATGTCTATGTTACTGCAGCACTCATGGAGTATTACTGTAGTAAGGTAAATACTGAAATATAAGTATAAAGGTAAAATAATTTTCTTCATCTGAGATACATCAATTAAAAGAAAGGTCATCTAGTTTCTGTCATTAAAATTTAATTGCTCCATTTTGTGAAGGAAATATAAGTATATCTGTGTAAAATTATATAGACATCATCCAAATCTCTAATTGCCTGTTAATTTATTCCTTATTAAACCATATTTCTAAACCAAAATCTCCTTGAATAATTTTTAGCTCAGCAATTTTTACTTAACATGATATTAATTTCCATTTTACTTCTTAGGTACCTTGTCATATTTAGGTGTTGCAATTTTAATATTCTTTTGAGTATCCTGTCTGACATTTCATGGAAATCAGTACTTTACTCTCCTTACTTCTAGGACAAATCTGTTGCCTTTAAGATTTTTGAACTGGGGCTAAAGAAGTATGGAGACATTCCAGAATATGTCCTAGCCTATATTGATTATCTTTCTCACCTCAATGGTAAGTTGATTCTAGAATCTATAATGGTTAATATTAAACCATTTGAAATTACATTGCTGGATTTTTTTTCCTTCTTGAATGTATTATAATTTTGACATCATACCAGACAGGAACTTGATAGGCAATCAAGAAATATTTGTGGCCTATCAACCATGAATTAATATTTATTGAGTAATGACAGGTGCTTTTCAGCTCTGCAGAATGGTCTTTAATCATTAAAGTGCCATCAGCAGTAGGATAAAGCTGCAGTTAGAGTTAGGAAACAAAGAGTTGTTTATATGCATCTCTGATAACTCTGAGCAAACTGTCTCTTGTTTCCTGGAGGGAAAATAGACAAAAAACCCTCCAGCTACCAAATCTCAAAGATGTCCAAGTAGTAAAATACCTTGAGGCTAGTGGAGAAGAGATTAAAAAAGAAATATTATGGGTTTTTAGCATCTTTATTTCCCTATTCTGTTGTAATTTAGTCTAGTTACCTACAGTCTAGGATATGCAATTTCGTGACAAAAAATGATCTGGTATAAAAGTTGGTTTAAGAAAGAAATATATAATTATGTACCATGTAAATGAATGACTATAGAAATAAGTATAAATTGATAATTATTAATATTTCAGAAAAATATAGCATTCTCTGTACCTAAATAGTATAAAGAAATAAAACTTAAATATGATTTTGTATTTCAGCTTAGTGATTCTACACTCTGGGAAAAGACTTAACTTCAAAAAGTGAGATAGTGGGACATTTGGTTGATAAAGTTTTCTTGTATAAAATCAATGTTCCTTACCAATTTAAAATTATTTTGCCTGTTTTTTTAGTACTAGTATGTATAATATTTTTATTATTTTTAAAATAAGGATGACATCTAATCTCAGCATTACTGTCTTCCAAAATCAGTGTCTTAGGTAGTTCATTCATTCATCTATCTATCCATCCATCTAACATTTATTCATTACCTTTTGGTAACCAGGGTCTGGAAGTACAAAGGGGAATAGGACTCCATTCTCATTACCAGAGCATTCTTATGGAAGAATCCAATGTGTAAATATAATTGCATCATCATTTGATGCTTCATTGTAGCATACTTTTTTTTTTTTTTTTTTTTTTTTGAGACAGAGTCTCACTTTGTTGCCCAGGCTAGAGTGAGTGCCGTGGCGTCTCACTCTATGCTAGACCCTAGCTCACAGCAACCTCAAACTCCTGGGCTCAAGCAGTCCTCCTGCCTCAGCCTCCCAAGTAGCTGGGACTACAGGCATGTGCCACCATGCCTGGCTAATTTTTCTATATATATTAGTTGGCCAATTAATTTCTTTCTATTTTTAGTAGAGATGGGGTCTCGCTCTTGCTCAGACTGGTTTCGAACTCCTGACCTCGAGCAATCTGCCCGCCTTGGCCTCCTAGAGTGCTAGGATTACAGGCGTGAGCCACCGTGCCCGGCCTGTAGCATACTTCTGAGGTTAGATGTGTAATCTTACATTTCAGTTTTCTCATCTGCAGAATGGTCATAAGAATACCTTTCATAGGATTGTTGAGAGGATCAATAAGTTTTTGCATGTGTTTTACTTAACATTTATGGAATGGTGTTAAGCATTCCATAAATGCTAACTATTTATAATGGTGGTGGTGATCATGAAAAAATGTGCTAAGTACTATAAGAGAACCTTGAATTAAATATTTTAGAAGCACAGAGAAGAGAGTGTAATTTAAGTTCTGGAACTGTGCTGTGCAACTATGGTAGCCACTAGACTATTAGGTATTGAGCACTTGAAACGTGAATAGGCTGAAATGAAATGTGATGTAAGTGTAAAATACATACCAGATTTCAAAGACTTAGTACCAAAAAAAAATACTTTAATAATTTTTTATATTGAATATATGTTGAAATGATAAGAATTTGGATACATTGGATTAAATAAAATATTTCACCTGGTTTTACTCTTTTTAATATGGCTAGCAGAAAATTTAAATTACATATGTGGCTTGCATTATATTTCTGTTGGACAGTACTATTCTAGAGTGTCACAGAGAAGGGCACATGAGTTGGATCTTTAAAAATGAGCAGTAGTTACCCAAGTAAAGAAAGAGAAGAAGGCATTATTCTAGGCAGAGAACACAGCATATAACCAGTAGTGGTGGGAAAGTTATGTGGAATGGCAAAAAGTGTGTGTGAAGCAAAGCTTGGGATAAAGCCAAAAGGATAAAATGCAAAATTTAACATTTAAAAAAGTATAATATGTTAAATTGAAGATGGAAGCCACACAAATAGTGCCATCTTCTTTGGTCCAACACATTTAATCTAATGCTTTCATTTTGCATATGGACATGTCTCAGTAACAAACCAAATAACTACCCTGAGGCAATGAAAACCAACTACTCTGTTGGATATTTTTCTTTTTTTTTTTTGAGACAGAGTCTCGCTTTGTTGCCCAGGCTAGACTGAGTGCCGTGGTGTCAGCCCAGCTCACAGCAACCTCAAACTCCTGGGCTCAAGCAATCCTCCTGCCTCAGCCTCCCGAGTAGCTGGGACTACAGGCATTCGCCACCATGCCCGGCTAATTTTTTGTATATATTAGTTGGCCAATTAATTTCTTTCTATTTATAGTAGAGACGGGGTCTCGCTCTTGCTCAGGCTGGTTTCGAACTCCTGACCTTGAGCAATCCGCCTGCCTCGGCCTCCCAGAGAGCTAGGATTACAGGCGTGAGCCACCGCGCCCGGCCGGATATTTTTCTTTTTAGCAACTTTATTGTATACTTTGTATACCATAAGTGCATCAAGTATACAATTCAATGGCTGTTAATAGATTTACTGTTAGAATTTTACTTTTTTTTTCTTTTTTTTGAGACAGAGTCTCACTTTTGTTGCCTAGGCTAGAGTGAGTGCTGTGGCTTCAGCCTAGCTCACAGCAACCTCAAACTCCTGGACTCAAGCGATCCTCCTGCCTCAGCCTCCCAAGTAGCTGGGACCAGGCATGCACCACCATGCCTGGCTAATTTTTTGTATATATACTTTTAGTTGGTCAATTAATTTCTTTCTATTTTTAGTAGAGACAGGGTCTCGCTCAGGCTGGTTTCGAACTCCCGACCTCGAGCAATCCGCCCGCCTCGGCCTCCCAGAGTGCTAGGATTACAGGCGTGAGCCACCGTGCCCAGCCTACTTTTTTTTTTTTTTTTTTTTTTGAGACAGAGTCTCGCTTTGTTGCCCAGGCTAGAGTGAGTGCCGTGGCGTCAGGCTAGCTCACAGCAACCTCAAACTCCTGGGCTCAAGCAATCCTCCTGCCTCAGCCTCCCGAGTAGCTGGGTCTACAGGCATGTGCCACCATGCCTGGCTAATTTTTTCTATATGTATTAGTTGGCCAATTAATTTCTTTCTATTTATAGTAGAGATGGGGTCTCGCTCTTGCTCAGGCTGGTTTTGAACTCCTGACCTCAAGCAATCCGCCAGCTTCGGCCTCCCAGAGTGCTAGGATTACAGGCGTGAGCCACCACGCCCGGCCTAGAATTTTACATTTTATTTCTTTGTTTTTGCTTTGCTTTTGGAAACAGGGTCTCGCTCTGTTACCCAGGCTGGAGTGCAGTGGCCCCATTCACTGTAACCTTTAACTCCTGGGCTCAAGTGAGCCTCCCACCCCAGCCTCTGAAGTAGCTAGTACTACAGTTGTATACCACCATGCCCAGCTAATTTTAAAAAAAATATTTTGTAGAGATGAGGTCTTACTATGTTGTAGGCTGGTCTTGAACTCCTGGCCTCCAGCAATCCTCCTGCCTTGGCCTCCCAAAGTGTTGGGATTTACAGGCGTGAGCCACACTGCCTGGCCAGGATCCTTAAATTTTAAATGATCTCTTACAGTTTGTAATAGCAAGAAGTGTCATTGTCTCTTGTCCAACTATAGAGGCCCTCCTAAGATTCTTAAAATTTAATCCACCTTTGGCACCCCCCCCCCTTTTTTTTTTTGAGACAGAGTCTTACTCTGTTGCCCAGGCTAGAGTGCTATGGCGTCAGCCTAGCTCACAGCAACCTCAAACTCCTGGGCTCAAGCAATCCTACTGCCTCAGCCTCCCGAGTAGCTGGGACTACAGGCATGTGCCACCATGCCCAGCTAATTTTTTATATATATATTTTTAGTTGGCCAATTAATTTCTATTTTTAGTAGAGATTGGTCTCGAACTCCTGAGCTCAAACGATCCGCCCACCTCGGCCACTGCACCTTGCACCAGCCAAGCCTTCTTAATTCATTTACATTTGCCTATCTACCTACCAAACTAGTTGTTATCTTATCTCTAAGAAGTTAAAGGAGCTAGATATAGCGTAGTCCTGGTATCTCAAAGTAAGAAACTCAATTATGTTTAAGTTTGAGGTTCCCATCTTTCACACATTCAATGTGTTTAAAAAATAGTGGTAGCCTATTACGCCAGCAGATACGTAATTTTCATTATTTTTAAAAGGCAAATGGGATAGCTGATTCAGATATCACACTGTTATAGTTATTTTGCATTACAATGCTATACAGTACAGAGAAGGGATGAACTAGAAGTGAAAACACCTGACTTCTAGTTTACTGCTCTGCTACTCAATAATAAAGCCAGATCAAATTACTTAATCTTTTTGAGCCTCAAGTTTCCTCATCCATAAAAATCATGGGTGATAATAGTTACCTTTTTGCATAGGATTTTTGTGAGGGTTAAGTGAGATATAATGCATGTGAGAATATATTGTTGAATTGTAAAAGTCAACTTTTTAAAAAAATATTTAAAATCTTTTTAAATATCCTAGAGGACAATAATACTCGAGTTTTGTTTGAACGAGTTTTAACATCTGGAAGCCTTCCTCCTGAGAAATCTGGGTAAGCCATTGTGAAAACTTGTTGGTTGGGTTCTAAAGGTAGCTTTAATTGATCTATGGGGTGAATGTTTGCTTGCAAAAGAGTTTCAGGAGAAATTTCCTTTCTCTTTCAAGACTTATTTTACCTACCTGCAATTTTTTCATAACTGTTTAAGATTACTTTTAAATTTTCTGCATAGTGACTAGAATTATTTTAAGAGATGCTTTAGCAATCAATTATTAAATATTTTAATATATCTTTCTAGTTTGATATATCCCTAGAAATTGATATGAACATGTTGAGAGAGGAGTTCTGAAATGTTTACCTCCCTTACTCAAAATCAGACTTATATATTTAGTTTGTTGTACATGTCCCTGATTTATGTTCATCCTGTCAGTTTTACCAAACAGAGAAACAACATGGTATAGTGGTACAGTGGAAACAGTAAGGCTTTGAGAGTCTTGGGTTCATTTTCCAGCTCAGCTAAGTAGACATTAGGCAAACATAACCTTACCAATCCTCACTTTCTTATTGAGTAACAATAATGTCTACCAGTGTAGGATTTTTGTGATAGTCTCCTACCTGGTATATAACAGATACTCAATATATTACTTTAGTACAAAGGGGTTTAAGTAGTCTGAGCATTAACTTTGGCTACTAAAACAGTAATGGGGCACCAATTTGTCCCCAATAGCCCACATTAATGGGAAACAATAGAGAGTAATCATTAGATTTTAGAATATATTTTTGTTCATACATTAGATGAATAATGTATTCTACGTTATAATTCATGCCACTAAACAAATTGATGAAGACACATTATTCAGGAGAAATTACAAATCTGTCTAGGTTCCTATTAGAACTCTTCCCACCAAGAGTTTACCCTATCTCTAAGGTATCTTTCTTCTTGACCACAAAGAATAGGAAGATTTACTAAATAAGTAAAAACTCAAAAAAAGGCTTAAATACTAAAGTATTAATATTTAGGGTAAAGTGTTATCTCTATAATTTACTTTGAGATGCTTAAGCAAAAAAGATGAAGCAAATATCACAAAATATTAACAAGCTAGGTATTGGTATTATACTATTCTATTTTCTATAGTTTGGGGATATTTATATTTAAAAAGAGCTTTTTAAAAGTTAGGGGGGAGATGGGGAACTTAAAGCTTTTTTGTAAATGAACTGTCCTGTCCCAAACCCAGAATTAAGTATTGATTATATTTATTTTTTACAGAGAAATCTGGGCCCGATTTCTAGCTTTCGAGAGTAATATCGGTGATCTAGCTAGTATACTCAAAGTGGAGAAAAGACGGTTTACAGCATTCAAAGAGGAGTACGAAGGCAAAGAAACAGCTTTACTGGTAGATAGATACAAGTTCATGGATTTATATCCTTGCTCTACAAGTGAACTAAAAGCACTTGGGTATAAGGTATGTATTTAGGATCAAAATGTGTATAGTGTCCTTCTCCAGTGGGTCCATGGATAACCTTCACTCTAAATTCTGAAATATAAATTAATCTAGTTTTAGAATAGATTTGCAGAAAACAAGAAAAAAGTTCCTTGGGTTTATGAAACACTGTCAAAAGTAGCTGAACAAAATGAGAATTGAAATGAGATTTTTTTTTTTTTTTTTTTTTTTTGAGACAGAGTCTCACTTTGTTGTCCAGGCTAGAGTGAGTGCCGTGGCATCAGCCTAGCTCACAGCAACCTCAATCTCCTGGGCTTGAGTGATCCTTCTGCCTCAGCCTCCCGAGTAGCTGGGACTACAGGCATGCGCCATCATGCCCGGCTAATTTTTTTATATATATATCAGTTGGCCAATTAATTTCTTTCTATTTATAGTAGAGACGGGGTTCTCGCTCTTGCTCAGGCTGGTTTTGAACTCCTGACCTTGAGCAATCCGCCCGCCTCGGCCTCCCAAGAGCTAGGATTACAGGCGTGAGCCACAGTGCCCAGCCTGAAATGAGATTTTAAAACACACTTTCATTCTGCCCCTGAAATTGTCAGTGCCTTATATCTTATGTCAGATGGAGGGGGAGAAATTTTTAAAGAAAAAGAAAATCTAAGTATCATCTTAGGTGTTACTTTATTTCTAATAGTTCTTACCAAATTAATGAACATGTTTTTTGTTTTTTTTTTTTTGAGACAGAGTCTCACTTTGTTGCCCAGGCTAGAGTGAGTGCCGTGGCATCAGCCTAGCTCACAGCAACCTCAAACTCCTGGGCTCAGGCGATCCTCCTGTCTCAGCCTCCCAAGTAGCTGGGACTACAGGCATGTGCCACCATGCCCGGCTAATTTTTTGTATATATATTTTTAGTTGTCCAATTAATTTCTTTCTATTTTTAGTAGAGACGGGGTCTTGCTCAGGCTGGTTTTGAACTCCTGACCTCGAGCAATCCGCCCGCCTCGGCCTCCCAGAGTGCTAGGATTACAGGCGTGAGCCACCGCGCCCGGCCAATGAACATGTTTTAACAGATCTTAAAGCAAAGGTAGTTCCTGATGCATATTTTGTAAGATACAATGAAGAAACATTACAGCTTGTTAAATCCATGAAGTTCCTAAAGGGAATTTATATCCTTACAACAGCATTCCTTCAGTAGCTCTTTGGAGATTAGCTTATCTAGATGTGAAACTCTTCTACATAGAGTTATAATAAATCTAGTACCTGAACCTGTACAGGTGAGGGGGAGAGATTCATGTTTATACAGCTCCAGAAATAGCCCTTTCTGAGAAAGCTATTATTTTATCATTTCTTAATCTTTCTGTGTCATGTGAACAAAGACCAAGATGGAAATCAAAAGGGAGGCTATATGCACAAGAGTCTTTGGTTGGTCCCTTAAGCAAACCAGCATTAGGATGTTCTTGACCAGCCATCCTCAAACTGTGGCCCGCCAAGGACAGTTTTGCTGTCGCTGCCTGTTCTGCTTAGCAGCCGACTTATCCCAGGCCCACAGTGCGCATGTGTGGAATGTGCGTGGGACTCTCCAACAGCCCTCCAACGGTCTGAGGGACAGTGAACTGGCCCCCGTTTTAAAAGTTTGAGGACCCCTGTTCTTGACCATTCATTTTTTCCCCATTGCCCTCTTTTGATCTGGGTCTCAATCTGTATCTCAACCAGATTAACAAATTTGAAAAAAAACTACCCATAATTGAGCTTCAGATATTTTTGTTAATGGAAGCCCCAGTTCTGTGCCAGTCCCAAATTCCTATTCTAAACCAAGGAATTAGCAGTTCCTGCTTCTAGCTTACCTATCTCTTTAAAAGCCAAAGACATTTGGCTTTTAACAAATCCTCACTTTAACATCAGCGATAGGTTCTTGGAAACTTTGATTTGAAGTGAAACAACATACAGCAATTCATTGAATAACATTTCTTATACATCATTTTTCTTAAAGTCACATTTTCCAAGACCCTGTCGGCAACGTTAAGTGAGGACTTACTCTGCTTTGTGGAATTGTTAGCCTTTATGAGGGAAAAAAGGGCTTTTTCAGCTTTTCCAAGATGAAAATTAAAGAAGCTAATAAAAATAAATTTCTTACTATTTCCAAGTAGAACTACTTCTTGAATATGAGTTTTCCATCTTGTATTTCTATTTCTACTCTTGTGGTCTCTGAGAAGGATTAATGTGCTTCTGCATGTGGTATGTATGTACATGCAAGTGAGAGAGACAATTCCCAATTGTCTCTCATCTACTCATTTAGATTTGCTTATATAATACCAGATGTCATCAATTGCATTTGAACAAATTTTGAGAAAGTGGAAAGGTTTTATATCCCTTAATGATGGCATAAAGAGTTCATTCTTTTCGTTCTAGACAGGTAGATTGACAATGGTTTCCTGTAGCAGACAGAGGAGCTCCTCTCAGATAGGGTCTCCGTTAATACATGGTTGTATTGCTCCCTTTGACATAGCTTAGAGAGTTGTTCTCAGCCCTGCAGGGCACTGCTAGTATACTAAAAAGAACACTGCGAATGGGTTTGAGGTCAGAGAGGCCTGGGCTCCTAGTCCTCCTCTCTCTATTCTTACTAGCCATGTGGCCTGGGAAATATCAGAACCTTTCTGAGTTTAGTCCTTCCTATAAAATGGAGATGTGGCGTGAGAGATGTACTGCCTCCCAAAAATTTTTAAAAGATGTTATTGTTTGCCTCATCAGAGAGGGAATAAATGGCTACATTTTGAATTTTTCCTTCAAATTACCACTGTACCATCTACTTGGTGCATGGTCTTATGACTTTACTCACAAACGCATCTATCCTACAGCGTCCTACCTGGTGACAATGAGTGTAGTGACTCTTGCTTGACTGGTGCTGTGGTAAGGTTATAAAACACCAGGCCTTCAGAGCCAAATAGCTTTCCTTGTTGAGTATTTAACGACTTCGGTCGGCATTCATAGTTCACATGATAAGTTTGTACTGTGCATTAATGACAAATCTGTTTTGCTCTTGTGTGATGAGGAAAACTTTAAAGCACTGAAAGCTTGTTTTACTTTACAGACAGCTTTACTTGTAAATCAGAATAGGTAACATATACATATGTTTTTATTGTGTTATTTTTAAATGTTCACAATTTTATTTTGATAAATGAAAAATTAGAAAAGTGAATTCATAATTATAGACTAAAGTTGACGCTTGGCTGTGCACCTTTATATCACGGCTGTTGGCTACAGTCGACGCTCAGCTGTGTGAATTCATCTGTGGCTATCGACTATAGTTGATGTTCCTACCGAACTGGTTAACAATCTTTACCATCATTAATGTTTTTTTCTTTTTTTTTTTTTGAGACAGAGTCTCGCTTTGTTGCCCAGGCTAGAGTGAGTGCCGTGGCGTCAGCCTAGTTCACAGCACCCTCAAACTCGGGCTCAAGCAATCCTCCTGCCTCAGCCTCCCGAGTAGCTGGGACTACAGGCATGCACCACCATGCCCGGCTAATTTTTTGTATATATATTAGTTGGCTAGTTAATTTCTTTCTATTTATAGTAGAGACGGTGTCTCACATTTGCTCAGGCTGGTTTTGAACTCCTGACCTCGAGCAATCTGCCCGCCTCGGCCTCCCCAAGTGCTAGGATTACAGGTGTGAGCCACTGCGCCCATCATTAATGTTCTTATCTTTCTCTATTTTCTCTTTCGGTGGTTTTAACCCAATTATTCACACTGTATCCTCAAGATTATACAATTGCACAATTATACTCTGTAAGTCCCTTTTTCAGGTTTAGGATTCTTCTGTTCTGCATTTTCAGGATGTCTCCCGTGCTAAGCTAGCCGCTATAATTCCAGATCCAGTTGTAGCTCCTTCTATAGTGCCTGTTCTGAAAGATGAAGTGGATAGAAAACCAGAATACCCTAAACCAGACACTCAGCAGATGATTCCATTTCAGCCACGACATTTAGCACGTAAGCCAAGACTTTAGATCCAGTACTGAGACCTCGGTTTGTTTGTTGATTTAAATCCAAGGTGTGGGGGGAAAGTAACATGGCCTTTCCATTGCAGTTAACTTCTTAGACTTAGGGTCACTATGGCAAGTGACTTGGCTGTAATCTTTGAACTGGATTAACTAAGAATGTTCTACAAACAAGACTTCAATGATACAGATTCCAGTAACTCATTTTGGCAGTGATAGTTTTCAGAAATGCTGCCATATGCAGATTACCTGAACTGTTGGAAACTTCAGTAATGTTATTTGGTATTTTTATACTTAACTAATGGTTAGTAGCCCCTCTAGGTCCTTTCTGAACAAGGCACTTTTGATTAAATTTGTTGAATACTTTAAACAGGACTGCTGAACAAATGACTTGTGCAGCTCAGAAACAGTCTTTGACAAAAACTGACTAGTTCAGCCGTTGGGTTGTCTTACGCAAGTCACTCATCTACTTTTCTGCCTCCCAGTGGCCATGGGGTTGAAACTGCTTTCATTATCTCACCCACTTGAGTTTGGTCAGTGGGTAAAGCACTAACGTATTTTAAATGTCCAGAATAAAGCAACATAGACACAGAAATTTAGCTCTTACACGTACAGAAATTCTTCCATCCCACTTGCTTTATGTTTTTCTTTCTCTCACAGCTCCGGGTTTACACCCTGTCCCTGGTGGAGTGTTCCCAGTGCCTCCTGCAGCTGTTGTTTTAATGAAACTTCTCCCTCCTCCTATCTGTTTCCAGGTTTGTTCACCAGTCTCATGGTAGATACTGGCTTTATGGGTTATAGTAATTGTGTGCTTTTTCTCTTGCATAATGGATAATATAAAATATTGCTATTTTAACTTATCAGATTACTGGGAATTAAAATTTATTTGTATCAAAATAGGGTCCTTTTGTACAAGTGGATGAACTGATGGAAATTTTCCGAAGATGCAAGATACCAAATAGTAAGTAACGAAAGCCCCGCTTTCAGAGTATAATTTGACATTGTTGTTTCCTAGGCTGGAGAGATTGTTATTCTTTGCCACTGAAGTTTCCAAAACCAGCCCGCCAAGATGCAGAAGTACAATGAAACCCAGGAGTGATCCAAACCCTCTCTGGCAGAGAGGCTTGTTCATAATCTAATTCCACTAAGTAGAATGTCATAAAAGCTTGCCTTTTCTATTCATGTGAACATGCACTATCAGACTTGGCTTATGAAAATAATTTTATGAGTTTTAACAGATTTTGTCTTTTCCTTTAATTATTTAGTATCAGTAGTATATCCCATGCTTTGCTAATAAAATATCTAAAGTAGAAAATACATATCCTTTCATAGTGGCATACTTTATCCTCCAACAGTCATTTTTGTTTCACTTCAACAGCCGTTGAGGAAGCTGTGAGGATCATTACTGGCGGGGCCCCTGAGCTAGCTGTAGAAGGCAACGGCCCAGTGGAAAGTAATGCAGTACTCACCAAGGCTGTCAAAAGGCCCAACGAGGATTCAGATGATGATGAAGAAAAGGGAGCTGTTGTCCCCCCAGTTCATGACATTTACAGAGCACGACAGCAGAAGCGGATTCGGTGAAGCTGAGACCTGCCTCTGAAAGAAAACGCTTATCCAGGACTCCCTTTTGCCTCTTAAGTCACATGTTTAAAAGAGACAACGTTTTGTTACAAGGTTCTTGGAAACAAAGTTGTCACTGGTGCCTCTATCATATGGTTCTTGAGAAAAAAAAAACCTACCTGTGTGAATTTTAGAATATGGAACAGACCCATGCTCTAAGCAAAATTAGGTTTTCAAAAATGTGAGAACAGTACAAAATGGCAGAACCACATTTGTTCCCTCTTCAAGGGTGTCTTGTATGTGCCGCTTGAAGATTTGTGAGTTTTCAACAGTTTTATTTTAAAAACTGGATGGCTTATGATTGTAAAGCATTTTATCACATTTTCTGAAAAACAGTTCTCAGTTTGCTTATGTAGAGTCCTGCCTTATTGTTTGTTTTTATTTATGGCAGAATGTATGAATCTGTTTTGTAGTTTAAAATTTTAAAATGGTCCTATAAAAAATAAAAGGATCTCAAAAACATTATGCCTCCTCCTTCTTTCATACAGATTTTAATTACCATAGCTACTTAAAAAAAAAAAAAAAGAGATGGGATTGTGCTTTGCTGCCTAGCTGGAATGCAGTGGCATGATCATAGTTCACTGCAGCCTCGAACTCCTGGGTTCAAGTGATGCCTCAGCCTCCCAAGTAGCTGGGACTACAGGTGCAGGCCACCATGCCTGGCTAATTTTTCTTACTTTCTGTAGAGATGATGTCTTGCTATGCTGCTCAGGCTGGTCTTGAACTCCTGGCCTCAAGCTATCCTCCTCCCTTGGCCTCCCAAAGTGCTGAGATTATAGGCATAAACCACCATGCCCAGCCCTAGCTACTTATAACATATTCAGCCACTACCACTTAAAGGTGTAAATATCAACAATACAAGGAAAGGTCATCTTGAATTTACTATATGTATACTTAATCACATGTTCTTTCCTAGTCTCTTTTGGTACTAACTGAAAACTTTTAAAGAGGCAAATTAAACATATTAGAAATCTTCAAATATGAATGCATTTTCCCCCAAATAATCTGAGGCAGATTGAGATCTGTTGAGAAACAACATGAGTGTGGAAATTCATTTAACCATCCACTGTCTTGTTCTCACATAGTGACAGGTTGAGTATCCCTTATCCAAAATGCTTGGGACCAGAAGTGTTTTGGATTTTTGAATATTTGCATTCTACTTATCAATTCAACTTCCCTAATCCGAAAGTCCAAAATCTGAAAAGCTACACTGAGCATTTCCTTTGTGTACCATCATGTGTCAGTGCCTAAAATGTTTCAGATTTTAGAGCATTTTGGAGTTCAGATTTTCAGATTAGGGATACTCAACCTATATATTTTGAAAGGTACTCAATGCTCAAGAACATTTTTTTCATGAGCTAAACATAGATAAAATTAAAGAAAATTACAGCCACTTAATTGACTTATAATTATAATGACCAAAACTTATCATGCAAAGTAAGTCCAAAGAACTAGGTTTTGCTCTTTGGTAACAATATTACCTCTTCTTAACTCATTAGTAGTTAAAAGCTAAAAATCAGGAATAAAAAAAAAAGAGGAAGTATTATGGCTATAAACTATCTTACATATTGGAAATAATTTAGATAATTTAGAATTTGAATTCAGATGTTATTAATCTTAAAACTAAAAATCGGCTTCAAATTTTCAATAAAACTCACTTGTAACGCAAAAAAGTTTATCTTAAATGATTTCCTCCTATAAATTTATATGTAGCAAGGTTGTATTTATAGAAATTGGTCACAAGTATGTTTAGTGTCCAGTATTTCCCCATAAATCTAAAACTGCCTCAAAACAAAGTCAGCTGTCTCTCAGATTTTGTTATCCTCTCAATTTTCACTTTCAAGCTGTGTGCGGTTTTTTTAATATCACAATTATCAACAAAACAATCTTTTTTTTTTTTTTTTTTGAGACAGAGTCTCGCTTTGTTGCCCGGGCTAGAGTGAGTGCCGTGGCGTCAGCCTAGCTCACAGCAACCTCAAACTCCTGGGCTCGAGTGATCCTTCTGCCTCAGCCTCCCGGGTAGCTGGGACTACAGGCATGCGCCACCATGCCCGGCTAATTTTTTATATATATATCAGTTGGCCAATTAATTTCTTTCTATTTATAGTAGAGACGGGGTCTCACTCTTGCTCAGGCTGGTTTCGAACTCCTGACCTTGAGCAATCCGCCCGCCTCGGCCTCCCACTTTTTTTTTTTTTAAGATAGTTTCACTCTGTGATCCTGGCTCCAGTATAGTGGCATCATTATAGCTCATTGCAACCTCAAATTCCAAGGCTCAAATGATCCTTCTGCCTCAGCCTCCCAAGAAGCTGGAACTACAGGCACACACCACCATGCCCAGCCAACAAAACAATCTTAAAAGGCACAAATAGTACTATATGGCATAGACTTTAAAGTACAGAGGTGTAGACTCTCCTAAAGTGTCATCTTTTGTGGTTAATGTTTTGAAGACAACAAAATGGTTTCAAGTGACTGTAAGTGGTTTGTAATAGTAATGTCATATGTGACTAAACAAAACCATGTGAACCTGCATGAAAAATGATTTTAACATTGTAATGAAAACATTTTATACATATACATACACCTGGTGAAAAGTGCCACAAATCACTGTTAAGGCCATTATGTATAATTGTTCCCACTGCATTTATTTCCAAGATTCTCACCCCCTAGGAAAGATCTGTTCTTCAGACATAAAAAGGATTTCTCATTAGAAGCAAGTATTTTCTAATGTTCTAACTATTATATATTTATGAATTTTTAGTTTTTAAAGTGATTCTGCCTGAATATTTGATAATTCCTTTTGTTAAACATACTTTAACAAGCAGCATGATGTGAGACATCTGAACTTACTTTGGAAATCTAATGTACAGACTCATGGTATCATCAGTTCTACATCTTCAGTGATTCTCATATATCAGTTTTGCTGGACCCAGAGAAATTGCCAAAAGATATATTTTTTCCTTTTTATAAAAGCAGTTACAACAGCTCAAGATTCTAGAACTAGACAAAATTTTCAAGGACTGTCTTTCCTAAACAAAAATTAGTCAAACTCTGGCCTTTACCACTAAACTTTATTTTATTATTATTTTTTTTTTACAGACTTCTTTGATCCTGGCGTACCACTAAACTTTAAACAAGATGTTGTATCTATGTGACCACACCAAGTAAAAGGTTATAGAAGCTACTAGTAAACATAGCTCTCTGAATGGCCAAATTGTACCACTCTAAATGAATAAAAAAAAATACACCATTTTTGTTAATATATTTACCTTGGTTGATAATTATAAATTTATTTCATAATTTATAAGCTTCTATTGGCCTATAGTTAATATTAAGTAAAATCTTAAATACTCAACAGAAGGGTCAGCTTACCAAGCTTTGAGAATGAGAGTCACTAAAAACAATTCAGCCACTTACTAAATTTCTTCCCTGAGCACTGACCAAAGTTCTGCTTTGAGTATAAAGAAAACTGTGCTTTAAAAAGCAGAGGCAACGTGAATAAGAAAGACAGAGAAAAAAACAGAGAACTTATTTTAATTTTAAGGTTACTTTTAAGTCAGACATTGCAATTAAAAGTTCTCAATGTTTAGTTCATATAAATCAAACTTAAAAATAGGTTTAAGGGAAGTGAAATTTGACTAGTGCTACTAACACCAGACACATCTGATTTCGAAATCAAACAAGTGACACATCAAACCAGGCCTACAGCCTGGTTCTAGTGCCTAGGTTCAGAAGGCAATATATTTAAGTCAGGTGCAACAGAAACCCACACAAGGAACAGTTTAAGTAAAACTGTTTAGGCTACTGATACATATTTTCTAGAACTCTGGCTATTTCTGAAAATACCAGTGAACACTGGATAGGTTAATACATGGAGCTTATTGGGCTGAAAGTTTATCCCCTCTCCCACTTTAAATACTATGAATAAAAAGGCTATCCATTAAATTATGTAATACAAAATCCAATATAAATACACAACTGCAAATACCATTGTAGTTATTTATTTAGATTGCTTTTTAAATGAGATAGTGCCTTTAAATATGACTTCATAGCCCATTATCCATTACCATTCATTCATCCATTTATTTGTTCCTTCATGGATTCATTTAGTTCAAACAACAGAAATGGAGATAGGGAGAAATCACTGGAGTGGAGGTGGATGTCGGGACCAAGCAAAGGTAAGTCTGTAGCTCTGGTATAGAAGAGATGATGAAAAGTAACAACAGTTTTGGGAGAGGACAGGAAGAAAACCTTCCCTACAGACCTATAATATGTGCTTGACTCAAGGGAGGCTGGGTACACTATATGAAATCTAACACAATAGCAGATGTGCACCTATAGGTAGAGGGTTATATGTTCTTTATTGTTAATAAATCAATTTATAATCCTTTTCCATGTACCAGTCATTCTAATATTCATTACCAAACCTAATCCTCACAGCAAAAAAATGGTATGAGTTAGTAGTGTTCCCATTTTACAGATGAAAATACTGAGGCCTCAGGGAGAATGACTAGCCCAATATCATACAACCAGTAAGGAAAAACAGAGCAAAAAAAGACTCAAACCCATATCTTCCTCTAGATCTGCAGCTTTATGCACAATTCTGCCATCACCAAATGTTAGAATTGTAACAGGGCTTAAAGATCAAGTGTAGTCCTTTCATTTTATAGGTGTTGGAAAAAGGCCCCGATTTGCCCCAGCTAGTACATAAGAGTGGAGAAACCCTATCTTTTGACAGCTCCTAGTCTTTCTACTCTACCACTCTGTCTCAAAATTAAACATAAATGTTATACATATAAATCAGGGCAGGCCAAAAGGTCACTGGAAATCAAACAGCAAACACCTATTCGCTATGAAACTCACCAGGAAAGTTGGTGGCAACAAAACCTCCCCTAGTCCCAGGAATTGTAAGGCTTTGAAGAAATGAAAATAAGTACCTCCAAAAAACTGAACTGCTGTATAATTCATTCAGAATCATTGGCCAGTATATGCACATTATATACCTATTAAATCAAACTTATTAGTAACTTTTCTTCACAGACAAAGAAGTTCTTATACACCCTACCTACTACATTTAATCAGTTAAGACATCATATCAGTGTGGTTCTGTATTTATAGTTGGGTTATAACATTTTATGGCTTATTTTAAAAGGAATAAGATTAAAAAAAAAAAAAAAAACACCTGGACTAGAGCTAGGCACAGCTCATGCCTGTAATCCCAGCACTCTGGGAGGCCAAGGTGGGAGGATCTTGAGGGCAGGGGTTTGAGACCAGCCTGGGCAACACAGCAAGATCCTATCTCTAAACAAATTCTTTTTAAAAAATTAGCCATCCGTGGTGGCACAGGCAGACAGTCATAGTTACTCAGAAAGCTAAGGTGGGAAGATTGCTTGTGCCCAGGAGTTCTAGGTTACAGAACTATGAGTGTGCCACTGTACTCTACCCTGGGCAACAATGCAAGACCCTGTCTCTAAAAATAAAAAAAAAAAAAAAAACCAAAAAGAAAAACACGTGGATGGAGAATCCATCCACCCATCCAACCAAGAGCCAAAAAATGCTCTGGACCATTCATCCATTCACTCATTCAACTATCAAATAGGTTTAAGAGTCTTTGTGATACTGACCTCACTCTCAAGGCTTCTATCCTGTGGTAAAGTACTATCACCAAAAACTTAGCAATTTTAGGAAAAAACACTTATCTCTACAAACCTGTTACTTAACAAAGCATATAAAATCAACTCAATTCTGAAGAAGGACAACTTATACTTGAAAGGATGTTTTGTTTTAGAGGGAGAGCTGTAAGGAGGAGTTACACATAGATGCTTAGTAATGTTTCCTGAGTAACTAAATGAACTAAATGGATTTTCCTGGCCCTTAGTAATAATCCTATGAGATTCCAGGAAGAAAATTAGCTCACTTATCTTCATAGAGCAACAACAAAATGATTCAATATGAATATTGTGATTCTGAAGTTTGCTTCCTTCATTCTTGGCTCTTGCTAGTTGCAGAACTCCACCAGCAGACACTGAGGAAGCGGGGGCCAAGTGAGTCTGTGAAGTCCCATATTATATGTGCATCAAGATTTCAAACTGCACAGACTTAACTCTGTCAATTTAGCAACCCATGACAGGAAAAAATATGTAAGAGTTAAGTCTTACAAAAGAAGAGTTTTTGAGATTTAGGAAGGACTTCAGGAAGCAAAAACTGATCCTGTGCTGGTGGGGGAAAAAACTCCTCTCCCTCATCCTCGGAGGGGGAGAGAAAGCCCCCAACACTCTGAGGCTGAGGCGTCAGAGTGCTGCGGCTGGGTGCTCAGGGCTTCTCAAGCCCAGAATCTGATAGCATACAACCAAAAGGCACAGTTGCCACAGAGCAACCTCAGCCTCAAAGGAACAATTCCAGAAGTGACCTCACTGAACACACAGTAAAAGATGTGACTTTGTTCTTTAAAAGCACTCACATAAAATGTGACCAGTCACCAGTTTACAGTGACCCCAGATTCTTCAGAGTCTACTGCCTAAAGATATACCTGGCTCTACTTTTTTTTTTCTTTTCCTACCATATCATCAGTGCTCATCTGCTTACATGTCATTTCCACCTGAGTTCCTATGGCCAGACCCACATCCTTTGTATAAACCCTGGGACCATCCACAATCTCAAAAACAACACAAACTAAATTTATTCTGATACTACTTAGTCTGATATCCTTCTCCCGGAGTATCTGCTTTCCTCCCTGCATCAGGAATGTTGTCATACCTACCCTCTAAAGGACAACCCAACTGCTTCTTAAGTTTTTCTTAAATTGCCAGCTTTCCTTACACAGAGGGATCAGAAAAAAAACAACTGCTTCCCATTAAATGTGGCCTTTTCCCCGGGTTGCTCAGGAATAGCTGCTGACCTTCAGGGGCCTTTCTGGAATGGCTTCCATGTTTCTTTGAGCTTATTGTCCAAAAGTCTTTATGTGCTGATACTACTGGATTGCTTTTATGTTTTATTTACTAAACTTTATCCTTATAAAGAAGCCAGGGAAAATTTGTCCTTGAGTCTAAACATTAATGACCCTGACCGTATAATGCAACGTACATTTCTGACTGCAAGTAACACACAGCAGTAGAGCACAGTTTGTAGTATTTGGAGAAATCATATCCACCCAATGTAACCACTCACTCTCATGAAGCCTGTACCACTAGACGGCCTAGAGCAAATGCTCCCCTTTAACCCTTCAAACCCTATCTGCACCCCCCCCCAGCTTCAATAAAGGAGTTCCTTACATCTGTGGTCCCCAATCCCTGGGGTCTGTGGCCTGTTAGAAACTGGGCCACACAGGCGCGGCCTACCGCCTACCCCCAGTCTGTGGAAAAATTGTCTTCCATGAAACCAGTCCCCGGGGCCAAAAAGGTTAGGGACTGCAGCCTTACATTATTTTACCCCTTGCTGTTCTGGTAGTTGGAGATTATTCCAACTTCATGGCTCTGCTTCAAATATAATGTCCCTGTCTAAAATACACACACATTTTTTTTTTAACAGATCAGCTGTGAGACCCAAATTACTCTCAATGAGAGATTATACAATCTCTCACTGAGGACATGTCAGGAATTCTAGTCACTGAAGTTCCTTGAAAAATACTGTTCAAAACCCAGGGATTTTCTGTGACTTCCTTATCTCAGAGATCAGTAAACTATTTTATCGTAAAACACTTAAATCTAATTCCAGAATTCTAATTTAATTAACATATCTGTGTATTCTATTAGACTGAATTTTTCAGTAAAAACCCCAGATATTGCTCTTCTTTCACATTAAACTATTTTTTGAAAATTTCCTCAACTTCCAAGGCTTGAAAGTCAAAGAATTTCCATTCTCTAGATCTCATAAGTCATCACCCCAGGGTCAGGAGCAATTTTCTATAAAAGAACAAGTTTTTAAAATCAAATAACCCTTCGCCCTGGCTGTGCCAGGCAGGGAGGAAGTAATAAATAGGGAAAAGGGAAAAAAAAATATCAGTAAGACTTCATGTAGCCCTTCTAACACAAAATACCTGGAGGGAGAAGTGGGGGCACTGTGCAAAGGAGGGGCAAGAGGTGAAGTCATGGCTTGGTCTCTTTCACTCCTGGGTGGCGGTCAGCCTGGGGTATCTGAAAGAACTACCCAGATTGCAAAGGAGAGAGGTCCCAGCCTCCTTGGAAGGACACAGCTGCTACAGTCATGATGGAGTACGACTGGAGACACTGGCAGTCAAATATTTAAAAGCTGAGTGTAACCTATAAAACTCAAGAGAACAAAAAGCTTCTTTGATTTGTAAACTTGTACTCACTCATAAATACAATCTCTCAAAATAGAATTCAGTGCATTTTTCAACAACTCTTTTCAACTGTGATACACAATATTCTTCCCTTTGGAATCAGTGCTGTTAAATAGAAATGTACTACATAGCCATTTTCCAAAGCAACATTATAGTTCAGAACAGGTATTCTGAGGCGAGTGAATAATACTGCTGCGGTAGGGTGCATACAAGTTAGGATACAATGAGGATCTTACTGAGGATTGCATCATAATAGGGACAGAAGACCATCTTGTTATAGTTGACCAGGCGAACAAATTTAATAGCAACTTCCTCCAGCTCTCTCTGAACTGGACCCAATCCCCCAGGTACTGTGGGCAATGGCTTCTGATGACCCGAGGCAAGGTAGGTTTCTAAGAAGGTCAGGATTCGAGATTCTGTGATGAAAAGAAAGTTGTTAGTTGTTTCTTGTTCAGGATGACCTCATGAATCTGATCATGCTTCAGTTCTTAGCTTAACCATCACCTCTTAGGGGAAATCTTCCATAGTCACTGCCCCCAGTCCAGATACCCATAGCACCTTGCGCTTCTGAACAGCCATCCCACTTGTAATGTTTTCTCTCCCCCTCTGGATGGTTAGTTTCATGAAGGTAGGAACCATGTTTATCTTGTTCATCATCTCTGCTCATCACACAGTGCCATGACTGGCATGAGACCCGAATCCCAGGAGAAGCTCAAAACACATTTGGAATGCAAGAATGAATGCACCGATAAAGAAAGAAAGAAAGACTGAAGAAATGTTCTGCTCTCATAAGAGACAAACTAAGACCAACATTAGCCATTGTGGAAGATCATATAAAGAGGAGGCAGGAATTACAAGTTCAAAAACAAAAAAAGAGAAAAATCCCAGCACCACTGGCTTGTGATCTATCTTTTCCTACCAAACTCAAATGAAAGAAGCATGAGCTTCCTTCTTTGGTGCCTACTGTGGAAGGCCCTGAAATTGTGGGTCTTAGTAAACATGTCCTACCCTGAGGAAATAATTCAGTTTGACACTTTCCTAGCCCATTCCCCTCTGCAATGCTTTTAGTCTCATCAGCCAAAAAAGATTTGATCAAGCCACACTTGTTGCAGATTTTATTACAAAAACAATAAGACATTTATATTGAATGGGCTTTTTCAAACTACATGCCCTGCCTCTTGACCTGGGGTATCCTCTCAGGTACAAAAAACAATTTGCATCTTCTGAACCCAAAAACACACTGATGGGATGGGCCCTGTCACCCCTATTCCTGACTTAGTTTGGTTCTCTAACGTTCCCAGAGGTGGAGGCCTCACCCAGAAGTGGAGATCTTTCTATTGTTCCTACCCAAGGGCTGTTTTTTATCCTCATGTCTGTAACTAGCTATTAAGAAACAACCAAGACGACAGTTCATGAAGCAGCTTATTAGCCAGGTCTAGTTAATGGCACTTTCCTGCCCCTCTATTAATGTTGAGTAAAAATCTTGGTGATCTGACGGCCCTGCAAGACCTGTAAAAGCTTCTTCCTAGGTGACGCACAGATTAAACTGTGACCAATACAAGGCTGGGATGAAGTGGTTTTTTAAAAAAAATTTAATTTTTTAAAAAAACTACTGATGCTATCCTTTTTTCATGAAATTTACTTAAGAATAAAAAGTTATAGGATTAGAAGCAGCCCATGTCACTGATCCTGCCTACTACACTACCCTAACCTGAAATGTGACAACCATGATCATTTAGCTTCTGCCTGAAATGAAGCCTACTTATTTTCCATTACTTCTTTTTTTTTTTTTTTTTTTTTTTTTTTGAGACAGAGTCTTGCTTTGTTGCCCAGGCTAGAGTGAGTGCCGTGGCATCAGCCTAGCTCACAGCAACCTCAAACTCCTGGGCTCAAGCGATCCTCCTGCCTCAGCCTCCCGAGTAGCTGGGACTACAGGCATGCGCCACTATGCCTGGCTAATTTTTTGTATATATTTTTAGTTGGCCAATTAATTTCTTTCCATTTATAGTAGAGACGGGGTCTCGCTCTTGCTCAGGCTGGTTTCGAACTCCTGACCTCGAGCAATCCGCCCGCCTCGGCCTCCCAGAGAGCTAGGGCTACAGGCGTGAGCCACCGCGCCCGGCCGCATTACTTCTTTAATACCTATTTCTTTCAAAGAATTTAAAAGCTTGAAAATTAAATCAGGTTAAAGATTTTAATCTGAGTTTTTAAAATATTGTATTCTTTGATTAACCAAAGAAGAGAATTTTTCTTCCCCCTTAGCTTTAAGGTATAATTGACATATAAAATTGTATATATTTACAGTGTATAACATGTTTCCATATACATGTACACTGTGAATGATTAAATCATGCTAATTAACAGAATTTTTCATGAAACTGCTCTGATGATGAAAAGTAGTAGCTAATATAGAATATCTTTAACATTTTATAGAATATTTATTAAGATTAGTTTAATACAGCTGGCGCAGTGGTTCACGCCTATAATCCCAATACTTTGGGAGGCTCAGGCGGGAGCACTGCTTGAGCCCAAGAGTTCGAGGTTACAGTGAGCCATGACCATGCCACTAGACTCCAGCTTGGGTGACAAAACAAGACCCTATCTCTAAAAGAGAAAAAAATAAGGCTGGGTGTGGTGGCTCACGCCTGTAATTGTAGCACTCTGGGAGGCTGAGGTGGGAGGATCGCCCGAGGTCAGGAGTTCGAGACCAGCCTAAGAAAGAGCGAGACCCCGTCTCTACTAAAAAAATATAGAAAGAAATTAGCTGGACAACTAAAAATATATACAGAAAAAGAAAATTAAGGCCGGGCGTGGTGGCTCACGCCTGTAATCCTAGCACTCTGGGAGGCCGAGGCGGGCGGATTGCTCGAGGTCAGGAGTTCAAAACCAGCCTGAGCAAGAGCAAGACCCCGTCTCTACTATAAATACAAAGAAATTAATTGGCCAACTAATATATATAGAAAAAATCAGCCGGACATAGTGGCGCATGCCTGTAGTCCCAGCTACTCGGGAGGCTGAGGCAGGAGGATTGCTTAAGCCCAGGAGTTTGAGGTTGCTGTGAGCTAGGCTGACGCCACGGCACTCACTCTAGCCTGGGCAACAGAGTGAGACTCTGTCTCAAAAAAAAAAAAAAAAAAAAAGAAAGAAAGAAAATTAGCCAGGCATGGTGGTGCATGCCTATAGTCCCAGCTACTTAGGAGGCTGAGGCAGGAGGATTGCTTGAGCCCAGGAGTTTGAGGTTGCTATGAGCCACAGCACTCTAGTCCAGGCAACAGAGTGAGACTCTATTTCAAACTATATATATATATATATAAATACTTTAAGTGTATTATAAATTTTAATAGCAATATTTTAAATTGCCATTTTAATAGCTTTATTATATTTTACTATTAAATGCTAATATTTAATAGTATTTTTGATATTTATTTATTTATTTGCTCTGGCCAGTGCTAGGAGATTTTTATTTATTTTTAAAATAGCATTTTATTATTAATGTTCAGCTTTTTAATACTAGCTACCTTTTACTGAGTACTTACTATGTTCTGCCAGGCAGTATGGAAAGCACTTTACCTACCTCATCCCAGGTAGTCCTCTCAGCTACCTTATAAGGTTGTTGGCATTATCCCCTTTTTAGAGATGAAGAAACTCAAGTGTCTAGTCACTTGCCCAAGCTATAGAGTAAGCCTGGGATTCCAAAGTCAGAGCCCTCGTCACTTGTCCATCCTTTGGGTGGCCCTGATCACACTGTGGTGATTAATCACATTCTTTCCTCACCCATCACACCAAAACCCTCTTAGACCCCCCTGCTGCCTGCCTCCCTAAAACGTACCCATGATCCTGCGGATGGGGTCGTCGGCACTGGCGATGGCCTGGATCTGGCCCTTGAGCACGGTTTCCTTGTCCGTGGTGAGGGGGCAGGACCCACACAGGGAGAGGCAGCTGCTCACCTCCAGGCACACCTTCTCCCCAACAGCAGTCAGGGCTTCCTTCAGATGGAAGGAGCTTGAGCAGAGAAGGGAAAGGAAAAGCCAGGGGAAGAAAGAGTCTGTGAATCAAGTACCATCTTACCAGCTCCAACAGCCTGTGCCCTGGCAAGAGTTACAACACCGATGAATGGATTTGTGTGTTCAAGGGACAATTTGTGACTCTCCTCCCTGCTCCCTTACCTCCCAGGCTGTGCATACCTGACAGGGGAGGATGTTCTTTCTCTCCCTCCACTAGATAGGACAATAGTTTGAAAGGGAGGGGCTTGGAATATATCAGGACCAACGATCCAAAGCAAAACTTTTTGCTAGCATCTGTGTGATGAAGTAAGTCTGGAACCGACTTAAGAATATCTTGAGATACCTCTGGAGGAATACGCAAGACACCAGAAATCTGGCAGCTGTGGGGCAGGAGTGGGAGAGAAACTTTTCACTGAGTAACCTGTGCACATTTTGATTTTTGAAATATGTGCATGTATTAACTCTTTTAAAAAGAATAGATAAAATTAAAACCCAAAAGCTAAAAAAAACATTAGTTCCTTGATTTCCTGGGGTCCCCAGGCTCTCGGAGGGTCCCTAGAGGGAGCCCTCCTCCTGGTGGGTATTCTATGAGAAGGCACTTGCGTTTGTTCTGGGTCTAGCTCCTATGTACAGAAGTATTGGGGAGAGTGGGAGCTGCTACCAACTTTGTGCCCACTCCCTGGCTGCCAGGCTGGATATGGGAGCGCAGGGCTAGACTCCCGAGGAAGCGCTGGACTGGGATCCCCCTTCGCTGGTAGCTTTGACACAGCAGTTCTACTGCTAGGGGATCTAGGTGACAGCTCAGAGCTGCGCCTGTGCAAGGACTCAGGCTAGGCCTCACCTAAGCAAACAACCTCCTGGCCTAAGTCAGGACTGTTGAACCCCTAGTCACAATAAGTGACACGCCCCACACTGCACTGAACACAGCCATGCTTTGTGCAAACTCATTTTGTAAGGATGAGAATGTTTGGGGGATACTTTCCTTGAAGAATCCTCTGAATTGGACTTTATCAGATACAGTGTTAGAACCACTCAAAAATATATTTTGTAAACCATATAAATCCCCTAATAGGACTTCACTGAGGGAGAAGTGACAGAAATCTGCACACACAGATGTGGGTTGGTGCTGGATGACAAAACGATACATTTATACAGAGCACAGAATGTCTATAAGGAATGTGCAAAGGGCAGAAAACTTTAAAAACTTTAATTGTATACATCCAATTCTGGAGAACTACAGCTTGGTTTTTTTTTATGATCTTTCTCTAGGGCTGTTAGTTGATTGTGAAAGCAATTCAGTGGGTAGTAACCAGTATTTTTTTTTAATGGAATAGAAATAAAGTGGAAAATATCAGGATGCATTAAGCATAGTTAGGGTAAGTTTCACTTTGTGAGGTTTTCATTTCAGTTACATATGTGTATTAAGTGTATACTAGGTCACAATGGAAAATGAACTTTTTGTTGTTGTTGGTGAGACAGAGTTTTACTCCGTTGCCTGGGCTACAGTGCAGTGGTGTCATCATAGCTCACAGCAACCTCAAACTCCTGTGTTCAAACAATCCTCCCACCTCGGCCTCCCAAGTAGCTGGGACTGCAGGCGTGCACCAGCATATCCAGCTAATTTTTCTATTTTTAGTAGAGACAGGGTCTCACTCTTGCTCAGCCTGGTCTTGGACTCCTGGCCTCAAGCAGTCCTCCTGCTTCAGCCTCCCAGAGTGCTAGGATGACAGGTATGAGCCACTGTGTCTGGCCGAAAATGAGTTTCTTACTATGGATCCTAGTCACACTATTTTTTTTTCCCACTCAGTGTCTCTGGGCCTCAGTTTCCTCAAGGACTCTAGCTAACAATTTAATGCATTTGAAAGGTTTTGGGAAGGAAAGAAAGCACTCAACAACATCAAAAACAGAAGCCTTAGAGGTGAGGAGACAAAGATAGCCCCAGTAAAGAAAGGGGTCAGACAGCATACTGCTCCCTGAGGAGGGAGAGTAAATTACCCGATGGCACCCAGCACCAAGCAGGGCTGGGGAGGAGTATGCTGGAAGGGAACGGAGGACCACAGGACCCCCAAGCCCAGGAATTCAGACTCCTCAGGCCAAGCAACCACTGATATCAGACCAGCTCCTCACCCTGTCCATGGCCAACACCCAGCCAAAGCCACCTCTTCTCTCAATTCCTAAATGCTCCCTCACATCTACTATGGCCCTCCCAGGCAAAATTTTTTTTTTTTTAAGACTAGTCAAGTGCAGTAGTGAGGAGGGGGGAAAGTAGTAGAACAAGGAGTTCAATCTGTAACTGACTGTGAACAATCACGTGAGATAACTCACTACCTTCGGACCAGCCCCAGGCAAAATTTAAAATTAAGAGTATAAATTAGCCAGGCATGGTGGGTGGGTGCACCCTGTAGTCCTAGCTACTCAGGAAGCTGAGGCAAGAGGACTGCTTGAGCCTAGGAATTCGAGGATGCAGTGAGCTGTGATCATGCCACTGCACTCCAGCCTAGGTGACACAATGAGATTCTATCTCTAAAAAATAAAAATAAAATCTAATTATGTCCACCCCATAAATCTAATTATGTCCCTCTCATGCTTCAAACCCTTCATGGCTCCCTCTTGCTCCAAGGATAATGACTCAAATCCTCCTAGAGTGGGGCCTCTAAGGCCCTGGCAGGCTAGTCACAAACATCTTAAAGCCCCTATCCTAGAGCTTTGCTAAACCTGCAGCTGATTCTAACTTTGCCCCTATGGCCCTGAATAAATTCTGCTAGAGTCTTCACCAAGTGATCAAAGGTAGAGAGCAAAAGTTTCTTCTCAGTTCCTAGAAAGTGGCCCTGGATTCTGCCTTGTACTGAGAGACTCCCGTCTGCTCTCAGCCACACGCTGCCTCCCATCCATCAACAGTCCAGCCACTTACGGCAGATGCATATCTGTAAGCAAAATCTTCACAATCATCTTGAGTTTCTCGGCAAAGTTGGCATGGCTGGAAATTCCAGGGGCTGCCATGCTGAATGTGACCAGCAACACGGCCCCCAGGATGGTCAGTTGCTCCAGCTGTAGCTGTAGCTCTTGGAAGCGGGACTGGTCCATCAAAACCGTCTGTAATAAACACAAGAGAAGTCAGAGCTGAGCTGAGATTTGGGCTGGCCAGCAGAGGGCGGTGGGGCCACAGACCTCACTTGCCTCTGCAGTTTCCCTCATGATTTTTTAGAGTTGTTTCAGAGGTATGAGGGAGTCATGTATAGATTATCCTTCCATCTCAGAGTCCCTTCTCCCTGAGAAAGGATGCAGTATAAAGCACTCACTGAAGGCCGGGCGCGGTGGCTCAAGCCTGTAATCCTAGCTCTCTGGGAGGCCGAGGCGGGCGGATTGCTCGAGGTCGGGAGTTCGAAACCAGCCTGAGCAAGAGCGAGACCCCGTCTCTACTATAAAATAGAAAGAAACTAATTGGCCAACTAATATATATAGAAAAAATTAGCCGGGCATGGTGGCTCATGCCTGTAGTCCCAGCTACTTGGGAGGCTGAGACAGAAGGATTGCTTGAGCCCAGGAGTTTGAGGTTGCTGTGAGCGAGGCTGACGCCACGGCACTCACTCTAGACTAGGCAACAAAGCGAGACTCTGTCTCAAAAAAAAAAAAAAAAAAAAAAAAGCACTCACTGAGACAGACCTGGGGGATAAATCATGCAAGCTCTTCAGCTCTCTTGAGATCTATGGAAAATGGGGATTCCTACTTTGCAGGGCTGTTTTAAAGATGAAAAAGATCCTGTATATAAAGTAGCTGTCAGAGCCAGCACTTAATAAATAGGAGTTATATCATTAGAAAGGAAGGAGTGATGAGGTACAGAGCAAGAGTGACCAAATCATCCCAGTTTGTCCAGGACTATCCCAGTTTTAAAACAAAAACTTAGGCCAGGTGCTACAGCTCATTCCTGTAATCCCAGGACTTTGGGAGGCTGAGGCAGGAGGATCTCGAGACCAGTAATTTGAGGTTGCTGTGAGCTAGGCTGATGCCATGGCACTCTAGCTGGGGCAAAAGAGCAAGATTCTGTCTCAAAAAATATAAAAAAAGGAAAGAAATCCCCCAAGTCCCAAGCATCTATGAATTCTCCTCAGTCCCCAGCACACCAGGACAGTCACTCTATACGGAGCAATGGAAGGCAGGCATTCCTTGAGGACACGGCCTATACTTATTCACCTTGGTACCCCTTAAGCATCCAGCACAAACAAGGCTCCCAAAAACTGGTAAGTGAAGAAAAAGAAAAAAAATGGTAAATACATAGGGTAGAATTGACAGGTAACAACACAGAGCTGCCTGGACCCAAAAGCAGTCACCGACTGCTTCTCCATGACTGCTTCTCCAGTGTTAAAGACAGTCCTGGGACCTACCATGCCTGAGTGGGGTGAAGGAAATAGCAGAAAAACTTAGCAGATACAGCTTCTGATGTAAGTTGTTATAGATTAAGCAAATGAACTTTAAGGACTCATCTTGCAGTAAGAAACTGAGATATGCCAATCAAGACATGAATATTTGGGTCACAGCCCTGAATTCTTCTCAAGAAGTAAAAACTATCTCTGAAGACTAAGAATTATCTTGTTAGACAAATATGCTTCAATGGGCTTATCATCAGCATCCTTGTGACTTCATTTTGCTCTGTGCTTCCTAATAGTATACAGTATGTGAGTTTAGGATGCAAAAGATTTCCAAGGATCAATTCTGAAAGTAGATATCTGTTGCCAATAAAAACTACCATCTTCCCCATAGCTATTTTATAAGAGACACATTAGGCTGAGAACTTCCCTCCAGAAAAGAACATGTCACTATTCTAAAAGGAACACTTCCCTCCTCAATTCAATATCTTCTTTAAATCCTCCTCCAGCACAAAACAGAGAACTCAGAGGCAAGAGGTGAAACCTTAAGCTCACAACTTCTAGAAAGGACAAATAAGAAAGTTATGAGATATTTAAAGAAGTAGCAGGATCTATGGCTAGAGATTAAAAGCCCATGTGCCCTCAAAAAAGAGAGAAATTAGCTATTTACAGACGAAATTGGAGAATCCCTTCTTAGTCATTCCTTTAAAGAAGTACTACAGTTGGAAATAAAAGAAATATTGCTCAGCATGGAAGGGGAAGAAGTTTCCTTACATGAAGCCTTAAATAACACCACTGCTATGGTTTTGATCAAGATCAGTAAAAACAGGAGAAAAGTTCAGCAGCACAAATTGGAAGCCTCATACATTGCTGGTGGGAATGTAAAATGATGCAGCTGCTCTGGAAAACAGTTTGGCAGCTCCTCAAAATGTTAAACTTAGAGTTACCATATAACCCAGCAATTCTAATTCTGGGTACATAACCAAGAGAATTGAAAATGTGTCCATGCAAAAACTCGTACATGAATGTTCACAGAAGCATAATTCACAATAGCCAAAAAGGGGAAACAACTCAAATGTTCTTCAACTGATAAATGAATAAACACAATATAGTATATCCATATAGTGGAATGCATTATTCAGCCTTACAAAGGAAAGAAATACTGATACATACTACAACATAAATGAACCTTGAAGACTTTATGCTAAGCAAAATAAGCCAGGCACAAAAGGACAAACATTGTATAATTCCACTTACATGAGGTACTCAGAGTAGTGAAATTCAAAGTAGAATGGTGGTTGCCACAGGCTGGTGTAGTGAGGGGAAAGGGAAATTATTGTTTGACCAGAAGAGAGTTTTACAGTTTGGGAAGATGGAAATGTTCTGGGGATGGATAGTGGTGATGGTTGCACAACAATGTGAATGTACTTAATGCCACTGAACTGTATCGCTTCGAAATGGTTAAAATGGTAAATTTTATGCTATGTATATTTTACCACAAAAAAAAGGAATAAAGTACTGATATATGCTACAACATGGATAAACATTATGTTTAGTGTACAAAAGGCTAATACTGTATGAGTTCATTTGTATAAAATGTTCAGAATAGTCAAAGCCATAGAGATAGAACACAGACTATTCGTCACCAGCGGTTGCAAGAAGAGGGTAAAGGGTAGTGACTGCTGATGGGTAGGAGATTCTTTTAGGGGCGATGAAAATGTTCTAAATTAAATAGTGGTAATAGATGAAGAACTCTGTGAATATACTAAAAACCACAGAGTTGTACACTTTAAAAGGGGGAATCTTCTGGTATGCGAATTATATCGAATGAAGTTATTCTTTTTTAAAAGGTCAGCATACAAAGGAATATGAGCAGTTAGACTGCTCAGGAGCACCTACTTCAGGGAAAGGTCTCTGGAGGTGGTCCCATTTCAGAAGCTTCAGGTATGCGTAATTCTGGACAGCAACAGGACTCAGCCTGGGAGCGTCCCCACAGCCAGCAGCTCCTCCCCCAGCTGGCAGGGCATGTTTATACTTCTGATTCATAAGGTCACCTGAGGCTTCTTCTAGCCACTGGGTGACAAAGTCCAAGGAATCTGTGAAAAACAAAGCCGTGAACATTACCATGACATTGAGGAAGACTGCTTCTCGGAATTACTTTAGAGAAGACTGTCCTGGCAGTGTGTTATGGTATAGAGTGTGAACTTACGAAGCAAACAGAACGTGGCTGAAATCACAGTATTGCCAGTTACTAGTGAGTGATCTCAGGCAAGTCATAATCTGTCTGAATATCAGATTCCTAATATAAAAAAATGTATAACACCAACCTCACAGGTTCTTGCGAAACTAAGCAAGACAAGGAATATATAGCACCTAGCCAGGCCTTGCTACTCAGCAGGTGTTCAACAAACCTTTATTCTCTCCTTCCCGTCCTGACACTACAGGAGATGTGGCCGAAAGCTCTGATGACTCTAGCTCTGTGGGATGACAAGAATTCTTGCCCAGAGACAGATGGGATGAGACATGGAATAGAGTTTCTCTGTGTAAAGCATCCTCCACACTGATGATGAGGCTTTTTCTTTGTCTAGATCTTAACCTCCCATCAATCTGGTTAACTTTAGGCCTAGGGGGAAGTGTCTGGTATGAATTCACTGCCTTTGGAGCACAGTCGGGGGAAGCCCTCAGCTGGCTTTCAGCAGCCATCACACTCCCCCCGTTTTTCTAAGCTGAGTAATGCAGCAGGCACTTTCAGAGAAACAGACACTCAGAGAGAGAACATGAGGACCTCGTCCACACTATCTGAACAAAAGACACGTATGTCTGCCAGGTCCTGGGAGGTGTAGCGGCTCTGCCAGTGGAGGCCTCCTTAAGACCAAGTGGGCTGCCAAGGTCTCTGCTATAGTCTACTCTTTCACTGGGGCAAGAGGATGCACCTCTGGTCCTCTGTCAACACACTGATCACTCGAGCTCTCAGTTCTGACTGCGGGACCATCCAGCTTCACTCTTCCTTTAGCTTTCAACAGACAGCATTCTCTGTAGCCTACCGGCTTTAAAAAACAGTGGCTTTTATGCTGTGAATATGTACTTGATTCTGATGCAGGGATTACAGCTATGCTTCCGCTCCAGCAGTGAGTCCTCCACTGTGCCCTGGCTTCTAGGGCCCAGCTCTATTACAGAGGATCTTCAGCCTACAAAACCGCACACACCTGCACTCCACCCACCCTCATGCCCCATGCCCCCTCTGGGGCCTGGGCACAATGGCTGACACCTGTAACCCCAGCACTTTGGAAGGCCAAGGTGGGAGGACTGCTTGAGACCAGAAGTTCAAGACCAGCCTGGGCAACATAGTGAGACCCCATCTCTATTAAAAACACACATACAATCCTAGCACTCTGGGAGGCCGAGGCGGGTGGATCACTCAAGATCAGGAGTTTGAAACCAGCCTGAGCAAGAGTGAGATCCTGTCTCTACTAAAAATAGAAAGAAATTAATTGGCCAACTAAAAATATATATATATAAAAAATTATGTGGGCATGGTGGCACATGCTTGTAGTCCCAGCTACTCGGGAGGCTGAGGCAGGAGGATCGCTTGAGCCTACGAGTTTGAGGTTGCTGTGAGCTAAGCTGATGCCACGGCACTCTAGCCAGGGCAACAGAGTGAGACTCTGTCTAAAAAAAAAAAATACACACATACTGTATCCCTAGATGCCTCTTGAGGGCCACTACAATACTGGTGAGAGTGTGAGCTTGTGGTCAATCAATTCTGGTCAAAAATCTCTCAAAACCTGTTTCTAACATCTGTAAAATGAGGTTAAAAAATAATGCCTAGCTCACAGGCTTACTGTGAGGATTATATATAATAATGCATAGACATCCCTTGGCATAAGACTGGTACTAGTAAACGTTAGCCAGTCTTCTTCCACTATTCCTCTCTCTCCTCTGCTCTTTCCTGACTCTGCTCATCCCTAGCACCACCTCAGACTTCTCTGTCTGTGGCTGGATGAATCAACTGCTTGGGGCACTGAGTTAACTAATCTGGTCAGGCAACACAATCTATCTAGAGACTGCCATTTTCATCTTGTTACCAGCAAAGTTAGAGCCTAAACAGAATTCATGATAAATTGGATCTGAAGACTGAAATTTACCAAGAACATCAGCTGCTAACGCATAGACCAAAAAAAGCACTCTAGAAATTTAACACAGTTTTAGATTCTAATAGTCATCTGTTTTCCTGCGATCATCTGAGAGGTTCATAAAAATGAGACTTCCTGGGTGTGAAACCAGAGGATTTATGCATGTAGAACAGAAGCAAATGGAAACTTCCTGCTGTACCACACAGAGAGGAGAAAAGTGAATTAACATTCATAAGAAGTTTGTCACATTTCAAAAAATCAAGACCAAGAACATAATTTACCTCAAATTGGTGTTTTCATTAAAAAACTATTTAAGACGTCTTCATTCCTTTTCATTTCTAGTCTCATATCCTACTCACATTTCTCTTGTCAATTAAGTTTTCTTTTTAAAAAATTTGTTTATTTTATTTTAGTTTTGTATTTTTAAGAGATGTGTTGCTCAAGCTGGTCATCAACTCTGGGCTCCAGCGATTTTCTCACCTCAGCATCCAGACGTGCACCACCATGCCCGGAAATTAAGTCTTCTTTTCAATATTTAACAACTCAAGATGTAGTTCTAACATTTTGTGTTTTTCTTTCTTCAAATTATTGTCATACTACATTTCAGTTTTGTTCTGAAAATATCATTAGGCAACAAGCTACAGCAACTAAAATGAAAAACACAGACAATAAAAAAGTACCACAAAACATTAAACATACTTGGTTGCTTCTCCAAAAGTTCTTGAAACTTCTTCCTTTCATATTCAACTGACTGCTGCATGAGATGAGGTCTGATGCTACTGACAGCAAAGTTTGCCATGTCCACCTTCATTAGGTCCAACACAGAAAAAATTGCCCTGAAAGAAAAGAGACAAAAGGATTTAGAACTAAGCACTTACAAAGTAAACATAGCTTTAAAGAAAAAGAGATGAACTTTTTTGAGATAGTCTTTTCATCTAAGAAAGGGTAGCAAGAAAAGTTCGAAAAATCGTGAGAAAAGGAGATAAAAACAAATTTAGAAAATACAAATACTCAAATAATGGCGTGAAAGACTGTAAATTTTTTGGGGGGTGGGGACAAGTTCTTGCTCTGTCACCCAGGCTGGAGTGCAATGGCATGATTATAGCACAATACAACCTCAAACTTCTGGGCTCAAGAGATCCTCCTATCTCAGCCTCCTGAGTAGCTGGGACTACAGGCACATGCCACCATGCCTGGCTGATTAAATTTTTTGTAGTGATAACGTCTTACTATGTTGCCCAGACTGGTCTTAAACTCTTGGCTTCAAGCAATCCTCCTACCTTAGCCTCTCAAAGTGCTGGGATTATAGGTATGAGCCACTGCCTGGCCCGTAAATTTTTTTTTTTTTTTTTTGAGACAGAGTCTCGCTTGTTGCCCAGGCTAGAGTGAGTGCCGTGGCGTCAGCCTAGCTCACAGCAACCTCAAACTCCTGGGCTCAAGCAATCCTGCTGCCTCAGCCTCCCGAGTAGCTGGGACTACAGGCATGCACCACCATGCCCGGCTAATTTTATATATATATACATTAGTTGGCCAATTAATTTCTTTCTATTTATAGTAGAGACGGGGTCTCGCTCTTGCTCAGGCTGGTTTCGAACTCCTGACCTCAAGCAATCCGCCCGCCTCAGCCTCCCAGAGTGCTAGGATTACAGGCGTGAGCCACCGCGCCCGGCTTCGTAAATTTTTAAGCTACTGTTTCCCTCACCCTGCCTTTCCAGCCCAGAACTCATTCCTTGACTCAGGGTCAACTCCTGTAGTAGCACAGAGGAAGGAGAGAGCTCAATCCAGAGGTTAGGGCAGGAAGCCCACCACTCCAGTCTCTATTCTCATATAGGTTAACTCATTTTCCCAGGAAACAAAATTAACTCTCTCCTTTTACCTAATATCTCTTAGTTTTTGGACATGTTTATGCTCTAGTTCGAGTGGCATAATTGCTAGTCCTCACTCTGAACGTGCCAAGTGGGCAGACCTGACCTGGCCTGATGCCACAGATGCCTTTGACTCTGTCTGCCACGTGCCATAACCACTCTGCCATATATCAATAGTTGCCAAGTGCTACTTGTAGGAGGTGGCTAAGAGCCCAAGATACAGGTTTAGGTGTGGCCCTACACCGAAGTAGGAAAGGATCACATGTCCTCTGATGTCTCCATGCCCTTTGAAACTGACTGTGCATTATATGACAGAATAACCTCACTCACATAAGGTAATGACGTATGGGAAAGGATATACAGTCTGAGGAATAATTAAATCCTTCTCCGAATTCTGTCCATCTCCCAAACACACAGGGCAGTCCTCTCTTCCTGGAAGGCATCCTGCCTCTCCCTAGAGGCATTCCCAACAGCTCCCAACACTCAGTTAAAGGCCATCAAGAAACTGCCAACTGGTAGCTCACTGACTAGAAGTAACCCACAAACATGTTTTATGCTCACACAATGTTTTTTAAAGCCTGGGTTTCTGGCTTTTCCTGAAAAATCGTAAGATCTGGCAACGTGGGCCCATGCTCCATCATGACCACATCAGCTGGAGCTAAGAGGCACTGCCACTTCCTTTAGCTGAGGCATGTTCTCCTCCGTTTGCCACAGTCTCTCCAGTCCCTTTTTTTTTTTTTTTGAGACAGAGTCTCGCTTTGTTGTCCAGGCTAGAGTGAGTGCCGTGGCGTCAGCCTAGCTCACAGCAACCTCAAACTCCTGGGCTCAAGCGATCCTCCTGCCTCAGCCTCCCGAGTAGCTGGGACTATAGGCATGCGCCACCATGCCCGGCTAATTTTTTATATACATATCAGTTGGCCCATTAATTTCTTTTTTTTTTTTTTTTTTTTTTTTTTTGAGACAGAGTCTCGCTTTGTTGCCCAGGCTAGAGTGAGTGCCGTGGCGTCAGCCTAGCTCACAGCAACCTCAAACTCCTGGGCTCGAGTGATCCTTCTGCCTCAGCCTCCCGAGTAGCTGGGACTACAGGCATGCGCCACCATGCCCGGCTAATTTTATATATATATATATATATATAATTTTATATATATATATATATATATATAAATATATATCAGTTGGCCAATTAATTTCTTTCTATTTATAGTAGAGACGGGGTCTCGCTCAGGCTGGTTTTGAACTCCTGACCTTGAGCAATCCGCCCGCCTCGGCCTCCCAAGAGCTAGGATTACAGGCGTGAGCCACAGCGCCCGGCCCAATTTCTTTCTATTTATAGTAGAGACGGGGTCTCCCTCTTGCTCAGGCTGGTTTTGAACTCCTGACCTTGAGCAATCCGCCCGCCTGGGCCTCCCAGAGAGCTAGGATTACAGGCGTGAGCCACCACGCCCAGCCCCCAGTCCCTTTTTTTACAGTAGGAATCTGAGTTTGCTGTATTTCCCCAGAGGACTCTCTTCCAGGGAATTCCTCATTTAACTTGGCCAGATGGTAAGCTCGTACTATTTTATTTCTGATGTCCAGCACCATGCCTAGCACACGAGAGGTGCTCGATAAAAGTCTACTGAATGAATGAACAAATCAATAACTATATTTAAGAAATCTTTTCAATGCTTTTTTGTTTTTCTTTTTTCTGGGGCACTTCACAACATAATGCTTTCTAAACCCTGTGGTAGGCTGGACGCAGTGGCTCACGCCTGTAATCCTAGCACTCTGGGAGGCCAAGGCAGGCGGACTGCTCAAAGTCATGAGTTCGAAACCAGCTCTGAGCAAGAGCGAGACCCCGTCGCTACTATAAATAGAAAGAAATTAATTGGCCAACTAATATATATATATGTGTGTGTGTGTGTGTGTATATATATATATATGTAAATTAGCCAGGGATGGTGGCACATGCCTGTAGTCCCAGCTACTCGGGAGGCTGAGGCAGTAGGATTGCTTGAGCCCAGGAGTTTGAGGTTGCTGTGAGCTAGGCTGCCGCCATGGCACCACTCTATCCTGGGCAACAAAGTGAGACTCTGTCTCAAAATAAAATAAAAAAATAAAATAAAATAAAATAAAACAAAACAAACATTGAGGCCGGGCGCTGTGGCTCACGCCTGTAATCCTAGCTCTTGGGAGGCCGAGGCGGGCGGATTGCTCAAGGTCAGGAGTTCGAAACCAGCCTGAGCAAGAGCGAGACCCCGTCTCTACTATAAACAGAAAGAAATTAATTGGCCAACTGATATATATATAAAAAAAAAAAAAATTAGCCGGGCATAGTGGCGCATGCCTGTAGTCCCAGCTACTCGGGAGGCTGAGGCAGAAGGATCACTCGAGCCCAGGAGTTTGAGGTTGCTGTGAGCTAGGCTGACGCCACGGCACTCACTCTAGCCTGGACAACAAAGTGAGACTCTGTCTCAAAAAAAAAAAAAAAAACATTGAGGTAACTTGACAAGGCAGAGCATTTCTGTACATATGGAAGAAATGAGATAAGATATACCATCTGTTCTCTCTCTTTCATAAATGATATCAAGAATGCTGGAAATGAAAGACTTTTCTTTTTTTGCTTAAAACATTTGGAAAGCAACTTGGTAAGATGTAATGAGAATCTTAACACTGTTCATACTTTTTTACACAGTAAACCCATTTTAAGAACCTACCTTTAGGGAAGGGGTAAAAACCTACCTAATAGGTACAATGAACACTATTTCAGGTGAAGGGCACCCTAATAGCCCTGACTCAAGCCTTATAAAAGCTATTCATATAACAAAAACATTTGTACCCCCTTAATAATTTCACATAAGTGAAAAAGAACCTACTTTTAGAAATAACCTAAAATACAGGAAAAGTTTATGCATAAAAATGTTCATTGCAGGGGTAAATAGTAAATAATTATAGATGATCTGATTGTCTTTCTTAAGAGAAAAATAGTTAATTTTATCTATGCAAATGAATATTTTGCATTCATTGAAAATGCTTATGGAGAGTTTTAAAAAATAAGTTAGTCACAACAAGGCAATGCAAGAGATCCTTGTGGTGTTGGAACTGCTCAGAATCTTGACTGTGGGGGGTCACACACAAATTATACAGATGATAAAATTGTGTAAAAGTTAATATACATACACACAATTGAGTACAAGTAAAACAGGAAATCTAATATCAGTGAATTCTATTAATATCAGTATCCTAGTTGTGGTATTATTACTACAGCTTTGCAAAATGTCACCATTGGGGATAAAGCATACTGTATTACTTCTTACAACTCCATGTGAATATACAATTATATCAATAGAACTTTCAATCAAAAAATAAGTGAAATGATTAGGGTATAAAGTTAACAGGGGCCTACTTAGGTTCAACTGAATATTCAGACTAACAAGACCCCCATAGGCCACATGCTTGCATCATCTATTCACACAGCTTGCCAGCAGGCAGCACCACTCACTCCTCTTCAGCAGGAGTTACAGCCACCAGCAGACAGCTCAGATGTGAGGAGAGCCACATCAGAAGGGTGCTGGAGCCACCTGGCTTAAAAGCCTCATGTATCATAGGAGCCAATATATTTTGTAACAACTCTATAGCATGACTTCTAGAATCTCCATGACAGACATGCCCAGTTATTAAAGTTATTTCACTCAGAAAGTCCAATGAGTGGTGTCCGTCCCATTTAGTATTTATAGTTCATTATCATTCCTTTCAGTTCAGATGCAACTTACCAATCAGAGGTCACTTTCTCCATAAGCAATGTTGTCTAATACCATTTTGATGCATTAGCACCTTTATCTGTTTACAGGAAAACAGAGCTAGGGAGTTAACCAAAAGTCAAATTCTAAGGCAGCATCATGTCACTCCTTTATATTAGCATAAAAATTATATATATTTGATCATAATTACAGATATTTAAAATTAAATATTCAAAAGACTAAAAGAAGTTAATGTATACTATATATTAATAGGTTTATATCAATGATAAATTTCTTGAATTCCTTGGTTGTATTTTGATTACTTAGGAGAATGCCCACATTCTTAGCAGGTAGCTGTGTAACTATTTAAGGGTAAAATGTGATGTCTGCCATTAACCTTCAGGAAGTTCAGGGGGAAAAAAGTATATACGTACATACATACATACTCACACATATATGTAAAAATATAAAGCAAATGTGACCAAATATTAAAAACTGGTGGATCTACATGAATGATATATGAGTAATGATTGAATTGTTTCTGCAAATTTTCTTTAGGTTTGGAATTGTACAAAATAAAATATTGAGGGAATTTGACATATAAGCACATATTATATATCAAAATGATAAGCAACTGTGCCTCTGAGTGGTAAAATTATGAGTGAATTTCTTCCTTTTACTTTTCTCCATTTTATAAAATGTTTCCTTAAAAAATTTTTTTAATGCATGAGTATTAGACTTTAGGAAGTTGAAATTTGAAAGTAGCTCTAAATTTTAGGTGCACCGAGTATGATGAACATTTTTCCATACCTGAAAAGGGGCACTATTTCCTTAATGTCCTTTAGTTTCTTAACTTCCTCATCTCGAGCAGGTGCACACAGTGTCCCCATCATGCCAGTAATGAATTCTGCCAGCTTGGAAATATCCAGGGCCCCATTCTCTGCTTCTTGCTTTATCAGATCCAGATCCAAGACTTCTATTATCTGGTTTCTCAGTCTAGTGTGACCAGGCAGCAAGAAAGATAACAGAGTCTACAAGAGAACACAGCTAAGTTTAATCTAAGTTTCTTACACAACATTTATTATACATGGATTTATAACTATCCACATAAGGGCTTGCCAACTGCTACTATAATGTTGCACGTATTTTAACTTCTTATTCAACAAATCTACAGAAAAATATGTTTACAAATCATTTAGAATAGTTAAGCTTCCATTTAAGCTGTGGGTAGCAATTAAACGGATACAAGAAAAAAACGTTAATGATGAGAAAAGGAAAACACATTTATTAATGTGAGCCTGTGAGCCAACCACAGATGCCAATTTCCATGGAAACCTATCACCTTTGATACTATTTTTCAAGGAATTATAAAAATAGTCCTTCTACCTAAATCCTTCTCTATCCCAAATGCTCCATAGTGCTCATACCTATTAAAATTTATAAATAACCTAGAGGCCGAGTGTGGCGCAGTGGCTCACACCTGTAATCCCAGCACTTTGGGAGGCTGAGGCAGCAGGATTGCTTAAACCCAGAAGTTTGAGATCAGCCTGGGCAATACAGTGAGATCCTGTCTCTACAAAAACAAAAGAAAATTAGCTGGGTGTGATGGAGCATGACTATAGTCTTTGCTGCTAGGGAGGCTAAGGTAGGAGGATCACCTGAGTCCAAGGCTGCAGTGAACTACGATAGTGCCACTGCTTTCCGGTCTGGGCAATAGAGCAAGATCCTGTCTCACAAATAAATAAAGAAATAAAAACCTAGATTTTGTAAAATAACTTTTGCTGCCTTTAATGCCTTCAGGTTATCATGACTGCCTGAAATTAAAAATAAAGGAGAAGGGCATTAAGCCAAAAATACTCTTGAAGCCAGGCTCGGTGGCTCACACCTGTAATCCTAGCATTCTGGGAGGCTAAAGTAGGAGGATCGCTTGAGGTCAGGGGTTCGACCAGCCTGAGCAAGATCCCCTCTCTACAAAAAATAGAAAAATTGGCTGGGTACAGTGGCATGTGCCTGTAGTTCCAGCTACTTGGGAGGCTGAGGCAGGAGGACTGCTTGAGACCAAGGAGTATGAGGTTGCAGTGAGCTATGATCATGCCACTGCACTCTATCCCAGGCAACAGAGACAGACCCTGTCTCAAAAAAACAAAAAACAAATACTAGATCTACATTTCAGCAAGTAATTTATCTTCTTGATCCTTCAATTTTTTCCAAGTCTTCTGGTATAGTAACACAAAGGTTGACTAAACATTCCTAACAAACCAGAAAAGCAAAATTTGCTCTTTGCCTCACCTCTTTGATTTCTCCTAAAAGTTTGATAGCATGGTCATATGTTGGGGGGTCTTCACTTAGCTGGACACTTAAGCAATCCCAAAAAGCTTTATGTACAATCTCCTTCACTCTCTTCTGCAAGCTGGGTACAATGAAAAAAAAAGGCAAAAAGCAAAATATATGAGTTTCAAATCACTTTCAAAGGTACAAATTCTATGGGTTTAGGGTAAGAAATCTTAAAAATAATTTGGATCAAGGAAAGATTTCCCAACCATACTTAAACCAATGACATACTTTATTTTAGTTAGTGATTTTTTCCAATGAGTATTTCATAGGAAAGAATATCTTTTAACTAATTTGGTAGCCAACATTAATCCAACTAACAGCACATAACAGTGCCATATAATAAAAGAATACTGAAAAGTTCAGACCTGTTAATTTTTACTTCCCTGATACTAGCAAGTTTTCTAAGATATTTATAATTAAGTAGTTGGGTAGCAATTTAGCATGCAACAGGTTGAAGGACTTATTTCCTAAAATTATCTTATTACTATGCGATATATAGGACAATTGCTTAACTAGGTACCAAACTATAGCAACTTATACATAACATTTCATTAAAACCAGTCTTTATATCTTGAGAGTAAAACAAGTAATTCTTCATTATTAATGTGAAAAAGTACTATCTTTGCAGACATAATATCTATAAAGTCATATTTATAAGCTTCCTATGGGAGACACTATAGTTTGCCAACCCAGCAGCCATTCCGCCTTCTTTGTTAACAGAATCCCAGTGTTTTTTAGAGCATTATACTCTGTGATAATAAATCATGACTGATCTAATAAGCCTATCATAACAGTTCCATTTCTTTTTGCCAGACTTAAGTTTCCCAGGCTCACGTACAGCTGGGATAGCATGTGACCAAATTCTAACTAACAAAACATTAGGGGATGTCTGCTTTATGACTCCAGGGAAAGATGTTCCTCACCAACCAAAGAAGAGCCCTAGTTCACCTAACCTTTTCCCTCTTGCCTGCAATGCAGGTGTATGATGAGATGCTTGAAACTGCAGCATTCATCCTGCAACCATGAGGGACAGGCCATGAGAATCAGATACCGATCCAGAGTCCTGACATCAGTGAACTGCTGACAGGGCACATACACCCATATTTCCTTGATTCTAAAATGTTTTTTCTAACATTTTAACATCTCTGAAACTTGAATCTTTCTTAAAACCAATGGCAATCTTACAATTATAATGGGCAGTGTTTTTTCTTTCTTATGATGGTACATTTTTTTTCACAGGCGCACCTTACAATCATTAGAGTCTTAGGTTCAACTAAAAAAATGATGTGTGCCAGGTAGCAGGGACACAGAGAATAAGCCACAGTCCTTGCCTTCGTGGAGTTTACAATCTGGTGAAGAATGCAAGTAAACCAACAACTATAGTACACTGTGATTGCTGCAAATAAATGAATGAAACAATGCAGTGAAAACACAAAATGAGGCAGCTAAATCCTGTTGAGTAGGGAAAAGCTGACATGAAAGACTTTCACAGGAGAATTGTGAAATCCCTCTTTATTTGCATTTTGAAGGATCAGTGTTTCTGAGATCCACTTTTGAACTCTAGTAATTCCACGTATGGGAATATTTTTTAGCAACAATGTACAAAAGAAAAATATATTTGAATACATTAGCATCAATTGAAGAAAACATTTCCAAAACTGGGAAATGACAGTGCTCTACTAAATAATATAACTTAGTAACTACTTTACCTGTCTTCTGGTAATTCAACTGGTTTAATCTGAAAGTCTCCATTTACTACAATTTCATGGGCTAGAGCCATGTTAGTGACTCCTTTTGCTGTCTCTAGAAGTTCTTCTACTGTCACAAATCGAGGAGGACTAGCTGTAAAAAAAAAAAAAAGCAAGAAATTTGCTTTTCTAGATTAGAATTTCTATTAAAATAAGGAGAAGGCAGTGGTTCTGATACCAGGCAATAATTTCAGTTATGCCTCTATTAAAATGTTCTGGCATTTTCAAATAGCAACAGAATTTTACCTATTTTATATTTGTTTTTTCTTTTAATCTAGAGTCCTAAAAGCAGAGACCATTTATAATACTCAAAACATCTGGTTTTTACCAAGACTGGACAGTGGAAAATGATTACAGTAAATTGACACTTTGAAAAAAGTTACAGATTATCATCTTCCCAATAAAATGAGGATTTTCTAATCCTTTTGCCTCCTATCTACCGGAAAAGAAATAAAAAGATTTAAGATCTTCTCTTTTGCTCTCATCAGTTTACTTCTGTACTACTGCTAACACTGTGCCATGAATGAATCTCCCCAAATTAGCATTAAGTTCTATAGGGTGCCAGGTGCTATTTAAACAAAGCTAAAACCACCACTTCACACTAAGACAGAACATGAGAGCTCTGAAGCTGACCAATGAACAGATCAGAACTGTCACAAAATTTTGTGACACAAACATTTTGTAGAATGCAGGCAAACTGAGTCAAAGACTTCGGAAAAAGTCATCTTTGGGTTGGGTGTGGTGCCTCATGCCTATAATCCTAGTACTTTGGGAGGTTGAGGCAGGAGGATGGCTTGAGACCAGGAGTTTTGAGACCACCTGGGCAACATTCTGAGACCCTATCTCTACAAAAAATACAAAAACTAGCCAGGTGTTGTGGCACGTGGCTGTAGCCCCAGCTACTCAGGAGACTGAGGCAGGAAAATCACTTGAGCATAAGGAGTTTGAGGTTGCAGCAAGCTATAATAACAACACTGCACTCTAGCCCAGGCGACAAAGCAAGACTTTCTCAAAAAAAAAAAAAAAAAAAAAGTTATAAAGATCTTCTTAGGTTAGTTATTTTCCTTCTCTTTTCTTTTGCTCACTAAAAAAAGGAACCAAACCTAAGAGGTGGTCATATCCTGTTTGGTAGAAATTTTTATTTGGTCACTTAAGGGGAAGTTGGGAAAACTCTCAAAATTCCTCCTCACAAAATTCTTCTCAGCATTTCCAGAGAATATTAATAAATAGAATAAATCTAGCTTCATGGATATTGGCAAAATATAATAAATATCCCAAATCAAAACCCACAAAGATCTTTTTAATTCTCAAGATATCAATTTTCTGCAAATAAATCTATTAACCACAATCCCATCAAAACCTCAGCAGGCTTTTTAGTTGAAATTGCCAAACTGATTATAAAATTTATATGGAAATGCAAAAGACCTAGAAAAGACAAAACTTTTTTTTTTTTTTTTTTTTTTGAGACAAAGTCTCACTTTGTTGCCCAGACTAGAGTGAGTGCCGTGGACTAGAGTGAGTGCCGTGGCGTCGGCCTGGCTCACAGCAACCTCAAACTCCTGGGCTCAAGCGATCCTGCTGCCTCAGCCTCCTGAGTAGCTGGGACTACAGGCATGTGCCACCATGCCCGGCTCATTTTTTCTATACATATATTAGTTGGCCAATTAATTTCTTTCTATTTATAGTAGAGACGGGGTCTCACTCTTGCTCAGGTTGGTTTCGAACTCCTGAACTCAAACGATCTGCCCGCCTCAGGCTCCCAGAGATCTAGGATTACAGGTGTGAGCCACCAGCACCCGACCTGACAAAACAATTTTAAAAAAGAAAAACAGAGAACTTAAGCTAACTGATTTCAACACTTAATATAAAACTTACTTATAATCAAGACACTATATTTTTGGCATGTGGACAGATACATAAGATCAACTGAACAAGGCAGAAAAATCCAGAAATTAGTATACATGCACATACACACACATATGTATGTATGTATATATGTGGTCAATAGATAAGGATAGGTTTTTGTTAATCAAATGGTACTAGAATAATTAGATTTCTATATGTAAAAGAGGCCGGGCAAGGTGGCTCACGCCTGTAATCCTAGCACTCTGGGAGGCCAAGGTGGGCATATTGGGAGGCCAAGGTGGGCATATTGCTTGAGGTCAGGAGTTCAAAACCAGCTCTGAGCAAGAGCGAGACCCCGTCTCTACTATAAATAGAAAGAAATTAATTGGCTAACTAATATATATAGAAAAAGTTAGCCGGGCATGGTGGCGCATGCCTGTAGTCCCAGCTACTCGGGAGGCTGAGGCAGTAGAATTGCTTGAGCCCAGGAGTTTGAGGTTGCTGTGAGCTAGGCTGATGCCATGGCACTCACTCTAGCTTGGGCAAAATGAGACTCTGTCTCAAAAAAAAAAAAAAGATTTCTATATTCAAAAGAATTACCCTCACATGATAAACAAAAACTCCAAATGCACCATAGTCCTAAATGTAAGAGCTAAGACTATCAAACTTCTAGAAGAAAACATAGACAAAAATCTTTGTGATCTTGGATTAGCCAAGATACAAAAAGCTCAAACTACAAAAGAATAAATAGATAAACTGGACTTTTTCAAAATTTAAAACTTTCACTCTGTGAAAGACTATTAAGAAAATGAAAAGGCATGAAGTTATACAAAGGCATTTTCTTAATGCCTTTTCTCCTATTCCACAGGAGAAAATGTCTGCAAAGCATAAATACAATAAAAGACGTATACCCAGAATATACAAAGAACTCTTACAATTCAAATAGAAGATAAAGAACCAATAAAAATGAGCAAAGGATTCGAACAGACATTTCTCCAAAGATAATATACAAATGGCCAGTAAGCACAGGAAAAGATGCTCAACATCATCAATCGTTAGGGAAATATACATTAAAATCACATAGATACCACTATATATCCAATAGAATGGCCAAAATTAAAAAGACTAATCATACCAAGTTCTGGCATAAACATGGAGTATGTGTAACTCTCACACATGGATAGTGGGAATGTAAAATGATACAGTCACTTTGGAAACCAGTGTGGAGGTTTCTTATAAAACATATACTTATGACATGACCCAGCGATCCCACTCCTGAATCTTTACCCAAGAAAACTGAAAGCATATGACGTGCAAAGACTTGTACTCAAATGTTAATAGGAGCTTTATTCATAACAGCCAAAACCTGGATATAATCCTGATGTCTATCAACTGCAGAATAAACAAATTACAGTATAATACCATATAATGGAATACTACTCAGCAATAAAAAGGAATAAACTATTAATATATGCAAAAATGTGGATGAATTTCAAAAGCATTATCCCAAGTGAAAGAAGCCAAATACAAAAGACTACATTCAGTATGACTCCAGTTATATGAAGTTATACAAAGGGCAAGATTATAGTGACAGAAAGCAGACCAGTGGTTGCAAGGGCTGGGGGTTGGGAGGAAAAGTTCACTGCCAAAGGGCGCAGGGAAATTTGAGAGGTGCTAGAAACATTCTAGCAGCTCATGATTATAGTGGTAGTCACGCGACTGTAAATGTATTTGTTAAACGCCATCAAACTGTACACTCAAAATTGGTATATTACATACAAATTATGCCTTAATAAAGATTTAAAATTTCTAAGACACATACACACACATATACTGATTATTAAATTCCTTCAATTTCATATTTTCTGTTACTAGTTATCAGAAAATGGAATGTCCACTGCGGGGATGTTAATATCAAGCATTGGGAGTTATGAAACACCATCAAATTCTTAACTCTTACAAAGAAATTCAGAGATCGTCATTAGGGCTTCCAAGTTTTTAACTCTGGTTTTATAAAAACAATCAAAGTCTCATCTTAAATTTATGAAAGTAACAGAAACGCATCAAGTTCTCTGAGTAAATTTGCTATTTCTCAACAATTTTAGGCATCTTGGTAATAATAGATACTGTTACTACGCTGCTTAGTCATGAAACACAATGGACAGAGTAAATCAGGAAGAAATTCAACTTCTTCTAGACTCTGTTGGATATAACCTTGAAAAATCATTTAAATTTCCCAGGGTCTTTGTTTTCTCACATGCAAAAAGATGATGGGCCAGGCACAGTGGCACACACCTGTAATCCTAGCACTCTATGAGGCCAAAGTGGGAGGATCGCTTGAGTTCAGTAGTGTGAGAAATGCCTGAGCAAGAGTGAGACCCTTTTTCTACTAAAAATAGAAAAATCAGCCAGGTGTGGTGAGGTGCGCCTGTAGCCCCAGCTATTGAACAGGCTGAGGCAGGAAGATTGCTTGAGCCCTGCAGTTGGAGGTTGCAGTGAACTACACTGCATTCTAGCTGGGGCAAGGCAACAAGCAAGACTCCCCCCCCCAAAAAAGAGAAATGAGACTTAAAGGTGTTCTGTGAAAAATAAGAATCCTTGGCCGGGCGTGGTGGCTCACGCTTGTAATCCTAGCACTCTGGGAGGCCGAGGCAGGCGGATTGCTCAAGGTTAGGAGTTCAAAACCAGCCTGAGCGAGACCCTGTCTCTACTATAAAAATAGAAAGAAATTAATTGGCCAACTAATATATATATGTAAAATTAGCCGGGCATGGTGGCGCGTGCCTGTAGTCCCAGCTACTCAGGAGGCTGAGGGAGGAGGATTGCTTGAGCCCAGGAGTTTGAGGTTGCTGTGAGCTAGGCTGACGCCACGGCACTCACTCTAGCCTGGGCAACAAAAGCGAGACTCTGTCTCAAAAAAAAAAAAAAAAAAAAAAAAAAAAAAAAAAAAAAAAAAAAAATAAGAATCCTCTAAGTTCTAGGCAAGTGTATAGTCAAGTGTTTTGGGCATACTTGGGACAAAACAATAAGTATAATAAATAAGAATAGCAAAGTTGCACTGCAAAGCAAATACTGGGGCTTGACGCACTAAGATCAAGCTTGAGTTGGGGGACTTGCTTTTGCATACTAATGTTTCCATTTCAAAATAATGCTTCCCAGAAATATTGCCACTTATTAAATATTTTAGACCTCCAGGATTATTTAGAAATGGGTAAAAGAACTAATGTTGCATCTGCAAAGTCCAAGTGTCTACTGTATAAGAAAATTGATTTATATTGTTTGTGCTTAATATATGTGTTTCCTTTAGATGTTAAAATTTTAATATTCTGGCCGGGCGCGGTGGCTCACGCCTGTAATCCTAGCTCTCTGGGAGGCCGAGGCGGGTGGATTGCTCGAGGTCAGGAGTTCGAAACCAGCCTGAGCAAGAGCGAGACCCCATCTCTACTATAAATAGAAAGAAATTAATTGGCCAACTAATATATATAGAAAAAATTAGCCGGGCATGGTGGCGCATGCCTGTAGTCCCAGCTACTTGGGAGGCTGAGACAGAAGGATTGGTTGAGCCCAGGAGTTTGAGGTTGCTGTGAGCTAGGCTGACGCCACGGCACTCACTCTAGCCTGGGCAACAAAAGTGAGACTCTGTCTCAAAAAAAAAAAAAAAAAAGAAAAAAAAAATTTTAATATTCTTTGATTCCTGTCAAGATATATATTGAATTAAATGTTTTAGATAAAATATTAATACTTGGCTTAAGAGAAAATGTTATGTACCTCAAACAGAAGTACATAATTGTATATTGCCTATCACCCATTTTTTATTTTCAGTCTCTGTAAAATATTTATTAAATTAAAAATAATAAATACTCTTTAAAAAAATCAGTACTGAAAGAACATCAGACAACCAGGAAGAAGAAAGTTTTCAGGAGCTGCTTAAGTTAGACACTACTTAAAAGCAAACTGATTAATGAAGGGTACCTGATCAAGAAAGAAAAAAGCTACAATTCTAAGACATGATCAGGATGTTACAGATCTATGCACAGAGGAATTATATTCATTGCATAAAAATTATAGGGTTGTGGAACTTTTTATTTTTTGAGAGTTTTCAAATTTGCCAATTTCATAAATGAGAACTTTTTTTGTTGTTGTTGAGACAGAGTCTCACTCTGTAGCCCAGGCTAAAGTGCCATGTCGTCACCCTACCTCACAGCAACCTCAAACTCCTGGACTCAAGCAATCCTTCTGCCTCAGCCTCCCGAGTAGCTGGGACTACAGGTATGTACCACCATGCCTGCTAATTTTTTCTATATATTTTTAGTTGTCTGGCTAATTTCTTTCTATTTTTAGTAGAGATCGGGCCTCGCTCTTGCTTAGGCTGGTCTCAAACTCCTGCTCTCAAATGATCCTCCCACCTCAGCCTCCCAGAGTGCTAGGATTACAGGCATGAGCCACCGTGCCTGGCCATAAATAAGAACTTTTAAAGCTGTGGACAACACAGATTTATTTCAACTTATGAAAAGAGCCTGCGTTGTAATAAGAGCCATGAAAAATAGTAAGGTTAAGCTGGACACAGTGGCCTGTAGTCCCAGCCACTCAGGATGCTGAGGTGGGAGGATTGCTTGAGCCCAGGAATTCAAGAAGTCCAGCCTGGGCAACACAGTGAGGCCCTGTGTCTTTAAAAAAAAAAAAAAAAAGTAAGGTTACATATATCCTACTCAAAATTTTATCTTATTATGTGATATAAAGCTAAAGCTGTTACTAAATTCTGTTATAGGTTTGTGCACTGATGCCCTGTTAGAGAAACTGAAAAACACATTAAGTTAAACATGGCCTTTGGGAGGCTGTCAGACAGATTCCAAAGTAAAATGAAGTTCTAATTTAGAACAGTTGTACTCTCTACCTTTCTTTACTAAGGTGTCCTGGGATCTGAGCAGTCTACACACTCTAAAAAGATGCTTTTAGCCACATAAGTGGATGGACATTTATAGAGGGCAACTGTCACTGAAACAACTACTCTAGTATAGTAAGGCCATGGTAAAGATTATCCATATAACTTTATTACACTGGATGGAAACTGCTTGTTAATTTGTCTTCCTCAGGAGACTGCAAGCTCCACGAGGACAGAGACAATATGTGTCTTGTTCACTACTTAATTTCCAATACACAGTACACACTCAATAAATATGGAGACACCATAATTCAAAGTTTAGTCATGAGCTTTACAAATGTAAGAACTCATGTCTTCCATTCAACTAAGATTACTGGGATCTACTAATTAAACTCACAAGGACCTCATTTAATAAATCAAAGTAATAACTGGGAAATATTAACCAGAATATAACAAATGATTTGTGTGTCATCTGAATATGGCATCTTTTATTGGTCAACTAGGTGATTAAGTTAGAAAAGAAGTTGCTTTGTGAGCAGAGGATTAAAGTGTATGGAAGTACAGGATCTTAGAGGAAACATTATTAAGTTACAGTTGATTGATCCTTACTCTAAGGATCTCTATGTTTAAAGAACAGATCATCTTTTAGAATCAAATCACCACCTCAGATTAGTGCCAACCAATTCTTACAAGCCAGCCATTTTTCCTTTTTCAGTATTCTTCATCAGTTACCAACAGCAATTCCACCCTTAAAATACTACTCTGTGTTATAATCTGCAAATAAATGTTATTTTTTTGCTATTTAACATTTTAACTTGTAGAATTTCAGGTGTGATTTTAGAATTTCTTTAAACTCAGCAGCTACACATTTATAGAGTTTGGGGGAAATGTCTGCAAATTGTTAATTTTATATTTTGTTAAATTCTTATTTACACTTTATGTGGGCAATGATGTCTCCTTACTTGGTCCCCAAATGATGGCGTCTTAGCTTTACCTTTTAAGTTCATTGTCCTGTACCTACCTATTAGTACAAGGAGAAACAGCAAGGAAGCCTAGGGCATTGATTTTGAACCTTATTTTGGTATGGACCTCTATGAGAATTTGATGAAGCTCCCATGATCTTCCTCTTAAAAAATGCATATACATACAAATGTTGATGTACCTTTTTGGCTGTTTCTGGATCCCCTAAAACTTGATCAAAGGTCCCAGAATACATATTCTGCCTTAAGGACATAACTACACACAATTTCAGATAACATAGCCTAGTACTGGTTTGACATTAATTTGGAGTCATGCATCAGGCTGACAGGATGCCAAAGGCAAAGCCACTAATCAAAGAATGAAGACCTAAACCAAAAGTTCTCCTTTATCAGAAACTATAGGTAGTAAAACTATTATGTTAGTAGTACATATCCACATCACAGCAATCAATCCCAGCATCTTCAAATGCAACAGATGACATGTTAGTAACGGCAACAATTACTATTTACTGAGCATGTATTATGTGCCAAGCACTATTCTAAGTGTTTTATAGGAATTCACTTAATCTTTACAATCACCTTAAGATAGGCGTATTTTCCTTATTTTAAAGATGGGAAAACAAAAGCTCTCTAACTATACATATTTGAGATGACACCTAACACGCGCATGATAGACTATACTATTTTTTTTTAATTCCTAAACTAGAGATAGAAGGCTGCGCTATTAACAGCATGTTTTCCTAGACACAATTTGACCAAATAGTTTATTTATCAAAATCTACGTGATAATAAACCATGATAACATAGGGTCCACTAATGTTTGCTATAATACTATGTTGGGCTGGGCACGGTGGCTCACGCCTGTAATCCTAGCACTCTGGGAGGCCTAGGCGGACGGATCGTTTGAGCTCAGGAGTTTGAGACCAGCCTGAGCAAAATCGAGACTCCATATCTACCAAAAGTAGAAAAAATTAGCCAGGCATGGTAGCACATGCCTATAGTCTCAGCTACTCAGGCGGCTAAGGCAGGAGGATCGCTTGAGCCCAGGAGTTTGAGGTTGCTGTGAGCTAGGCTGACACCACAGCATTCACTCTAGCCAGGGCAACAGAATGAGACTGTCTCAAAAAAAAAAAAAAAAAAAAAAGAGAATTACTATGTTGACTGGGAAGGGCTTTTATCATTTTAGAAGAAACACACCTCAAAACCCAAAAAATGTCTGTACTTCTTCCAAATATGTAGAATTACTGATCATCTATATTTTAAAGAGATAACAACAATACTGACATTCTTAGACTATGACATTCCCTCTTAAAACTTTCATTCTTGGACTCACTTCAAAAAGCGTAAGTATTCCTAATAAAAGACATGAGTAGAGGCAACTGTTGGGAATACATGCAGAAATTACCACCCTTTCATCTACAAAGTTTGTTCCCTGCCAGGGATCTGAAATGACTTCACATTTCAGCAAACTTAATCCCCTCAACCTTGTGGGAACTGAGCCCCCAGGCAGTGAAGTTAGGGTGTGGTGAACTCACATTTTTTTAACCTGCACAAACACAGTCCTGGCTGGAATCAGCCTCAGACTTTCAAACACTCTTTTAATTAAACTGCAGTTTGCACTCCACCCTCCTATTTCTCAAAGCACCTCAGAGGAACTGAAATGTCACTGAGGCTGGAGAGAGAGAGACATTCCAGACATTATTCTAAAATTTTAATTTCCAATGCAATTGAAAATCCACAAGTAACTAGGCTGCCAGTTGAGAAACTGATGCTATTCTTAAATGCTAATTATTAGCAATGTTAGCATACTATTAGAACCTAGTTCAGGGCCACACGCACAAGGAGGCCTAATAAAAATATCACCTAAAAACAATAATATGGCTTCACCAAAGTCAATTTGCTTACAGTGAGGTCTTTGTACTCTTTGGGGGCTAGGAGAGCCCGACTTTATTTTTTTCTGTAAAGCTTCATCAGAACTTTCCACAGCATCTTCAAGGCCTTGCTCAGAATCATTTGATTTTGATTTTCCTGCTTCGTTTATATTGGACTTGTCAAGGTTTTCAGACATTCTCAATTAAGTTTATTCACTTTCCTAGGAAAGAAAAAAATAATGAACCAAAAGTGTCCTAGCTCTGTTACCAACTAGGAATGTGACTCTACTAGGCAAATCATTTAACCTCTTTGAGTTTCTGTTTTCTCATCTGTAAAATAAATGGGCTTGCTAAGATCTTATCCAGCTATAATATTCCACTTCAATGATTAAACAGATATTTGTAAAATGACACTTGTAATTTATCAAATTTATGGCTCTCAGACAGTAATAAGTAAGAATATTTTCGTCCCACTCCTGAGTAGCATGTCACAAGACAGGGTCTTAAACTATTAGAAGACACACTATAAACTGCTTGTTTTTTTAATCAAAGAGAGTGATTTAACTTAAATTATTTACTTTCATTCCTGAGAGCAGATAGGAAAACTCCTTGGAAATATTGCTTTTAATCAGGCTTCCAAGTGAATCCACTGGGCTGAGGAGTTAATTCCCTGTTCTTATCATGTGGATAAGATACCTGGGGATGACAGAAGGTAGAATCTTATAAAGTATTTAGGAGGAATGTGTAGGGCAAATATTTTTATTAACCTCCTTGCCAGTAAGTAGGAAAAGACGGGGAATACAAAAGAAAGTTAACAGAGAACCATAATATATGTCGTTGGGTGGGGTTTTCATTTTTTTAGTTACTGATTAGAATAGGAACAACACCTGACACTTTGGCTTGTGCTACTTAATAAAGGCCTCTTTTAATTACACTAAAACATTTTGTCATGTTTTCTCCCTGCCTAGGGTGCTCTATTCCTGGGGTGTTTCTAATTAAGGGAGAAGAAAGATACAGTGCTTCTGCATTTACTGAAAATAATTAACATTTGTATCATTAGCACTTGAAGATCACAAAACATTTTCATAAACACTAAGTAGACTTTATTACACACCTGGAAGGTAATCAAGGGATCAAAAGAAATGTAGACTGCCTTGGAGGAGTTGGCAGACTGTCTTCTCCACATTAGAGAGAGGAGAATCACTTGATATAATTATCTGAAATTTCAGAAAACTCCATTAAACAGAATAAAGTTACTGGAATTGAAATTTTCAGGCCTGTATTATTAGTATAAAGGTTGTTTTTCCTTTGTGTTCCCTCTTTCAAGTCCCACTTTAGCTTCCAACACCCATCTCTTCTCTGTCCTAAATCCTATCAGGGTCTGGAAATGCTCTATGATCCAAAGGATAACATTACCAGTATATTCTATAAGAATGGACAAACAAAAGCACTTCTAATTTTATCCTCTTCACATGCTGAAAAGGAGCCCAGAAAAGATGAAGTAATTCATTCTGTGCAGTGAGGAGGAAAGGCAGGATTTCTAGATCTCTAATACACAGCTTAGTAAACTAACCCCATCCTTTTAAGATTCAGCTCAAGTCCTATCTCCTCTCAGTACACTTCCTGGACCTCAACGGTGTTTGCCCCTTTCTCTGAACTCCTGTAGGCCTAGTTACTAGACATCTGGCATTCATCATTGCCTTAAATCCAATTCAAAACATGCTTATTTAAATAGGAATAGAAAGATGAAGATACATAATATAGAGGAGGAGACAGACATGCTTACAAGGAACCATAATGAAACTTAAGCCTTAGTGGCATTATGAAATTGCCCAGGGAATACATACAGCAGAGGAAGAAACTAATTCTGTCTGGGAGAAGGTTGGAAAAACACTCCTAGAAAAGGTGGCATTTGAACTGATCTTTAAAAGGATTTCTCCCAGTTAGAAAATGTCTGGAGGGGGAGAGGAGGTGAAAAAGGGGGCATTTCACTCAGAGGGCAGAAACCAAGGCGCATGAAGATGACAAGAGGAAGTGGCAAGTGAGGATGCTGGAAAGATGCGTTGGGACCAGATAGTAAAAGTGCTAGTGTTTATTTTTTTTTAAAACTCTTCACCTAGATTTGAACTTAAGAGTCAGGACCAACCATAGTCCTCACACATGCTCCACGCGTATAGATAGATCTATGTCCCCAAATAGATACCCATTAAGTTATTTGTTGATAGAGATGAATCCCTGTGTCATCTCTGCGATGGCAGTGTCTTTGGGAGGGCTGGGCATTGGTCTCAGACATACCTGGGTTCCAATTTTGCCTCTTTACTATGTCTGTTACTTCAGTTTCTTCATCTGTAAAATGGAGCTACCTACTTCCTCGGTTTGGGGGAAAATTACGCGAGAGGTTGAGCATAACAGAGGCTGGCACACGATAGACTTTCCACAAATGGTAACTATAATTAAAGAGCTATAGGAGGCATCCAGAAACCATTTAAATGCTTACAGTGCGCTCATTCATTCCACAATCACCAACCCGACTATGCCTACAAGGGGAACCGAGGGGAGGAGGATCTTCGCACTTGCCCTGAAGACGGGCGTCCGTCGGGGCTGCACGCCGGCCTAAGCTGGACTCTAGAGACTCCCTAGCAAAAGGGGTCTTTCAGCAAAAAAGGGGGGGGGAAGCTCTGTCCGCCAGAGTCACTTCCTCTGGCACTCAGTGCCACTCACGCCGGCGTCCAGATTCCGTTGTAAACAACTGTTTGGGCCGGCGAGGGAGTGGCAGGGCGGGGAGCAAGCGATGGCAGCGGGGCGCGCCCGCAGGGCGGCCTCGAGGGTGGGCCTCCACCCGCACACAGTCCATGCCTCTTCCTCGCCGTCACCAAACCTGACGGGAAAAGGCAAAGAAACGCCTGTGATTTCGACCTCGCGCCTCCCGTGCGGGCCCCGCCAACCTCTGCGCCGGCTCTCCTCACCTGCCGCGGAGTCGGCGTTCTCCCTTCAGCCGCTCCCGCCGTGAGTCAGGTGGGGGCCGGCGCCGCGGGGCAGGCGGGAACTACGCGCAGGCGGCAGGGGCGGTTCAGCCTCTGCCCCTCCGAGGCCGCATCCCTCGCCACGCCGCGGGCGGTCCTCCCAGCCCAGCTCTAGTGGGCACAGGCCAGAGCGGCCGCTCCTCAGAGTCGGGAAGGAGGAGGCTGCTCTTAGCCGCTAGGCGCCGGCTCAACGCAGGGCGGCGCCATATTTTGTACGGAAAGGCGGGCGGCTCTTTCCCCTGCTTGCCAGGGGGGTTGAGAAACGGTGGCTCGGCGCTGGGCGGCGCCATATTTGTGTAGGAAAAGGCGGAAGGTGAGGCCGGGTGCCTCCTAAGAAAGCTCAGTGGGCAGTGGCTCCGGGCCGGGAGTCGTCCGCCCCACGCAGGGAGGTGCCATGTTTCCGTACGGAAAGGCGGAGGCGCGGCCACGTGCCACGTTCCCGCTGAGAGGGTGGGCGACGCGAGAGGAAAGCGAGGCGGTGAAGGCGCCGACTTGGTCAAGTGAAGGAAAAGGAGGTCTCCCAGGAGTAACCGCATTCACAGTTTCTCTGGCCTTGAAATTTAAATAGTCAATCGTCTTTGTAGCTGCACAAACTTTATTCCCCTTCTCTCATTTTGGCTGTTAAAAAAAATTTACGCCCACCACCTAGACAGCCAAATCTCAATGGCACAGGTTCCGTTTTTGAGAGTCCTCTTTGTCTAAGTGACTGCTGCATGTTGTGTGTAGGAAGAGCGAGACTTGGGCTCTGAAGATGGAAGGCGGGACAAACGGTTTCCTTCAGGGCTCAGCTTGGTGTAGGTAGTTCCTAAGCACGTTAAGCGCTGAGAGCTTTGTATGCTTAGTCTGTGTTCCGGAAAGGAAAAACACTTTCCTGGTGTATCACGTCAAGAAAAGCCTATTTTGGAGCCTCATCTCCTGACTATCGCAGCGCTGCTCCAGGAAAACCACACTTTTCTCAACCTGCTGCAGTAAAATAGCAGACCAGGAGCATAGGAAGTTTGTTATTGTGCTCAATATCAAAAAATAAAAGGCATGTGACTCTTAACTATTAATTTCATGCCTTAAGCAAAATGAAGGTAATGTCTCCTACCTGTAGACTATAAAACAGGTTTAAACAACTAGAACAAAGCAGATGGGGTGGAAATAGAGCTTTCAAACACTACTTTTATTTATTTTTTATTTTTTTGAGACAGAGTCTCGCTTAATTGCCCAGGCTAGAGTGAGTGCTGTGGCGTCAGCCTTGCTCACAGCAACCTCAAACTCGTGGGCTCAAGCAATCCTCCTGCCTCAGCCTCCCCAGTAGCTGGGACTACAGGCATGTGCCACCATGCCGGGCTCATTTTTTCTATATATATATCAGATGGCCAATTACTTTCTATTTATAGTAGAGACGGGGTCTCACTCTTGCTCAGGGTGGTTTCGAGCTCCTGACCTCCAGCAATCCGCCCGCCTCAGCCTCCCAGAGTGCTAACATTACAGGCGTGAGCCACCGCGCCCAGCCCAAACACTACTTTTAAATAGATCCCATGTAGGTAGTTATTCCTAAAGTATTGAAGCCTGAGTGCAATACAGGACCCTCAAACCATTTACTAACTAGCACATTAAAGTATTTTTGTTTAAAAAAACCCCAGACAGAAGTTCTCAGATGAAGATTCACTTTAGGAGGAAAAAAACCACAAACCACTAAAACCCCTTAATCTTAACTAAGGAACTATTAAGATTCACACAGAAAACATGCACTTCTCACTTCTGAATCCAGACTAATGTACCATAAACTCTCTAGGTGAGTGTTTCTCAACCCTGAGTACACCTTAGAATCTTGGGTTAGGGGTTCTAAAACTATCAGACAAAACTCTGGGGGTGATGCCTGGCAAAAAGCTGCTCAGAACTTCCCAGGTGATCCTAATGTGCAGCCAGGCTAGAGCTACCTCCACTACCTTCCTTGAAAGATTAATAAAACCAACTTTCACTTAGTTAGGAGCAAGTGAATGAATATAACCAGTTTCACATGGAGAGAGCACTGCAGCAATACTAAAACCACACTGACTTAATTTGGGATGGTTTGCCTGTAATCTTTTGAATTAAAAAAATAAGCAAACATTGACACGTTCCAGTTTGATCTTTGGCAGCGAGAACTGGAAACTCAAATTACTTTAAGGTAAAGGGATTCAATGCAAGGCTACATAGGGCTTGGAAGGAGAAGAGTGGCAGCTGCTCTCCTGGAACACACAAGGAGCTCTCATCTGTTTCTTGCTGTAGTCTATACCACTTTTTATGCTACAGGCTGGTTTCTCTATTCACTTAGTTGCTGCTCCTTCAAAATTTAGATTTACCTACATAGAATTTGGCCAAGCTGATTTTTGTGCAAAGTCAGCCTCAATCTCCAAGGAGGCTGTCTTGGATCAGGTGCTCAGCCAGGGTCTACTCTGCTAGGATGACAGCAAGACTCACAGTCAACTAGGTATCAGGTGTGTATGTGGGGATGGAAGGCATCATGAATGAAGGCACATATCCAAAGGTGACTGACAGTTCTAACGTCTCAGGAGGGTTGCCCAAGGCTTTCAGGATGGCACTGGACCTGTGGTTTTAAAACATTAACAATTATTGCAGCAAGCATGATCAATTTTTCTTAAAATTTTGTTAGGAAGTTTCAGGTTTGTTTTACTAGTGTATTTTCCATGAAATTATCATTCTATTAGAATGTTGCTGCTTCTAGAAACATGAAAATAAGTAGTTCTGCCTTCCCCTGAAGGTGTTTATTTTGGCTGCCATGCTCCTCAATTATTTGCAAAATAAAGGTTGCAAATCAGAAAGTATATGTAGTTGCTCTGCCAACCATGTTGTTCTCCCCAGTTCCAGTAGCATGTTTCTAAAAACTTCCTCTCACGTTTAAGTCATGAACTATCTTCTTTCACCTCATTGTAAAGAGAGCAGTCCTCCCTTCTTGCTTATGCAAAAAAAAAAAAAAAAAAAAAACCCTGAGTTTATTCTGTTTTATTAGAATTGGTATTACAGATATATTATAGATATTAGTCTTAAACTTTAACCCATTTAAAGACTAGCGAGTATGAGTTGTATTCTAGAAAATAAAAGATTACTGACATGCTAGCATATCGGTGCATCATTTGAGTTTCCTCTACTTCTCAATAAAAGTTTAAGTTAATATAAAATTTTGTGTTTTTTTTTTTTTTTTTAGTCTCGCCGTGGCCCTGGCTAGAGTGCAATGGCATCATTATAGCTCAACTGCAACCTTCTGAGCTCAACAGATCCTCCTGCTTCAGCCTCCCAAGTAGCTAGGACTATAGGTGGTCACCACCACCACACAGCTAATCAGCTCGTTTTTTCTATTTTTAGTAGAGACAAGGTCTCACTCTTGCTCAGGCTGGTCTTGAACTCCTGACCTCCAAGAGTTCTCCCACCTTGGCCTCCCAAAGTGCTAGGATTACTGGCACAAGCCACCACACTGGGTTAAAATTTTATTTTTAAAAATCTGAGTATAAATGGACCCTGGGCAGTTCAAATCTGTGTTCAAAGGTCACCTGTATATCTTGACAGTGCAATTGTTCCAAAATAATCATTAACTTGGTTAAAAAGTTGCTAAAAACTTTTCCTCTAATGACCAATTCACAAGAAATATAGGACACAAAGGAACGTGATAAAGGCCTGCCCAAACTTGTAATCAGTAAAATTCAGACTATGGAAAACTAAAGGACAACTGACCTGGCTTATTCCACAATAGACACAGACACAGAGACAACAAGAAAGGTGGAGGGAGCAGAGAACCCATGGATTTTTTAAAAGACACTTAAGAAGCACATTAACCAATTGTAACTTATAGGTATTATTTGGATCTCTATTTGAATAAACTTGTAAAAATCATTTGATATCAGAAAGTTTGAATATTAACTGCATATCTAATATTAAGGAATTTGGGGTTTCAGTTATGATTCTGATGGTTGTTTTTAATGTCCTTATCTTTTGGCCATACATACTGAAATTTTATAAAGGAAGTGACATAATGTCTGAAATTTGCCAGGGTGGGAGCAAGGAATGGGTGGGATAAACAAGACAGGGCATGAGTTGACAATTATCAATACTGGTTAATGGACACATGGGAGAGTTCATTATTCTATCTTCCCCCACTTTTATGTATGTTTGAAATTTCTCACAATAAGCTTAGAAAGATGAAGTCTTCAGAAGCATTAAAACAGTCTGATTTCTGACTTGTCTATGACTTATGGTAATTAGCAAATTTATTTTATCATAGCCTAAGTTTCTATCTTGCACCTTTAAAGAGTACCTTCCAAAATACAAACCATACTCCTATTAATATATAATTATAGACTGCCTTACTGGTTAATGCTTTCTTATGTAAACACTACAATGTTGTATCATCAAAATTCCTGTGATGTTCTACAAAGAACTGAGCATAATTATAATTCAACTCACCTAAAAGAGGTCAATACTTAAAACCAGACTGGGCATGGTAGTTCACGCCTGTAATCCTAGCACCCTGGAGGCTGAGATGGGAGGATTGCTTGAGGTCAGGAGTTCAAGACCAGCCTGAGCAAGAGTGAGATCCCTATCTGTACTAAAAATAGAAAAAATTAGCTGGGCATGGTGGTGAGCACCTGTAGTCCCAGCTACTCAGGAGGCTAAGGCAGGAGGATCACTTGAGGCCAGGAGTTTGAGGTTGCTGTGAGGCTGATGCCATGCACACTACTCAGGGCAACAGAGTGAGACTCTATCTCAAAAAACAAACAAACAAAAAAACTTAACAGCAATACACCATCTAATGCTCAGTTTCTGACACACAAGCTTATACAAAAAAAATTTTATTAAGTACAGTTTCGTATTTAGAACTTAAGCTTACAAATGTGATTGGACCTTTATGATACATAATTTATTCTTAAAATATACAACTTATATACAGACATTAAAAACTCAGTCTCCAAAATACTCAATAAAGATGTCTGGGTGACACTTATAGAAGTGACCTAGCAGTTTTTTCTTCTCTTTGGCCGAAAGTTTTGAATCTTCATCAATAGTTTTTAGTAAATTCAATAGCTCATCTTTGGTTGTCTTCTGTGTACTGCTGGCATAGTCACTTTGATCAATTCTCTGGCAATAAATATATCCTTAAAGTTTAAAAGTAAAAAGTTCAGTTAATGATTCCACTCCTCAGATCTAACTAGAAAAATCAAGTAATATTTTTATATTTAAAAATATTCTTTTCTTCCCCATTTTTAAATTCATTGAAGATGATAAGCACTGCTAACATTCTAACCCTGGTCAAGTTGCTTTTTGACAAAGGAGGCTCTCTGCAAAGTCTGGATAATTCTGAAGAAAATGTTTTGAATTTAGCTGAAATAAAGTCCAACTACTTAGAGTAAAACACTTTCAAACAAACACTAGAAATCTGTATTTGGAAGATGTTGAAAATAATATTTCTCAGATTACCTGCATCTCTATTTGGATCTCTTCCCTTCTGTATAGCCATAAGCTTAACACTGACAATTTTATGTAGAATTCCAGGAATCTTAAGAAAAAGAAGGGACATAGGACATTATTCAAATGCATTTTAATCCAGTGATCCATTACATAAGTGCACTTTAACTACTTTCAGAGTTTTACCTTAAAAACATCTTTTTGATGATCCATTAAAAAGAGTACCAGAAGATCAGTTTTGCCTTTGGATAAATTTTTATTGTCAACAATAGCTTTTGAGAATATCCTTTTCACAACCATCCGGTTGTCACTCTATAAAAATAAGACAAAACACAAAATAAGACAAAACACATCCCATAGTCTATATTTAAAAGACTAAGCTTAATATAAAACTATTAATATTAAATATTAATAGTTATCCATTTCAGCATAATTGATGCTGAAGGTAGAATAATCTGACACATGGGTCCTATAAGTATTAAGGATAATGAGTACAATTAACATTTAAACAAAAGACTTACTTCTTTCTGTAATTTATATTCAGAAGGATGGGCTGCAACAGCCATGAAATACAATAGTCTTCTGAATTCTTCTCTATTTTGGGGATCCAAAAGCTTTATAAAGAGCTGAGTGGCTTCTAATGCTATTTCGGTCTTCCCATTCACTTTAGCCAAAAGGAAAAAAATTGCTTTTTAATTGACCAAATATGACTACATTAAAGGGAACAAAACTCAAGTTACAGTTTAAGCAAAAAAAGTACATTTATTCAAAATTATTTCAAAAAGCAAAATAAGACTGGGAGTTACAATGAATGACCAATGCCATAAAGGCAGCTTGTTCTCAAATTGGCAACTAATACCTCAGTCCTTATCATGTAATATCATAGGGCATTAAATCTAATTCTTATTAGCTTTGTAGACAAATTCCCAACCTATGTTTTTAATTCAACACATTTTGGGGTATACTATGTGTACAACACTAATATATCCAACTCTACCTGAGAAAAATAGGAGGGATTCTCTGAACCTCCCAATTTGTTTTCAACATATTATGTCCAACAGTCTGGCTCCCTGGTAGGAGGACAAAGCAGAGTGTCTGCCATTTTGAATAGACCGAAGGGAAAGTATAGTGGTGGTGCTGATAATTCTTCTAAAGGAGGGAGTTGCTCCCTCACTGCTTTATGCTTAAGCTTCTACTAAGCAAGAGCAGCACTATGCTCCTGGGGCAATCAGAAGTTTCTGTATAACTTCAGAGCTTGTTAAAGCCTCTTTCCAAATAAACCCTAGAAGTTTTAGAATAAACATACTTTCTATGGATTAATCCAGATCTACTCCCAGGTTGTAGTAGTACCATTTTGGTTAATTTTTAGAACAATTAACTTTTTCCTATTTCCTCAAAGATAAATTCCAGTATCCAGTAAGATTTTACTTACCTAAGAGCTCTGCGATTCCATTATGAACATCAGATAAGTGATTTAACAGAGGTTCCCTACTATTGTAGTATCTGCCAATGGCGTCAAACAGAAGTTCTTTCACTAAGTCTGTTCTGTCTGGTTGCTCAGGGAAGTTTCTGCTTATGTCTACCACCATCTGGTCTGGAAGGTATTCCAAGCAGTCAACTGCTGCAGAGAGCCACTCATCTTCCCTATGAGGGATAGGGGAAGATTATTTTAAAAACAAAGAATATCAAATATACACATGGTACCTAATGCACTACCTAATTCAAGCTTGCCATCAGGATAAATTTCTACATGCCTAAAGATAAGTGTAATTCTTTTTTTTTTTTTTTTTTTGAGACAGAGTCTCGCTTTGTTGCCCAGGCTAGAGTGAGTGCCGTGGCGTCAGCCTAGCTCACAGCAACCTCAAACTCCTGGGCTCGAGTGATCCTTCTGCCTCAGCCTCCCGGGTAGCTGGGACTACAGGCATGCGCCACCATGCCCGGCTAATTTTTTATATATATATCAGTTGGCCAATTAATTTCTTTCTATTTATAGTAGAGACGGGGTCTCACTCTTGCTCAGGCTGGTTTCGAACTCCTGACCTTGAGCAATCCGCCCGCCTCGGCCTCCCAAGAGCTAGGATTACAGGCGTGAGCCACAGCGCCCGGCCTAGTGTAATTCTTTTTAATATACAGCTAGATCATGTACAACAGATTTAAAAAAATTCAGCTTAACATGTTTTCCTTTTTATCTTTTCTTTTTTGCAAAAACAGAAACTATCCACTACAACATAGAGGTGAAAGGACATCAAAATTCAAACTCTACTAGTAGTTTACATTTACAATGGAGATCCAGAAACTCTAAAGTTACTTGTTCAGGTCCTAGGCAGGACTGACTAGATCCCAAACCTGAGACCTAGACCAATATGTCTCCAATACAATGTTGCTTACTTCAGAGCTCTGTGTATGATCTCTCATCTCTCACTCTGGCTAGGACAGAACAGAGGAAGATAAAGTTTCAAAATAATTAAATATCAATTACCATGTACAGTAAAATGCCAGCTGCAAAACTTCAGAAAAATGTTACATTTCAAGAAATAATGTGGCTAACTTTTAATATTCAATTTGTTAATATATATAGTTAAAAAAAAATCATGTCGGGGAGGCGGCCTCGGCACGCCCGGGACGCTTCTCCTTCAAAAAAAAAAAATCATGTCCTTTATTGCCATGGTCTCAGGACAACTAATTCTGCCATGACCTAGGCTAAGTTATCTCAGGCAGATCATTTCACCTCTCTGGACAACAGCTTCATCAAGTTTATAAAGATGTAGCCGGATGACCTTTAAGGTTGCATGTAGCACAAATTCTGATTTTTGTATGTAAAAATTTAATTAATTATACAATGTTTCTCATGTTACTTTAGGTTGTAGAAATGTAATTTAAACTCTTGTAGAATAAGCTTCCTATCTTATCTGTAGAGTTCAGTAACTAGTATGTTGGGATTAACCTTTTCACATATAGTCTTAAACTACCTTTTGACATTCAAGTGTTTATTTTTCATTGGAATGTAGAACTAGTGAAGTACTAGAATTTAAGTTGTATCCCTTTCAAACATTTCCATCTCAATGGGACTAGAACACTATCTGCTAAGGCTAAATAATTAAAAATTAAGCTAAAAAAAGAACTTATTTTAACTTCTAACAATTTTTACAGGAGTTTCAAAGTTATAAGGAATATATTAATAGAATTCTTCTTTGTTGTTGAGACAGAGTCTCACTCTGTTGCCCTGTCTAGAGTGCCAAGGCGTCAACCTAGCTCATAGCAACCTCAAATTCCTGGGCTCAAGCAATCCTTCTGCCTCAGCCTCCCGAGTAGCTGGGACTACAGGCACGTGCCACCATGCCCAGCTAATTTTTTCTATATATTTTTAGTTGGCCAATTAAGTTCTTTCTATTTTTAGTAAAGATGGGGTCTCGCTCTTGCTCAGGCTGGTTTCGAACTCCTGACCCTGAATGATCCGCTGGCCTCAGCCTCCCAGAGTGCTAGGATTACAGGTGTGAGCCACCACGCCCAGCCCATGTACAAGTTTTTATGTGGTAATTAGAGATGAGAGACAGCATTACTTTCTTGTATTTCTTCAATATAACTAGTTAACTTTTTTTTAAAAGACAGGGTCTTGCTCTGTTCAGGTTAGAGTGCAGTGGCCCAATCATAGCTTACTGTAACCTCAAGCTCCTGGGCTCAAGTGACCCTCCTGCCTCAGCGTCCTGAGTAGCTGAGATTATAGGCATACACCACCCTGCCAGCTAACTTTTAAGTTTTTTGTAGAGATGAGGGTCTTGCTATGTTGCCCAAGCTGGTCTTGAATTCCTGACCTCAAGCAATCTTCCAGCCTCAGCCTCCCAAAGTGCTTGGAATGAATGTGCGAGCCACCGTGCCTGGCCGAAAATACATAAGTGGCATTCTAGGAGTACAAAAGCATATGTAGTCAAAGGATTCCAAGTCAAATGTGGCCGGGCATGGTGGCTCACGCCTGTAATCCTAGCACTCTGGGAGGCTGAGGCGGGCAGATTGCTTGAGCTCAGGAGTTCGAAACCAGCCTGAGCAAGAGACACTGTCTCTACTATAAATAGAAGGAAATTAATTGGACAACAAATATATAGAGAAAAAATTAGCTGGGCATGGATGGTGGCACATGCCTGTAGTCCCAGCTACTCAGAAGGTTGAGGCAGCAGGATTGCTTGAGCCCAGGAGTTTGAGGTTGCTGTGAGCTAGGCTGACGCCACAGCACTCACTCTAGCCTGGGCAACAAAGTGAGACTCTGTTTCAAAGAAAAAAAAAAAAAAACTGTCCAATGTTTATTTTGTTCCATCCCTTTAAAGGAATTTTAAGAGACCAGAGACCCCTACATTTTAACAAAGAAGATAGACCATAATCATTTTCTTCACTTAATGCACAAGTTACATGTAAAACTAAAATGCATATGAAAAATGAAATTTCTTCACTGGACTGTAGCTCTTAAAAAAACAAACAAAAAAGAAAAATGAAATTTAAAATCTTTTTCTAATTTTGACTAATATAATTTTGTTCTTCAGTTTCTCAAATACTGATAATATCAATTTATAAGACATATCTAATCCTATGGAAAATAGAATTCAAAAGATTATTCTTAAAACCAGTATCTATAATCTACCTACAAATACATTCAAATTATTACATGTATTTGCACATACTGAGAGTCGCTATAAGCCTTGAGAATCCCTCGATCCAGATAGTTACTGGTGTTGACCATGTCAGACTGCCTCTTAGGTTGAGAAACTTTAGGTACAATCTCTTGCTGTTTGAGTAAGGAGTCAAGAAGTGGAAGATCTACAAGTTGTAGTAAACGCCCAATTGTTTCTTCTTGCCATACTTCATTAATAACTATACAGGAAAAATGACAAGGTGAAAAGTAACAATTAATAGTTATTATAGGCTCACCACAATATCTGTCTAGGCAGGTCTAAGCTAATAAATTTGTGGCCAAAAAATAAATTAATAAGAAAAAGTCAACCTTATGAAATGCTTTCTTATAGCAAAATAAAACAATTCAAGATTTGTTTAGAGTGTAGGAGAACAGACTTTGGACAACAGGAATTCTTTTCATTCTTTGTACTGTAAAAGCAATCTGTCAGAGATAAGAGATCAAGTCATATAACATGTTAATAAGGACTCTGGAAGAAAGAATGACTCATTCAACCTAAAAGCTGGTTTGAAACTATTGGCTGCAGATTATTCCACTCAGGGTTTCCACAACTGGGATGGGGAAGGAGAGTGGAAATCAAAGTCATGAAACTACATTCCACTGCCACAGATAAGGAAAACCATAAGAATTCTGTTAGTCTTTTAATGTAACTTTCAAATTTTATTTGACCTAATAAAATCTTAGGAAAGAAATATCTAAGAGCATATTTTAAATAAAAATCTGCATGCAAAACATCTCAGATTTGAACTTCTGCCAGCTAATAGGACAAAAGTCAGTGTTCCAGAGTTGTAACACTGAACTATTTGTTAAAGATAATAGACTTCTGTTAAAACTTAATATAAATAGCTTTAATACATAGTATGCTCTTTCTCTGTGCTTTGAATATTTAAATTCTAATAAATGTTAAGATTGAAAATTTTTAAATAACTATATCTGAAGTTAGTCTTCTATTTCTTACTTTGCATCATCTTTAGCTTACCTTGTGGAGATAAGGTTGCAGAGATATTTACATCATGAGGGGAGGTGGCAGGCTTTAAACTCAGATTTTCCCACAGGTCCTCTAAGCTGGCTGATTTGAAATCAGATGACTTAAATAATGCATCTGCATACCTAAAATGAATTTATTTCTTAAGTTGTTTATTAGTAAGCCCACAGAAATATCTGAGTATTTGAGAGCAAAAACATGATAAATGTAAATTCTAAGGCTGGAATATAAAAAACATTTAGATTTAAGTAATTCAATAACTAAAATTATAGTCACCAATTTAAAAAAGTAACAAAATATAATTGTACTTCATTCTATTTTCATCAGTTATCTCCATTTCTGGGGCATTCTTTGGTGTATAGTGCTTATCATTTTCCAAATACAGATTTATGTTCCTTGATCTGAAATTCTGAAACCCAAAGCTTTGAAAATTAAATATTTAGAACACACATGGTAGCAAAACCTAAGACAATCATAGCCTTATTTGTCCCAGTTAATATGAACTTCTTGTTCACCACAGAAATATTAATATGCTTAATTGGCAGATACTGTCCCAGATCTAGTGGTGTTAAACATATATGTATAAAATGACCTTTCTAAAATCTCCAGAGTTCCAAATCCCTAATTAGATGTATCTAGTCTCAAGGATTTCAGATAAAGTATATGGATCTGCATCTGAAAAGTGCTGACTATGTCCTACCTTATCCTATTTCCTTCCCACATATAGAGGCAAATTTTATGTTTTAGATACAGAGTTAAAAGGTATTTGAAAGCCAATATGTTAAAACTCTGACTTTAGGTTAGATCTGAATTATAAGAGTTTCAGGCCGGGCGCGGTGGCTCAAGCCTGTAATCCTAGCTCTCTGGGAGGCCGAGGCGGGTGGATTGCTCGAGGTCGGGAGTTCGAAACCAGCCTGAGCAAGAGCGAGACCCCGTCTCTACTATAAATAGAAAGAAACTAATTGGCCAACTAATATATATAGAAAAAAGCTGGGCATGGTGGCTCATGCCTGTAGTCCCAGCTACTTGGGAGGCTGAGACAGAAGGATTGCTTGAGCCAGGAGTTTGAGGTTGCTGTGAGCTAGGCTGACGCCATGGCACTCACTCTAGCCTAGGCAACAAAGCGAGACTCTGTCTCAAAAAAAAAAAAAAAAGAGTTTCAATTACAACTCTGTGTCACCACTGCATAGTTTACTGGGGGTAATAAAGGGGAAGATGAAATTGCTTTATTTCATGACAAATAACTAAGTTCATGATGTACTCATCACCCACATCAATCCAGTCACTGTATCCCCAGTCTTTATTTAAATGATTCCCTCTTCTACCCCACTGCTACTTGGTTCAGCTCTCATCTTCTGTAGACTACAATATTACAATAGATTCCTAACTAGCTCTCCCTAATGGACTGCCAGATAGTTACCAGGATAACCTTTCTAAAATACAATCTCACCATGCTTAAAATCTTTCTGTGGTCTCCCTGACAACTGTATGATCAAGTCCAAACTCTGCCTCCCACAAGCCTTTCCCACTTCACATCTGCCACTTTTTGGATTCCAATGATACCCTGCGACCTAGATTTCTCCCCACCTGCCTTCACCTTGGCTCTGTTCTCATATCACTGGGTATATAAATTCTCTTAACATGTTTAACACTGTAACTTGAAACAGAAAAATCAGTTTGTTTCTGCTAACTATATCAGATTAATTATGAAATGTCCAATTTCCTTAAGTACTAAGTTTACAGTTGATATCTCTGACATTTCACTTTGACACTTCTTGTTTTTATTGTGAAGATACATTCTCAGTCCTTCAAAAGCACCCTTTGGCTTGTGATTATTTCTCAAAAAATTTTTAGAGCAATTTTTGTGAAACCATGGATAAGTCGAAAATTCATATTATTTTTAAATATGAGCTCCATCATGGAACAAATGCAGCGCAGACAGCTCAAAATATCAATGAAGTGTTTGGGAAGGATGTGGCTAATGAATGCACAGTATGGTGATGGTTTGAGAAGTTCTGTTCTGGTGATTTTAAACTTGAAAATGACCTACGTGGGCAACCTGAGACCACGGTGGATTATGAAGAACTGAAAGCTGTAGCGGAAGCGAATCCATTTCAACCTACACATGAATTAGCACCAAGGTTTGATATTAGTATTTCAATAAAATTGGACCATATGAAACAAATGGGCAAGGTAAATAAGATGGATGGATTCCACATGTTTAATTGAATTAAACAAGTGTCAGAAGAGAAATCGTCTCAAAGCTTGCCTTTCTTTGCTGTCACGACATGAAGGCGAACCATTTCTACACTGTATTGTTACATGTGATGAAAAATGGATTCTTTCTGACAACCTCAAGCATTCAGCACAATAGTTAGATGTGAAGTGCTTCACAATGGTGAAGATGAAGTGCTGAAACACGATCCAAAACCGAATATTCATTAGAAAAAGCTAATGGTGCCTGGTGGTCCAGGACTGGTATTATCCTATATATATTAAAAAGTCAGCATCTCATAAAAAAGTAGACAAAATCCTGCCAATATCCCGTGATAATCTAACATTATATACTAACCTGGAAGGTGAATGTAGTTTGTTCTCCTTGCCTAACTGACTATTTTGGTTAGGTATTGTTGTGAATCTATAAAGGCTGCAACTACTATCTTCAAATGTAGGTTTTTTGTCTTTTCCAAAGACTTTGGTTGGAACTGCTTCAAATACTTTGTAGTCCATAAGTGCTTGACACACTCTCACCACTTTGGCCCGAGGAATATCTACATCGCCAAAATACTTATTCTGAATTAGGTGAGAAAAAATGACATCCACAGCTTCTGAACCAACAAAGCAGTCATTGTGTCGTTTTAAATGGTGCCTCCGTTTTTTCACTTCCACTTGTGTTTGAAGAGTGTTTATAATGCTGCTCCATACATATGTAGCTCCAAATGGCTTCTGGGCCACACTGAAACCTAGAAAGAGGAAAACCACAGAGAAGCTGAGATTTGGTACCTTGTCATTTGTAATAAGGTCTAAACAATCCTAAGCAAAAAGTGGTAATTCTAAAGTTATTGATAAGGAGCAATTATGAGGGCAGCTTATTGAAATACAGTGATTAATACCAATACATTAAAAAATTCAGTACCTACTATTTGCTAACCACTGTCCTATATGCCAAGATACAACAGAAAACAAAATAAAGTGTCTGTTCTCATGAACTTAGACTTCATGGGAAGATACACACAATATATACGTGTTAGATCAGTGTTGAGAAGAAAATAAAGCACGGTAAGGAAAAGAATACTACTTTAAATGATATGTCAGGAAAAACCTGTCTGATGTCATATCTGAGCAGAACTTAAATAAAACCAGGAAGCAATTTGTGCAGGTATCTGGGGAAAGTGCAGGGGAGAACAGAAAGAGCCAAAGCCCTGAGGTAGGAGTGTGCTCTGCCAGAACAGGAAGGAGGCCAGCACAGCCAAGGTTGCATGAGAAGAGCAGGAAGTTGAAGCAAAGGAGAGTGGAGCTAGGGTTTGAGCCAGGGGTGGGGAGGATGTGTATGGGGACACAAAGTAGGACCTTGTGGCAGTTACCAGTTATGTGCAAGGAACTCAATTAATGCCTTATATAAATTATCTAATCTTCAATAGCAACCTACCTATGAGGTAGTGTCATCTCTATTTGAGATGATAGAAAACAGATTCACAGAGATTACATGTAACTTCCAGACATTACACTGAAAGAGGTAATACTGGGATTTGGCTTGTGGTTTATATGACTTTGAAATACTTATCAGTCACATATGTGCACACAGTCATATGCTGTAAAATAAAATTTTGGTCAATGGACCACATATACAACAGTGGTCCCCTAAACTGGGAATTCCTATCCTATCTATTCCTGTACTTTTTTTTTTTTGAGACAAAGTCTCACTCTGTTGCCCAGGCTAGAGTGCCATGGTGTCAGCCTAGTTTATAGCAACTTCAAACTCCTGGGCTCAAGCAATCCTACTGCCTCAGCCTCCCGAATAGCTAGGACTACAGGCATGTGCCATCATGCCCGGCTAATTTTTTCTATTTTTAGTTGACTAATCTCTATTTATAGTAGAGATGGGATCTCGCTCTTGCTCAGGCAGGTCTTGAACTCTTGAGGTCAAGCAACAATCCTCCTGCCTCGGCCTCTCAGAGTGCTAGGATTATAGGCCTGAGCCACCATATCCCGCCTCCTGTACATTTTCTACGTTTAGATATGTTGAGATACCATTGTATTACAACTGCTTACAGTATTTAGTACGGTAACACGATGTACAGGTTTGTAGCCTAGGAACAATAGGCTATAGCCACTATGCCATATAGCCTAGGGGTTGTAGTAGGCTATACCACCTGGGTTTGTGTAAGTACACTCTATCATTTTAACACAATGACATGATCACCTGACATTTCTCAGAATGTTACCCCATCATTAAGCAACACATGACTGTATACATACACATATACACATACACACGCAGGTTACAGGAATAAACTAATATATTTTTTCTTTTTTTTGTGAGCAGTGGAAGATATAAACTAATATTTTTAAAGCTTCCTATAACACAGGCTTAGGAATTAAGTACTTTGTAAGCAAAGTAACAATTTAGTTCCTGCCCAATAGGAGGTTATAACCTATTGCCAAGATAGAGTGGGCACAGAAATAAAGATTTTAGCCAAACACAAAAAAAGGAAAACAAACTTTCAAAAATTTCCTATTTTTCCTCATCGTAATAAACTGATATTTGGCAATCAAATGGAAAGAAAATGGGCCTTAGGTTTTGGTAAACTGATGGAACTGAGTCTAGCTAATCATTTGCTTAGTGGCTGTCTCTTTTCATAAACAGAGTGTGCCCTTTTATGTGTTATACTTTTCAGAGATCCTCTGAAAATTCAGTAGTCCTAATTTAAGCCCTCATTTAAAAAATAAAGAAGTAATATACTTCCTTTATTTTTAGGATATTTTGGCAGAGAAGTTGAAAAATTATCACTTCCTTTAAGATAGTCTAAAAAGGAAAACAATATGCATCAGTACAACAGTATGGAACAAGGGGAATTATAATTAAAGAAACTGCTACTCGAAATTGCCTTCCTACTTTTTTAGCCAAAATAGAACATGTAAGATGAAAACATAAGATATAAGGAGTGCACCGAACCACCACGTTATATTCACTCAGCATAATTTTGTAGCTATTAGCAATTTTAACTTTTTTTTTTTTGAGACAGAGTCTCACTTTGTTGCCCAGGCTAGAGTGAGTGCCATGGCGTCAGCCTTGCTCACAGCAACCTCAAAATCCTGGGCTCGGCCCGGGCGTGGTGGCTCACGCCTGTAATCCTAGCACTCTGGGAGGCCGAGGTGGGCGGATTGCTCAAGGTCAGGAGTTCGAAACCAGCCTGAGCAAGAGCGAGACCCCATCTCTACTATAAAAATAGAAAGAAATTAATTGGCCAACTAATATATATACAAAACATTAGCTGGGCATGGTGGCGCATGCCTGTAGTCCCAGCTACTTGGGAGGCTGAGGCAGCAGGACTGCTTGAGCCCAGGAGTATGAGGTTGCTGTGAGCTAGGCTGACGCCATGACACTCACTCTAGCCTGAGCCACAAAGCGAGACTCTGTCTCAATAAAAAAAAAAAAAAAATCCTGGGCTCAAGTGATCTTACTTCGTCAGCCTCCTGAGTAGCTGGGACTACAGGCATGTGCCACCATGCCAGGCTAATTTTTTGTATATATATTTTTTTAGTTGGTCAATTAATTTCTTTCTATTTTTAGTAGAGTCGGGGTCTCAGGCTGATTTCGAACTCCTGACCTTGAGCAATCGCCCGCCTCGGCCTCCCAGAGTGCTAGGATTACAGGCGTGAGCCACTGCACCTGGCCAACAATTTTAACATTTTTATCATGAAAAATTAATAGCACACATACAAAGAGCTTTACTGTTTATTTGTATATTTCCCATACCAAAAGTAGATGAATAACTTACCTCATACCCATTATTATGTTAGTTTAAAATGATCAATAAGATTTTTTCAATTATCCTAATTGTATTTTAAAATTGAAGATATTTCATAAGGCAGTACTAAATAAAGAAGGAAGTAATTGTTGCCAGTCTTTCAAATATCATGTGAGCAGTTTCAAAAATTGAATTATGGAGAATTAAATAGATAAATCAAGTGGGAACTAGATTTACTACTGGTATTTAGTCTCTATTAATTAGAGCCAGAATCAGGCATTTGATAGCATCTCAAAATATTATTAAGTCCAGGTCATTCCTGGTATTCAGAACTCAGGAGTAGTACTATTTTCAGCCACAACACCTAGCTAATGAGTATTAGTAGCTAATACTCTTAACTTCCTAAAACACCAGAGATTGTAAATGAGATTTAAATGAACATAATGCCTCCTCTTTAATTTTTTTCAAATCTTTATTGTACTATTTGTAACAGCTGACATGTGAGTACCCAAATGAGGACAGGCACTATCTTCTCATTTAATCCTGATAAACTTTGAAATAGTTACTAATAATCCTATTTTGAAGAAATTGAGGCTGAGTTAAACAAACTTGCCTGCAGTTACATGGCTAATAAATATATACGAATTTTTCCTAGTACTTAAATATAAATATATTAAAAGTCAGCCACCAGATAAGTAGTTTTAGCATTAATGTTTCATTGGACACCTGGATTAAGTGACATAGCTTTGAGAACGCCAATGAGAACAAAATGAACTCTTAAGATTTGTGAACCTGGCCAGGCATGGTGGCTCATGCCTGTAATCCTAGCACTCTGGGAGGCTGAGGCGAGTGGATTGATCGAGGTCAGGAGTTCGAAACCAGCCTGAGCAAGAGCAAGACCCTCTCCTCTACTATAAATAGAAAGAAATTAATTGGCCAACTAATATATATATAGAAAAAATTAGCTGGGCATGGTGGCGCGTGCCTGTAGTCCCAGCTACTCCGGAGGCTGAGGCAGAAGGATTGCTCGAGCCCAGGAGTTTGAGGTTGCTGTGAGCTAGGCTGACACCACGGCACTCACTCTAGCCTGGGCCACAAAGCGAGACTCTGTCTTAAAAAAAAAAAAAAAAGGATTTGTGAACCCTTAACCAACCTATTTAAAAATAGTATTCACTACTCCTATAAAGTAGGATGTCATAAATTCTATAATAAATACTAGCCACAGTACACAGGGGTAAGACAGGAAAGGAAGACAAACAAGATTTAAACTTGCAGAGATAAGACTGCCTTTTAAGTACCAGTGAACTAGATTTATAGGCCAGTGATAATATTAAAAACACATAACACTTGAGCTATAAGTGGGTCAGCATACAAATCCTAAATAAGGCCAGGTCCCTTATTAATTTGAGAACAATAAGACAACTGAAGGTGGGAGAAAGGGAGGGGATATACAGCCTCAATGATGTGAAAAAGGCTAATTTTCACAGGGGAATTAAAAAGAATAAACTTCCCCATATTAACTTGCTGCTTAAATGTGGGAAATCAGGATGTTTTGCAGGTTGGGTAACACTGTATAAAAGATTAAGGAACAGGTTAAAGCAGGATAGTAGGCACCTGTGAACCACACCATGTTTCCAGAATCCTCCAGGCATGATACAATCCAGCACTTTCAGGTCCCCTCTGTTCTCACTGACCATTAATTCCCAACCATTGCATCCTGGGATATTTCCCCTCAAGCATCACCACCCACTAACTAACTCATGTCCATACAGATACTTTAATATATAATGTACCCTGGAATTAAAAGTAAATGTGCCAAAACCCATGCTAGGATAACATGTTTTTTTAAATGCTGACTTAACCAGTTGAACACATATCCCCTACATGCTGATTTGGAACTTATTTATTCCTCATCAGCTGAAATGAATACTAGTATAGCAGATTATAGCCCAGTAAGATGATTTCTTGTGATTTCTGAATAGGATTCAAGAGAAGAGAAGTATACAATGAATGCTCTGTAAGTCTAGCAATCAAGATTAAAGGTTCAGCTTGTCCTCAAAGCTGACTTGCATATAAGCTGAACAACTCTTTAAAATTCATCACTATCTACATCATGTGCTTCCTTATTTACAGTTGGTCAAGCATTTACTAAAAGCATCATGACCAAAAGAATCAAGAGTCTAGAGACCAGCTATAATAACCCTGGATAAGAGACTTACTCTGTAAATTGGTTTCTTCATCTACTGATACAATAGTTGAACACTGTGTTTAGTATCAGGTCTAAACTGCTGATTACAGGAATTTAAAGACTACAGTTATATCTTCTCCCTTTAGATGCAGACATTGAACACCAATTAGAATGACAGATCTTTAAGTAAGAAATGAAGCAAAGAGACAAATTTGACCCTATCAGATACAAAACTTTTTGGAAGGTTGCCTAACAAAAGAGGCTCAGAAATTATTTTAGACTAGATCTGTAACATACTACATATGCTCTTAGGCATTATACAAATATAAGTTAACATTCATTTTTCAAACAGTCTCATCCTTATTTGCTTGAAAATAGCTATTTGTCAAAAGCTGCCCTTCACATGTGATTGAGCTATACCAAATAATGTTTACCAACAATAAAAAGTTAAACTTCAAATATTAAACACATATTTGTAATACTACTAATAATCATCTTCACTTCTAAAAATTCACACTAAGTTATTACAACAAAACTTCCTTTAAAAAATTCCTTAAAAATCAAGTCATAAAGTAGATACATCAAGAAATTACATTTACTCAAAAGTTACAAGGGGATAACGAGCATCAACCATGTCCCATGCAGTTAGCCAACTTTAGTCCTATAGCGAAAACCTTTTTAAGGGGAAAACAATTCTATAATCACTTCAAAGAGTAAGATTATATCAAATCCATAAAAGTGGATCAATATACACATTTTTTTTGAAAGTCTCTCTCTGTTGCCCTGGCTAGAGTGTCCTGTTGTCAGCCTAGCTCACAGCAACCTCAAACTCCTGAGCTCAAGTGATTTCCTACCTCAGCCTCCCAAGTAGCTGGGACTGCAGGCACCTGTCACCGCACCAGGCTAATTTTTTTCTATTTTTAGTTGAGACAGGGTCTCCCTCTTGCTCAGGCTGGTCTTGCACTCCTGACCTCAATTGCTCCTCCGACCTCGGCCTCCCAGAGTGCTAGGATTACAGGTGTGAGCCACTGCACAGGCCAATATATACATTATAAAAATGGATCCCAGGCCGGGCGCGGTGGCTCACGCCTGTAATCCTAGCACTTTGGGAGGCCGAGGCGGGCGGATCGCTCAAGGTCAGGAGTTCGAAACCAGCCTGAGCGAGACCCCGTCTCTACCAAAAATAGAAAGAAATTAATTGACCAACTAAAAATATATATACAAAAAATTAGCCGGGCATGGTGGCGCATGCCTGTAGTCCCAGCTACTCGGGAGGCTGAGGCAGTAGGATCGCTGAGCCCAGGAGATTGAGGTTGCTGTGAGCCAGGCTGACGCCACGGCACTCACTCTAGCCTGGGCAACAAAGTGAGACTCTGTCTCAAAAAAAAATAAAAAAATAAAAAAAAAATAAATAAATAAAAATGGATCCCAACGTAAGGGAGGCATACACACAGAATTACTAAAACACACTATCTCTAAATGAACATATAACAATTTTGTTTTCATTCTCAGACTTTAGACTGAAAAACAAAAAGAATTCAGATAGCTGATGATTTTCCATAAAACTAAGAAACAGTGTTTTATTTCTTTCAAATTTCCATATAGTTTACAGAGGTTCAAATTATTTTATTGCCTTATAGATTGTCTAAACATACCTCCTGCCTCAGCCTCCCAAGTAGCTGGGACTACAAGCATATGCCACCATGCCCAGCTAATTTTTTCTATATATTTTTAGTTGGCCAATTAATTTCTTTTATTTTTAGTAGCAAGGGATCTTGCTCTTGCTCAGGCTGGTTTTGAACTCTTGACCTGGAGCGATCCGCCTGCCTCCGCTTCCCAGAGTGCTAGGATAACAGGGGTGAGCCACCGCGCTGGGCCTGGAGACATTTTTGGTTGTCACAATTGGGCAGGCGTTGGGGGTCAGGGTGTGGGGTGCTATTGGTATTTCGTGGATAGAGGCCAGAGATGCTACAAAACATCCTACAGCGCACAGACAGCCCCCACAACAAAGAAAATGTCAATAGCACTGAGATTAAGAAACCTTACGTAGACTGAATACTCTTTCAACATGGAAACTTGTGCCAATGCAGCAGACACAGTGCTAGGTGCTGTGAATACAAAGAGTTAGACCAGCATGGGCTTTGGAGTACCTGCGACCTGAGTTTCATTCCTCGGTCCAACATTTACCAATTATGTAAATGTTGGGCAAACTGCTTAACTTTTCTGTTGTAAAACAGAGCTAACTCCACTTCTGTCAGTTATTTTGAGGATCATGAGGTAATATATGTTACTGTGGTTAGCACAGTGCCCAGCAATTAACAAATGTATAACTAAAAACAAAGGGGGGGAAACTGTTGGAGTCTAGAAGAGTCCAAGGAGACATGACAACTCAATGTAATGTAACATCCTGGATAGGGTCCTGAAACAGAAAAAGAACATTAGGTAAAAATCATGGAAATCTAAGTATGGACTTTAGTTAATAATCATGTATCAATACTGGTTTATTAATTATGACAAATAGACCAGGTGCAGTGGCTCACGCCTGTAATTCTAGCACTTTGGGAGGCCGAGGTGGGAGCATTGCTTAAAGCTCAGGAGTTCAAGACCAGCTTGAGCAAGAGCAAGATCCCCTCTCCACAAAAACTTAAAAAATTAGCCGGGCATAGTGGCGTGTGCCTGTAGTCCCAGCTACCTGGGAGGCTGAGGCAGGAGGATCCCTTGAGCCCAGGAGTTTGAGGTTGCTGTGAGCTAGGCTGACACCACAGCACTCTACTCAGGGCAACAGAGTGAGACTCTGGTCTCAAAAAATAACAACTGGCCGGGAGCGGTGGCTCAAGCCTGTAATCCTAGCTCTCTGGGAGGCCAAGGCGGGCGGATTGCTTGAGGTCAGGAGTTCGAAACCAGCCTGAGCAAGAGCGAGACCCCGTCTCTACTATAAATAGAAAGAAATTAATTGGCCAACTAATATATACAAAAAATTAGCCGGGCATGGTGGCGAATGCCTGTAGTCCCAGCTACTTGGGAGGCTGAGGCAGGAGGATTGCTTGAGCCAGGAGTTTGAGGTTGCTGTGAGCTAGGCTGACACCACGGCACTCATTCTAGCCTGGGCAACAAAGCGAGACTCTGTCTCAAAAAAAAAAAAAAAAAAAATAACAACAATTATGACAAATAGACCATACTAATATAAGATACTAACGGAAACTGAGTATAGGGCATATGGAAACTCTATATACTAACTTTATGACATTTTAGTAACTCTATTCTAAAACCTTAAAAAGTAGAAAGAAAAGGGAGGTATCTTTCTTCCTCTGAACTAAGAGGACAGTCTCTACCCTCGGGAGTTCACCCTTTACCTACTCCTATGACCTGGATAATAATGACAAGCCCTGAACCATATTCAATCAAATAAAGCCCACTAGATGAGAAGATGAGATGTGATACATATCAGAGTATTTAACTTTTCTTCAGAAAATAACAAATCTATAAATCCTAAATCATTTAGGATTTAATTTTTAAGAAGTATTTTTTCAAAGGCAGTTTTAAAACATTACAGAATTGTCAAGACAAAAGAAAAGGACATTTGTTGGACAGTAACCAAAATCTCATGAAAATAGATAAATGTAAAGAGAATTTTGTTTGTCATGTTAAACCTGGAGAGCTGTGACTGAGTGGAAAAATTTCCTGTATTATTGACATCAAGATTGCAACACTTTTACTGGTATTGGTTTTGGTAGTCCAAAGTTTATTTTCCTGTATGGCATTAGAGGTGCTATGCTGAAGGCTCAGATTGCCTCTGAAAATAAAACTGCAGGAAGGTAAAATATGTAAAATAAGTCTCTACTAACAAGAACAATCTTAAAATATGTGAAGAGAACTATCAACAAAAGCAGGCACTGGTCCCTGCTTTAATTCACACACATTAATGGGACGGCAAATGGGAAGTACTTTGAGCTCCCTGGAAAAGTGACACCAGGCAAACTCCAAGAATTAGGTTACAGTACAAAGGGATAACAGGATAGTATACCACTTCCCTGTTAGTCACATTAAAAGACAAGTGTCTTTGAAGTACTGAGTGAAGGTTAGAATATAGACCTTATTTCTTCCGCAGAAATCGAGTCCCTTAAAGGTTGTTACAGCCCTTTTAAGGTATGGGAGAGTTACTAATCCGTGGAGAAACAAAAGTACAAAGCTGCCTGCCAGGGCACACAGAAAAGGAATGGCAAGGTACCAAGAACTGTTGGCTCCCATTACCTTGCTCACTACAACTGTGACAAGGCAACTAAAGGGTGGATGAGGGTTAACAAATGCTAACGGTAGGGACTCCAGCAGTAGTAAGCAAAGCAATTGAGCACACCAGGGGGCCCTGCTCAGCCCACAGCAGCTGGTAGGCCGAGGACAGCGGTCTTTTCCTTTGATTCAAACCTAGATAACCAGCACTATAACTCTTCCCTCAGAAAGCCAGCTACTTAATTTTTGAATACATATTTCCTTACACCACCTAATAACCTGTTCACAAATGCCCAAAGAATTGGTATTTCAGGTGTTAGAGAAGACAGGGTGCCACATTTTTAAGCAGGTGAAATATGGGGATTTCCTTCACTCAGAAAGTGACCCTAAAGGCTTCAAGACTGTTTTCAGCATCATTTGGTTTTAAATTCCTAAATGTTTTAGTATTTTTTCCTCTCTTTCCAATGTAAATCAAGGAGATCCTCTGTGGCCATTATGTGCTTATCTGAATCCTTTATACGGCAGCAGATTAAGGTCAATATTATAATGTTTCTTAGAAAGGTACCAAGGAGAAATGGTTCTCTATCACAATCTATCACTAGCATTTTGAAGATTAAAAGCAGCATTCATTAATTAGTAAGGTAAACACAAGAGTGGGCCAATGAGATGCACCCATTTGACCTAGAGGAAGGAGTCAGTTTCACCAGCTGGCATTTTACAAATGAAAGGTTTTTGTCAGATAGGGAACCAATTCCTTTACCACCCCACTTTGGAACTCCAGAAAGAGGAAAAAGTTAACTTATCCAAAAGAAAAAAAAGGCCAAGTGTTATCTCGATATCTTAACAGTTATCTGAGTCACCCCTATTTACTGAGTTGTAGATATGCTAGAATCAGCATTTTAGAACCAATCACCTGATTCTGTTCATTTGTTTGAACATCTAAAAAGACCAAGATCCTAAACAAACTGCTCCCAAAAGATATGATTAAGCTGGTGGCAGAATTCACCAACTTCTCTTCTAATGTCATGTAACTATTTTTTTTTAAAAGTAAAACACATATTCACTGAAATACTCCTTATACAGAAATAGTTAATAAATTATTGTTATGCCAAGTTCCTGCCGGTAGAACTTATATAAGAAAAGCCTCTCGTCTGTCCCTGTAACAGTCTGGGGAGACAAGCGTGACTCGATTTCTACCAGTCTGGAGAACAAAGTGGGGAGGGAGACTCTCGGCCCCTAGCCATATTGCGCAGTCAAAGTCTGTGGGTGAGGCAGGGGGCAAAGAGCTATACACACTCCAGGTAGCATCAGACTTGTCACCAGTAACCAGGTGGAGCCGATCCAGTCCTCCGGCGAGCGCCTGGCACGTAGCGGGCGCACAAACGCGCGGTGAAGGTGAAGTTTCGGTAACTTGGTACAAAAAGCCGGGCTGTGCGGGCGGCGGGGTCCGTCGGCCACAGCCCACCAGCGACAGAGGAGCCCGAGCCGCCCGCAGCACGGCGGGGCGTCGGCTGAGCGGTCACAGCTGTGCGGGGCTCGGCAGCTGTGCCGGGCGGGGGCGGCCGAACGCCCCACGCCGCGCCTGCCCGCCTCGCGCCGGGACCACAGCCCGCGCCGCCCAGTCCGCCTCGCGCCGTCCCTGGTGGAGGTCCTCGGCACCTACCGGGAGGCCTGTGAGCAGGGCTGTGGAAAGCCGAGAGGTTCAGCGCGGCCGCCTTCTCCCGCACTGTGGCCATGGCCCTCGCCGCCCGGACACCGCCTCCTCCTACCGTCTCACCGCGAACTGAGCGCCCGCGCCCCGGCGGCCGGTTAACTGGCTGGGGGCGGGCCTCCCGCAGGCCCCGCCCATCCTCGGTCACGTGTCTTCCAGGGCCGCGTGGAGCCGGCTGCCCCTGAGCTCCAAGATCCCTCGGGCGCGTCGCGACACGATGGGTGGCCAGGTAGAAAGCGCTTCACTGGGCCTGGCCCTGCGCGTCCGCGCTGGTACCCGCGCGGCCTGGGGCTCAGACCAGCTGGGTTCAAGCGGCGTCCCGCCGTGCATTAGTTTTAGGACCCGGCAGCTGCTTAACTGCTCCAGCCTCAGTGTCCTCACCTTGACGTGGGGAGCGTGTTGGCACCCGCTTCACGGAGCGGTTTTTTGTTTTTGTTTTTTTCTTAATGAGGATTACAGAAAGTAATCCATTAGCATTTAGTTTTTAAGTGTTCATCATTTAGTAATTGGGTCTGGAATAAGTGCTTAGATTTATGTCATGATAATAAATGCATCCCTTCCCGGAAAGAACAAATCCCTTATCTGGGGCGGGAGAGCAATGTCCAGAGGTCACAGGGCGCAGCAGCGAAAGACCGTGGGGCTGGCGGGCTGCCAAGGAAATCTGTGCGGCTTCCGAAGTAACCCTGGGTCAGGTGGGTAGGGACAGAGTTTGCTGTGGAAAGAGCAGGAGAGGAGTGGAGGCGGGGCAGAAGGGAGGGAGGGCTGTTAATGAGAAACATCTTAATTACTTGGGAGTTGCAGCCAGAGGTCCAGCGCTGGGGTACCTCTGAAACGATGAGCTACCTAAAACCAATAATCCGATTGTTAGATAATTGTTCTTTTTTTTTTTTCCCTCAAGTTTGGAAATTTTACAATCATTCTCAACTTTTGGTGTATATAATAAATGTCTTCTTAGAAAGAGGATGATTGTGTGATCCGGCTATAAATTAGAATGGTGTTTAAGTGGGAGTTCGTTATTTAGCTTACTGGGTAAAGCTCCTATGTGGAGTTGTTTCAGAAGATACACACTAAGAAGCTGTGCACCTAGGCACCTCGCATGTGGGCGGTGGGGCGAGGGGCAATTACTGCTCCTTAGAGTTAGAGAAGGTTGCCAACTGGTTGCCCCTCCCACCCCCGTTTGTTTTCCGAGACAGAGTCTCACTCTGTTGCCGGGGCTAGAGTGCTGTGGCCTCAGCCTAGCTCACAGCCACCTCAAACTCCTGGGCTCAAGCGATCCTCCTTCCTCAGCCTCTCGAGTGGCTGGATCTACAGGGGTGTGCCACCACACCTGGCTAATTTTTACTATTTTTAGTTGAGGGGGAGGGAGTTCTCACTCTTGCTCAGGCTGGTCTTGAACTCTTCAGTTCAAGCGATCCTCCCTCCCAGCTTGGCCTCAGAGTGCTAGGATTACAGGCCTGAACCACCGTGCCTGGCCTGGTTGGTCCTTTTTTATGTGCTCTCTCCCTCTAGTGGTAGTAAAACCCGATCTCACTTCAGTTTAAGCAATTTTCTTTGTAATCTCTCAATTGGCTACTACTCACAGAGATAAGATACAACTCAGGGCCAGTTTCAAGCACTCACTTCACCAGTTAACTTTAGTCTGTTCCCTGCGGCATAAATGAATGAACTCACAAGTCCACTCCCCTCTTTACTTATGAGGGGAAAAAAGCTCATCCTATTTCAGGAAAAAAAAAAAAATCTTGACAAACATTAATATTGGGTGTTTGAAAAAGGCGGATGACCTCACTGACCATTTTGATACTTTATATAATATTTCAAAGAAGTTTTCACCAGCTTGTGCTATATTTGTCTGCCCCATCTGCAGTGCTGGAATGTTCTTCTCTACATTTTATTATATGCACCCTGGATTATGAAATGCCTAACCCATTTCCCACTTTCTTCACTAGACAGATTTTTCCAGGTTACCCTGATATATTCCTTCTCTGAGTACCTATGGCACTTATCAAATACTATTTAGCCACTGATTGTATTCATACTAATTATTGCAACACACATCTGGATTGCCAACAGAATTGGGAAATTGTCCAGAGCAGGAAACATATTTTAAATCTCTTAAATTTCTTTCAGCATCTGTGCTGGGCACATAGATGCTTTGATTGTCCTCACCCAAATACAGACTTCTAGAAAATATCAGCTTCATACTTTTTTAAGTTTAACGTTTAAGAACCTCTAAAAAAAATTATAAAAGAAGGTCCCTCTCATAACTAGCAAGTATCACAATCAGGCAGTTTATGACGTAAAAGGAAATTTCTTTCATCCCTTTCTGATTAATCAGTGCACATAGCTGCACAGCCTTTGGCTTTTTTTCTTTTTTCTTTTCTTTTTTTGTACTATAAAAACAGCATACACCCAGGTTGTAATCTTTGCACAGTGGTTTGTTTTTTTTTTTCACTTATGGAGGGCTTTTAAAATCTCTTCTATTGATTATTTCTCAAATAAATGTGTCAAGTCAGTAGTATGTTTAGCATATGGAAAAATTTCACTTGATCTAGACTTGTCTAAGATCAAACTTGTCTAAGCCAGTCAAGAGGTAGGAAACGAGTAGAAAGTTTATGATTCACTAATCTGTTCTAGTGCAATCCTCAATCCACAACAACAAAAAAACCCTACAAAAAACCTAACCCACTTCCGGTTTCTATAGCAATGTAAAACAAAGAGTAAAAAAAAATGTTTCAGTTTTTTTTTTTTTTTTGCCAAATCTTACCTGAGAATCGGAAAATTTTGTAGTTTTTTAAAACTTTGTTATTAAGATGGCCTCTTTTCAATATTAAAACACTGAAGGTGTGTGTAATCTTTAAAATTCTGCAAATTTTTGCTAATTCAAATTGCAGGCTCGTATCCTAATCAAAGCTCACCCAATCAAAAATTGCCATAATAGATTATGTGTGTTTAGGAAACTTATTCCTGTCCTATACCCTCCTGTTTTTGGTGCCAAATGGTGGAGCAGGAGGGCACTGAAATCAGAAGGGAATTAAAACCTGTTTTCTGCGTCAGGCACAGAGGCTCACGCCTGTAATCCTAGCACTTTGAGAGGCCAAGGCGGGAGGATCCCTTGAGGTCAAGAGTTTGAGACTGCCTGAGCAAGTGTGAGACCTCTGTTTCTACTAAAAATAGAAAAAATTAGCCAGGCATGGTAGCAGCTGTAATCCCAGCTACTCAGGAGGCTGAGGCCAGGAGGATTGCTTAAGCCGGGGAGTTCGAGGTTGCAGTGAGCTAAACTGACCTCAAGGCATCTAGCCTGGGCACTAGAGTGAGACTCAGTCTCAAACAAACAAATAAATAAATAAATAAAAACCTGTTTTCTGGAAAGGATCTGATACATAATTTGTAACTTTGGTATGAACAGAAATTAGTTACCTTTCTCAGGGTTTCAATTTTAATCTTAATTTTTATAGAATATAGCAAGACTGTCCTCTAATAAAGAAACTTTGAACAATAGTACATTACATGAGGCATATATTTGAGAAGACAAGTGAGGCCTTGATATTAGACAGCCTTGAGGCTGACTTTTTAAAATGATAATTGGTTATTATGGAAAAAAATTAGACTTATAATTTATTTAGACTGTTATAAAGTCTTAAAAACTTAAAGATTAAATATACACCACATCAAAAATACTCTTTGTCCCTTAATAAAGAAGATTTTCCTCAGAGATAGTTTGCATTATTTGATATAGATTAATGTCTGTTCAAATGAGTGCATTTCAACAGGTTTAAATCCATCTGCTCACAATTTAGAAGATATAATTAGATTTGCATGTCCCTATAATGACCTTTTAGAGGCACTCAAAGATGCTGGGTCTATAAGGATTTTTAAAATACTCTAAAAGACACATTTAAAAAAGTTCTCTGGGGCCACGTGTAGTGGCTCATGCCTGTAATCCGAGCACTTTGGGAGGGTGAGGTAGGAGGATTGCTTGAGGGCGGGAGTTTGAGACCCACCTGGGCAGTATAGAGAGACCCTGTTGCTACCAAATAAAGAAAGTTTCCTAATGATAATGTATGTATGGAAAACATAAAAATGAAGATTCCTGTCCCCTACCCCATGTTCTGATTTACTACTGCTGGGGTGAAATTCGCTCCATCAGTTTTTCAATTGTGGTAAAATACACAAATCTCCATCATTTTTAATATACACCACAGATGATTACAGTAAAGAATATCAGAGAACCACATTTTGAAAATACTTCTCTAACACCTGAGAGTTTCCTTTTGAATAAGACTTTTTTTCACAGAATGTAAGTTCCATGATGGCAGGGATTTTTGTTTTTCTCTTCAATGTTATATCCTTAGCACTTAGTTCAGAATCTGGTTCATAGTTTGTTCTCAATAATTTTTGTGAATGCCCGAATAAATAAAGTATTTATTTTGGATGCAGTAAGCCTCAATAAAAAAATACATTCCAAATATATAATTTTCTTTATCCTCTATGTAGTATACTTGACATAATGGTATATACATTTTTTTTGTGAAAGAAGCATACAAATTTTAATGTAAATTTCTGTATACTTTTACTTGGATCTTAAAATCATAAAAGACTGAAGAATAAATTAGTCTTAACAATGAATTGCTCTTCCTGAGATTTCAAATACAGGACTTTTTAAGTTTTCCTATTGGTTAGAGACTATGAGTGCTTTGGAAGAATTAGAATAAACAGAACCATATTTACTGTAAGTATTTTGTAGAAATATTCCAGTTATCCACAGTCCACCCACTTTGTCCTTCATATAAATCATAAATCAACAATGACTCTTCTCATGGAATAGTGAAATACATTAAAGGATTGTTCTACTCTTTTCTTTTATACAAGTTTCAATTAACTAAAAACTAATATATATGGTGACCAATATTTACAACATAATAATGTCTGCGGTAAAACCATGTGATAATTTTAGGCTGGTAAGCCAAAAAATAGACATAAACTATGACTGTTCTAATATTTTTTTCCCTTGGCATGTGAAGTAAGAGCTATATGACCATTGTAATTTTACTGAGGTTCCCAGAATTTGTCTTAGATCAACCATTTTCTCTTTTACAAATGGAGCAAATGGAGCTTCTTTCCCCCGGCCCCATCAAAATGGATATGGCTGGCCGGGGCGGTGGCTCAGCCTGTAATCCTAGCACTCTGGGAGGCTGACGCAGGTGGATTGCTCAAGGTCAGGAGTTCGAAACCAGCCTTGAGCAAGAGCGAGACCCAGTCTCTACTATAAATAGAAAGAAATTAATTGGCCAACTAATATATATAGAAAAAATTAGCTGGGCATGGTGGTACATGCCTGTAGTCCCAGCTACTCGGGAGGCTGAGGCAGCAGGACTGCTTGAGCCCAGGAGTTTGAGGTTGCTGTGAGCTAGGCTGAGGCCACAGCACTCACTCTAGCCTGGACAACAAAGCGAGACTCTGTCTCAAAAAAAATAAATAAAAATAATTTGTTTCAGTTTGTAAGACAATTTTTATTTTTACTTTTTAAAAATGTACATTAATATTCAGTATACTTACATCTTAAAACACTCCCAGCTTAGTAAAACCAAGGCCTTCAATGGCACACTAGCAACAGAAGCTGTTTATTAACTACTAATCATTTTATGAAGTCATATCTATATAAAAATAAACACTAAAGAAAATAAATGGACTTAACTGAAGTTAATAAGTGACAAGCATAATTATAAATAAATACCAGATTTTATCCTAGCACTCTGGGAGGCTGAGGCGTAGGATTGCTTGAGCTCAGGAGTTCAAGATCAGCCTGAGTAAGAGTGAGACCCCATCTCTGCTAAAAATAAAAATAAATCAGCTGGACAACTAAAAATATATAGAAAAAATTAGCCGGGCATGGTGGCACATAACTGTAGTCCCAGCTACTCGGGAGGCTGAGGCAGAAGGATTGCTTGAGCGCCGGAGTTTGAGGTTGCTGTGAGCTAGGCTGACCCCACGGTACTCTAGCCTGGGCAACAGAGTGAGACTCTGTCTCAAAAAAAAAAAAAAAGAAAGGAAAGAAAGGAAAGAAGGAAGGGAGGAAGGGAGGAAGGGAGGAAGGAAGGAAGGAAGGAAGGAAGGAAGGAAGGAAGGAAGGAAGGAAGGAAGGAAGGAAGGAAGGAAGGAAGGAAGGAAGGAAGGAAGGAAGGAAGGAAGGAAGGGAGGGAAAGAAGAAAGAGAGGAAAGGAGGAAGGGAGGAAGGAAGGAAGGATACATACATACCAGATTTCAAAAAGGAATCTGCAAAAAGCTTTACTACCTAAGGATTTTCACTGAAAGTATACAAAATGCATAGTAATCCCAACTTTGCAAGGCAGTGAATTAATAGATACATTTTCTCTTAGTGGAGGACAACCTAACTAACCTCAGTAACATTTCTGGATGAAACATAAAAGTACTATTGCACATTTTAAAAGGACTGGTCCAGTTGAGTTTCCTCTAATTTAATTCCTCCTCTTCATTTAAAGTATTAGCAGGAGTGTCCTTATGTGGACTGTCCAGAATGTCTTTGTTTAGTCCATTTGGTTCCTCCTTTTGATCCTCACCAGTAGGAAGCTCTTCAACTATCTGTGCCCTCGGTGTGTTCGTTAACACATCATTTCCTAGGGACTATTATTCAGTAGCTTTGCCTGCCTTCTTTCCAAGGCCAGTTGTTTATTTCTCTCAATTCTTTGTTGTTGCTTTTCTGTTAGGCTTTTACTTGACTCAGAAGCAAACTTCTCACTTTCAGATGAGTTTATCAAAAAGCGATCTAATTCAGTAGCAGTTACATCATGGCCATTATTTTCCCCTACGTCATCATCATTGCTATAAAATCTTCATGTAAAATACAGAGATCAAGATGAATTCATTTTAAATAGGTCTGAACTTCTTTTTTATTTCCCAGGTATTCAATTCTGTCACTGAAATCCTCAAATTGCAGTTTAGGGAATAGCTTAGGTGCCCAGTGCTCCATGTGTCTGAGTACTCTAAGTCTGAAATAAAATGTATTTTCAGCTATTTTATATATAATGCCACCAAAAAAACTAACATAAAACTTAATTATTTTTATTACATATAAACTATTTATACTAATACTATTAATATGATTATATTATAATAATTATTTTTACACACAAAGACTTGGTACAGAGACCCTTACAATTATGTCAGATATAGAATATTGCAGTTTCTTTTTTTCGAGACAGAGTCTCACTCTGTCACCCAGGCTAGATTATAGTGGCATCATCATAGCTTACTGCAACCTCTAACTCCTGGGCTCAAGTGATTCTCCTGCCTCAGGCTCCCAAGTAGCTGGGACTACAGGCGTGTGACACAACACCCAGCTAATTTTTCTACTTTTAGTAGAGACAGGGTCTCCCTCAGACTTCAGGCTGGTCTTGTACTCCTGAGCTCAAGCAATCCTCCCACCTCAGCCTCCCAGAGTGCTAGGATTATAGGCATGAGCCACCATGCCTGGCCCATTGCAATTTTTTGTATAATATATTTTAAAACCATAACAGCTTGGGATTGACTTCCATCATGACAATGTGAGGAGGTCCACTAACCCAGTCCCTGCTGAAACTAGCAAAATTTATTTTTATTTTATTTTATTTTATTTTTTTTGAGACAGAGTCTCACTTTTGATGCCCAGGCTAGAGTGAGTGCCATGGCGTCAGCCTGGCTCACAGCAACCTCAAACTCCTGGGCTCAAGCGATCCTGCTGCCTTAGCCTCCCTAGTAGCTGGGATTACAGGCATGTGCCACCATGCCCGGCTAATTTTTTCTATATATATTAGTTGGCCAATTAATTTATTTCTATTTATAGTAGAGACAGGGTCTCGCTCTTGCTCAGGCTGGTTTCGAACTCCTGACCTCAAGCAATCCGCCCGCCTCGGTCTCCCAGAGTGCTAGGATTTCAGGCGTCAGCCACCGCGCCCGGCCTGCAAAATTTATTTTTAAATAACAACACTTTAAAGCGTCTCAAAATGGTCCTAAGGGCAAACAACGAGAAGAAACATCTATTCAAGAAAATATATGAAAATCAGGTAAGAAAGGTTAGAGTCTGCAGTATTGAACCAAGACCACTCCTTACCTCCTCCTCCCAAATGAGCAAGGCAGACTGCATTCCACACTGCTGCACGCAAGAACAGAGGAATCCTTAGCTCTCCCCCAACTCCTAGTGCAAGGACTTTATTCCTGGGAGGAGCAGACTATCAGCATTTTTCATCTAGCCCTAACTGTTGTGAAGCTAATGCTGGGGTAAGTATGGTTGAGAGGTGGGAGCTCCCTTCTGCTGCACCCCTACCAATGTAATGGAGGCTCTACCTTGGGTGTAACAAGCTGAGGATAAGGGGGCCCTGGACATCCTTGCTCTGACTTGTAAAGCAGTGGTTCCATTCGAGGAGAGGCTAGCTTAGAAGACCGCCTACTCCCTCCAACTAGTGCTCAGACCCTAGAGGGGGGGATGCCACTCGGAAGTTTGCCATGGTTCCCACATCCAGCTCCAGAGCCTTGGCTCAGGGATTTTGCTTAGTAGAAGCAGCAGCTAATAAGAAAGATAATTACTAATCTTTTCAGAAAGGAACTGACTTCATTTGCAACAGAGCATGGAGAAGATCAAGCCTAAGGGCACTCACAAGAATAGCATAGGTTGTGGTGAAAGGCAGTTGGGTGGCCATTCAAGATACAGGCTAAACTGTTAGGGCTAACTAGTCAGAAGAGAACTGGAAACAAGATAGCTGGGAGGAGCCCTCCTGGCATTGCAACAAATATCAATGACATCCGAAATTGTTCCTTCAGGCCAGGCACAGTGGCTTATCTCTGTATTCCCAGCACTTTGGGAGGCTGAGGTGGGAGGTTCACTCGAGGCCATGAGTTCAAGCCCAGCCTGGACAACATAGTGAGACCACCAACTCTACAAAAAATAAGAAATATCAACTGGGTGTAGGTGCCTGCATGTAGTTGAAGGAAGGAAGAAAGGAAGGAAGGAGGGAGGGAGGGAGGGAGGGAAGGAGGGAGGGAGGGAGTGAAGGAAGGAAGGAAGGAAGGAAGGAAGGAAGGAAGGAAGGAAGGAGGGAAGGAGGGAAGGAGGGAAGGAGGGAAGGAGGGAAGGAGGGAGGGAGGGAAGGAAGGAAGGAGGGAGGGAAAGAGGGAAGGAGGGAGGGAAAGAGGGAAGGAGGGAAGGAGGGAGGGAGGAAGGAAGGAAGATCACTTGAACCCAGGAGTTCAAGACTGCAGTGAGCTATGATTGTGCCACTGTACTTTAGCCTAGGCAACAAAGTGAGACCCTGTCTCAAAAAGAAAAGAAATTATTTTTTCAAATGAGCCTTGATTGGATTAATTTGTAGAATAATTTGTGCCCCAGGCCATTGTTGAAAATGATAGAGCAATCAGCTAGTAACTAGTGGAGTTTAACACTGAGATGTGGTCAGTGAAAGAGAGGTAGGGAGCCCTGCCAAAGCCCCTGTCATCTCAGGGTGACTGTGGGCATACCTAAAACTGCACTTCTCTGTGGAGCAACTTCAGAGCCTCAACACCAGAGGGTGGAGAGTACTTCACTAAAATAATACAGCCAGTCACTAAACAAATAATGACAAGCCTCAGAGGGGTGGGGACCGGTACCCAGAGTTACTACAAGCTGCAAATATATTATCTAAAACCTCTGGTTGTCAACAAAAAGTTTTGAAGAATGCAAACAAAGAAAAATCCCCAAAGGAGGATAGTATGAACCATACCCTGGGAAAAAAGCAGGCAACAGAAGTTGTCTACAAGAGTGACCTGATGTCAGTTTTAGCAGAAAAAGATGTCAAAGAAGCTACCATAAACATGGTTATGATACCAAAGGAAGTTATGATTGAGGAAGCAAAGGAAGGTATAATGACAATGTTTCCTCTAACACAGAACATCAATAAGGAGATAGAAATTATAAAGAAGAACCAAATAGAAATTCTAAGGTTGAAAAATACAATAATTGAAATAACAAACTCACAAAAGGGGCTTATCAGTACATTTGAATTGATATAAAAAAGAATAGGTTGAACTTGAAGATAGAACAACAGAGATTATGCAAGCTGAAGAACAGATAGAAAAACAAATAGAAAAAAAGATGAAAGCCTCAGAAAAATATGGGATAGTATTATTATCCCACATTATGGGATATGTGTAACAGATTACCAGAAGGGAAGAATAGAGAGAAAGGAGCAGAAAAAATATTTAAAGAAACAATGGAGAAAACTTACTTAGCATGAGCTGTAATAAAAAGAAGTAACCTATACATCTAGGAAGCTCAATGAACTCAAAGTAGGATAAACAAAAGGTGATCCACAAACACATAATAGTAAATTTGCTAAAAAGGAGGAAATCTTGAAAGCAAGAGAAAAATGACTTATTATTTCCAAGAGAAATCCAATAAGATTAACAGCTGAATTCTCAACAGAAACAACTGAGGCCAGAAGGCAGTGAGACAATATATTGAAAGTACTCAAGGAAAAAAAATAAAAATAAAAACTGGCAACAAAGAATGCTATACCCATAAAAGCCATCTTTCAAAAATGAAGGTGAAATACATTTTCTTACATAAACAAAAACTGAGAGAAATTGTTGGTAACAGACCTGCTGGGCACAGTGGCTCACGCCTGTAATCCTAGCACTCTGGGAGGCCAAGGCGGGCAAATGAGCTCAAACTCCTTGAGCTCAGGCCAAGGCGGGCAAATGAGCTCAAACTCCTTGAGCTCAGGAGTTTGAAACCAGCCTAAGCAAGAGCAAGACCCCATCTCTACTAAAAATAGAAAGAAATTATCTGGACAACTAAAAATATATAGAAAAAATTAGCCAGGGATGGTGGCACATGCCTGTAATCCCAGCTACTCCGGAGGCTGAGGCAGAAGGATTGCCTGAGCCCAGGAGTTGGAGGTTGTTGTGAGCTAGGCTGATGCCACAGCACTCTAGCTGAGGCAAGAGAGTGAGACTCTGTCTCAAAAAAAAAAAAAGAAAGAAATAGTAAAGGGCCGGGCGCTGTGGCTCACGCCTGTAATCCTAGCTCTTGGGAGGCCGAGGCGGGCGGATTGCTCAAGGTCAGGAGTTCAAAACCAGCCTGAGCAAGAGCGAGACCCCGTCTCTACTATAAAATAGAAATAAATTAATTGGTCAACTGATATATATATAAAAAAAATTAGCCGGGCATGGTGGCGCATGCCTGTAGTCCCAGCTACTCGGGAGGCTGAGGCAGAAGGATCACTCGAGCCCAGGAGTTTGAGGTTGCTGTGAGCTAGGCTGACGCCACGGCACTCACTCTAGCCTGGGCAACAAAGCGAGACTCTGTCTCAAAAAAAAAAAAAAAAAAAAAAAAGAAATAGTAAAGGAAGTTCTTCAGGCTGAAAGCAAGTGATTCCAGAGGGTAATTCAAATTCACACCAAAAAATAAAGAGCACCAGTAAAGGTTGTTAATTACGTAATTTTAAAAGACAGTATAAATGCATTTTTCTCCTTTCTTCTATTAAATGATTGAAAAGCTATTGTAAAGACTATACTTTCAGCGATCATTCCTATAGTTCATTATTAGCATTATTAGAGAAGTTTCTCTGAACCTGTAGAGTACCAAAAAAAAAGCTATTGCGTAAGATAAAATGTATATAATGTATTCTTAGGCCTATACCATACAAAAATGTAACATATATGTAATATCTTTGCCATTAACAACACAAGGGAGGTATGTGGCAGCAAAACTACACTAGGCTAAGAATATGACTACAGATGGTAAAGTAATATTAATAATTATAATGATGTTGTGCTTGTTATATCTAGAAATGTAATATATATAATGATAATACCACAAAAAGCCAGGGAGGGAATAGCGCTATGTAAGAATAACATTTCTATGTATCACCAGAATTAAGCTCATATAAATCTGAAGCTGATTCTTTTTTTTTTGAGACAGAGTCTCACTTTGTTGCCCAGGCTAGAGTGAGTGCCATGGCGTCAGCCTGGCTCACAGCAACCTCAATCTCCTGGGCTCAAGTGATCCTCCTGCCTCAGCTTCCCAAGTAGCTGGGACTACAGGCATTCGCCACCATGCCCAGCTAATTTTTTGTATACATATTTTTAGTTGGTCAATTAATTTCTATTTTTAGTAGAGACGGGGGGTCTCGCTCAGGATGGTTTCGAACTCCTGACCTCGAGGAATCCGCCTGCCTTGGCCTCCCAGAGTGCTAGGATTACAGGCGTGAGCCACCATGCCCGGCCTGAAGCTGATTCTTTTAAGATGTGATTACTTCCCTTATAAGGGACACCAGAAGAGCTTGACTTCTCTCTTGCCATGTGAGGACACAGTGAGAAGACAACTGTTTGGAATCCACGAAGGGAGCCCTCAGCAGAAATGGACTCTCCTGGCCTTCATCTGAGACGTTTAGGCTACAGATCTCAGAAAATAAGCAACCCAGGCTGTGGTATTTTGTTATGGCAGCCTGAGCAGACTAATATAATGGTGCCCAGCTCTAGCAGCCATAATGAAGACTTTTCATATTTCTCATCTGGATGGCAGATTATTTGTTCATCAGCAGTATGAGCATGGTTAAAAGAAGTCAAGTTTTTGCTTTGCAGTGCTTTTGAATGGTGCTTTAATATGTAATCTTTTTGATAGCAAATTGTTTGCAAACTTGTGATAAACGTTAATGCACTCACTTTAGCATCAGCCGTAAAAAAACCCCTAACTTCCTGACTTCTACTTAAGTCAAATAACATTATCTTAGAATAAACGCAATGGAGGACTGGCATTGAAAAGACTTTCCACTGAGTGGCCAAAAAACAGTTTTTAAGCCATTGATAAAGTCTAAGTAAAGAGGGCTAATTAAAATTTATTCTGGCCGGGCGCGGTGGCTCACGCCTGTAATCCTAGCACTCTGGGAGGCCGAGGCGGGCGGATTGCTCGAGGTCAGGAGTTCAAAACCAGCCTGAGCAAGACCCCGTCTCTACCAAAATATAGAAAGAAATTAATTGACTAACTAAAAATATATATACAAAAAAAATTAGCCGGGCATGGTGGCGCATGCCTGTAGTCCCAGCTACTTGGGAGGCTGAGGCAGGAGGATCGCTTGAGCCCAGGAGATTGAGGTTGCTGTGAGCCAGGCTGACGCCACGGCACTCACTCTAGCCTGGGCAAGAAAGTGAGACTCTGTCTCAAAAAAAAAAAAAAAATTTATTCTAAAGCCAGATTCTGTTAGCCTGTTTCGAGTATTTTGACTTCTCTTGCTTCACTGCTCAAAGATTCCTGCTTTCTGATTAACAGCCCACTCACTCACTTCCATTGATTAAATAGAAATTAAACTTAAGAATTAATAGACTCTGGTCTGTGTGAAGTAAGCACAGTGAGGAGAACTAAGAGTGATACATGAAAAGGATGGGTACTGTTCAAGACATTTTCTTTCTTTCTTTCTTTGAGACTTAATCTCACTGTGTTGCCCAGGCTAGAGTGCAGTGGCATGATCACAGCTCACTGCAACCTCAAACTCCTGGGCTCAAGCGATCCTCCTGCCTCAGCCTTCCAAGTAGCTGGGACTACAGGTGAACAGCACTATATCCAGCTAATTTTAATATTTTTTGTGGAGATGGGATCTTGCTATGTTGGTCAGTCTAGTCTCAAACTCCTGGCCTCAACTGATCCTCTTGCCTCAGTCTCCCAAAGTACTAAGATTAGAGGTGTGAGCCACCCCATCTGGCTGAGATGTTTTAAAGATAGAAAGGGAAAGCAAGGTATGGACAACTGACAACTGGGTATTTTGAACTATTTTAAGAGGTCAGCTTAAAAACTCTTTGAATTGATTCCATATTAAGTTCTCATTTATATAGTCACCAAACTATTCAACACATACCTATTAAGTGTTTACCGTGTAAAATACTTTGCACCATTGGAGTTATAAAGATGAAGACTGTGGATACAGACCCTAAGCACTTCACAATTAACTGGTGACATGATGTTTCTAGTTAATTTTACATTAGTGTCACAAGATGAACTAAACGCTAAGGTATATGTATATGTAAAATACCGCTTAATGGTTTTGAAATGTCTTCCAAGATAGTAAAAAATGCAGTAAGGCATTTCCATTTTTTTTTTTAACATATCAACATTTGTGATGTTTATTCCTTCTATTAGTTACTTATCTCTAGGTTGAAGCTCCTAAAACAGAAAATTATATTCAGAGTGAAAGCACTTAGCTGAAGACCTTTCCATTCTTCCCATTCTGCTCCTCTACTCTTTTGGTGATGCCAACCTGAACCACTTTGCATTTCTCCCAACATTCCAGTCTATCTAGAATCAAAGACTATTAATAGCTTAAAAAGACCTGTTTCTTACCTCACTTTCAAGATGAAAAAAACAAGATTCAGATTAGTTTTCACAGTGCATGGATGAAGACAGAGCCTGTTTAGTGGCAGAACTGAAGCAGAAACCATTCTCCTGAAAACAAACAATTATGTCTTCTTCCTCAGCCAGCTGTTAAGTCTTCCCAATGTCGGAGGCTCAGCTGAATCGGTTTCCATGATATCTTCCCCGACTCTCCCCAAGTAAGTGAACTCCCCTTGCCAGAGTATTTTATTCATGAAGAGTGCCATCTAACAGAAACATTTCTTAATCTTCACCAGGACTTTCTTCCTAATTATTCCATCTGGAGAATCTCAAGCCCAAAACACAGAGAAAAGCTATGTTCTGGTCTCTGAGCTTTCTCTGCATATACAGATGAAACGTAAAAATATTATGGTCACTGCATTTCACTTTTTCATAAAATGTCAGCAATTTTTGATAGTATACACACTCTTGGTGTAGTCATTTTTCCCCATGTTGTAATTACTACTGATAAGGCTATTTATGCTTTTGTTGCAAAATCCAAAGAATACTTTCCTGTTTTTACCTTTTTAATATTTCCTATAACTTCTTTCACATGTCCAGTTATTCATCAGATATTTAATGAGAATAATATTATGTTCCAGGGTAATACACTAGATGTTAGGAATGCAATGGTGATCGAAACACATGAGTCCTATCATCAGATGACAGGATCCAGCAGAAGAGAGACCACCAATCAAGCAACCACAACCAAGCGTGGTAAACGCTACATTGGAGGAATCAAGGGCACCTAGTATGGTCCAGAGGATTAAAGCCTAATCTGACTCAGTAGAAGTGATGGTAAGTGAAATCTGAAGAATAAAGAGGTGAAGGAAGAATAATTCAACAGAGGGAAGATGAAAGATTGGAGGCAAGAAAAAAGTATATGTATTTAAGGAATTTAAAGATGGACCTCAAGTATTGGCCACAATGAGGGAAGAAGGGCAGGAGAAATATAATTTTGGTTGCAGTAAATTTTAGAAAAACATTTTCACCATGTCTTTTATATTTTATTCTGTCTTAAGTGATTTTTGTTGTTGCCTTATTCTAAATACTTTAAGGAGTTAAATCAAAGGAAAATATTTACTTTGGGTGAAAATATTAAACTCATCAAACATCATAAGTAGATTTTGTGTAAAACACAAATTATTTTAGTAAAGCAATTTCTTGACTCCTGATTAACATCACAAAATGGATAGAGTTTAACAATAGATCAACTAGTAATTGTATCCTCCTTTAATTTGAAACCAGTCAGCCATAAATTATTCATTCTAGCTGAAGAACAGATATATACATAACCTAAAATGATCAATAACTGAGATCATTTTGACTTCACTTTGGAATATGCTTTTCAATTTTCATTTAATTGTGGGTATTTCTGGAATCTAGGAATTTCACTTAAAGCTAAGCCACAGAAAAGGGGCAATCCATAGTACTAACTAAATCTTGCAACCCATCCCATGCTGGGAACTGAAAGCATATTTTAGGCCAACATCAAGACTTAGGAGAGAGTAGGTTATAAGTTTTCTTTACACTTTTCCATATGTTTCAATTTTTCTAATGAACATGAATATCTTATTTTTCTCATAATGAAATATTTGTATTTGGAAAACAAAAGAGTAGAAGTATCCTTTTTCACATCTTCTTGGAGAAGGAGCAGGTTAAATAATTGAGTTTAGAGAGCTTCTCTGAGATACAAAATATATTTAAAAAATAGAACTAGACAGTAACAAAATATTAACAAAGCAGTTTAGTATAAGTGCTATCATTTAGGTTGCAATATAGATAACTTGCATGACTATTTTCTAAACTATTTTGTGGAAAATACTAAAATGAAAAGCAATTTCAGCAACTGATGGAGAAAACAGTGTTTTTACAAAATTAAAAAATTTTTTTCAGACCTTCCTGTAGTGAAAAATATTTTTTGATAGAACATTAAATATTCACTTTCTAACTGTATAAAATAAAGGAATGAAAAGTCAGTGCTTTTACAATCAAAACTAACCACAAGATAGCAAATATATTATCTTCACTTGAAATAATATTTTCTAATATTATATGAAATTATACATTATAAGGCAGAATATTATTCAGAAAATTGAAGGACCAGTCAGGAAAAACTTTTCTTTTTAACCTATTCAATACTTATAATAGATAACACAAATACTGACTTAAAATAATCATCTGACATAATAATGGGTGAGCCTTATACCAGTTATATCTTATAACTTTGTTTAGTTATAAGATGATGTCAGTATGTGAAGAATCTAAAACATGATGATGCTTTTGGCTGTGCAACACCTCAGTTTTCAAGTCTGGAAAAAAACAAAACCAACCAAAAAAACCCCAAACTTGTGATGTTGTTGTTTAAAAAATTGTTTTCATTTTAATGATCTGAGTTAGTAACAAACAAATATACAAAATTGTCTTTCACATTTTCATACATTGTATTATGGACCAATTGAAAACTCTGGACTACAAATGCAGGTTTCTTTAGATCCTTAACTTCAATTATTGTCACTTATAAATAAAGGTGATTTGTGAAAACATGCATTTGTGAACACAGATGCCAAAAATTGTACATGTAAGTTAATGCACAACCAATAGTGTACATTGTTCATTTGAGCAGTTATGTGCCAAGTCCACTGACACAGAAGTAGTTATCCTGGATATTTCGCTCTTTTTGAAAAGTATTTTTGAGAAACAGATGGAAATACAGTTTAAAACAAAAATTGTATTCTACAAATACAATGAAATTTGCAACTTGCACATTTGAAGCAACTTTTAGGAAAGTTGCTTCAATAACCCTGCTGCTATACTGGTTTTATAGGAATATCTCCAAAGTCATCGGTTGGAATATAGCTGCATTAAAGAAAATAAATATGTTTATTAGAAGGAAAATTATGCCTAAAAATGAGGAAAGCTTTGAAAACAGTCCTAATGCATGAGTCCATCTATATATTTTCAAGTTTTAGAGATGTAAAGAATTTAGAATTTTAAAAGTAATCTGAAAATTTTGCAAGCCATTTTAAAATAAGATTTTTCAATCTTATCAATGTTTCCTATTTGATAGTGTAATAGAAAAATGAACAGTTTCTAGTGTTGACTTACTGTAATAACTCATAAATCATTATAATTTGACTTAATTAGAAGATTAAATAAGTGGAAATTGGATTATAATGAAAGTGACAAGGAGGCCCCTTCTCCAATCACTCATCCAAACTAGTAATACAAACCATCACAAAAGGATTTCTTACATTAAATTACTTCCAGATCTCTATAGGTAAGAAAATCGAATCTTTCTTAAACATATTCTCCTGGGCCATGGCAACATGTGCTTTACCTCTTTAACTCTATCTACAACCTAACGTTATTTCTATATTATAAATTTCAAACTCCCTGGCAAGGCATATAAATGCTAATCACTAAGTATTTACAGTCATGCGCCGCATAACGACTTTTCAGTCAGTGACAGACCTGTATATATGGTCCCATAAGATTATAATACTGTATTTTTACTGTGCCTTTTCTATGTTTAGATATACAAATACTTGCCATTGTGCTACAATTGCCTACAGCACTCAGTAAAATAACATGGTATACAGGGTTGTAGCCTAGAAGCAATAGGCTAGCCTAGGGGTATAGTAGGCTCTACCACCTAGGATTGTTAACTACCCTCTATGATGTTTGCACAATGATGACTTTGCCTTGGGGTGAATTTCTCAGAATGTATCCCTGTTATTAAGCGACACATGACTGTATTTAACTTCATACAAAGAGAGGACTCAGGTATGGTTCTCATAATAATATTCCCACTTTTCTCTAAGGCCTGGGGTTGACGTTTTTGCCTATGTTACATGGATCAAACGAGAGAAGATGATGTATCTAAATAATAGAGTCTCTCTGAGGCAGTAATGTAGATTTGGCCTCCCATATTATGAAAACACTTATTTTACTAACTAAAATGAATATAACTGCAAACAGCTTGAGGGCAACTGCGATTCAAAAGGAAATGGGTTATTTTCTATGGGAACCATTAGATTCACTTTAAGGAAACATTTTTGTTCTCCATGGGGCTTATGAAGAAAGTGTGGCTAGTGAATTCAAACATTTACTTCAAGAGCTACCTAAATGTAAGGCAGCTTTTAAAAATATTTAAACCCTCAATGACTCAGAAAAGTAAGCTGGGGGAATAACAAAAAGATATATACTTTTACAGCACTACATTAGGAGATGTAGTTCCCTACTTTGCATTTTGGAAATGAAAGATACCAATTGTGTCCAGAGTCAATATTATCAGAAAGAAATATGGCTGCTTCCTACTCTTCTCCACTCTTACAAAATTCATTTTATGATGCTCCCACTGACGATAATCTCTGCATCTCCCATATGAGTTAGGTAAAATGAATCTAATAGGTTACTTCTGTTTTTAAAATAAGCTGCCCAAACAGGTTCTAAAAAACTTTCAGAAATGGAACATTTAATTAACCCTTGAGAGAAACTTTCATTTTGAGTACCTAGTCTAATGGTAGGTACAGTATTAAGGATTATTGCTTTAAATAAGATAACCATCAGAAATAAATATGTAATCTTAACTCAAATATTCATTTGACACCCAATGCTACAATGTTTTATTCTCAAATCATGCGTTCTATTTAATTCTTTGCCAATTTACTGAGGTTTTAAGTATAAGAAGTTGGCCTGTTAACTGAAAATCAAGACAATAGCAATATCTACATAAGCGTGTCTTATTTGGGAATTGAGCAGTAACACTGCTTTCTTGATAGGACATAAGGCACTAAATGGTGGTAAAATAAACAAAAGTATGATGATTAACCGCTTCTTTACAATCCTAAAAAAGGAGATAGTTTAGAATGATACTAGTAAATATTTTTCTCAAACAAATAAGGCATCCTGTTGGCAAACGCAAATAAACCACAAGGTCATGTTGAACCTAATACATTCACTGTCTCAGCTAAACTACTTGAAACGTGAGCTATCAAACTTAAGAAAGCTACAATAGTGTGTATAAAGGTTGGAAAGGCACCAAAAGGAGAGCTCTACCACTTCCAGTTCTAAGAGTTAAGTTAACTGTGTTTAACACTGCATATAGTCTAATTATCAACTTTATTTTTCAAAAATGTGTAATGTAGTTAGATTTTTACCTTGACAGTTCATTTTGATCAAGTGCTAATTTAGTAAGAAACCTATTTTATGAATTAGAAAAGTACTGCAGTGTTTAACACAGCCCCATTTATAAAGCTAGACTAATTCTAGTACTGAATGCATATTCTGGATAACACTGAAGCAAATCTGTATGAACAAAAATGGTTACCTCAAGATAGAATTCACAATAGAAATTCAACATATAACTAAATAAGATTTACTGAAAATAATGAAAAGTGAAGTACAGATACATCAAACATAATTATAACCACATTTCCCTTGTGAAAAATACAACTATTAGTGAAATAAAATGTACAATTGAAAATTTTCCAAAGGAAAAAACACAGTATAAACGAAAATACTTTTCTTTGAGATAGGGAAAATAGTATGTCATTGTGTTTTTCATCGCATATAATTTGACACAAAAAGCAGTCATAGAATTGCACCAATTCCACATCCAGTTTCCTGAACATGTTAAGAGTAAAAGGAGTCCGTAAAGCAGAATGCAGCTTCAGAATTTTATATTTTAAATTGATGATATTCTCATACGGGATGTCACATCACACCAGATCTGCTTACATGACGTATTATACAATACTTTCGGTTCTGTGGCCAGACGGGAATACAAACATATGCTTTCTGCCACCTCTCTTTCATTCTGGTGTTTAGCCAGAGTCAGAAAAAAATAATCAAGTGACTTAAGTGTTATTTCTCTAGCAATAAAGAAAAATTCTATTTAGTGCATGCTTCATCGTTTGTCAAAAAACATTTCTGAAAATAAAACTCAGTTACTCAATGGTTTACAAAATAGAAAAATCATTCATTAGGATAAAAATGTGGTGGGATCTAGGTCCATTTCCAGAGGACTGGCTTCCTTGGCAGCACCACTGTCCTTTAGCAGAGGTCATGATGAAAATTCCACGATGGAAGCAGGCAGGCTGCAGCAGACCACTGCTTGACATCTGATTATCTTTGACCACCCCTCATCCGCCATTTCATTAGTGCCATATAAAAAAGACGGGATTTTTGTGGAAATGTTAGGAACATCTCTGCTGTACATGATTTAGAAGTTCTCCAAATTTTTCAAATAGGTCCTCCACCCATTTTACATTTTTCATACAAAGTTGAACAATTTCCTCCTGTCCTAAATCTTCATTTTTTTTCTGTACTGAAGAAATCTAAAATAAAGAAAATTGCAACATTAGCTTATACTTATCACTTTACACTGAAATTCTTCACAAGAGCTTACTCTTTCTATATCTTGAATGAAAAGAGGATTTATTAATTCACCTAAAAGTACTGATCTTTTATTTTTTTCTTAATTCCATCCATGGATAATGATTACTTCAGATAAATTTGGGTGAGATCTGCTCATCTCATCATTGGCTCCACAGGGGCAAAAAGGAAGGCTAGAAAAAGTGCTTCAGATTCTCTCAATTTCTTCCAATTGTGTGAAAAGCTGAATGACAAATTTTGGGGTCAATTCTGCATTTCAGAGCATAATAAAAAATAGTCAAAATTTTTTTTTCCTGTTTTCTTCTTTGTAGTGATGCAGTCTAGCTATTTTGCCCAGTCTGGTCTCCAACTTCTGGGCTCAAGTGATCCTCCACCTCAACCTCCCAAGCAGCTAGGACTACAGGGACAAGTCACCGTGCCTGGCTAGTCAACATATTTTGCTTCACCATCTTTGATTCTCCTTTGCTACATAAAGGTTAGATTTATGAACATCCTTCCATACCAGTCTATTGTCAAACACATTTGATATAGCCTTGTGCCAACTTAGCCCTCTGTTTTTTTTCTTGAGACAGAGTCTCGCTCTGTCGCCCAGGCTGAGTGCCATGGCGCCAGCCTAACTTACAGCAACCTCAAACTTCTGGGCTCAGGTAACCCTCCTGCCTCAGCCTCCCGAGTAGCTGGGACTACAGGAGCATGCCACAACACATGGCTAATTTTTTCTACATTTTTAGTAGAGACAGAGTCTCACTCTTGCTCAGGCTGGGTCTTGAATTCCTGAGCTCAAGCAATCCTCCCACCTCAGCCTCCCAGAGTGCTAGGATTACAGGTGTGAGCCACTTTGCCTGGCCAACTTAATCCTTTTTAATTAAAATGATAGTGCTAGTCAAATAAAGTAGTACTACCTACAACCATTTAACCTGAGAAAATTAATCCTTATATCTCACCCACAAAGTGGTATTGTTATCATACATAAAATTTTAACTTTCATTTTTCCATGTCAAGGCACAAAACCCCATTTGTCTGCAATTAAGTGGTATGAGGCCATTCTAGTGAGAAGACAGTGAAATATTAAAATAGCAACTGACTTGAATTAAAGCAGGATAATTATACATTATGAGAGAATAAAATGCAATAAAACATCATTTATTATTGCAATGTAAAGCAAGCACTAAGAGCTTAAAAACATTACCAATTATAGTTCCTACAAAAGGTTGTGAGTCTCGGATTAATCTGAGCACAAAACATAGCATGGAGACTCAGAACAATAAATCATCTAGACTATTTGCAAAATATCGTATAGGTAAAATATATACACACATATCTTACAATTATATTTAAAAACATTCAAAAATACTATGGCTGGAGTCTCTTTTAAGTTCAGAAAAACATACATTTCTCTTTTAAATAAATGACAAGAAATTACCTCATCCTTACATATCAGATAAACATGATATTTATAATGGTGCAGTGAATGATACAAAGCATACAACTGTATTTTCTCTGGATCAACAGAAAACTCCTACGAAAAGAAAAAAATTTATAGATATATTTCATGGAACATCTGAGCCAAGAACACTTTATAATAGATCAAAAGTCTCAATGGCAAATTAGGCTGTATTAATATTTTTATTCAAAATAAGAATTTAAATTGTATTTTAAAATCTTAATTCTTTTTCTTGAATATAAATATGCATTATTTGAAAAAAATTTAAACATTATAGAAAAATTCAAACAATAAACATATAGGATGACTTATAAAGTAAAAAGCTCCCTATAATCTCTTGCTTCAGAGATAAATGAGGCTAACAGCATGTTATATATTCTTTCATGTTTTCCCCCTAGGTATCACATATTAATAACACTAATTTTATAATGGGAAGGGAATCATACTATACATCTTGTCCTGCAACTTTTCTTCTTTTTCCAACTTGCTTTTTACCTAACTAAAAACTATCTTTCTATTTATTACATATATCTGTCCCTTCCTCACCATGAAATATAAATTACATAGTAAGGACTTTTAACTTGTATTGACTATTGTACCCCTAGTACTTAGAACTGTACTTGGCACACTTCAGGCACTCAAATAATTTTTTTGGAAAGAATGAAGAAATCTTTTAAAAAAGTATATAGTATTACATTGTGGCTCTTTATATATCCAGCCTCATACTGGTGGTACATAACTTGATGGCTCTTACAAACAATTCTGCAGTGACCAAAGGCATACATTTGTATACACTTGTGAATGTGTTTCTACAGAAAATGTAGTTTCTATGAAGCCAAACTGTTTTCTATAATTTACACTATGTTTGAAGGTGAGCAAACTCCAACTTTAATGACTTTGCAGATATGAAATAGATATGAATCTTTTTATGGATTCAATACATATCTGTGTGCATGTGTATCCAATTACAACTATGTGTATATATATATGTAATGCATGCTAATTAGCTTGAATTAGCAATTCCACAATGTTTACACATTTCAAAACAACATTTTGTATATTATAAATAAAATTTTTGTCAATTAAAAAACTATATACAAATATACAAACACAAACATGGGATGATTTCTTCCTATTAGTCTATTTAAGAATTTGTGACCACTTATTATATGCCAGATACTGTGCTAGGCACTGAAGAAAAACAATAAACAACACCGAGTTTCTGTTCCTCAAGCCAGAACTGTTTTTTCCTACCTGAAAACACTTTATGCTTAATAACAACACAGTAAAATATCTGCTTGTTTCAATGTTTTAAGTAGGAACTGCATTGACAAAAGGTATCATTACATTAATCAATATATACTTACTTGTGCAGATTTAGTGGTTGTTTTAGAAGTCCTTAGGGTTTTCTTATTATAAGCTTTGCCATTCATTTTGATTTTAGAAATAGCAGGTCCTCCGCTTTTTGCTTTAGAGTCTCGAGTAATTATTGTTAGTTCAGGAAAACTTTCCAAAGCATTCTTTAAAACAATGAAGCAAAATAATTGACACTAGAAGAAAACTAACTTAAACTACTTCCAGCTATTCAAAATTTACAAACACACACACAAACACATATATGCAGTGTGTGTGTGTGTAATAATGGGATGTATAAATATATACATATACACGTACATACACATGTATGTGGGGGTGATAAACAGGTACAAATTCTTTGTACCTACTCCTATCAAATGTGGAATTTTTTTTCGCATTCCTTGAACCTGGGCTAACCTTATAACCTGCTTATTTAAGCAACAGCACACCACACTGTAGAGATCCTGAACAAACAGAGAGTTCTTTCTATTAATAGTAATGCCTCTCTAGCTTCAAAGAAGGGGAAAAAGGGAATATATAAGTTTTATCAAAGCTCAATCACTTAAACCACTGTTAATCCCCTGAAATATGATTGAGCCCTGCTATGAAGAAGTCATCTGACCCTGGATGAAGATGAGGACAGAGAACAAGAAGCACTGCAATGCTTCTCTGGCTGCACCACTTCTCTTCCTTCTTTTAACTGCAGAAGTACTTGTGAGATAAGGTCTGAATAAAGAGCTTGTTGAGTTTTCTCACCACAATAACATAGTAATTAGCACTGATAATATAGTGGCCATGTGGTAAAACCAATTCCACTCCATTCTTTTCTTTTCTTTTTTTGAGACAGACTTTCCCTCTGTTGCCTGGGCCAGACCACAGTGGCGTCATTGTGGCTTACTACAAGTTCAAACTCCTGGGCTCTAGCAATCCTCCTGCCTCAGCCTCCTGAGTAGCTGGGACTACAGGTGCATGTCACCATCCCCGGCTAATTTTTCTATTCCACTATATTCTTTAAAAACCATTGGCATACTTATGCCCTTACCCAACTGGCAAGTCATCCTGACATGAAAAGTTACAAAATGAATGATACATACAGCTAAGTTTAACTACTTTGGTTGTAGCTTTATAAAATTAAGTTCAGCTGCTAACATGGTTTATTATTTTGACAGTAAAAGAGTTGATATGCTCCCACATTTATGATTCAGAATAACAGTACTCATATGATAAGCTCAACTGTTTTATAAATTGTTACCACCTTTAAAGCCACTCTTTGTCAAACCCTTACACTGTTTCCAAGCACCTGTATTGTGACCCTGAAAACAGTACATTTTAAAAAAATAGATAACCTAATTTTTTCTTAGTATGAGTATGAGGGAACTAAATTTCATTTGATAGAAATAGTAAAATTTTTGGCATTTCCTACCAGAGTAAGGTATTATCAATTTCTAGCCTTATTACATTCTCAGATTATTTGTGCTTTTCACATGTCTAGGCTTGAAAAATTTTGGATGCAGAATTACTATTTACAACAAATGGAATATAAAAGACTAAAAATGGACTCTAAATTTGGAAACAATGAACACCCTAGGTCAGTGGAGACAAAAAGATAAAATTTAAATCTTTCCAATAAGCACAAGATTCCTAAGATGATCTCAAGTATATGGATTTCAGAGAAGACAGAGCATCATTAACTTCAAAAGGCTTCAGGACTCACTCCTAAAATTACCAAGATCATCAAGGGAAATCAAGCTAATTATTTCTAAAGAACAGAAAATCTTTCTTAATCTACTATTTGTAATACTTTACTTCAAATTATTCTAAAATTCAATACTATGTAATTTGGCTTTGAAAGGCAAATTGCTTTATATGAAAATTATCAGAATAACTTTATAAAATTAGAAAGAAATTTTTTTCCTGTGAAAATTATATGAAAATTAATTTTTCAGTTCATCATAAGCTATTGCAAAAGCTTTAAATATCTATTGAGCCTATTAAATTCCAACTGGTGAGTTAATTTGATTTTTTTTTTTTTTTTGAGACAGTCTCACTCTGTTGCTCAGGCTAGAGTGCCGTGGCATCTGCCTAGCTCACAACAATCTCAGACTCCTGAGCTCCAATGATCCTTCTGCCTCAGCCTCTCAAGTAGCTGGGACTACAGGCATGCGCCACCATGCCTGCCTAATTTTTTTTTCTATATATTTTTAGTTGGCCAATTAATTTCTTTCTATTTTTTAGTAGAGACAGGGTCTCACTTTTGCTCAGGCTGGTTTCAAACTCCTTGGTGAGTTTATTTTAATAGATGTTATTGGAGAACTGGTTTGATATTTCTAAAATAATTAGCTAAGACTGATTATTTTTAAGAGTTAGTAAATCTTTAGAAAACATATATCTAAAAATGTTCCCTCATTTCCAGAAAATATGGTATTTCCCAAGAGAATATTTCACTTGAAGGCAGCAGTTAGGTAAAAAATAATGGACAAAGAAAGAATCAGAAGACCCAAATTCTTAGTCCTAGACTTTTTACCTGCTTCTGAAATTGTTTTCCCTTCAAGTGCATGGCAGTGAAGAATACATGACTACTAGTACAGTTTACTGTCTTTTTACTTTGGCCTCAATTGTCACCTAATTTAAATGAAGTCAATATTTACTTTTATGTGGAATTCACATAAAATAGAGATATAAAAAAGCTATACAGGCCGGGCACAGTGGCTCACGCCTGTAATCCTAGCTCTCTGGGAGGCCGAGGCGGGCGGATTGCTCGAGGTCAGGAGTTCAAAACCAGCCTGAGCAAGAGCGAGACCCCGTCTCTACTATAAATAGAAAGAAATTAATTGGGCAACTGATATATATATAAAAAATTAGCCAGGCATGATGGCACATGCCTGTAGTCCCAGCTACTCGGGAGGCTGAGGCAGTAGGATAGCTTGAGCCTAGGAGTTTGAGGTTGCTGTGAACTAGGCTGACGCCATGGCACTCACTCTAGCCTGTACAACAAAGCGAGACTCTGTTTCAAAAAAAAAAAAAAAAAGTATCAAATTATAATATTGTCACCATTAATTACAATTGATCTTAGCCAAAAGGCCGAGAAATGATTTAAAAAATATTACTCAGGGTAGATAAACTCAAATGATTCTAGGTGTGGTGATGTTATACTTTGAATAAGAAAAACTAGAAATTTTTTGACTAATAAGTTGCCACTATAATAAATTTTCTGAGTTTTGATGAACTTTTTTGGTATACTTCTGATAACACCAAAACCAATAAATACTGCCAAAATATATTAACTCATAAAATTTTATGTACCTCCTACTGTTATATGAAAATAAAATTTTCCTCAATTATTGGGTAAAACAGGTAAGGGAATTTTAATAACTTCAGTAAGAAAAGGCTAATTTTTTTTATTTTTTAAATTATATATTTTAAATATTAATAATTTTCTATCTTTTTTTTCTCTAACATGGTAAACGGTATCTGAAGTCAGAAAAGGCTAATTTTAATCATACATGAAATGTGAAAATGTTGAAGATTTAAAAGAAAAGTAAGATTTGAATATGATAGTTTTAGAAAACATTTGGAAATTATTTTATAGAATGAATAACAAATATATATAAATGCTTTAAAAACGAATTTAAGAAGAGAAAAGCAAATGATTGGCACTGAAAAGACAAGCTAAACAAGACTCACAATGAATAAAAGCCAAATGTTTGTTAGGCAAAAAAAATTATAAAAGAATGACTTTCATAAATTTTGCTTCCTATTATACTTAAGACTATGATTGCCACTGAGTTTTATTAATAAATCATTGAAGGAAATACCTTGAATGATTGATCCAAATGAAGATTCAAAAGAAGTCTCTTTCGGTTATCATTTAGCATGCCATCTATTTTTTTCATATGAGGTAAAAGTAGCTCATCTGAAACAATATTATAATTTAATAGGATAAACTGTAAACATAAAAACTTATAAAAATCCAACTTTTCTCAAAATATTTATACATTAAAAAACATTAAATTCATTGGATTATGTAAAGCATTGCTTGCAAAAAAACTGGACATGAAACTTTCTGAACAAAAGCTAACTTGAAAAGTATATTTGTAATAGCAAGTGAGAAAAAGATAGCTTAGTATTATGATAGGAGGTACTCTGTACTAGGGTCAAAAGTCCTGGGTTTTAAGCTGAACTAGAACTGATGGATGAACTAGAACTGGATTTTACCTGAACTAGAATTGATGGGTGGCAGCTATGTGGTCAATGGGCAAATAGCCTAATTTCTCCAGACTTCATTTACCATCGGAACAATCTGAATACCCAGTGTATTTACAAAATATAAACTGATCCAATATCAAATTTTATAAAACACTGAGTATGATGACCAAGGGATATTCTTAATTCACTGTGATTTGAAGCAAAAAAAAATTAGGGGAAGAAAAATGATCAAAACCCAGTGTCAAAAATGTATGAGTGAAAATAGTTATTTTAGAACAGGGGAGAGTAAAATTATACCAAAGATTCCTACTTGAAGCTTTTTGCTTCCTATTTTACCTGTCTGAAATTTAAGCTCTTTTAAGAAAAGCACTTTTGGAGTATAAGTTTTAGTGCTGCATTATATATTTTAGATTATTAGACTTTTAAAAAATTTATCAGAATAATTTTTATATTTCATAATGCTAATTGACTTTAATGACTTTTCTGAAAAAATACATAAAATCTTCAGAATCTAGGTTACAAATTTCATAGCTAAATAAAATGACTGTTTACATATCTGCAATACAAATACAAGCATAGTAACCTGGGAAAGAATGCTTCTATTGGAGGAAAACGTCCTTAGTGAGGAGCACTTTCTAAGGTTGCTGCAACACACCTGATAGTTTAAATGTATCTGTGTAGTAGTGACTAAATCTATTCAAACACTATATTTCCATTTCATAAAAACAAGTTTTAAATATTTGTCAATATTATTTAAATATAACCTTTTAAATTTCTTTCCTCCCCTTATACTAAATGGAGAAAAATTAGAAAATACTGATAAGCAATAGAAAAATTTTCTACATATAACTACCTAGAAAAGACAATTACAAAGAGATATATATTTTATGATACAAGGAGTTCTGATTGAGAGAGAAAACACTTATCCGGGTCACGGCACCAAAAAAAAAAAGATGGGGTCTCACTATGTTGCCCAAGATGGAGTGCAGTGGCTATTATTCACAGGTGAGATCCCATGACTGATCAGCATGGGAGTTTTGACCTGCTTCATTTCCAACATGGGCTGGTTCATAGCTCCTTAGGTAACCTGGTGGTCCCCTGCTCCTGGGATAACTGAGTTTTAATCATGGTTCTTCAACCTCTAACTTGTTCTCTAACTTTAAGAAATACATCTAATCTTAATTAATCTCTTTCTAAAATGACTGAGATACAGATTACGGTCTCCGATTATATGGTAAGAAAAGCACCAGACTAGAAATTATAAGACTTTGGATTTTAATCCAGATCTCTGCTAATTACAAATTATAAATCCTTAAGCAAGTCTCTTTGCCTCTCTGAGCCAGTCTTTATTCATAAAATGGCTAAGTTGATTTGAAGCTAAAATAGAATAATATGTGTATAAATATGTGGAAATAATAGAACAATATATAGTCATGTGCTGCATAATGACATGTGAGCATTTCAGGCAACACCTGACCCAGAGTATGAGTATTCCCATAAAATTATAATACAACATTAGTACTGTACCTTTTCCATTTATTAATTTATTTATTTTGAGACAAGAGTCTCGCTCAGCTGTCTGGGCTAGAGTGTCGTGCCATCAGCCTAGTTCACAGAAAGCTCAACTCCTGGGCTCAAGGAATCCTGCTGTCTCAGCCTCCTGAGTAGCTGGGACTACAGGCCCATGCCACCATGCCCAGCTAGTTTTTTCTATTTTTAGTAGAGATGGGGTCTCACTCTTGCTCAGGCCAGTCTCGTACTCCTGAGCTCAAGTGATCCTCCTGCCTTGGCCTCCCAGAATGCTATGACTTTTCTATCTTTAAACATGGTTACATAGATGAATATTTACCAGGTGTTAAAGCTGCCTGGAGTATTCAGTACAGTAACATGCTGTATAGGTTTGTAGCCTCGGAGCCAGAGGTTAGGTGTGTAGGCTATACCATCTAGGTTTGTATAAGTATACTCTATGAATTAGCATGACAAAAAAATCACCTCATGACACATTTCTTAGAATGTGTCCCCATCATTAAGTGATGAATGACTATATTATCAGGCATTACTGTTTAAGTGTATTGTTAATGACTACTCTCTTTAATGACTAATATCTTTTGATCTTATACCTGTATACATCATTTTGATAGAAAAACATTAAAGGAAACTGGCTCATTAATCCTTTCTTTTACTTGGCTTTGGTGAATGATATAATAACTGAAGGGTAAATATTACTGAGCAATGTTAGATCTATGGATTGTGCCAGTTTATTTCATTTGATTTCATCCCTACTTTACAATAAGAAAAAATTAATAAAGGAAGAGTAAAAGGAATATTAATTGCTATAATTCAATACATACATTATTTTAATGCTAATGGATTAAAATAATTTCTCTGTGATTTATCCTTTACTACAGATACAAATATACAATTTTAATTTTTATACCATTATCATCTGACTCATCTTTCCAATAACTGGAGAACAGAATATAGTGACATACAGATCTTGCATATAATACAGTTTGTGTAATACTATGAGGATGACATATATTCTAGAATTGAAAGAAACTGATGAGCAGCTATATACTTTTTCTATGAGTAGAAAGCAATAAAAATACTTTCAATATAAAGTTGTTCAAATATTCAGATAATGCATGAAACGACCATTTTACAGAATTAAGATGTTATGTATTTACCTGACAATTTATGAGTATATATTACAGCAGCAATATATAAACATGTAACAGGTAAGAATTTTTTAAAAAACATCCAGAAAGCACTACCAAGAAAATACTACTTAGCAGACTGTACCATTGCTCTTCTCTAAGGCTTGCATTGTGTCAGGGTCCAAGGCAATGCTAACAAGCAATTCCATGTAGCTCTTAAAGGTTTCCTTCATTGCTCTTGTGTTCAAAAAGCGAGTGACAAAGGGAGCTGGAGGATCAAATTCTGGGAGGGAGAAAAGATGAAATATTAAATTTTCCTTCCTGACAACTTTAAAAACACTTTTCCCTATAACAAGAGCCTATAAGCAGATGAAAGACTGTAGATACAGTTTCTTCAAATTCAAAGCTTTTTCACCCTACCTGTAACAATACCCCAAGTAAGAGATTCTCAAAGCTGGTTTGCACATCACAATCACTGGAGAGCTTTTTAAAAAATAAAACAAGAAACCAGATTGCCAGAATTACTAAGATAGAATCTTTGGTAGTGATGATGAAGCTTAAATATTATCCTTATAAAAGCTTCCTGGGTGCTTCTGAAACACAATACCAGCCCAGCACATGGAAATGTAGGCTGGGTAGAAACCTATTAATATTTCTCTTTGCCTGGGCCCTACCACAGACACCTGGTCCCAGGTAATCCTATTCTAATCTTGATTGTCTCCCTATGGTTAAGCAGTAAAGAAACCAGAATACATCTAATGTATGAATTAACATATAGATTTCTTTTTCATTTCTGCACTTGAATTACCATAAAGTATGTCCGTGACATATTTTTTAAAACTTTAATGTAAATGTACCAGTGCACAGAGGAAATTCGCTCAAATTCAATGGCAAGAAAAGCAAGATTAGAAGTTTGTCTCAGCCAGGTGTGGTGGCTCATGCCTGTAATCCTAGCACTCTGGGAGGCTGAGGTGGGAGGATTGCTTGAGGTCAGGAGGTCAAGACCAGCTTGAACAAGAGAGAGACCCCGTCTCTATTAAAAACAGAAAAAAATTAGCTGGGCATGGAGGCGTGCACCTATAAATCCCAGCTACTCGGGAGGCTAAGGCAGGAGAATCGCTTAAGCCCAAGAGTTTGAGGTTGCTGTCAGCTAGGTTGATGCCATAGCACTCTAGCCCAGGTGACAAAGTGAGACTCTATCTCAAAAAAGAAAAAAGTTTGTCTCAATTTTGACTTTTTGCATTGAAATATATAACCAAATCATACCCTTTAATAGTTCTTAGAGTACGGTCTATGGACCCCTGGCAGGCTCCCAAGACCCTTTCAATGGTCTCTGATATCAAAGCTATTTTCATAATAATATTAAGAGATTATGTACCTTTTCCACCATGTTGACATTTGCAAAACTAATATTGGGTAGAACTGCTGGTGCTTAGCAGGAATTAAGACAGTGCCACAAAACCATATAAGTAGTTATATACGATGGCATGACTTTGTCATGTCACTGCTGTGGATTTATAGGGAAAAATAAAACAAGTCTTACTTAAGAATAGTCCCTGATGTAGCAGTAAAAATTATTATTTAAATCTCTACTCTTCAGTAAATGTTTTTTTAATATTCTGTGTGATGAAGTAGGAGGTACACATAAAGCACTTCTGCTATACGTATGATGGTTATTGCCAGGAAGAGCATCCATACAATTGTTTCAGTTATAAGATAAACCATTTCCCCCCATGGAATACCACTTTTATTTGAAAGAATGACTGACAGATACATTATGCCTATTCAGACTTGGGTATTAAAATTTAAGTGGGGGCCGGGTGAGGTGACTCACACCTGTAATCCTAGTACTCTGGGAGGCAAGACAGAGGCCTGCTTGAGGCCAGGAGTTCAAGACCAGCCTGAGCAAGAGCGACACCCCATCTCTATTAAAAATAGAAAAAAATTAGGCCTGTTGAGGTGGCTTACGACTGTAATCCTAGCACTTTGGGAGGCCGAGGTGGGAGACCAATGGAGGTCAGGAATTTGAGACCTGTTTGAGTGAAACCCCATCTCTAAAAAATTAGAAAAATTATCTGGGCATGATAGCATGCCTGTAGTCTCAGCTACTGGGGAGGCTGAGGCAGGAGGATCATTTGAGCCAAGGAGTTTGAGTTTGCTGTGAGCTACAATGATGCCATTGTACTCCAGCCAGGGCAACAGAGCAAGACTCTGCTTTAAAAAGAAAAGAAAAAAAAGTGAAAAAGAAAATCTATAGAAGAAGAAGAAATATTTATAACTCATATCTCTCATAAGAATTTAATATCCACAATGTATAAAGAACTCACAATTTAACAACAAAAACCAAACAATCCAATTAAAAAACAGGCAATGGATTGGAATAGACATTTCTCCAAAGATATACAAATGGCCAATAAGCACATGAAAAAATGCTCAACATCATTAGTCATTATGAAATGACTTCACACTTTCTAGGATGGCTTTAATGAACAAAAACAAAAAGAAACCAGAAAATAACAAGTGTTACCAAGGATGTGAAGAAATGAGAACCCTCATGCTTTCTTGGTGAGAAAGTAATATAGTGCAGCTACCCGAAACACTGAAACCAGGAACTCAGATACTTGATGCCAATTTTCATTACAGTAATTACAACTACCCAAAGATGGAAAAAACCCAAGTGTCCATCAATAGCTGAAAGGATAAATAAAATGTGATATTAACAAACAATGGAATATTATTCACCCATGAAAGGAATGAAGTTCTCATACATGCCACAACATGGATGAACCTTGAAAACATTTTGCTAAGTGAAAGAAGCCAGACACAAAAGAACACATATGATTCTACTTATATGAGATACTTAGAACAGGCAAATTCATAGAGACAGATAATAGATTGGAGGTTACCAGCAGCCAGAGGGAGAAGAATGGGAAATTATTGCTCAATAATTATATAGTTTCTGTTTGGGGTGATAAAATTTTAGAAGTAGTGTTGAGAGTTGTATAATAATGTGAATATAATTAATGCTACTGAGTTGTACAGTTAAAAATGGTTAAAATGGCAAATTTTATGTTACATATATTTAACCAAAATTTATTAAAATGTGAAAAAAAGTATAAAATCTGGGAAAATCTGTATCACTGAGCTAATATTTTCACATGACCAATGAGTGATATTATAAAACCATGCATGGATGAGAGATATTCAAAGAACAAAATCAATAGATTTTAATGTAACAGAGCATGAAAATTCAAGAAACAACTACTTATCAAGTTTTGAGTATCAAGAATATCAGGCCAGGTGCGGTGGCTCATATCTGTAATCCTAGTATTCTGGGAGGCCAAGGCAGGAGGATCGCTTGAGCTCAGAAATTTGAGACAAGGCTGAGCAAGAGTGAGACCCTGTCTCTACTAAAAAAAAAATAAGAAAAATTAGCTGGGTGTGGTGGCATGGGCCTATAGTCCTAGCTACTTGGGAGGCTGAGGCAGGAGGATTGTTTGAGGTTGCTGTGAGCTAGGCTGAAGCCACGGGACTCTACTCAGGGCAACAGAGTGAGACTCAGTCTTGAAAAAAAAATCCATAATTATATGAAAAGGCACTCTAAATTCTCCTCGTTCTCAACTACATATCTATGTGGATATTCCCTAATATACTTTAACCAAAATAACATAATAACAAACTGAATATAGGAGCTGATATGAAAATGCTCTCATCTTAATAAACACTGTTTTGGAAAATATACTTGTTTAAAAAAACTTGTGTTAAGAAGTAATAGATTCATTTAAAATAAATATTTTAAATTTCTGCTTTAATTGGTATTTAGTAAATATCAATAGCTTTAGCCTACATAAACGAAACTATTTGGTATCCTCAATATATTTGAGGATTAAAAAGGGCTCCTGAAACAAGAGTTTGAAAATTGCCAGCCTACAAATTCATGTTTATTATCAATATTTCCTACTTAAAAGCACTAAAAATGTTTGCTTACTTATTAGTGACATCTAGTGGTCACTCAAGTTATCAATGAAAGAAAAATTTATCTTAATTGTCATTTGAGGAAACTATAGCAAGTGTAAATTCAGAACCCAAAGTTCTCTATTCTAGTAGACAGGACTGCTAACTGTAAAAGTTAAGTATAAGGCCTTCAATACATACTTAAAGCACTAAACTTCCTTATAGATTCTGATGTATACACTTCTAACCAACCACTCACAAATAGAATTTAAGAATTTTTAAGAATTTTTTTTATATTTCAGAGACAAAGTCTTACTATGTTGCCCTGACTGGTCTCAAATGCCTGGGCTCTTCAAGCAATCCTCCCTCCCCAGCCTCCTGAGTAGCTGGGACTATAGGCACATATACCATGCCCAGACCACCACAAACAGCTGTTAAAAAACAGTACTTTTAAAGTAGACTTCAGGGGCTGGGTGCAGTGGCTAACGCACCCTGGGAGGCAGGAGGCCTGCTTGAGGCCAGGAGTTCAAGACCAGCCTGAGCAAGAGCAAGACCCCATCTCTATAAAAAAAAATAGAATTAGGCACATATGGTGACAAGGAACTGTAGTCCCAGCTACTTGGGAGGCTGAGGTACGAGGATCACTTGAGCCCAGGAGTTTGAGGTTGCAGTAAACTATGATGATACCACTGCACTCTGGCCAGGGTGACAGAATGAGTCTGCCTCAAACAAAACAAAACAAACAGACAAAAACAAAAAACAGTAGACTTAGACTTCAGGACTGAAGAATTTTTATTATGATTTTATTTCTAATCAAATAATCTCCAAGACCATCTCTCAAGCAATGATACTTGTAAAGTCAGAAACCATACTGATCATCAACCTCAACCATACCCACAACTAATTCATCATTCCAGTTCTGCCAAGATTATATTCTGAAGTTCTCAAATAGTCTCTGAATTTCTCATAGTCTCTGTAGCAACTACTCAAGTCTGCCACCGTAGTGGGAAAGGAACTATATACATATGTAAATGAATCTGTGCGGCAGTGTTCCAATATAAAACTTTATTCACAAAAACAGGCTGAGGGTAAGATTTGGTACAAAGACTATTATTTGGCAACCTCTGCAATAACGTACTGAACTGCTTGATATTTCTTGCATAAATCACATACCAAGCATTCACGGCTAATGGAATGTGTGCTGGTGTATTCTTGTGTTATAAACCTATTTCAGTTTTGATTTCCAATATGGTAAATAGCAACAGATATTATCTAAACACAAGCTGTATAGGATCCTCAATAATTTTTCATAGTAATGTAATAGCTAAGAGAAAAGAAGATTCTAGAAAGATAAAACTTTTGCTTTGTTGGATACCTGAAGACATTCTGCTTGATGTGTTGGTGAATAAAAGTGAATGACACCAATTAAAAACTAAAGTAGTTTACTTATCAAAGCTACCCAAAGATAGTCTTGCTTTTGGATCCAAACCTATACAGAACAATGCAGCAGAAGAGGCTGAAAGAAAAGTGGCCAATTTGTATTTAAGCAAACAGTGAAGGACACTTGTGATCAACTAAAAATTAATCTATTGAATTAGGGCAGAAAGTTACTGTTAAAGAGTGCTGCAGTATGCCCTATGGCTCTCTTTTCTGGACTAGGGCTTTCTCATTGAGTACAGTATGTTAATATTTACCTATATAACTAATCTGTTAATGGCTTTTGAAAAACCTCTCTATCAAATTATTTGAATAATCTTCCTATTTTCTTTTAAGCTAGTATGACTAATTTTTTCCCTGAGGAAAGCATTTGCATTTTGAGTTGTTTTCTTTTTTAATTTAAGAAAAAAATCTATTCCTTTAAAAGTATCTTTGAACTAAAACCTTTACACACCACAGTTAGTTTTGAAATGGAAAATAAAATCACTTTCTTGCTTGGTAAGAAGCAATATGGACTTTTTAAACTTACAGAAATGGAAATATGTAGAACGTGTTAAGATTGTGTCAAACAAATGTTACATAGAGATAACAGGACATTGCTTCAGATTTGTAATATATTTTTAAATTTTGAAAATGTATTGCAAGTGTGTTTCTAGAGGCATGGAAGTTAAATGTATATATTATGGTAGAAATAATATTGAAGAATACTATAATTCAGTGCTGCCAAAAGAACTGTTAATAAAGCACCTTCTTTAACAATAAATATATTTTGTAGACTTAAAGGACTACATACTACTGTTAATACCGTGTTTCCCCGAAAATAAGACCTACCCATAAAATAAGCCCTAGCAGGATTTCTAAGCATTTGCACAATATAAGCCCTACCCTGAAAATAAGACCTAGTAATGGGCATGGTTACGCACCATATCTGCACAACCCATGCATTTCATCATGGAGGTAAAGAAGACCGGCAGCCCTTCTCATCTGCCCCATCGTGACAGCTACTATCCCAGAGGTGACCGGAAAGGTGCGGGCAGCCCCACCAACAAGGTCGGCTCCCCGTCAGGTCCCGGCCATCCTGTGCATGCAAAAAGCTGAGGCTTTGAGGGGAAAATAACACATCCCCTGAAAATAAGCCCTAGGGTGTCTTCTTCAGAAAAAATAAATATAAGACCCTGTCTTATTTTCCAGGAAACACGGTACCTGTAAGAATAAAACACATTAAACATCCTTTCAGGAAGTCTTTGAGGGAGGATCTATACCCATAATAGAATGATGGCATTCACTTTTGATAGTGATTATAAAATCAATTATTTCCTTACTGTTGGAGGGTCATATTGTAAAGTATGTGGTTACATGTAGTCAAACTGCAGAAAATATTCCTAATTGAGGAGTTGTCTACTTTACTATAGTGATATAAAAAGCAGTTTTTACACTGAATTTTTTAAACAAAGAATAGATAAGCATAGAGAATGGGAAACGTTCAAAAATTTGGTTCTAAAATGGGAAACATTCCATGATACATAAATCATTTCTCATTTAAAAAATTAAAAAAATAATAAAAATGATGGAAAGCTTTATTCATTAATAATGGGGTAAAGAGCTATATACTTGAAACAAGTCCTATAAAATTAAATGAACTGCAAATAAAAGCACTGCTACTATAATACATTCTGGATGGTTGTTTAATAAGTTAAACAACCATTTAATCCCAGACATTCTGGAATGGTTGTATTATCCATGTGATCCGTAGCAAATGTAATTTATTTTTAAGAAGAAAAGCAGTGTGTTTTCTTACTATCTTTTGTTTTCTTTTGCTTAAGCACTTCATTAACTGCTTAATTCTGTATCTTCAAAGTAATCTACAATCTCCTTTCTTCTTTGTAAAATTTGATTTGTTACAAAATTGCCAAATATAAGGTTTCGGATACATAGTTTGTACCTGTATTTTTATTTTATTGCCTCATGTTCTTGTAAGTCATTCTTAATTGACTGATGACTGTAGGACCTTGCTTGAGTATTTTTTCTAATAAAGCAAATCACATACATTAAAAAAAACAAATGTAAAATAATTCTAAGGTCAGAAAGTTTGATAACTATTTCAACTTTTTCATTTTATAAAAAAGAAAAACTATTGGACTGAGGAGGTCTTTATTAAAAAAAAAAAAGAAGAAAAAAAAATTAAAAAAAAAATAAAAAAGAAAAACTAAGGCACAGAGAGGATACCTTCCTTAATCATGGGCACGTGGTTGGCTACTGGCAGATCTCAGTACTATGCATACGTAAAATATACATGTTAGTAGTATACATTATTATATTGTATTAATTATAGTTTGAGTTCCTCCAGCTTATTCTTTTTTTTACAGCATAAACACAGACCCAGAAGTTTAGAAGCAGAGAATTCTTTTAAACTTAGGCACCTGATCTAACCTCAATCCTATCTAAAAAGGCGAGATAACCGGCATTATTAAGGTGAGTTTTGCTTTTTCTGTTTTACAAGGCTGCATGTGTGGGCCAACTGTGTGTCAGTTGGTGTGTTTGGGGAATGTGAATTTATTTCACAAAAGCCTAAGCTGGACCGGGCATGGTGGGTCATGCCTGTAATCCCAGCACTTTGAGAGGCCGAGGCAGGAGGATTGCTTGAGGCCAGGAGTTTGAGATCAGCCTGAGCAACATATCGAGATGCCATCTCTACAAAAAATTAATAAAATTAGCCAGGCATGGTGGCCCTCACTTGTAGTCCCAGCTCGAGAGGCTGAGGCCAGAGGATTGCTTGAGCCCAGGAGTTGGAGACAGCAGTGAGCTATGATCGTGCCATTGCACTGTAGCCTGGACAACAGAGTGAGATCCTGTCTCAAAAAAATAAAAAAGACAAACCTAACCATTGTTAGCATCACTAGCAGTGTTAGTTAGCATCACTGCTCCTCTCCATTCATGCTGACAATCTAAAGTTATCAAGGTATCCACTTCATGGAGAACTCACCCTCATCATCACTACTACTAGAATGGATTTCAGGAGATGAGTCAGATTGGGATGAGGAAAATTCTTCTTTCCATTTCTTCCGTTTCTTTGGTGGTGGCTCAGCCTTTACTTTTACTTGTTTAACTTTGGGTTTCATAGAAGGGGCCTTTGTAGTTGTAGATTTTGATGTTGGAGTATCGGAAGTTTTACTGCTACTACTTGGCTTAGCTTGAACAGTTCTGCAATGTTACAAACAAACTTTAGTAACAAAGAAATCTTGTCAAACTAAAATCAACTAAGAAAAAAGGAGAAATCACAGGAGAAGAAAAGAGTATCTAATTACCCTCCCAAGGTCTCCAAAATAAAACCCAAGTCCTATACATGTTAGTGGTGATTTCCATAAAATTTTCTTTAAATACATTCAACTACTGGCCTTCAATATTCAGTTATTAAGGGACTATTAATTCAACCTCTATATCTTTCTCTTCATTCCTCTCCTTTCTTTATGGACTCATTTTCCAGAGAGTATGATACTGCACAACAGATGATCAATGGCCTTGGGTAAGTCAATGCGTGATAAACCCTTGACAGCCACATCTAGCACTGACCCTCAGAAACGCATAGGCTCTGCTGGTGCCAGGTGTTGACATAGAAACCCAAATGCATCTGTCCTGGAGGGGCCCAAGATCTGCTCTCTGCTGGGTCTGGAGATTTGAGTGGATAAAATTTCATCATAAAAAAGGTTAGCAGCTTCCAATAGGTGGGAATCTTTTTTTTTTTTTTTTGAGACAGAGTCTCGCTTTGTTGCCCAGGCTAGAGTGAGTGCCGTGGCGTCCTAGCTCACAGCAACCTCAAACTCCTGGGCTCGAGTGATCCTTCTGCCTCAGCCTCCCGGGTAGCTGGGACTACAGGCATGCGCCACCATGCCCGGCTAATTTTTATATATATATATCAGTTGGCCAATTAATTTCTTTCTATTTATAGTAGAGACGGGGTCTCGCTCTTGCTCAGGCTGGTTTTGAACTCCTGACCTTGAGCAATCCGCCCGCCTCGGCCTCCCAAGAGCTAGGATTACAGGCGTGAGCCACAGCGCCCGGCCTAGGTGGGAATCTTAATTAAACTAGACCTGCTTCACACTAGATTGAGAATATGTAGGGTCATACATTCTCATACAAACCACAGGGTTAGGTCAGTCATCTTCCAGGTTCATATGCCAGACAACCCAGATTCACATTAATACATGATGATAATTCTACCATACACTTGTCTAGTAATGTATAGGTCTTATAGTTGTTTCTCAAAAGTTATTTCAGGCCAGGCGAAGTGGTTTATGCCAGTAATCCTAGCACTTTGGGAGGCCAAAGTGGGAGGACTGCTTGAGGCCAGGGATTTGAGACCAACATAAGCAAGAGTAAGACCCTGTCTCTACCAAAAATAGAAAAGTTAGCCAGGCATGGTGGCGCGTGCGTGTAGTCCAAGCTACTCAGGAGGCTGAGGCAGAAGGATCGGTTGAGCCCAGGAATCTGAGCAACCTATGGTGACGCCACTGCACTCTAGCCCAGGCAACAAAAGAAGACCCTGTCTCAAAAATAAAGATTAATTAATAAACTAATTTTAAAATCTCATTTTAAATTTGACACTCCATTACTATTTTCACTTTATGGATGAAAAAGGGGAGCTTCTGAAAAGTTGTCTTCTCTAGGTGACAAAGAGCTGGACTCTAACTTTTTGATTCTAAAGTCAATTTTTTTTCACTATACTAGGGTGACACCAAAAGGACTCAGGTAAAGAAAAGGGCACCCACCTATCACAGATAGGTATGAGCTTTACAGTGCCCTTTTCATTTCTTCAAAGCAATCACTTATTTCATCAGACTAGTATATAATGAAAAAAAAAAATCAGTAGTCTCTGATTGTTACACTCCTTTGTACAATGATAGTGTCAATAATAAGCCTATATATGTGTGTGTGTTATGTGTGTATATATATATATATACACACATAACACACACACACACACACACAAACAAATATATTACATAAGAAAACAAATACCTGATAGTTTGTGAAGGCTTATTTCTTGGCTTTTTAGAACACACTCTGACATACTCCTTTTTGTTTGCATTTTCAATGAACTTCACATATATCCTTTTGTATTTACTCTTTGCATCTCCAAAATAACCAAGGTACTAAGAAAAAAAAACACTATGAGTTACATAATGATAATCTACACATAAATATTATTTGTTGGTTTTATTGACTATCACATAGCCATCCTTGAAGTTTTTCAAATGCACCTTTGGCCAGGCTAATTTCATCCTCTATAAAAATGATCCCAGGCTCATTCTTGACTACAAGCCCATATACAGAAAAGCAATCTCATTTGGCAGATGCTTACTCATGCAAAGCTATTGAACAGCTACTTAAGTACAAGAGAATAACTTCTGCCAGTCTTCTGGCAAATCAGGATATTTGACTGATACAATAATCAATGTAAGAACCGGAGTCCATCTGAATGCTTTATAGACTAACACTAATTCCTCTCCCTTATAAAATAAAAAAGTTAAACAATAGTATAATATCATTTAATTTTAAATAGCTGGTTATTTACCCATTGGTTTTATTTTTAAATCAGATAATCAGAGTATCACGTAGTTCAAAATTCATGCTATTTTAATTTTGTTTTTCTTTTTTCACTATATTCATATGCAAGTAAATATGCTATTTTATATCAGAAATATTCAATATAAAATACATCTAAATTTAAGTTATTCTATATTTTCCCCAGGATCACTGCCAAAATATAGGAAGGCTAATGTACACACACATTTTACTTACACTATTTGTAGCTGCAAATTCTCTTTGCCCATCTCGAATTTCAGGAACAAATTTCTGTAATAAAGCTTTTTGTACTTTCCAAATAGCTGGGGGTTCTTTTCCTGTTTTTAATGCCTCCTGTATTAAGCAGAATTGATTATACTTATAAAAAGTAGAAACATATTTTAGATTTATAGAATGTTAGGGCTGAAAGGAATCTTAAAGATATACCTAGCTCAACCTTTTATTTCTTACCTCTAGCTGAATTTACATAATAAATTTAAGCATAAATAAATTTATCCAATAAATTATAAACTGGTTTGGTTATTTAGTCTCTGTTTAAATTCTCCCAGAAATAGGGAGCTTATTAACATTACAAAGTAAACTATTACCCTTTTGTATAGCAAAAGCTATTGGTAGGGCCAGGTTAAGTGGCTCACGCCTGTAATCCTAGCACTCTGGGAGGCTGAGGCAGGCGGATCTCTCAGGGTCAGGAGTTCAAGACCAGCCTGAGCAAGAGCGAGACCCTGTCTCACTACTAAAAATAGAAAGAAATTAATTGGCCAACTAAAAATATATATAGAAAAAAAATTAGCCAGGCATGGTGGCACATGCCAGTAGTCCCAGCTACTTGGGAGGCTGAGGCAGAAAGATTCCTTGAACCCAGGAGTTTGAGGTTGCTGTGAGCTAGGCTGATGCCACAGCACTCTAGCCTGGGCAACAGAGTGAGACCCTGTCTCAAAAAAAAAAAAAAAAAAAATAGTATTGGTAGGTTTTCTGCTAATGACACTGTCATGTATTATTTATGCAACTTTATAACCCTATGTGGATTTTTAAAAAGAACAGAAAGAAATGTGCTAAAATATTAACAGTAGTTAATTGTGAATGAAAGGAATACAGATGATTTGAATGTTATGTTTTTCATTATATTTTTAATGCCATTCCTGTCCACCTCCATCGTTTAAAAAAAGGCAAAAGCAAAAGCAAGCAAACAAAAACCTGAAAATGTTATCTTAAACATAGCTATAGTATTCTTATAAAAAATTATAACATTCTACTCATGGTTCTACAACTTGAAATCATGAAATTAAGTCAAATTCCACTTTTACATGATAGTCCTATTATTTTTCTTTTTCTTTTTTTGACAGAGTCTTGCTCTGTGGCCTGTGCTAGAGAGCAGTGGCATTACCATAGCTCACTGCAACTTCAAACTTCTGGGTTCAAGCAATCTTCCTGCCTCAGCCTCCCGAGTAGGTGGGACTACAGATGCACACAGCAAAACCCAGGTAATTTTTCTATTTTTAGTAGAGACAGAATGTTGCTCTAGCTCAGGCTGGTCTTGAACTACTGACCTTAAGCAATCCTCCCACCTCGGCCTCCAAGAGTGCTAGGATTATAGGCGTGAGCCACCACACCCAGACAGTCCTGTTATTTTTCTTTAAACTTTTAAATTATTAATATATAAATATGATTTTCTCCAAACTACTATAAAATAATGAGTTGGGAGCCTTGGAAAAAATTAACATTTCAAAACTGCTATAATTATCAGTACTGAAATATAACTGACAAGTCAGAAATATATTAACATATGAAATTAAGTTATTTCAAGTTATAATTATTTTCAATGATTTTCTTTCTCAAAATATTTGATATATACTAGTTTGATTTTATCAAACACTTATAACTTAAGATAATTATAAAAATATAACTTTTTTTATTCAAGATAGACACATGCTATTGAAGTCATTATGAAGGCTATCATAGGCATTCCAAATAAACTATGACCATTACACCAGTAAATATTCACATTACCTTAAAAGTCTCTATGTCTTCTATCTTTACCACAAATTCATCACGTTCTCTGTATTGGCCTTCTCCTCCACTTTCTGTGTTCTCCTCATCAGTATGACCTTCTATGGCAACAGTGTCTTGTCCTTTTGCAAACTGGTCTGAAGGAAGACCATCAAGTTCAATGGGCTTTGGGGGTTCTGTAGAGTTTATATTTTCCAGAGTATTTACTGCAGATGAAGTACAGTGGAGAGTTTCTTGCTTAACTGCACCCACAGTGGTAGAGGAAGTAGTAGCAGTACCAGTAGTATTGGCAGTGGGGCTAGTAGTTGCCACCTGTTGAGCTTCTGAAACTATATCAAACAAATGCAAATTAGTACAAATGTTTAAACATTTACATGTTTCGCGTAAAATCTGAACAATTTAAAAAGAAAGACTTGATTATTTTTGCACATTGGCTGAAACAAAACCACAAGAAGTTAAAAAATGCTTGTTAATTTCTGAGAATCAAAGATGTGAGAATTGAATCTGGATGACAAGCAGATTGCAAACCTACATCTATCTACCTACATTTCCCTCAATTCCACTGAATTAGAGCAAAGATATTTTTAGAAGAATAGAGATGTGAACGTGATGGAAGGTAAGGAAGGGTCAGCCAACCAAAGCTGTGAAAATTCCTACAAAATAAAAAACCAATTGTATATGAGAAAGGAAAATACTCCCAAAATACTTTGGAACAGGCACTAGAAGCTACTGAAATAAAAAGGATTTTAAAGAATGCTATAACAAATTAAATAACGTAGGTGAAATGGACAAATTCCTAGAAAGGACTCAAGAAGAAATGAAAAATTACAAAAACATATACACATAGATTCATAAAGCAGAATGCAAAGTTCAGAAATAAACACTATATTTATAACCAAATGATTTTCAAAAAAGGTGCCAAAACTATTCAATAGGGAAAGAATGGTCTTTTCAGCAAATGATGCTAAGACAACTAGATAGCTGCATACAAAGGAATAAAATTGGCCCTCTGCCTCACACTTCATTCAAAAATTAACCAAAAATGTGTTACAGACCTAACTGTAAAAGCTAAAACTATAATACTCTTAGAATATGGCTTTAGATAAGCCACCAAAAGCACAGGTGCTCATTAAAATATAAAAATTTTATGCTGCATCTGATGCCATCAACTCAGTGAAAAGATAACACGTGGCATAGGAAATTATGTTTAAAAATCATATATTTATCAGAGACTTATATCCACAGTATATTTTAGAATTCTTACATCTTAACAATAAAAAGACAACCCAATTTTAAAAATGGCAAAGGACCTGAATAGACATTTGTCCAAAGGTGACATTAAAAATTATCAAAAAGCATATTAAAGGCTGGTGACCATCATTAGTCATTAGATAAATGCAAATCAAAATAAGACACAACTTTACACATACTACGATGGCTATAATTAAAAACACAGTAATAAGCGTTAGCAAGAATGTGGAGTAAATGGAACCCTTATACATTGCACATGTATAATGTAAAATGGTACAGTGACATTGGAAAACAGTTTGGCTATTCCTCTGTTAAGCATGGAGGTACTGTATGACTGAGGAATTCCACTTCCAGATGTGTACCCTAGAGAAAACATCCACATAAAAACTTGTACATGGGCTGGGCGCAGTGGCTCACACCTGTAATCCTAGCTAGCACTCTGGGAGGCCAAGGCCAGCGATCACTCAGGGTCAGGAGTGTTAAACCAGCCTGAGCAAGAGCGAGACCCCATCTCTACTAAAAATAGAAAGAAATTAATTGGCCAACTAATAATACATAGAAAAAATTAGCCGGGCATGGTGGCGCATGCCTATAGTCCCAGCTACTCGGGAGTCTGAGGCAGGAGGATTGCTTGAGCCCAGGAGTTTTGAGGTTGCTGTGAGCTAGGCTGGTGCCACAGCACTCTCGCCCAGGCAACAGAGACTCTGTCTCAAAAAAACAAAAAACAAAAAACTTGTACATGAATGTTCACAGCAGAGGTATTCATAACAGCCAAAAAGTGGAAAAATCCCAAATGTCCCTCAACAGATGGCTGGATATACAAAGTAAGATATATCCACACTGTTAGGGAATACAAAGGAATTTGTTGCTGATATATGCTTCGGATATGGACAAACCCTGAAAACATGCTAAACTAAAGAAGCCAATCACAAAAGGTCACATGTTACAGGACTCCTTTTATACGAAACATCCAAAATAGGCAAATATACACAGAAAAAAAGTAGGTTAGTGGTTGCCTGTAGGTGGGTGTGAGTGTGGGGACTGACTGCTAATGGGTACAGGGATTCTTTTTGAATGATGAAAATGTTCTAAAATTAGACCATGGTTATGCTGCACAACTCCATGAAACCAATGAATTGTACACTTTAAATGGATGGATGTCATGATATATAAATTATAATTCAATAAAGCTTTTAAAAACAAATACTTTAAAGACTTGAGAAATGCCACCATTAGAGAATCATTGACCAATATGCTCGAGAGCACTAATCTTCCACCACAGTGTTATTACCATTACCTGGGGGAGGTTTTAAAAACTACAAATATGTGATCAACCATGAGATTACAAAAGAGAATTTTTCACTGTGATCAATTCTCCTATATTTTTAATTATATAAATTTAGGTCTGAGTAAATATAAGTATGTATTGACGTACATAAAAAACAGCAAAGGCTAGAGCTGATAAAGGAAGTCTGGGTTGCGGAACAAATAAAATGAACATGTACCATTCCAGTGGTAATTCTGAATAAATTTTATTGAACTAAGTAAACATAGATATAATAATAATAAGCAAATAAAAACAGGAAGGCCAGTGATCCCCTTGCTTATACTCAGCTGCAGGCAGGAGTGTTTGACCATAGGCTAAATGGTCAGCCTTTCTTCTGCACCCTGAAGAAAGTGAATTCTACCAGTGTACAGTGGTGCAACCTGAGGCGAATCCAGACCTCTGACACATAGAAGAAATGGAAATACAGACTTGCAATGGAATAAGTGAACTAAGTGCTTAATAACTGGAGTAAAACACTCCTTATTGTTATCAGCCAGCCTGCCTGTTCTTGTACCAAATTAAAGCTACCTTCATATATTTATGATTCTTCCCAATCAAGGGAAAAAGGCTGCTGAGGAAATCCAGATGAATAACCTGACCACGTTAAGAGTCCATGGTATAGTCGGGCGCGGTGGCTCACGCCTGTAATCCTAGCACTCTGGGAGGCCGATGCAGGCGGATTGCTGAAGGTCAGGAGTTCAAAACCAGCCTGAGCAAGACCCCGTCTCTACCATAAAAATAGAAATTAATTGGCCAACTAATATATATATATAAAAAATCAGCCGGGCATGGTGGCTCATGCCTGTAGTCCCAGCTACTCGGGAGGCTGAGGCAGGAGGATTGCTTGAGCCCAGGAGTTTGAGGTTGCTATGAGCTAGGCTGATGCCACGGCACTTACTCTAGCCTAGGCAAGAAAGCCAGACTCTGTCTCAAAAAAAAGAGTCCATGGTATAGAATTTTATTCTAATGTAATACATTTCTATAATATTATAGCTATACTATCATACATTTCTGCCATAAAAATATGTATATAAATGGAAATTGATTTGTCTTGTGACCAGAAGTCTCTAAATATTAAACATTTCTAACATTATAGTATTAAATGTAAAAAGAATGCTTCTGTTGGATGTGGTATATAAAAATTATTTGTAGGGGGGGGCTCACGCCTGTAATCCTAGCACTCTGGGAGGCCGAGGAGGGTAGATTGCTCAAGGTCAGGAGTTTGAAACCACTCTGAGCAAGAGCGAGACCCCGTCTCTACTATAAGTAGAAAGAAATTAATTGGCCAACTAATATATAGAAAAAATTAGCCGGGCATGGTGGCACATGCCTGTCTGTAGTCCCAGCTACTATAGGGAGGCTGAGGCAGGAGGATTGCTAGAGCCCAGGAGTTTGAGGTTGCTGTGAGCTAGGCTGACGCCACGGCACTCACTCTAGGCACTCACTCTAGCCTGGGCAACAAAGTGAGACTCTGTCTCAAAAAAAAAAAAAAAAAATTTTGTAAATGGATCCATGGGTGAATATTACTTATTGAGATAGATTTCACAACCAATTTTATTTCTGCTTTTTATTTTTATTGATCTAAGAACTAAGAAACCATATTCATATAAATAATGGAAAAATGAAGGAATAAAAGGGATTCTGTTATAGCAATGTCACTGAATTTTGCAGATACTTCCTAAGTTATATGGCAAAAGAAATCACATGGCTATCTGTGAACAAAACCAGAAATACTGCTACCAGCAGACCCTCAGAAAAGGAAACTGTAAAGGACATCCTTTAATGAGATGCAAAATAATCCCAAGAAATGAGGTATAAGAATGGATGAAGGTTAAAATAGTAAATATATTAAGTAAATCTAAAGAAATGCTATTTAAAACACTATTAATGATGTTTTGTTCATTATTAAAAATATATATAGAGAATTAAAATACATGGTAATGATATATATTGGTAATGATATTGTAATGGCAATGGTAATGATAATATTTAAGTTAGTAGGAGGTTAAATAAAGTTCCAGTATTCAAAAATCTGTATTATCCAGAAAAGTAAGATACTGACATTTCGAGAAGCTGAAAATACATGCTGTAATTTCTATTATAACCAACAATAGAACAGAAATGTTTCATCAAAATAATCAGGGGATGGGCATGCAGACAAAGATATTAATGAAACAAGACTGACCATATATTAATGACTATTGAAACTGATGATGCATGAATTGGGTTTCATTATGCCAATCTCAGTACTTTTTAATGTGTTTGGAAATTTCTATGACAAAAGTTAAGCAAATGTTTTTATCAAAAAAGAATGTATAGCTTCCAAATTAGCAGAGAGAAAGTATATCAATGCTGTATTTACATGCTCTTTATATGAAGTTTTAAAATAAGCCAAACAAAAGTATAGTCTTTAGAGATGCATATACAGGTATTAAAATTATAGAAGAAGCAAGGAAGTGATTACCATTCAAGTCAGTTAGTGGTTTGCTCTAGGAGTTATAAGTTGGGTTCAATTTAATACTCCATTTTTATACTTTCTTGCTTTCCAATGAATGGCATTTAACACCATAAATTTTCTTCTTTGCACCACACTCTGGCCATATTAGTTTCAATATATAATGCTCCATTGTCATTCCAATCAGTTTTTCATTTCAGTTTTGGTTTCCTTTTTAAGCCAAGAATTGTTTTTCATTATTTGTTCCTTTCTTTTTTCTTTCTGCTATTTTATAAAATTATTGCATTATGCTCAGGGAATAAGGCTTGAATGTCTACATTTGCAAATTTATGGAAATTTTGTTACATATTCTTCTTTGTGCACATTACATTTCCATATGTGGGTTATATTTCATTAAGAAAAAATGTTCAAAAGAAAACATAGATATGGGAAATATACTAAAATAATACTAACAACAAAATTAGTATGGAAATATTAAAAATAGAAATCAGTAAATGGGAAAAAGAGATTTTATTATGGTAAAAGGAAATTTAACTGTAGTAAAATTTTATGCGCCTAATTACATGGATTCAAAACATCAAGTAAACAGTATTAGAAACACAATACAACATACTGGGATACTTTAACACACCTTTCTCAGGAATCAACAGATGGAGCAATCTAAAAACAAATAAGGACAGAGAGGATTTTTTAAAACCTTTTATTATAAAATTTTAAGAATACACAAAAGTGGAGAATACAAACCCTCCTGTGCTATATAACCCAGCCATAATAACCGCAAACATTTTGGTATACTTGTTTCATCTGTCCATCATCCCATTTGTATTTGCTGGGGTATTTTAAGGCAAATTCCAGACGTGTCATTTACTTTCAAAATATACATATACATTTTCCTTACATATCCTAATGTCATTTATTATATTAAACAAAAATTAAAAGATATAAAGGATTTGAATAACATTACCAAACAAAATCTATTAGCACTTAGCATTCATGGAATATTGATAAAAATTTACCATTTACTAACAAAATATCCATAAATTTCAAACTGTGAACAGTCAGGATCATGAATTAATAATGAAAAAAAAAACACTACTAGGAAACAGAAAAAGAACCGCTGACCAATATTCATATCATGGGCTAAAAAGGAAATCAAAATTGAAATGATAAACCATTTGGAAAAGACAGTGATCAGTGATAGAGCATTATAAACTAAAACTAGTAGAATATGGCCAGAGTGTGGAACAAAAAAGAAATCTTACAGCTTAAATGCCATTCATTAGACTGAAAAAAACCAAAAATAAACTAAGTCATTAAACTCAAGAAAAGCCAGAAAGAGAATATTAAATTAAACCCAAGGAAGATAGGGGGAAAGCACTGAGGTAAAAGCAGACATTAAGAAAAAGTGAGTAAAAAACAACAAGAACAACATCAACAAAAAAAGAAGTCTGGTTCTTCAAAAAGAACCATTTAATAGGCAAAACCTTTTATAGATTGATAAGGAAAAAGATGCAAATCATCATTTGGAGCAAGGAAGAGGCCATAACTACAGAAGCAGAAGAGACTAAAAACTTATGAGGCAATACTATGTACAACTTTATAACAACAAATTAAAAAATCTAAACAAAAGAAACAATTTTCCCAGAAAATATAACTTTCTTAAATTGACCTAGATAGACCAAAAGCTACCTCAGGAAAAACTTGGAAAGATGGTCAGTCAGATCTATTCTTAGAAAGTTCTACCAAATCCCTATTTTACATGGCAAACTTTCAAAGCTTAGACACACATAACTTTCCCAGTTAATTTATAAGACCAATATAATCCTGAACACAAAAGTGAACAAGATTATGATAAAAAAAATAAGCTAATCTTATTTATGAATCTAAGTGTAAAAATACCAAGTGAAATACTAGCATGTTAAATCTTAAAACAGATTAAAATAATTACCCATAACCAAATCCTTCATGGCAAAAATTTTTTTAAAAAGTGTTTGACATTAAGAAATTAAGCAATAACTTATCATAGTAACACATTAATATAGAAAAGAAAGCATTTATTCGAAAAGCTCAAAAAAAGCATGTGACAGAATTCAATACCCATTATTGATTTTTTAAAAACTTAAGAACCTCAGATCAGAAGGAAATTTTCTAAATTTAAGGAATATAGAACCAAAAAAATATATATTTCATAGTGAAACATTACATATTTTATTTAATATCAAAAAGGAAGCCAGGATGCTTGCTATCTCTGCTACTTACTATTACCCAATAGAGGCCAGAACCAGTAAGTTAAAAAAATAAGAGAGATAGAACTACCCTTGTTTTTAGAAGATATAATTGTCTACCTAAAAATGCAAGAGAATCAGTTGGAAAAACCATTACAATGAGAATTCAATAAAAATGCCAAACGCAAGATGAAGATAGGAAAACCAGTAATTGCCATATATAATCAGTCACCATTTAGAGAACAGCATAGGGAAATTACATTTTAAGAACTGCTAAAACTAAAATATATAATATCTATGTGGGAAAAAATGGTATAATACTAACAGACATAAAATAAGATCTGGATAAGAAGAAAAACATTATATTCCATAAGAGGATAAATTATGAAGAAGACAATATTACAAAGATACCAATTTTCCCTTAATAATTAATTTAGGAATCCAATGCAATCACAATCAAAATCCTAAAATGCTGAAGTGGCCCCAACTGGCCCATTACAGGAGAATTTGAGCATCAGAAATGACTATAATTGATAAGCCAATCAATTTTTAGAAATCCATGAAAGGTTTCTGCTGCCAACCAAAATGGAGAGTCCACTAGAGTCTATTATTGCCCAATGATTACAAATAAAAATTTCCAGACAAAATATAAAATGTAACTGCAAAGACACTGAAAAGTTAGTAATAGCAGGCAGGTTGAGAGGAAAACCCAAACTTAAATATTAACAACAATCTTTACATGGAGATGTTTCCTGGATTTCATTCCTCTCTACTAGCCTGGCATTAACCAGAGGGTAGTCCCTAAGCAGAACTACACAGTGTGCAAGCAATAAAACTCCAAGAAAAACCCTATCACAGAGCTGCAATGCAGTGGGGCATCTAAAACCCTAACAGAAACCGGGGTGGCTTTTTGGCCTCCTAGAAACAAGGCCCCTAGGGTAAAGGTATAAGGGAAATCCCAGTTCTTTCTTTTCTCTCATTGCATTGCCCCAAGGGCAGTCCCAGTTGCAATGAATGGTAAAGCACTGGCTTTTTTCTCTAAGAAAAATCCCTACTTTCTAGCCATAGGATTAGGAAAGAGGACCCAAGGATCTGGGTAGTATGGGGAAAATCCCAGGAAAAAGAGAGCTGGAGAACAGGATCCTCTCATTCTATTCATACATACGATCCCACAGAAATTCCATTTTCATGCCTAAAATGCACATGTGTTGGATAAACCCAAACTAGCATAAGAAAGTCTTTAAAATCTGAAGTACAACATAGTCCACCACCCACCCAAGTCCCAAACTAACTGCTAAAAGACATTCAAAGCAGCAAAGCAAAGACTTTGAAAACAGAACTGACACTGGAACCACCATTCACAGGTGAGACAGAACTGATGGTCTGTCTACCTGCTAAAACAGAACAAAACAAATCAACATTTTCCAGAGAATTTTAATAGAACTCAGAGTTTTACAATATAGTACTAAAAATGTTCAGGATATAAACCAAAATTACTCAATATACAAAGATCCAGGAAAATGTGACCAATTCTCAAAGGGAAAAGATAATCAACATGTCCCATCTGCAAGATGATTCAGAGTTGGAATTATCAAAGACTTGAAAGCAGCTCTTATAACCATGCTCCATGAGGTAAGATGAATATGCTCTTGAAATTAATGGAAATATGTAAGTTCTCAAGAGAAATAGAAACTAGAAAAAGAATAAAATAGAAAATTTTTAATTGTAAATGACAGTATCAACTATAAAATTCAATGTATAGCCTCAACAGTAAAATGAAGAAGGCTGTAGAGTTGGTGAGCTTGAAGACAGATCCATAGAAATTATGTAATCTGAAGAAATTTTAAAGAAGACTGAAAAAATGAACAGGATTCAAGAATCCAGGGAACAGGCTGGTGGAATCCAGGGCGTGGTGGCTCATGCCTGTAATCCTAGCACTCTGGGAGGCCAAGGCGGGCAGATTGCTCAAGGTCAGGAGTTTGAAACCAGCCTCAGCAAGAGCGAGACCTCATCTCTACTAAAAATAGAAAGAAATTAATTGGCCGACTAAAAATATATAGAAAAAATTAGCTGGGCATGGTGGCACATGCCTGTAGTCCCAGCCACCCGGGATGCTGAGGCAGGAGGATCGCTTGAGCCCAGGAGTCTGAGGTTGCTGTTAGCTAGGATGACATCACTGCACTCAAGCCCCGGGGCAACAAAAGTGAGACTCTGTCTCAAAAAAAAAAAAAAAAAAAAGAATCTATGGAACAGTATCCTGTCATCCTGTCACTGGAGTTGGGTAAGGAAATAAAGACACTGCTGTAGAAAAAAAACGTTTTAAAAATCCCCCCCCAAACTTCCCAAATTTGGTGAAAAACATACATTTACAGATTTGAGAAGCTCAATAAGTCCAAATAGCCTAAACCATACCCACGCAAATCATATTTACATTGTTGAAAGCCAAAGAAAAAGTCTTGAAAAAAGAAAAGTTTTTGGAGCTGAAGGGAAATGATATCAGAGGGAAACTTGCAACATCAGGAGTAAAAATAATAGAACAGAAATGATATGTATTTTGGTAAGAAAGTAGCCAATTTTTCTCCTCTTATTATTTACACACACACACACGACTGTTGACAACAAAAATTACTATTCTATCAGGGTTTTCAAACTAGGCAGATTTAATATATAGGATACACACACACACATACAGAGGAAAAAGGGAACTGTGTGCTTTTTAGGCTTCTATATTTTACTTGAAATGATAAAAATATTAACTGTAAGTAGATTGTGAAAAGGTAGATATGTATATTGTAATCCTTAGATCAACCACTAAAAACATAATACAAAGACATACTGCCAAAAAAGAGATAAATTAAAATGGAAAACTAAAAGTTATTCAAAGAAGTTTTTAAAAGGTAGAAATGGAAAAACAGGAACAAAAATCAGAGGTGAAAAACAGAAAGCAATAAAATGGATGTTCTAAATCCAACCATGTCAATAATTACATTAAATGTAAATGATCTAAACATACCAACTGAAACATAAATTTTCAGATTGGATTTTTTAAAAAGGACAAAAATGAAATATATATTATCTATAAAATATCCATGCTAAATATAATGTCACAGAAAGGTTAAAAGTAAAAGGATGGAAAAAGATAAAACAAGCAAACATTAATCAAAAGAAACCTGGAGTGGCTATACTAACATTAGACAAAGTAGACTTCAGAATGAGGATTATTACTAGGGATAAAGAGAGACACTGCATTCTGATAAAAGTGTCAATTCACCAAGACTTAACAATCCTGTGTACAAATTTAAAAACAGAGCTCAAAATACATGATGCAATAACTTATTGGGCTGAAAGGAGAAATGCACAATTCAAAAAATATACTTGGAGACTTCAACACTCCTTTCTCAGTTATTAATAGAACAAGTAGACAGACAATCAGCAAGGTGAACAATACTGACAACCCACTTGATTTAACTGACATTTATAGGACAATCTATACAACAACACCAGAATACATTCTTTTAAAGTGCACACGAAATACTCAACAAGATCAACGATATTCTAGGCCATAAAGCTAATCTTTAACAAATTTAAAAATTACAATCACACAAAGTATATTCTCTGACCTCAGTGGATTTTAACTAGAAATCAATACAGGAAAAATGTCTGCAAAATCCCCACATACTTGAAAATTCAATAATGTAATTCCAAATAACTCATAGACTAAAAAGACAGCATCAAACGAAATTTCTCAAATTTTGGAATGCAAAGAAAACAAATCACATTCAAATTTGTGGGCTGTACCTAAAACAGTACTTAGAGAGAAGTTTACAATATTAAATGCTTTTAGTAGAAAAGTCTCAAATCAATAACAGAGGTTTCTACCAGAAAAAAAGTAGGAGAAGAAAAGCAAAATAAACCTTAACAAAGCAAAAGAAATTAAATAATGAGAACAGTAGAAATCAAGGAAATTGCCAACAAAGGAGAAAGGGCAGTGAAACTAAAAGCTGATCTTTTAAAGAGATTAATAAAATTGATAAACTTCTATCCAGACTGACCAAGATAAACAGAGAGAAAATACAAATTACTGACATCAGAAATGAAAGAGGAATCACTACAGATGCTACAGACATTAAAAAGATAATGAGGGAATGCTACTATTAATAGCAATTCTATACCCATATATTTGACAACTTAGATGAAATAAGCCAATTCCTTCAAAGATACAAACTAAGGAAACATAGTCAAGAGAAATAGACAAATTGAATTAGTTCTATATCAAAGGAATTGAATTCCCATTGAAAAATTTTTTGACAAAGAAAACTCCAGGTCCAAATGGTTTCACTGGCAAATCTGACCAAACACTTTTGTAAGAAATAAGACTACCCAATCTCTTGCAGAACACAGAAAAGAAGGGAACACTATCCAGCTCATTTATGAGGTTAACAATTACCTCTTACCAAAACCAGAAAGGTGGACTACACAAAGAAAACTGCAGAACAATAACCATTGTGAACATAGATGCAAAAATCCTCACCAAATATTAGACAATTGAATCCATCAATGTATAAAAAAGATAACATATCACAATCAGTAGAGTTTATCCAGAGAATGCAAGCCTGAAAATAAATCAGAAAATCAATCAATGCAATTTGCCATATTGACAGACTAAATAAGAAAACTGCATGATTATCTAAACAAAGAAAAAGCGTTGACAAAATTCAACCTGTATTCATTATAAAAACTGTCAGCAAACAAGGCAAAGTAGGGAACATCCTGACAAAAGGCATTTATAAAAAACCAACAGTTAAAATCATACTTAATGGTGAAAGACTTATTTCTATCCCCCAAAGATTGAGAACATGACTAGGATGTCCACACTCAAGACTCTTATTAAACATACTTGGAGCCCTAACCTGTGAATTAAAACAGGAATGAAAAAGGTATATGATTAGAAAGGAAGAAATAAAACTGTTCTTATTTGCAGATAACATAATTGTCATAAGTTTCTACACAGAAAAATCCTATGAAATCTACAAAAAAAATCCTAGAATAAGTTGTGCAAATCCATAGGCAAATATGCCACTCACCTTGAATGAAATTTAATTATAACTAGCCAATGCTTCCACTGACTCAATAATAATAAAGTTATTTGATATAGATTCAGAAACATTTTAGTAGTGCAAAAACTAGTTTTTTATTTCACTTGAATACAAATTGAAGGGAGTAGGGATCAGTGAAAACAGCACCCATCTCTAGTTTTGGGATTCAAACAGGTTTTCCTCTTTTTATATCCCATTGGTCTTTTCAAGGCAAATATAGAAATCAGTTAGACAACTGTGCACCATCTTGCCTAAGAGCCTAGCACTTAGTGTACACTGATCCCAGATAAAGTTTCATTGTGTTTTCTTCTCAATCCAGTAATTTTTATTTTATACACAATTATTTCATCACAAACTCTACTAGAAAATACTACTATTATTTTAGAGCAAGGAACATGCCTGTTAGGCATATAAATAAAGTCCAAAACAGGAGAAAACACCTGTAACTAAAGACATCTTTATGTATTAGGAATGGCTCCAGAAGTCTGCAGAAACTGGCAACAAGCCATATGTTCTAGAAAATATTTCAAGTATTTAGAAACTGGCATCCCTACTTGTAACTTAATTACCATGGAATTATGAAATGTGGGGTACCACAGGCCCATCACATCCCATGACTTCATTTAAACTGATATTGTTCAACATATGTGCAAAACTCAGAATTCTAGTCACAAAATTAAAAGCAAAACCCAATTATTTAACTTTAACTCATGGTTACCTTAATGTTCTACTTTTCTTTTATATATCCTCATTCATTCAACAAACACTTATTGGGTATATACTGTGGAATAAAAATAAAATCCTAAACCCTGCTGACTGACTGAACAGACTCCCTTGGCCAATGAGACCCAGAAAAACTTCAGCCATGAGGTGATGGGAGGTCAGTCATGCTTCCTCACTAACCTTTATCAGACCTTTTTTCCTAAGAGTTAAACAGAAACCAGCCCTGAAAAAATAAAAAGAAGACTCCTCCACTGACTTAAAATTCAACCAGGTTGGCGCCTTAGCCATACTCCCCTCTCCTTTTGCAATTTCAACAGGACAGCAGACCAGCTTACAAAGCACTCCTCCCTAATAAATGACCACTGACCCTAGACTGGTTCTGGCTGGATTATGGAGGTTGTACACAAAGTGCCTTGTGTCCTAAGTTTCATCTTTTGACGTATAATTCTACTTCATTTTAATGTTAACTCTGTCCCCCAAAGTGAACATGGATATATGTAACATATATGTTTGCCTATCACACATGTCTGCAACCCCCTTTTATGAATTTCATAGCTTCTCCCATAACCTGTTAAATATGTATGTTTAGCCAACCTATTGTCTCACCCTTCCTTCCTGCTCGTTTTTTGGTCTCAACTGGAGATTCTGCTTCTCAGTATGCAGGCTGCAACCCATCATAAGAAATAAAGTTCTCCTTTTCAAATTTATAGATCTCTTATCTCTGAATCCTCTCAAAAACCCTAGTAGGAAGATACTATATACTATATCACAGTCCTATTTTACACATGAGGAACATTCCCTAAAGTCACACCACTATTAAGATAGGAGTTGCACCTAACGTGATTTAACTCCAAAGCCTATAATCTTAACTATAACCATTCACTGGCCTAAAGGAACTCATACTAAAAGTGTAAATGAATAAATTAAAACACAAAAGTAAATGCTTTCATTTCATAGACAATTAAGGGCTGTGGGAATTCAAAGGGTAAGAGCACTAAAATTCTGCCTGGAGTAGCTTCCACAAAGTGACTTTGAAAACAGTTTTGAAAGATAACTAAGTATCTGCTGGACTAAAAAATGAAGAGAGCAGCCTAGGTAGAGAAAAATATGTTCAAAGGCTCTTAATTGTGAAAGGGGGTTAGACATCCAAGAAACAATGAGAAAATCAGTAGTTACAGAAGAAGGAAAGTGAACAGAATAAAAACATGGAAAAAGGAAAACTTTTACATATTATCTTTATTTTTTTCCCATGAAGCATAAAGAGGTGTTTCAAAGCAGATGTAACAATCAGCTTTCCTTTTATACAAAGATATATCTGATGACAATGTGGAGGATGGAATGATAAGGAAGATTCTAATGAAAGTAGAATGTTGTAGTCTACTGTAATAGTTCAAGTAAGAGATGATGGGTTCTTGCAGATTAGGCAACAAGGGTGGTAAAAAGAGAACTTCAAAGACCTAAGAGTTAAGGACTGGGTTGATAGTGATAATTTTAACTAAAATGAGACAATGACTGTCTAGAAGAAAGTAGTTTTAGACTCATGTTTTAGAACAGAGATTACAAAAGGTTGGCTCTAGGAGTGTAAGAGGGAATATAATAATAATTGCAAAGCACTCTGATTTGGAGAAAAGGGAACTAGGATTAGCCACATCCATAGTAATATCTTTCAATCTATGCCTCACTTTCCATTATGCTAATTTCTCTGTGTAACAAAATGAGAATTCTTTAGAAATGTATTATCAGACATCAGTTGTTTCATATCATCTTAGCAGAAAACGGTACTCTCAAATCCAGAGAGAAGATCATAAGTACATTACTAAACAAAGTTTAACTCTTAAAGTACCACCCTATTTGTACTAAATAGCTCAGCAGGAAGCCAGGCTCTAGAACCAGACAAACCTGGGTTCAGATTCCAGCTCTGTGATTTAGTAGCTATATCAACCTACACAATTCATTTACTCTCAGTTGTATCATCTGTGTACTAGAGAAAACAATGCATATCTCACAACACTGATACTAGTTCCTGGTAGCTGGTAGAGGCATGGTAGCTATATTATTCTTATAAATTTCTCTTTGGCATGTTTCTTAAAAAAGTAACTTTTATACTTACCTATCAATTATTTTACATAAGGTACCACTTCTTATTTTTTTTTTCTTGGAAGAAACTATAAGAATTTGTTTTTTTGTTTTTTTATTTTAGTGTATTATGGGGGTACAAGTGTTAAGGTTACATATATTGCCCATGCCCCCCTCCCCCCATTTTACATAAGGTACTGCTTCTTAAACATTTCCTCTCAAGTTCCCTTCACACCACAGAGTAAAGTGAAACACATACCCAAAGATTTGGGTATATAGGCCAGGCGCCGTGGCTCACGCCTGTAATCCTAGCTCTCTGGGAGGCCGAGGCGGGCGGATTGCTCGAGGTCAGGAGTTCAAAACCAGCCTGATGAGTTGGAATCTTTGTATGCCAAAGAAAAAAAAAAAAGAAAAAAACACAAAACCAGCCTGAGCAAGAGCGAGACCCCATCTCTACTATAAATAGAAAGAAATTAATTGGCCAAATAATATATATACAAAAAATTAGCCGGGCATGGTGGCGCACGCCTGTAGTCCCAGCCACTTGGGAGGCTGAGGCAGAAGGATTGCTTGAGCCCAGGAGTTTGAGGTTGCTGTGAGCTAGGCTGACGCCACGGCACTCATTCTAGCCTAGGTAACAAAGCGAGACTCTGTCTCAAAAAAAAAAAAAAAAGATGTGGGTATATAATTTGATGCCAGCACAAAATTTTAAAATTTTATATTAATTATAAAATGTGCATATTGCATATGACATAACCATATTTAATACTAAAATGTTCATCTTCAGGTAAAATTGGCATACCAAGAAAATATGCCAGGTTTATACTACAACGGGACCCCCAATACAGTGCCTCATATCCATAAACTACTTCAAGATGTCTTAGATTAGAGAAGTCTGGATAGCATACTGCATAAATTATGCTGCCTGTGTCAACAAGCCAAGAGAAACCAGAACTACTCAACCTAAAACCCAAACCTATCCCACAAGCAAAGAAAATTAAAAAAAAAAAAAAGTCCCTAACCTACCTATGTATTTTGTTCTCAAGATTTATTTGTAGACCTGCTTTAAGCTAAAAAAACAATAAATAAATAAATAAATAAATGCTTAAAATGCAGACTACAGTTAGAAAAATAACAGTACAAAGTCATAATTGTGAATAAAAAATTTAAAACTTTACCTGTTTTCTTCTTTTTATCAGAAGTAGCATCCAAAGCAGTTAAAGGAGTAGAGATGCTTTTATAAATATCCTGACTGCATACTCCAGGATCATCTTCATCAGAAGAAAATGAAGATAAATGTTCCAAATTTTTAAGTTCATTATCAACTTTTTCTGATGGACCATTACCCCCACTTTCAGACACTAAAGGTGTGGGTGTTGTAGATGAAGTCTTTGGAAGTGGTGGGGGACAAAATGTACGAACCATCTGGGTCCCTGGCCGTCTAGTCCTGTTAGGCATCCGTACAGCAAGAGTGGAAAACTGCTGCTTGGGCCCAGATTTTAGAAAATCTAAGAAAGAAGCAATAAATCCTGTTTTGACTTCTGGCTGTTTTTCCTCCACTTCTTTGATCTTCTGCCTCATTTTTTCTTGATGCTGATAACCATCATGGCAGCTTTCCGAGGAAGGAGGAGTATATGGTAAATATATATCTGTTCCCCTTGGATTCTGGCGTTTGCCTTGGACAGGTCTTTTCAGCTGTTTCTGATTACTGTTGTCTTCCTCTTTAATTTGCCCTTTTCCTTTAGCTGTTTTCTTTTGAAGGTTAAAATGCATTAAATCTTGGTTTTCTTCTTCAATCTTGACAGTGATTGCATCCCCAGGTTGGGCCATGGCCAACAGTGCAAGTGTGCTCCTCACTGGATTCATTGACACACCACTGTCATCACCCCCTAAGGTAAATTCATTCTCTGATGCAGCACTCTCTCCACTTATACTTCGACTACTAGAAACAAATTCTTGGTTTCTATTATTATTTATTGTACTATCAACAGGTACTTCACTGTCTTCTTCAGATTCATGATTGGTAGCAGACTGTTTCTTGAATGGGCCAGAACTTTGTTCCTGGACCTCATGACTTGGTCCAACCACTGCTGAAATTACTTTAGTTGGTACATTTTGACCAGGTGTTTCAATGTGCTGTTGTTCAAGAGTCATTTTTGACTGAAGGGTGGGGACTGGTGAAAGGTTTACAGTAACTTGATTTCCATTTAAGGAAATATCATTTATATTCTGTGACTTTCCAACTGTAGCTGTTATAGAGTTAAAATCGGAAGTCACATGTCTGACATCTAATGACTGCTGAAAATGAGATTTAGAGTCACCATCTTCAACAGCCTGCATAGTTTCATTTGAAGTCGACTTGGAAAAATCAGAAGGCGTAACCCCACAAGCTGCTGCTGTAGCTGCTAAAATATCATCTACATTTGATAAAATATTTCTTTCATCACTGAGAAGCATTGCCTCTGGGAAACATATTGATCCAAGAGAAACAAACTGATTTTTTGAATCATGTTGATTTGTTTCACTAAAATGGCCCTTTGTTGTTAGATGTTGTTGTAATTGTTTTGAAGACTCAGAGAGGTCCATTTTCATAATTTCAGAAGTTTGAGGATGGAGTTGCTGCTGAGAGTGATCGCCATTGCTCTGAATAATATGACCATCCATCTGAAGGAAAGGATGTGCTATTTGTTGAGGACTTTGAACACGCTGTGCTTGTAAAGATGCCTTTACTTGTCCTAAACCTGCCTGTAATATTGACTGCTGAAGAATTTGTAAATCACAAGCAGAATCTAAAAGGACCTGTGTATTAGGAAGAGATGCCTGATGGCTATGTCCTAAAGCATGATTTGGAATTTGAATTTGAGATGAGGTATTAATTATTTGATCATGCTGTTCCTGGACCTTGGTTTCATGCACCTTATGTATAAGAGAATGCTGCTGGTTTAGGTCTTTAGCATTCAATCTTACTTGTGGAGTTTGTATTAAATTAGTTGCTTTCTTAAGATCAAGGTTGGCTGCATTATTGACTTGGCCAATTTGTTGGTTAAGTTGTGTCACTGAACCAACCATGCTTTCTTCTTTTTTTGACCCTTGTAGAGCAATCCCAACAACTTGATCTTCAAGATGGGAATTACTTCTGATTACACTCTGAGAATATCTGTCATCTGCTTTGGACACCTTGTAAGTTGATTCTTGAGCATTAATTTCCCCATCAGACAGCCTCTGGGTTGATGACTCAAGAGATGCTTGTGGCTGTAATACTTGTAACTCTTGCATTGGAAAATCATCTTCTTGCTTTGAAGATGTATACACATCTGAATCAAGTTTTCTTTCAGCGAAAGACTTTGGATCAGGGGAAGGTATGTTATTCTGCAATGTCTGACAATGAGTAGAGGATGCAAAAGGTGACTGGACAGCAGGCAAAAACTTCTGGGACTGGGGAGATGATGACTCTTGAGTCTGAACATTTTGGGAAGAATGCATAGAAATATAATTTTGGGTTGGGCTAGAATCTGGCAAATTCTGAGCCCGAGAGGCAGAAGAATAAGAAAGAGAAGGGGCTGTTAATGTCAGGGACTGCCCTGAAGCATAGCTTTCTGAAGGACTAACAACTGACAAAACTTGTGATTGAGATGAATAACTAACCTGTGTCTGGCTAACTGGTGATAAACCCTGAGAGTGACCTGATGAATAACTTTGAGACTGACTGACTGAAGACAGATCTCTTGTTTGAGCAGGGAAATTTTCATTTGTGACTGAAGATAATACCTCTTGCTGATTAGATGAATAACTAAGTGTCTGATTTTCAGAAGTTATAGTCTGAGATGACCCAGAAAAAGTCAATGTTTTATATAAGGATGGCAATTTCTCAACCTTGCTGGACCTATAAACCTGTGAATGAACAATAGATGGCACATTATGTGGCTGTACTAAACCATAATTTTGGGACTGACTAACTGATAAAAGGCTTGGTAGCTGCGCTGTAGAATAAATTTGTGCTTGGCCTGATATTACAGAGCTCTGGTTATGTAAAGGTGTAGAATAGCTTAGTGTTTGCACAGGAGCAATTATACTTTGAGGTTTGGGGTTCTTAGTTGATGTTAGTGGTTGTTCTATAGAACAGCTTTTTACTTTTGTAGTAGAAGGAAGATACCCTGATGATGGAATTACAGATGAATAAGACTGAGCAAGCTCCACTGAGACCTGGGAAGTCTTCTGTTGTAATCCTCTATTGCTCACCTGAGTGGAATCTCCAATTGCGCTACAGGATAAAGATGACTGCCTGGTTGTTTCCTGAAAATTAACTACACTTGCATTTGATAGATAACTATGTAAGGAGTGCTGTGAACCAGTCAGTTGTGCCTGAATAGATGGGGTACCTGAAGGCCGCTGATGGTGTTTAATAACACTACATTCTCGAAGAAGAGCTCTTTCAATGGAAGCAGTAGAACTAGTAAAGAGAGTTGAACTGTAGGCTTGAGGAGTTTGCTGGGCTCCCCCAAGTGCTGAAGGCAACAAACTAAACTGAGGTTGTAAAAGATGGGGAGCAGATTCTTGAGCTGAGCGATACGTTGAAGACTGAGGTGGTATGCTGTTACTTAATGCAGAACTGCCCAGGCGCTCGAATGCTAAAGCAGTTGGAACAGTTCCCTGGGAAGTCTTGATTTGTAGCAAAGGGTCATGAGGATTTAAAATTCCATTTGATGTAGTGTTAAAAGTTGAGTCTTGAAGCACCAAAGGTGAGGTGGTAGCAAAGTTTCTATTGCTGAAGGTGGTGGGATGCTGATAAGCAGGAAGGGCAGATGGTGGAAGTGTTCCAGTGCTTGGCAAAGGTCCAGTAACAAACAGCTCAGTTGCTGCTGAGGAATGCATGCCTATGAAGAAAAGGCACAAAGATTTTTATGCAATCCCACAGGACAAACACTTAAATTTATGTTTCTATAGTACTGACTTATCTAACCTGTCAAAATGCCTATAAGACTTAAAAGCCTGACAAATTAGTTCTGCAAGTAAATTTTGAAAATTACATTTCAAAATACCTAGCTTTCTTTTGATTTTGTTTTTTTGAGACAGAGTCTTGCTCTGTTGCCAGAACTAAAGTGCAGCAGCAGCATCTAGCTCACTGCAACCTCAAACTCCTGGGCTCAAGAGATTCTCCTGCCTCAGCCTCCTGAGTAGCTGGGACTACAGGCACACACCACCAACACCAGCTACTTTTATTTTTATTTTTTGTAGAGACACGGTGGTCTCACCATGTTTCCCGGACTGATCTTGAACCCCTGGGCTCAAGCAATCCTCTCACCTTGGTTTCTCAAATTGCTAGGACTACAGGTGTGATTATGGCTTCGAAATAGCTAGCTTTCTTAAAGTAAAAAACAAAGTTACAATTTACAACTATAATTGATATATAAATGAGCTTATAATTAGTTTGATAAGTCCACATAAAAATTAAGAAACCAATAAAAATGTACATAATCTCTAGTGATTAATTTACCCTGAAATCCCAAAGCAAAATACTAATGGACAACCTAAAATACTACATAACATTGAAATTGAAACATAAACACTAAATTGCCTACATCTAACATGATAAATAAATCTAAAAATACCAGTGACATTAACTGCAAGCTGTACAGTTTCTTTCACCAAAATATATTCATTTGAAAAATCTCCTGCATTTCAAGTTTTCACTTCCTATGAACAACTTCCCCATAAGAATAGATGCATGCTTATCATGAAAGGTTGATCAGAAATTAATAAAGTACTGTCAAAAAGACATTGCTAACATTTCAGGACAGCACTCTAGCCACATATAGCAAAAGTAAAAATGTGTATATCCTTGTGATCCAAAAAGTTCTATTTTTAGAAATGTATTCTATAGAAATAAGTGGACACAAATATATTTGCACAAGATATTCATTATATATTATTTATTTATTTATTTAGAGACAGAGTCTCACTCTGTTGCTCAGGCTAGAGTGAGTGCCGTGGCATCAGCCTAGCTCACAGCAACCTCACACTCCTGGGCTCAAGCGATCCTCCTGCCTCAGCCTCCCGAGTAGCTGGGGCTACAGGCATGCACCACCATGCTCAGCTAATTTTTCTATATGTGTGTGTATATATATATATATATATATATATATATATATATATATATATATATATATATTAGTTGGCCAATTAACTTATTTCTATTTATAGTAGAGACAGGGTCTCGCTCTTGCTCAGGCTGGTTTTGGTTTTTTTTTTTTTTTGAGACAGAGTCTCACTTTGTTGTCCAGGCTAGAGTGAGTGCCGTGGCGTCAGCCTAGCTCACAGCAACCTCAAACTCCTGGGCTTCAGCGATCCTTCTGCCTCAGCCTCCCGAGTAGCTGGGACTACAGGCATGAGCCACCATGCCCGGCTAATTTTTTATATATATCAGTTGGCCAATTAATTTCTTTCTATTTATAGTAGAGACGGGGTCTCGCTCTTGCTCAGGCTGGTTTTGAACTCCTGACCTTGAGCAATCCGCCCGCCTCGGCCTCCCAAGAGCTAGGATTACAGGCGTGAGCCACCTCACCCGGCCCTCAGGCTGGTTTTGAACTCCTGGCCTCGAGCAATCCGTCCACCTTGGCCTCCCGGAGTGCTAGGATTACAGGCGTGAGCCATCGCACCCAACCTCATTATATATTATTTATAACAAGTAGAAACAACCAAGATGTCCATCAACAAGGATTAATCAAATTATGGCATATTCTAATAATAATGTTGATATAAACATTAAGTGCATACATAGATGACTAATAAGAATAAATACCAAACTGTTAACTCCTCTCTAAAAAGGACTATAGTTAGGAACTATCATTTTCCACTATATATATACCTTTTTACTGTTTAAATGCTTTATATACTACTATAAAAATAAAAAATATCTAGCGGCACTTGAAAGAATAAATAACACTTGGAAATAATAGTCACAGAAACTAGAATGGCCTTAAAAAAAAAAATCTAGTTCAATACCCTTACACTAGCAATGGGGAAACTGAGGTCCAAGGAGGAGACATGACTTGTCCAACATTAAGTGGCATTCAGGAAAACTCTAATCAACTTACACTACTGCTCCTTACCAGGTATTTCCTCTTGTACCACTTGTGTGTGTTGCAGGAAGTAGGGGTTAAAATATAAAAAGTAGGCTGGGCATGGTGGCTCATGTCTGTAATCCTAGCACTCTGGGAGGCCGAGGTGGGAGGATCACTCAAGGTCAGGAGTTCGAGACCAGCCTGAGTAAGATCCAGACCCCGTCTCTACTAAAAATAGAAAGAAATTAATTGGCCAACTAAAAATATATAGAAAAAATTAGCTGGGCATGGTGGTACATGCCTGTAGTCCCATCTACTTGGGAGGTTGAGGCAGAAGGATTGCTTGAGCCTAGGAATTTGAGGTTGCTGTGAGTTAGGCTGACGCCATGGTACTCTAGCCCGGGCAACAGAGTGAGACTCTGTCTCTAAATAAACAAACAAACAAACAAACAAATAAATAAATAAATAGGACAGCAATAAAGAATTTAACTAAATGTAAAGTTGCAAATGAATAATTAATTCCATTATAATGATCATTCTGAAGCAAGAACATGTTTTATGTAACATGTATCAAATCATATCTAATGAACAAATTGTAATTAGATGGTGACTGACACTGTCACAGTTATGTCTAGAACGGGGAAGAGGCTAGTTAGAGAGGCCAGAGAATATCTGGGGCTTAAAGCAGTGGGTAAGGAACTTCCACCACTTGAAATTGTTCTATCCAGTGCAGTGATAAAGGGTCTTTCTCACTTGACTTACTTCTGTATGATTTATTCAATCAATGTAGAAAAGAGTCACAGAGGCTAGCAAATTCACCAAGTATGCCAAAACAAAATACGTTGTAATGCATCTAATGCTCATATTATAATCTCAGACATTCTAACTGAAGATGCTCCTTATCCTAACATACTAACACCTCCTTCCAACTAATGGTGTATTCATGTGTGTATATTCTTGTCTCAACTTCATTTTTATTTCCCATTTAGAGTATATTAGTTTATATCCAGGTTAAAGTGCTCAGAAACCATCAGTGTTTCTTTTAAGTGGCCATAACATAGCAAAATCTGTGGTATTCTGGAAAAAATAAAAATAAAAAAACTTCTACCCTACTAACCAGAGAGTTCAAGGCCCTTCTGAATGCAATTCAATTATGGGGCCAGATATAAATTGAAAAAGTGAATTTTTTAAATTGGAAACCTAAAAAAACACAAAATTTAAAACAAACTGTATAAGATTAAAAACATTTTACAGAAAGTGCTGCCTCACTTAGATGTCAGTTAAACACTTTCCTGCCTTCTTTAAACATATGCCAAAAATATTAATAGATTGGTTTATTTTAAATCTTCTTCAATTCTTAATATTAAGTTTCAGGACTAATAAACTGATAAACAGAAAGTCTAAATATATGAAAGATAAAATTATTTCAGGAAGTAAAAAAGGAAGCTATGCTTTTAATACTGTTTTATTTCACACTAAATCATTAATTATTCCCTTAGAAGCAGAAAAAATGTTGCTAAGGCATATCGAGAAGCTCTATTAATGGAATTTAGGTCAAAATGATAAAATACTATTTCTGATAGCTATTTCTTTCAAATATCTTCTTAAGTATGCTACAGCATTTCTTCTTTAAGACAAAACTAAAAACAAAAAAGAAAAGAAATAAAACAAAACAAAACAAAAAAACCCTTTGTATCATACTGCAAATAAACCAAAAATATACACAAATAATTTTTGAGGAGAAACTGTGAAATAAGAAAAATGAAATAGGTTGACATTAGTGGCTCAAATGGCTGAAATCCCAGCATTTTGGGAGACCAATACGGAAGGATTGCTTGAGCCCAGGGGTTCAAGACCAGACTGGGCAAAAGCAAAACCATGAGACTCCATCTCTATAAAAAAAATTAAAAAGTAAAGAATTGGCCGGGCACGGTGGCTCACCCCTGTAATCCTAGCTCTCTGGGAGGCTGCGGTGGGTGGATTGCTCGAGGTCAGGAGTTTGAAACCAGCCTGAGCAAGAGCCAGACCCTGTCTCTACTATAAATAGAAAGAAATTAATTGGCCAACTAATATATATATACATATATATATATAATCAGCCGGGCATGGTGGTGCATGCCTGTAGTCCCAGCTACTCGGGAGGCTGAGGCAGGAGGATCACTTGAACCCAGGAGTTTGAGGTTGCTGTGAGCTAGGCTGATGCCATGGCACTCAGTATAGCCTGGGCAACAAAGCGAGACTCTGTCTCAAAAAAAAAAAAGTAAAGAATTAGCTGGGGGTGGTGGTACAGGTCTATAGTCCCAGCTATTCAGGAGGCTGAGGCAGGAAGATTGCTTGAGCCCAGGAGTTTGAGGTTACAGTGAGCTATGATGATGCCACTACACTCTAGCCCCAGCAACAGACCCTGTCTCAAAAGAAAAGACAAGTGAAATAATAGAAAAGCACATTATAGACATTGTAATTACTTCTGGAAAATGAATACAATACAATAATATCAACCTGTAATGGCTTTTATTATTCATTTAATCTATTCAGTTAAGGATAACTTTACATAACACTAATGATAAAATGAATCCCAAGTTATTTTTTGCTATACCAACTACCCAGCCTAAAGTCACTAAAATAAATGAAATTTAATCTTTGCTTTTCTCAGGTAGACAAAAAACTACTTAAAATTGTCAGTATAAATTTTACATTAGGGTTTATCTTTAATAATTATCTACCCTTTAAAGCCAACTTATTAGTTTTCATCAGAGTGCTAAAATTTCTGCCAGAAACAATTTCTTAAATTTTATACACCTTAAAGCTGTAAAAATATCCTAGGTTTTAAAGTTCACTGGAAAATCAATAATTAACAATCACTCAGCCATAATACCATAATGACAAGTACATACAAAGTATATTTTTGATCAGTATTTTTACAGGACTTAAAAATTCTGGAAACAAAGAATCACCTGTCTGCCAGGATGGAGCCCTGAATTGTGGTAAAAGAATAGTTCCTGAAGAAGCAGCCTGAGCAGTTCGGGATTCAACAGCAGAGAGAAAATTCATCACTGAAGATTCTTTAGTGTTAGCGCTGGCGCTGTTCACACTAGTATCAAATATTCCAGAAAGACCTACATTTGAAGATAAAATATATCCCAAAGTAAAAATATATACTTAATATAAAAGTATATTCGTGACTCTATTTTATAAAGGAATTTCTGGAAAAATGAGGCCAAAAGATTCTACAGCCCTAAATGGTTTTATTTTGAAATAGCAAATAAATATCAATTTGACCAAGTATATTTATAATTTAAAACCTCCAAAGAAGTATGAAGGTCTCTTACTTATTAATTATATAGATAGTCCCCATCAGTAAACATCAAGGCTTTTAATCTCATTTGCATTTTAACATTTCCCACAGCATACTTATGTCCTATACATTCATAACCCAACATGTGAAAATTAATTTTTCTTCTTATTCACTAAATGTACCCAGACTTGTAGTATATAGACAAGAGAATTGTTACCAGTAGGTTGAGGTGTGGGAGCATATCCAGGAAGCTGATGAGAGGCTGCAAAAGTCTGTCTCTGAAGAAGATCTGTTTCAGAGTGTGAGGGATGTCCTTCTTCATAGCTTAAACTAGAGGATATTAAAAATCAATGACTAAAAATACACAACTCAAACTATATGATCAAAGAACAACTATCAATAGTAGTAGCAATCTTTGGCCAAATTCTTGACTTCAGTAAATCAAACACAATCTGATGATACTGTCACAATGGGGAAAATACACTGAAGATATACTAGGAAGAAAAATGATACATATTTTATTTCCCTTAATTTAACTTTACCTCCCACAGTGTTTTTACTAGCAGAGGTAACGTGGTACAGTGGAAACAGTAATATCCTGTAAAACAGGCGAGCTGAATTCATCGCCCTACTTCTGGCTTACAGTATAATTAAAATAAGTGACTCAATTACTGTTGGACTAATTTTCTCATCTGTATGAAAAGGGAATTAGACAAAATAATTTCTGAAGCCTAACATCCTATGGAATATCAGCTAATTCAAACAAATCAATAATTAAAACTGCTTCCCAATAACTCGCCCAGAAATTTCAAGCTCACATTTGGAGAGTAGCCCAGAACAAGTATTTCCCACCTCCCCCCCCCACCTTTTTTTTTGGAGACAGTGTGTCATTTAGTTGCCCAGGCTAGAGTGCCATTTAGTTGCCCAGGCTAGAGTGCAGTGGCGTCATCACAGCTTACTGCAACCTCAAACTCAAGGGATCCTCCTGCCTCACACTCCCAAGTAGCTGGGACTATAGGTATGTGCCACCAAACCCAGCTAATTTTTCTTTTTTTAGTAGAGACTGGGTCTCGCTGTTGCTCAAGCTGGTCTTGAACTACTGAGCTCAAGCAACGTTCTCACTTTGGCCTCCCAGAGTGCTAGAATTCAATGTGGTTTTTTTTTTTTTTTTTATTTTTTATTTTTTCCTTATCAATGTGGTTTTAATTTGCATTTTCTTTTCAGGAATAATTTGCATTTCTTAATAACAATGCTGAGCATCACTGTTCATCCGCCATGCAGAAATCTTCTTTAGTAAAGTATCTACTCAAATCTTTTGCCCATTTTTATTGGGCTGTTTGTTTTCCATTACTGAGTTTTGGGAGTTGTTTTTATATTCTGGAATCAAGTTCTTGGCCAGATATGTTTTGCAAATATTTTCTCCCAGCTTGTGGCTTTCATTCTTACCATATTATTTTTAAAAGAAAAGTTCTTAATTTTGATCAATTTTTAATTTATTAATTGTACTTTCAGTGTTGTAGCTAAGATATCTTTGCCTAATCCAAGATCTTAGAGATCTTCTCTTGTATTTTCTTTTGGAAGTTTTATATTGCTGACCTCCATTTGGAGTTAATTTTTTATATTATAGCATGAAGTAATGGTTTGAATTCATTTTTCAAAACATTTGAATATACAATCATCCCAGCACTACATAGTGAAGACTATTCTCTTTTTTCCCCCCCAATTTTTAAAAATGAAGTGGGACAAGGCCTCACTCTGTTGCCCAGGCTAGAGTGCAGTGGCGTCACAGTTAGCTCATTGCAATCTCCCAGACTCAAGCAATCATCCTGCCTCAGCCACCTGAGTAGCTAGGACTACAGGTGTGTGCCACACGCCCGAGCTGAAAAGATTATTCTTTACCTGTTGAATTGCCTTGGTACTTTTGTCAAAAATCAACTCACCATATAATTGGGGTTTTATTTTATGACTATTCTGTTACATTAACCAATATGTCTGTTCATAACACACAATCTTGATAACTATAGCTTTATACTGAGTCTTCAATTTAGTAATGCAAATCTTCCAACTTTGTTCTTTTTAAAAATTGTTTTGGGTATGCTAAGTATTCTACATACATTTTAGAGTCAGTTTGCCAATTTCTACACAAAAATTGCATTTAATCTACCCATCAATTTGGGGGAAACTAACATTTAAAAAATATTCAGGGCCGGGCGCTGTGGCTCACGCCTGTAATCCTAGCTCTTGGGAGGCCGAGGCGGGCGGATTGCTCAAGGTCAGGAGTTCAAAACCAGCCTGAGCAAGAGCGAGACCCCGTCTCTACTATAAACAGAAAGAAATTAATTGGCCAACTGATATATATATAAAAAAAAAAAATTAGCCGGGCATAGTGGCGCATGCCTGTAGTCCCAGCTACTCGGGAGGCTGAGGCAAAAGGATCACTCGAGCCCAGGAGTTTGAGGTTGCTGTGAGCTAGGCTGACGCCACGGCACTCACTCTAGCCTGGGCAACAAAGTGAGACTCTGTCTCAAAAAAAAAAAAAAAATAAAATAAAAATATTCAATCTTCTAATACATGAGAGTATGGCATATTTATTTGTTTCAGGTTTTTAATTGCTCTTAGCAATCTTATACAGTATTCGGTATACAATTCTTACATGTATTTTGTTAAACTTATCCCTAAGTATCTCACTTTTGTTATTTTGTTCTACATGTTTTTGTAAAACTAACAACTTTGAAATACAATTCACATACCATAAAGGTCACCCTTTTAAAGTATGCTAATCAGTGATTTTTAGAATATTCTGAGTTGTGTAACTATTACAATTTAATTTTATATAGTTTTTTTTTTTTTTGAGACAGTCTTGCTTTGTTGCCTGGACTAGAGTGCGGTGGCATCACCCTAGCTCACAGTAACCTCAAACTCCTGGGCTGACACAATCCTTCTGCCTCAGCCTACCGAGTAGTAGCTGGGACCACAGGTATGCACCACCATGCCCAGCTAATTTTTTAAATATATTTTTGTCCAGCTAATTGTTTTCCATTTTTTTTTTTTCCTTCATCATAACCACAATGAAATGTTTTCCATTTTTAGTAGAGACAGGGTCTCACTCTTGCTCAGGTTGGTCTTGAACTCCTGACCTTGAGCAATCCTCCCACCTCGGCCTTCCAGAGTGCTGGGATTACAGGCGTAAGCCACCATGCCAGGCCTAATTTTAGAATATTTTATCATCCCCAAAATAAAAGTGTACCCATTAGAAGTAAGTTCTTATTACCTCCCACCCAGCCCCTGGCAATCACTAATCTATTTTCTGTCTCTCTGGATGTATCCATTCAAAATATTTCATAAACATGAATCATATTACATGCGGCCTTTTGTGACTGGCTTCTTTAACTTAATGTGTTTTCAAGGTTCATCTATATTACAATATGAACGTATCGGTACCTCATTCTCTTGTAGGGCTGAATATATTCTATTTTTTTTTTTTTTTTTTGAGACACAGTCTCGCTTTGTTGCCCAGGCTACAGTGAGTACCATGGCATCAGCCTAGCTCACAGCAACCTCAAGCTCTTGGGCTCAAGCAATCCTACTGCCTCAGCTTCCCAAGAGCCTGGGACTACAGGCATGTGCCACCATGCCCAGCTTATTTTTTCTATATATATTTGTTGGCCAGTTAATCTCTTTCTATTTATAGTAGAGATGGGGTCTCGCTCTTGCTCAGGCTGGTTTTGAACTCCTGACCTCGAGCAATCCACCAGTCTCAGCCTCTCAGAGTGCTAGGATTACAGGCGTGAGCCACCGCGCCTGGCCAGGCTGAATATATTCTATTGTATGGAAATACCACATTTTGTCCGTCTATTCATCAGTTGATGGACATTTGGGTTGTTTCTACTTTTTGGCTATTATGCCTAATGATGCTATGAACATTCATGTACAGTATTTGTGTAGGTGTATTTATTTCTTTTGGGTATATATACCCAGGAGTGGAATTGCTGGGTCATACAATAACCCCAGGTTTAATATTTTGAGGAATGGCAGTTTTCCAAAATGGCTGTACTACTTTACCTTCCCATCAGCAAAGTTTAAGTGTTAAAATTTCTCCTTATTTTTACCAATACTTTTTATTGTTAGTACTTTTTATTATATATAACAGATAGCCTCGTAGGTAAAGTGGTATCTCACTATGGCTTTGAATTTGCACTTAGCCAATGATGACTAATAATGTTGAACATCTTCACATGTGCTTATTGACCATTTATCAATGGTCAATTATCTATGCAGATGCTTTGCTCATGTTTTAACTGGGTTGCCTTTTTACTATTGAAGTGTAAGAGTTCTTTAAATATGCTAGATACAAGTCCCATGATTTTTTTTTTTTTTTGAGACAGAGTCTCACTCTGTTGCCTAGGCTAGAGTGAGTGCCATGGCGTCAGCCTAGCTCACAGCAACCTCAATCTCCTGGCTCAAGCAATCCTCTGCCTCAGCCTCCCAAGTAGCTGGGACTACAGGCATGCGCCACCATGCCCGGCTAATTTTATATATATATATTAGTTAGCCAATTAATTTCTTTCTATTTATAGTAGAGATGGGGTCTCGTTCTTGCTCAGGCTGGTTTCGAACTCCTGACCTCGAGTAATCCGCCCGCCTCGGCCTCCCAGAGAGCTAGGATTACAGGCGTGAGCCACCAAGCCCGGCCAGTCCCATGATTTTTAAACATTGTTTTCCACTCTGTGGGTCATCTTTTCACTTTTTTGATGGTCTCATTTGCAGCACAAAAGTTTTTAATTTTGATGAAGTCCGATTTATTTTTTCCTTTGTCATTCATGTTTTTAATGGCATATCTAAGAAATCACTACCTAGGCCAGGAACAGTGGCCCATGCCTGTAATTTTAGCATTTGGGGAGGCTAAGGCAGGAGGGCTGCTTGAAGCCAGGAGTTCAAAACAAGCCCAAGCAACATAGTGAGACCCTGTTTCTACAAAAAATAGAAAAATTGACCAGGCATGGTGGTGTACACTTGACTACTTAGGAGGCTGAGGCAGGAAGATCACTTGAGCCCAGGAAATTGAGGTTGCAGTGAGCTATGATTATCACTGCATTCTAGCCCAGACAACAGAGTGAGATCCTGTCTTGAAAAAAAGAAAAAGAAAATCACTACCTAATGCAAACTCATGAAGTTTTATGCCTAAGTTTTCTCTAAGAGCTTTTTTAGCTTTAGTTTTTACATTGGTTTTTTACATTTTACATAGTTTTTACATTGCCCACTGGTCCATTTTGAGTTAACTTAAATTCACTCTTTTGCTACTCATTTAACTATAATTTGAAATGCCCAACTGTTATTTTCAAAATACTCATGCCATTTTATCTGCTTTTAAAATTATCATAGCAATCATCTCTATATTAAAACAATCTACACAAATATATGTCCTTACACTCTGGCTGACAGAGCCTAGAAGCAATGACACTCTAGCAGCAAAAAGTATACCTAGTGCCCAGATCTTGGTTTCTAATACTATTCTCTAAGAAAAAGGAAACAGGGCTCCTTGGAGAAATAACTGATTATAATACTGGGGCAGAAAATATACAAGATGAGCCTGAAGTATCTTACAGTGCCAAAAAATAAGCAAGTGGTAGAAGAGAGAAAGGAAGAGAGAGAGAAAGAGGGAAAAATATCCTCTATTTATGTCAAAGGAACACAAGCTAATTGAAAAAGGTCCTAATGACCACAGCTGGAACGTTTTAAGCAACAAAACAGTATTACTGGATTATAACCTAAAGTATAAATATCCATGAGCCTGTATTGATATTAATTAAATGATTGAACAAATAAATAAATAGAGGGAAGAAGACAAATCTCCCTTGAAGAATTCCAAGTAACTTATGTAAATTCTCTACCCTCAAGGAGGGGGAACCGTAACTCCCCACTCTTTATATTTGGCCTGTACAGAGTAACATCCTTTCAAAGAGTATAATATTGAAAGGGGGGAAAAAGTAACTTTACAGTGTAGAAACCTGACAAATACTACCTCAACCAGGGGATAAAGGTCATTATCAACAGTGATAAATCATGTTGACAGTATGTACCCTTCATATGATGTGATGAAAATGACACTCTGCTTCTGTGGTCTTCCCCCCAAAAAACCCATACCAGTCTAATCATGAGGAAAAACATTAGGCAAATTCCAAAAGAAGGGCATCCTATAAAATACCTATCCACTTCTCCTCAAATCTGTAAAGGTCATCAAAGACAAAGTAAGCCTGAGAAAGTGTCACAGACAAGAGGACACAAGATAAATAAATGTAATGTGGTTTCCCTGGAAAGACAGAAAAAGATGTTAAGTAAAAACTATGGAAATCTGAATAAACTATCAACTTTAGTTAATAATAATGTATCAATATTGGTTTATTAATTGTAACAAACGTAGAGGAAACTGGGAGGGGAGTATACAGGAACTATCTTCTTAATGTCTGTATAAACTATAACAGTTCTCAAAAATAAAGTCTACTTTTAAAAAGACCCACAATGCAAGCCAATGCTAACCAAAACTTCCTAAGAGAATAATGATCAATCTAATTTATAAATATCAGGGGAGTTTTGGGGGTGGGTGAGTGGCATTCCTTATAAATCTATGATAACTCCAATCATTTAACAGGCAAGAAATTATCATATCTCTTAACTGGTCTCCTAGCTTCTGCTCCTGCCCCTCCTGCCCTTCATCCTCAGCCTAAGTCATTCTCTTAACTACTTCCTTACGAGCATCGACTATAGTAGATAGCCAACGATGAACACACACAGCGACTTTAGCTGACAGCCGTGATATGACTTTTCTAATTTTTCATTTATCAAAATTGTGAACATTTAAAAATAACGTAATGAAAACACATATGTATTGTTACCTATTCTGATTTACATTAAAAGTAAAGCTGCCTGTAAAGTAAAACAAGCTTTCAGTGTTTTAAAGCTTTCCTCATCACACAAGAGCAAAATAGATTCGTCGTCAATGCGCAGCACAAACTACTGTGCCAACTATGAGTGCCAGCTGTGGCCACAGGTTTCGGGGCCGGTGAGCACTGTACCAAAGTGGTTAAAAACTAAAGTCAATTCATGAAACCCCTCTGCTCAGGCCTTTCCAATGGCTTAGTCATGAAATACTGATACATTCTACAACACGGATGAACTTAGAAAATATGCAAAGTGAAAGAGGCCATACATAAAAATACACACATAATTACATTTACAGTCATGCCCTGCATTACAATGTTTAAGTCAATGACAGAACACATATACAGGGGACTTATTTTTTAAATTTTTTTTATTTCAGCATATTATGGGGGTACAAATGTTTAGGTTACATATATTGCCCTTGCCCCACATGAGGGGGTGGGGACTTATAATACCATACTTTTTACTGTACCTTTTCTATATTTAGATATGTTTAAATACACAAATACTTTAACCATCGTGGTACAATTACCTACAGTATTCAGTACAGTAACATGCTGTACCATTTAGCCTAGATGTGTAGTAGGCTATACCATCTAGGTTTGCGTAAGTATACTCTAAGATGTTCAAAGAAATCACCTAATGACACATTTCTAAGAATATGTCTCCTTCATTAAGTAATTCATGACTGTATATAAAATATCCTGAATAAGCAAATCGATAGAGACAGAAAGATTACTGTGCTTGCAAGGGACTGGGGACAAAAGAAAATAAAAGAGACTGCTAATGGGTATGTGCTTCTTTATGGGGTGACGAAAAGGCTCTAAAATTAGATAATAGGATGGTTGCACAACTTTGTGAATATTCTAAAAACCATTGAATTGTATGCTTTAAAATGGTCGCCTATATGGTATGTGAATTATATCAATAAAAATTTTAGTCATCCAACCTTGGCGATCTTTGGTAATTTTCATGAATTGTGCAACATTATCAAACAAGCAGGTGGTTTATAGATAAGCCTTGCTGTCGTGCATGCATTTAAGCTCCTATGGTTGGCCCATCTCTACATACCATATAATAATGACTTTTAAAAAACACATATGTAATATCTTTATGGCTTTAAAACTAATTTCAAACGGTAATAACCTTCTTCTTCTCTTGTAATAACCTGATGGCCACTGGTTTGTTGAGGTTGAGGATATACTGTGGCCCACCATAGCCCTTCCTAGCCCTCAAACCTGGATGGGTGGCCGGGCGCGGTGGCTCAAGCCTGTAATCTTAGCACTCTGGGAGGCCGAGGCGGGCGGATTGCTCGAGGTCAGGAGTTCGAAACCAGCCTGAGCAAGAGCAAGACCCTGTCTCTACTATAAATAGAAAGAAATTAATTGGCCAACTAATATATATATATATATATATATATATATATATATATATATATATATATATATATATATATATATAAAATTAGCTGGGCATGGTGGTGCATGCCTGTAGTCCCAGCTACTAGGGAGGCTGAGGCAGAAGGATTGCTTGAGCCCAGGAGTTTGAGGTTGCTGTGAGCTAGGCTGACGCCACGGCACTCACTCTAGCCTGGGCAACAAGCGAGACTCTGTCTCAAAAAAAAAACAAAAAAACAAACAAACAAAAAAAAAACCTGGATGGGTGGTAGGGAGAGAAACAGTGGACTTTTACCATCCTTCAAAATACTCCAAATATTACCAAGCTAGAAAAGATGGTCTAGAAAAGATGAATCAGCCAAAGGATTTGTCTCAATCTTCATATTCCCAACCTAGCATAAAACTTAAATCTTCCATCTTTTCCCCACACACTCATGAGTGGAGGATGGACACAATCTTGAGGATAAGGAGGGTCAGAACTTTGCAAGGGTAAGTATCATCTTCCTTCAGTTGCTGTCACTTAAAAAAAAATTAACTTTTCCTCAAAAATCAAAACAAACCAAAAAAGATTATTCAATTACCACTCTCTACCTTATTACTTTAAGTATGGAACATTTTTTAGTCAATTTCACTATAACAAAGAAGATTCAGTTTTAGGTAGATTAGAATGCTGAGGCAAAAATCTCATCAAGGCCATGCACAACGGCTCAAGACTATAATTCTAGCACTTTGGAAGGTTGAGGCAGGAGGATCACTTGATTCTAGGAGTTCGAGACCTAGAGTGGAGACCTCTACATAAAGTAACAGTAATAAAAAAATAGCCAGCATGGTAGTGTGTACCTGTAGTCCCAGCCACTCAGGAGGCTAGGGCAGGCATATCGCTTGAGCCCAGTTGAGCTGCACTGAACCACAATGAAGCCACTGCACTCTAGCCTAGATGACAGAGCGAGACTCCATCTCCAAACAAAACAAAAAACAAACAAAAAAAAACCTCATCTAAAATGGCAATTCGTACAGTGAATATGGTATATGATCATAAGAAAAATGCTTTGCAATACATTAAGAATATGCTATCTTGGCCGGGCATGGTGGCTCACGCCTGTAATCCTAGCACTCTGGGAGGCCGAGGGGGGGGGGGTTGCTCCAGGTCAGGAGTTCGAAACCAGCCTGAGCAAGAGCAAGACCTCGTCTCTACTAAAAGAAAGTAATTGGCCAACTAATATATATAGAAAAAAAAAAATTAGCCGGGCATGGTGGCACATGCCTGTAGTCCCAGCTACTCGGGAGGCTGAGGCAGCAGGATTGCTTGAGCCCAGGAGTTTGAGGTTGCTGTGAGCTAGGCTGGCGCCATGGCACTCACTCTAGCCTGGGCAACAAAGCGAGACTCTGTCTCAAAAAAAAAAAAAGAATATGCTATCTTGTGGTTTATACCCAGATATTAATAACATATAAACCTATTCCTTGGGGTAGCCTATGGCTATAATGCTTAAGAAATAAAATACATTCCAAGTTTAACAATCAATTAGCAAAAGTTCCATGAAATATGTTAAATCCCAGGTAAACAAGTCAGTACTTGCACACAAGTAATAAGTAATTAAGCACAGAACAAATGATTTTGCTTTATATAGTCATATCACTTTCTTTTCTTTGTGTTAAAGAATTTGGCCACTAAAAACCAGAATAAAAACAGTGTTCACATTAAGCTTTGAAAATATTGTTTTAGATATATCAACTTTTCAAAGTTGACAAAGACAAAAACCCTGGACTGGAAGTTGGGAGCCTCAAATTCCAGTCCCAATTCTGTAAATAAATGCTACAGACAAGACTTGGAGCAAAGCACATAATTTTGTAGAGTACTAGCTGTCCTATTTATAAAGCTTAATGTTCTTTATGGTTCTAATATTCAGAGTTAAGATAAATATTTTTACTTCATCTATCATACAGTATTCTTTGGTATAAAATCTGAACAGAAGTAAACACTAAGTCCACTGAATTAACTCTATGTGGTACTTTTGCACATGTCTATATCCCTCTCATACCTAAATGCCATCTATTTTATAAATCTTTATTTCATTTCAGCTGATCAGTTTGAGAATTGAAAACAAAAACGAGAATAATCAGCCCTTACTATGAAATTATTCTGAATTTGAAAAAAATAAACTAATGAAACTTCAAAGTACAGATTCTACAAAATAGGCTACAGGACTCAAATCTAGGCAGAAGAGGGTAAATTCATCTCTTTTTTGTTTTCAGAGGCAGAGTCTCACTCTGTTGACTCTGCATACCAGGCTGGTATGCAGTGGTATGATCTTAGCTCACTGCAGCCATGAACTCCTGGGCTCAGGTGATCCTCCTATCTCAGTCTTCTGAGTAGTTGAGACTACAGGCACATGCCAATGTGACTTGCTAATGTTGTCCAGGCTGGTCTCGAACTCCTGGTCTCAAGTGATCCTCCTGCCTTGGCTTCCAAAATGCTGCGACTACAGGTGTGAGTCACCATGCCCATCCAAATTCATGTCTTTATTCAACAAATATTAAACATTATGTGCCAAGAAATAAACAAGGTACTGGGGATACAACAGTTAAAAAGATGACTGCCTTCAAAGAGCTCAGAGTTTAGGTGTGAGGTGGGGTTACAAATGAAAGGAAACTAAGTAATAAAATATTAATAATTACAAACTCCATCAGATGAATTAAGAAAAAAGAAGTACAAAGATAGAGAATATGGGGAAAGAGGACATAATGATAAGCAAAAGCCTGTACTAAACATAGAGAAGCTAAATGTCTAACATGCTTAGCATATACTGAGGGAAAGGTGAGTGTTAGAAGATCCACAGAGAGGCAGTAGGCAGGGGTCAGACATGAAAAGCCTGGTGGGCACAAGGAATCTGGATTTCATTTCAAGTGCAATAGTAAACAACTAAAAGATTTTTAAGCATGAGAGTAACTAAATTACATCTTTTAAACACACCTGCTACAAAACTTAGTTCCCAAACTTAACTGATACAGAGGGAATTCCAAAATCAAATACACCCTTCAATGTCCTGACCACATCCCCATATACACTCCAAGCAGCTCCAAATTTCACTAAAAATTGCTTTTAAAATAAACATTAAAGCTGGGTCCAGTGGCTTGCACCTGTAATCCCAGCTACTGAGGAAGCTGAGATGTGATTAGGAGTTTGAGATCAGTCTAGGCTAAACACAGCGAGGCCCTGTCTCTAAAAAAAATTTTTTTTTAATTAGGCAGACATAGTAGTGTGTACCTATAAGCCCCAGCTACTTGGGAGTCTGAGGCAGGAGGATTCCTTGAGTTTAGGAGTTTGAGGCTGCAGTAAACTATGATTGTGTCACTGGGCAACAGAGCAATATCCCATCTCTGAAATAAATAAATAAATGTATGTATGTATGTGTGTATGTTAAGGAATCTAGAGATTAATGAACTTGGCTATCAACTGCTGAGTAATTTCACATCAATGTCTTTTAGATTAAAAAAAGTGAAAATATCAAACCAATAAGGTGTTAATGATAAAAGATACTTCCCTTCCCTTGAACCCAACTTAGTAGAAAATGACAACAGAAGAGATAGATCTATGAGTCATATAAGGTAAATTTTTCAGAAATTAACAGGCACAGTAAAAAAAAAAGACAACCACAACTGTGGTGTGGAGAAATTGGAACCCTCATATATTTCTGGTGGGTATGTAAAATGGTACAGACACTTTATTTTTTATTTAATTTTTTAAAAAAAAGAGACAGTCTTGCTCTGTTGCTCAGGCTAGAACTCCTGAGCTCAAGAGATTCTGCCTCAGCCTTCCGAGTAGGTAGGACTACAGGCATGTGCCACCACACCCAAATAATTTTTCTTATTTTTTGTAGAGACAGGGTCTTGCTATGTTGCCCAGGCTGGTCTCAAACTCCTGGCCTCCAGCAACCCTCCAGTCTCAGCCTCCCAAATGTTGGGATTACAGGCATAGCAACTACACCCAGCCAGTACAGCTACTTTAGAAAAAAGGAATTTAGCAATTCCTCAAAATGTTATAAAATTGCCATATTATCCAACAATTCACTCATAGGTATACACCCAGAAAAAATGAAACCTATGTTCATATAAAGATTTACATGCAAATGTCCATAGCAGCATTATTCACAATTGCCAAAGAATGAAAATAACTCAAATGTCCACCAAAACCACTTGGATAAACAAAATTATATCTATATAATGGAATACTACTTGGATATAAGTACTTACAATAAAATACTGACAAATGCTACAACCTGGATTAATCTCAAAAACATTATGTTCAAAGCCAGATACAAATGAACACATATTTTATAATTTCATTTAAAAGAATGTCCAGAAAAGGCAAATCCATAGAGACAGAAAATGAATTAATGGTTACCTAGTACTGGGGGTGAGAATGAGTGACTATAAATGGGCATGACGTTTCTTACTGGTAACACTGTGGTGATATAAATAAATGTACTAAAATCATTGACTTATATACTTAAAATGACAACATTTTATGATATGTAAATTAAATCTCACTAAAACCCTTAATTTTTTTTTTTTTTGAGACAGAGTCTCACTCCATTGTCCAGGGTAGAGTGCTGTGGTGTCAGCCTAGTTCACAGCAATCTCAAACTCCTGGGCTTAAGTAATCCTTCCACCTTAGCCTCCGAGTGGCTAGGACTACAGGTATACACCACGATGCCCGGCTAATTTTTATATTTTTAGTAGAGACAGGGTCTTGCTCTTGCACAGGCTGGTCTCAAACTCCTGAGCTCAAGTGATCCTCCCGCTTTAGCCTTCCAGAGTGCCAGGATTACAGGCGTAAACCACGGTGCCTGACCAAAACCCTTATTTTTAAAATGGGAGAGAGGAGGAGGAGGTTTAAAAAAAAAAGTGACAGTACAATCAAAAACGACTGGAATCACTGAATTCACTGCAATTTATACTTGTTTGGGCCTTAATTTGCTTGGCTGTAAGACTGCCCCTGGGTAGAAAAGAGGAACTCCTATAAGGACTGCACCAGTAAGGCTCTCTTGGGGCCAACAGAGGTGGGTTCTGTAGAAGACCAGAAGGAAAGGGGTATTTGCTCATTCCCTCCTTGCATCACAACCAAGGTTTTGGTCACGCTGCATATGTCCACAAGTATAGCTCTTGCTGGGCTCCAATAGCTCCTGCCCTTTCCTGGGCCCAGTAGAGGCTTCCTACTGCTGCTACTCTCATGCCTCTAATCCCTTTTTGGTTCCCTTAACCTTGCCCCCAGCTATCAAAATGGGCCCTTCATTTAAGTGGCCTCAGATGAATCATCTGAGTAAAATAATGTTTCCTCCAGGGGCCTCAACTGATAACTGGTGTAAAGGAGATATAATTGGGTACTTTGTACCAAGTTAATGTTAAATCAAGTATAATGTCTTAAGAGATATAAATTTTTTAAGTGTTAAATACACATTAATAATCTTTACCCCAAATATCCTATTTCATCTGGTATATATATTGATATATATTATACACTTAAGTTGGTTAAACAGATGTTTCTGTTTTTACTAAGCAAGATGAAATGTAGAGAATAGTGTAGAATTTCCTGTCTAGTGGAGCAGTAGAGTATATTCAAAAACCACTTAGTTCCAAACAGTATTCACAACAAAAAGAGACAGATTTTGGCATTTGTAACAGATGTCCAAGAAAAACAATGCCAAAGTCAAGGCAGCCAAGAGTTTCCGTCTGTTGTTTCACAGGGAAATGAAATGTGATGGGGATATGGCATATGCTTGGCTATATCCACAATAACAGTCACCAAGGCGTGGATGGACACAATTCCAAAATTCCATTTCATCATCTTCTTTTTCTATTTCTGTCACCACCTATATTACTAATCTTTCTTCTGAATAAAGACAAAATTTTCAGGTCCTACTTTCCCTATCAATATTTTTCTGTAATGCTTTTCTGTTATAAAAAATACATCTGTCAAAAAGCAAATTATTTTGTGGCTCAAACTGTTGCATGTATTAACTTCCTGTAATGTTCAGATGTGTATTTAAGAGCTAGACAAAAATGGTCATATAGGTCCTGGATGATTATCTCTTGTTTTGGGATATGAAGGAATTATTAAAAATGAACTAATACATAGCTAGTCACTTCTCACAACACATAACAGATTTCATATTTCCATGATTAAAACGTATGGGTGCTATGAAATGTTTTATTTCAACGAAACGTATCATTTTGTTTTGTGGCCTAGTCTTTACCAAATTAAATTTTATTCCTTTTTGGAAAAACTAGTAGAGCCACATTTTTTACTACATCACAATTTTATTCATTTTTATTAGCAAGGTTTAGGATTTCTGGCATTAGATAAGGAAAGTCTGTCTAAAACTACATATTAGCTGGGAGCGGTGGTACACATCTATAGTCTTAGCTACTTGGGAGGCTGAGACAGGAGGATCGCATGAACCCAGGAGTTCAAGGCCAGCCTGGGGAATACAGCAAGACCTGTTTCTAAAAAAAAATAATAAAAATACACATTAATCATAATAATTCATATTTGCACAGGTACTAGATTTATATACAAACATTTATACACTTTTGGTTTAATATAAGAATTTAGACAGAGTGCAGTGGCTTATGCCTATAATCCTACCACTTCACACTCTGGGAGGATCACTTGTGGTCAGTAGTTCAAGACCAGCTTGAGCAAGAGTGAGACCCTGTGTCTACTAAAAAAGAAAAATTGCCAGGCATGGTGGCGTTCACCATAGTCCCAGATACTCAGGAGGCAGAGGCAGGAGGATCGCTCGAGCCCAAGGTTGTGGGTGAGGTTGTGGTGAGCTATGATGATGCCACTATACTCTAGCCAGGGCAGCACAGTGAGACTGTGTCTCAAAAAAAAAACAACAAAAAAACTCAATAACTTTTAGGGTAGAACAAAACTTCCAAGTAAGTCAAATTCCAAAGTTATAATATTCATTATAATACTCAATGTACTGTTCTTTCCCTATAAATTTTTAGAAAAGTAATCTGAAATTATCTCGAACTGTAGTCCCCATCCCCCGGTTCCATAGCCTGTTAGGGACAGGGCTGCAGAGCCCATGCCCCCGTGGAAAATGATCTTCCATAAAACTGGTCCCTAGTGCCAAAAAGATTAGGGACCACTGATATAGAAGCTCCAAGGTTTGAGACTTCTGTTTTCCTAAGGAAATTTCTAGAAATTTGTAAGTTCATTAGACAAAGACTGATAATAAAACCACTAGTATTTTACATAATTATAATTGTACTATACTATTCATACTATTTTAGTTGTAATATACAGTTGTAAGACTGGCCTCACTGGAGGAATCACATTACTTGACTTCAAATTATATTTCAGTGCTGTAGTAACCAAACAGCATGGTACTGGCATAAAAAAAAACAGACACACAGACCAATGGAACAGAATAGAGAATAAATCCGTACATCAATAGTGAACTTATCTTTGACAAAGGTGTCAAGAACATATAGTGGGGAAAGACAGACTCTTCAATAAATGGTGCTGGGAAAACTGGATATCCATATGCAGAAGATTGAAACTAGATACTTTTATCTCACCATACATGAAAATCAAATTAAAATGGATTAAACATTTAAATATAAGACCTGAAATTAAGAAACTACTAAGAGAAAATATTGGAGAAACACTTCAGGACATCGGTCTGGGCAAGGACTTTTTGAGTAACAGCCCCAAAACACAGGCAACCAAATCAAAATTGGACAAACAGGATCACATCAAGCTAAAAAGCTGCTGCACAGCAAAGGAAACAATCAACAAAGTGAAGAGACAACCCACAGTATAGGAGAACATATTTGCAAACTACCCATCTGACAAAGGACTAATAAATAGAATATATAAAGAACTCCAACAACTCAACAGGAAAAAAAATCAAATAATCCGATTAAAAATGGGCTAAGAATCTGCATAGACATTTCTCTAGCCGGTATATGAAAAAAATGTTCAACATCTTTAGTCATCAGAAAAATGCAAATGAAAACTACAAGGATATATCATCTCACCCCAGTTAAAATAGCTTTTTTTTTTTTTTTTTTTTTTTTTGAGGCAGAGTCTCACTTTGTTACCCAGGCTAGAATGAGTGCCATGGCGTCAGCCTAGCTCACAGCAACCTCAAACTCCTGGGCTCAAGCAATCCTGTTGCCTCAGCCTCCCGAGTAGCTGGGACTACAGGCATGTGCCCGGCTAATTTTTATATATTAGTTGGCCAATTAATTTCTTTCTGTTTATAGTAGAGACAGGGTCTTGCTCTTGCTCAGGCTCTTTTCGAACTCCTGACCTTGAGCAATCCGCTCGCCTCGGCCTCCCAGAGTGCTAGGATTACAGGCGTGTAAAATAGTTTTTATCAAAAAAAAAAAAAAAAGGCAATAGCAAATGCTGGAGAGGATGTAGAGAAAGGGGAACACTGTTGGTGGAAATGTACATTAGTGTAACCAGTATGAGGAACAGCATGGAGGTTCCTCAAAAAGCTGAAAATAGAGCTACCATATGACCCAGCAATCCCATTGCTGGGAATATATCCCAAGGACGGGAAATCAGTATATTGAAAAGATATCTGTATTCCCATTTTTATTGTAGCACTATTCACAATAGGCAAGATTTGGAATCAACCTAAGTGTCCATCAAAAGATGAACAGATAAAGAAACTGGGGTACATGTATACAATGGAATATTATATAAGCACAAAAAAAGAATGAAATCCTGCCATGTGCAACAAGGATGGAACTGAAGAATATTATGTTAAGTGAAATAAGCCAAGCACAGAAAGACAAATCTCATGTGTTCTCACTTACATGTGGGAAATAAAAATTAAAAACAATTGATCTCATAGAGACAGAGAGTAAAATGATGGTTACCAGAGGACAGGAAGGGTACGGGGGAAGGGGGAATAAAGTAGGGACGGTTAATAGGTACAAAAATGTTGGGGAAAGATGATTGAGGAGAGATGTGGCTCATAAGATCATTATTTTATTGTATTGCTCAATATTGCTATATTAAAGACAGAAACAGGAGTTTGCAGGGTTTTGCCCTGAAGGAATATGTGAACTCACTAGTTCACCTATCAGGGACTGCCTCACCTTGGGATGTATTCCAGGAGGCTTCCTGGTTATTTCAGATCTGTGAGGTCTTCCTGTTCTTGAAAAAGAAGACAGGTAAATATCTGGCTCACAGGATGGGAGCTGGAGACAATGAGCACCCTAGGCAAGAGACGCACCCCTGTGGATATGAACAATTTGTTTTGTAGAGATGGGCTTCCTGCTCTCTCCTGACTGTATGCCTTAAGTCCACAATAACTAGATCAAATAAATATAGAGTCACTACACCTCTTTGTTATTCCTCTGTTAATTGATAACTATCTCTTAGAAGGTAGAAGTTAGTCCTTCAAAGACTTTGTAACTGTTTATTCACCTAGATAGATTAGAAATTGTTAGAAGCCCTTTGAAAAGACCTTTAACCCTAACTGAAACTACCTGTTACCCATAGCAACCAAAATTATCTGACATATAAATGTTACCCTAGCAACTGGTAATTGATATCTGTGTTATAATCTAACCTTAATACTGCACTACTGATGGAGATGTGGTGCAGACTCCTGAGTACCCATGCTTTATCTGATTTCTTTATATAAAACTATATCTTAGTCTCTGTGTATTCTTTTATTCTATTTCCTATCAATTTCTTATCCTCTGTGGCGACAACTATCTAAGGGACCTGGATTCTTGGGGAGAAGCAGCTGATCTCCTTGCATCCCTGACCCCCGCACAAAAATATAGTTAGATTGAATGAGTAATATTAGATAACACAACAAAGTGACTATAACAAGTTAGAGTATACTTTAAAATAACTGAAACAGTGAAACTGAAATGTTCCTAACAGAAAGAAATGATAAATGCCTGAGGTGATGGACACCTCAATTACCCTGATTTGAGGGTAGTTGATTTAATTCACATTGCATGCCTATATCAAAATATCACATGTACCCTATAAAAATATGTAACTATTATGTACCCATAATAATAAAAAGTAAAAAAGATTGATTTTGGGTACTAATAGACTATTTATGGATTGCCTTAACATATCCTAAATGTTGTGGTTATTTTTAAAAAGTGTTTTAAGTTCTTATCTTTTAGAGCTATCTTTTATACTGTGGCTGAAATAAATATACATATGGCCTGAAATTTGCTTTAAAATAATACATGGGGGGTAGGCAGAGAAACTAAGTAGTGATATATAGGAAAGATGACTGACAATGTGTTAAAATTGTTGAAGCTGGGTAATGGATACATACGAGTTCATAATACCTTTCTCTCTAAAGTTGTTTGATTCGAAATATACCCAAAGTGTTGTTTTTATAGTAGAGAAAATCAACTTTTAGGTAGCTAATTCTTGATGTGGATTACTAATTGACAACAAAGGTCAATGCAGAAGAAATTATAATGAATTTTACACAAGGGGTATATATTTTGAAACCGGAGTTACCCACGAAAAAAGATTTCCTAAAATATTATTCAAATGTCGTTATACACAAGCTTACTATCTTTTAAATTTTCTCTAATAAACATGTCTGTTAAGTACAAATAGACATATTTACTCAAAAGTGCGCTTTATATCTATGAGGATGATGCTAACATGACTTTCTTAATAGGAAGCACAGTAGATCAAGGTTAATTAGCTGGTATACTAGATTAACTTTTAATAACAAGTCTAGAACTGTCAACTCCTATGCTATTTTAAAACACAACTTATGGTCTTACAAGCAATTCTAATCATTACCATGTATAAGAGGATCAGATTTGAGCCAAAAACTTGATGTTAAAAAAAGTAATACAAAGGTATTAACCAATAACAAAAGACTACGTGTAGGTTCTGTGGGGTTTTTTTGTGGGGGGGGGGTGCAGTCTGCATTGCACTTAGTTCTCATTCTTCCAAATGGTTTGCACTTTTATTTTGGCATCATTCTTCTAGTCCTTTTGGGGCTCTGGCCAAATCAAACTCTGTCTTAAAAAAGTTTAATATCTGTTTAAGTGAGGATAGTATCAGCTGCTTTATCAGAATAACATTCACCTTGCAGTTTTGCTTAATATGAGAAATATTTTAAAACATTAAGCCATCTAATTTAAGCAGATTGAAGCAAAAGTATTTAGCTTATCCACATTTTTGTGTTTGCTTCACTGGGTCAGACAAATTTGGTCTCAAGTTACTTCAACAGGATCAGTGATCACACAGTAAGGAGAATGATAGAATGATGGCATTAGGTCATATGAAAATTTCATTATTTTATGTTTATTTATACTCCATAAATGCCTACAGACCTAACAACACAGGACAAACTATTAATACATGGTCAGGATCCCTAAAGAATCTTTAACTTATGGAAGCCAAATTCAAACTATGAAATATTAGACAAGTCAAAGCAGAATATGTATACATTAAGTATATTCTTTATTAAATCAATATTTATTTAACACTTCTATGCCAGGTTGGTGGGGGCGGGAACAGCTGAAGTTCTACTGTCAAGAAACACCTAAGCTAAAGGACAGAGACTAACAACAAATAAGAAAAGAGAAATATTTTAATAACAATGATAAGTCCCATGAAGAAACTTTAAGCAGGGCTTGACAATGATAGTGGGAGGGGGACCATTCCATTGAAGGTACTGAGGAGAGGCCACTAAATGACATAAGAGAGAAAGCCATGTGGATTATTTGAAGGAAGTATAGTTGTGGCAGAGGAAACAACCCGAAGATCCTGAGATAAGAGCAGTCCTGCCACCATTCAAGGCACAGAGAAAAAATGGTGTTGTTTCATTCAAGGACAAAAGAGATGAAAAGGCAAAATCTGTGATTATGGTTCCTGCGAAAAACAAACAAAAACCCCAAATGAATGAGTGGATATGCCGAAACCAGGCCCACATCCTCCTATTTGCCTCTTCATGTTATACACCTCCATATATATTCATATTCACTTCTAGCACACTGATTAATAAGTGCTTACTACTGACTTGAGTGCAGAAAGGCCTAGAATGGAAAGCCCTAGCTAGACTGGCCTGAATGAAAATTAGCAAACTGTTTAGTAACAGCCCAATAACAAATAAATCACCTAGCATGTTACTAAAATTAAAAACAGTAGTACCAACAACAAAGAAGGTCTTTTTGTAAGCAAGTTAAGCAAAGGAGCAGGCAATTTGTTTTTTACAAAACTTGTAGTGTCATTTAAATTAGTGGCAAAAGAAATTTTTTTTTTTTTTGTAAAGAGACAGGGTCTTACTCTGTCTCCTAGGATAGGGTGCAATGGTATGATCATAGCTCACTGCAGCCTCAAACTCCTAGGCTCAAGAGTTCCTCCCACTTCAGCCTCCCAAGTAGCTGGGACCATAAATGCAAAACACCACACCTGGCTAAATTTTAAAAATTTTTTGGAGAGACAGGGTATCACTATTTGCCCAGGCTAGTCTTGAACTACTGGGCTCAAGCAATCCTCCCACCTCAGCTTCCCAAAGCACTAGGATTACCTAGTTACCATGTCAGGCCCAAAAGAAACTTATTGAAGCACCATGTTTCTTGATGTAAATTTTTCTTTTCTCATTTCAAGTTACCACCTCCAAGTACTTGCTCAAGTATCATTTCAATAAGCCTGCCCAGTCCACCTTGTTTGTAAATCTGCAATGTCTCCCCCAATCCACATTTCATTCTTCCTTACCCTACTTTTATCATCTCCCAACATATTAGGTAATGTACAGTTATGTTTATTTATCATCTGCCTCATCCCATACACCCCAGTGTAAGTTTCACCAAAGCAAGGACCTTGCTTTTGTTCACTGATATATCCCAAACTCCCAGAACAGTGTCTAGAATATGAGAGGTGCTCAGTAAACATCTCTGAATTTTCCATACCTTACTTATGGCAACCATTCGATCTGGTGTAAGCCCATATCCCCAAGTTTTCTCCAAAAACTTTCCACAAAAGTATGCTCTGGGAAAATGATTCTAATTTTTTAAATAATTGAAAGCCAAGTCCCCAAAGACCCAACATCCTTCTTCAAAGTCTTCCATCACTAACGCCTCTGACTTCCTTTCATTTGCCAATTCTACCGGTACTTTATCCTACACCCTCAACTCCAAAAGATTTTTACCTGAAACCCAGAATAGCTTGTGATTAACAGCACACAGAAGTCACACTTTCTGGGTTCAAATCCTGCCTCTGCCACTGACTAGCAGTATGATGTTAGACAAGTTAATTAACATCACTGTGCTTAAGTTTCCTTGTCTGTAAAATGGACTAACAATAGTACCTATCTCCTAGACTCCCTAGAGTTCTTGTGAGGAGTTAAATGAGACAACACATATAAAATTGTTAGTCCAGTAACTGGCACATGGTAGGTATCTAACAAATGCTACCTCCATCAACAGCTAAGGCTCAGTTCTCAGCCCTTTACTCTTCATCCTCAAAAACCTTAACCTGAAATTTCACTGTTATCTCTATGCCAAAGTCTAGTCAGGCTCCTAAACTCACCTCCCTGGTCTTGTCAGCTAACAACAAATACTTTGAAGAAAATAAAAGTATTGGAATAAAGAAAACGTGGGGGATTTGGTGGTCAGGGAAGGCCTTTGTGTCAGGTGAACATGATAACCACTGTGAAGAGATATTTAAACAGAGAGAATAATGTCAAGAAGCCAACAATGATAAGAACCAGGTCAGTGGTTCTCAAAATGTGGTCCCTGATCAAGTAGCATCAGCATCACCTAGGATCTTGTTATTATAGAAATGCAAATTCTTAGGCTCCACCCCAGAACCACTGGTCCCAGAAACTCTGGAGTTGGGCCCAGCAAACTAACCAAGCTGTTTCCTCAGATCTCAAGGAAATGCTACTTCCTCAAGGATAAAATTTTCTTGTTTATTTGATTGCCTGACTCCCCTGCCCAAGAATGTAAGCACCACAAGAACAGAGTTGTTTTTATGTTTTGTTTTCATAGAGACAGGGTCTCACACTGTCACTCAAGCTGGAGTGCAGTAGTGTGATCATAGCTCACTGCAACCTTGAACGCCTGGGCTCAAGTGATTTTCCTGCCTCAGCTCCCAAGAAGCTGGAACTACAGGCTAATTTTTGTTTGTTTGGTTAGTTGGTTGTTTTTCTTTTCCTTTTTCTTTGTTTGTTTTTAGAGGTAGAGTCTTCCTATGTTGCCAGGCTGATCTCAAACTCCTGGCCTCAAGTGATTTTTCTACCCAAAAGTGCTGGGACTACAGGTATGAGCCACCACACACGGCCAAGACCGGAATTTGTTGTCTTAAATTGCCACGAATCCCCAATGCCTAGAGAGTGGCATGGCATTTGAGTTGACCAAAATGAATTGGCATTTCTATTTTTGAAATGTATACATATTTCAAAACAACATGTTGTACACAATTAATACATACTATTTTTGTCAGTTAAAAAATGTTTTTAAAATTTCCATTTTTGTTCACAGCATCATTCTTCTAGGTACCTAGCTCAAAATTTACCTTTTTCTTACACTTTAACATGTACCCTACAAATCCCAAACAATCCCAACAAATCTCAAGCAATTTCACCTTTAATGTCTCTCACATCCATCCCTCTTTTCCATACCAATATTACTACCAATCTCCTATCACCCACCTCCTGTCTGATGTGGTAAACTGCCTTCCATTTGGTATCCTGTTTTCTACCTCTGCCAATTCTAATCCTCTCTACTTGACTGCCAAATTATCTTATTATAACACTCTTTTGCTCACGTCTTTATACTATATTCAAAAACCTTTCAAAGCTCCCTATCTTTTATAGATTGTAGAGACTAAACTCCATGACCAGACATCAAAAGCCCTCTAAAATCTAGTACAAACATACTCTGGTGAGCTCCCCAATGAACCACACCTTTGTATAGTTTCCCTCTCATAATGACTCTGCACTAGAGACTAAGACTGTTTTGACCAACAGACTGGCAGAAGTGATACTTTGCCTGTTCAAGTTCCAGCCCTTAACTGACATAACAGATTCCACTTCTTCCCTCTTGGAACACCTGTTCTTGGAAGCTCCTTCTTTGTGCTAATCCCTTATTCCACTCTGCAACATTAACAATAATTCAGGCCGGGCGCGGTGGCTCACACCTCTAATACTAGCACTCTGGGAGGCCGAGGTGGGCGGATTGCTTGAGGTCAGGAGTTCGAAACCAGCCTGAGCAAGAGCGAGACCCCGTCTCTACGGTAAATAGAAAGAAATTAATTGGCCAACTAATATACATATAGAAAAAATGAGCCGGGCATGGTGGCGCATGCCTGTAGTCCCAGCTACATGGGAGGCTGAGGCAGCAGGATTGCTTGAGCCCAGGAGTTTGAGGTTGCTGTGAGCTAGGCTAACGCCACGGCACTCACTCTAGCCTGGACAACAAAGAGTGACTCTGTCTCAAAAACAAACAAACAAAAAATAATAATTCAGATCAGTTTATAAGCATCTGACAAATGCTTCCATGATCCCCTGAACTAGATATTAATATCATTTTCCTCCTTTAAGTCCCCACAGTATTTCTGTACCTCTCTAAAAAGAATAGTAGCATAGTTAATTAATTCATTCACTGAATGTTTAATGACACAACATGTCATATGTCGTTCTAAGTGCTGACAATGAAGCTAATATTCTATGTGCTGCTGTATATGCTAGTCTATATGCTAGACATCATTCTAAACACTTTTCTAAGTTATCTCATTTAATCCTCAAGACTTCTAAAAAGTATCCTCATTTTACATAAGGAAACTGAGGTATAGAGAGATTAAGAAACTTATCTAAGTTCATACTTTAAGTAGTGAAGTCAAAATACAAACCCAAACATTCTGACTCCAGAGTTTATACTAAACTGCCCTCTATAGGCAGTTAGTTATATAAGCTCCTGTCTGTGAACAAGACAGACAAGAACCCTGCTCTCATAGAATATTCATTCTATTAATGGTGGTTAGTGGCATGGGAAAAGGGTGGTATATAAAAAATGCACGTAAAACAACAAAATTACTCCCAGAGAGTAATATTGTTATAATGGGAAAAAACCTCTATAATAAGATAGTGATGAGAATTTACTTTAGACAGACAGGCTATCGGAGAAGGCCTGCCTGAAGACGTAACATCTGGGAAAAGACCTGAATGTCCAGAAGCAACAAAGCAAATACCTGGAAAGAGAATTCCAGGTAAAGAGAATAGCCAATACAAAAGTTCTAAGACACAAATAATGTTAGCATGTTTCTAGAATAAAGCCAGTGTGGCTGACAGATGGTGGTGGGAGTGGAATGAGATGAGGTTGGAGAATTAGCTGAGACTCAGATCGTTTTTGTTTTTGTTTTTTTTTTTCACACAGAGTCTCATTCTGTTGCCCAGGCTAGAGTGCCATGGCATCAGCCTAACTCATAGCAACCTCAAACTCCTGACCTCAAGCAATCCTCCTGCCTCAGCCTCCTGAGTAGATTGGGACTACATGCGTGCACCACCATACCCAGCTAATTTTTTCTATTTTAGTAGAGATGGGGTCTCGCTCTTGTTCAGGCTGGTCTTTTTTTTTACCCTACAAGAACTTTGACTAAACAGGCTGGTCTTGAACTCCTGACCTCAAGCGATCTGCCCACCTTGGCCTCCCAGAGTGCTAGGATTACAGGCATGAACCACCACACCAGGCTGAGGCTCAGATCTTACAGGGTTTTGTAGGCCAAGATAAGGACATTAGGTTTCACTCTAAATAACACCGGAAGGTTTTAAGCAGGGTAATGACATCATCTGATTTATATTTTGAAAAGTTAATTCTGGCTGTTGCATACTTAATAAAATTTAGAAGGCCTAAAGTAGAAGCAAGGAAAGCAATAGGAGGCAACCAGAATAGGCCATGTGAGAAATTATGGATATGAAGATCAAACCAACAGGATGTGCTGAAGGAATAGATGTGAGGAAGGACAAAAATGAATCACAGATGGCTCCAACATTTTGGACCCAAACAACAAAGTAAATGGTGGTATGATTTACTGAGGTGAGGAAGATTAAAGAAGGACCAGGTTGAGGGTTACAATAATAATCATGTTTTTTTTTTTTTTTTTTTTTTTTGAGACAGAGTCTCGCTTTGTTGTCCAGGCTAGAGTGAGTGCCATGGCGTCAGCCTAGCTCACAGCAACCTCAAACTCCTGGGCTAGAGTGATCCTTCTGCCTCAGCCTCCCGAGTAGCTGGGACTACAGGCATGCGCCACTATGCCCGGCTAATTTTATATATATATATCAGTTGGCCAATTAATTTCTTTCTATTTTTATAGTAGAGACAGGGTCTCGCTCATGCTCAGGCTGGTTTTGAACTCCTGACCTTGAGTAATCCGCCTGCCTCGGCCTCCCAAGAGCTAGGATTACAGGCGTGAGCCACAGCGCCCGGCCAATAATCATGTTTTTGACATATTATGTTTGAAATACCTATTCAATATCCAAATGGAGATGTCAGATGCTAGATATGAATCCAAAGATATATTAATAAATTTGGAAGTCATCTCATACATATGGCAACTTCACCTAGGGTAAATGGAGAGAGAAGGAAAAATGGATAGAACTCCAAGCTCCTGGGCACTTCAATATTTAGAAGCCAAGCAGAGAAGTAGCAAATGTATTGCTTCATCACCTTTCTGGATCACAAGAGGCAAGACAGTCTCCTTTATTTTTGTGGCACCCTGTAGAACTTACCTAAGGAACCAAAACTCAAGAGACGCTCAGGACATTTTTAATGAGTAAATGAATGTTTGCTATTTGATTTCTCAAGCTTTTATGCAGAAATATGATACTTGAGGATAAAGGCAACAGTGCCTCATATATAGTAGGCACTCAACTACTAGTTTAATGAATGAATGAAAGAAAGAACTAGGACTGTGTTGGCAGACATATTTTAGTACTCATTGTTCCAGAGAATATAGCAAGGAAAGGTAGAAAGCAAGCAGAGGCCTTTATCTATATACTATTAACCCATGATGATCACAAACATCCTAAAGCCTTTTGGTCTCTAATATAGGGTGCAAAGGGATTTGCACTAGAGACCACAAAAGGAAGAAAGGGGGGCTTCTAATTCCCATGCTGAAGCAGAGGTCTGGCTTTCATGTTATAAATATGTATTAAGCATCAACTATATGCCAGGCACTAGAGTAAATACTAAGTACTACAAATACAACACTTATCAAAACAGATAGGGTTCCTCAACGAACTTCCAGACTAAAGAGGAATGTATTTATTACATAGTGTGTAGCTATATATATTTCTAAGAAAGATATGAAAGTAAAGTAAAATATACTGTAAAGACATATACCAATACACAAAGCAATAGGGAGTAGGGGTTGGAGACTGCATGTTTCTGTCAAGAGATACTCTGAGAAGTTAGATAGTGTCAGAATTATCTAGGTGGAGGTAAGATGATGTATGAAGGCCTTAAAGTAGGAAAGAACTTAGGATGATCAAAAGAATTTCAAATGGGCCAGTAAACTGAAGGCCATACAGGGCACATTACAGATTGTTTTAAACTAGACTATAAGATATAGGAGTAGCCATGGAAAGGTTTTAAGCAAACGAGTAACGTGAGCAAACTGGTAGATCTGTATTTTTAAAAATCACCCTGGATGATATGAGAAGAAATGAAAGGAGGAAAGAAAAGGTTCAAGATGACTAGTTTTGGGAAGCTACTACAATTGTCCTAGCATAAAATAATGGTGGATCGGATCAGTGTGGAGCAGTGGAAACAGAAAGAAGTAGAGAGTTTCAAGATAAAATTAAGAGATACAAAAGCAGGGCTTGGACCCTGAGCACTCACAAGTCCCAGGTTTCTGGCCTGTGTAACTAGGTAGACAGAGGTGCAACTTACTGAGATGGGCCTCACTACAGAAGCAGAGGTGTGATGGATGGGGAAAGGATGAGCTCATTATTAAATGCACCATATATGCCCAAGTAAAAGGTCAAAGAGGGCCAGGTGCGGTGGCTCACGCCTGTTATTTCAGCACTCTGGGAGGCCAAGGCAGGAGGATCACTTGAGGCCAGGAGTTTGAGACCAGCCTGGGCAAAATATCGAGACCACATCTCTACAAAAAGTAAGAAAAATTAGCCAGGCATGGTGGTGCACCTGGAGTCCTAGCTACTCAGGAGGCTGAGGCAAGAGGATCACTTGAACCCAGGAGTTTAAGGCTGCAGTGAGCTATGATAGAACCACTGCCTTCCAGCCTAGGCAACAGGGGGCAGGTGGGGGGAGGTCAAAGAGTTAGTTGGAAATGTGATTAAATGCTCAGAAGAAATCTGGGCTAAAGACACACATATGGGCATCTCCATCAAGACAGTATTTAAAAACATGGGCATGGACGCAAGTCCTCAGGAGAAAGACAGATCAGACAAGAAATCATCAATCCCAAGCCTTGAAGAAATAATAACATGTATTAGAGATTAGACAGAAGAAGAGTAAAAACTAGCAAAGAACAGGGAAAAGCAGTTGGCCAGAGAGGCAGGAGGAAAACCAGGAAAGTGCAGTGCTATGGAAATAAAAGGAATTATATTTCAATTAGTAAACGATCAACAGTGACAAAGAACACTGCAATAAGTATATTAATGATGCTTAGGTTTCCAGGCCATTTCGGAAAAAGTCCTTTAACAATAGACAGATTACAGCATCACACCATCTTATCATGAAGCAGTGCAGTACAGTGTTTGAACAAGTAGGCTCCAGACCCACAATGTCAAGGTTTAAATCCCAGCTCCACTGCTTCCTAGCCATGTGGCTGTAAGTTTATTACTTAATGTCTCTATTCCTCAGTTTCTTCATCCATAAAAGGAAGATAAAAAAGAATACCTACCTCAAAGAATAGTTGTAAGGATTAATTAATATGTGGGTATGTGCCTTCCAACAGTAGCTAGCACACATTAGTTGCTCATGAGACAAATGATAGCTACTATTACTTACAACATTGTTTCTATAGGAAAAAACCTTTTGAACTTTAACAACAGAAGTTTGTTTGAAATAACTTTTGCTCCTTACAAATTATGATCTACAAGATCTTTTCCCAAAAACCTTGAGGGAAACTCTAGATTTAAAATTTATTCAAAATGTATTCAAACCAATGTCCTTCATCAATAAATTAACCAATTTTAAAGAAGCTAACCATTATTTTGGTCTTTTTGGAGGAGTACCTATCACACTCATTACACATTAATACCATATCAGAAAAAAATTTATGCATTAGGAATTCTAAAAATTGGTGGCAAAAACAAACAAACAAACAAAAAAACCCACCACATACAACCCAGACTTTCAAGTTAGAAAGCAAGAAACAAATCTAAATCTATTTAAATATAAAATTCCATTTGGTCACTTTCTGGTGTATATTCAAATACAAACACAACATCTATCATCACTGTGATGAAACAGCCTGTCTCTTCCTGTTCTGCACAACATATTAACATCAGGTAGAGAACCAGGCAGCAGGTCTGCAGACTTCTGATGACCATCTTATTTCCAAAAGCATGCAAAGGTATTTACAGCACCCAAAACTACATCCCCAAGAAGTATTTCTAATTGCATGGTGATCAGCAAAGAACACATTCATTTGGTTCCTAAAACTAACTGAGAAGAGGACAAGTCGATGCAGATTTATTTATATGACCAGTTCTTATCCCTGAATTTCCCAAGTATCCAGAAAGTACTATTTTAGAAATATTTAGAAATCTTTCTATAAGCCCTATTTAACGTAAAATGCTGGGGTTTCTCACTCTTTATTTTTCAACTCTTAAAACAACAGAACTACTTAATAACTGATGGAGCTGTTGTATTCAAAAAAGTACTGTTTCAAACTCATGAAAATTTGTTTACCATGCACTTTCCCATCAATTGATGAAAATGCTGCATTTCAGGACCAAGCAAAGGCATAAAGTAGGATGTTAGAACCCATGTCAGTAACAACTAAATGTCATTACCATCTGTCAGCTTCTGAATAGGTTACAGGAAACAAGGTGACAGACAGCTAATTCTTTATGAATAAGTATCTGTACTATATCATCACAACTAGTACTTATTTGCACCTTCAGAAGAAACTGCCACAAAAGGGAATAAAAACATCCAACTGAAAAAGGAATTATAAAAAAGCATTTAAAAAAGTGAATAAGCTTCTGAAATAGAGAATATTTAAAAACTTACAGAGCATTATTTCAGATTCAGTATTTTTGATATAACTGAAATCAAAGAGAACATTTGCACAGTTTGAGGAATAAAATGAAGTACAATTAAGTGTGTGCAGCCCTGTACAGATGGCCTGATCCTAACACAAGATGTTAACAAAGCAGGTTGGTGGGGGAGGGGGGTCAAACTTGCATTTTCTATTTAAAAAAAAAATTTTAAAGCAGTTGGAGGGGGGCATAGCATTTAAGAATCAATAACTTCCAATAAACAGAAATAAATCTTCTTTAGATTATGTGCTCCAAGTAAATCTACTTACTGTTTTCAAATGTGTTTGGGAAGTCATTCTGTGTTACTTTGATAAATAACATTTGGAAAATATGACAAGTAGATTTTAGTTTCTTGCCTCAGAAGCATTCTGCTAAAAGAAATAACAGAAATAACTAGGTAGCATTTCAATTTCATTTACCTCATAAAACATTCTTCATTTACAACATAAAAAGTGCTGCACAAATACCTATCATTGGTGTTCACTTCAGAGAAAGTAATTTTAATTTGTAAATTATCATAGTCAATGCAAAAGCTACTTGAAAAATGATAGTCAAATTACCACCAAAAAGAAATAATGGGAGAAGTGCCAAATATCTTTCATAAAACTCCCTTAAAAGGCTCACTTGTATATAATACAAAATTATGGCTATTTCTAAAAGGTTTAATTATTTAGCTGCAAATTGGCACATCACATTATTTTAACTCCCAGGTCTTGTAAACAAAAGGCCTAAAATTTTCTAAGAAAGGGCCAAAATTTTCACTTTTTGAAGCAAATTTTTCTCATTCTTTTATAATCATCCCAAGGTACAACCTAAGACAAAGACCAGCTACTCTTTGCACATATTTTCCAAATCATGAACGTGGAACTTTCACAAAAACAAAGAAGATAACCTAGAACACTAATACATAAAGTAAAAAAAGTTCACTTCTGTCGTGAAAATAACGAAGAAATCTGATGAGATCATAAAGCCACAAAGCTTCCTGTTGGAAGCCCAGGATGAAGTCATTAGCAACCCAAGATTCCCTGGTCCTTGTAATCAGAAGCTGCACCTACCAGATTCCGTATTGTTCGGGAGAGGTGGCTTTAAAACACCCCGCTCACCAAGCCTCCCAACCAGACCACGCCTTCCAGTTATCATTCAAATGGGACCGTTTCACAGTGTGGCACAACTACACATTTCCCGCGAGCTTAAATATCAAGCAGGAGTCGACACTTTAGATTCCCTGGGTCATGGCTGCAGGAAAGATGAACTCTTGAACCCCGCGCTACATAATGAACCCGGGAGAGCCGAGATGGGCATGCTTCGGTTCTTTCAACCTTTACGGCCTTCACTGATTCCCCCAACCCCCATTTCTTTCCAACTTTCAGTCACCTCAAGGCACAGAAGAAAGATTCCTTACTTCCTGCTGTTGTTAAAAGGCGAAGAAACCCAAGAGCAACTTTGAACGCGTGGAAGAGAAATAGCTTAATCTTGGCCACCTCTGCAAACATATGTCACCCAGCCCCAGCGCAGCGTTGGCGCCCCGCAGGGCCCCCTCTCCGGCCCCACGTCCCGGGGGTTCTGTAGCGAGCCCTGCGGGTCCCCCAGTGTCAGGGACGCGGCTCCGCGTTCCTTCCTCTCCCACCTCCCCAACCCTCAAAGCGTGGGGGCCCCCAAGATCACATTGCCGGCCACCAGGTTCCAATACAATAGATTGTCACTGCCCCAAACTCTCCGGCGCTCCCTTTGGCCCCCCGGAGCCAGTCCCGAGTCTTCCTGATCCCGAGTTCAGCCAAGAGCCCAAACTTCACCATGTGAGAGAGAGCCCAGGATCCGGGAGGTGACGGAGCCCCACGACTCCCGCCCAGCTCTCCCTTCACCCACTGTGCTCGACCAGCTCCAGACACAAATCCTGCACTGGCCGCCCCCACCCATCCCACACGAGTCATCAGACGCCTCTCCTAAGGGGGGCGAGGGCCAACGGAGGGCTCCCCGGCCGGCCCAGACCCCTGGGCGGCGCTGCACCCAAGCGAAGGCCCCAAACACATCCCCGGCCTTTCCTGGTCCGTCGCGACCCCGCCGCCCACCCTCCCTACCTGGCCTTGAGGCTGGGGCTGCTGCCGCTGCTGCAGCTGCTACTGGCGGCTGCGGCTGCGGCTGAGGCTCGGGGTTCGTAGGCCCAGGCGGGGGCGGGGGGCTGTGCGGCGGCGCTGGCAGCGGCGGGGGCGGCGGGGGGCACGGGCGGCGGCGGCGGGTCGGTGAAGCCCGAGGTCGCGTAGTTCCTGTCCATCGTGGGGGTTGCGTAGGGAGGGCAGGCAGCAGTGGGGGCTCCTCTAGGGCCTTGTGTGAGGGGGGCGGGTAGGCAGGGCGGGGGTTGGAGGAAGAGGAGGCGGCGGCGGCGGAGAGAGCTTCCCTCTCACATGGCCCCGGCGGGCAGGCGGGAGAAGAGCGCGCTGGCGAGAATGTGCTGCGGAAACCCGGGCCTCGGCGGGCGGCAAGGCCCCACTTGCGCGTCAGGGAAGCGGCGGCACCCGCTGCTGGGACTTGCGGCGGCGGCCGCCGCTTCGCCCCATGTTGGTAGATTTCCCAGGATGCACCTCCCGCCCCTCCGCCCCGCCTCCCCTCGGCGCCCCGCGCTCCCCGCTCGCGGGTCGGGCGGGCTGCAGCTACGCTTCCGCCGCTACCGGCTGCCTCACGAAGGACAGCCAGGGCAGAGGAGGCGCGAAGCTTGTCCGACCCAGCTGGCTTCGAGGACCCGGAGGGGGCCCGCCAGCCAGAGCCCGCGGACCGCAGACTTCCCGCCCTCTGAAGCTCCGAGGGGAGCTGTCCGCGCTCCCGCGCCCGGGTGGGAAGGGGCCACGCCTGCCGATCCCCCCAGCGCTGGGGAGGGGAAATCGAGCGGAAACCCAGCGTAGGATGCTGCAAAGGGGGAGGCTTGTCAACGCTTTGCCTGGAGTTCGTTATTTGACCCTTCGGGTTATTTTGAGGGACTCCCATCAGTTCCCTGATCGCGATTTCTTTCTCTGTGCTCCAAACCAGAAAAGCTGAGCAGGCTGTTTTACAGTTCCGTTTACTCCCTTCCTGCCCAAAGCTTGCTGGGCTGGAGGACCCTTTTCCTGCTGTTAGAGGAGATATACATTCAAAGAGATTCAAATTCAAACGTATTATTTTCCAGTCCTCGCTGAAAAAGCCTTTCCCAGGGGCTCTTATTAACTGTCCCCACCGCCACCTTGGGGATTTTCTCACTCTAGACTTCAGAATCTTCTATTCCAAAATAAATACAGCCTCTTCATTGATTAATCCAAATGCCATCTGGATGACTTTAATTATAATGAGTTTAAGTTTAATCTCACTATGCACGCTATTGAGACTTGGAATTTCAGCAGGACTCTCTACCAAAACATTTCCTATCTGATCTCCCTGCTGTTTGGTGTAGAGTAATTTAATGACTATTTGAGGTTCTTTGGTTGCATATCAGAATTGTGTACCTTCTAATAATGCATGAGTTGTGAAACTAGGGGGTCATAGAAATCGTTTGGTCCTTAAGCCATAAATTAAAAGTTAAAATAATAGTAAAGTTTATACTTAATGACCACCTCCCTTTAAAAATCAATATTGGTTTAACACCTTTTATGTGCTTAGCACAGAAATCTATCCCACAAGATAAGCCAAACGTAAAGGTTTAACAAATCAGGCGTAGTGGAAGACCTAATAAACTTGATACACTATCTCCGATGACCATTTAAAAAGTTTAAACTTCGATAATACCTGGTGTTGGATCTGCTATTCCTTCCGAGATTAATTTTGTTCTGGGAGATCCTGTTTTCCTCCAGGCGCCTACATCCTTTTGTTCCTATTCATTCCTTTTTCTAAGTCTTTCTGCACCTGTGATGGTTGGAGCCTGGTCCCCGGGTAGGGAAGCAAGGAAGTAAGTAGTACTTATTTACAAATGAATTCAAACGTGGAGGCACAAGCGACCTTGCCAATTTTATGTTAATTACAGAATGCATTTACTGAGGATATCTTTGAAAAGTGGTTTTCTTTGGGGAAGGAATTCGCCAAATAATCTGAGATCCTGCAGAGAAGTAACATAAATCTTCATTACAACATTTATTTTTCTTCCTGCAGACTGGAAATCTGGAATCTAAATAAAACAAGTTTTCACAACTAGCTATTATATTTATAAGTGCTTTTGTGAGCACTACAGTTTTGTCTCTATGAAAAGTGTAAGAAATGGAGTGGCATGCTATAAATATTTTATGATACTTGGTCTGAGATACCCACAACTGGTACTCAGAGTGACTTACGCAGGCAATACCAAACAAGTGGCAATAAAACCTTTATAATACCTCACACCATTATGTAGTTTCTTTATGTTACATAAATCAGAAAATATATTAAAGGAAAATTTTAGTATTTTTAATATTACTTCATCGCCATATGTTCCTTTTTGTTAAATGAAATTTCCTTAGTTTCTCATAAATCAATACATGTATTTCCAAATATTACATGTCTATGAATACCATCATTAAATCTTTTATTATTATTTTAATTTGCAAATAATGCATACATTTATGGGGTACAATGTGATGGTTTCATATATGTAAATAAATCTTTTTAAAATTTTGTACAATTGATGATACTATCTGAAGAATGTCTTCTTCACTACTGAAAATAAACTCTCAAGTCTGCTAATTTTTCATGATCTCTTTCAAATAATTTCCAGTCAAGCTGCTTCAAGTCTGATCTAGGCAGTGTCAAAAGTCTAGAATGAGTATTGTTGTTGTTTTAAATAAAAATGTCCATCCTTTCTTTGCCTATGGAACTACAACTCATCATTTAAGATAGTAAATAAAACATCTTCCACATTTCCTCAACTTCCCTAGGCAAAATCAGTTGCTTCCTTTTCAATTGTCCTATGTGCTTTGTTACAATTTCTATTATATTTGACGTTATCTTATTGCTTTACAGTTGTGTGTCTGCCTCTTTCCCTCATAGATCATGAGTTCCATAAAGGCAGGGGTTGTATTTAATTCATCCTGTATCCTCAGCACTTAGTGTTATCCCTGGTACTATGTTAGGCTCTAAATACATGTTTATTGAATGAATAGGTACAGATGCTACTTTTATTTATTTGTTTTAAACACAGGGTCTCACTCTGTCACCCAGGCTGGGATGCAGTGATGCAGTCATAGCTCACTGCAGCCTTGAATTCCTGGGCTCAAGTGATCCTCCTGCCTCAGTCTCCTGAATAGCTAGTCCTACAGGCAAGCACAACCATACTCTGTTAATTTTTAAATCTTTTTTTTTTTTTGTAGAGACAGGGGTCTTACTATGTTGCTCAGGCTGGTCTTGAACTCCTGGCCTCAAGTGATCCTTCCACCTCAGCCTCCCAAAGTGCTGGGATTGTGACACCATGCCCAGACAGACATGCCACTTTAAAAGTACCCATTCACTGCCAGGTGTAATGGCTCTAGTCCCAACTACTCCAGAGGCTGAGGCAGGAGAGTCACTTGAGCACAGGAGTTTGAGGTTGCTGTGAACTAGGCTGACACCATAGCGCTGTAGCCAGGGGACAGAGTGAGATTCTGTCTCAAAAAAGCACAAAGTTCATTTACATATTCCTTTCTATTGTAAAAAAAACACAAAACTATTTTTATCTCAATCCTAAAATTAGGGGGTTCCGTAATACTTTGAAATAATAAAATAAATAAATAAAATTATTTTTAAAATTTCAACTCAATAGAAAAATAAAATAAAATAATAAAATTAGGGGACAAGTTTTTATTAAATCAAAAACAGTTTGGTTGTAGGGTGAATTGAAGTAAATCCTACATTGAAAAAGGAGTCTTTCTTCCTTCCTCACTCCCATCTCCCACTTCCTCCAGAGTTTAATGTCTAGAGTTAGTGATACCTTAGAATATGCATATATGGCTGGACACGGTGGCTCAAGGCTATAATCCTAGCAGTCTAGGAGTCCATGCAGTGAGGATGGCTTGAGGTCAAGAGTGGAGATTGCAGTGAGCTCTGATGACACCATTGAACTCTTAAGCTGGGGTGACAGAGTGAGACTCTGTCTCAAAAAATTTTAAAAAAAGAATATGCACATGAACAATCTTCCCACATTTCCCACCCTCCTTCCATACCATTAGAAAATCAATAAGTATGTCAACTGGTAGGAAGTCTACTCAGACTGAGTATGGGATTCATTACCCCATTTTGTAATTAAGGAAACAGGCCCAGCATTCAGTGGCTTGCTTTAAGGCAATGGAGGGAATTAGTTGGAGAGAGCAAAGGAACTTCATCTCCACTGAGGTAGCCTTGTTTGTTAGCATGTTGGGAAATGCAGAATTTAGAGTTGCCTGACTAGAAATGTAGTCAGTCCATAATTCCTATGTTACTAATAGACCATCCATTAAATAGAAAGATCCAAGAAGGTCAGCTCGTGGTTTCACTGAGGATATCAGGGGTGTATGTTTGTGAAACGTAGGTTGAATAGGGGAAGGGAGTTTAGTTTTCAGTTTTTCCTTTCTCTTCTGGCATTGAAGGGAATTATCAGTCCTGTGTTTGCCAAGGCAGCTCTGGTTTCCATGTTTTAGGTCAACATTGGAGATTAACTTAAAACATCAGAAATGAAGTAAGTTCAACTATCATTTTCTCTGTCCCTAAAGCTTGACCATATTATCTTTGACTCCTCTCTTTGTTGCTTGCTATACCCCCCAGGGAGACAGCAATGGAATCAGGAGAGCAATGTATAAGCCTGCTTCTTTGGAAGCCACAGCTTCACTAGGGAAAGACAGTGATAAGTCAAATTCCTCCCAGTGAGCAGAGCTTCAAGAAGCAGACATAATTATCAATTTTGTATGGAGGGGTATGGATATGCATATGAAAAAACTCTTGGGTACTGATGAATGGCCTAGCTGATTGAGGGTCTGGAAGAAGTAAGGTTTGATGATGGGAGAGCAGGAGGTCTGGGTAAGGAGCACCATTTAAGTATGAGCGGAAAAGATAGGGGTATGATATGGACTGATCATGAAATCTTTCACTGAGCTGATCTTTTATCTCCCTAAATAGGCTATTTAAATAGGAAATTTAAATCTATTCTATAGATGATAGTGATTCTCATCAGAATAACCAATACATATTGAACATGTATATGCTAGGTCCTATGCAACGGGCTTTATGTGGGTTGTCACATTTAATACTCATAATATCCTTAAAATGTTAGTATTGATTATTATTAACAACATTTTACAGGAAATTGAAGCTTAATGAAGTTAAGTAACTTTCCTAGCATGGTGCAAGCTATTAATAATATAAGACAATGATTCAAGGAGAAGTTTCAAATCAGCTCTGTTTGACTCCAAAACCAATAAGCTTGGTTAAGGAGCTACTGCCAGGTTTCTCCCTGAAGAGTCACTACATTTTCTCTCCTTTGTAATCAAGTATTCTGTGGGTACTTTAAGACTGTAAATTCCTGAGGCATCATTCTTTCACCTCTGGTTTTAGCATCTGTGTTATTTTTCTATGGCTGCTTCAACAAATGATCACAAAGTAGATGGCTTAAAACAACAGAAATGTATTGTCTCACACTTCTGGAGCCTAAAAGTCTGAAATCAGGAAGTTACTTAGCAGGGATATGCTCCCTCTGGAGGCTCTAGGGGAGAAATTTTCCTTGCCTTTTCCAGTTTCTGATGGCATTCTTTGGCTTGTGGCCATGTCATTCCAATTTCTGCGTCTGTCTTCACATTGCCTTCTCCTTTGTACATCTGTCTTCTCTTCTGTCTTTTATGAGGACACTTGCCATTGGATTTAAGGTCTACCAGGTAATTCAGGATGATCTCATCTCAAGATCCTTAACTTAATTATATCTGCAAAGATCCTTTTTCCAAATAAGATAACATGTATATGTTCTGAAGATTAGAGCATGGATATATCTTTTGGGGGGCCACCAATCAACTCACACAGCATCCATTAATGTTATTTGCCTGAAGCAATTATTATTATTGTTACAAAATACAGTTGGCCCTCAGTATCCACCAGGCATTGGTTTCAGGATTCCCAGGAGATACCAAAATCCTTGGATGCTCATGTCCCTTATATAAAATAGCATAGATTTACATATAACCTACACACATCCTGTCATGTACTTTAATGTCTAGATTACTTATGAGGCCAAATACAATGTAAATGTTATGTAAATAGTTGTTATACTGTATTTTTTCACTTGTGTTTTATTTGTTTGTTTGTTTTTCAAGACAGAGTATCACTCTATCACCCTGGGTAGAGTGCAGTGGTGTCATCATAGCTCACTGCAACCTTAAACTCCTGGGCTGAAGTGATCCTCCTGCCTCAGCTTCCCAATTATCTGGACTATAGGTGTGTACCACCAGGCCTGGCTAATTTTTCTATGCTTTGTAGAGACAGGGGTCTCACTTTTGCTCAGACTGGTCTCAAAATACTAAGCTCAAGCAACCCTCCTACCCCAGCCTCCCAGAGAGCTAGGTTTGCAAGCATGAGCCACCTTGCCCAGAGTATTTTTGGGGGTTTTTTGAATATTTTTGATCTGAAATTTTTTGAATTCCTGGCTGGGTAAACTGCAGATATGGAGGGATGAGTGTAATGATTTTTTAAACTCCAGTATTTCTTCTACAATCATTAGCTATCATGCTACTACAAGAAGGAACTCTTCCTTATCCTTTATCTATTTATATCAATATGTACTCGTGGATTTTTATTTTATTCAATAGATTTGTGAAGTAAAGGATTAGCTCAGCAGGTCTAGGTTGGTCAAACGCTGTGTATAGCAAAGAAAAGTTTGGCTCTTGACTGTTCCAGGGCTGTAACTTCTAAGCACTTGGAATATCCTGCCTATCTGTGTTTAGTTGAGGCCTTGGGCCACACCCAATAATTTATGCTAACAATGTGATTTATGGCAGGGGCTTTGGGCCATAGAACATCAGGTTGACCTCCAGAGAGGCTAGAAAATTAAGGTCAGCCACAGGGGTAGTCAGCTATGACTATGTGGCTGACCCCCGATAAATACCCTGGACACCAAGACTTGGGTGAACTTCTGGTTGGCAATGCTTCATGTGTCCTGTCATACAGCATTGCTGTCGGTAAAGCTCTGCTGAAAGAAGACAACTAGAAGCTTGCACTTGGTATCTCTTGTACTCTGTACTATGTGCCTTTTTCCATTGCTGATTTTAATTTGCATCCTTTTGCTGTAATGAATTATAACTATAACAATTTCTCTGAGTTCTTTGAGTTCTTGTAGCAAATCATTGAACTTAAGGGTGGTCTTAAGGGTCCCCAAACATAGGATGAGAATCCATTACCACATTTGCTTATTTTGATGTTCAAATAGTCCCAGATTTGGCCCATCATCCAAACATTTAATTACTTTGGTATACATCCTTACAATAGGGAGCCATGAGGACCTTTTAAGCAGGAGAGGGACATGATCAGAGCCATGGAAAACATTCCTTTGCACCTCTTAGTGTCCCACTCTAGTCCACATCTTCAATCTGGATGGAACATCGGTATACCAACAAGAGAGAAGCACAGTCCCTTCATAGATTTATACACACACACACACACACACACCAAGAAAAGAAGAAAAAAAAAAAACATTTCACTACCTAGGACAGTCCCACTGTACACCTCATGTCCTGGTTGTTTGCAAACAAACCTTGAGGCAAATAATTTTTTTTCAGCTACAGCCTAGGCCTAAGATACTAAAACACACTCTGCCCTCTGCATAACTGGTTTATACCTTCTCCTTTTCCATGGTTACTTCTCCTTTCCTTTTATCCCAAAGCTCCAGATATGGTGGTGATAGAGGAAGCTTGTTGGGAGAGTTCTAGACTTCACCTAATTATCATGTATGTTAATTTTAGTATATGTATACTAACTATTGAGCATATCCTTACTTGATATCAGATTCAGTTTTTTTTTTTTTTTTTGAGACAGAGTCTCATTTTGTTGCCCAGGCTAGAGTGAGTGCCATGGCGTCAGCCTAGCTCACAGCAACCTCAAACTCCTGGGTTCAAGCAATCCTCCTGCCTCAGCCTCCCGAGTAGCTGGGACTACAGGCATGCGCCACCATGCCCGGCTAATTTTTTCTATATATATTAGTTGGCCAATTAATTTGTTTCTATTTATAGTAGAGACGGGGTCTCGCTTTTGCTCAGGGTGGTTTTGAACTCCTGACCTTGAGCAATCCGCCTGCCTCGGCCTCCCAGAGTGCTAGGATTACAGGCGTGAGCCACCGCACCCGGCCCAGATTCAGTTTTAATATAAAGACTGCTCAGATCCTTAAGATCCAGAAAGGTAGGCTCAAGCTCCCTGTAGAAGTCTAAAATTCTTTCTCAAACATCTACAAATTCCAAGGAGGTATGCTGCTCAACTTGTATTCAAGTTTCTGCCTCCATGAGTGCTTTCTCTCTCTCTCTCTCTCTTTTTTTTTTTCTTGAGACAGAGTCTCACTCTGTTTCCCAGGCTACAGTGATTACCATGGCATCAGCCTAGCTCACAGCAACCTCAAACTCCTGGGCTGAAGCAATTCTTCTGCCTCAGCCTCCTGAGTAACTGGGACTACAGGAATGTGCCACCATGCCCACTGCACCTAACCTGAATTTAAGTTTTGCCACTCAATAGACAAAGTACTCATGGCTGAGCGTGGTGGCTCATACCTGTAATCCTAGAACCCTGGGAGGCCGAGGCTGGCGGATCGTTTGAGCTCAGGAGTTCGAGACCAGCCTGAGCTACCTCGAGACCCTGTCTCTACCAAAAATAGAAAAAATTAGCAGAGCAACTAAAAATAGAAACAAAAATTTAGCCAGGCATAGTGGCTCACACCTGTAGTCCCAGCGACTTGGGAGGCTGAGGCAGGAGGATCCCTTGAGCCCAGGAGTTTGAGGCTGACACCAAGGCACTCTAGCCTGGAGAACAGAGTGAGACTCTGTCTCAAAATAAAAAAAAAAAAACAACAAGAATAACAACAACAAATACAGCCTCTTCATAAACCCCCCCTTCTTCCTCCCCCCCTTATTCAAATCCACTCACATAGAACATTTATGAAAGTAACAAAGGAAGCACTGGACTATTTATTACATCGGTTTTATTTTACTATACCATCAGTCTATTTATGTATACTTATCTTTCTCCTCCTCATGTAATATGGTTGCTTGTACACAATTTTAAAAATTCAGAGGAAACACTGCTCATGACAAGTTGTAGCAGACCCCTCTAGTACTCATATTATATCCCCTGGATCAATTTTTACCTCGTGTTCACAGCATCTTCCCTCAAGACGCTACCATATGTCTTTCTGCATGCTGCTTTTTTTTTTTTTTTTGGACATGATTGAGTTCCCTGGAATGTCCCCTCACCCCCCACCCCCAATTAGGAAAAACCCTTAATTAATGGAGAAAGAAAGTCAATGGATAAATGCTCTAGTCTCCCAGCTTCCAGGTGGGCTGTTCTGAGAGGCATTCTGTAGCCTTCTCAGTGGTCCTCACGGAAATGAGCCTTTGTTGCTCACATCTGTGACTTTAATAATATACCCTTTGGCTTGTCTTCCTTCCCTGTCTCTCTCCCTGCTCTATCAATTTTGCTTCCTTCCAAATAACTACCTGCACCCACATCCTTGTCTTAGGTTCCTCTTTGGGGGAAACATTGCTTTGTACTATTTTTCAGTATTTAATTTTAGTTTTGTAATTTAACTTTTTATGTAGGTCTTTTCATAAGTAGCTTGTCCCCAAGTCTAACTAGTTATTGATTATTCTCCTGTCGGCTATGGATTGACTAATGGAACAAGGCAGAGTAAAGGAATGTTACTGAAAGCACTAAAAGCTACATGCCGAAGGAATGTTCCAGAGGTTGGAACTGGGACAAACAAACAATCCCAAAGGTTGGGATATGTAGGGTGAAATAAGCAGGCTTGGGCTTTTTTGTGTATTTTTTCTTTTTTAAAACATCGCAATCCTTCTGCGCAGAAGCTTACATGCTCCCTCATGACATAAAGTGATAAAAGTGGGATCCTGAGGCTGACTGGCCCTCTCTATTCCTCCTCACCCCCCAGTTCCCAAGGCACCTTGTAGAACTCAGAAGCCCCTATGAAAACAGTTTGAAAACTACTGAGCTAGACAAGTAGCTAGAGCCCAGAGAGACTGAAAAGAAGGCAAAAATGAGAGTTGCTGGCATGCAGGAAATGGGAAGGTAACTGGTTAACTCTTTTTTGTTTGTTTGTTTTTTGAGACAGAGTCTCACTTTGTTGCCCAAGCTAGAGTGAGTGCCGTGGCGTCAGCCTAGCTCACAGCAACCTCAAACTCCTGGGCTCAAGCAATCCTTTTGCCTCAGCCTCCCGAGTAGCTGGGACTACAGGCATGCACCACCATGCCCGGCTAATTTTTTTCTATATATGTTAGTTGGCCAATTAATTTCCTTCTATTTATAGTAGAGACAGGGTCTCGCTCTTGCTCAGGCTGGTTTCGTACTCCTGACCCTGAGCAATCCGCCCACCTCGGCCTCCCAGAGTGCTAGGATTACAGGCGTGAGCCACCACGCCCGGCTGACTGGTTAACACTTTGCACTAGCATTGTATCTGTAGGTTTTGTCGTTTCAATAAAATTCTGATAGCAATCTATTATATTTACATGTCATCATTTAACTAACCCTTCATCTGTTGTTGGACATTCAAGTTTTTTCCAATTTTTTGCTTTATGAGCAATACTGCAATAAGCAACTTTCTGCATACATCTAGTTCCTTTGATTTTGTGGAGTACATTCCTAGAAGGAGACTTTCTTTGTTATGGAACATGAATGCTCCTTGATGAATGCTCCTTCATGTCCTTGATGCACACTACCAGTCTATTCTGCAGAAAGATCTTATCGGTTTCTCTACCACCCACAGGACCTTAATAAGAGTACTATTCTGAATGCACATATACCGGCACTGAGTGCATGAATCCTTTTGGATTTAATATTGTTGAAAATAAGGTTGCAATCACCACATTTGTGTTATTTGCATTACAGGATTGATGAGCTTAGAATCACAGTTGGTCCCTCTTCCCTTTACAGTTAGTGCTAAGTAGTGCTAATGTTAGACTGAAGTCCTTTTGCCACAAGCCCTATGCCAAGCATGCTCTTGACCTGAGCATCTTCATCTTCTGTGCCATTTTGCTCAGAATGATAACCCTGTCTGTCAAGAGTGTCTTTTCAGAGCATTATATGTCAAAATCAATAAAGTTTAGGGGTCCTTTTCTAGCTATCATATTTAAGTTCTTGGACAAATGAATAAACAAAACAAAAAAAAACGTAAAGCTAAGAGAAATTCAGGTTGAGGAATTTAATCTAATGGAAAAAATTAAATTAGAGGGGCTGATATTATGAAAGTTCCTATGAATGTGCTTACAAATAAGAACTAAAGATACACTCTTTGTACAGACAGAATAGCATAGTGGTTAAGAGGATAGACTTTGGAGCCAGGCTGCTCTGATTCAAATATTGTTTCTGTTACTTATAAGTTGTGTGATCTTGGGCAAGCTACTTAACTTTTCTATGCCTTAGTTTTCTCCTTTGTAAAACTGGGTATAGCCTAAGGGTATAGCCTCTTAGGCTAGGGGTATAGCCTAAGAGGGGTATTGAGAGAATAACTTAATACATGCTTAAACAGTGCCTGTCACATGTTTTGTTTTTTGTTTTTTAACTTTTTATTTTGACATAAAGAAGATTGAAAAATAGTACAAAGAATTTCCTTATCCTTTATTAACATTCCCTAAATGATAACATTTACATTACTTTCAATCTCTCTCTCTCTCTCTTTTTCGCCATTCTATTCAACATTTTACTGGAGGTCCCATGGCAATAAGGTGAGAAAAATAAGTAAGTGTATATAGAACAGCAAGAAAAAAGTAAAACTCTCTTTATTTGTGAATGTCATAGAAAATCCTAAGGAATCTACAAAAAAAAAAAAAGTGAGAGAGAACTAATTGTCTTAGTCCATTTGTGCTGCTATAACAAAATATCTGAGACTGGGCAATGTATAGTGAACAGAAATTTATTTGGCTCATGGTTCTAGTGGCTGGGAAGTCCAAGATTTAGGGGCTGGCATCTAGTAAGGGCCTTCTTGCTGTGTCATCTTGTCTTAGTCTCTTTGTGTTGCTAAAAACAAATACTTGATGGCCGGGCGCTGTGGCTCACGCCTGTAATCCTAGCTCTTGGGAGGCCGAGGCGGGCGGATTGCTCAAGGTCAGGAGTTCAAAACCAGCCTGAGCGAGACCCCGTCTCTACTATAAAAATAGAAAGAAATTAATTGGCCAACTGATATATATATAAAAAATTAGCCGGGCATGGTGGCGCATGCCTGTAGTCCCAGCTACTCGGGAGGCTGAGGCAGAAGGATCACTCGAGCCCAGGAGTTTGAGGTTGCTGTGAGCTAGGCTGACGCCACGGCACTCACTCTAGCCTGGGCAACAAAGCGAGACTCTGTCTCAAAAAAAACAAAAAAAAAACAAACAAATACTTGAGGCTGGATACTTTATTTTAAAAAAAGATGTCTATTTGGCTCCCAGTTCTGCAAGCTGTACAAGAAGGATGGTGCCAACATCTGCTTGGATTCTGGTGAGGGTTTTAGGCTGTTTCCACTCATGATGGAAGGAGAAGGGGAGCTGGCATGTGCAAAGATCACATGCAAGACAGTGAGCAAGAGAGAGAGGAGGTGAAGGTGCCAGACTCTTTTTAACAAGCAGCTCTGAGGAACTAATTGTGTAAGAACTCATCATCACAGCACCAGGCAGTTCATGAGGGATATGCCCCCAAGACCCAAACACCTCCTGCTAGGTCCCACCTCCACCTCCAACATTGGGGATCAAATTTCAACATGAGATTTGGAGGAGATAAATATTCAGATTACATCACATCCCATGGCAGAAGGCAAAAGAGAGAGTGAGAGGGACCCAAACTCATGCTTTTGTAACAAACCCACTCCTGGGATAAGGAACCCAGCCCTGCAATAATAGTATTAATATAATTGTGAGAGTGGAGCCCTAATGGCCTAATCACCTCTCATTAGGTCTCACTTCCCAATACTCTTGCATTGGGTATTAAGTTTCCAACACATGCCTTTTGGGGGATGCATTCAAACCATAGCATTTTGCCCCTGACTCCCCAAATTCATATCCTTCTCACATGCAAAATACATTCATTTCATCCTAATATCCCCAAAGCCTTAACTTGGTCCAGCACTGTAGGGGTGATGGGAAACTTCCCCTTTCCCCCACAAAGTTGGCTGAAAGATCAACTCACAATTAAGGCAGATTAATAAAAGAAAGGTTTATTTACTGTGCGCAAGGGGAGAATCACAGCGTGATTACCCAATATCCCAATGAGGTTCAGATATTTTTATCCTGTCCTTTTGGAGGGGAGTGGGAGATGAGGAGCACAGGTAATTCTGTTGAGGGGGTAACAAATGGTGCTAGGGAAGATAAATGGATGGGGGAACAGATTGACTTGTAAATGAGTCTCTTTGCAAATTAAATTAACCTGAGAGACAGGTATTACATTTAAATGATTTTGGGCAGGTCTGGTTGCATTCTTGATCTTCTTTCCTGCAAAATATCCATATAACCGGGAGAGGAAGGAAAGTCAATTGCCCCTTTGATCTTTTGATCAGTCAGTCTGGTTTATGCAGATAGATAGAAAGCCCCTTCCAGTGCTTTTTGATCTCTAAGGGCCTTAATTCAAAATACCAAGGAGTCATATTTTGGGGTGGAATTTCTTGAGCTCCTTCAGGACCAAGTGAAAAGTCCAAAGTCTAAAGTCTCATTAAATCAGATTTGGGAGAGACCCAAGGCACAATTCATTCTGAAGCAAAGTTCCTCCAGCCATTAGCCTGTGAAAGTAAATAAGTTCCACTAGGTGTTGTCCTAATGGGGACTCTCTTGTGGTAGCCTTCCTCTTGAGGTTCCACTAGGCATTACCCTAGTGGGGACTCTTTGCTGTGGCTCTGCCTTTGTGATAAGTTTCTGTCTGGAACGCAGGCTGTCTAAAACATCCTTTGAAATGTAGGTGAAGGCTGCCATGGATCCACAGCTTGTGTCCTCTGCACATCCTCAGTCAGTGCCATATCCACACTGCCAAGATTTACAGCTTTTGCCTTCTGGAGTCATGGCACAGGCCACACCTGGGCCCATTTGAGCCTTGGTGCTGTGCTAGAATTCAGGGAGCAGAGATGTGAGGCAGTGCTGGGCAGCAAATACTGATATTCCACTGGTACCTCTCTGGATACCTTACCCTTATGATCCTGCTTTTTGGGGGATGCATTGAAACAATAGCATTAATAATTGAATTTAGAAAGATCATAGGACATAAGGCCAATAACCAAATATTAATTGCATTTCTATATACTAACAATAAATGATTGGAAAATAAAATTTAAGAAAATTGAGGTATAATAACATAATATAAAATTCACCATTTTAAAGTGTACAATTCAGTGGTTTTTAATGTATTCATAAGATTGTACAACCATCACCAGTATCTAATTCTAGAACATTTATATCACCCTGAACAGAAACCTCTTATCTACTGGCAGTCATCCCTCATTCTCCCCTCCCTGCAATCCCCGGCAACCACTAATCTACTTTCTGTTTTTATGGATTTTCCTATTCTGGACATTTCATATAAATGGAATCATACAATATTTGTGGGCTTTTTTGTCTGGCTCCTTTTCTTTCACTTATTATAATGTTTTAGAGGTTTGCCAATGTTGTAACAGTATTTCATTCCTTTTTATAGCTTAATATTAGTAATATTCTCTTGTATGGATATACTACATTTTGTTTATTCAAAGACTGATGGACACTTGGGTGTTTCTACTTTTTTGTTCTTATGAATAATACTGCTATGAACATTCCTGTACAAGTTTTTATATGAACATATGTTTTTAATTCTATTGGGTTTATACCTAGGAGATGGAAAATTAAATTTTTCAATTTTAATTTAAAAAAATAAGAAGACATGAACTATTTAAGGAGTAATTTAACAAAATATATGCAACACCTGTACACTGAAACCTATAGACATTGCTAAGAGAAATTTAAAAGATCTCAATACATGAAGAAAACATATTATGGATTATTTAACATGTCTAAATTTTTCTATAAATTAAATGCAATACTAGTCAAATTTCCAGCAGTCTTTGATTTAGAAATTGACAAGCAAATTCCAAAATTTATATGGAAATGTAAATAGCCTTGCATAGACAAAATAATTTTGGGAAAAAACAAAGTTTGAGGACTTACACAATTTGTTTTCAAGACTTATTACAAAGCTACAGTCAGCAAGATACTATGATATTGGCATAAGGATAAATAGAGATCAATGGAACAGAACAGAAAGCCCCATATATATGATTAACTGATTTTCAACAAAGGTGCCAAGATAGTTCAGTGGGAAAAGAACAGCCTTTTAAATAAATGTTTGCTAAAGTAACTGCACAATTACAAGGAAGAAAATGAACTTCAATCTTTACCTTATATAACAAAAATTAGACTTACATGTAAAAGCTGAAACTATAAAATGACTAGAAGAAAACATATAAAAATTCACAACCTTGAGCAAACAATTATTTCTTTTTTTTTTTTTGAGACAGAGTCTCACTTTGTTGCCCAGGCTAGAGTGAGTGCCGTGGGGTCAGCCTAGCTCACAGCAACCTCAAACTCCTGGGCTCAAGCAATCCTCCTGCCTCAGCCTCCCGAATAGCTGGGACTACAGGCATGCGCCACCATGCCCGGCTAATTTATATATATATATATTAGTTGGCCAGTTAATTTCTTTCTATTTATAGTAGAGACTGGGTCTTGCTCTTGCTCAGGCTGGTTTTGAACTCCTGACCTTGAGCAATCCGCCTGCCTCGGCCTCCCAGAGTGCTAGGATTACAGGCGTGAGCCACCGCGCCCGGCCTATTTCTTAATAAGACACAAAGAACAGTGGACATAAAAAGAAAAGCTGATAAATTGGATTCCATTAAAATGTTAAACTTCTGTTCTTTGAAAGACACTGTTAACAAAATGAAAAGGCAAGCAAGCCATTACCTAGGAGAAAATATTTGTCAAATACATACCTGACAAAAGACTTATATCCTGAGTATGCAAATAACACTTGTAACTCAAAAGTTAGCAGATAAACCACCCAAGAAAAAAATGGGCCATGAAGAATTTGAATAAACACTTTATTTTTTATTTTAGCGTATTATGGGGGTACAAGTGTTAAGGTTACTTATATTGCCCATGCCCTCCTCCTCCCTCAAGTCAGAGCTTCAAGTGTGTCCATCCCCCTGAATAAACACTTGACAAAAGAAGATACATTAATGGCTAATATGCATATAAAAAGATACATAGCATCATCAGTCATCAGGGATGTGGAAATTAAAACCACAATAAGAGACCACTGGAGTGGATAACATTAAAAGGGCAGCAATAGCAAATGTTGGCATGGATGTAGAACCACTGGAACCCTCACACATTCCTTTTGGGAGTATAAAATAGTTCAATCACTTTGGAAAACAATTTGGTAGTTTCTTTTAAAGTTAAACATACCTATTACCAGAAATTCCACTCCTAGATATTTACCCAAGAGAACTGAAAACATATGTTTACACAAAGACTTGTATTATTAATAAATATCTTTAGTAGTTTTATGCATAAATACTCATCAATAGGTGAATGGAGAAATTGTGGCATATCAATACAATGGAATACTATTCAACAATAACAAGGAACAAACTACTGATACATGCAACAACCTTCTGCTGAATAAAAGAGGCCAGAAACTAAAGAGTACATGTTATATGATTTGATTTATATAAAATTCTATTATAGGCAAAACTAATCTATAGTGACAGAGAGCTGATCAGTAGCCTGAGGATGGGGGTCAGGAAATTGATAATAAAAGGACAGAATGGAACTTCTTGCAGTTGAATGATTGTTACATGGATGTCTACATTTGTTAAAACTCATGGAATTGTCCATTGAAGACAGCCTCATTATATGGCATGTAAATTATACACCAATAAAGTTGAATATAAATATGAAAAAATGAACAGGATGGTATTGAAGGGAGCTCAAGAAATTTCACCCCAGAATATGACTCCTTGGTATAAAGAACATTTTGAATTAAAGGACCTTAGAGAGCAACAGGCTTTGGAGGGGGCTTTCCCTGTATTTGCATAAACCAGACAGACCCATCAAAAGAACTATTAACTTCCCTTCCCTTCCCAGTTACCTCAATATATTGCAGCAAAGAAGTTCAAGAATAGCAACCAGGCCTGGCCCAAATCATTTGAAACATGATACCTGTCTCTCAGGTTAATTTAGTCAATCTATTTCCCCATCCATTTATCCTCCCTAGCAACCATTTATTGCCCCTAAACAGAATGATATATTCTTCATTTCCCCCTCCCCTCTAAAAGGAGGGTATAAAAATAGTATCATAGTATCATACAGAATAGTTAGGTTTTGGGGTTTTTTTTGTTTTTTTTTTAGAGACAGAGTCTTATTCTGAGTCTTACTCTGTAGCCCCAGCTGGAGTGCACCAGCTGGAGTGCAGTGGCATGATCATAGCTCAGCCTCGAACTCCTGGGCTCAAGCAATTCTCTTGCCTGAGCCTCCTGGGTAACTGGGCTTACAGGCACAGGCCACCACACCTGGCTCATACAGAATAGTTTCACTGCCCTAAAAACTTCTGTGCTCTGCCTATTCATCCTTCCCTACCCCCTAGTCCCGGGCAACCACATATATTTGTACTGCCTCTATAGTTTTGCCTTTTCCAATATATCGTTGGAATCACACAATATGTAGCCTTTTCAGATTGGTTTCTTTCACTTAATATTATAATGTGCATTTGAGTTCCTCCATATGTTTTTATGGCTTGACAGCTCAGTTCTTTTTAGCACTGAATAATAAAAATACCATTGTCTAGATGCAACACAGTTTATTTATCCATTCACTTACTGAAGGACATCTTGGCTACTTTTAAGTTTTGACAATTATGACTAAAGCAACTATAAACATCTGGGTGCAGAATTTTTTTTTATTTTTTTTGAGACAGAGTCTCATTTTGTTGCCCAGGCTAGAGTGAGTGCCGTGGGGTCAGCCTAGCTCACAGCAACCTCAAACTCCTGGGCTCAAGTGATCCTCCTGCCTCAGCCTCCCAAGTAGCTGGGACTACAGGCATGCACCACCAAGCCCGGCTAATTTTTTCTATATATTTTAGTTGGCCAATTAATTTCTTTCTATTTTTTTATAGTAGAGACGGGGTCTTGCTCTTGCTCAGGCTGGTTTTGAACTCCTGACCTTGAGCAATCTGCCCGCCTCGGCCTCCCAGAGTGCTAGGATTACAGGCATGAGCCACCTCGCCCAGCCCGGGTGCAGGATTTTGTGTGGACGATAGTTTTCAACTCCTTTGGATAAATATGAAAGAGCATGATTGTTGGATATGGTAAGAGTATGCTTACTTTTTTTTTTTTTGAGACAGAGTCTCGCTTTGTTGCACAGGCTAGAGTGAGTGCCGTGGCGTCAGCCTAGCTCACAGCAACCTCAAACTCCTGGGCTCAAGCAATCCTTCTGCCTCAGCCTCCCGGGTAGCTGGGACTACAGGCATGCGCCACCATGCCCGGCTAATTTTTTCTATATATATTAGTTGGCCAATTAATTTCTTTCTATTTATAGTAGAGACGGGGTCTTGCTCTTGCTCAGGCTGGTTTCGAACTCCTGACCTCGAGCAATCCGCCCGCCTCGGCCTCCCAGAGTGCTAGGATTACAGGCTTGAGCCACCGCGCCCGGCCTATGCTTACTTTTATAAGAAACTGTCAAACTATCTTCCCAAACAGCTATCCCATTTTGTATTCCCATTGCCAGCCAGCATTTGGTGGTGTCAGTGCTTTGTATTTGGGCTGTCCTAATAGATATGTAGTGGTATCTCACTGTTGTTTTCCTTTTTTGTTGTTGCTTTGTTTTAGAGATGGGGTCTTTCTCTATCATGCTAAAGTGCAGTGGCAGGATCATAGCTCACTGCAATCTTGAACTCCTAGGCTCCAGAATCCTCCTGCCTCAGCCTCCTGAGTAACTAGTACTATAGGTGTGCTCCACCACACCCAGCTATTATAATTTTTAAAATTTTTGTAGAGACAGGGTCTTGCTATGTTGCCTAGGCTGGTATTGAACTTCTGGCCTCAAGCAATCCTCTCACCACCTCAGCCTCTCAAAGCACTGGGATTACAGGTGTGAGCCACCACGCTAGGCCCTCACTGTTGTTTTCATTTATACTTCCCTAATGACATAGGATGTTGAACATCTTTTCATATGCTTATTTACCATCTATATATTTTGTTCTTGAGACAGAGTCTCACTATGTCACCCAGGCTAGAATGCTGTGGCATCAGCCTAGCTCACAGCAACCTCAAACCCCTAGGCTCCAACAGTCCTCCTGCCTCAGTAGCTGGGACTACAGGTGTGCACCACAACGCCCAGCCTGTATATTTTCTTTGTTGAAGTGTTCATTCAGATCTTTTGACGAGTTTTTAATTGGCTTGGTTGTTTACTTATTGTTGATTTTTAAAAGTTCTTTATATGTTTTTGAACACATTTTATCAGATGTGTCTTTTTCTATTTTTTTTTTTTTTGAGACAGAGTCTCACCTTGTTGCCTGGGCTAGAGTACCATGGCATCAGCCTAGCTCACAGCAACCTCAAACTCCTGGGCTCAAGCAATCCTCCTGCCTCAGCCTCCTGAGTAGCTGGGACTACAGGCATGCGCCACCATGCCCGGCTAATTTTTTCTATATATATTTAGTTGGCCAATTAATTTCTTTCTATTTATAGTAGAGACGGGGTCTCGCTCTTGCTCAGGCTGGTTTCACACTCCTGACCTTGAGCGATATACCCGCCTTGGCCTCCCAGAGTGCTAGGATTACAGGACTGAGCCACCACTCACGGTCCAGATGTGTCTTTTGTAAATATTTTTTTCCCAGTCTGTGCCGTGCCTTACTCTCTTGATAAAAGTATTTTTAAAGAGTATAAATGTTAACATTTGTGTATAACTCACTTGATCCAATAAAATTTTAAGGTGGTCTAAATATTTAACATGAAAGTAAGTGACATTTAGTAATAATCAATGTTCATATATGTGTATGATAGTATTATTTAATTTGTTTCTCTTAAGTTGGAAGTACTATGTTACTCCTATCATTTAGTATAACATTATTATATTTTCTTCTGATTTTTCAATTATATATAGATATAGGTCACAGAAATAAATTTAGGCCGGGCGCAGTGGCTCAAGCCTGTTATCCTAGCACTCTGGGGGGGCCAAGGCAGGCGGATTGCTCGAGGTCGAGAGTTCAAAACCAGCCTGAGCGAGACCCCATCTCTACTAAAAATAGAAAGAAATTAATTAAGCAACTAAAATATATATATACAAAAATTTAGCCGGGCATGGTGGCGCATGCCTGTAGTCCCAGCTACTTGGGAGGCTGAGGCAGTAGGATTGCTTGAGCACAGGAGTTTGAGGTTGCTGTGAGCTAGGCTGACTCCACGGCACTCATTCTAGCCTGGGCAACAAAGTGAGACTCTGTTTCAAAAAAAAAAAAGAAAGAAATTTAGTTTTAAGGAGTAATATATTATGTTTGCCTCAAAGGATACATTAAATATTAAAAACTTGTTACACAAAATAACAATTCTCAATTGCAACTATATTGTTTAAATAGAATGCTAGCTATACTTAGTGAAAGATATATACAGCAACACCATGCTATAAACATTATTTTGAAAACATGCAATGTGTTTTCAGATTGAATTCACGTAATGGCATATGTCATTATGTGCCTTTATATGACAAAGAGGAGTGTTTAAATAGAACAGGCAATAAATATTTACTTAGTACAAAGTTTATTTACATGTAGAAAAAGTACATGTAACAGGAAACTTATTAAAATAAAAACACAATAAGGTTTTAGGAAAAAATATGTATTCAAAAAAGTGGGCTGCTTTTTCCAGATAATGAAAATACTGATATATTTGTACTGGGTTACCTTAAGCTATTAAACTGTTAGGGAAACATTTTTAAACTGCAAAAAAAGTTGCAAGACACACACAATACAGAAGAATGAAGGCATCAATATATGTCATACATGTTCTAAAATGGCCACATAGGCAGTATTGACAAAATAATTTAGTTTTTTTAAAAAATTATAGAAATGCTAGACATTCCCCCAATAGTATAAGTGTCCTATATCACATTTCAAATCAAACTAATAAGTAATAAAGATTTAATTAAAACAAAGCCAATATGAATAATATTAAAATTGAGCTTTTGTTAAGCTCTAACAAATCTTTTAGCATTGAAAATTCTCTTGTATATATATATGAAGAGCATGCACACACATAAATTATCTGAGAAACAGAAAAAAATTGATTATAATTTCAGAGGCAAACAGGAAATCAAAGACATGGAGGACACTGTTGCTCTGCAGTTTTTAATTGTTCCGCATTTCCCCCCTTCTCTCAAGGGCACATTGTTAACAGATGCAAAACTTTGACACAGTCAGAGTCTGTGCTCTCTTTAATTTTTTTTTATTTTAAAAGGAGAATATTCTATGTATAATTTTCTATCCTACTGAAGGTATAACCTTATAAATGTGTATTTGTCTTTTTCAAGTCCAATTCTCCTTTCTTTCAAAGAGACGGGGTCTTGCTGTGTTGCCCAGGCTGGAGTGTAGTGGTTACTCACAGGCATAATCCCACTACTGATCAGCACAGGAGTTTTCACCTGCTCTGTTTCCGACTTGTGCCAGTTTGCCCCTCCTTAGGCAATCTGGTGGTCCCCCGCTCCTCCTGGGAGGAACTTAGTACAGACACCCTATTGGCATAGTGGAGACTACAGCCCAGAACACATGGACTCAAGTGATCCTCCTGTGTCAGCCTCCCAAGTAGCTGGACTACAGGCACCACTGTGCCCAGCTCCAATTCTCCTTTTATACCTATATTCATGTATTTCCTGATTTTAACAGAGTAGAAAACTGATCTAATTATATATAAAACCCTATGTCAAAATAGACTTAATGGGCCTGGCCCAGTGGCTCATGTCTGTGATCCCAGCACTTTGGGAGGGAGAGACAGGAGGATTGCTTGGGGATGGGAGTTCAAGACCAGTGTGGGCAACATAGTGAGACCTGTCTCTAGAAAAAAATCTTTTAACAATTAGGTGGGCATTGTGGCATGCACCTGTATTCCTAGCTAATCAGGATGCTGAGGTGGGAGGATCACTTGAGCCCAGGAGTTTGAGGTCACAGTAAGTTATGATTGAGCGACTGCACTCTTCAAGGCTGGGTGACAGAGCAAGACCCTGTCCCTTAAAAAAATAGATTTAATGGTTAACACTTATCAATTGCCTGAGGAAGAAACATGAACAAATCAAACAAAGCAACAAATCCATCACCAAGTGTACAACAGGAATAAAAAAAGGTGAACAAGACAGAAATATATGTCAGTGATTTTATATTGAGATATTTTCCTTTCAGTCTTTATAAGCATTTGCCAATAAGGGTTCTGTCACATTTTCCTTTTTATATTTAAAGTATTATGATCTCCACATTGTATGCTCTATAAGTACCAGTGACTTCACAATCTTATTGATGAATTCTAGATTCATTCAAGCTAGAGCAACTGTTTTACACAAAATGAGGGCAGATGACAAATCTAGGCTGTTGCTGGGGCAGAGTGGGGTTATCACAGGTTCTGAAGCTAGCATTGTGGTTAGATTTTGGGGAGTCAATAGAAAAAAATGAGTTCATGGAATATTTCACATTAAGATTCAGCGAGAGATACATACATATCCTATATTTCTATTTGTCATAAGTATTTCTCATGTGAGTGAGAATGTATAAACATATATATATGTAATATACATATACATATAAAATAATGTATGTATAGATGAAAAATTCTTATACATTTCTCTCACCAATTTAGAATTAAATGACCATTCCCTGTATTTCATAATTTGAGGCACTGTAATTTTATAGGCACGAGATGGGACTAGAAAAATATGCACACTTATTCCAAACCCAGCTGTCCTCAACCTGTTAGATTGTGGGCAAGTTATCCTTCCTATGCCTTAGAGTGATTATTACAAAGTGAGCAAAGTAGAATTTGGCTATAAATTTTTAAAGAGGACTTAAAAAAGTGCAAAGTGCAAAGTTACATGAGAAAAAGTGCTTATTTAAAGCAAGATATGACCAATAGAATTTTTATAGGTAACATAGGTTTTAAAAGAAAAGTTAGACTTCCTAATTACATCTCAATGTTGCTAGATGATTTATTTGTGAAGCAACCAAAGAGACTCAGAGAATCTGAAAGGTGTCTGGCAGTCTGTAAAGATGAAGGTCTTACTTTTATCTGCCTTAAGATCATGCTATCTTTAAATGGAGATACACACACTCACACATGCACTGTGATACAATTTATACTTTATAAACATTTAATTTGGAAGGAATTATCAAATGTATGTGGGTTTGCAGTCTTACCCCTACAAAAATTATAAAACAAAATGCCATTTTGTAAATGATCCTAAATAATAAGAAAATGCCTAGCAAAAACATAAAGAACAGAATTTTCTGTTCTGTTTTTCAGAAATATGTTATTTTTTGAGCTCCTGCAAAGAGGAAACAAGTTCACATTTATATATACATACCCACCCACATACATTGGTACACACATACTCCAGATGTTTATAGCTTATACTCTGCTACATTCTTAAGGAAAAACTGGTTATGTATGATTATAAGACTAGATAAAGAATGGGTTAAAATGATTACTTACAGTGTTTTTCCTTTGTATTTCGACGTATTATGAGATGGAAAGGGCTTCTGGTAACTTTAATCAATGTTATTTTAATAGCAGAAAAGTAAATGACTTTTTCCAGATTCTCAAACTATTATTTATAAAGTTCAACAAATTTTCAAGATAATCAAATGTAGTTGTAGATATACATTATGTATATGTAGAAAATGTAGCAGTGAAGATGGGAGTATCTACTCATCAGTAACATGGGCACGTTTATCAAATTCTAGTCACTCCCAGATTGGAGGCCTATTTATTTATCCGATAGTATAAGAACCCTTATAAATCCTTTCCATTGTAACCCTGTACCTTCTGAAGAACTAACTTCATAGCAAGCAGTATTTTTTAGAAAAAGAAAACTATCGGGTCAGCCACAGTGGTTCACACCTGTAATCCTAGCACTCTGGGAGGCTGAGGCAGGAGAACTGCTTAAGGTTAGGAGTTCCAGCCTGAACGAAAATGACATCCCTACCCCTACCAAAAATAGAAAAAATTAGCCAGGCGTGGTGGTATGAGTCTGTAGTCCCAGCTACTCAGGAGGCTAAGGCAGGAGGATCACTTGAGCCCAGGAATTTAAGGTTGCAGTGAGCTATGATGACACCATTGCACTCTACTTTGTGGCGACAGGGCAAGACTCTATCCTCACCCCCAATAAAAGGAAAACTACTGATCCTACTACCCATAACAAAACATGACTGATAGTAAGAGTTAAGAACCAAAACCTACAAAATATGGTGACTACTTTGTGATAATTTAAAATATAAAACCACATGATTATATTAAGGTCACAGATTAATATTGAAACAGCAAATTCTGTGAAGTATTTCCAACCAAAAAGAAATCCTGATAAAGAGTACATCTAATACCCTGATTTTGGATAATCTTAATGATTAGAAATTCTTACTTTTAAAATATTCAACACAAGAAATCCACAACCTTTATCTGTACAAAGGATACAAATAGTTCACTAGTTTTAACTATGCTATCTATAACATAGATTTTTTTCTGAATCATGAAAACATTAAAAAGTGCTTTCTTCTTAACCGCAAGGATGTGGAGTCGAAGTCTCTTATCAAGCTGATAATGATCAAGTTCAGGTCAAGTTGCAGATATAACATCTGTGGTGCAGTACATGTGTTCATTTCTCCTTTATTCCTTGTAGTTTATCATAAAGAGCTGAATACATAATGTGTTTTTTGGTTCAGGGAGAACAAACCATTTAAATAACATGAATTTCTTATACCAAGATGGCAAGGTGGACTTAGTGAGATGGGTGAGACATAGATTTTTTAAATACCCTAAATCCTTTTCCTGGACCAGGGTATGGTGGTGGCGGTGAAACATTGTGTTTTCTGGTCAGTGCCACTGCTTGTTCATAAGAAGGTAATCCTGTGTCTTCCACAGAAGGTGACAATGGAGACAAGACAGCTTCTTCAGGTCTTCTAAAAATGATGGAGGGAGTGTGCCTACCCCTTCTTGCGTAGACGGCTGAAGAGCTAAACAGAGAGACAGGATTCAGATCTCGGAGAAGGCAGCCTTTTTTGGGGTAAGATGGCAGTATTTAAAAATCCAGCTGGCTATTTTGATAAACACAGAACACAATTTACGAATACAGCAGTTTTATTTTATCCACACTCTGGAAGCATCTAGGTATAGGGGAATGACCAAGAGCTTTGGAGTCAGACATGAGTTTGAAACCTGATCCTGTCACTTCATAGCTAGATGAGCAAAGGCAAGTTACCTAACTCAGTTGCCTCTTCTCTAAAATGGGGTTAACAATAACTACCTCAACAGAGTCGCTTTGTGCAAATTGAGTAAGATGTTGTATGGAAAGCTTCTAGCAATGTCTGGCACGCTACAACAAGGACTCAAAACACATGAATTCTCTTTTCTCCCACTCCTGAATTAGAACTTTCTCAAGGCCGGGCATGGTGGCTCACACCTGTAATTCTAGCACTCTGAGAGGCTGAGGCAGGTGGATCGCTCAAGGTCAGGAGTTCCAAACCAGCCTGAACAAGAGCGAAACCCCGTCTATACTAAAAATAGAAAGAAAATTAATTGGCCAACTAAAATAAATAGAAAAAATGACCCGGGCATGGTGGCGCATGCCTGTAGTCCCAGCTACTCAGGAGGCTGAGGCGGAAGGATTGCTTGAGCCCAGGAGTTAGAGGTTGCTGTGAGCTAGGCTGACGCCATGGCACTCTAGCCTGGGCAACAGAGTGAGACTCTGTCTCAAAAAAAAAAAAAAAAAAAAAAAAAGAACTCAAAGTATGATGCAAAGCCAAATCTTGGCCTTATTGAAAGGTGGCACAACTCCAAGCCAAGGAAATAGATGCCACAGAGATAATCACAACAGCTGATGCCCGTCCTTTTCCTCTGTTCCCTCCTGTAGTCCTGCTGCCTGGTCAAACCTTCCTGAACAGTACTTCCTTCATGTCACTCTTCTGCTCAAAAGTCTAACTGCAGTCTACTTTCCACTGAATCAAATTCTAACTCCTGTGCCTTCTTTTCAAAACCTCCCTTATCCTGGCCTCGCCTTATTTTTTTAGAGCTCTCTGCTCTTGCCAAGGCGGCTTCTTTACACTCCCCTCTATGTGTAGTGAATTCTTAGGCTTTTCTCTCTGCTTTCACCGGTATTGTTCCTTTTCTTGAAATATTGTCTCTCTCCTCCCCACCCCTCACTGATCTAAACCCAACAATTTTTTTAAAAATGTGGCTCAGTTCAAGTCCCACCATTTTCGCAAAACCTTGTCAGCCAATGAAAATTGAAATGCAAGAAGAGTCTGGTGTTTTAAACCTATGGTTTTCCCTTCTTGCTTGTGAATTACAAATTGTAATTTAAACATCAGTAAATCGAACTGTTTAGACTGTAAAGTTGGCTGTCTATAAAGAATCTATACATAAATTAACCTCCTATAGTTAGGGCTAATGAGATCATTAAAATTCATAGGTAACCCTCAACCTCTAGTCAATATTTACAATATTCTCCCCATCAAAAAACAGTTTAACAGACCCTAAATACTGCAAACTTTTCCAAACTAAATCAGCCAATTTGTCCCTTAGAACACCTTTTTCTTTTGGAGATAATAATGAGATTTGAAATTAGAGGGAAGGAGAGAGAAAAATTGCAGAGAGAGAAGAAAAGCAAAAGGTCTATGTAAGTCTGGGAACTGGATAATCAGCCTGTCAATCATTGAGAGGTGACTGAGAGGATCACAAGTTTACTTAGAGGGCTCAACACAATTCCTCCTCTGTCAGAAATCTGGAACGTATTCATGGTAGGCAATCACTTGCCACCGTCAATAGCTTGTGATGAAAAGTTCTATTTGTTTGCTTATAGGAAATGGTAGAGACAGATATTTTATTTGAACAAATACATTTTTCCATGTTCACCTTCAAAATTTAACATATACAAATGATGTAATAATTATATCAGCTATTAAATATCCACACAATGTCTTCTTACACATCACACACCCTACATGATTGAAATCAGAACGCATGCACTAGTAGCATCTCGACCTGCAACATCGTATTATGCCTGTTTTCCTCCACAAAGTATAGGAATGAAGAAATGAAAAGATCTTGTCTACGGCCATACCACCCTGAATGCGCCCGATCTCGTCTGATCTCGGAAGCTAAGCAGGGTCGGGCCTGGTTAGTACTTGGATGGGAGAAATGAAAAGATCTTGTTTTCCATTTCTTGGCATGTTTTTACAGAGGAATCAGGCAAGCTTTTCTGACAATGATCTTATTTTTTATTCTTTTCTTTCTCAAATATTCCCTCACTTTTAGGCTTACAAAATATAAAAAGAGAACAAACAACTCTGCTGAAAGAATTTCTTGAGATAATAAATGAAAGGTACTTTAGTGTTAAAAGTTAATACCAACCTAAGAGAATGTCTAATAAACTTAGTTTGAAATTTCCCCTAAAAGTCAGAGGGTTGCTGTGAGGATCAGAGTGAGACTACAGATATAAAAAATGATCTGTGAACTACACAGCATTACACTGTACTAACATTGAGTATAACTAATTTTACTTTTAAAATAAGAGATATCGTAAGGTTTGAAATTTTACAATAACATACAAGAAGACAGGCCACAATCATGGTGCCAATTAATGTTCTCTTTATTTTTTTTTTAAAGACGAGGTCTCACTCTGTCCCCCAGGCTGGGCTCCCAAGTAGCTGGGACTACAGGTGTGCATTGCCATGACTAGCTAATTTTTTAAATCTTTTATAGAGATGGGGTCTCATTGTGTTGCTCAGGCTGGCCTCAAATCCTGGCCTCAAGTGAGACTCCAACCTTGGCCTCCCAAAGTGCTGGGATTACAGGAGTGAGCCATTGAGCCCAGCCCCTTCCTTGTGTCTTTGAACTCTTGCTTCTGTCCTCATGCAGGGAAGAAGGTAGGAATGTTTCACAGACAAGAAGGTGTAAGGGGAGAAGACACAGTGGTGCAGAAAAGTAGAAAAATGAAGAAAAGCAGAGAAGAAGAGAGAAAGAAATGTCAAGCACGGGGGCACTGAATAATAGTTGGGCTATCACAGACTTTGAGAGAAATTATTAAATATGAGGACATACATTATCTTTTCTAGAAAGACTTTGTGAATCAGGTAGAAAAGAAGGAAATATAAAGAAGCAGGAAGACTCTCCAAAGACAAATTTTGCCTATTTCTTTATTAACCTTGTGGAGTCCCCCAGCTTGTAGAGAAAGCCCTATTGAATAAAGTCTTAGTGAAAAGCCCTAGAAAATGGAAAGGCCTTGCTCATTTTCTCTCTGTGAAATATGGTAAATTAATAGAGGTCTGTCAGCATAAAGATAGTGGTTTAAGAAAAATTAAACAAATTCTTCCTTGGTTTCTCTCACTTCTCAAATTTTTAGAGGATTTACAGAGACAAACTGCTCAGTCCATGCCCATCAGTCACATACTGCCTCAGGGAGCTTTTCAAGCATTCGGTCTCGGGGCTAGAATGACAGTGCATGTTCCCTCTTCCTCTGCCCTCTTAGCTGGCACCTCCTTTCCTTTCTGTGCCCTGACTGTGGGTATCCTTTAAGGCTCTGTCCTTTCCCTTCTGTGGTTTTATTACACTTAGAGAACTTGCCTACTCTCATGTTTTCAACTTTATCCCCCACTAGGTGAATCCCCATTCCACATCTGTTGTCTTAAACTCTTACCCTTTCTTTCATTTTTTCCAGTTAAAAAAAATTTTGTCACCAAAAAATATATATATAACATAAAGTTTGCCATTTTAACCATTTTTTTTTTTTTTGAGACAGAGTCTCGCTTTGTTGTCCAAGCTAGAGTGAGTGCCGTGGCGTCAGCCTAGCTCACAGCAACCTCAAACTCCTGGGCTCCAGCAATCCTCCTGCCTCAGCCTCCCGAGTAGCTGGGACTACAGGCATGCGCCACCATGCCCAGCTAATTTTTTATATACATATCAGTTGGCCAATTAATTTCTTTCTATTTTATAGTAGAGACGGGGTCTCGCTCTTGCTCAGGCTGGTTTTGAACTCCTGACCTTGAGCAATCCGCCCACCTCGGCCTCCCAGAGAGCTAGGATTACAGGCGTGAGCCACCGCGCCCAGCCCATTTTAACCATTTTTAAGTGTACAATTTGGTAGTATTAATTACACTGACAATGTTGTACAACAGTCTCCACTATCTATATCCATAATCCTTTTATCACCCCAACAGAAACTCTACATATGAAGCAATAACTCTCCATTCCCCCTGCTATGGCATGAATGTTTTTGTCTCCTTCCAAACTCGTATTGAAACTTAATCTTCAATGCAACAGTGTTGGGAGGTAGGACCTTCTAGGAGGTGTTTAGGTCATGAAGGCCTTGACCTTGTGAGTGGATTAATGCCACTATAAAAAAGCCTTGCAGGAGGGGTTCCCTCTCGCTCTTCTGCTCTTCTGCCATGTAGGAAATAGCTTTCCTCCCCTCTGGAGAATGCAGCATTCAAATCACCATCTTGGAGACAGAGACCAGGCCCTCACCAGACACCAAACGTGCTGGCACCTTGATCTTGGACTTCCCAGTCTCCAGAACTGTGAGAAATAAATTTCTGTTCTTTATAAATTACCCAGTCTCAGGTATTCAGCTATAGCAGCACAAATAGACTGAGATACCTCCTTCCTCCCAGGCCAAGGTAACCTCTAATCTACTTTCTGTCCCTATGGATTTGCCTATTCTAGATATTTCACATAAATGAAATCATACAACAGTTGTCCTTTTGAATCTAGCTTTTTAAATATGGTATAATGTTTTCAAGGTTCATCCAAGTTGTAGCATGCATCAGAACTTCATTTCTTTTTATGGTTGAATAACATTCCATTGTATGAATATATCAGATTCATGCAATGTATATGTATGTATATGTATATTTTCTTTGAAGAAATGTCAATTTGAGTCCTTTATAGTTTTAAAAATTGGGTTGTCTTTTCGTTGTGTTAGTCTTTTTTTTTTTTTTTTGAGACAGAGTCTCGCTTTGTTGCCCAGGCTAGAGTGAGTGCCGTGGCGTCAGCCTAGCTCACAGCAACCTCAAACTCCTGGGCTCGAGTGATCCTTCTGCCTCAGCCTCCCGGGTAGCTGGGACTACAGGCATGCGCCACCATGCCCGGCTAATTTTTTATATATATATCAGTTGGCCAATTAATTTCTTTCTATTTATAGTAGAGACGGGGTCTCGCTCTTGCTCAGGCTGGCTTTGAACTCCTGACCTTGAGCAATCCGCCCGCCTCGGCCTCCCAAGAGCTAGGATTACAGGCGTGAGCCACAGCGCCCGGCCGGTTGTGTTAGTCTTTATTAAGCTATCTTTAAAATATACCTTATTTTGTTCTGTCAAATCCAAATTTTATTTTCTTCCTCCCAGTTTCCACATATATATATATATCTTCAGCACAAAAGTTTAGATTCAAATCACATTCTTCCAACATCCCCTAGTTCTTTCTAATCAGGCATCAAGTCCTACAGCTTCTTTTTCCTTGAAGATAAATCTAGACTCATGATCTCACATGTGAATTGCAACACAAGCATCTTACTTGTTTTCCTCCGTCCTCCAGTTTCTCCCTCTTCTAGCACAAATTAATTAAGAAACCAGAATGTGAGATCCATGGTGGCAGGCACTATACTATGTCTGTTTTACTCACCACTGTGTTCCTAAGACTTAGCATATTACCATTTCTCGAAAATCTTTCCCAAAGGCCATTTTTCCTTTTAATCCTCTGCATAATTGGCCCACCCCTCCTTGTCTAGCAACTCAGATATAAACTCCTTGTGGCTTCCATTCTAATTATCCAACAATTTCCCCAGTCACTTGCTACTCTTTATCAGAGCTCTTAAATCTATAGTCAAGATTATTTTGCTTATCATCTCCTACATGAGCCTTGGTAGTAGCCATCTTTGCTCCCACGATTCTATCTCCTTAGAACACCCTTCTCCAGTAATTTCCTCTGGAACTCATGTCCTCCAAAGTGACTAGTTGTATCCCACACTGATCATATGCCTGCTTGACATTCTGAGCCATTTACGAGGAGAGTGAATGTTCTATATCTCATATGTTTATATTCAAGTTGCTTTTGTTATCAAATGGCCTCAATCAAATGGTCATCATTCCATGTCTTTTCCTCCACGTGCCATAATACACTTTCTACAAAATACAGATAATACTAAAAGAGAAGGTGGTGTGGCAGTGGTGAACAATGTATGGTTAGCAATGATGTGTGATGTGGAAGGCAAATCTGGGCTAAGGGAAATTTCAGAGGCCAAATACATTTTTTGTAGATCTGCTAAGTTTGAATAAAATTTATTTACAGTATAATATCTCTGATTTACCTGTATTACCTTCTAATAATACCTTTTAATTCTATTTGAATGATGGATAACCTGTAGCTTATTCCAAGTCCAGATCTATTTTTAAAGAAACAATGAACACTGGATACGAACACAAAATTCTTACACAAACTTTTAAAAGAATCTTAGTTTGCAAATTAATAATAATAGCTAACATTTACTGAGTACTTGCTACATACCAAGCACATTATATTTTTTTATTTTATTTTTTTAACATGTCTACAGATTTCTAGAACATTTTAAATACTTTTTCTATATAAAATTATTTTTCCTTATAATTCCCCTATGAAATACATATAATTATTATCTGTGCTACCATACTGCACAAAATATAGTGTAGTCCGTGTAAATGGCACCTCTCTAGAACTATGTCATGTGATGGTTCCAATTATTATCCTCAATTTACTTATGGGGAAACTGAGGCAGAGTGGACAGTTTTTTCTAAAAAGAAAAAACTAGCAGGTGTGGTGGTGCATGCCTGTAGTCCCAGCTACTTGGAATGCTAAGGCAGGAAGATTGCTTGAGCCCATGAATTTGAGGTTGCTGTGAGCTAGGTTGACACCATGGCACTCTAGACCGGGCAACAGAATGAGACTCTGTCTCAAAAAAATGAAAAAGAAAAGTAGAATTATGGGAATTTTCATTTTTGATATTATATCTTTCTATTATATAATATTTGAATGTTTAAATAATGCATGTATTACTTTTTAGGCACAAAATACGATAAAATTTCTTTAAAGACCCTAATCTCCATTATTGATACATTTTCAGATGTTCTCATCACAATGGAAATGATTTTTAAGTGATTCATGGCAGATAAAATGAAATAGCCTACTTTAAACCTTCTTCAAAAGAAAATACTTACACTAAATTTTAGGGGAAAATATACTATTTATATTTATGAATTTCACTTAGATCTATATGTATGTAAAAGTTTTTTTGAGCCCAGTCAAGTGAAGCAGTAGGAGTGCAGAAGGAAAAAGTTTCTTTTTTAATAAATAACTTTGAAAACTTTAATTCTGGCTGGGCGCAGTGGCTCACGCCTGTCATCCTAGCTCTCTGGGAGGCCGAGATGGGCGGATTGCTCAAGGTCAGGAGTTCGAAACCAGCCTGAGCAAGAGCGAGACTTCGTCTCTACTATAAATAGAAATAAATTAATTGGCCAACTAATATATATAGAAAAAATTAGCCGGGCATGGTGGCGCATGCCTGTAGTCCCAGCTACTTGGGAGGCTGAGGCAGGAGGATCGCTTGAGCCCAGGAGTTTGAGGTTGCTGTGAGCTAGGCTGATGCCACGGCACTCACTCTAGCCTGGGCAACAAGTGAGACTCTGTCTCAAAAAAAAAATAAAAATAAAAAATAAAAAATAAAAACTTTAATTCTGACAATATAATCAAGGGCATAAAATGTATTCTTGTCTTTGGTAAAATAAAAAAATATTGCGGAATTTTAAGAGGAATCAGAGTCCATTTCCTTCATCTTACAGATTAGGAAAGCTCGAAATACCAAGGAATATGCTTCAAGCTCCATTGTTAAATAGTGGCAGAATTAACATGATAATCTTTGTCTCCAAATTCCAGTTTGATACGCTTCCTCTACATGTCATTCTATTTTCAATTTATATCTGATATGAAACAATTAAGAATAACCTTACATCAATTAAACATTTATGATTAAAGTCTTCTGGTTTCCTATATGTTTACTTTTATATTGCATTTAGACTTGAATAGTTGTACAATACTCTTTTAAAATGGACAAAAACTAAAAAAATTCAACCAATTAAACATAATTTTTAATGCTATGTTGTTTTAATTAGCTTTTTTTAAAAATAGTGACTGACAATAGAATTTTAGAATCATTATATAATTAATATTTTGAGAAGATCTTCACATAGTTTTCAAATTCAGGAAATTTAACACTGGTTCAATATTATTTAATATCTAGTCCATATTCAAATTTTCCTCCAAACTTTCCTTTGTAGCAATTTATGTTTCTGGGCCATGATATAGTCCAGGATCTACTATAATTGTTACATAATCTACTTTAATTTGCAACAGTTAGTTCCTTAGCTTTTCCTTTGTCTTTCATGACAGGGACATTTTTTGAAGAGTGTAAGCCATTTTGTGGCATTTAAATTTTACTTGATGTGAGTTTAAAACCATTCCTAAGTTAGAAAAAAAAGAATCTTTTAATATATATGATAAGGAATACTTTCTATTCTATTGGAAGGATACCAAAACACTGCCCATTTTTGCTAAAAAGATAAATCAAAAGACCAGTTATCACAACAAAGTACACCTGGTCACCATGATGAGCTAGTTCATAGAATGTGAAAGTGTGATTAGAGATATACAAGCATCAATTTCTAATAGCCTGTTTAGCATCTGGTGCTTTTTTTTTTAATAAGGTTATTTCTGCATCTATTCATCCATACTTACTGGGAAGATAATTGGCACTTTTATTTCAATAAGGATACAGAACTTTTATTATACAAACAATTATGGCCTTTATGAATCTTTATGAAGCTTCATTAATGTGCTATTGTCCTTAATTGGTAACCATTTTATTATTTTTTATTTAAAGTATCAATAAAAATAGTTTAATTAAAAAGCCAGACACACTGTTTCTATTTGGGTAGCCACATAGATCTGTTAACTCTGTGACTAAGAGGAAAAACTACAGGGCTTCTTGCCTCTGGAAATAATGTGGAGTTTCTGGGATCTGCCTCTGGCTTAAGAAGGAAATACTGAAAAATTGAGCTGACATATGTGAAACTTCTTGTATTATTGAAGAAGCTTAGAAATTGCATCATTAATTTGTTTATGTAAGTGTTAAATTAGATGACGGAGTAATTGTCACAGACTAGAGGAGCCTGGGAAGACAAGACAACTAAATGCAATGTGGTATTGACTAGATCCTCGAGGAGAAGGAGGACACTCATGGGAAAATAGATAAAATCTAAGTAAGGTCTGGAGTTTAGTTAACATTATAGTTATGTACCACGTCATTTTCTTAGCTTTGACAAATCTACCATGGTAATGTAAGATGTTCATAATGTGGGAAACCGTGTGAAGGATATATAGGAACTTGCTATACTACTTTTCCAACTTCCCTATATATCTAAAATTATTCCAAAATAAAAAATTTATTTAAAAAAATACGCAGCCATTTCCTTGATCCATTTAAAAATAACAATGTAGAATGTATAATAATGAATTAAATATTTTTACTTGGTACTTACCCTGGATGTTGTTGCCTATTACACTTAGTGATACAAAGATAGTAACCAAGTAATCCAAAAATAACCAAAAATACTCCAGCAGCAATTAATCCAGTAAGAAGGCCCATAACGTCGATTTTCTCTCTGTTACCATCTTAAGAGAAATCATTAAAATAACATAAATTTAACATAATATAAATAACATAAATATAACTGTACAGTATCATTTATGATTTCAACAAAGTTAACACTGGGTCTAAATAGGGTCTAAACACATTATTAAGTATCTAATCATTGATACTGATTTCTCTGAAAGTCCACACTAGCGAATCTACCTGAAAAAATTTAAATGACACTTTTAAAAGCCCTAGATATAGCTATTCATTCTTTTATTTATTTTAAATAAGTCATATTAAATGGATAATATTCAAAACTAAGTGGAATAAATATATTCTTTGCTCAACTAGACATATTTTGTTATTAACCACAAAGATATATTTTTAAGCAACTTGGGGTAACTCTGCAATATAGTCTCCCATAGGGAGCCCTGTTGATGAGGAATTGAAAGAATAGCTGGCAAAAAATAAACATCCGACTAAAAACCAGTTAGAGATGATCAATACAGATAGGATAAAGGCTTTCTTAATTAATTAATAAGTTATTTATATCTATTCAACAATCTTAATTTACCTAGTGTAGGCATTCCATTTACTTGTAATGATAAAAGGATCCTACTTTTATTCTGTGCAAGTCTTGACTTAGCTGAGCTGTTTAAAACAGCTTTAAGCCGATTATCTCATTTCTGTAGTATCTCACCAAACTTGATTTTCAGTGTATAAACAGACGAATGTAGTCTTCTCTGTCTCTTAATTGAGAAATATTTCTTGGATTTATAAAGTATGTATGTTGAGCAACCAAACTCAAACAATAAAACTAAAATGTATGACAATAGGAGTCAAGAAAAACATTAAATTTGATCAATTCTTGCTTTACCTGATTTTGTAGTTGGTCCTTTTATTGAATATTCCTGCCAAAATGCCATCTAAGAAAAAGGTAAAATTTCCACATTTATTCCATTTTTTTATTATCATTTCATTTGGTACCAAGGACCTAGACTAGGGGTGGTAAACTCTTTACATATGCCACAAGTAGGAGACCAGTTCATTCAAGCTGGAGGGCATGACTCACTCTCATTGAGTCATGCCCTCTCTCTAGGTAGCTCTCATTAAAGCGCTCCCTAAGATAAATTGCTGTAGAGGAAATTTTAAAAAAGTACTAACAGCCGCCACTGTCTCTGCCATCTCTCTAACTGGTCAAGGGATTACGGCCAGTCCCAGCTTTCTACTACTGTGTCCTGCTATTCTTCCTTCACCTGACTGGAGCCCCATCTCAGGCATAAGGGAAAATTACTGCATTAGAGAGGAGGTGAAAGTACCAAAGGTAGAAATTGAGGCTGTGGAGCCAATGCCGTATTTGAAAAGGAGTCTGAATTCTATGCTAGGTGAATTCTATTCTATGCCCTCAGTTTGTCTCAGGAGATTTTATTGAAAGGCATTTATTGATTTCAGAAGACATCCCTGAGACAATTTAAGTTCAGTGTTACTTGAAAGAACAGAAGTGGATAAAACAAAAGTGGATAAGGAACCATGATAAAATGAGAAAATGGGTTTGTGAAAAACAGAATAAAATCCAAACAGGCACAAATACAAAATATATACTTTGTTTTCCCTGTTTAATAGCTGTGGCAAATACTTGTATAGGATGGGAGGCTGGACACAATTACAGAAGAATCAAGAAAGAGGTTCCATTACCACCTGCATTCAAAGGACACCTGGGGAGGTTCTTATTGACCAAAGAGTAAAATGGGACTCTTAAAAAAAGGGAAAAAGGGGCTGGGGTTATTTAACCTATTAATACTAAAGTAAAGAATCTGGGTCACTTAACATTCTTTAAGAATATGCCCATTTATAACAGGCACAGTGCTATCTGTTTTGTACTTTATCAAGATTAATAGATAGTATTTAATTTTCTTTTTGGGAGAACTTCTAAAAATTTTTCCCTTATATTACACTCACAAACCAAACAATAAACTCCTGAATACAGGGGCTATGTATTTTGTATCCTCAGTGTAGCAGAGCACTTGGCACATAGTAGATTATAAGTAAATACTGGAAATATAAATATGGGTAATCAAAAAAGGATAAAGTCACCATAGGAGAAATTGCTCAGAGTCATAAATGATAGAAGCCTGAGTTAGAGTACTAACGCAAATAATATCTTAAGTTTAATTCACTCTGCCCCCTGATTATTTTGAATATAACAAACATTAAACACACAAAAATCACAACATAGTCAATACTTTGCTAATTACTATAAATCCAGTGAATTAAGAATAAAGCCTAGTCTAAAAAGGTTAATTAGCATTTTAAGGAAATAAAAACAGATACACATCCTTGATTTTGTTTAAAGCATAAAATCTGTAATAACTGAAAGTTCCACTTTCTCAAGTACAATTTAATAAGTTTCCAGGAAACCAACATAAACAACCAAATTACCGTTTTATCTTCATCCACAAAAATCTCTCTGGCTTCTTCATAATTACAAAGTTCTTCAATGCACTCCCTTTCTAGGTCACCAGGAGTGAAGAGCTCCAAATCAAATCTGTTATAAAGGAGGCGTCTATGTATGAAGAAGTTTGCTTCTTCTTTTGATGTAAAGACTAATAAAGAAATAAAAAAGATTTCAAAAATAAGGCACAAAATTCCTGTTTTATTTATTTATTTATTGAGACAGAGTCTCACTTTGTTGCCCAGGCTAGAGTGAGTGCCGTGGCGTCAGCCTAGCTCACAGCAACCTCAAACTCCTGGGCTCAAGCAATCCTTCCGCTTCAGCCTCCCGAGTAGCTGGGACTATAGGCATGAGCCACCATGCCCAGCTGATTTTTCCTATTAATTTCTTTCTATTTATAGTAGAGACAGGGTCTCGCTCTTGCTCAGGCTGGTTTCGAACTCCTGACCTCGAACAATCTGCCCGCCTCAGCCTCCCAGAGTGAAAATTCCTGTTTTAAATATGGAAAAAGTGAATAGTTTTCTTGGTGTGGTTAAATTATATCAACTTTCTTATATGGCTTTAAAATCTGACCCAAAAAAATAATATCAGTAAAGAAAATTTCTGATAAATATGAAATATAAATATTAGCATAATTCTAGAAAATACTTGAATTGATTATGTCCAAAATTAGTAGCATAAATGAAAATTATTTGTATATCACTTTTCCTTCCAATTGTTTTTCCAATAAATGACAGGTCAGACTATTCTATTTCTAAAGGATTGGTTCCCTATTACGTCTACCGAGAAAAATTAGTGGGCATAATGGATAGAACATTGGACTGAGAGTTAGAGGAAACATTTTTGGTTTTGATTTCGCTTAAGCTATCAGCTGGGTATCATGGGATAAATCACTTATCATGTCTAAGCTGCCATTTCTTCTTTATTTGTAAAATTGGGAATTGAACTAATCACTAAGATCTCTTTAGGTTCTAAAATTATAAATTAATACTTTTATATTAAAATTGTTATATTCAAGTTTATACTAAAACATAAAATTCTAAACTTTTAAGTTAATGAAATCATAAATTAGTTATAAGATTAACTCAAAGACATTCACCCCTTTCTCCCAAAGGAGCAGCTCCTTCCACCCCAGACACCAAATATATATCCATAATGCGTTGGGAGACTCCCTTTATATTTGCTGAAAAGGTAAATGGTAAACTTAAAAAGGCTGAGCACAGGTTGACACAAATCCAAAACATCACACTATGGTAGTATTTTCAAAACTCACAAACTTTAAACTTTTTCTGGTATCAAACAAACAAAACTTAAGTGATTTTGTGCCAGATCATATTACCAAGACTAGAATTCAGAAACTCTCTGAGAACCACATTGAAATGCCTGAAAGAATTTAAAAGTGTTGTTACTTCTCACTGCTAACCATTACTAAAGGAAGAATATATTAAAGTAGGTCTGGAAAGCTAATACATACTGATTTGTTAGTGACCTTAAGTTGGGCATTTATTCTTAACCCCTTGAGAAGTCACATTTCATCCAAGATATTTTTTCTATGAATTAATTATCTTTCCAAATAGGTCTGAATCTTCTAGAGCTGTTTTGTCCAATACAGTAGCCACTAGCCACATATGGCTATTGAGAACTTGAAATGTGGCTAGTCCAAATCAAGATGTACTATAAGTATAAAACACACACAGGATTTCAAAGACATAGTATGGGGGGAAAAAAAGAATGTGAAATAGCTCAATAATGTTGTATATTATTTATATTTTTCAATTATGATTTTTGAATACTGGGTTAAACTAAATACATTATTGAAATTAATTTCATCTTTTTTTACTTTTAAAAATGTGGCTATTAGAAAAATTTTAATTATTTATGTGGTTCACAGTATATTTCTTTTGGCCAGTACTACTCTACAATGTCTATGTTATAAATAGCAGATTCGGACTATTTAAACCTAGGGGGAAGCTAGAATGGGATACTTGGTGATAGTTGTTTTAAGAGGTATTCTAAAAGACAGATGGAGAGGAGCCAGTGTGGTGAAATATTTCTATTCTTCTTCCTCCTTTGTCTTCTTGTAGATTTTATGCTACTAACAAATGGAGACAGAAAGATTTTCCAAGCTTCCATCACCCCTCACTGGGATTCCTACAATGGCCTTCTAAGTGGTTTCTTTGTTCCTCTACAATTTGCTTTTTTTTTTTTTTTTTTTTTTTTTAGACAGAGTCTGGCTTTGTTGCTCAGGCTAGAGTGAGTGCCCCGTGGCATCAGCCTAGCTCACGGCAACCTTAAACTCCTGGGCTCAAGCAATCCTGCTGCCTCAGCCTCCCAAGTAGCTGGGACAACAGGTATGCGTCACCATGCCCGGCTAATTTTTTCTATATATATTAGTTGGCCAATTAATTTCTTTCTATTTATAGTAGAGACAGGGTCTCGCTCTTGCTCAGGCTGGTTTCGAACTCCTGACCTTGAGCAATCTGCCCATATCGGCCTCCCATACAATTTGCTTTTAACATAACAGCCAAAGAGATCCTTTAAAAAGGTAAGTCAGACTTTGTTCCTATTTTTTCCTACTTTGCTTTTCTAAAACCTCCTAATAGTTCCACCTCCTGCAGAGTAAAAACCAAAGTCCTTACAATGGCCTACAAGGCCATATATGATATGGTGATCTGGTCCAAAGCCCTTACCCCTCTGACCTTCATCTTCTACCACTTTCCCTCCTATATTCTGTTGCAGCTACGCTAACTTCCAACACACCTGCTTCTTGTCGGCTTTTGTACTTGCTATTTCCTCTGAATAAAACTTTCTTCTTTCAGTTTGCCCCCCTCACCTCCTTCAGGATTTAATTCAATGTTACCTTGAACCCCCATCGCTACCCACCCACCTCTGGCATGACCTGTCCACACTCTGCTTTTCACCATAGCACTCATCACCATCTGGTGTTCTATATGTTTTACTTATTTATTTGATACTACTCTGTTGTCCTCACTATTAATAGAAGGGAAGCTCCATTAAAGCAGGGATATTGGTGCCTGGCCCATAGGAAGTGTTCAAAAAATTACTGAATGAATGAACAAATTCAGCTTTCCAATATTAGGAAGAAACTCTTGACCTAAAGTCTACCAGTTGAGGCAATTCATAGATATAGTCTGGTGTTTCTCAGGTTGGCATAGGTTTAAAGTATTAAACCAGTGGTGAAGCAACCCATAGCCTGCCTCACTTAGCTATATTCTGCATGTCATCTAATTTCAGAATGCAGAATAGAAATCTGCCTCTGCATTGCCACTTCTCAGATATGCCCAGGATCTTTACATTTTATTGACTAAAAAAACGGTGCCAAATTTCCCATTGACAGTCTTCTGCTGAAGTGGTTATCTGAGTTATAAAAAATACCCCCCCACACAATGAGATTTAAAAAAGCTATTTTTAACTTACAGGGAAATTTTTTAAAAGCCACATTTTTGTTTTTCCCAAAATAATATTTATGTGGCAATCACAAATATATTTATGACTATCATGATAGTATGATTAATACTATATTAAACATGCCTTCCAGGGGTTGCTGTTTATGCTTTCCCTCAGTATGAAAGTTCTGGTTCTGTTAGTGACTGACCTTAGACTTAACCTTCAGTGCCAGATCAAATTTTTCTCTGCATCCCTTATGAATCTCAGGAGAAATACTGTCTTATCTTATTTGGATTCTAAGTAATCCTGAAAAGAGGCAAAATTCCCTGACCCTGGAGCATCCTTGGCTCTCAGCAAGAGCTTGTATTTATTTTCCTCTTGATCATTGCCAGAGGATGCACTGGACTTTGCATCTGCTTCCTTAGATTCTCTTCCCTTTTCTGTTTTTCCTTAGACTGTTACAAGAGGCTTTCCCTGTATTCCATTGTTATACAATATTCCATTCTCTTCCTCTCCTCCCTCTTCCCATGTTTTCTAAGTAAGTTCCTTTTAAGTCATTTCAACTCTGCTCTCAGGATTTATCAAAATTTAGCTAAAAGTCCCCTTTTTCCAGTTACTTTTCATATCTCCATTTATTATATCCCATTTGCATCTGGAAAGCATTGGCTTCTGTGGGGGACAACTCTCCCAAGGCACAGTTACTGGTACTCTTTGCTCTCACAATTCTCCGTGCCTACTTCTGTTATAGAGCTTACGGAGGTTATCTGTTTACACCCTGCCTCCCCCGCCAGATGAAGAGGTCCTCCAGGGCAGGGATTACAGTGTCATTTCTATGTCTCCAGCACCTAGCACAGGGACTAACATATGCCATGTATTCCTAAACTGGCTACTGACTGACTAAGTTGGCTTTTCAAATGTGTAGGATCCCTCATCTACATTTCCCACAGACATCTCCAGCCCTCTGCACCCAAGAATGATCTCTAAATTCCCTCCACAGTTTGTGATGTCCTTGAGAGTGTCTTTTAGGCCTCTGTCCTGTAAATGAATGAATACACTCACTGTATATTCATTCTGGGGAGGTGCATCTGGTCCTACTGAGTATGAACCTTTTAAGTACAACCTTTTATATGGCTGGACTTATATATATGGTACAACTTGGGAGGTACCAAGAAGGATCCCCTTCCATAATCTCTCCTTATCCCACCAGTAGCTAGCCTATTCAGTTGCCTAGAATTCTGTTATCAGAATTTGATTCCTTTGGGTTAAGGGACTGTCCTCTCTTAAAACACACACACTGTATACATACAGAATAAGCTGTCTTAATAATTAATAAATCAGCTAGGAGTATTAGTGTAACAGATCCTTCCCAAATGAAAATGAGCTGAGAGTAGCATCTGATGAGAAGGGATAAGGGACAGGAATGTGTGGGGAAGTAGATTCAAAACTGCTGGCAGTGGGTGGAGAAACACAGTTTCTTCTAACTAGACAGATAAAGGGATACTGAGAATCACAAGCAATTTTTTTTCTTTTCTGGTTTTGCTAGGTTAGGCTTTTACAATATAGGCAGGAACCAATTTGTTTATGACCTGGAATTTAACAGCTGTGGAATTCTAAACTAGCAAGCCCCAAACCTAATCTCTCAACCATCTGCCTCAATCTAGACAACCAGATATTTGAAAGTCAAAAAGATCATTTTACATCCCACCTCCATCATTGTACAGCCTAAGACATTCAAGCCCAAAGGGATTAAGTACCCTGCCCAGAGTTAGGCGGCAAGTCCAGACTAGAACATGGACTTCCTGTCCATCTTTCCAGGAAGAACAATTATGCCCACTATAATCACCACACAGCTTGATCTAGAAAAACGTCACTAATTTTCATAAGTCAAAATAGCTTTTCCAGTTAACCACAGACCAGGTCTTATATTTATCAAAGGGAACACACAAATAAAGTTATATACATTGTAAAGAACATAAAAAACACACAACCTTACCAAATAAACCACAAATTAAAACGAAAGCATATTTTAGTGCTTCTACGATTGATGGAGGCATGTAATTTCAAATATTGCACTTTCCCACTTGAGAGCCACAACGTGTGGCTCCAGTTTCTAGAAGGGTTTTCTTAGAAACTGACACCTTGCTTACCTTCTTCTCCCGCATGCTGAGAATCCTGCGGGGTTCTTGTGCAATGAGGAAACGCGAAGGTAACCATGGGCAGCTGGCTGAGTAGAACCAGAAGTGTAAACATAGTCTGGCAACTGTCAAACAAACTAAAACAAACAAACGAACAAAAAAAAAGGAAAAAGAAAAGAAAAAAATCAGAAAACCCCCAGGCTCGGCACTTGAGTTGCTGTGGGAACTGAATCACCGACCTGTTGTCGCCGCGCGAAGGCGCCCGGCGCGGTTTCGGTGGCCCGAGCCCGACGCGCGCGGGGAAAGCGGCCGCGGGAACGGCCGGGACCGAAGCCGCGCCCCGGGACTCGGCCGGGGGCTGGCCGGGCACCTGTCGCCGCGGTCAACTCTCACCCTCGCCTTCTAACGCGACCCCGTCCGCCGAGGTGGCCCCCTCGGAGCAACCCCTTCCCCGCCACGGCCCCGCCGCCGGGCCGCGCACCTGTGTCCCCCGGCACATGTTCCAGCCGCCCCCGGGCCGGGGTCTGGTTTTGGAGCGGTTCCTGAGGCCGCCAGGCCCTCGATCTCCGGGCCCCCCCAAATCTCGGCGACGCTCTGGGCCTCGCTCCCCGCAGGGCCCGGGTGGCGCCCGCGCGCACACGGAGGGAGAGCCAGGGGTCCGCAGAGGGGATCCGGGGACACGCGAGGCGCGGGCTCGTGCTGCGCTCCCAGGAAGGCGCCGCCGGAGCTGTGGGGAAGGGCGGAGGCGGCCACCGGGGGCGCACCTGGCCGCGCGCCTCCTCCCGGGGGCCGGCCTACCTGCGGCGGGAGGGCGGGGGCCGGCGTCTCGCGGAGTCCGCGCTGCGCTCTCCCCGCCGCCGCGGCCTCTGCCCTGGGCCCGGGCGAACCCGGCCGCCCGCCGAGTTCTGGCCCCGCCTCGGCGGCGCGGGTGGCTGGTTCTCGACTCGCTTCTAGACCCGGCTTCTCGGCGAATCCAGGGGAGCAGTTCAGTCCCCAGTGCTCGGCTCACCTCGGCGCGTCCGGGACTTTTCGCTTTGGGTTCCACTAGGCTCGGGGTCCTGTGGTTACCCCTCGGCCGTCTGTTCTCAAAGGGTGGTCTAGGAGAACGAAAGCAAACTATTTATCAGAGAAAATGCACTTTATTAGTAACATGAAATGGAAAACGACCTTAAACTCAATCGATTACATTGGTTCTCCAATGGTGGTCCGCCAGGGATGTCCTCAAGATCCTTTCAAGAGGTCCATGAGGTCGAAACTATTTCCATATGGTGACAACACATGATTTGCTTTTTTCACTTTCATTCTCTCAAGAGTGTACAGTGGAAATTTCCGGAGGCTATTTGACATGAATGACATCATCACTTTGCTAATTAAAAGAATACATGTGTGTACTTGCTTGCATTTTCTATGGTAGTAGGTATAAAGTATCAATATGTACATTTTAGAGAGATTTTGGTGGATTTATAGAGATTAATAAAATTCATTTGTTCTCAAAACTTCTGTATTTTTATTAGCTATCTTTGTTCATATCTACCAGGATAGCTGTAACTTCATTATTCTCAAATAAGTTATTATCTTGGAATCTTGAACTTTTCCTCAAGTCTATGTGGAAACACAACAAAAAGTAAGTACAGTTTGTTGTCTTGATTTGAAATAATATTTTGAAAATTTCTCAGTTTTGATATGCTATATGGTAGATATCATTAGATATAATTCACGTAAGTGAAAGCTCTTTAGGACGCTCAACAAAGTTGAAGCATGTATAGAGGTCATGAGATCAACGAGTTTGAGAACTCAAGTAATGAAAGCAGCAGGTGGAGAGAGGACCTATGCTAGGTGAGGTTCACATTCTTCCTTGTCCAAATACAATTATTTGGAACATTATTTAAGGTTCCATGCTTTGGCCAAAGTGGCCTGGCATTTGCTGGAGGCCAAAGGAAACATTTTTTCCTCCTTTCTAATCTTTGATTAATTAAATATTCACCAATTTTTTTTCTTCCCATCAAGGCTTTTATCTATTTTATTCTGATTATTGAGAATCAACTGAATTCTTCCTAAGTTTTCTGCAGAAGTTTTTGTTTTCATGGACTTTTTCTACGTGGTACTTTTTCTTTTCCCTTCTTCCATTCTTCTTCTCTTCACTTTCCATTTGTCTACCTTGTGGTCTCTGACCTGTTTCCATGATGGATTCTTCTTTCTCCCTCTTAATTAAGCATTTGGAATCAGACTGTGAAGAGGCTAGAAATGTAATTTCTTATAACTGAACACAAGAACAGGAACCATCTTCACTAGAACACCCATTCTTCTGTGTATTCATTCAGTTAACCTGTAGCACTAAGCCCTGGAAATAGGGAGAAAACACCACAGCCTCTGTTCTGGAGGAAAACTGAATCTGGCTGAAATCTGTAGCTGAGAATGTGGGCCTGTAAAAGGTCTTATCAAGGGCAAGGACTAACTTTTTCATCTTGACATCCTCCACAGCACCCAGCAGAGTTCCTTCTATGTTGCTCGTGCTCAATACGTTTTCGATGGGTGAAAGCAATTTATTTTCAGATGCAAAAAGTGCTTCACACTGCTTTGGGGAGAGGCAGATGGTCTCTCATGTTATGGAATCAGCAGATGTGAACTTTGATGACATTCCTTGGTAGAAGGAGTCCACCCATGTATCTGGATATTTGGACCAAAACAAGTGAGGCTTTGTGCTTACATCAAATATCAGTTTACAGACTAAGAGGAGAGGCGGGTAAAGAAATGGAAGTCTGTTTCTCAGGGGTGAATTACATCCCTGTGTGTTTCCCTGCAATACTGGGTTCTAAAGAATGTTAGAGCATTTGGCAGTATGCACACAAAATTTGATCACTACAGAAGATGTTTTGAGGTTAGATGGCTAAGAGAGAAAAGAGAATAGCCAGTAACAACAGTGTCCAGGATTGTTAATTTCTTCTGTTACTTACTCGCTGTATTCCTTTTCTTATTTTGTACCATTTTCTTTTTAAAGTGACAATATTCTTATGTCTTTCTTCCAAAGCATTTTAAGTGTTCTCACAGATAGTATTTCTCTTATTCTGGTTCTCTATAGAGTTGGGCCAGATATGATTCTCATTTTAAAAAGAGGGATACTGAAGCATGAAGATGTAAATGAATAGTCATTGGCCAAGTGATACGCTGGTTATTGACTTTTTCTAGTACTTTTATTTTTTTGAGTTTTTGTCAAGCAATGAAGGGCAGTAGGTGAATAATTATTTAGTTTCAAAGGAAATAAAAAAAATCAGAGCAATGAGATTAATGGACTCAGAGTAATGTGATAATTTGTCTCTAAGTTTGAGCACATACCCACCCACTTGCCTGAGTGAATTCAAGAATGAAATGAAAACTCACTTTACTGTGTGGGCATGAGGATTGACTCAAAGACTGTGACAGGAAATGTTAAGGTTGCAGCCATGAAGCTCTGCAATGTAAGGTCACAGCCACATCCTTAAAGACACCTTGATGATTGTATCATTAGACTACTCGGAACAGGAGATACGACTTTACTGAACTTGGTGTTTCTGTGACATTTTAGCCTTGACATTTCAATATCAATTGTTTGCTGTTTTAATTTATCCCAGTAAAGTCAGCAAGTGGGAAGTGAAAGACTCCTACTGTTAGCTGGGCGCAGTGGTGCACGCCTGTAATCCCAGTTACTCAGGAGGCTGAGGCAGGAGGATCCCCTGAGCCCAGGAATTCTAGGCCAGCCTGGGCAACATAGAGAGACACATACCCCCACACACACACACCATTGTCCTGTCTCTTAAAAAAAAGAAAAGACTCCCATTGTTCAAGGTTAATTATATATCTGTATGCAGGTATTTTTCAGATTCAACAAATAGGTAAAGATTTTATTTATTTATTTTTTTATTTATTTTTATTTTTTTGAGACAGAGTCTCGATTGTTGCCCAGGCTAGAGTGAGTGCCGTGGCGTCAGCCTAGCTCACAGCAACCTCAAACTCCTGGGCTCAAGCAATCCTTCTGCCTCAGCCTCCTGAGTAGCTGGGACTACAGGCATGCGCCACCATGCCCGGCTAATTTTATATATATATATATTAGTTGGCCAATTAATTTCTTTCTATTTATAGTAGAGATGGGGTCTTGCTCTTGCTCAGGCTGGTTTCGAACTCCTGACCTCAAGCAATCCGCCTGCCTCAGCCTCCCAGAGTGCTAGGATTACAGGTGTGAGCCACCGTGAAAGATTTTATTTTAAACATTTTTTTTAAAGCCATCCAAGGAAACCTTTTGAGAGAGCTTATATTTAATTCTATCATTTAAAAACTGATTGTTAATAACAAAATGATTAAATAAAATAGAACAGTATGAGAGGTCATCTGGTTTCATGTCATACTTTGGGTAGTAATAGGATTATATGTCCTGCTTAAAAAAATAGTTAATCCTTATAGTCCTTACAGAGCATGTAGAAACTTGGATTAATGTGGATGTATGTCACAGCTGGCCACAGAACGATCACTGTGTACAGGTTTTGGCATTTTTACAACTATAATTAATTCCCTCATCACATTCATTTTATCATTATAGTCTTACTTTCTTTTTTTTTTGAGACAGAGTCTCGCTTTGTTGCCCAAGCTAGAGTGAGTGACGTGGCTCAGCCTAGCTCGCAGCAACCTCAAATTCCTGGGCTCAAACAATCCTCCTGCCTCAGCCTCCCGAGTAGCTGGGACTACAGGCATGCAGTCCCACTGTGGCTGGCAATAATGCAGTTTTAATGTTGCTGGTAATGATTATAATAAAGAACACATATTAAATGGAAGTTCCATTAGAAAATCTATAAACCAGGATCCTGTTTATCCTCCTTTGGAGAAAGAGTCTCTGTTATTTTAGGTGCCACCCTGGCTTGAAGCTCTCAAAGTGTTAATGGAGTTTTGAAATATAAAATGTAGATTTTTAAGTATTGTTTCTTTTACTGATGTTCTGTAATGGCTTTAGTAAAGTTTATGTCTGTCCCTCCCCATCCTGAATATTCCTACCCTGACAGTTCATTGAGATCTAAGGGACAAAATTCACCCCTCTTTGTATTTTTGCTGCTTTAGTATCTCACCTGGCACAGGGCAGGATTTCCTAACTGTTAAGTGAATGAAAGAATAAGTATTAAATAAATTCTAGTCCTAAGTCTGCTTCTCTCTAGCTAGATGACTTTGAACAAATCACTTCTCTAAACTTTCTCTGCCTCTTCTGAGACATTGAGGTTTCGGTATGAATGAACTCTGAGATTCCTTCCTGTGCTAAAACTCTATGGTTCTTTGATCTTCCTTGATAACAGAACTGGTAAGAGGGCTCTATTTAAGGAATTTTCTATTTATTCTTTCCTGTTCTGGATAGTCTTGAATTACTTGCTTTTATATAATTTATATATTATATAAAAAGGAAATCCATAATAGAAAAATATAAATTTTAGAATTTGTCCACACATACAAATTATATGTTTTATAAATTGTTCACCCACAATTATATAAAGTCGGAAATCTCTATGTGGCAAAAGAGATATTAAAACACTTTTAGATTTACTTCAGTGGCCTCTCTACTCTGATAACTTGATTTACACTTCTCATACCTGTGTTATCAGGTGACATGACTGCAGAATCTTTCTATTATCAGAGCTTCTATTTTTTTTTTGAGACAGAGTCTCACTTTGTTGCCCAGGCTAGAGTGAGTGCTGTGGCGTCAGCCTAGCTCAAAGCAATCTCAGACTTCTGGGCTCAAGCAATCCTTCTGCCTCAGCCTCCCGAGTAGCTGGGACTACAGCCACCATGCCTGGCTAATTTTTTCTATATATATTAGTTGGCTAATTAATTATCTTTCTATTTATAGTAGAGGCGGGGTCTTGCTCTTGCTCAGGCTGGTTTCGAACTCCTGACCTCGAGCAATCGCCTGCCTCGGCCTCCCAAGTGCTAGGATTACAGGTGCGAGCCACTGCGCCCAGCCAGAACTTCTATTTTTTATTTCTTTCCAACTTTGCTTTCTTTTTCTTGGATATATATTCAATTTATATATCTTTCTTGTATTTCTACTATTGTTTTCCCTGTTTTAGCTCTGCCACTGCCTCAATATTTTTTTCATTTTCTCTTTACTCCTCAGATTTTAGAAATTTAAAATTGGGGCATATTGATCTGTCTTTCATCTTTAGGGAGAACAATGTCTTTTCTTTCTTTTGAGGCACATATTGTATCTACCATGACATTGTTTATATAGTGTTGGACACTCAATAAATACTGGATGAATTAAATTATTAAGAATTTGTCAGGTTTTTTTTTTTTTGAGACAGTCTGGCTCTGTTGCCTTGGCTAGAGTGCTGTGGCGTCAGCCTAGCTCACAGCAACCTCAAACTCCTGGACTCAAGTGATCCTCCTGGCTCAGCCTCCCAAGTAGCTGAGACTACAGGTATGTGCCACTATGCCCGGCTATTTTTTCTATTTTTGGTTGTTTTGGCTAATTTCTTTCTATTTATAATAGAGATGGGGTTTCGCTCTTTCTCAGGCTGGTCTCAAACTCCTGAGCTCAAGCAATCCTCCTGCCTCGGCCTCCCAGAGTGCTAGGATTACAGGCGTGAGCCACTGCACCCAGCCTGTCAGTTTTTATTATTATATGTTTTTATTATTCTTTCTATTTTTGTTTGTATGTTCCCCTTTTACCATTTCCTAATTTTATCTTTTTCTTCCTCTTTTCACTGTTTCTTATTTCTACTAAGTTGTTACTTTGAAAATTTTTTCTTATGCTTCTCAACTCTTTCTTATTTTCTTTCCCTCTCTAAGGAATTTCTGTAATTTTCTTAGGTTGAACCATTTGAAATTGCCACTTTTATAAGTCAAAAATAGCCAAATATCAGCAATATCATATGGTTCAACAATCATTTTCCTCAGTGCCTAGCACAGGGCCTGGCAGATGCTCAATTAATACTTGTTGAATAAATTAATAAAAAATGCTCTTTTTTATCACTTTCGGTCAACCTATTCTAGGAAATTTATATTCTAGAGCCTGAGGGCCTAGATTACATTAAGGAGAGAGCTCTTTTCCAATTTTGGACTCAAGTCTTTAGTAATAAATGATCTTCCCAAATTTGCTAATTACCTGATTCTCTTAGTCCATGTCATCAACATGCTATAGATAAATCTGAGGATGTACTTGTCAGCAAACACATGGTGACCCACATTAATATTGTTCTATACCTTTTTATATGAATATTAGTAAACATCAATTTATAAAGCATGCATCTTTTTGTTTTGTGCTTGTATATATATGTATACACACAAAAAGCTGAAATATATTCAAAGAGAAAAAGCTTTTCGGACATGGCAGAGACTGAAAAAAGTTTAGGTTTCTTAAAATACATTATTATTTCAGTCTCATTAGCAGTAAAATGACATATCTGTTATTCCCAAACCATTAACCTCTGGTAATCCACTTCCCTCAATGGGCCTTTGAGATTTTATGCACACTGAAATAATAGCTGCGTGCATGTTGGAGAGGAGACTTATTAATTGAGGAAACATTTTAAGCTTCCTGATTTGCTTGATAACTGCAATTGCTGATCCTATCCATTGAGATTTTATTTATTTTTTTTATTTTTTATTTTTTTTCTTTTTCTTTGCAGCAAGTGGTATGTATGCATTGAGATTTTAGTTCAAAATGCTTTTAATACTTAAATATGTTAACTCACAAGCCCATCATTTCTAACAATTGAATAAAATCTTTAAGGCACTGACAAACAGGTGCAGAAATTTTAAGAGATTAGTCTCAGGAAGGTTAGTAGGTGAATCAGAGGGAGCATTGAAACTAGGTTTTCTGGTTTCTACCCAGTAGGATTTCCACTTCACCCCCTGGCATTTGAATTCTACTTAATCATTCAGTAATTGCACTCATGATTCATTCCCTATGACTTATGACGATATTGTCTTGTTCACTTTTAGTCATCAAAAGGTGAAATTCAAGATCTGACTCTGACATGTGGAATTACCTTCTCATGCAATGAAAGGCGTTTTAGCTTTTCTTTCTTTTTTAAAAATAAAATTCCAATTTTTTTTGAGATAGGGTCTTTCTCTGTCTCCTGAGCTAAAGTACAGTGGCATCATCATAGATCACTACAAAAATTCCAATTTTTTAATGGGAAAGCAATCCATACCCATTGTAAGACATCCAAATAATATGGAAGTTTATTAGCAAAAAGACACTTTTTCCAAGAAAAAACTGTTAAAATAAGTTTGCATACAGCCCAATCTTTTTTTCAATGAACTCTGAAGAACTGTTTAAATACTTACACCATAGGAAATTTCATTGTATTAAGTGATGGTTCCTTGGACACATTTAATATTGCAAATATTTCTTTACACAGAATCTATGATAATGCATAATGTTTTGAAAATGTGTTCTTAAAAGTTAGTTACCACTCTCACATCTTATTGTTAAATAAGTTCCAGATGGCATTAAGAATTAAATTAAAAAGTTATCCTATAAAAGAACTAGAAGAAAATACAGGTGGATAGTGTCTTCCCCTGGAGTGAATAAGGACTCTCCAATAATAAAGGCAAAGGAAAAATGATACAGGAAAAGATTGACAGATTTGATTTTGTAAAAATTAAACAGTTTTAGATGTCATAAGACACCATTAAAACAAATGGCAAACTGGGGGAAGTATTTGCAATATACATGAGAGATAAAGGGTTAAGATCTTTACCCTTAAAGTGTTATAACAAATCAGCAAGAAATAAGATAATTTAAAAACAGATATAGGTGGGCCCTCCCACCGCTATTGTGCGGGGGAAGATGTAGCAGCCTCTTCTCCGAACCACCCCTTTGCCTCCGGACTTCTCTGGGGCCAGCAGCCGCCTGAGCAGGGGCCAGGGGCCAGGGGCCGCGGGCTCAGCCGACGACCATGGGCTCCGTGTCCAACCAGCAGTTTGCAGGTGGCTGCGCCAAGGCGGCGGAGGAGGCGCCCGAGGAGGCGCCGGAGGACGCGGCCCGGGCTGCGGACGAGCCGCAGTTGCTCCATGGTGCCGGCATCTGTAAGTGGTTCAACGTGCGCATGGGGTTCGGCTTCCTGTCCATGACCGCCCGCGCCGGGGTCGCCCTCGACCCCCCTGTGGACGTCTTTGTGCACCAGAGTAAGCTGCACATGGAAGGCTTCCGGAGCCTGAAGGAGGGTGAGGCAGTTGAGTTCACCTTTAAGAAATCTGCCAAGGGCCTGGAATCTATCCGAGTCACTGGACCTGGTGGGGTGTTCTGTATCGGGAGTGAGAGGCGGCCAAAGGGGAAGAACATGCAGAAGCGCAGATCAAAAGGAGACAGGTGCTACAACTGTGGAGGTCTAGACCATCATGCTAAGGAATGCAAGCTGCCACCCCAGCCCAAGAAGTGCCACTTCTGCCAGAGCATCAGCCACATGGTAGCCTCGTGTCCACTGAAGGCCCAGCAGGCCCCTAGCGCACAGGGAAAGCCAGCCTACTTTCGGGAGGAAGAAGAAGAGATCCACAGCCCTGCCCTGCTCCCAGAGGCCCAGAATTGAGCCATAGTGGGTGGGGGCTATTCTTTTGCTATCAGGAAGTTTCAATGAGCAGCAGAGTGGAGAAAGTGGGGATAGGGTGGGTTGGGGGTGGTTGGCACTGCCATGTATCTCAGGCCGGGTTCATGGCATCACCCCTTCTTCCTTCTTGGTGGGGGGAAAGGGTGAGGCAAAGGAACCCTACCCATGCTCTATCCAAATGCAAGGGAGGACTTTATGGGGAAATCACCCTAGAACCTGAATGCTTTATCTGAGACTCCATCCCCAAATCTCTAGCTTTTGAAAGTGGCCTGGATAGGAAGTTGTTTTCCTTTTAAAGAAGGATATGTAATAATATAATGCCCATGCCAGAGTGAAACGATTAAGTACAAGACCGGACTAATGGACCCCACCCATAAGCCACTACATTCTGTGGGAGGGAATCTCAGGAGTAAGGCAGGGTTTTTTCCATATCTTGTATTCTTATACCCATTCTTAAGATAGGGTGCTGGGAACTGTCCCAAGTGATGGGTAGTGATGACAGGCAGAAAGGGTGGTTGAGGGAACAGCTGCAGACCTGCTGCTCCTAAGCTCACTCTCACCCCATTCTGGGCCAATGTGATTTTATTTATTTGCTCCCTTGGATAACTGCACCTTGGGTCCCACTTTCTCCAGGATGCCAACTGCACTAGCTGTGTGCGAATGACGTATCTTGTGCATTTTAACTTTTTTTTCTTAATATAAATATTCTGGTTTTGTATTTTTGTATATTTTAATCTAAGGCCCTCATTCCTGCACTGTGTTCTCAGGTACATGAGCAATCTCAGGGATAAGTTCGGCAGCATCTCCAGGTCTGCACAGCAGGAATGGTTTTTGTTGTTTTTATCACCATAGAGAGCAACTATTTGGAGTGCACAGCCTATTGAACTACCTCATTTTTGCCAATTAGAGCTGTTTTTTCTGCCATAGTATCTACTTGAAACCCCTTCCACCTTGAAAACGTTTCATGGGAGACTAGGTTCTAACTGGGTTGCCCCATGACTTGATCGCCTTCTACTGGAAGATTAGAAATTAGTCTAAACAGGAAAAGGTGCTGCAGAGAGGTTAGGAAAGGCGGGGCTAGGTGGAAGGCCCAGAGAGGAAGTCAAGGTTAGGTGAGGGTTGTCTAATCCTAGGGCACAGGACATGCTTTACATACTCGATCCATCCTTCACTGGGTTTGGCTAGACCTACTCATGCACAACAGCGTGTATGTGTGTTTTTGTAAAAACTGTGAGTTAGTAAGGATAAGTTTTAAGACCAATACCCCTGTACTCATCCTATGCTGTTGAGGGATGGATATATGAATTGAGGACTAAAATCCTTAACCTTTCAAATGTCTTAGGTTCCAGGGAGACCCATAAACGAGGGCCTTTTGTGGTGCCCTGAGCCAGTGTCCTGCCCTGCTGCAGTAGTCATTAATAGTGTCATGGTAGCTGAAGGAGCAAAAGGGGGTTTCGTTTACATGCTGTGAGATCACCGCAAACCTACCTCACTGTGTTGAAACGGGACAAATGCAATAGAATGCATTGGGTGGTGTGTGTCTGATCCTGGGTTCTTGTCTCCCCTAAATGCTGCCCCCCTCTAGTTATTGTATTTGTCTGGGCTTTGTAGGACTTTACTGAGTTGGTGATTGCTAGGTGGCCTAGTTTGTGTAAATATAATGTGTTGGTTTTCATGTTCTTTTGGGGTTTTATTGTTTACAAACTTCTTTTTGTATTGAGAGAAAAATAGCCAAAGCATCTTTGACAGAAGGTTCTGCACCAGGCAAAAGGATCTGAAACATTAGTGTGGGGAGGGCCTCTTCTTCAAGTGGGGATCTTGAACACCAACCTTTTTCTTTTGTGTTCCCCATGCCCTGTTTCCTATTTTCCACCAGATCTTCTGTCCTAAAAACTTGTCTCCTACCCTACCCTCTTTCCCATCCCCCCCAAAAGAAAACCTACACACCCACACACATAATGCATTTAATTCTTGGGATGCCTCCACAACTCTTCAATGATTTATGCAAAAATCCTGAAGAAGCTAGGAACCCTCCATCCCTTGTTCCCAACCTCTTAAGTCAATACCATTTCTTGATGGTGATTCATGCCAAACACTTGCAACAACTGCTGTATTTTGGATGGATCAAACCTACTTAATCTGTAATCTGAAAGTAGAGAGATGCAATTGGGGGCCTTCCATATAGAAAGTGAGGGCAGGAGACCAAGAAAGGGATTATGAATGTATATCCAAGTCACTCAGGAAATTTTATTATACAGGTGCAAGAAACTTATGTCAAAGTGGCCACAAGATTGTTTAATAGGAGACGGACGAATGTAACTCCATGTTTACTGCTAGAAACCAAAGCTTTGTGTGAAATCTTGAATTTATGGGGAGGGAGGGAGGGTAGGAAAGCCTGTACTTGTCTGTTCTTTTCCTGATCCCTTCCCCTTATTCCTGAACTGCAGGAGACTGAGCCCCCTTGGGCTTTGGTGACCCCATCCTGGGGTATGTTTATTTGATGGTTGATTTTGCTGTACTGGGTACTTCCTTTCCCATTTTCTAATCATTTTGTAGCACACATGCTGACTCTTTTCCCTTCCTTTCTACTTTCCCTGGGAAAATACAATGAATAAATAAAGACTTATTGGTACTGAAAAAAAAAAAAAAAAAAAAACAACCAGATATAACATGGAAACAACTCACAAAAGAAGAAATGCAAATAGCCAATAAGTAAAACCTCAGAAAATGTTCAGCTTCACTAGCAATCAGAGATAACAATTAAAATGAGATTCTATATTTTGCTAGTTTGATGCAAAGAGAAAAAAATTATACATTCAGTGCTGGGAAGGGTGTGGAAAAAGGGCAGTTTCCATTCACTAGTAGAATAACCATTTTAGAAGGCAATTTAGCAATTCACTTCAATAAGCGCGGAGAATCCGTTCTTAAAAGGAGGAGATTACAGGAGATTATAGCCGCACCTTTTTTCAGGAACGTAATATTGCACTTTTGCATTGCTGATTTGTAAAAATAATATCTCGAGTCATCTTCTAATTACGTATTTATTCTAGGCATATCAAAAAAGTTCTAGTTTATTCTTAAAATTAAAAAAAACACAGCAAGTTGACTTCAATAACTGGCTCCCCTCTCCACTCCCAAATGACCTGTCAAAAAGTTGAATGATACTTTTATTATTTTCTATTCAAAAAGCAATACTTATGTTTATTGTAGAAAAATTAGGAGATAAGGGAAAAAGAGAAAATGCCAAACTCTACCTCCAAGTACACCACTTAGAATGCTTCATTCCAATCATTTTGCCAGGATAAAGTGTAAGTATGTATTATACATGTTGTCAAATTAACCTCCAGAAAGGATCACTAAGGTATATGTCCACCTTCATATAATAGAAAATGACAAGTATTTCCCTTTGTCAACATTTTAAGAACATGGTTTAAAAATAGCCTCTTGTTTTAATTAGGATTTTTTCATGTACTCATTGGTTAGTTGTAGTTCAAAACATTAGCCTTTTTTGTCGAGTTGCATTTAAGCCAAGTATAATCCCAAGATTTTTGGAACTGTTTTTAGTTGGGCCTAGGCTGTTCTTGGAATTTCTATGGAAGAATAAATTACTATTTTATCTAGGGTTTGTCCTGCATGCAAATTGGAATAACTATAATTTATAGAGGTTACTCAAATCATTTCACTTTTGCATTTAAGACCACATTAAATATCTTTCCCTTTTTAAAAAAATCACCTTCTTAATGATATCTCCTTAAATGCTGTAGGGGACATAAAGATGAATGGTAATATAAAAACCATTTTTTAAATTGAGATAAAATTTACATAATATAAAATATACCATTTTAACCATCTTAAAGAATACAATTTAGGGGCTTTTAGAATATTTACAATGTTTTGCAACCATCACCACTATGTAATTCTAGAACATTTGCATTATCCCCACAAAGAAGCCTTGTACCCATTAACCAATCACTCCTCATTCCCTCTCCCTCTGTCCCCTGGCAACCAAATCTACTTTCTGTCTCTGTGGAGTTGCCTATTCTGGACATTTCATAAAAGTGAAATCATAGAATATGTGGTCTTTTGTGTCTTCCTTCTTTCTCTTAGTATACTGTTTTTAAGGTTCATCCATGCTGTAGCATGTCAGTACCTTACCCCTCTTTATGGCTAAATAATAATCTATTGTGTGGATATACCACATTCTGTTTAACCTGCATCAGTTGATGGACATTTGGGCTGTTTTCACTTTTTGGCTATTATGAATAATGTTGCTATGAACATTTATGTGCAAGTTCCTGTGTAAATGTATATTTTCAAATTTCTTGGATATATATATATATATATATATATATATATATATATATATATATATATATTTACACACACACTCAGAACCGTAATTGCTAGGTAATATGGTAACTCTATTTATAAGTTTTTGAGAGGTATATATTTAATAACATTCTTGAAGGCTTAATATGTATGTGGCACTTGGCTAAGTACTTGACTTACATTTTCTCATTGAATCCTCACAACTTTCTTCAGTAGGTGCAATTATACTGCCCATTTTATAGTGTTCAAAGATATTAAACAACTTGCTCAAGGGCATATAGGTATTTGGGATGGGTCCAGGATTTAAACTAACTCAGTCTGGCTCCAGAATCTGAGCTCTTTACTATTCTTATTGCCTTAATACTTTTATAGTCAGTCTCAAAAGGGCAGAGGGCAGCACTCATGTAAACAAAACAAAACAAACAAACAAAAAAAAACAAGGCAAAATGAACTAAGACATGTAAGAGCCATTGTAATGTGCTTAGAGAATTGCATGTGGTGTGTGGAATCAGGAAAGGCTTTCTAGAGGAGGGAGCATTTGAAGTGAACATCAGTTCATGGGAACAAATTCAAGAAGAGGAGCTGGGGTAAAGGCCAAGTAGGTGAAAGGACTATTAGGATTGGCAAGTCAGTTTCACCTCAAGTGCCAATTCCAGTTAATTGGTAGGGGCAGTTTGTAGCACTATGTGAGACATTGTATCCCAGCTCAGTGGGAAAGAGTGCGATGATTAATTAGCAATGTCTGCCATGGGCAGGGGAGGGGAGATATACTGTATTCATGATATGAATATTCACCACTGAATGATTATGACATGGAGATGAGAAATTATGGGTCATATTTTAAAAAACAATGACTGTATGATTTTGACTGGATCATAGAGTATGTGCAAGAAAGAGGAGGCTAAAATAAGATTAGAAATATGTGATGAGGTCATATTGCCAAGTGTCTTAAATGACAGACTAAAGAGTTTGTACTTGAGTCAGTAGGCAGTGGGGAGTCAGGGAAGATTTTTAAACAGAGAAATAGTGTCATAGGATACTGCTGTAAGAAGATTAATCTGGCAGTGGCGTACAGAATGAATTGACGTGGTGAAAGATGAGAGACAAGGAGACTATTTAGGGCAACGCTGAAAATTTTAGCGGGTGGTGATAAAGCGCTGTCAAACCAAGGAGCTACCATTTTCCCCATTAATTTGATAAAGATTAAAATGCAGGTATGAGGAAATGAATATCCAAATAATCTGCTGGTGATACATTGGTTCAACTTTTTTGGAGAGCAGTTCGGCAACACAGACACAGCCTTAAAAATGGTCCTTTCGTTTTAATCCAGTGTCTGGACATTTATGCCACAGAAATAATCCTAGATATGTGCAAAGATGTAGCTCTAAAAATGGTTCATTGCCTTGCTATTTTAAAAAAACAAATGCAGCCCAGATACTGGCTGTGCAGTTTCTCTTGTCACCAGCCAACCTGAATCAAGACTTGGCACTTACTTACATTCACCATAGAGAGCTCACTGCAGGAAAACCATTTAGTCAGCAATGTTGAATTTACTAAAGATTATGTAGGGGAGGTGGAAGACAGGCTTTAAAAAAAAATGGAAAAACCGCTCAGCTTGATGAATTCCCCATAGATGTTTCTTCTGTCTTCATAGTGCAAAACTGAGATCCATATCTCTGTGACTCTTTTCCACACAGCATTTGGTCCTGGTCCTCCTCCTCTTCTCTCTTTAACTGTACAGAGTCACTTTTTTCCACTTGACTTTGGGCATCAGAGTCTACTCTGAGCAGGCCTCTTTTTTAAAAAGCAAGTTTATTTTTAGAAAAAAATTGTTATAAATATTTGTGGATGATATAAAAATCACTGATGCGTCACACAAAATATTGGGAATACTTCTATGTTAATAAGGGGGGATTTGTTAAATAAATTTTGGAATAAATGATATAAAATAATTTTTTCAGCAAAGGACATAATGAAAAATGTGAAAGATAATTCACAAAAAGGAAGAAATATTTTCTAAATGGATAATTGATGAATAATTGGTATTCAGGATATATTAAAAAAAATCTCTAGCTAATCAATATGAAAAAGAAAAACCAATAAAAAATGATCATAGGAAAATTCACAATGGCCAATAAATATTTGACAACATGCTCAAGTGTTACATTAATCAGTTAAGTGTAAAATAAAACTATCACCTGATTGGAAGAAATGAAAAAAAAATTCATTTTCAAGGATATAGATCAATGGGAACTAAAAGTCACTCTTAGATGGAACAAAATTGGTAAAAATTACTCCAGAAAGCACGTTGGCATTATTGCAAATTTGAAGATGCCCATACCTTACCATTGAGCAATTCTATTACTGGGGCACTCTCACCTCCATGCAACAGGGGTTAGGTGGAAGAATATTCTTGGCAGTGATGTTTGCAATAACAAAAAAATCATATCAACCATCAACAGAAACAATGGATAAATATATTTTGGTATGTTCATCTAATGGCATGCACTATAGCATTGAAAATAAATACATTAAGGCAGCATGCATCAACATATAATATAACAATTCTTCACGAAATGTTGAGTGAAGAAAGAAAACCGTAGGAACATATTTATGTTTATGCCACTTATGTAAAGTTTGAAAGCATGCACAAAACTAAACAACGTATTGATTAGGGATGTACTCACAAGTAGTAAAACTAAAAGAAAAAGCAAAGAAATAATAGAAAAGAAAGAAATGACAGGAGAGTAATTAGTTACTTCTAAGCATGGGAGAGAAGATGTAATCAGGGAAAGATAAAGAAGAGGCCTTAGTGGTATGTTTTATTTCCTAAAATGGGTGGTGGGTACAACCAGGTACACACACAAGAGTGTGTGTGTGTGTATACTTCACAATACTGTTCATATATAAAGTAGTAAAATAAAATCTCAGAGTTGTTTTAATGAAGAATGGTGGAAGAGTAATGAATTAAGTGGGAACTGGGTTTGTACAGGAGTCTAAAATGGAGCTTGGTGTGGTGGTATATGTCTATAGTCTCAGCTACTCAGCAGCCTGAAGCAGGAGGATCCCTTGAGTTCAGGAGTTTGAGACCAGCCTGGACAACATATTGAGGTCCCATGTTAAAAATAAATAAATAAAATAAAATAAAATGCAGAAAGGGGGAATTAAAGAAAGACTTGACTTCACAATTTTGCTCAAGGTTTGCTGTTTCCAAGATCATGGTTCTATTTCTTCCCACCTGAACCTCACAAAAAGAAAATCAGGAAAAGTTACATATTTTCTTCTACTATTCTGCATAAGGGATTACTACCTTTCAGAGCATGAGAACCAAAAGCATGAAAAGTCTAATAAAGGAATTTCCTTTTTTCCACCTTTAAAGGGCTTGATGAATTTGAAAGAGGACTGGTTTAACAGTCAGAAACTTAAGTTTCTAGTTTTGCTCTGTCCTTAATTGTGTGACCTTGGGTAAATAATTTAGCCTAACTGAACCTCAGTTTCCTAACAAGATGATTACTAAGTCTCAGCTTTAAGTTCAGTTATTGTATGAGTTAGAGAGTCTCTCAACCAAAAAGAAAGTGGGCATGTACATCCATCATTTTAATAAAGATATATTCTATTAATTTGGAAAAGCTGAAGACAGTATTAATTTTCCTCCCACAGTCTTAATGAAGAAATAAAGAAACTAATTTTCCATTACCATTCAAGGGGCAATCCACTCCTTCACAGATTGTGAAATTAATGTAACAGATCCAACCAACTGAACAATCTATGCATCTTTCTTCTTTCCAATTCCAAGCCTTGGAACTGTATTTTATATAAACAAAGTTTTAAAAGTTAACTAAAAATTAATGCAGTTTTAAAACTTAAGTTTATATATAATCTAATGAACTTAGAGGAAAATATTTGCAGTTTCTAGTATCTTTGAGTTAGTAACATTCATTATTAACTATGTCTGAAGCACAGCAGATATTGTGATCTTTACTAATTATAATTTCCGTAATTAAAATAACTTGTATCCATAATGTGTTCTTTTCCTGAGGTGTTCAGTGTAGTTAGCAGATATTAAATCATTTATCTTATACATCATATCAACAAAGCCAGTAGGAACAAGTATTGTTCTCATTATTTAAAGAAGATTAAAAATCAAGGATTAGGTCATGATCACATAGTAATTTTTTGTCATGAACATTAAGACTGGAACTACAGAAATATATATATTCCTCCCCCATCTGCCTTCCTTCCTTCCCTGTTGTGTGCAACTCTAGTGGGACGCGGGGCCTGCCTTCCACTAATGAAACCAAAGAGGGGTAATCTTCCTCTCCCTGCCTTGTGGCAGCCAGGGTAAGGGCACTTTACCTAGGCTCCAAGATTTGGACACTCCAGTCCAGGGAGTGACACCCATCTGCAGTCAGTAGTGTCCTGTGGTGTGACACCATTTCCCCTCCTGCTGCCCCCTAGTGTCCTAGTCAGACTCTTCTTTTGGTATTACCTGGATTGTGGCTTTTGCTACCTTGATTTCTGCCATTTTCTGAATTTCTTCCTTCAGGTTACTCATTGATTTCGTGAGCTCCCAATAACCTTCCAGTAAATTCCTGTTTTGCTTATGTTAGCCAGAGATGATTTCAATTGCTTGCACCCGAGAATATAGATTGCCTTAATCTTTCTTTTGTTGGAAGGCACCTTTTTTTTTTGTTGCCCCAGCTAGCGTGAGTGCTGTGGTGTCAGCCTAGCTCACAGCAACCTCAAACTCCTGGGCTCAAGCAATTCTCCTGCCTCAGCCTCCTGAGTACTTGGGACTACAGGTGCAAGCCACCACCCCCGGCTAATTTTTTGTTTCTATTTTTAGTTGACTGGCTATTTTTTTTTTTTTCTATTTTTAGTAGAGACGGGTCTCGCTCTTGCTCAGGCTGGTTTTGAACTCCTGACCTCCAGCGATTTACTGTCTCAGCTACACTGTTTTATTTCACTTTTAATTTAAAGGAGTCTCAATACTGATAAAGATGGACTAATAGGGAAAAGATTCAACCGTCTTTCTTTTTTTTTTTTTTTTTTTTTTTTTTTTTTTTTTTTGAGACAGAGTCTCACTTTGTTGCCCAGGCTAGTGTGAGTGCCGTGGCGTCAGCCTAGCTCACAGCAACCTCAAACTCCTGGGCTCGAGCGATCCTTCTGTCTCAGCCTCCCGAGTAGCTGGGACTACAGGCATGCGCCACCATGCCCGGCTAATTTTTTTTATATATATCAGTTGGCCAATTAGTTTCTTTCTATTTATAGTAGAGACGGGGTCTCGCTCTTGCTCAGGCTGGTTTTGAACTCCTGACCTTGAGCAATCCACCCGCCTCGGCCTCCCAGAGAGCTAGGATTACAGGCGTGAGCCACCGCGCCTGGCCTACAACCGTCTTTCTTAAATAACTTAGAAAACCAGAAAGCAACAACAATAAAAATTTAAATTCATTGGACAGAAGGGAGTGAATAACCATTATTCTTGAAAGAAGAGAAACAAACAAGATGAATTCTACAATTACAGCAATCTACTTCATGGAGGCAGTTTTCCAGCCACAGCACAAGTAGAAAACCAAATAGAAAGTCTAAGAATCTTGCTAAGTTGATGAGATTGAGTTGGAATTTGGGAAGGCCAACATGGCTAGAGTTTGTGGAGAGAGGCAAAGATGTGCTGAAAGGCAGCTTTTGTATGTTACTTTCTCTTTTAGGAATTCTTATTAAACATGTTTTTCTTCCATGCATTTATTCCTATCCTCGTATTTTTCTTCCCTTTATCCTTTATCTCTTTAATTTGGTTAAATTTGCCTCCTGATTTACTAATTCTACTTCCCACTTTGTTGTACACTGACTTCAATGTAATTTTAATTTTGGTAATCATGTTTTGACTTCAATCTTTTCTGTTCTCAAATTGTTTCATTTTTATGAATGCTTATTTTGCTCTCATAAATGCAATTTGCTCTTTGATCTTATTAAAAAGTATCAGAAAATTTTCTAAACTTTTCTCATGTTTTTTGTAGTGAATTTATTTTAGAGGGAGCCATTCCTCTGATTATTCTAGGTTGAGGTGGGCAAGCTAAAGCTGCCTATTTTTGTAATGTGAACTAAAATAAAATCTTAAGCCCTCTACCTACCTGACTGAATGGACCACCTGTTGGCCAAGGGGACCCCCCCCCAAAAAAAAAAACTTTAAGGCTGAGTTGCCAGCCATGAGGAGAAGACAGGTCAGACATACCTAGTTATTCCCTGTCCCTTTTGGAGTTGTTCTTTTTAATAGGATGATATAAAATCCTTAACAAGCCTAAGGCCATGTAAGACAAAGGTTACACCACACCTGCAGGTCATCAATTTACTTAACAGATCACTTGAGTCTCGGTATATGTCCAGTGGTTTGTCTCTGATTAAAGACTTCCTTATCTTAACTTAAAACATTCCAAGTCTTTAGACAAAGCTTCATTTCTTTAACCAACTAACTACAAATCAAATCTGAAATCCCCCGCTTAGTAATGTCCTGCCTTTTGGGGCCAAACCAATGTATGCCTTGCATGTATTGATTTATGACTTTACATGTAATGCCTGTCTACCTCAAATGTATAAAACCAAATTGTAACCCAACCACAGCGGACCACTTGCTCAAGGTTTCTTGGGTGTGGATCTCTGGGCCATGGTCACACATATTTGGCTCAGAACAAACCTCTTTAAATTATTTTGCAGAGTTTGGGTTATTTTCCTTTGACAGTAATAAAGTTTTATTAGAATGCAGCCACACCCATTCATTTGCATAGTATCTATGGCTGCTTTTGCACTATAAAGCTGCAATAGTTGCTTCCTTGTTACAATGTAGGACAAAGTTGTGACAGAGTCTATATGGCTTGCAAAACCAAAATATTCACTACCTGGCTTTTCCAGAGAAAGTTTCTTGGCTCCTTTTCTAGGAGGTTTCTTACTTTTGAATTTCAGAATGTTTTCATAGGTTCAGAGATATTTTTAAAGTTTGCATATCAGCAGTTATCAATAAGGGCTTAGTACTCCAGATTCAAATGGGGGCTTTTTCAAATTTGCCTACCAAATGAGAATTCTCAACTGTGCCAACCTTCTTTCTCACACAACCCTGTTTTCACTGTTCATACTGTCCAGAAAATTTCCTGACCATTCAGCCTTTATGGCCAGCTCTGTGATTTGGACCCAGAGAGGCTAACTACCTGGAAAAAGTGTACTTGGAAGATGAGCTTTTATCTCCTTGCTTTTTCCTGCTTCTCATCTATGTTAACACAAACCAACAGGAATCAAAGTATTATTTTAAGAGGTTTTGGCTTGACATAAACAACAATCAATAATGGAAATAAATTTGCATTTTTAACCTCCTTGAACTGATTTCCTGTTTACAGCATAGGTTATAAAAAATACAATGTGAGTTAAACACACTTATTGTCTTGGGTCAAATTAGTTTACCACTTTATAACAAGAAAAGAAGACTTTCCAAAAATGGATCTTAGATCCCGTGAAGGCCACAATATAAACTGCAGATTTGGGATTTGTTATAGAGTATCTGACATTGGGAAAAGTATTTAAATTCTCTGGGCTTTTAACTGTCAGAAGTTGTAGTTTGAGTTGAGAATTGTATTTCCTTCTGGCTCTCAAATTCTTTGATATTATTCCCAGTGCAGTCCGGAGCCTGTCCCTGCTCAGCTCCAGTGAGTCTCCACAGCGGTGGATTTGTTGGCTCAGAGGGCTGCTCAGGAGCAGGGGGAAAGGGCATAAAGATGTAGAAATTGACTGAAAAACAATGCCATAGTTTTCCCTCAGACTCTTCTAGGTCTATCTCATTATGTTTTGTGAAATTGTTAATTGACCTTACATGGGTGTTTCAAGTCACATTTGGCCAGAATATGAATTTGTATGTTAGATAAATCTGATCTGAAGAATTTCTTCATAAAATTACCTCAAGTTAGTTTTGTGTTTTTTAAAAAATTTTTATTTATTTATTTTTATTTCAGCATATTACGGGGGTGCAAATGTTTAGGTTATGTGTATTGCCCTTGCCCCACCTGACTTAGAGCTTCAAGCATGTCCATCCCCCACATGGTGTACATTGCACCCATTATGTGTTTTTTGAGACAGAGTCTCACTTTGTTGCCCAGGCTAGAGTGAGTGCCGTGGCGTCAGCCTAGCTCACAGCAACTTCAAACTCCTGGACTCAAGCAATCCTACTGCCTCAGCCTCCCAAGTAGCTGGGACTACAGGCATGCGCCACCATGCCTGGCTAATTTTTTCTATATATATTAGTTGTCCAATTAATTTCTATTTATAGTAGAGACAGGGTCTCTCTCTTGCTCAGGCTGGTTTCGAACTCCTGACCTCAAGCAATCCACTCACCTTGGCCTCCCAGAGTGCTAGGATTACAGGTGTGAGCCATTATGTGTTTATATACCCATCCCTTCTGCCCCCCCATCTGCCAGACACCTGATGAATGTTACTACTATAGATGCACTTAAGCATTGATCAGTTAATACCAATTTGATGGTGAGTATATGTGGTGCTTGTTTTTCCGGTTTTGTATTTTATACTTTTGTTTAACTTAGATCCGCATTTTGGGTACAGTTTCTTACACTTGATTTGACTCACTGAACTATATAAATAAAGGGGCCCAACAAACATTTTAGTATATTTTACAGCAGTGTAAGTTTTAAGAGCTCTTTTATCCTTTTTCTACTTATATGGAATGACTATTAATGTCACAGGGATTTACTACAATTGAAGTGAAGGGAGCCTGTGCCCTTGAGAAGTTTGTAGGCAGTCTGTAGTATATAAATGATATTACCTGTTTATGAACATCAGATAAAAGTTCAAATAGCATTAACATGAAAAGCATAAAATAAGATGTTAGAGACGTCTATATTAGCAATTGAAGAGAATTTAAAGGGAAATTGAATTATTCATAATTATCTGGGCAACTGCTTCAGTTTTTCACTTTAAAGTTGGGAGAATATTGGGAGAAACTCACTACTCAGGGTGAGTAATGGAAGTACCTTCTTTGAGCTATAAGGTTCTGTATGTTTGAGTTAGTGTATCAAAGATTGCAAGGATAGAACTACTTTCTGATTCTTTTCTCTGTTCTCATAAGGTGGTTTTTATCTGTTTCCACTCCTTTATTCTGTAGTTTGAGTCAGGGAAAAATGGGCAAGTGTCTTATCTATTTTCTATAACTAATTTTGGAGAAGGAAGGTGGTGGAGGTTTGGTAGAAGATAATATTTATTACATACTTTAGCATAAGTGGAGGCTGTTCTTAATCTCAATGTAGAATATTCTTACTTTATATATCAAAGGCACTCAAACAGGCAGGGCTTAAGTAAACCTTTATTTTGAGGTTATAGACTAAATCTTTAACCACAGTATGGAAGAAAGAAGGAAGAGAGTATGGAAAGCTCAGGGTAACCCATCCACTATTTTTGGAAGAATTCTTGACCGATTGAACAGACAAATAGTTCAGCATTTGAAACCATAAGCAGAAGGTAGGGTCAGTTAGCTGTTAATGTGAAAATGGAGTTAATTTTAATTCTCTGACCCTCCCTGTGATTATAAGCAGTTCTAGTTAGTAGAGAAAACTCTTGACCATGAAAAGTTACTAGAAATGATATCTTCAATTTGACAAGAATACCAGGTTTAACAAATTACCCACAAAATAGTTACATACTGGACATTAGGTCATACTTCAATTAAAGAGAGCCAGAAGGCAGGGCTTGGTGGCTCACGCCTGTAATCCTAGCACTCTGGGAGGCAGAGGCGGGCGGATTGCTCAAGGTCAGGAGTTCGAAACCAGCCTGAGCAGGAGCGAGACTCCTGTCTCTACTATAAATAGAAAGAAATTAATTGGCAAACTAATAGATATAGAAAAAATTAGCCAGGCATGGCGGCGCATGCCTATAGTCCCAGCTACTCAGGAGGCTGAGGCAGGAGGATTGCTTGAGGAGTTTGAGGTTGCTGTGAGCTAGGCTGACGCCACGGCACTCACTCTAGCCTGGACAACAAAGCGAGACTCTGTCTCAAAAAAAAAAAAGGGAGAGCCAGACATGATTAACAGTATAATGTTCAAATATAAAGAAAAATCTATAGCATTATGTCACATTATACTATCTAGGGTAATCAATTAATGCATTTCAGGCATGGCAACACAGGATAGCCATAATTTGGTGGTGACATAAAAGGTTCAATGTCTAGTCCTTAAGTTAAAGATATAAAATTCAATTTTATTTGTTCTCTTATGGAATTGATTTGACTAAAGAATTGAATTATGTGAACTAAATTGATAAATGATTTATTCAATAAGAAGTTCATGCCATTTAGTATATTAATCTATTGGTGAAGATAAACTAGGATCAAAAGTTGTTACAGTAAAGGTAAATAGAGTGTCAGGAAAAAAGGGATGATCTGAAGCCACGATAGCCAGATATAAGAGTTCTCTTCCATAGCAAAATTATTAGTGAGTGGTCCACAAACTTTGGTGTAACAATCACCAGGAGTTGCTTGTTAGAACAATTTTTAAATTATAAAGCCCAACAACATTTTGTTAGGAAGAATTCTGTATAAAGTATATGTAAGCCCATCGATTGCTCATTGATGCTTGTAACTTGCTTTTATATTTTGGTACACAGCTTTTTCATTGATCATCTATCATTTCTTTACAGAAGTGTACAATCTTAGCATGATGGTGTCATGTCATACCAACCGATATTCTCACAATTGGTGATACTAATGAAGACTCTGAGAGATAACAATATAGTGACAAAATTTTTGATTCACTAAATAAGATTAAATTACGGTTGGTATGTTTTGATATTAAGCACATTTTGCTGTGTTTGAAAATTGGTCATACATTTAAGATATTAGTAACATTTTATAAACAGAATTTTGAGTTAATTAGACATTCCATATAGTAATCATTCCAGAGAAAAAGACAGAGAACATAAATGTTAACACAGTAGGCAATCATCTATAAAGTGTGATATTGGGAAGGTCTGCCTGGTAGAAAGTATCTTTTCTCTTAGGATGTTATTGTGACTGAAATTTGGCTATCAGATATATTGGTTTACATACTATTAGATATTGAGCATGACTATGTATCCAGTGCTTTATACTCATTATCTCAAATGACTTTCATAAAAATCCAATAAGGTATGTAATGTTATTATCTCTGCTTTAAAGATGATTAATTTAAGGCCCTCTTCTCTATACTGTCTTGCTAAGTGATCTAATCTATTCCCATGGATTCAACACTATCTTTATGCTGCTCACTTGCAAATTTATATCTCCAGCTGAGACCCTTCTGTGAGCTTCGAACTCACATTTTCAATTGCCTTTTTGACTTTTCCAAGTGGCTGTACCATAGAGACCTTAAACTTAATATTTGCAAAAACAGAACCATTGATTTTTGTAGCAGATGCTATTGGTTGCTTATTCAACTCCATTTTCCCTTTCTTTCTTATTGGCAGAGTCACAATATTGTTAGGTTTTCCATACCCCTCCCCACCACATGGCTTGGGGAAGATGACTCTGTCCTCAGGTCCAGGGGTAAATCTTGGTTATCTCATTCCTTTTGTCAGTGATTGGTTTAAGATAGGAACGTGAGTGAGTTTCAGCCAATGAGATATGAGGGGATTCTGCTGGGACATTTCTGGAAATGATTTTTCTTCCTTCTAAGTAGTCATTACACAATATAGTCTTTTTTTTCCTTTTTATATTGTTGTACATGGACGTACTACTCAACTGAAAGCAATCTTGCTACCAATATGAGAATGGAGCCACCATTGGAGGAGGGCAAAACAAGAAGAATTACTGAGAAATAGAGCAAATAATTTAACAAACCACATCTGGAGCCCTCCATCGCTTGACTTATCTGAAATAATAACTTTCTTTATTATTTAACTCAATTTAAGTTGAATATTTCTGTTACTTGCAGCCAAAGGCATCCTGATAATAATTTCCACCCCATACACTGTTGACATTTCTTTCTTCTCCATTTTACACCATCTACCCAGTTGCTCAAGCAAGAGCCCTAGAACTCATTATTTCACTTTTCTTCTCTGATTTTGTTCAAACTCCATCAGTAAGTCCTAAAACTTGGAGGAAAGGAGGAAGAGAGAGGGAAAGAAAAGTATACTATTACTCTGATGTTTCTATCTTAACTAACTAGGAGAATGATGCTATTAACATAAGTAAAGGAGTACAGTAACATAAGTAAAGGAGTACAGAAAAGTAGTTAGTTGAGGGGGCCAAAAAGATTAATTTTATAAACTTGTTGAGTTTGTCTTATTGTGTTTTTTTAATTATTATTATTATTATTATTTTTTGAGACAGAGTCTCGCTTTGTTGCCCAGGCTAGAGTGAGTGCCGTGGCGTCAGCCTAGCTCACAGCAACCTCAAATTCCTGGGCTCAAGCAATCCTACTGCCTCAGCCTTCTGAGTAGCTGGGACTACAGGCATGCACCACCATGCCCGAGTAATTTTTTCTATGTATATTAGTTGGCCAATTAATTTCTTTCTATTTATAGTAGAGATGGGGTCTCGCTCTTGCTCAGGCTGGTTTTGAACTCCTGACCTTGAGCAATCCTCCCACTTCAGCCTCCCAGAGTGCTAGGATTACAGGCATAATCCTGTTTTTCATTAAGTTTTGAATTAGAAGTTCAGAAAAGCCTAGTCTATTAGAAAAAACAAAAGTCTTAGGAAGAATATGCTTAATCCCAATTTTCTAATAAGAATAACTTTTTATTTTTTTCCCATGTAGACTATATCTAAAATAAGGTTAAATAAAATCAATAAATCATAAATTTGTAATAAAAATCTCTCCCATAGTATATGTAGTACATCTTCTAGATAATGATTTACAGTTGGTTAATCTATCATCCTGATTTTTTTTTTTTTTGAGACAGAGTCTTGCTCTGTTGCCCTGGCTAGAGTGCCATGGTGTCAGCCTAACTCACAGCAACCTCAAACTCCAGGGCTTAAGTGATCCTTCTGCCTCAGACTCCTGAGTAGCTGGGATTACAGGCATGTGCCACCATGCCAGGCTAATTTTATTATTGTATATATTTTTAGTTGGCCAATTAATTTCTTTCTATTTTTAGTAGAGATGGGGTTTTGCTCTTGCTCAGGCTGGTTTCGAACTCCTGGCCTTGAGCAATCCACCCGCCTCGGCCTCCCAGAGTGCTAGGATTACAGGCGTGAGCCACCACACCTGGCTTTATCATCCTGATATTAACACCTAAAACTCAATAGCTAATTGACATGTTACAATATTATATACCAAGTGATAAGCCAGAGTGAAAACCCAATATAACTAAGAGTGGGATTGGAGTGTTCATAACACAAGGAAATGATAAGTGCTTGATGTAATGGATACCCCAATTACCCTGATTTGATCATTACACATTGTATGCCTGTGTCAAAACATCACACATACCCCATAAATATATGTACCTTTTATATACCCATGATAATTAAACATTTCAAAAGAAAAAGAATCTTACCTTCTGTAGATGGGGTTCTACACTGGGTCAAGGTTTTTTGGTGATAAGCAACAGAAATTAACTCTGGCTACTATAGAAGAAAAAAACATATTAGAAAGATTAATTGCTAGCTCATAGAATCAGACCGTGGTGAGCAGGAAGGAGCCAAGAATGCAAGGCACAGCAAGAGCTAGTCTCTGTCATAGTGAGAGTCTTCCTACGGCACCGTGTTAAAGCATTGAGATGGTTGAACAGAGCTGCTGCTGCTGGCCCTGGTGCTCCTCTACACTCACATCCACCCCATTGGCCCTTCAACTCCTCCACAGCCACCTCCAATAATCTCTGATCCTCCTACACCAGTAGTCAGCATTTTAGAGGGATCATCTAATTGAGCCTCATTCACACGCCCTCACCTCAGTTGCCAGGGAGCTGGCAAGGGAAACAGCTTTTTTCCTTTAGGTTCCAAAGTGAGAGAAAACGGATTGCTTTCTATTTTTTTCTGGGATACTGCAACACTGGGAAGGAAAAATGACAACTATATAAATCTTAACTTATGAAGAAGAGAAAAACAGGGAAGTAATTGAAGTGTGTGATTTCTGAATTTATCAGTCCTATGTGAAACATAGTGTGAAAAAAATTGATAACCATTATCTATAATTTCCCATGATGTCATTAGATGTTATATACATAAACATACTCTTGTGGATTACCCTTTCTTCCTGAGGGAATGCTATTGAGACATTCCTAGTTTCTTTTGTTGATTTGTTTAATTTATAGAATATTCTCCTTACTAAAATAATTCAATCAAGTCATTTGTTATAATAGTTAAAATGTTTCAAGTGAGGGCCACCAGGAGAATAATATGCAGCTTCAAGGAAAATGTAAAGTCTTTCTTTTTGTCAGGATGTCACAGCCAAAGAAAAGATCAATTCTATCCAGACTTCTTGGATAAGGATTACGTCCTGAGTTATGTGGCTCATTGCTTCAAATCTTTTCCTTTGCTTTGTTTGATGTGATGGTTAATTTTATGTGTCAACTTGGCTAGGCTATAATTCGTAGATGTTTGGTCAAACATCAGTCTGGATGTTGCTTTTTTTTTTAGATGTGATTAACATTTAATCCAGTAGACTTTGAGTGAAACAAATTGCACTCTATAATACGGATGGGCTTTGTCTAATCAGTTGAAGCCCTTAATTTAAGGGCTTACGAGACAAATACTGAGATCCCCCAAGGAAGAAGAAATTCCACTTCCAGACTGCCTTCAGACTCAAGCTGTAGCATTAGCTCTTCTCTGTGTCTCCAGCCTGTTGTCTTAGCCTACCGATTTGGGACTTGCCAGCCCCCACAACTGCATGAGCTAATTCCTTAACATAAATCTCTTTCTGCATCTATATGTACACATCCTATTAGTTCTGTTTGTTTGGAGAACCCTTACTAGTACAGTTGGGAAGTCTTGACTTGCCATGATTTTTCTAATAGGCTAAGCTTACTAGAGTGGGAGCTTACAAGGATTAAATAGAACTGTCTGACATTGCTGTCTCCAATATAGTTGCCACTAGCCACATGTGGGTTATTGAACACTTAAAATATGGCTATGCCATATGTTGAAATGACAATATTTTGATATACTAGGTTAAATAAAATAGATTATAAATATTAAAACACAAAGAAAACCCAATATATCCAGCAAATTTTGGAGAGATTTCTACTACAATTTGTGGTGCTATCAATGATTATATGAACTTTTTGAGTGACATGGAACTTTGACTATAAGTATTTAGCCATAAATATTTGCTAAATGAATATTATGTGCTGAACACTCTGCTGAGGTTGCAGATACAAAGATGAATATGATACATTCCTTGCTTACAAGCATGGAAACAAATAACTATGATGAAATGTGATAAGTGCTGCATCTATAACAAATTATGAGCACTTGTTTTCACCACAGCATTTAAGTGGGCTGTAAAACCCTGTTCATTTACTTTGTGCATATAACATTATTTTTTGATATAGATATATCTCTTGTTATTCTCCTAGGGAGTCATTGTGCTTATTCACAACAAATTCTAACTACCTCCAGGCTTATTAGTCCAGGATAGGAAAACTATGATTCTAGAGAACTTAGTTTGGGAGATATGTAAATATGCTCACTCCCTTTACTACATCAGGTAAAAATGACATATTTTCACTCACTGACAATTATAGTTAGGACTGGATTAAGACATTCTGAGGCCTTAATCTATGTTAAATGTAAAAATAATTCCCAATGATAACCAAGATTCACATTCTATTCACTAAAAATGAACACAGACTTTATAGTGAAAGAAGATTTTAATTTGCATATATGTAAAATTACATTAGATTAATTGAGAAACTAAAATGGGGAGAGAGAATAAAACAGGAAAGAGGGAGGGTGCAGAAGAAAGAGGAAGAACTTACCATCAGCTTGGCTTGGATTTAGATACCTGAGCAGCCACCTAAAATATCTTTGCCCATTCATTCATTCAATTAATACTTATTGAATTCCTAAAAATAATAATGACAATAATAATAACAGCCAATACTTACTGAATGCTTACTATCTGCCAAGCACAGTGCTATGCACTTTATGTATGTTATCTACCATGTTTGTATTTCAGAGGTAGGTATGGAGTACTTTGAATATTCCTTATCCAAAATTCTTGGGACAAGGACTGTGTCAGATTTTGGATTTTTCTGGAGGCAGTTTGAAATATTTACACATACATAATGAGATATTTTGGGAATGGAACCCATGCCTAACACAAAATTGATTTATGTTTCATATAGACCTTTTAAACATAGACTGAAGGTACTTCTAGATAATATTTTAAATAATTTTGTGCATGAAACAAAGTTTTGGCTGCAACCTGTCACATGAGATCAAATGTGGAATTTTTTACTTGTAGCATCATCTTGCTGTACAAAAAGTTTCAAATTTTGGAGCACTTTGGATTAGGAATGCTCATCCTATATCATTTTTTCTTTTTTTTTTTTTTTTTTTTGAGACAGAGTCTTGCTCTGTTGCTAGGGCTAGAGTGCCGTGGCGTCAGCCTAGCTCACAGCAACCTCAAACTCCTGGGCTCAAGCGATCTTCCTGCCTCAGCCTCCTGGGTAGCTGGGACTACAGGAACATGCCACAGCACCCAGCTAATTTTTTCTATTTTTAGTAGAGACAGGGTGTCTCACTCTTGCTCAGGCTGATCTCAAACTTCTGAGCTCAAGTGGTCCACCTGCCTGGGTCTCCCAGAGTGCTAGGATTATAGGCGTGAGCTGCCATTCCTAGCCTTCATCCAATATGATTATTTCCATCTTACCAATGTGGATTTTGAGGCACAGAGAGGTCAAATGCCTTGCCCAGAGTTACGATCTAGTAAATAGCAGAGTCTGGATTTGTACCAAGCCATTTGCTCTTAACTAGTATGCTATGTGTCATCCCCTGTACTAACCTTAGGGGATTTAAAAATAAATTTGACAAAGTCCCTGTCCTCAAGGAGTTCACAGTCTATTAGGAGAGAGTAATTATATACAAATAATTGCAGTGCAGTACGATAAATACTTCAATAAAGATATGTAGAGTATAGTGATTGCACCAAGCAGGGAACGATTAATTCTATTTAGATGGGAGCGGAGAGTTAATGAAATTTCAGAGAGGACATCTGTGAACTGGAATTTAAAGGATGAGGAGGTGTTTTTAGGCAGGCCTAATGACAGTAAAGAACATTCCAGATAGAAGGAGCAGCATGTACAAAGGCTAAGGGAACTGTGGGTTAGTGTGGAGGGAGGGTGAGAAAAGGACTACAAGGATATGCCAGGCAAGTGGAAGAAGATGCATGGAATTCTAAACATTTTTAGTATGTTTATTTTTTTGATAAGGCATGTCTCCATTAGCTACTTATTCAAAGAAAAACAGCCAATCCACTAAATAAAATTCACTATAAAAATATAACAACTTTTATAAAAATTTTAAACATTGAAAGATTTAACCATTATTTTCACTTTTGGGATATCACTTTCAGGTCATGGTACATGTGAAAATTTTGAAAAACATAATTTCCATTTTATTATCTTGTATTAAAAAATAGATTTTAGGGTCAAGTGGTGGCTCAGGCCTGTAATCCTAGCACTTTGGGAGGCCTAGGCAGGAGGATCACTTGAGGTCAGGAGTTGGAGGTTGCAGTGAGCTATAATCACACCGTTGCACTCTAGCTGGGGCAACAGAGCGAGACTCTGTCACAAAACAAAACAACAAACATTTTAATTATGTTTGCATAGATAGATCAGGCAGTTTCCATCCAGCTACTAGAATAAAAATTCTGGAGTTCAGAGAGGAAAAAACAAATTAGGCAACATGCCTTACCGAATGAAGTCTTTAGGCTTCTATCTGTGGGGTATACATTATGTAAGTAAGCATTGTGAGAAAAACCTTTACTTGGGGAGAGATGTCTCGCTTAAAATGTATCCTCATTTAGGCTCTCTGAGTTTCACAGGCCCTTCTATAAAGAATCCTGGGCTGGGGGCAGGTGGGTGGAGTAAAGCTTTCCTTTGGGGTTTTCCCCCTTTAGATGTCAGGCTCATCCTTGCTCCTTTTCCCAACATGGTTGACTTAAAACCACAAATTCCATCACTGACAGATATAGGCAGTAGGTATCATTGTTTCTAGTATGAGTCCATTAAGCTAAAATGGTAATCTTATGATAAATAAAAATTCTATGTAATAACAATGTTATGACTATAATAAAAAGGGGTTTGTTCCCTCACAATTTTTCCATTATTTCTGGGGTAATCTTTAAAGTATCATTTTAGTGCATTATAATTTACTCAATCATGCTTTTATTTTGATATTAATTATTTCCATTTTCATTCTATTATAGATAATGTTGTAATAAATATCTTTGTTTATATGGCTTTTTTCTCATGTTATTTCCTTAGGATGAATTCCCAGGAATAAGGGAAAAAATAGCATTTTTATAGCTCTTCTTGTGTTTTACCGTATTGCTTTCCAAAAAGGTTGTACCATTGATAAAGTCATTAAAAGTATGTGTGACCACTTTAATCACCTCTTCACCAGCCTTAGGTATTATGATTTAACAAAAAATTTGCTAATAAGAATTAAAAACTACCTCAAGTTTATTTTGATTTGTCATTCTTTGAGGAACTACTAGGATGGTCATTTCATGGGTTCTCTCATTGCATGTAAAAGAAAATTTTCAAATATGGCTTAAGGAAAGTCTACATAGTTATAACTGGAAAGTATAAAGCTTTAGACTTTATTACGTTTTGTTAAATACTTTAACAATTAAAAAAATCCTATGTGTTTAAATGACCAGTTACCTCATTCTAAAGTTTCCTCCAATCTTTCTCAGAATTCAAACATATATTTATAGTTTTAATTAGTGTACCTATTGTTAGGTCCTGTCTTTTTCATTTGAGATTACTCACATTTTAATGCATTGAAATAGTATACTTATTTTTAAAGGTTATAAAGAGTTTGAATTTATTGGTATATAATATAGTTTTTCAAATGTAAAAACTATTTCAGAATAGTTATTTTAAAAATTTCACTATTCTAAATAGTAGTGCTATAAACACCTTTGTATACTGTTTTTCCTTTTCCTGTTTCCATTTTATTTTTCTCCTTGGAATGTTATCTCAAAAGTGGGATTACTGGGCAAAGGATATGCTTAGTCTTATTGCTCTTGTTAACATAATAATGAGATTATTTTTAAGTGATTAACCAAGATCTTGTTTTAAATTGAAACCAAGGTGTTTTCCATTGTAGTAGAAACATCTATAATGAACACTTTAGAAAAGTAGAAATGGCAACAACAACAACAACAAAAAAAAAATTCTGAAAATTATTTCAAATCTCTCTTTTAGGAACAAGTTATATTTTATATTTATCAATTGTCTTTGTCCATTTGTGCTGCTATAACAAAATACTACAGATTGGGTCACTTATAAAAGACAGAAATTTATTTTTCACAGATCTGGAGGCTAGGAAGTCCAAGATCAAGGCTCCAGGAAGTTGTGTGTCTGGTGAGGGCTGCTTCCTGCTTTTAAGATGGTGCTTTGCAGCTGCATCCAGAGAGGAGGAATGCTGGGTCTTCACATGTTTGAAGTGGTAAAACGGGCTAAAGACCTTCCATCAAGCCCTTTTATAAGGGTACCTGATCCTATTCCCCCTGCTGACTCAATCATCTTCTAAAGGCCACACCTCTTAATATTGTTGCTTTGGGGATTAAATTTCAACATGAATTTTGGAGGAGACAAAAACATTCAAATCATAGCACTGATCATTGAGAAAACCTTATAGAGTTAGAAAAGGATCCAGAGGTCATTAAGTTCAACTCATTAACCTACCTACGACTTAGTTTCCTTATATGCAAAAAGTATTTAGTAACAGGATTGTTGTGGAGACTAAAATGAGATAATGTATGTAAAACACTTAGCTCATTGTCTGGCACAATTATAAATTACCAGTAAATATTACTTATTAGAGTATAGCTGTAATGGTTAGTATATACCAAATGAAAGATAATAATATCCCATCCATTCATTCATTGCAATTTATTTGGCATTTGTATACCAGACATGGTGCTACAATCTGGTATGCAAAAGTGAACAAAACTCATCTCTGCTTTCATGGAGTTTGTGTTCTATAGACAATCAACAAACGAAGTTAGATGGTGATCGTGCTATGGAGAATAATGTAAGGTGGGGCAAAATAGGGGACATGTGTGGGTGTTACTAAGGGTAGGCAGGGACAGTCACCCTAGTAAGATGATATTTGGGCAAAGGCATGAAGGAAGGGAGGGAGTAAAAAGAGTTCCAAAAAGATTTTTACTTAGAAATGTGGTTAAAATTTTGAGGGCAGGAACCATTTCTTTCGGATTTGGGTAGCAGGCAAAAACTATGTAGGCCTGAAACATATTATGTTCATATTGAATGAATATTTAATGTAACATATTGAAATATATTGCTAGTTAGGTGCTGGAATAAGTGTGATAACCAGTATAATTAGAGCTACAGTTTCTTTTCTCTTTAATATTTCACTTTAAAAAAATAAGCAACATTTAATTTTTTAAACAGATAACACATTCACATGATTCAGACATCAAAAAGCATAAAAAGGTATACGATGAAAAGTCTCTCCCTCTCTCCTGTCCTTATCTATACAGTTTCGATTGTTTCCCACAGGTATTCTCCTGGGCTCAAGTGATCCTCTTGCCTCAGGCTCCCCAGTATCTGTGACTACAGGTGCGCACCACCACTCCCAGCTAATTTTTCTATTTTTTGTAGAGAAGAGGTCTCGATATGTTGCTCAGGCTGGTCTTAAACTGCTGAGGACAAGCAATCCTCCTATCTTGGCATTCCAAAGTGCCAGGATTACAGGTGTGAGCCACCATGCTCAGCCCTAAAGACTTTTTTTTTTTAACATGGCTTCATAAGCCAATAAATGTTTTACTTAACACATTAACTGCCATGTGAGTTGTATTTAATTCATGCTAGTTTTGAGCCTGGGGCCTTGTGAAGCATATATTACTCACACATCTCTTTACTTTGGGAGCTGTGTGAACTATTTTTCAAGTTGCTTATAATTCTTGCACAGAAAACAATGAAAAATAACAAATTTTTCATTAAATTAGAAAGGATCATTTTGTTTTCAAAGTTTTTATTCTATTTTTCTAATAAAACATCATGATCCCCAGGAAAAATTTTTTTTTTTTTTTTTTTTTTTTTTTTGTTGTTGTGTGGCAGTAAGTGTGTTAAAGAAAAGCATTAAACATCCGGAAAGATCTTTTCAGGAGCTTGTATCTTTAAAAAAAAAAAAAATCAATCACGTGTTGCCCCAGATCCTCACGGTTTCCCACTCATCCTCAGCTAATGACTGTTTAGCCCTAAACCGGAAGTGCCCTAGGGCAGAGGGGAAAAGGTCAATCGGAAGCTCGGAAGCTCCTGCAGCAACCGAAGACGCTTCCCTGAGGTAATTTGGAGCTGACTAGTTTTTTACTGGGCTGTTTAGGAAGCGCCCTAATCTTTTCACCCAGGGTCCACTTAATGATTTGCCCTGCACCTCTGGTTGCCTGACTTACTCTTCCGCGGCTCTGGCTGCCGAGGGGCCGCGTTTCCTGGAGTCTCCTCACTGTCGTGTTGTGTCTAGAATCTTCCATTGCAATCCAGAATAAGCTGGCACCTCTGGCCACCGTCTTGATCTCTTTGTACAGACTTCTCTTTGCTTTTCATGAAACGGTATCAAGGTTACAGGTTAGTGATAAGAATCTTGTTTATTAATCATAGGGAAGCACGTTCTATACATGTGCCTTACGTGTTTTTTGTTTTTGTTTTAAACCTGGTATTTGTCTTATGAATGCGATGTGATAATATTGGTCATTCTTGTGAAAAATTTCAAACAATTCTGGTGCTCAGCGTTTTTAACATTTCAAATTGTTACTGGTGAATCTCGACTTTCTTTGGTGGATGTTACTTTGCAGAATGTTTTTTTTTTTTTTTTTTCAGAATCTTTTTAAGTATAGTACAGAGGTGGGAGGATCACTTGTGCTCAGATCATCCTATCCTGGGTGACAGAGGGAGACCCCATCTCAAAGAATAAATTTCTTCTAGCGCAATGAACAGTCTTGCAAGTGTGTAAATCTCCAAGGAAATTTCTCTATTTTTTTCTTTATTCGTCTGGTAATTTTATTCCTTCTGAAGTGCCTTGTACAAGTAAATTAAATGGAATTTCCCTGGGACTGAAATGACTGTCCTGCTAATCCAGATAATGCCAAATCATAGATATAAATTTTTCATAAAAATTATTTATGTTATTGTCATAATCTTCCACTCACTTTGCTTTTGGAAATAAGTGTTAACTTTTAAGGCATTTTTTTTTTTTTTTTTTTTTTTTTTTTTTGAGACAGAGTCTCACTTTGTTGTCCAGGCTAGAGTGAGTGCCGTGGCGTCAGCCTAGCTCACAGCAACCTCAAACTCCTGGGCTCGAGTGATCCTTCTGCCTCAGCCTCCCGAGTAGCTGGGACTACAGGCATGCGCCACCATGCCCGGCTAATTTTTTATATATATATCAGTTGGCCAATTAATTTCTTTCTATTTATAGTAGAGACGGGGTCTCGCTCTTGCTCAGGCTGGTTTTGAACTCCTGACCTTGAGCAATCCGCCCGCCTCGGCCTCCCAAGAGCTAGGATTACAGGCGTGAGCCACAGCGCCCGGCCCTTTTAAGGCATTTTTGGGAACCTTTATAATCACTACATTCCATTTAGAAAGAAAATGTGAAGTTTCCAGCAAGCATCTTTCACTTAGAAGATTAATTGAGATCCTCTAACTTTTGATTATTTGCTATTTTTGCCTTAGTTTTGATAAATTCCTATGGCTTTCTTTATTTTGTACCTTGAAGGAAAAATACTTATTGACATATTCTAACTTCTCAGCAGCACCCAGATTGGTAAAACACAAAATAAAATGAAAAATTAAAAAAAAAAAGAAATATTCTAACCTGAAAATCAGCAAATACTATGTGGGTGGAGTTTGCTCTGTAGTCCTTCAGTTCTCTAGCCATTTCTTACCCTCCCTGGTTTCAGGGTGGCCTTGAGGTAGTTATTAAATTTTGAAAATTTAAATTCCTCACTGTGATGATTATAAATTGTGCTAATGTAGCTTGAGAAAATATTGTAATTTTTATACTGCTTCATTCTGTAGTGTGAGAAACCTAATTATCCATTTTTTAAATCACAGTGCCCACTAGGCGGCAGCACAGCGTTTTTATTATATTAATAGTTTCTTTAGCTCTGTGTATTTCATAATAACTGTACTGGTGGTGTGATAGTGCTATTCTGATAGTAATAGATATCATATGTTGAATGCCCTTTACATTCCAGGAGCTGGAATAAATGACTTATGTACATTATCTCATTTAATCCTAAGAAACAAACCCCAAAACCTGTGACATAAGTATTCATGTTATTCTTAAACCACATGAGAAAATTGTGGGAAGGATTAAATAACAATGCAAGGATGATAACTACACAGCCAGTAAGTGGTAGAGCTAGAATTAAAACCCAAGTATTTAACCACTTCTTTGTGCTAACCAAATTCAGATTATGTAAGTTTGACTAAATTATGAAGGATGGCTGCAATTAAGATGAGAAATATGATTGTGGGTATTCTGAAGGAGGTGAGAATTGAGCATTGTTTTATATAATGTGCCTCAAGACAGTTGAAGGTGTACTGTTTCCAAAAGACAGTATTTCCTAAATTGTGTTCCAAGGAGCACTAGTCCTCTGAGATGCTTCAATAAAAAAAGGTTCTTGTGGCCAGAAATGCTCTTGGAATTTATTAAAGACTCTAAAATGTTCTGCAATAAAGAAACTTCTTTAGCCCAGCTTTTTTTGAAATAGCGTTCCTGAACTTTTTTGATTATAGTCCACATTATGAAATATATTTTACATGTAGGCTAGTACAAGTATATGTATATACACCTGAAATAAAATACACGTGAGGCAATATTTACCTTTACCATAAGCAATGTACTGTTATATTTTCTATTTTATTTTTTTCTAGTCTAGCTTTTCATTTAAAAATATTTTGTTCAAGACTCATTACATTGATTTTGTTTTTTACTTTTTTGAGACAGAGTCTTGCTCTGTTGCTGGAGCTAGACTGCAGTGGTGTCTTCATAGCCCACTGCAATCTCAAACTCTTTGGCTCAAGCAATCCTCCTGCTTCAACTTATCCAGTAGCTGAGATTACAGGCACATGTCCTCCTGCCTTGGCCTCTCAAAGTGCTGCTATTACAGGCATGAACCATCACACCCTGCCTCTTACATTGGTTTCTTGACTCACGAGTGAATCAAAGTCCACAGTTTTACTATCATGGGATCCCATTTTTTGATGAAGCACTTATTAATGGAGTATACCTTGGGAAATTGTGTAAGGGCTGTAGTTGAAGAAAGAGATTGATGTATTGGTAACAAAGATTGACAGGTAATGTTCTTTTCTCAGTTTTGGTTACAGTTGAATGAAACAATGTTGCTTACTGGGAAATTATTCCTTTTTTTTTGAGACAGAGTCTTACTCTGTCACCTCAGGTAGAGTGCAGTGGCATCATCATAGCTCACTACAACCTCAAACTCCTGGGCTCAAGGGATCCTCCTGCCTCAGCCTCCCAAGTATTTGGGACTATACACGCACGCGCCACAACACCCAGCTAATTTTTCTGTTTTTAGTGGAGAAGGGTCTTGGTCTTGCTCAGGCTGGTATGTAACTCCTGAGCTCAAGCAATCCTCCCTCCCACCTCAGCCTTCCAGAGTGCTAGGATTATAGGCATGAGCCACCATGCCCCCCCCAGCAGAAATTATTCTTCGTAATCATTTCAGGGCACTAGGGAAGGAAGAACATACAATAATTTTGTAGATTAAAATCCTGAAGTATGTTCTTTGGAGTACATGTTCCCCAGAATATTAGTTTGGTTTATGAATTATGAAATAAAGTGTTTCATGGTCAAGGTAAAGTTGGGAAATATGGGTTAAGTAGGTTCTAACTATGCTAATGGGAATATTAATTCTTTTTTTTTTTTTTTTTTTGAGACAGAGTCTCGCTTTGTTGCCCAGGCTAGAGTGAGTGCCGTGGCGTCAGCCTAGCTCACAGCAACCTCAAACTCCTGGGCTCGAGTGATCCTTCTGCCTCAGCCTCCCGGGTAGCTGGGATTACAGGCATGCGCCACCATGCCCGGCTAATTTTTTTATATATATATCAGTTGGCCAATTAATTTCTTTCTATTTATAGTAGAGACGGGGTCTCGCTCTTGCTCAGGCTGGTTTTGAACTCCTGACCTTGAGCAATCCGCCCGCCTCGGCCTCCCAAGAGCTAGGATTACAGGCGTGAGCCACAGGGAATATTAATTCTTAAGATGGGGAGTTGGTATGAAACATATTCCCAGTTTATTTGACTGTGGAACCTATTTTTAGAGATATATCTTGTGGACCTTGTGCCCCTTAGAACACACTTTGGAAATGGTCATGTAGATAGTTAAGGCAGAAATACTTTTGTTGTAATGTATATTTAGGTGAACATTCAGGTAGAATTTTTTTTTTTTTTTTTTTTTTGAGACAGAGTCTCACTTTGTTGCCCAGGCTAGAGTGAGTGCCGTGGCTCACCCTAGCTCACAGCAACCTCAAACTCCTGGGCTGAAGCAATCCTGCTGTCTCAGCCTCCCAAGTAGCTGGGACTATAGGCATGCACCACCATGCCCAGCTAATTTTTTCTGTATATGTTAGTTGACCAATTAATTTCTTTCTATTTATAGTAGAGACGGGGTCTCACTCTTGCTCAGGGTGGTTTCGAACTCCTGACCTCGAGCAATCCGGCCCGCCTCAGCCTCCCAGAGTGCTAGGATTACAGGCGTGAGCCACCACACCCGGCCCAGGTAGAATTTTTAATTGTAAGTTATTTACATTGTTTTCATAATTCATTTATTTGCTAATCTCAATAGGATAGAGAAATGCATCAGGGGCCAGTCAGCTTTCCTAATTTTCTTATGACCCATGGAAATTTTCTGTTAATAGTAAGAAAAGCTTTTATGAAACTCTCTAGCACTGGTTAATTTCATATAAAACTAAAGCTTATTTTAAATTTAAGTTTAATGAGCAATACATTTCTAGCTTTTTTAAAAGAATCACTTTTTATTAAGACATTTTGGCATTTTATTTTGTTTCACGTTTGGAAAAATTTGGAGTTTAGTTATAAGTGTTTTACGGAGTCTTTAAAGGATTTTCCTATATTTTATTTGTAAGATGGCCAAAATTAGTGTTTATGTACTTGATTCAAAGGTATCTATTATGGTGCCTTAGTATATATAGCATGTTTGGTAGTTTATTTCATGTTAGGGTTTTATGATGATCCTTATGGAGAGACTTTCTAATACTCTCATTCTCTTCATGCATATCAGACAGCTCATGTTTAGTTTAAGTATTTCTAATTTCTAAAACTTATATATGAAATCCTCACTTCTCTTAAAACAAGTAGAAATTTGGTAATGATTTTTACTGTGAATAGAGAATATTTTACTCGTAATAGTGTATTTTCTTTTAAGAAACTCAAAATGTTTCTCATAATTTTATATAATTTATAGTAATTTAATAAAACATTTATCAGTGTCCCTGGTGCTCCCAAGGTTTATTTCCTACTTGGAGCTTAATAAACCTTCTTTAAACATGAAACAATCAAGAAAAAATAGGATCATTTATGTCAGTATTACAAATTGACAAAAGAAAGTGCAAAATATGTGAAATACACAGGAGAATGGAGCAATATATACAATAAAGTGCTAATCATATGATTTGGACAATAAATATGGTTCAGAAAAGGAGAATTTGGCATGAGTAGAATTCATAAGAAAAGCTTCACAGAGGAGATGAAATTTTATCTGATTTTTAAATGTTTAAACAGAGGATATCGGGCAAAGCATTCCATATGAGAGAATAGAATGTGTTAAGGTGTTAGTTCAAGCTCCTTGACATGGCTTAAAACCCCTTCTAAGACTTGTGTGCTTCTCAAGCCTCATCTTATCTTCTCCCAGCCTTACATGTTAGACTCCAATCTTCTCGTTTAAAGTGATATTTCTTCCATTTGTGACTTTGCTTATGCTGTTATGTCTTATGTTCTTAATGTCCTTATCTGATTTTTCATTTTACTAACATCTTAACATTTTAAGATTGTAAATCTCAGCGCAGAAGTCACCTTCTTTAGAAAGTCTGACCTTCCCAAGCCATGCCTGATTTTTCTCGTGCTGGATTAGAAGCCCCGTCTTTGTGCTACCATAATACTTTTCACAGATCTCCACCATTGCACATGATCACATTATAATTATTTTTGTAAATCTGTATCTCTCTATCAGAGTTCCTTGAAAACAGGGTATATATTTTAAAATCATTACATTTTGAATATAGAAGGGGCTCAATAAATATTTGTTGAATGAATAAATGAATTCTCTTTCTGTCTCCGTTTTTGTTTATATTAATATTTTTAGCCTTTAAGGTTCTCCTTAGTTCTAGCATTTTGAAGTTTATTTAATAAGATCAGGTTTACACTTGATTTTATAATCTATTATTATTTTTTTTTTGGAACTCAATGGTCTTTGTATCTTGGCCCTTTCACTTATTCTTCATTCTACTTTCAAAGAAAGAGAAGAGTGTTACTCCTCCCCCCCCCCAGGCCAAGCATTCATCTTCTATACAATTCCCCTCTAGTCAACTCTCAAACCTCACTTCTTTTATTATCCCCTCTTTTTCATATATAATTGCTTGATCTTTTTGGCTTCTTTCTACATAATGTAAGATGTTTGAGTTTCTCTCCTATGCTCTACATTTCCTTGATTACTTACTTACGACCTTAAACTACTATCTTATATCTTACTTTGCATCTCCTATTTTGAAAACTGCTCATCAATGACCTCCTACTCTCCAAAACAGTTTATATTAATGAAAAAAGTTAGTAACAACTAATCTTCTTATACTTCAGCCAAATGCAGTTTCCCCTTGCTCAGGGTCTCTGTTTCAAATCCTTCTCTGTGAACTGTTTCTTGAATTCTCAGAAGCCTAAAATCTCTTCTCCATAGGTTAATTAAATCAGAATTTTATAGTGAAAATTATACTAGACACCATCTACTCTAATTTGCTATTGTACTTACAACTGTTTTTGCAATGAGACAATATATTTACAAATTAACAAAAAATTAAACTTAGTTTAGCATCCTTATTTTCTAGATGGTGTGAATGAGGCTTGTACACTGTGACTTTGAACTCTTTGAACACTTACAGCACCTTTTTTTGTTCATCTACTGTGTCTTTTATATCATGGCTGGTGTTATCATATTTACTTGAATATGTGTTATCATACTTACTTGAATATGTACTTTATCCACCTTTCTAGACTATAAATAGGTGGAGGGTAAAGACTATTAACTCAAATTTGTATTACTTGTAGTTTTTTTTTTTTTTTTGAGACAGAGTCTCACTTTGTTGCCCAGGCTAGAGTGAGTGCCGTGGCGTCAGCCTCGCTCACAGCAACCTCAAACTCCTGGGCTCAAGCGATCCTCCTGCCTCAGCCTCCCAAGTAGCTGGGACTACAGGCGTGCACCACCATGCCCGGCTAATTTTTTCTATATATATTAGTTGGCCAATTAATTTCTTTCTATTTTATAGTAGAGACGGGGTCTCGCTCTTGTTCAGGCTGGTTTCGAACTCCTGACCTTGAGCAATCCACTCGCCTCGGCCTCCCAGAGTGCTAGGATTACAGGTGTGAGCCACCGTGCCCGGCCCACTTGTAGTTTCTTAACCAGAAATAGTTATTGAATTCTATCACTGTTATTCTTTATTGTGTCTATATAAGAAGCCTAATTTAAAAAATCCATATATGGACACATTTCCATTTCCTTCATTACATAATTATTCCTTTTAGGTCTTTCTGGCTTTGTGATAGCTTTCTAAAAGTTTGTCTATCACACTTTGATTGCACACACTGCCTTCTTTGATTCTGGGTTTACAAGTATTTTACTGCCTTTTCCAAAGGATCTGAGTGATCTATTCAATTCAGTGCAATATACAATGCAACAAATATTGTTAATAATTGAGTGCTTGCCTTTCGTAAATTATTATATTTGGCAGTGTGAGAATACAAAAGTAAGACTTGTAATTGGTCAAGGAGTTTACAATATAGTGGCTAACGCAACTGTTACTGTACAAGAAAGAATATGATGAGTGTAAATGTAATCATGTCCAGTTTGGCATTTGTGCTATATGGGACATTAAAGACCTTATAGTCCTTTAGTTTTAGAGAGGGTACACATTCGGAAATGTAATATTTATAATATCGTTAGATCACAAAGGGTGTTGATGGAGTTAAGAAGGTTCCCAATGAATCCTGTAGTAATCCAAGATCAGATAATTAGTGTTTTTATGTTTTTAGATCACATTTTTTCTTAATCATAGTTTTTCTTAATCTTTGTCACTCTACACATACACCAGCTTGTGTATAATTAAGGAAAATAATTTTGCACACAAAGATTCACTTTTTGTGACAAATGTCATTCATATTTTGCATTTGAATACTAATAATAGTATATAATTACTTCCTTCATAATTACTTATGAAGGAAATATGCTTATAAGACTGATTTGGCATGTGGTTCAAGTCATAAGAATATTCCTAAGAATAAAAGGCAATGTGATTAAACCAACTTATGTGATATTTAAGGAAAAAAACTTAGGAGTTATAGTTCTTTAACAAAATTTTTGGGGAAAATGTTTTAGTTACTGAAAAATCAAATTGTTTTTCATATTTGTAAAGCTGTTGACAATTTTGCTTATATTCTTTGAATGTTTTAGCTAATGTCAAAGCCTACCGATTGTTATTATGTGAAATGATAGTGTGAAATTGATGCTGTTATAAGTATAACAATAAGGACGTGACTCATGTATTTTATGTACACATGCATTCAACTGTAGTGACAAATGGCTTCATGCTGTGTGATTAAATGCATATTAGCGTTTGCCCTAGGCATTTGATTATTACCATCTTTACTTCATTACATTACCACAGTGTATGGCCATATAATTTATAAGATAATACACACATCACTTTGTTGCTGATAGGAATTATTCTGTTTTATGGATGGTGTCCTTTAATTTTGCCTTTCATGGATTATAAAATTGGTTAATATCTGCTGAAGTGAATCACTGGAGAAGCAAATAAAGATGTTGGCCTCAGGTCACAGTGTCATTTGTGATACTGGCAAAATCTTACAGGCTCATTTATCCCTGTACATGATTGATAACAGTATGGGTTAAATGGAGAAAGCTTTGCTTCCATTAAAGGATCATCATGAATGAAGACCTCCCACTTAAAAGTCAGGCATGATGAGAAGACAAGAGACTATCTACAGGTCAAATTAAATAACTTAAATAATTTAAGTAGAATGACAGTGTAATTTGTCCATTCTGTGTTATTACTCTGACCCCTATCAGGATTATAGGCTAACTTACTTTCTACTGTGGAGTATTTAAGATGTAATTTTTAATAAATACCTTCAAAGATATAAAAGCCTTTATACCTCTTAAACTGTGAAAAAGATTTTTGTTATGTACTTTTAAAAAAATATTTTAAAACCTGCAGTACCTGTAAAATATAAAATCAGTAATATGATGAATCTCAAGATAATGTTTTAAGCACTTTATATTATATTTGCTTTATTTTAAAATATATATTTATAATAAAATATTTGTTATAAATAACAAGTATCTATTATAGCTGCAAATATTTATTACATATTATAAATATATATAAGAGTATTATCAATTACTATAAATAAACGAACTATTTACAAATGTTTATTAGTAACAATTTGAAGCCAAATGTTAAAAGATAGTCAGCATTTTTAATGGCTACTTTCCTATATGGAATCTTTGTTTGAGTTTATTCGAACTGTGGTTCAAAATAGGGGAAAGCATATGCAGTTTTCCAGATGCCTATAATAAAGGCATTATTGGAATGTGAGAATATTTTGATCTGTTAAAAGTAAAAAATGGATGAAGCTTCAATGGAAATATTGTATGTCTTTTTTAGATGATCAGAATGTCATGTCATGTTTTATACATATAAGTATTCTTATTTCTTCTTCATTGGCTTTTTGTTTTATTTATTATTTTTTTTATTTCAGCATATTATGGGGGTACAAGTGTTTAGGTTACATATATTGCCCTTGCCTCTCCCCCAGTCAGAGCTTCAAGCATGTCCATCCTCCAGACAGTGCACATCACACTCATTATGAATGTATATACCCGTCCCCTCCTCCCCCCTCCCATCTGCCCGACACCCAATGAATGTTATTCCTATATGTACACTTAGGTGTTGATCAGTTAAAACCAATTTGCTGGTGAGTACATGTGGTGCTTATTTTTCCATTCTTGGGATACTTCACTTAGTCAAATGGGTTCCAGCTCTATCCAGGATAATACAAGAGGTGCTATATCACCATTGTTTCTTGTAGCTGAATAATACTTCATCTTCACTGGCTTTTGAACCCCTATTATAAACCAGGACTTTATATACATTACCTTATTTAATCCTTACATTCTTTGAAATAACTATCATTATCCTTGGCATACAGATGAGGAAACTGAAATCTAGAGAGGTCACGCAGCTAGTAAGAGGAGAGAGAATTTTAATTCATATCTGTTGTGGATTCTGACATAGGAATCTACAGAAATACTTATGTCTTTTTCAAAAGTGCAGAACAAAAATCTACATTTTATTATACAACTTCAAAACTGCTGCACTTCTCACTGTGCCAAGTTGTCTGTAACAGCATTATAAAACTTTTTTGACAGTGGCCCACAGTAAGAAATGCATTTCAGGCCAGGCGCAGTGGCTCACGCCTGTAATCCTAGCACTCTGGGAGGCTGAGGCGGGCAGATTGCTCTAGGTCAGGAGTTCAAAACCAGCCTGAGCAAGACTGAGACTCAGTCTCTACTATAAATAGAAAGAAATTAATTGGCCAACTAATATATATAGAAAAAATTACCCGGGCATGGTGGCACATGCCTGTAGTTCCAGCCTTTCAGGAGGCTGAGGCAGAAGGATTGCTTGAGCCCAGGAGTTTGAGGTTGCTGTGAGCTAGGCTGATGCCATGGTACTCACTCTAGCCTGGGCAACAAAGTGAAACTGTCTCAAAAAAAACAAAACAAAACAAAACAGAAATCCATTTCACATTTTGATCTGGTATATGTACATGTATTTACATTTACATATAATGAAACAAAAGTTTTATAAAATTTATCATCTGTGAAGATCGCTGATTAATCTAATCTACTCTGTTTTGTTTCATCATATAAAATGATGAGTGCAACTAAACTTATTTTATATATTTTAGTCTAAGGATTCTGTACCAACTTAAAACATACTCAAAGTTTCCCCCTCCATTGTAGAAATTAATTATACTCTTCATAGAAAAATAGAATGCAAGGGACAAAATCACTCACACTTTTTTATAAGCTTTGTTCAGAAATATAGGGATCCACCTGCCATTTCCTCCTCTCCAGAGCAACTACTTAAAACTATTTTAGCTCATTCTTTAGACATTTACTTCCATATCTTTAAATATGCTTGTCATTGACACTTCCTGATTTTCAGTTTTACACATTATCTAATGACTTCCCATAATGGAAAATGAGGATTTAGCTTTCTTTTATCTTTTGTCCTAATCATTCCCCCTTCACATACTATCCATCCTCAAATAGTTATATCATACTTTTGATTATATCAGTGTTTAGAATTATATTATTATGACTACATAAATGGTATTCACAGCTGAACTGTTGTAATATTACTATCATTATTTTCCTCACCACCTTGGAATATCTTATTTCTTCCTATTGCTTTCTTTTTGATGTATTCATTATAATTCAACCCTAGACTTTTCTCAGTTATGCGATTTAAAAATAGTTGGTAATCTGTTAATTTAATCATGCTGAGGCAATACCAGAGCCTAATAAACCACTCTAATCTGGATTGGTTGCACTATCTCTCTTTTCATATAAGTGTATCTTGGTATCCTCCTCCATCATGCCAGGGTTCCTTTCCTCCTCTCTTTCTTGTATAGAATTGCTATAGACTGAATGTTTGTGTTCCTCCTTTGCCTCCAAATACCTGTTTTGAAATCTAATCTGTTGGTATTTGGAGGTGGGGGCCTTTGTGAGGTGATTAAGTCATGAGGGCAGAGCCCTCATAAATGGAGTTAGTGCCCTTATAAAAGAGATACCAGGCCGGGCCCTGTGGCTCACACCTGTAATCCTAGCACTCTGGGAGGCTGAGGCGGGCGGATTGCTTGAGGTCAGGAGTTCAAAACCAGCCTGAGCAAGAGCGAGACTCCCGTCTCTACTATAAATAAAAAGAAATTAATTGGCCAACTAAAAATATATACAAAAAAATCAGCCGGGCATGGTGGCTCGTGCCTGTAGTCCCAGCTACTCGGGAGACTGAGGCAGAAGGATTGCTTGACCTCAGGAGTTTGAGGTTGCTGTGAGCTAGGCTGACGCCATGGCACTCACTCTAGCCTGGGCAACAAAGCAAGATTCTGTCTCAAAAAAAAAAGAAAAAGGAGACACCAGAGAGCTCCCTCACCCCTTCCACCGTGTGAGGATACAGTGAGAAGATGGCCATCTATGAACCAGGAAGTGGGATCTCAATAGACACTGAATCTGCCCGCACTTTGATCTAGGACTTCCCAGCCTCCAGAACTGAGAGAAATAAATTTCTGTTGTTTATAAGCCACTCAGTCTATGCTATTTTATTATAGTAGCCTGAAGAGACGAAGGTAAGGGGATTTCGTTTCCTGGATCCCATGCCTTCCTCTTTCTTGGAGAAATCCTTAAGTAGCTTCTTGAGCACAGAAGGTAAATTGTTTTGGACACTGCTTTTCTGAAAATATCTTCTGTCTTCACACTTGACATGGCTAGTAAAATTCCAATCTGGTAATCATTTTACCTTAAAATTGAGGGTTTAGTTTCTTATTCTAGCTTTCATTGTGGATATTGAAAATTTCAATGTAATTCTTGATCTTTGTATGAAAAATTTTTTTCCCTTCTGGAAGCTTGTAGGATCTTTCCATCTTCTCTAGTGTTCAGTTATTTTACTGTGATGTGTCTTGGTGCTGGCATTTGATGGGCTCTTTTAATATGCAATGTCAATTTTTTTCATTCTGGGAAAATTTATTTTGAAAATTATTGATGACTTTTTTTTCAATTTCTCTGTTCACTCTTTTTGGGACTTCTAGGGTTCAGTTATTGGATCTTTGGGATTAATCCTTTGATTTTCTAATTTATTTCTTCCATTTTATATTTCTTTGGCTTTTTGCTCTTTTTTGCAAGATTTCTTTAACTTTGTCTTCTAACCCTTCTATTGTATTTTTCATTTCAGTTATCTTCATGTTTTAAAAGAACTGTTTCTTTCTGTGACTCTTCTTTTTATGGTAGCATTTTTTTCCTATAGATATAAAATATACTCTTATCTCTTCATAAGAATATTAATCATATTCATAATATAATTATTATGATATTAATCTGTGCTTCCTTTGAATTGCTTTTTAAATTTTTCAATTTGTTTTGGTATTTGTCATTGAAATTAAACACTTTCCCTTAAAAATTGGTCTTTAACTCTCTTCTCTGTATTTAAGAATGTGGCACCAAAAAGTGAATTGGAAGCTGTATATGCATCGATAGGGCTTATTGACTGTGGTCTTCATCTTAGGGTTATCTGACTAGAACATTTTGTGAGGAAATTCTTGGTGTCATATTATTAATATTTATGGTTTTTTTCTTATCCAGGTCAAATCCCCTAGAGACCATACTTCAATCTAGTGCCTCAAGAGCTTCTTGGCTGTCAGCAGCTGTGGGAGCCCTGTGGAGGAGAAAGGCTGGTGGGGCAGGGTGTCTCAACATTTGCTACACAAATTTTTCTATATAGTAGCCACTCCCACCCCTTCTCAACTGTGTCTGTCATCCCCCATTCCAGAGGCTCATTTTAGTCATCAAAACAACGTTCAATCTTCTGTCCAGGTGAGGGAGGAGCAGTCATCTGGCTAACTAGAGAGGGAGAGGGAATTGGTATGTCGACCCTGTTAAATAGACTTTCAAGTAATCATCCTGCTTTTGGCTTCACCTGTACCTTCAACTTTAGAGGTCCTAGGTATCATCAGACCCTTTGTTGTCAGTGGAGGGGAGAAAGAGTAGAGAGTGATGTAAATCCAATTGTGTCTTAGTTTTTATTGCTGACTTAGCTTTCTCAGGTCTGGTATATATTTCTTCTCCTCTATCTGCCTGTCAAAAAACAAAGTTTTGTTGTTTTTGTCTCATCTCCCATTCTCTTTGTCCTAAGGCATATGCTTTAAATCACCCACCGTCATTTTAGTGGAGTGGAACTAAATACCTGTGTTCAACCCACTTTCTTTATTTGGAAGACTCTGAGTTCTGCTTTTGTTATTGTTGATAGTAGTTTTTTTAAAATATGGAACACTTCATGAATTTGCATGTCATCCTTACGCAGGCCAGGCTAATTCTCTCTGTATTGTTCCAGTTTTAGTATATGTGCTGTCAAAGCAAGCACTGATACTAGTTTTTTTTTTTGAGACAGAGTCTCATTGTGTTGCCTGGGCTAGAGTGCCATGGCGTCAGCCTAGCTCACAGCAACCTTAAACTCCTGGGCATAAGCAATCCTTCTGTCTCAGCCTCTCGAGTAGCTGGTACTACAGGCATGCACCACCATACCCGGCTAACTTTTTTTTCCTCTATATATTTTTAGTTGGCCAATTATTTTTTTTCTATTTTTTAGTAGAGACGGGGTCTCGCTCTTGCTCAGGCTGGTCTCGAACTCCTGACCTCGAGCAATCCGCCCGCCTTGGCCTCCCAGAGTGCTAGGATTACACGTGCCCAGCCTGATACTAGTTTTTAACAAAACCTTAATCCGAATATTTTCTGTTATTATAAACTCCTCAAGCACAGTTTTTTTTTTTTTTTTTTATGAGACACAGTCTCGCTTTCTTGCCTAGGCTAGAGTGAGTGCCGTGGCGTCAGCCTAGCTCACAGCAACCTCAAACTCCTGGGCTCAAGCGATCCTCCTGCCTCAGCCTCCCGAGTAGCTGGGACTACAGGCACAAGCCACCATGCCCGGCTGATTTTATATATATATATATATATATATATATATATATATATATATACACATATACATATATATATATATATTAGTTGGCCAATTAATTTCTTTCTATTTTTTTATGGTAGAGATGGGGTCTCGCTCAGGCTGGTTTTGAACTCCTGACCTAGAGCAATCCGCCCGCCTCGACCTCCCAGAGTGCTAGGATTACAGGCGTGAGCCACCGCGCCCGGCCTCAAACACAGTTTTGAGAGGCAATGTAATGTAGTGGTTAAGAGTGCAACTCTGGAAAAAGATTACTATGTTCCACCCTTTACTGTGTAACTTTGGGCAAGTTACTTCTCTATGCCTCAGTTTTCTCATTTAGAAATGGAAATAATAATAGTAAAAATGTCTTATAAAGTTGTTTGGAGAACTAAATATAAAATGTTAGAAGAAAGTCTTGCATGTGTGAAGTGCTCAACAAATATTAGCCATTATCATTTTAAGTGACTTGCATGCATCTATTCCATTAGGTAATGATAAATTACTTAACTTTTTTTTGTTTGTTTTCTTTTCGAGATGGAGTCTCTCTGCTGCCCCAGCTAGAGTGCAGTGATATCATCATAGTTCACTGCAACCTCAAACTCCTGGGCTCAAGCAATCTTCATGTCTTAGCCTCTGAAGTAGCTGGGACTACAGGTGTGTGCCACCACACCTGGCTGATTTGTCTGTTTATTTGTAGAGACAGGGTCTTGCTCTTGCTCACCTTGGTCTTGAGCTCCTGACTGTAAGTGATCCTCCTACCTAGGTCTCCCAGAGTGCTAGGGTTAAAGATGTGAATCACAGTGCCAGGCCTTACATGCTTTTAAAAATCTATTATCATTTAATTTTTTTCTTTTAACATCTTAATGTAGAAAATTACGTTTAATTGATTTTCTGTTTTTATTTATTTATGTCATTCTTTAGAGATGGGGTCTCTCCTGCCTAGGTTGGAATGCAGTGGTACAATCATAGCTCACTGTAGCCTTGAATTCCTAGGCTCAAAAGATCCTCTTGCCTCAGCCTCCTGAGTAGCTGGGCCTACAGGCTTGTGCCATCTCACCTGGCTAATTAAAAAAAGTTTTTTAGAGATGGAGTTTCACTGTGTTGCCCGGGCTGGTTTCAAAATCCTGGCCTCAAGCAGTCCTCCCACCTCAGCTTCCCAAGTAGCCGGGATTATAGGTAAGAGATGGTAAATGAACCTTACGTTTCTGTGATAAAGCCAGGTTGGTTATGATATATTATTTTTATCCATTGTCAGGTTCAGTAGGCTATTATTTTGTTTAGAATTTGGATCTAATTTCATGAACTATATTGGCTTATAATTCTTCAATTCTGTTTTATTGATTCCTTGATTTGGTTGTATCTGTATGCTTTATATCCTTTGAAATTTTGTTGATATTTGCTTTATGGTATTTTTAGGGTAAACTGTGTGTGTTTGAAAAAAACATATTCTAATCTTTCACTTTCAAGCCATCTGTATATTTATGTTTCATATTGGTGTCTTGTAAACAGTAGAAAGTTAGAATTTTAAAAATCCAAACTGACTTTTTTTTCTTTTGACTGGAATAGATAGTTCACTTATGTTCAATTTCATAAGCAAGATATTTGAATGTGACTATAGGATCTCATTTTGTACTTCTTATTTTTGGATAAACCTCATTTGATTGTGGTATATAATTCCTTTTATATGTTTGTGGATTTGGTAGTAGTTTCTTGAGAATTGTGTCTGTTTTATTTATAAGGGATATTGATTTGTGGTTTTATTTTCTTGTGATATCTTTGTGTGGTTTTGTCATGAGGGTAATACTGACTTCATGGAATGAGTTAAGTATTCACTTCTCTACTATTTTTGAAAACATTTTATGAAGGATTGGTGTTACTTCTTTAAATGTTTCGTAAAATTCACCAGTGAAGCCATCTGGTTCTGAGCTTTACTTTGTGGGAAACTTTCTGATTACTAATTCAATCTCTTTGGATGTAATAGGTTTATTCAAATTTTTGTGTTTCTTCTTGAGTCAGTTTTGGTAGTTAATTTGTTTCCAGGAATTGTCCATTTATCTAGGTTCCCTGGTTGGTTGCCCTACAAGTGTTCATAATGTTCTCTTGTCATCCTTTTTCATTTCTGTAAATTTGGTAGTAATATTCCCTCATTCATCCTTGATTTTAGTCATCTGAATCTTGTCTTTTTCTTGATCAGTGTAGCTAAAGGCTTGTCAATTTTTTTGATCTTTTCAAAGAACTGTTTTTTTCTTCATTGATTTCTCTTGCCTTCCTATTCTTTCATTTATTTCTGCTCTAATCTTCATTATTATTTTCTTCCGTCTGTATGCTTTAGGTTTAGTTTGCTCTTCTTTTTCCAGTGTCTTAAGGCGGTAAGTTAAGTTTTGCTTTGAGATCTTTTTTTCTTTTTTAATATTGGCATTTAGATCTATAAATTTAAGCACTCTGTTAGCTGCATTTCATGAGCTTCAGTACATTATGTTTTTGTTTTAATTCATCTAAATATATTTTCCAAATATAGGTATCCCTGGTGATTTCTCCTTTGATGCATTTGCTTAATTAGGAGTCTGTTGTTTAATTTCTACATATTTGTGAAATTTCCAAATTTCTTTATATTATTGACTTTTAATTTCATTACATTGTGGTTGGATAACATACTTTCTATTATTTCAAACTTTTAAACTCACTGAGACTTGTTTTTTGACTTAGTGTATAGTCTAACCTGGAAAATATTCCACGTGCACTTGAGAAGAATGTGTATTCTGCTGTTGGGTGGAGAGGTCTATAGATGTGTTAGGTGTAGTTGGTTTATAGTATTGTTAAATCATCTATTTCTTTGTTGATCATTTATCTAATCTAGTTATCCATTATACAAAGTGGGATATTGAAGTTTCCAAATATTATTGTAGAATTATCCATTTCTCTTCTTAATTCTGTCAGTTTTTGCTTCATGTAATTTCAGACTGTTCTAGGTACATATATGTTTAAAATTGTTACATCTTCTTGATGAGTTGACCCCTTTTCATTAAAAAATGTCCTTCTTTGTCTCCAGTAGCACTTTTTGTTTTAAAGTCTTTTTTTCCCTGATAATAGTATAGTTTCGCCAGCTCTCTTTTGGTTGCTGTTTGCATGATACATCTTTTTCTGTTCTTTTATTTTCAACCTGTGTTTTGGTTTTGAATATATAATGTGTCTTTTGTTGATGGCATATACTTAGGTTATATTTTTAAATTCATTCAGTCAATCATTGTCTTTTGATTATAGTGCTTAATTCATTTATATTTGAAGTAATTACTGATAAGGGAGAATTTATATCTGCCATTTTGCTATTTGTTTTCTATATGTCTTATTGTTTCTCTCCATTCTTTAATTACTGCTTTCTTTTGTGTTAAAAATATTTTCCCATGACCATTTTAATTCCCTTGTATTTTCTTTTACATTTTTTTTTTTTGGCGTTATTTTCTTAGTGGTGTCCCTATGATTACAATTAACATTTTATTTTTTAACAATCTGGTTCAAATTAATACCAATTTAATTTCAATAGTATATAAAGATTTTGCTTCACTATGGCTCCATTCCCTCCCTCCTCCTTTGTGCTATTATTGACATGCAAATTACATCTTTATACATATAAACCTATTTTTTTTTTTATTTTTATTTTTTTAATTTTAGTTATAACACATGAGTAGCTGTTGTATATATAAACCTATTAACACAGTTTTATAACTATTGCATTTTGTCATTATCTTTTAAATCAGGGGAGAAAAGAGTTATAAAACAAAGAGTTACAAACAAAAATATATTTATACTGTCTTTTATATTTACGTATATAGTTACAGTTATTGTGCTCTTTATTTCTTTGTGTGTATTTAAGTTACTGTCTAGTGTCCTTTCAATTTAGCCTGAAACACACCTTTTAGTATTTCTCGTAGGGCATGTCAGTGATATATTAACTCAGTTTTTTCACACACATATAGTCTGTGTGTCATAGTGATCTGAGAATATTTTGTTGATATGGGAATTTTTATTTCATTTGAATGATAGTTTTACTGGATATTGATTCATCTTTTTTTACAGCACTTTGAATATGTCATATCATGGTTTCTCATGAGAAATCTGCTGTTAATATTATTGAGGATCTCCTGAACATGACAAATAATTTCTCTGTATACCGCTTTCAAGATTATTTTTGTCTTTGCCTTTTGACAATTGTATTATAATGTGTTTAGGTGTGGATCTCTTTGAGTTTATCCTACCTGGAGACTTTGTTAAACTTCTTGAATGTGTAGATTAATGTTTTTCATCAAATTGGGGATGTTTGTAGTCAGTTTTTCAAATATTCTTTCCTGTTTTTCCTTTCCTTCTGGTACTCCTATGATGCATAAATTGGTATGCTTGATGTGGTCCCAGAAGTCTTAGAGACTCTGTTCATTTCTTTTCATTCCTTTTCCCTTTTGTTCCTCTATTTGGATAATCTCAATTGACCTATCTTCTTCAGGTTTGCAGATTCTTTCTTTTGTCAAATCAAATCTGCTGCTGAGTCCTCTAGTGAATTTTAAATTTTAGTTATTATATTTAAATTCCATAATTTCTATTTGATTTTTTTAAAAGTTGGTCCTGTGTTGTTATTGTTATTTTCTGTTTTGTGAGACATTGCTCTCATGCTTTCCTTTAGTTCTTTCAGCATGTTTCCTTTAGTTCTCTGAACATATTTAAAGTAGCTGATTTAATTTTTTTTCTAGTAAATGTAACATATAGTCTTCCTCAGGAAAAGTTTCTATTAACTGTTTTCTTTTCCTGTGTATGATCTATAGTTTCTTGGGTTTGTTTTCTTTTTTACATGTTCATAATTTCTTTAAAAAACTGGACATTTAAAATAATATACAATGTGTAAACCATGTATTTAAAATGTAATGAATGTAATATGGCAACTGTAGATACGAGATTCTTCCTTCTCCACAAGGTTTATTTCTTGATGCTTTTTGTTTTTGTTGTTTCTGTTGTTGTTGCTGCTATTTGTTTGTTTAGTGACTTATGTTCTAATTCTTTAAGGTCTGTATTTGTTGTGTGTGATCATTGAAGCCTTTATTTGGTTAGCTTAGTGGGGATCAGCTAATGATTTTTCATTGATGCCTGCACAACCAATGAATCTTCCAGACTTTGCTGAGATGCTCTTTGTGCATGTTGAGGCATGCCCTCAATGCATAGGCAGGCAGTTTACAAATCTGCCTATTGACATGTAAATAAATATTCACTGCTTGATTGTGCAAAGCCAAAAAGTCAGCCAGAGGTGAGAGTTTAGGACCTTCTCAAGTCTTTCCTCAGCATAAGCACAGCACTACCCCTGTGTGTAGCATTCTAGAGTCCCAGGAACATGTCAAAACTTTTCAAAGCACCTATGTATGTCTCCTTTCCTGGATTTTCCTTTTAAATTTTTTTGTCTATTTGTTGTGCATTCCAAGTGTTATCTTTGCTTCAGGTCATTGTAATTATGAACAATCATCAGTAATTTTCTTCAGAAGATGCCTCTGAGGAAAAATGCTGTTCTCACTAGATGAACTCTGTGTCAGGTTAAATAAAGATTAGTGAGTGGAGTTTTCTAGAGAACCACCAGACAGGTCAGTTAATAACAATTCTCTAGAAATAGGGGTTTGGAGGTGTTCCAACTCCATTTTAACTCCTAGTGGCTGCTATGCCATTGATTGTAGGGTCATTGGTTTTCAAGGCTCTTATAGATCTGGGGAGAGGGCAAATTAAAACAACACAAAGCTTCCATACTTTACCTAGACTTGTCTGTTTTTCTCTATAAATACCCTGGATTGCTGTAAGTCTTTGGTTAATTTTCAGAACTTGAAAAAATTGATTGTGACAGTGCTTTCCAGTGTTCTCACTTGCTTTTATAGAGGAAAGGATTTTTGGAGGTTCTTACTAATTTCATTCCTGCTGATGTCATTTCTCTCTTATTCTTGGAAGTTATTTTTGCTGGGTATAGTAATCTAGGTTGGCATTTTTCTTTTAAGCACATTGAAGATATCATTTCATTGACTTTTGGCTTCAAATACTGCTTTTGAGAAGGCTGCTGCCACTTTAAGATTTTTTTCTGATTACTTTGGGTTACTTTACTATCATAGGTGTGGATTTATCCATTGTGCAATTTTTTTTTTGTAATTGTGCAATTCAGTGGGATTATTGATTTGTATATTTGTTTCTTCTTCAGATCTGGAACATCATCAGGTATTAGCTCTTTAAAATATAGTCTTTGCCCCTTTATTTCTCTCTTCTTTCTGGAATGTACTATGGCTTCTCACTTTATCTTCTATTTTTCATAACCTTTCATTTATACTTCCCATTTTTTAAACTCCTGGCTGCATTCTAGTTACTTTACCTGATCTTTTTTCTCTTTCTCTTTTTAAAAAATTTTTTTCAAGCTGTTCAGTCTTCTGTCAAACATACCAATTTAGTTATGTATTTTTGTTCATATATTTTAATGAATATCTAGAACTTTCACTGGGATCTTTAAAAATCTCCTCTTTCTTGCAGATGTTTTCAAGCTTGACTTTATTTGTTTAAATATAGTAAACATAATTGTTTTATAGTCTGTGTGTCATAATGTCAAATTATGTAGTATGCATGTGTCTATTTCTATTATCTATTTTTTCTGCTGGTTCTCATAATGCTATGTTTCCTTTCATGCCTGGTTATCTTTGTGTGCTGCTCATTATCCTTGAAAAATTACTTGTGAAGATTCCTTCAGTACCTAGAATAAAGTTAGATTCCTCTAGAAGAAATTTTCATTTGCTTCTACAAGATTCTTATGTGCATTACCAATTTTGAAACATTTTAAATTATATTAATAGATTGAGGTTTCTTTCATCATCCTATAAGCAACTTTTATTAATAAATTCATACAAAATTAAGTTTTTTACAACTTTCTGAGATAAGACTTTTTTCTCTTCTCTTTGTCTTCCCCTCCCTTTTCTTCTCCTTATACTTTATTTGCTTGATGCTAAGGCAACTCTCCTGTACAAGGTGGGTTACTTTTGGTTCAACTTTACCTGAGAGATTAACTCTTCTGAATTCCATTTAATATAGTGTGACTTTTATTAGACTCCCTAATTTGGCAAGCCCTAACTTTGAATTCCATATCTCTTAAATCAGAGTCTAGCAAAGCCATAGTTTAATTTTGCTTCATTTACCAGATGCCCCCCAGGGTAAAGAAGGCTTTTTGTTCTCAGTTTACTTCTTGGTTCTGTGTCTCTCTTAGAATGACTTTGGCTTCATAATTTGTTATTATCTTTTCAGGTCATTAATACTTTTAAGAAGATTTAGAAATATTTTATTTAGGATTGTTAGTTTTTAATAGGAGGGTTTGTTCAAATAACATAGCTTATCATTTTCAGGAATGGAAGTTTTCCTGTTAGAAAGTTTCTTGCATTCACACCTGTGTTAGTTAATTTTATGTGTGTCAACTTGGCTAGGTTATGGTACCCAGATATTTGGTCAAACACCAGTCTAGATAACATTGTGAAGGTATTTTTATGGATGTGATTAGCATTTAAATCAATAGACTTTGAGTAAAGCAGATTACTCCCCATAATGTGGGTGGGCCTCATCTAATCAGTTGAAGACCTTAAGAGCAAAAGAGGATTCCCCAAGAAAGGAGGGATTCTGCTTCCAGACTGGTGTTGGACTTGAGCTGCAATATCAGTTCTTCTCTGGGTCTCCAGCCTGCTAGCCTATCATAAAGATTTTGGCCACCACAATTGTGTGAGCCAATTCCTTAAAATAAACCTTTTCTGCCTCGTGTGTGTGTGTGTGTGTGTGTGTGTGTGTGTATGTATGTAACTCTTTCACATATCTTTCTCCCTCACTCCCCACACTCCCTCCCTACATATGTAAACACACACACGCACACACACACATTCTATTATTTCTGTTTCTCTGGAGAATGCTTATTAATATCTTACCTGTAAGAATGGCTAAAATGAAAAATAGTGATAACACCAAATGCTGGCAGAAAATTGGAAAAAGTGGATTACTCATACATTGCCAATGGGAATGTGAAATGATACAGCCATTCTGGAAAATAGTTTGGCAGTTTCTTTTATGACTAAAAATGGACTGAGTATTCATTCAACCCAGCTCTTGCTCTCTTGGGCATGTATCCCTAAGAAATGAAAACTTATGTTCAGATAGAGACTTGTACATGAATGTTCATAATAGCTTTATTCATAATAGCTCCAAACTGAAAACTGCTCAAGTGTTCTTCAACGAGTGGTTAAATAAATAATAATAAATAAATAAAAAATAATTCATACCATGAACATGTGACAACATGGATGAACCTAAAAAAAAGGCCATAGGTTACATTTTCTGGGTTGAGAAAGTTATTTAAGTCCCTTGGTTTTTAATAAAAGGCAGTTTTCCCAGGCTTCCTCTTCCAACTTTGTTAAATTTAAAGATTGCTTTATGGCCAGGCACAGTGGCTCACGCCTGTAATCCTAGCACTCTGGGAGGCCAAGGTGGAAGGATCACTTGAGGTCAGGAGTTTGAGACCAGCCTGAGCAAGAGCAAGACCTTGTCTCTACAAAAAAATAGAAAAATTAGCCGGGTGTGGTAGTGGGCATCTGTAGTCTCAGTTACTCGGGAAACTGAGGCAGGAGGATTGCTTGAGCCCGGGAGTTTGAGGTTGCAATGAGCTATGATGATGCCACTGTACTCTAGCTAGGGGAACAGAGTGAAACTCTGTCTCAAAACAGGGAAAAAAAAAAAAAGATTGCATTGCTGTTAATTAGTATTCACATCACCCATCATCCTTGCAAAGTAGCTTTATGTGAAGGCAAAGTTTAGGAAGCAGAATGTGTATCCAGCTTTGGCATGAATCAATCACTGAAGGGCCAAGCCTTGCCTGCAAGATTATGAACACAGCCTGTAGGAGACTGGTGTGTAGAAGCAGAAAATCTTAAACTTTGAGGGTACTCCATTACCAGAAAAGGCTGCAGCCATAGAGAAACAGAATAGGACCATTGTTGCTGAGTGTTTTTTGTATCAATGTTAGAGTAAGAGTGATAACAAAAACTGTTATTTGGTATTGAACTTGGAAGATTATGGGATATAGGTTGTTGCATTTTTATGGTAACCATCCTTTTAGTTGGAAAACCTAGGTAAATGATTTTTTTGGTTAAAACCTTTTTATATTACAGGATATAAATATTAACATGGAGGATGATTTCAAGACTGAGTCATCATCATCTACCTTTACTCTTCAAAGTTCTTCAGAGACATTGCTTTCTATTCAGCTATTAGATTTCAAAACAAGTTTATTGGAAGCATTAGAAGAGTTGCGTATGAGAAGGGTAAGCTCCTTTTTTTAAATGCTTTTTTAATAAGAGAAGTTGATTTTCTTCAGTTATTTTGTTTCTCAAGGGGAAAAAAAGACCTAAAATCCCCTCTTGTTTAGAAAGAAAATATACAGTCCAAATAATGAAGTAAAAGCAAATAGGACAGATTAAGTCAATGATCAGGGAATGGAAAATAAGAATTTGGAAACTAAAGCAAAAAATAAAACAGGAAATTTTAGATTGTTAATACTTGATAAGTCAACTAGTATTTATTGAGTCACTGGAAATACACAGATTGTACTATAGTTAGATACTAGAAAAGGAACTGCTTGTGGGGAGATTATGTTTTTGTTAAAGTTATAATAGAGGTGCCTATGAAATGATTAAATAATGAAATAAGGCAGCAAATGATTAAGTGACAAAATAAATGTATGTAGCAAGTGTTCTGGATTCAAAGAGTGAAATATCCTTATTTTAAAAAGTCATAACTGATATTTTTAAAAAGGATATATATAGTATAAAATTGTAAAATATGTTGATTTCAGCAGGAGATCTATATTATGCAAATCACCTTAAAAAGTGTTTCATTTCTGAGACAGGTATGTGAAACTTTGAAAACTTTGAAACTATGTTGTTAACTGTATAGAATGGATTGGAGCTTGTAAGATTCTGGAGAAAAGAAAATACACTATAAATCTATTGCAATAATGATCTAGGAGTGAGTTCACTAGGACTTATATATGACTGTGAAGATAGAACAGAATAGGCAGAAAGAAGAATCAGTAGAATTTGATGACATCCTGAAAATAAGCTACAAGTGAGAGATCTGAAATGTTTTTATTATAATATGAACCTGTTCTAGGATATAAAATGTTGAAATTTATTGTTATAATAAGAAAATTTAAATATTACAATGTTCATTTTATATAAAGCTACTTATTAGTGTAACAAAAGTCTGTTTAAAGATGAAATCCTACTTAAAAAATGGTATCTTAGATAAGTATTACAAAGAACTATTTTTATAAAATTAGTTTAAAATGTTACCTTTAAATAAAATAACTTTATGCCACTATTTAACACTTAATATTCTGTTTTAAACATTATATTTTAGTCTGTTCATATTTCCAACTTAAAAATATAATCTTCTTATAAAAATCTGAAAAATTTTAGGTTAACAAAGGAACAGTGTTAGGGTAAGGTGGTATCTCATTGTGGTTTAATTTGCATTTCCCTAATGATTAGTGATGTTGAACATATTTTCATATGTTTGTTGGCCATTTGTATGTATATCTTCTTTTGAAAATCTGTTCATCTCTTTTGCTCACTTTTTGGTGGGATTATTTGTTTTTTTTTCTTGCTGATTTGTCTTAGATTTCTTGCTGATTGTTTTCTTGCTGATTTGTCTTAGATTCTGGATATTAGTCCTTTGTCAGATGTATAATTTGTGAATATTTTCTCCCATTCTGTAGGTTGTCTGTGTACTCTGTTGATTATTTCTTTTGCTGTGCAGAAACTTTTTAGTTTAATTAAGTCCCATTTATTTATTTTTGTTGTTGCTGTATTTGCTTTGTTGTTGCCAAATTTAGTCATACATTCTCTGACTAGACCAACATCCAGAAGAGTTTTTCCTATTTTTTTCCTAGAATTTTTATGGTTTCATGTTTTATATTTAAGTCTTTAATCCATCTTGAGTTAATTTTTGTATATGGTGAAAGATAGGGATCCAGTTTCATTCTTCTGCATGTGGCAGTGAAAACGGAACAGTTATACACTGTTGGTTGGAATGTAAACTAATACAACCTCTATGGAAAACACTACAGAGATTCCTCAAAGAACTAAAAATAGATTTATCATTTGATTCAGCAGTCCCACTGCTGGGCATCTACCCAAAGGAAAAGAAATCATTTTATAAAAAAGACACCTGCACCTGAATGTTTATTACAGTGCAATTCACAATTGCAAAGATATGGAATCAGCCTAAGTGCCCATCCACTGATGAGTGCATAAAGAAAATGTGGTATATATAACATGGAGTACCACTCAGTCATAAAAAGGAATGAAATAATGTCTTTTGCAGCAACTTGGATGGAACTGGAGACCATTATCCTAAGTAAAATATTTTAGGAATGGAAAAACAAATACCACATGTTCTTACTTATAAGTGAGAGCTGAAGAAAGGGTATGTATGGTCATAAAGTGGTGTAATGGATGTTGAAAACTAAGAAAGGCAGAGGGTTGGAGGGAATAAGAAATAAAAAAACTACCTCTTGGGTGCAGTGTACACTATTCTGGTGATAATACACTAAAAGCCCTGACTTCAGTATTATACAATTTGTCCATGTTAAAAAAAAATTTGTATCCCTAAGTGTATTGAAATAAAAAATAATAAAGGTAAATAATTCTATTACCAGGGTTTGATATGGCCTAATTGTGTTAGAGGCTATATTATAGGAAAGCCTATCCTGATATATCAAATGCTGCACCATTTTCAGTACTTTTAGACATTATCTTTGGAAGAGGAGAAATAGTGTTTTTAATAATCACATGTAAGAATATATGCTACCCACGCCTGTAATCCTAGCTCTTGGGAGGCCGAGGCGGGCGGATTGCTCAAGGTCAGGAGTTCAAAACCAGCCTGAGCAAGAGCGAGACCCCGTCTCTACTATAAATAGAAAGAAATTAATTGGCCAACTGATATATATAGAAAAAATTAGCCGGGCATGGTGGCACATGCCTGTAGTCCCAGCTACTCGGGAGGCTGAGGCAGAAGGATCACTCGAGCCCAGGAGTTTGAGGTTGCTGTGAGCTAGGCTGACGCCACGGCACTCACTCTAGCCTGGGCAACAAAGCGAGACTCTGTCTCAAAAAAAAAAAAAAAAAAAAAAAAGAATATATGCTACCTTCAATGAAATTCCTAGTTGAAAAGAAAGCTTTCTTCTTAAAAACGGGAAAAAATTTCTCTCTTTCATGGAAAAAGATTGTTTTTATTTTTCACATTTACACCGATGGCAACACTTTATCTACATTCCTGGATTTTAATTTTTTCCCAACATTTTATTAGGAAAATTTCAAACATACATAATAGGTGACTAATAGGTGAAAGAATTTCATAGTAAATAATCCATATACCCACTGTGGTAGACAGAATAATGGCACCCATGGATGTCCATGTCAGAATCCCCAGAACCTGTGAATATGCTATCTTGGATGGCAAAAGGGACTTTGTTGATATGATTAAATTAAGAATTTTGAAATGGAGGGGTTTTGCTGGATTATTTGGGTGGACCCAGATGTTGATTCTCATAAGAATCATAAAGCTGTTTACAAGAGAGAGACAGGAGAATGAGTCAGAGAAAGAGATGTGATAATGGAGGAAGGGGTTGTAGTCAGAGAGAAAGGGAGTTGAAGATGTTATGCTGCTGGCATTTTGAAGATGGAAGAAGGTTCTGAAAGCCAAGGAATGTATGTAGGTGGAAGCTGGAAGAGGCAAGGAAATGGATTCTCTCCCAGAGACTACAGAAGATATGCAGCCCTGCAGGTACCTTGGACTTCTGACCTACAGAACTATAAGAGAATAAATTTGATAATAGAATAATTTTGTAATAGAATTGTTTTAAGCCACTGAGTTTCTCATTATTTGTTGCAGCAGTAATAGGAATCTAATATACATATATCATCTAGAATCTATACTTGATCTCATATATATCCGTTTGTCTTTGATCTTATTTTTTGATGCATTTCCAAGTAAGTTGGAAGTTATACACTTTAGTATGCATATTATTAACTAGAGTTCAATATTTGTTTATATATTTTTTCTTTTAATATAAAACGTATTATGGCTGGGTGTGGTGGTTCACACCTGTAATCCTAGCACTCTGGGAGGTAGAGGCAGGAGGATCGTTTGAGGTCAGGAGTTTGAGACCAGCCTAAGCAAGAGCGAGACCCCATCTCTACCAAAAATAGAAAGATTAGCTGGGCACAGTGGTGTATGCTTATGGTTCCAGCTACTCGGTAGGCTGAGGTGGGAGGATCGCTTTAGCCCAGGAGTTTGAGGTTGCTGTAAGCTGTGATGATGCCACTGAACTCTAGCCTGGGCAACAAAGCAAGACCCTGTTTCTAAAAAAAAAAAAAAATCTGGGAATTTTCTTTTACTTTTTATTAACCTTTAAAAATTGGTTTCTAGCTTATTTCTACTATATGAGCTATATGCTCTATATAATTTCAGTCACTTAATATAAGTGGATATTTGCTTTCTGGCCAAGCATGCAATCCATTTTGGTAAATATTCTAGCATTGATGAATTATATTGATCAACTTTGTCAGTCTTGTTAAAATCTCCTATATTATTATTGAGTTTTTGTCTATATTTTCCGTCTTTTTCTCTCTCCATGTTTCAGACTGGCTATTTTCTCTTGTCCTTTCATTTCCTTAATGCTCTCATCAGTTTGTTATAAAGTCAATATATTGGGTTCTTAATTTTATTCATTGTATTTTTCAGTTCTAAAATTTCCATTTGGTTCTTCATTTATAATTTTCAGTCCCTGTTGAAGTTCATTTTCATGTAATTTAAGTATATTAATCACATATATTTTAAAGTGTATGCCAATAAACTCTAACATATGGACCTCTTGTAAATCCATTTGTATTGTCTTTTTTCCCCCCTCGATTTTGGTCATTTGATCTTATCTCCTGGAATGTAGGGTTAATTTTGATTGAATGAATGACTTTGTGCATGAAAAAAGGAAATTTGAGGCTTTGGTTGGTATTATCTTTCTCTAGAGAGATTTACATTTCTTTCTGGAAGTTAGTGTTGGGCAGATAATTTTACTAGTGAGAGATTGACCTGACTGGAGGCCGAGTTTCCATCTTAGTGAGGGTTGGTTTATTTCTACTCTCTACTCCAAGAGTATAGCTGCTTGGGGTTTTACCTAAAATCCTGGGATATTTGCCAGCATTCCACTTCCTTGGTGGGCCCTGAACACTAACTAAGCCTATCCCCATAAGACTGCTGGTAGATCTGCCTCATTTTCTTACCTTCTAGTCAGCTGTCAAATGCTGATTATCAACATCACCTCTCTATGCTTCCCTTCTCTCTGTGATCTTGGAGATGTATTCTAAATCATCATTCTTTTTGCAGGATCATGAAATTGTATAGTGTTAGAGATGGAAGTGACCTGAGATAGCTTCTAGGCTAACCTAAAACCCAGAGACTTTAAGAAACTAGTACTCAGATCTCTTATTTCTTGTTTAATACTCTTCCATTAATATATCTAATAAATCACCTGGAATGAATAACGTAGTCAACACAGTTGAGCTATACTGTAATGGGTTAGATCTCAAAATGACTTTAGTTATAATGAGCAAAACACAGTTAAGTGTTTTATAAGTAAATAAGACAACAAAATACAGTAGTCTACCCCTTCAGGGGATAAGTTTCAAGACCCCCAGAGGATGCCTGAAACCTTGGATAGTACCAAACCATATATGATGTATAGTATGTTTTTTTCCTATACATACATACTTATGATAAAGTTTAATTTGTAAATTAGGTACATAAGAGATTAACAACAACAATAATAAAATAGAACCTTTATAATAATATACTGTAATAAAAGTTACGTGATTGTGGCCTCTGTCTTACAATTATCTTATTGTACTGTACTCACCTATTTTTGGACAGCAGTTGACTGTGGGTAACTGAAACCTTGGAAAGCAAACCTGCAGATAAGGGGGGACCACTGTAAAGTCAGAGAAAAAGACTTTTCCTACTCTACTAAAGTGTATTTCCTGCTTAACTATACAGTAATTGACAAAAGAGAGAGGGCACATTACTCATTTTTTTCCTTGTGGACCTAAATTGATAATGTTAGTACTTGAAAAAAATGGAATGTTTTAAATTAATAGTAATTAACAAATTAACAGTCCTAATCAACAAAATACTTTATATTGAATCCACAATGTGTGCATTTTAGAAGTTAGACACCATTACTGATAAATGTCCTTATCAGATAGATCCACAGACTTACTGATAAAGAGTAGGGATGAACAATAATAGCGCAGGAGTAACAAACTCAGCTCCAGTCAGGATACAGGTAGTTGGCATGTGATGTGAGTAGGGTGGGGATTATGTTGAAAAGCCTGTATCTTCAGTTCAACCTACAGCTGCCATGCCAGGTAGAAAAATGGGTATTGTGCTATCAGCTCTTTCAGTTGTTGAAGAGAAACTAGAAATCCAGATTGCAGTATGAAATCTATCAGATTCTAAAAATTGGAAGTAGGTTGAAAGTTTTTAAACAAAATATATTTCTGAGCCAAATTATCTGTACAATGGGGATAAAGGACCTCTACCAGAAAGCTTTTAGGCTTTTAAAATATGCATTCATTTGATAACATTTTACAAATCATTTCTCAGTCTATGCATTAAGAGAATTGAAAATTTATTATGTACTACATGCCATGTAAATTCATAACTATACTATCACATAGTATGTATTATGTATCATAATAGACTTATGAGCAAAGTATTATGATAGTTCAGAGAAAGGGCACATTACATTTATTAAATATCTAAATAGGAATAAATTTTAGAATTCTAAATTAGCAATAAATAAAACTCAATGGGATTTTGGGTAGCCTAAAATAACAATAATTTTCTAAGAAAGTTGTGAGGGAAAACTGGGTAATTAATGGTATAATATGTGGTAAATAACATTAAGCAGCCCTTCAATGGCCCATAAAATTAAAAATGCTATAAGAAGAATCATACTCCTTTCTGATTATTATGATTTGTAGAATATATTTAATATGTCTTTATACTACATGGAAAACTGTTAAAACGAGAGTTAGCCACATTGCCAAAAAATAGCATTATAATATACTTCTATATTAGGATTTTATTAATTTATGCTTTCTATTAAAATCATTAAACTTTTTATTAGAACTTTCATTTTTTTCTTCTGTCCATTAGCAGCTTAAAAAAGTTATTAATAAAAATTCCTTTTAAATTGTCAATGAGAAAAACTATATTAGATTTAGTAAGAAAATTCTATCTAACTTCAATAAAGTATCCCAGAATATAGAATCTTGAAAGTGTTTATTTTTTATTAGATGCCTTAGGACCACAAGGATTTAAGTGTTTTTACAAAAACAATAAAAGAGGAGTAATTTGATGGTTTATTTACTCTTTGTAACCTTTAGAAAGTGTCATGCTTTTTTTAAAGTGCTTGCTTCAGGCTGTAGTTTTACAAGATGGGCTGTGTATTGGTCAGGCCTTTTCAATTCTTGACCCTGAACAGATTTAGGGACATAGTACATACAGCAGGCACACGTCCAAATAGCCCAAACTGTAAGTGGGCACTTTTACATTCCTTTTCAAAGTCTTAATCCACCTCTTACGAAATTGTTCAAATTGGTCTCTTATGTTGTGTAAGAAAATACTAATCACTTTTCCAAATAGTTTCTTAGTCTGATTAGCTTAAAAGTATTCAAGATAATTATCTCTAATATTCATGGGATAGGCTAGAAGTTAATGTTTTTAAAAAATCTTTTTCCCAATAGTATTTAAACCACTGTTTTAACATGACTTGATTTAATATAAAGATTTCTGATATAGAAAAATATTAATATTAGAACATTCAAAAGCAATTCTTATTCTTTTGTTTTTCATTCAACAAATTTCTAGTTTTATTTTGAAATGTTGTAATGAATAATCAGAATGTAGTTGCATATTTAACGTAGGTTAAATGATTTTGAATGGTTTTCTAAATTTTGGAGGATATGAAGATTAAATTCGGAAGGGTTTTTTCTTTTTCTTTTTCTTTTTTTTTTTTTTTTGAGACAGTCTTGCTCTGTCACCCTGGCTAGAGTGCAGTGGTGTCATGATAGCTCACTGCAACCTTAAACTCCTGGGCTCAAGCCTCCTGAGTAGCTCCTGCCTCAGTCTCCTGAGTAGCTGGGACTACAGACATGCACCACCATGCTCAGCTAGGTCCGGTTTTGGTAGTATGGTAAACAAGCCTCATAAAATCAGTTGGCATTTGTTTCATCCTCTTACATTTTTCTGGAAGAGATGTGTAAAAATGATGTTAATTCTTCTTTAAATGTTTGGTAGTATTCTCTAGTGAAACCACCTGGGCCTGGAGATTCCTTTTTAGGGAGGTTTCTAATTAGATATTTAGTTTCTTTATTGTTACAGGGCTATTCAGATCGTCTGTCATCTTGGTTGAGTTTTCGTAGTTTGTAATTTTTGAAGAATTGGCCCATTTCTGTAAGTTGTCTTATTTATGAGTATAAAGTTATTTATAGCATTTATTTATTATCTTTTTAATGACTATAGTTTTTTTGTACATAGTTTCTTTTAGCTCTTTGAGCATATTTGAAATGGTTGATTTAAAGTCTTTGTGTAGTAAGTCCAACGTCTGGGCTTCCTAAGTTTCTATTTTTTCCCTGTGTATGGGTCACACTTTACTATTTCTTTGCATGTCTTGTAATTTTTTGTTGCAAACTGTATTTTGTGTATGTAAGCAACTCTGGAAATCAGATTCTTCCCCCTTTCCAGGGTTGCTGATTATTGTCCTTTGTTTGTTTAGTCACTTTACCGAACTGATTTGTGAAAGTCTGTAGTCTTTGTTGTGTGTGGCCACTGAAGTTGCTGTATTGTTAGTTTAGTGGTTAACTAGTGACAGATTTCCCTAAACACTTAGAACCAAAAGAAAAAAATCTTCTAGTCTTTGCAGAAGGGCTCTATGTATGTTTGCTGAAGCACACCTTCAACATTCAAACCAGGCAGTTTTCAACTTTGCCTATTAAAGTTTTCAGATTTCTCTAGTGAAAACTTATGTTTATGGTGTGGGCTAATTCAGGAATATTACATTATTTTAAACAAAATCAGAGAGTTTTTCTAAAATGACTGCTTGGCTTTGGGCCTTTTCACTTGACTTTGAGTGTTCCTTTGTGCTACTTCCCAGAGAAAATCTGTCTTTGTAACTCTCCCAGCTGTATCTCCCTCTTGTTTTTACTTTATGCTTATTGGTGAGGTGGTGGTGGCAGGATAGGGAAGAAGGGCATTCATTCTCTGATATTCTCTGTAGGCCTCAGTCTTAGGTGAACCCAAGTCTCGGGATAAATTCTTCACGAGTGTTTTGGTCCCTCCTTCATAAGTAATACTGGGCCTAGCATGTATTCCTGCCACTGGTCCAATGATAGAACTGTTGTTGCTTTGTTTTTCCAGTCATCCTCCTCCCAGCTGCTGTGGGTTTCCACAAGTGCTCTCAGGTGGTGGTAGTTTTTATTGCTCTTCTTGTAAAGCTTTTGTTCCTTAGGGGAAAGGAAGACAGATGTGTCTAGACAGAGTTTTCAGTGGGGACTGTGGTCCCCCTGCCCACATGCACAGGTTTTGCACTAGTGTCCCTAGCTACAGTTTTTGTTGCCCTTCTCCTGCAGATTAAGTTTTGTTCTGTAGGGATAATAGGGAAGATGGTTCATGACTGTTCTTCCCCTGTACAGCCAGTACCATAGGGAGAAGCTTTCTCGGGATTCTTCCCAACCTTCCCTGTAAGCACTTGGTGGGTTTCTTAGAAGAAAAGCCTGCTAGAGGGTACAAACTTTCATATTTTGGGGACCCCCAAGGGATTCACATTTTTACAGTAGTAGCCCACATTTTGCTCTTAGTAATTTATTAAGGACTTTTAGCTGAATCAATCTTCTTACTGGTACTCAGTGGCTTATGTCCTAGGTAAACAAATGTTGGGGTTCTATTTTTCCCTCCAGACACCTGTCTCTACCCAGATTTTGAGGTATTTGATAGATCTGGGACCTCAGTTCTATCATGGATTTGTCCATTTAATTTGCAATTTGTCTAGCTTCTTTCTTGTTGTAAGGGTAAGAGGATACTGTTTCTTTCTCTGATTGGTGAAACTGGAGGTTGTAAAGTCTAATTTTCATAACATTTTTCTTTTTGACTTAGGAAGCAGAAACTCAGTATGAAGAGCAAATTGGTAAAATTATTGTGGAGACGCAAGAGCTTAAATGGCAAAAGGTAAGTATTTTTTCCCTTCAGATTAGGATGTTTAGCATCTATTTTAAAGTATATTCTAATCCTTATTGCAAAGTTAATTTTTACATTTTCTAACATATTTGGGGGTAATGCATTATTTTAAATAAAGTTTTAAGAAAATCCCAAGTAAAACTGTTGGTAACATTTGGACTACGAAAAGACAAGAATAAAAACTTTGTTCAGCCTTTTTGTATTATAACACTGAGGATAACTCTGAAAACTACTATGCTGTGAACTATTTTATATCTGAGAAACATACTGTATGTTACAGGGGAATTAGAATATTTTGAAAGCAATGAAACCTCATACCTAGTGCGTATTTTCCAAGAGTGTTGTTATATAATGTAACAAAATACAAAAAAAAAAAAAAAAGTATCAGCTCTTATTTTCTCTGTAGCTTTATTTGTAGGGAAGTATTTATGGTAGTATTTCTCATGCCTTTCCATCCAGGTAATCTTAACAGCTAAAAATTGCAAGCTTAATTATGATGGTCCCTATTCGTAGTATTTGGCATTATTGAAACAGGAACTTTTGGGGTAACAAATCAGAATCAGAATTCTAGACCAAACTAGAAATTATTGGAATTTTGAGCCCAGACAGATTTGCAAGATTGTGAAGAATATAAAACCAAGGTTGGATTATATGAGGGAAAGGTTGGAAACAGACCTATCTGTAGAGAGAAAGAACTAAGTACAAATTAAAGCTCAAAACAGATTTTAGAATGTGAAGTCATATCTTGTTTTTGTATAGAAAGAGTCAATGGTATAAAGTTATCAAAACTTAGTTTCACTAAGTTAATCAGTAAGTCTAATAAATCCAATTTAAAATATGAAGAGCATGTTTAGGGCACTTAAGCTGATTCAAAGGTTTATGTGGAAATAAACATAACATACAAGGGTGGCAAGAAATTTTTATGAAAGAAGAGGATGAAATGCCATACTTGATTTTAAACATATTATAAAGCTATAATAATTAAAATAGCTTGGTAGTGTATATAGTTATTCAGTGGAACATAACAGAGGCCAGAAATCTAAATACATGAGATAATTTAGTGAATGGTCAAGTTGGCTTTCAAATCAGTGGGAAAAAGTAGATTATTCAAGAAGTGGTATTAGAGCTGGGTTCCATCTGAAGAAAAAGCCAGATTCCTAACTTACTTTACAAACTTGTAGGAAAAAGGGAACTTTTGTATGTTGTTGGCAGTGTAAATTAGAAGTGCCTTGTCGCATTCCCCAAAATATCACCAAAGAACTTTTTAATAAAGCAGCTATGTTTAGTAGAACTCATTGCAGTAAGTGAAAACACTACAGAATCTTAGTAGTGTTTCAAAAGGGGCAAATCAGAATTGGAATATATAGAGGGCTATGAGGTCCAAGTGGCTTTAGACAGATCTTTTAAGGCAGGGTATTGATTGGGATTGGGCAAATTTTGTAACACAATATTTTAAAATTAGTGAATATAGCAACACAAGGCTCTTGACGCTAATCTTGAGACTAAATTATTGTTTGGTAAATGAGGTGTTTACCCAAATAAACTATTGTCTCAGATAATTTTTTTTGTAGTTTGAAACAGTGATATAATTTATTGGTTTTTATAGTCTTATATTTACTGGGTGAAGGTTTCCTGGAACAGAAACTAAGTTGTGTTGACACAGGTATTCTCCATTGTTAGTACTAATAGTTCTGTTGTATTGATGCAGGTGGTTTCAGTTCTCAGTCTCCCTTAGCTGCTTTAGCCTGAGCTGGAGAATGGAACTTTATTATTTAGAATGTTATCAGTCAAGATTTATGCTGCTTGATGAGTCATGATAGCATATAAGGTTATTTCTGGTGGTGTGTGTGTGTGTGTATCTAGATATCAATTTTTCCTTTTCTTTTCTTGGATGATCATTTGTTGGATAATTTAATAAGATAGTGGCCGCGCTACATTATTTAAGACTCCAGAAGTTGTATATTTGAACACACCAACATGGAAAAATACTAAGGAAAAGATTGTTATCAGAATTTATAGATCACTTCTAAGCCAGCAGCCAAGAGTACCTGTATTAAACCAAAAGAACAGAGACCATCCCCAAATCACAACAAATTTCAGTTACTAATTGGACTCATACCATAGAGTGACCAAGAATGTAGAGAGCAATATTAAGGATAAAGACCTTAGAAATATCATAGTTAATAAATAATGTGTTTACTCACTTAAGGTTCTGGATTATTAACAAAGAGGAAAGCAAATATCTAGGAAAATAAAGAATAAATGTCTGCAAACCAAAGCATCACAATCTGTGGCTCTGATTATCTAGATTGAATATTGGTGTTTATGTAAAGAGTCATAGTAAATATTTCAGGCTTTGTAGACTATGTGGTCTCCGTGACTACCACTCAACTCTGTTGTAATGTGAACACAGCTCATGAGCAGTACTTAATAAATGTGGCTATGTTCCTATAAAATGTTATTTATAGACACTAAAATTTAAATTCATATAATTTTTAAAGTGATTTGAAGTATTTTTAAAATTCTTTTTCTTTTTAGCCATTAAAAAAGTATAAAAACAATTCTTAGCTAACAAGCTATACAAAAATAGACAGTTGGCCAGATTTAGCCTGTGGGTCATAGTTTGTTGACCCCTGATCTAGATTTATTCTGTAGGTCTTGGATGGAGGCTGTCTATATCATATGTTTAATAGTTTCCTTCTTGATCTAAAGCTCTTCAGTGGAAGCTGTTTCTTTCCGAAGACAACCTGCTTCTGAAATTTTCTCGACTTCTTAGTTTTAAATTTCTTGATGAATGGCAGTCCAAGTATTGACGAGTCAAACCTAGTATCTGTTCATTTAGGAGACATGAGTCCAAGGATCTATGCCCCGGAGTTTAGCTCACGTGCTAGTAGTCCAAGTACCTGATACGATGCATCATTTTCAGAAGACATTATCTTCAAGTTTTAAGTCATACAGAGGAAAGGCAACTTTTATCTGTTGGTGATGAGACTATAAAGAATATTGCATGAGTCCCTTGGAGTACTTTACCACATTTGTCTGAAGTAAGGAAGTGTCCAAAATCAGAGAAGTAGTCAACTTTGTAGAGCAATTTCTAACAAGTTTAAATGGTGAAAGCCAATGAGTGTCAAGAGTATTGACTTCATGGTATTGTGAGTTAGAGGTAACCTTTTCTTGCTCATGGAAATTCAAGAGTGTTAGATTTAATATGCCATTAGCTCTTGACTTTTCCTAAAGATTGAGGATGATGGAAGCAATGAAGTTTCTAAATAAGTGACAAGGCTTTGCAAAGTTCTCTAATTGCAGTCCTGGTAAAAAATGAATGCCTCTGTCACTGGAGATCCTCAGGTTGGAAATACAAAATCAAATGTTTTTTTCCTACTTATAGACCTGTAGCTCTCTGGCAAGAAAAAGTTTCAGTTTATCCTAACAAGATGTAAGCAATGATGAGAAAACACTCAGAACCCATTGCAGGGGTTAATTTTAGGAAGTCCATTTGGAAGTGATTATAGGGACCCTAAGACTTGGATTTACAGGGATAAAAGTTTTACCAGAATGGTGCTGATGACAGAAATGTGCAACAGAGACATCCTTAGCAAGCATAATAAAATTTCCCCACCAATGCTAATTGAGTGTAATATTCAGTTTGTTCTTGCTCTGATGGATAATTTTATGTAAAATTTTTGCAAAGTTCCATTGAGGTCCTCTGGTGCCACCAAGTGTCTGTCCTGAAAGATTTTCTTTCTTTTTTTTTTTTTTTTATTATATAGACTTCTGCTTTGACTAAATGAAAGATTTTCTTTTTGTAATTATAATCATGTTTTCTTTTTAGACTCTGGAACCAATTGTGAGCATTACAAAACAGCCTTTTTAAATTTCTCCAAATATTTGGCTTTTTGGATATCACAAGGGTTAGGACCCTGTGTGTCATAAAGATTAGGACATTTCCTTTAGCATTTATGTTATCCCTTTTGGTGTGGCTTTATGATAGCCACCTGCTTAGGAAGCATTAGAGCACTTAAAATTGTTGACCATGTGAAATTGGGATTCCTACCGAGGTCAGAAACCCTCACTGTTTCTACAGTATTACAAAACCCTAGATAACTCCAAAGGTGTAGCTGCTATTAGTGTTAACTCTATTATCTCTTAATAATTGGCAAGTTTTGCTGAGTAGTATAAATTCTGTCATCTGGGCTGGTTAAAACTCTGAGAAGCGAGTCATAATTTAGGTGTCACTTGAGACTGTTGCAGTGTATCTTGCCTTATATTTTCCCCATTTCAATTTCAAAAAATGACCTATCAACAAAAAAGATTAAACCTAGATTTAATCTAGGTAGAGTTCCTAATAAATCTTTTTGAAGTATAGTCATTGCTCAGAGACTAGATCATCATGGATTTCCCCTTCTTTGGATAATGGAGAAAGAGTACCAGGCTTTTAAAAAAAGTTTCTCTGTAAGCAACATTTGTGAGAAATAAAGATCAAAGAGATATTTTACATAGGAAGTTACTGATCTTCAAACTATGTCTTGAAACAAAGTTTGCCAGGTACTCTGTTCAATCCTCATCTCTCTTAAGACTTTAGTGTGTGTGTGTATATATATATATTTTTTTTTCATTAAGAGATAAAAAACATTTAATTTTAACCTTTTCAAATGTTTATATGTTATATATAAAATTAACACCATATGTGTATATATACATCTATAAAATGAATAATATATAAAAAGTAAAATTAATCATGTGTGCATGTCTGTAAAATTAGGTAAGATTATATGATGGATTTATTAGCAATTTTAGGGGGCAATTGTCAAATAGTATTGCATAGCTTTTGCAAATTAAAAATTAAAAAAGAGGAATGAGTTAGGTATTTTAAAAGTTTTCATGCCTCTTTATTTAAATTTTTATTTTTTAATCAAAGAATTGTATATATTTATGGGTATAATACAATGTTTTGGTATACCTATATGTGTGTGTGTATGTATACACATACATGTAGTGGAATGGTTATATCAAGCTAATTAACATATCTATTACCTCACATACTTATTTTTTTGTAGTTTTAAAAAAATATACTTTATTATTAATTATGGTCACCATGCTGTGCAATTGATCTCAGAACCTTATTCTTCTTGTCTAACTGGAACTTTGTATCCTTTGATCAACATTTCCCGGTTTCCTCCACCCCACATCTCCCACCTCCCAGCTTCTGTTAATCACCACTCTACTCTCAACTTCTAAAGTTTGTCATTTTTAGATTCCATATGTAAGTGAAATTATGTGGTATTTTTCTAATAGAGGGCTTTAAGGTATTATAGTACTGAGTGGAAATATGTGGGGGAGAAAGTAATAAGAGTTCATAGGAGGTGAGCGTACTTCTTAAGAACTGTGTTTTTGGTAAGCAACAAAGATTGTACAGCATGAGGAACCATGAAATTTAAACAAATCCTTAAACTAAGCCAGTAGAAGCCTCTACTAATTTAGCAGCTGATAATATTGCCCTTAGACAAGGAGTTGGCTTTTGCCAGTAGGTCTAAGGGAAGACTGTAGTAAGAAATTGGATTCTGAGGATTCCTTGTGGTATTCTATTAGAGTATTAAGGGCTTACCTACATTGTTCAGGTACAAATAGGTCAAAAAGCTTTATGATGATTAGGAAGGTCCCAAGGAAGGGGGCTGTTGAAGAGCAATTTTTTTTTTTTTTTTTTTTTTTTTTTTGAGACAGAGTCTCACTTTGTTGCCCAGGCTAGAGTGAGTGCCGTGGCGTCAGCCTAGCTCACAGCAACCTCAAACTCCTGGGCTCGAGTGATCCTTCTGCCTCAGCCTCCCGGGTAGCTGGGACTACAGGCATGCGCCACCATGCCCGGCTAATTTTTTATATATATATCAGTTGGCCAATTAATTTCTTTGTATTTATAGTAGAGACGGGGTCTCACTCTTGCTCAGGCTGGTTTTGAACTCCTGACCTTGAGCAATCCGCCCGCCTCGGCCTCCCAAGAGCTAGGATTACAGGCGTGAGCCACAGCGCCCGGCCTGAAGAGCAATTTTTAAATCACAAAATTCTTGTTTAAGTTCCTGAGGGAGAGATTCCATTATTGAGGACTTAAGTTATATAGAGGTATAGTGATTTTAGAAATGTTTGGAACCCAGTGTCTGCAATGGCCAGTGAAATGCAGAGAACTTCTTAATTGTCTCTTAGTAACCAGACTTGGAAAATAATTGAATGGGTTATAATTCATCAGAAGTGATAGATTCACCCCCTTGGGATAAATCATACCCTAAATAGTTTACTTTGTTCTGATAAAATTCTGAACTTTTTTTGGAATTTTCATGTCTTTGCTAAAACAGTAAGTTGATAAATGGAATCAGTCTTAGAGCTCCTCATCTTTAGAGCACAGCAAAAAAAACCTTGTCCACATACATATAACCGTAGTGTTACAGGGAAATTTAAGGTCCTTAAGGTTCCTCACTAAATCTCCAAGGTATAATTGTAGAGGTAAATTGTTGACTTTCTCAGGAAAAAACAAATAGGTGTTGACTATCTTGATTTAAAGGGACACCATAGAAAGCAGAATACATATAGTGTTAAAATGTAGTGATAAAAATAAAATATATTGGTAAAATATGCAGCCTCAGATAGCACTGAAGATAAAATAGTATTTGGGCTCAGTATTATGAAGAAGTGAGTAAAATTTTTACTTTGTTTATGGCCTTAAGGTCCTGAACAAATCTTTATCCTCACTTAATTTGGTTTCTTGACTGGGAAGCAAGAGTGTTTAAAGACTGATAGAATGTATAATTCATCCTTTCTCCTTTGGACTATCGGCTTTTGTTCTTCTTTAGCTTCTGGTTTTAGAGGTATTTTGTAAATGTAGGTAGATGTTTAGATGGGTTGATCTGAACTTTGCTGCCAATATTAGTAAAACTTTTTGCCCACAAAGGTACCACTTCATGGAGCTCTACAATTTGGTTTGATCATGCACAAGTGTACCAATAAGTCAATATGCAAATTAGCTATGATCTGATTATGAATAGGAAAGTCCTCAGGGATCTTACAGAAAAGATCAGGGGAGAATTTAATGTTGCAATTCAATTTACATAATAGATCCCCATCTTTTAAGTTAATGGGTGTGATGTCACAAAGGAGAAAATAATATTTCTTATTTGGGGATCCAAGGGTAACACTTATAGGCTGAAACAAGCCTAATAATCTGTGGATTATTAGAGATACCCACTATCTGAGTAGTTCATTCACTCTGAGGGAGAGGTTTCTTTTAATATTTAGAGAAATTTCTCTTTGCAAGTTTGAGGATAAAATGAGAAGTTGGTGCAGGATTTTCCCCCAGAGCAGTACCGCTGATTTGCCCATTTGATTTTTTTCCCCCTTTATTTTCTTAGCTAGAACATGACAATTATTTTTATAATGTCTTTTCTGCTTATAAAAAGTAGCTATAGGTGTACTTTACCAAGAGGTCCATTCCTCCCCAGTGCTCGATGAATTATAGTGGGAGTATTTAGTTGTTTTATCTGTAAAGCCATCAGTTTATTCTGATTTTGTTCTAAGCCCTTTTTGAAGATCTGGATTTGGAGATTTGGTAATACAGCTATTTCCCATTTCAAATTTGTTGCATATTAAATCCTTTGTTTTTGGATTTAAGACTATTCACAAAAAGGGAAGAGCTAGATGTTACATCTTCAGAATCTACTCCACAAAAAGCCTATTCCTGAAGTCTCCAGTTGACTCATTCTTTCCTTCTTCCTTCCTTGCAGGACTGGATTAGAGTTAACTTTATTTTCACAGGAAAAACTTTGGGGATAGCCTCTGATTTTGTCAAATATCTAAAGCTTTTCTAAATCTGTATGGTTTCCTATATAGTTCGAGATTTCCTAAGTCATTCTGGGGATCTTCTTTCTTTGCCTTTTTCATTCAATTTTTTTTTTTTTGGCATCTAATAATATGAGCCAACTGATATAGATCATGGAACAAGTAGTATTAATTTTTTAAATTGGCTATGGGAATTAAAATATTTTAAACTACTTCAGAAAAAAGTTGTATGGAAATAAAAATATCATGGCATACTACATGGCTTAACATTGAATAATAATTACATAGTCATGGCAGTGTAAATAATGAGTATTGATTTAAGCCACGATTTTGATATAACTCTATTGGAAGAATAGGGGAGGTAGTGTGGGGTAATAGTTGTATAAAAAACCTGAACTTCCAACTTTTGTAACAGGAGATCAATACGTACATTTTTAAAATTGATAACGTAATTATTTAGAAATCTGGAGGCAAATACAAGATAAATTTGAAAGTACCACTTTGAAAAATTTGAAAAAATTGAAAAAATTGCCACTTTGAGGCCTAATTTTTAAATAAGAGTTATTAACTTTGACAAAAATAGAAGAAAAAATTTAAAGTCATCTTGACTGTAAAGAGCAGAACATACAACTTCCACCAAAAAAGGAGGGAGAAGGGAAGAAAAAAAAATGGAGTCATATATGTGGGTTTTTTTTTCAAAAATTCCCTGGGGTAGTTTCGGTTTTATAAAAAATTATTTCAGTGAATTTAAAGATGTATATGTTGACAGGTAAACATTAGTGCTTAGATAATAACATTTGTTTCTCTGGAAATTCTAAGCCTATATAGTCTCCTTATGTACTAGGACTGTTAATATAATAGGACTGTTATAATAATAACTTTTAGTTAAAAGGGGAAAGCTTTCCTTGAGGAAAGCTTCAAAGCAATCACGTCCAGTTTAAAAATTTAAAAAGCAATGTGTTTTTATTATGAAGAAGCAACTGGAAGCAGTATTTTTGTATAATGATTCCATGACAATTAAAAATTAATAAAATTGGTTTGAAGTTGCGTTTCAAGAGCATAGCATAATATAGGCAAAAAGTATATTTAACTTTTATTTAAATTGTGAATGCAATTAAGATTTAAAATTGAGTTACTAGAATTTATATTTTAACTTCTTGTAATTTTTAAAATAGGAAACTCTTCAGAATCAAAACGAAGCATTAGCAAAGCAGCACAAAGAAGCGATGGCTGTTTTTAAAAAGCAGGTAATTTCATAAGGATAGACAAGAACTACAGTTATAAATACTGCATTTCCTTTTCCTTCCGTGAATATTATGGCAAGCTGTTCTCTATACTCACCAAAGATGAAAAAGACAAGATGGTATTATGGAAAGTAGGAAATGAATAAAGTATATAATAGTCGAATAAGTTAAGGAAATTGGGGAATCTGTTTTCTTGGAGATGGAGATGTGTTTTCATCTGTCTTAAATAATTTAAGTAACTGGGTTGTGTGTGTTTGTGTTCTTTCCCTGCTCTTTCCTCTTTCTCTCTTTTATTAGACTATCCTAGAATCTTACCTTTTTTGTATTACCCCACTTTACCCAAGTAGATTGATAACATTATGATGAAAAATTGAGATGTAAGTAGGGGTATGTCAAGGATGAGGAGAGGTAATTATTACATGCCGAAGCCTCTGTAAATGTCAACCATCAGTAACTAAGAAATAAAAGTAGAAAAATAGAAAGAAAAGATTGAATAAATTAATAGCAACACCTTCAACCAATTTGAATTCTGTAGCTCTTCTTGACTATCTCAAATTTTTCTTTAGTTCCTAGTTAGAAAATACTAGTTTAAGAAAATGTGTTCATGTAAAATATTCTCTGAAAGTTTTTTCCTTATATTTATCTTATATCATCATTTTTTCTTCTTTTTTCCTTCTTTTTTATCTTCATCTCTATACAAGTGTGTGTATTTAGAAAAAGAAAGGCACCTAAAGAAATAAGCCTATATAATTTATGTCGCTAGTGGGTTAAAGGTTCTTGATAATTTACACCTTTGTATGAATGTTTAAACAAATGACAGACTTACTTCCTTTAATTTGAGATAGACCTAACCAAAGTTAGGGAGTTTTATTTGAGGAGTAAGGAAGCAGAAGCCAAAAGCATAGCATAGTATTCTCTAGGAAAGAGCAAGTCTGTGTCTCTGCTATCACAAGGACCTTTTGGGCAAGGTAAGAATACACATTTCTGAAGGGTAGAGGAGAAAGTGCTCTTGTGTTCTTTTTTTTCCATTGTTTTTTGTTTGTGTTTACCTCATAGAAAGGGTTCTTGAATATAAGTGGGAAGTGTGAAAAAGGATATAGGGAAGTTCCAATGAAAAATTTTATTTCTTGAAAATTTTAGCTAATATCCTTATTGCTGCTTAGAATATTTCATAATTTTCCTTTGGCACATATACTTTCATTTTTCTATTTTGAAATATCATTTTTTAAAATGTTATTAGACCACTGCATGAGTTGAAAAAAAATTTCAGAACATACATACTGTCAATGCAAATACAAATGATATTAATTCAAAAAATTACACCTTCAGAAAATGATACATGCTATTATTTATGAGTAGATGGCAAAATATTCAGACATTTAAGGAAAAAACTTCTGGAAGGGAAAATGAAACTATCAAGGTTGATTGATATCTCTAATCAGTGTGATTAAATTGTCCATTTACAGCCAGGCGCAGTGGTGTGCACCTCTGGCCCCCAGCTGCTTTAGAGGCTGAGGCAGGAGGATCACTTGCTCCCAGGAGTTGGAGTATAGCCTAGACAATATAGTGAGACCTTGTCTCTAAAAAAGAGTTAAAAATAAATGAATTGTTCATTTACTGACTGGCTTTTTTTCCTTAGACAGCGTCTTGCTCTGTCACTATGGCTAGAGTGCAGTGGCATCATCATAGCTTGCTGTAGCCCCAAACTCCTGGGCTCAAGTGATCCTCCTGCCTCAGCCTCCTGAGAGCTAGGACAACAGGTGTGCACCACTATGCCTGCTAAATTTTTTTCTATTTTTTTTAGAGATGGTGTCTCGCTTTTGCTCAAGTTGGTCTGGCACTCCTGACCTTAAGCAGTTCTCTCACCTCTGCCACTCAGAGTGCTAGGAATTCAGGCATGAACTATATCATGCCTGACTGATGGGCTTTTTTATCCTTTTATATCTTTATTTTATTTTCTGAATCTGAAAGTAACATATATTAAGTTCAAACAATATAGATGTGTAAAATGTTTCTGAACTCTTCACTGACCGGTGTAAATCACTGTTAACAGTTTACCTACCTGTATTTTAATTTTTTAAATTGTTTATCAGTTGCAAATGAAGATGTGTGCCTTGGAAGAAGAAAAGGTATTTATTAATTTTTTAAAAATAATTTAAAACATAGCTAAATATATTTAATTATCAGTTGTTTACCATAATAGAAAAGAGCAGTAATAAACTAATGGAGAAGGTTAGCTGCTTAAAATCTTGGACCCAAAATAATCATGTTACTTGACTTCTGTCGTTTTACAATTCAGAATACTGAGGCCTAGCAAGGTTAAATGACTTGCCAAAGGTCTCACTTTAAAGTGGCAAATTTGGGACTAGTACTCAGACCTCTTCAGCCCCCAAATTAATGTTCTTACCATGCTACTGCAATGTTTCTATTAACTATAGTATGTTTCTAGTGCCTTTGCAATGTGATTACCTTTTTTAAAAAACGTTGAAGTGACTTACATCTGGGTGAAGACCAACTGACAAAGAGGATACAACTTCAGCAAACCTAGAAATTTATCTGGCACTAAATATTTTCTCTAGTTATCTAGTAGTTAATACATATTTTATTATATCAGTGAACATATCATTTACAGTAATTATAGTTTATTTTTAGCAAAAGACCTTCTTTTAAAAATTATCCCATATCCTTACAGTCATAAGATAAATAAATGTACCTGTATTTTATTTATTAAAATATATTTATTCTAGTTGTACGAATTAAATAATTATAAAGTTTATATATGTTCTCAGGAATGCTCTACTGATAAAATGATTTGTTATAATATGACATTCCATTTCATGATAATTATAAGCATATAATGGCTTTATTATAATTTTATGATATTTTCAAGTTATTAGAAATGTAATTTATAATGTAGATATGAGGTTAAAGCCTGTGAAGTTTTAGGTTTAAAGTAGAGATTTTGGTTCTTGAGCTCTTATATTTTACCCTTTTGTAATATCATTTACATTGGAAAGTACTGAAATATAGTCTTTTATTTAAAGGGAAAATATCAACTTGCTACAGAAATAAAAGAAAAAGAAATAGAAGGTTTGAAGGAAACATTAAAAGCATTACAGGTAAAGTAACTTAGTATTGCTTAAAGAGGAATTTGGCATTTTAACATTGTATCAGTAAAACACCATTAAATATGTAAGCTGGCAAAACAAAGCTGACAAAAATTTGTATGTATTATATAATTTAATACTTTTTTCCTGAGAACCTTGAATTTCAAATTAGGATTTTTGCTTTATCATAGTTTAAGAAGAAATGTTAAAATAACTTTCATTATTTCCTATAGTAATACAGTTAAATAGAGTTTTTAACACTTTATACATGAGGAAAACATGTAAGGCCTATATTTGTAACTGATTTATTTACTCATGGTCCTTAAAAATTAAAATAGCATTAATTGAATCTTTATTATGTGGTATGTACTGTGCTTATTTTCTACAAATACAAAGATTAAGAAAACATCACCTTTGCCCTTAAGTTGTTTGTGGTCTTGTACAGAATACAGAGGTATTCAGCTAATGATGATTCATTCAATATAGATTTATTGAATGTCTGAACATTTTTATCAGGATTAAGGATATAGCAATGAATTAAAAAGATTAAAAAGAATTTAAAAAAGAATTAAAAGGATTAAGGATATAGCAATGAATTAAAAAGACAAAAATCTCTGCCCTTGTGAAGCTTACAATCTACTGGGGAAGACAAAAAATTAAATGAAGTAAATAATCAAATGAAGATATTCACATGATTTCAAAGTATCACCCTATAGACATTAATTACAAAGAGCAAAATATATTTTTATAATGGAAGGATGCTGAAGGTCACCACCTTAATCAAGTGATGAAGTCTAGCAATGTTAATAATGATACAGGCTTTCCATGGGTCCATAATAAAGAGTACAGAACTTCACCTGTGTAATTTTCTTGCCAAAAATATTAACTGAAATCTAATTATGAAGAAACAATGAGACAGAATCACAATGTATGGGACATTCTGTAAGACAATTGGCCTTTTCAAAAACTTCAATGTCATGAAAAACAAAACCTCCTCCCCCCCAAAAAAGGTGAGGGGAACTACTTTTGATTAAAAGAGAACAAAGAGATATAGCAACCACGTGCAATATATGAACCTTCATAGATCCTGGGTCAAGGAAAAAAATTACCAATAAAAAATTGAGAAGGCTTTTGGGGGATATTTGAATATGACTATATGTTAGATGGTATTATTGAATTGTTAACTTTCTTAGGTATAAGTATTATGGCTATATGCCAGAAAGTTTATATTTTTAGAAAATGCATGATGAAGTATTAATATTTATGGGTGAAATTATTTAATAGCTATAACTTAGTTTCAGATAATTTAAAAAAAACAAAAAGTATGTATGTGTATAAACACAATGAAGAGAAAAGTAAGGAAGAATGTTAACAATTGATCTTGTACAGGAAGCTGGAGATGATCATTCTTACCTGAAGGATATGAATAAGACTTGCAGGTGTAGATTTTTTAGCATATCTCTTTTATAAAATCTATAGTGGTTACTCTAGGTGGGATTTAAAAATGTATTTGTGTGTGTATATGTGTATTTATATATAGATATAGAAACATACATATTTGTCACATGCTACTTACAGCAACATTTTACTATTTTAGGTGGAGTGTACAAACCTTAACCACCATTCAGGTTCTTACCCTTCGCACTTCATGATACAGTTATCTTAATATTACCTTTCTGTACATTAAGCATCATATCAGACAGTGTTATAATTTTTTCTTTCGGTCATCAAATATAACTTTAAAAAGTCAAGAGGAAAAGAATAGGTTATTATATTTACCCAGAAATTTCAGCCTTTATTCCTGTCTCTAAGTTTCCTTCTGTTATGATTTCCTTTCTGTCCAAAGAAATTCTTTTAGCTCTTCTTTTAGACCAGGTCTTCTGGTGATAGATTTTCTTAGTTTTCCTCATCTGAAAATGTTTTTATGAACTTACTTATGGCAAAAATTAAATAAAAAGCTGAACAAACAAAATCTAAAACAAAAAGACAAATGACAAACTAGGAAAAATTATATGAATCTCAGATCACAGACACAATGAACTTATTTCTAGGAAATGGAAATGGCTGTAAAAAGACCAACAACACAAAAGAAAAATAGGCATGAAGAATATTTGTTCATGAAGAATATTTTCTCTGGATATAGAATTCTGTAATAAGGCAAGAAAAAGTAATAACAGACATACAGATTAGAAAGGAAAAAGCAAAACTGTCTTTTTTTGCAGACAAAATGGCCATTTTATACCAAACTTGATAGCATCTACAAAGAAAGTACTAGAACTAATAAGTGACATTAGCAAGGTCATGGAATACAAAAATTAATTGTATTTCTATTGCAATGTATAATCAGAAACTGAAATACACTTATGATACAATTTATGTCAGCAGCAAAACTTAGGGATAAATTTAATGAATAATGTGCCATATTGTAAACTGAAAAGTATAAAACATTGCTCAGAAAAAATAAAGATATAAATAGTGAGACAAAATATGCTTATTGATTAGGAGTCAGTATTTTTAAGATGCCATTTGTATTGCTTTTTCTGCCAACTGCTTGTTCATGCCTATTTTTCTTTTGTGTTGTTGGTCTTTTTACAGCCATTTCCATTTCCTAGAAATAAGTTCATTGTGTCTGTGATCTGAGATTCATATAATTTTTCCTAGTTTGTCATTTGTCCTTTTGTTTTAGATTTTGTTTGTTCAGCTTTTTATTTAATTTTTGCCATAAGTAAGTTCATTTATTTTTTTTTTTTTACGGCTTTTGGAGTTTGTCATGGTAGAAGGGCATTCACTATAAAGGAATTTGCTCATGTTTTCTTTTTTTTTAATTTTGAATATTACGGGAGTACAAACGCTTTGGTTTCGTAAATTGCCTTTGTACCACCCAAGTCAGAGCTACAAGCGTGCCCATATCCCAGACAGTGCACACCACACCTGTTAGATGTGAGTGTACCCATTTCCTCCTCCCCCTTCCCACTCACCTAACACCGGATGACTGCTACTTGCATATATGTGCACATAAGTTTTGATTGATTAGTACCAATTGAATGGTGAGTACACGTGTTTGTTTTTCCATTCTTGTGTTACTTCACTTAGTAGAATGGGCTCCAGCTCCGTCCAGGATAATACAAGAGGTAGTTCATCATTTCTTTTTATGATTGAGTAGTACTCCATGGCATACATATACCACATTTTATTTCTATCCACTCTTGTACCAAGGGGCACTTGAGTTGTTTCCACATCTTTGTAATTGTGAATTGTGCTGCTATAAACATTTGAGTGCAGACGTCTTTTTAATGGACTGTCCTTTTTTTCCTTTGGGTAAATACCTAGTAGTGGGATTGCTGGATCAAATGGCAGTTCTACTTTTATTTCTCTGAGGTATCTCCATACTACTTTCCATAGAGTTTGTACTAGTTTGCAATATCCCAGCAGTGTGTGAGTGTTCCCATCTCTCTACATCCACTCCAACATTTGTTGTTTTGGGACTTCTTGATAAAAGCCATTCTCACTGGAGATAAGTGATATCTCATTGTGGTTTTGATTTGCATTTCTCTGATGATTAGAGATGTTGAGCATTTTTTTCATATGTTTATTTGGCCATTAGTCTATCCTATTTTGAAAAGTTTCTGTTCACGTCCTGTGCCCACTTTTTAATGGGGTTGTTTGATTTTTTTTCTTGCTAATTTTTCCTGAGTTCTATATAGATTCTAGTTATTTGCCCTTATTGGATATATAGCATGCAAATATTTTCTCCCATTCTATAGGTTGTGTATTCACTTTAATGATAGTTTTCTTGGCTATGCTGGAGCTTTTTAATTTAATCAGGTTCCATTTATTTATTTTTGTTGTTGCAGTGATTGCTTTTGGGGCCTTCTTCATAAATTCTTTGCCTAGGCCTGTCTGTAAGAGTTTTTTGAACATTTTTTTCTAGAATTCTATGGTTTCATGCCTTAGGTTAAAGTCTGTTACCTATCGTGAGTTGATTTTTGTGAGTGGTGAGAAGTGTAGATCCTATTTCAGTCTTCTATATGTGGCTATCCAATTTTCCCAGCACAATTTATTGAATAGGGATTCTTTTCCCCAGTGTATGTTTTTGTCTGCTTTGTCAAAGATCAGATGGCAATATGAAGATGGTTTTATATCTGGGCTCTCAGTCCTGTTTCATTGGTCTATATCTCTGTCCTTGTGCCACTACAATGGTGTTTTGGTTACTATAGCCTTGTAGTATAGCTTAAGGTCTGGTAGAATTGATGCCTACCAATTTGTTCTTTTTGCTTAAGGTTGCTTTTGCTATACGGGGTCTTCTCTGGTTCCATACGAAGTGTAGAATTATTTTTTCTAGATCTGTGAAAAATGATGTTGGTATTTTAATAGGGATTGGATTAAATCTGTAGATTGCTTTAGGTAGTATGGACATTTTAACAATATTGATTCTACTTATCTGTGCACGTGGTTGGTTTTCTATCCATTTATATCCTCTGCTATTTCCTTCCTCAGTGTTTTGTAGTTCTCCATGTAGAGGTATTTCACCTCATTAGTTAAATGTATTTCTAGGTGTTTTATTTTCTTTGTTGCTATTGTGAAAGGCATTGAGTCTTTGATTTGGTTCTTAGCTTGGCTGTTGTTGGTATATGTGAATGCTGCTGATTTATTACATCGATTTTGTAACCCGAGACTTTGCTGAATTTACTTGTCAATTCCAGTATCTCTTGGCAGAATCTTTGGGGTTTTCTAGATATAAGATCATACTGATAGTTTAACTTTTTCTGCCCCAATTTCAATACCCTTGATTTCCTTCTTTTGTCTGATTGCACTTTGTTCAATAACAAAGTGCAATGTTAGAGGGCAGCCATGTCTTGTTCCAATTCTAAGTGGGAATGCTTTCAGTTTTTCTCCATTCAGTATGATGTTAGCTGTGGGTTTGTCATATTTGGCTTTTACCATATTGAGATAAGTCCCCTCTATACCTATTTTGTTGAGTTCTTATCATAAAAAGGTGCTGAATTTTGTCGAATGCTGTCGCGCCCGCCTCGCCAGCAAGGAAGACGCGGCAACTGGAGTTCTTCTGACCGTGCTTTAATGGGGTTCCCTTTAAACTTGCATGATGCGGAAGACCCTGAGCACAAGCTCTCACACACTTATATACTCTAAGGAAGGGGGGAAGTGATGGGGATAGGTTAAAAGCGCTCGAGGGTTATTACTGATAGGCCAAGCTAAGATCCTTCATATGCATACTTATAGAACAGGCCAGGACTTACTCTGCGCATGCGCTGAACTTGTTTACTACAGGCGGGCCACCGGAAATCGGCGCCATCTTGTAATGGCGTTGTCACCGCGCCCCACATCTCCCCGTTTTATTAATTTAATGAGAGCTGAGCAACCGTTCAGCACCGTCCTTCAACCGTGCGATCAAGGTTGCAGAGCCTCACTTTCACCAGCAACCACCTTACCTCGTGCAATGAGCAAAACTCGGAGGTGTGCAAAGGCTGGCTGTGGGATAGGAGACATGCCTTATCTGGTGCAATGGGAGAAATCCCTCAGAGTGCAAAGGCCATGTCTGCCAAAATACCTGGGGGTAGGAGCGGGTGCAACCCAAAACTAGGCTAACCCTTAAGCATGGTCAACCACACCTGTGTAGGCTGTCCCAGTTCAAGTGCAGCAAATGCCTGTGCCAATACCACATGGTCCCTCTGTCTCTGGGCCTGCAGCCTACAGATGCACCACAGTCCGCCGCCAGCCACAGCAAGCAGCAAGACGGCCGTGGCTGCAAGACCGAAACAGAGTCATAGAGCTAGGAGCTTTAACAGAAACAGGAATGTATCTAGGCAAGCGGGTAACAATGGCAGAGGGGTGAGACGTGGCATTCTAACACAATGTATAATTGCACGTATTAGAGGAACAGTTCACATGTGTACCAGAGGGTTTTTCCGTGGATACCACCCAGATAAACGGGGGCCAAACACAGACAGGTGTAGGGGCAAAGGTCGAGTTTCGCCCTCCCGCAATCACCCTCACAGAACCTTCAAAAGAGTCGCTAAGATTCCATGCGAAACTAGCATTCCCTGCCATACCCCCAGCCACCAATGGACAGGGGGGCCAAGTCCGTGCAGCTTCCGTTAACCCCACACAAAACACAAAGTCCCCTTCAAGGAGAAGGATCTATTTCCCTCCAGTTTACTATTCCGCGTGTCCAACGGCATGTACGCAGTGCCCAAGGAAACATTAGTAGAAGAGAAGCGAGGGAAAACTGATGCGTCATGTGTCACAGGCAACGGCAGGGGAAGCACTGACAGGATCCCCCAGCGTGGCTCCACTGCCATCCTCGCGATCATCCATACTGTCGTCAGGAGGAGTAGCCACTGGGTCCCCATGCTGCTCTGGAGGCTGCTGCACCGTTCTAGTCAGCCGCGTGGGCACCCAGATGGGATTGTCTTGGTCCTGTGGAAAAATACAAATAGCTCCCCTGGATCTCATTAACACTGGATCCGGGCCTTTCCATAGATTAGACAACACATCTTTCCACTTCACTAATTCTTTCTGTGGCGGAGCAGGCGTGACATGCCTGTCTGCTGCCGAACGTCCCTTGACATCTAAATTTAAAAAATTTAAAGTAAAGAGAGCAAAGGAAAGGCGTCCTTTGGGTGATAGCCCTAGCTGTAGGGCATCTCCCCCTTTTTGTTTTTGTAAGTACATTTTGAGCGTGCCGTGAGCACGTTCCACGATGCCTTGTGCTTGAGGGTTGTAGGGAAGACCGGTACGGTGCTCCACACCCAAGCGAGTGCAAAACTGCTGAAAAGATTTTGAGGTATAAGCTGGGCCATTATCTGTCTTAATAACCCGGGGCTTGCCCCAGGCTGCCCAAGCTTCTAGGCAGTGAATGATAACGTAACTTGCCTTTTCTCCAGCCAGAGGCGTGGCATGAAGGACGCCTGAGCACGTGTCAACAGACACGTGAACATACTGAAGCTTCCCAAAGGATGGGACGTGAGTTACATCCATTTGCCACATATGTAGAGGACGCAAACCCCTAGGATTCACGCCCGTATGAACAACAGTGCGATAAGGAGCACAACTTGGACATTGCAGTACAATCTCACGAGCATCTGCACGCGTGATGCTGAACTTAAGTCGTAAGGTTTCAGCTGGCACATGATAAAGTTTATGAAAGTCTATGGCGGCAGCGTGGCCATCAGACACCCAGAGGGCGCGAGTGGCGCGATCTGCCATAGCATTTCCCGCAGCCATAGGTCCAGGTAACAAGGAATGAGCTCTGATATGCTGAATGGAAAATGGGTTTTTCCTATTTTGAATAGTATTCCTAATTTCTGTAAATACAGAAAAGACAGTACTCTTGGCAAGAATGTGAAAGGAGTTCTCTAACTGTTTAACTGCGTTGACCACATAAAAGGAGTCTGAGATGATGTTGATAGGTTCAGCGATGGTACTGAGAACCAGACCGACTACAGCACACTCTACTAGCTGAGGAGAAGAATAGTTAAACTGTTTTGTATACACCTTGTCCTGAATGACATAGCTCCCAATACCTGTCTTAGAGCCATCGGTATATACATTCAAGGCATCAACCAAAGGTAGCAGTGAAGTTACTCTTGGGAAAATAAGCTCGTTCCGCATTGCAAACTGCAACAAGGCATGTTTGGGATAATGGTTGTCAATGCTCCCTGGGAAGGTGCATCTCAATATGGCCCATGCATCATCAAGAGTGGCACATAGGGTGTTTACCTGATTGGCAGTATATGGACAAATCAGGCTATCAGGGTGACGTCCAAAATGGGACACAGCCAAACTAATACCCTTTAAAGCTATCTCGGCCACACAGGTAGGATAATGGCCAATCACCTTTCCTGGAGAGGCTTGAGGATGCACCCATAAAAGGGGACCATCCTGCCAAAGCACTGCCGTAGGGAGCGTAGGAGAAGGGAGTACACAGAGGGAGAAAGGATCATGGTGTTGAATGCGCACTAGTTGCGCCTTTTGAATGGCTTCTTCTACCTTATGAAGAGCCTTTAGGGCCTCAGGAGTCAAAGTTCTAGGAGACGTGATGTGTGAGTCTCCCTCTAGAATCTGAAATAATGGCTTCAGTTCTGCTGTGGTAAGACATAGGAAAGGTCGAAGCCAATTGATATCCCCTAGCAGTTTTTGAAAATCGTTTAATGTTTTTAAGGCATCTCTTCGGATGGACAGTCTTTGAGGCACAATTTTGTCAGGGAGAATGCTACTACCAAGAAACGCGCCTACTTCTCCCTCTTGCACCTTTTTTGGAGCGACCAGCAAGCCTTTTTCCTTTAAGTGAGCCTGAAGGGACGCATAAGCTTGGCGAAGTACGCCATTATCACAATGACACAAGAGAATATCATCCATATAATGTATAATTCTTACCTTTGAAAACTTCTGCCTAACTGGCTGGATAGCTGAGGCCACATAAAGTTGGCACATAGTGGGACTGTTAGCCATGCCCTGAGGCAAAACCTGCCATTGATATCTTGCATCAGGCTGCTCATGGTTTATGGAAGGAAGCATGAATGCAAATCTGCTTTTATCTTGTGGATGCAAGGGAATAGAGAAAAAACAGTCTTTAATGTCCAAGATAATTAGACTCCAATGTTTAGGCAAAGCTGAGAGAAGGGGCAGTCCTCTTTGAACAGGCCCCATAAGCTGCATCTGGGCATTAATTGCTCTAAGGTCATGCAACAGTCTCCATTTACCAGACCTTTTCTTAATCACAAAAATAGGAGTATTCCAAGGAGAATGAGAGGGTTCAAGATGCCCAAGAGTAAGCTGCTCTTGCACTAGCTTATGGGCCGCGAGTAACTTTTCAGAGGGTAAGGGCTACTGAGGTACCCACACTGGCTCCTCTGTTTTCCAGGGTATGGGCAGAGGATCCCCAGCGGCGAGCGGCCCCTAAGAAAAACCCAGCCCTTCCCAAGGCGGGGCATGCGGAGGTGGGCGGTACCGCTCACAACCTGCCGCTTCCTGAAAAACCGGTTCCTCTTTCTTTTCTAGTTCCTCCCCCGCCTCCTCCCCTGAACTTGAGGAAGTAAGAGAAGAGGAAGAAGAGGAATCATCCTCAGAAATATTTAATTTCTTAAATTCTGACAGAAAAAGGCTATCTCCTCTGTCTTCTGTCCTGTCCTTTCCTTTGTTATTTTTATTCCTGGTACCTTTACATTTCTTCCTCTCCATTTTCTTCTTTCTCTCCCTTTGCAGGTCGGGCTGCGCTTTCCCTCCCTGCGTTTTCCTTTTTTGAGCTCTATATTCCTTTTTTCCACCTTTTACCGCGGTACCTCCCTTACTGCTTCTCTCTGAGCTTGCTTCTTGCAAGTCACTCAGTGCACTTTGGCTAGCTGCTACGCGCGGGCCTGAAGTCTCATCATACAGGCATTTCATGATAATAGGCCACAAAAGGTGCCGCAGCAGAATATTACCCATTTTTTGGAAGCAGGGGAGTTTTGGCCGTCCCACACGTCAGTTCTGAACTCACCTCTGTCGAGGTCGTCTCCGCTGGTGCCTCAAAGTTGTTTCAAGTTCCCGGGTTTCGGCACCACTTGTCGCGCCCGCCTCGCCAGCAAGGAAGACGCGGCAACTGGAGTTCTTCTGACCGTGCTTTAATGGGGTTCCCTTTAAACTTGCATGATGCGGAAGACCCTGAGCACAAGCTCTCACACACTTATATACTCTAAGGAAGGGGGGAAGTGATGGGGATAGGTTAAAAGCGCTCGAGGGTTATTACTGATAGGCCAAGCTAAGATCCTTCATATGCATACTTATAGAACAGGCCAGGACTTACTCTGCGCATGCGCTGAACTTGTTTACTACAGGCGGGCCACCGGAAATCGGCGCCATCTTGTAATGGTGTTGTCACCGCGCCCCACAGAATGCTTTTTCTGCATCTATAGAGGGGATCATAGGTTTTTGTTTTTACTTCTATTTATGTGGTGAATTACATTTATAGATTTGTGTGTGTTGGACCATCCCTGCATCTGTGGGATGAAGCCCATTTGGTTGTAATGCATTATTTTTTTGATGAGCAGCTGAATTCGGTTTGCTAGGATTTTATTGAGAATTTTTGCATCTATATTCATGAGGGATATTGGTCTGTAGCTTGTTGTTGTTGTTATTGTTGCATTCTTTCCTGGCTTTGGTATCAAGGTAATGTTGGCTTCATGAAATGTGCTGAGGAAGATTCCTCCTTCTTGATGTTCTGGAATAATTTCTGTAAGATAGTTACCAGTTCTTCTTTGTAGGTCTAGTCAAATCCAGGTGTGAAAGCATCTACTTTGGGACTTTTTTTCAGGGGGTGGGGAGATTTTTTTTATTGCTGCTTCAATTTCGGTACTTGATATTGGTCTTTTCAGGAATTCCCTTTCTTACTCATTGAACCTAGGAAGGCTATGTGTTTCTAAGAATTTGTCTATTTCCTTCACATTTTCAAATTTCTGTACATAGTGATTTTTATAGTATTCAGAGATGATATTTTGTATTTCTGTGGTACTATTGTAATTTCTCCTTTTTCATTCCTGATTGAGCTTATTAGAGTCCTTTCTTTTGTCCTTGTGGTTAATCTAGCAAGAGGCATGTCAATTTTGTTTATCTTTTCAAAGAACCAACCTTTTGTTTCATTAATCTTCTGTGCAGTTTTTTTTATTATCAGTTTTATTTAGTTCTGCTCCAATCTTGGTTATTTCTTTTCTTCTACTGGGTTTTGGATTGGTTTGCTCATCCTTTTCCAGTTCTTTGAGATGATTCATCAGATTGTTGATTTGTGATCTTTCTGTCTTTTGGATGTAGGCATTAATGGCTATGAATTTTCCTCTCAGGACTGCTTTAGCTGTATCCCTCAGATTTTTGATAACTTGTGTTCCCTTTATCATTAGTTCAAGGAATCTTTTGATTTCCATATTAATTTCCTTCTTGACCTATTATTCTGTAGTAGGGTGTTTAGTTTCCATGACTTTGTGTACAATGAGTTACAAGAGAAATATTTTTAGGAAGAAGAAGAGAATCGATTCCATACCTCAGGTGGAATGAATAAGAGTCTGGAAGACATTTGTGATATAGTAAAGAATCCTTATTTCTTGTTTCACCAAGAAAGTGCTGATAAGAAACTCTAGGGAAAACAGATGACTGCACAAGAAAGATATAAAAGAAATTAAAATTTGGAACGGTTTTGAGAAATTGATAGAGAGTAAGAAGAGAAGTTATTTTGGTCCTGAGCCTCGTAAAATCATCCTTCAAGTACTTCACTGGACCTATAGAAAGGGGAATGAGTATTAGCACCGTTTTGGGCAATGCATTAAACAATATCTATCTCGATTGTGATAATGTAAATACTGTTGGCTTCCACTTCTAGAATTAACCCATAAACAAAGCATGGAAAACTTAATTATGGTTATAGAACAAAAACTTAAATGTTATTAACTTTTATTTATAAGTTTAATTTATATATATTTATATAAGTTATTTATAAAATATGTTATCTTTTAAATATAACTTTATATATAAGTTATATTAGCTTAAATGTTATTAACTATGCAAAAGTAATGATGTGGCAAGAAGTTAATATTGATATCCAGCAATAATTTTTCAAGTTGATAGAACAAGAAATAGAGGAACAAGTTTACTATTTAAAGTTTACGTAGCTATAAAGTTTAGTGATTCTTACCACACCTCAGATGTCCAGTTTAAAATGATCCCAGTAGGTGAACTTGTTTTCTGATTATGCGGAAAAATTAAAAAATCATTCTTATAATTGAGAACAGAAATTGCCATTGTAGTTGTATTTCTGTTGTAAAAACACCTCTCTAACTTTTTCTTACAATGTTTTGAACTAGTTATAAGTTTTATCTTTTGTTTTGCCTAATTTCTTTTTACTTAATAAATCTTGAAAAAATATTACATTTTTTCCTACTAAAAAGTTGTCAATAAAGGAATGTATTCATTTTGTTTAAGTACTTTATCCTTTTAGCACTCCTTAAATTGTTTTATTTGCTGTCATTCATGAATATTTAATTATCTAAATCATAAAGAGTATTTCAGAGCAAAAAAAAAAATTCCTCGTATGGCTGACCTTCTATGCAAGAGCTGTAAAAATTTATTTTGCCTTGTTTAACCTGTGACGTAGTACAGGTGATGTATAGGGTATTTCATGGTCTGCTGAACATTGTGATTCTCCTCCCCCAAAGTTGAAGAAATGTAGGTGAAGTTTCTGTTCAATTAAGGATCTGATATAAATCCAGTAGGCAAGGAAGTATCTTAGCCAATATGTAGCAACTTTCCTCCCTCCTGTACTTTGCTAGTTGCTTAGTTCTCTTTCTCCCTTTTTCCTTTCATAAGATCATACTCTACTATGTGCTAAGTAGCAGGAATTCGAAATCAGATATGTGCCTTTTCTTATGGAGCTCGTAGCAAAGGAGTCTACTTATTGAACTCCAAAACAAAAAGTCACACACCAAAAAACTGAATTACTTTTGCTTTAATGTATTCTTTTAATGTGTTCCATTTCTATTTAAACATGGTAACTTGTTAGTTTATTTCAAAGGGATGGGTTTAGAACAGGGCAGCTTTCTTGCATCTAAATTATCTGACAAAACTCTATAAAGATAATATGCCTGGGGGCTAAATAAACATACTTTGCTAAATTTTCTGTAGATTTTAAACCAACTGTTTCTGCCTATCAGTGACTTATTACATAGTCCTGTGGTAAGACACTTTGCTTCTAAGCTTCAATTTTCCTTTAGTTAAGAAATTGAACTACATCAGCATTTCCTAAACAAATCCATCTGAGAAGCAATAACATACCTATATTCTCTACCCTCCTTCCTAACAGGAGTTAGGAAGTAGAGAAAAAGGCTTCATTCAACTTCCCAGAAAAGACATGAATGTGGTGAAAACGAGATTGGGAGTATTGGGATAGATATCTCTAAGATTTTCAGCTCTAAAGGCCTGTTTTATTTCACTAAATTTAAACTTACTGAATTTGTAAGATATTAATTCCTCTTACAGAACTGAAGGCATATTTAATACAAAATGAATTGTTTCTACTATTGAAACCTAATTTTATTAGGCCATACCTAATCACATTGACAAAAGGAAATTAACTTCCCAGAGCTTTGAGTTTATACATTTATCTATGAGGAATTCTTAGACATTTGAGCCACTATGTCTAGCATTTAATCTTTTTTATCCTGGTTAATGACAACTCTCTTTTTCCAGTTGCATTTATTTTTCAGCTCTCCCTTCAGAGTATATCTAGCATCTAACCACTTCTCACTATATCCACTACTAGTACCCTAGTCCTTCATCATCCTCTTTCATCTGGATTATTGCAGGAGCCTATTAGATGGTTTTCCTGCCATAATCTCTGTTCCTTTTTAATGTTAATAGAGTGATCCTTTGAAAAACAAAGTCTGTGTCATTTTTGTGCTTAGAGCTCTCTAGTCCTTTGTTGTAAATACCTAAATCCCTATCACAAATTACAAAGCCTACAATTATTTGAGTCCCCCTACCTTCCCTTGCTCCTCTCTGAACTCATCTTTCGCTGTTCTTCCCCTTGCTTACTCCATTTCAGCCACATGGGCTTCCTTGCTGTTCTTTGAACACACTCAGCATTGTCCCATTGTCCCATATTAGAGCCTTTGAACTTGTTGAAATGTTCTTCCTTACTTCTATCCAAGTCTTTACTCAAAAGTTGCTATCTCAGAAAGGCCTTTTCTGATTTCTGTAATCCGATTTATTATTTTTCTTTTAGCATAGCTATTTAGCATTTATCAATGTCATCTAATATAACATATTTTAACTTATTTATATTACTGTCTATCTTGCCAACAATTTAAACGGCAGGATTCTTTTTTGGTCCAGCATTATTGTACCCCCAATGTCTACACTAATGCTTTACTTCCAGTAAGGACTCAATATTTTTTAAAGAAATGAATCATATATAACCCATTCTACCAAAATAAAATTATCAGCTCATTCATGGCAATAGGCTAAAAAATTTCATAGGAAATGTGAAGTAATTATCGTACTCTTGCTTAAAGTTTAGCAAATATAAGTAGAGGTTAGGAAAATGAGCACTCATACATGGCTGGTTGGAGTTTGATTTGATCAACCACCCCGGAGAACTATGTAACAATTTTTATTTTATTTTTTTTTATTTTTATTTTTTTTATAAGAGACGGGGTCTCGCTATGTTGCCCAGGCTGGAGTGCAGTGGCTATTCACAGGCGCGATCCCACTACTGATCAGCACGGGAGTTTTGACCTGCTCCGTTTCCGACCTGGGCCGGTTCACCCCTCCTTAGGCAACCTGGTGGTCCCCCGCTCCCGGGAGGTCACCATATTGATGCCGAACTTAGTGCGGACACCCGATCGGCATAGCGCACTACAGCCCAGAACTCCTGGGCTCAAGCGATCCTCCCATCTCAGCCTCCCGAGTAGCTGGGACTACAGGCGTGCGCCACCGCGTCCGGCTGTAACAATTTTTAAAAGTCCATAAGAGAATAAACCAGGCGAGGCGCGGTGGCTCACGCCTGTAATCCTAGCACTGTGAAGGCTGAGGCGGGCGGATTGCTTGAGATTAGGAGTTCGAAACCAGCCTGAGCAAGAGCAAGACCCCATCGCTACTATAAATAGAAAAAAATTAATTGGCCAACTAATATATATGGAAAAAATTAGCCAGGCATGGTGGTGCATGCCTGTAGTCCCAGCTACTCAGGAGGCTGAGGCAGGAGGATTGCTTGATCCTAGGAGTTTGAGGTTGCTGTGAGCTAGTTTGACACTAGGGCGCTTACTCTAGCCTGGGAAACAAAGTGAGACTCTGTCTCAAATAAAAAAAGAATAAACCTTAGGCATTCTGCTGCTTGGAATTCTAATATGAATAGCTAGGTACAAGCATGTTTATTTCAGAATAATTCATAATAGTATACAATTGAAACATGGTAACATTTAGGTAAACTGTGGTAAAGTTAAACAATGGAATACTATATAGCCATTAAAAAATTATGTTGTATATTTGTCATAGAAAGCTATTTATTATGTATTAAGTAAAAATAGGTTGCAAAACAGTAACTGGCTCTCTTTTAAAGTATAAATGTATAAAAAAATCTGGACATATCGGTGTTCATGACTTATCTCTGGGTTGTGAGATGGTTTACAAGAGTTTTTATTCTTATGCTTATCTTTTTTTTTAGCTTTTAAAAATTATTTGTTTATTTTTCTTCCAAAAGCTCTTCTGGAATTTGCTTATCTTTAAAAACAAATCATCTACAATGAAGAGCTAATATTATATGAAGTAGCAAACTCTCCTAGACTGCTCTCCCTATCTCTCTTTTAGAGATATCTAAATATTTATCTCTCTAGAGATAGAGAGATAGATAAATAGAGATAGAGAGATAGATAAAGATCTAGATCTTTATCTTTTAGCTTCATTTTTGTCTTAGTCGTTATCCCTAACATATTATACTTTTTACTTGTATTTATTGTCTACCACCACCCCTACTAGAAAGAAAGTTTCTTAAGGGCAACTTCTGTTCACTGCTGTATCCTAGGAGTCTAGGAAAGTGCCTGGCATATAGTAGGTGCCATAAATATGTGTTGAATAAATATATGAATATATTGTTTTTGTTATAAGGAAGAGGATTATTATAAATAAAATTTTGGAAAAAATGCCACTAAAAATAAATGCTATATAGAAGATAAATGCCACATTTTAGAGCATATAATTTTAATATCAGAAGGAATTTGTTGTAGATAATTAAAGAATTTTAATGAGATTTTCTCCTCATTTTTCAAGGTTTCTAAATATTCTTTACAGAAGAAAGTGAATGAAATGGTAAGGAAATTATAAAATATATATATTTCCCCACCTGGATTAGTAACATAAGCTGCTTAGTATTTTTGTGAATATAAATGTGACTTTTATAGTTAAAAAAGAAGTAGTTGAAACTGAATGTTGCTACCACTTTTAAAGGCCTGACTTGATTTCAAATATTGCATAAATGAATTATTTCACAAATTTATTTCCAGATTATATAGTGCTTATACAGGCTGAGCATCCCAAATTCAAGAATTCAAAATGCTTCAAAATTGGAAACATTTTTTTAAAATATTTATTTATTTATTTATTTATTTGAGACAGAGTCTCGCTTTGTTGCCCAGGCTAGAGTGAGTGCCATGGCGTCAGCCTAGCTCACAGCAACCTCAAACTCCTGGGGTCAAGCAATCCTGTTGCTTCAGCCTCCCAAGTAGCTGGGACTACAGGCATGAGCCACCATGCCCGGTTAATTTTTTCTGTATATGTTACTTGGCCAATTAATTTCTTTCTATTTATATAGTAGAGACGGGGTCTCGCTCTTGCTCAGGCTGGTTTCGAACTCCTGACCTTGAGCAATCCGCCTGCCTTGGCCTCCCAGAGTGCTAGGATTACAGGCGTGAGCCACCGCGCCCAGCCCAAAATTGGGAACATTTTGAGCACCAATATGGTGCTCAAAAGAAATGCTCATTGGAGTATTTTGGATTTCAGATTTTCTGATTTGAGATGCTCAGCTAGTATAATGCAATTATTCCAAAGTCTAGAAAAAATGTCCAAATCTGAAACACTTTGGCCCATCATTTTGGATAAGGGATACTCAACTTGTATATTATAAAATTTTACAGAGTTCCCTGAAATATTCTATTAAAAACAACCAGGCCAGGTGTGGTGGTTCATGCCTGTAATCCCAACACTTTGGGAGGCAGAGGCAGAATGATTGCTTGAGGCCAGAAGTTTGAGACCAGCCTGAGCAACATAGCAAGACCCAGTTTCTACAAAAAAAAACAAAAGGAGGCCGGGCGCTGTGGCTCACGCCTGTAATCCTAGCTCTTGGGAGGCCGAGGCGGGCGGATTGCTCAAGGTCAGGAGTTCAAAACCAGCCTGAGCAAGAGTGAGACCCCGTCTCTACTATAAATAGAAAGAAATTAATTGGCCAACTGATATATATATAAAAAATTAGCCGGGCATGGTGGCACATGCCTGTAGTCCCAGCTACTCGGGAGGCTGAGGCAGGAGGATCGCTTGAGCCCAGGAGTTTGAGGTTGCTGTGAGCTAGGCTGACGCCACGGCACTCACTCTAGCCTGGACAACAAAGCGAAACTCTGTCTCAAAAAAAAAACACAAAACAAAACAAAAAAAAAACCACAAAAGGAAAAAAAAAAAGAAAGAAAAATACCAAATTCTAAAGTCTCTTATTTCAATGATATCTTTTCTAGGTATTTATGCAAATATGTAGTTGTTAATTATAGCCTGAAAAAATTGAAATATATGAAGTGGTATTTGGAATATGGCACTCAACCTTTATGATTCTACACATGGAATATAGTACTACACTTGGGATGTGGTCCTGATCCTTTTTTGTTCAACAAGTGTTTATTGTGCATTCTTCTTATATAGTGTATTAAAAATTAATATTTTTGTTTTTACAGCATAACATTTTATGGAATATTTATGGAATTATTTATGGAATTTATGATATTCTTCCTTTGTAGCCTTGTTTGATTTAGAAGGATTTTTTTTTCTGTGTTTTTGAATGAGCAAAATTCTCCTATTCTGCTTAAATCTTGAGAGTGCATTTCGGGTGGGTTTATGCTATTTAGTCTTCTTCATTCTTTGAAGCAATATGTAAAGCAAGTAAAATTAATTTTCAAGTAAGCTTATATATATTAATATATGAGAAGTAAGAAATGAGACATCATTCCTTATGACATTACAGAAAGTGTTTTGCTTCTTGAAATTATTTTGGTATATTAGAAAATAAAAGAGCCATAGAAAGATTGATAAGCTTGATTGAATAAAAGATGTGAAAATTCTGTTACTGTTCAACTGGAAAGAATAAAAATAATATTGTCAGACTATTTTAAACTGTGATTTTAATTAAGACACTGAAAAACTAGATTCTGGTTTAGTTTTAAGTACCATGACATTTGTACTGAAAGTCATCTTCAACGCAACAGTGGTTTTACACAAAATATAGTGAAATTGAATAATGTACCCTTTGACCTGGGAGATAAGGCTACAAGTTAAAGATCAAAGGCAACATAAAATGTGTTTTATTCCACTTTAAAATTTCATCAAACAAATGCTTATAATCTTTAAAGAACATGGAAACTAGGAAAAGTTATTCCAGTTTTTGGCCACTTCTGAGCTTTTTGTTATTGTGAATTACAACCTTTATACCTACCAAAATCATTTTTGAGTTATAGTCATAATATTTTTTCTAATAGTTTAAAGCATTACATCACTTTTCATTAAAATAGTTTTATATATTGAAATATTTAATTTTTGTGCTTATTTTGGCAGAATGTTTTTTTATTTAAAAGTTAAAAGTAATATTTTCTCTACACATTTTTATATATATTATAAAAGAGCATTATGACTTTTAAAGTATATGATCTGTAGGTAAGCCCTTAAACTGCTAGTAAGTTTCTGTCTTCTGGGAATTCAGTAAGTTGATTTTCTTGTAGAGGTGGCGATATGTTCCTAGATAAGTTAACACAATCATGAATGAAAAGACTTGTCTATCCCAAAAAGTACCCAAATCTCCCCCTTGAAAAAAATCACAATTATTATCAATAATAAGAAAGCAACAAAGCATGTTAAAGAGAATCTTTAGAACCTTAACCATCATGGTGATTTGGTCATTGATAAAAATCTTTCCTGTTGAGTTCAGTGATTACTATATAGATGACTATGTTATATAATTGAATTTACAGGTTACTGTTGTATAACTGAGTAGCTAATACAGCTTAATAAAGTAAAAGCTTATCAAACATCTTTAAGTCATATTTCTCTTTTTGTACATCATTTCTTTTTCTTTATTAAATTAAAGCAGTTTCAATATTGCAGGTCTTGATGTGGTTTGAAATAAACCCATATTTTCTTTCAGAGTAGAATGTAGAAACTGAAAGACTTGTCTGGAAATAACTTTATGATTATAATATGTATATCTGTACACACATATTAGTGTAACTTTAGATTTCTTAAGTGATCTATGCCTATACTCGTGACTAAAAAGGGAAAAGTATCTTAAGGATGCCATAGGTTTTTAAAAATTGAGTTTTATATATTAGTAAATATATTTCTAACAATTTATGTGTAAACATTTAAAAATCATTCCTATTTTAAATGCCTCAAGACTTTAAAGTAAAATTTTGACTACACATGTACATAATTATGCATGGGCTGTCTGTTATTTCTCTAATCTTGATTTTCATAGATTAGATTTATTTAAAATGAGATATGCATTTATTTAGAAAGCAGTGAATCCTGACCTTATTTTCTTGTGACTCTTTGATTTAGTAGTAAAATGGTGTAAAAGAAATAATAATTTGAATCAATTCATGGAAGTAAAAAGAATAAAAACAATATATACTTAACTATTAAGTCATCTCAATAAAGTAATCTTTACTATTAAAATATATGTAATATTAAAGTTTTAATAATAGTAACATCAATTTATTTGTATTTTTAAAAATGTTCTTACATCTCTTGGGTGTGATTACTAATTACTTTTTTTTGCTGTTTCCCAAAGATTTTAAATTATTCTTTGATAGTCATGCAGTTAGTGGGAAACTTGACAGCTGACCGCTTCATCTCTTTATCAAAACTAAATCACAGCAGCTAACTAGGTTCATACAGGCATATAGGGGCTAATAAGCTATAGGTGCCCATGTGATTTGGAAGTCTTAATAGTGTTTATCATGGCCATTAAATAGGCTAATATATTTGAAAATTAGAATATGTCATGTAAAAAAAGGAAACTTCATTTTCATTGAATTCAATTTTGGCCTCAAGCAAGGGATGTTGGAATAGATATATCACAAATTAATGTTGATAAAGCTCTGTGCATAAGGACTACCCATGAAATATCTTTGATCTTTGCTACATTTTTAGTTAACAGGATTATTAACTTTTGCAAGCATTGACTGCCTGTTTACTTTTTTAGCTGAAAGGTTAAGAAAGCTTTTGTGGGATCATGCATTAATATGTAGTAGACAACGTTCTAATAAAGGCTATACAAATATAGATTTAAATTGAAAAACTTTAAAATACCTTGAATTGAAAATATGCTGTTGGCCCAATTTCCAGTGAAATCATGTTTGGTTTCTACGCATCTGCTGAGAGCTGATATAACTCTTTAGATCAAGAATTAAATGGTATTTTAGAAGAAAAGAATATATGGCCTGTTGTTCATTATCTCCCACGGTAGACCTAAGCTCTCCCAGGCTCTCCCAGTTGACACTTGTCAACTTGTTTGCATTTATAACTGCTGCACAATTAATTCAAATGACTAAGTAGGGAATTTGAAAAGCCCAACAGAATGTATGGGAAACTTTCAACTGATATATCATGCTCATTACCAATGATGTTATCACTTTGTTTAAAATCATTAAAAAGTAACTTTGAAAAAGTTAAGACTGCCTTCAGACTTGCTAAGATAATATATTAGGTACAGCTTAAATTGTAATGTGTGTTCTTTCTTAATATTGAAGAAGGTTTTTTCTTTTTCTAAATGAAAGTTAAACTATTGACACTTTTGTCAGTTAAAGAATAATAACAAATCATTATAATTGTGATTTTTTATGCGACAGGCTCTGTTCTCAGTGCTTTATATATATTCATTTTCTCATAGCAACCCTATAAGGCAAAAATACTATTATAAATGCCACTCTAAAAACAGGGTAATTTACCCAAGGTCACACTAAGTCACAGAGAAAGGATTTAAACATAGGCAGAATAGCTTTTGACCACTGTGCTCTGTATTTGGTTTTAAACAGTACAAAATGGCTCTGGTTAACTTAAGTAAAAAGAAATTTAGTGGAGACATTCACAGTCAACCAGAGAGTGAAGAATTGTTTGAGAATGAACAGGAGCCAGAGTAATTCCAGAGTTTGTGAAATAGGATATAGGAACCCTCAACAGAGGTCTCCTATCAGTTTGGGTATGATCACTCTGACCTTCTTTAGTTTTATAGTCTTTTTGCTCAAGATTCAAATTTCAGGAAGGTAAAAATCAATTGGTTTATTTTGAGTAATATGCCATTCTCTTGATTACGATAGAGTAGGACGCCTGAATTTTAGTCCTGTGAGATTATAATGAGGAAGAAGTATTGCAGTAAAGTAAATTGTGGTACCATTAGTAAGTGAAATGGATGCTGGTCAGGTGAAATGTAACAAATTTTCACTGTTAGAACCCTATATAAACAACAGCAGCTTATTCAGAAAACAAGTACTGAGTGCTAATTTAGGGACCTACGCTGTTCTTTGTTTAGCACTGCTTGTCATAGAAGGTGAAGCAGTTGGAAAAAAATAGATGAAAATTGTGAAACCAATGATTCTGCTAATGTCAAGTCAAGATAAATCTTTAACAAGTGTTATTGATTTTATTAATATGTTTCTTTTTAAGAGTTAGTCATATTCCTAAGTATGGTAAAATTAGCTCCTTTAGCTGAAAGCAGTGGAGGCTCATATAAGTAGGGTCCAATTTTTACCAGTTTTGTCTCTAGTTCTAAGTAGACTTTCTCCTATATTGTATTGTCTCCCTGTCAGTGAGAGATACTGTCCTTGTCATTTCATTTCTCAATGTAGTGAGAAGGTGCTATATTCATTAAAATTGATCTCAGAAAAATTACTTGGGTTTTGATAATGCACATTAAAATTACGCTATCAAATTGAAAGGACAAAGCATCAAAACAGTAATTTAGATAGGTCCTGATTATTCAGGTGATTTAGAGAAAAAATGATTTCCTAAAGTATTAAGAGTATATTGCTTTAATTTTCTCCCCACTTTGCTTAGTGCTGGACTGATGAACATTTTAATAAATAGTTGATTTTGAAAAATTATAAACATGGGAAACATAACCTGAAGTGACTGCTTACAGGAAAAAAAATGTTTGCTTTAGTTTTATATAGATTTAGGAATACCTCCTAATGTTTCCTCCATATGGTATACTCAGTACTTTTTCATGACATTTATGGTATATTGTTAACAACATTTATTTACCACAAAATATTTTAATATATATTTATATGTGTGAGTTTTATATATATAACATTTAAAATTACTCTTCAAAATAGGAACAAAAGGTCCAGTTACATCTTCTGGCTAAAGAGGATTATCATAAGCAACTAAATGAAATCGAGAAATACTATGCCACTATAACAGGTCAATTTGGATTGGTAAAAGAGAATCATGAAAAGTTAGAACAAAATGGTATGTGCTATCTTATTTTAAACCTGCATATTTAATAGGGAATGTTTAAGTGGACTTAAGTTATTACAAATAAATTCAACTTATTCTGGTAATAGTAAATGGCAGTTTAATGATTATTATTGAAATTAAATGATTGTTATATACATTGCAGTGGTAATATTTTCCCTGTTCATGGTAGTGATACTTTCTTTGAAATGTACATTGAATATAATTTCCTAAATGTCTTTCATTTGCAGTACAGGAAGCAATGCAATTAAACAAGAGACTTTCAGCTTTAAATGAAAAACAAGAATCTGAAATATGCAGTTTAAAGAAGGTATGATTGATATAGTTTTATACTATTAAGTAGAAATTATAGTTTAAAATAGTCTTGTAGAATATTACAAGAAAACAATTGGGTAGATTTTTTTGGTGGAAGGATAAATAAAATATTTTAAATACAGATTCATAAAATTCAAGTTAGGATTCCAGTAAATGTAAAAAATTCCAGTCCATGCAAAATATTATCTCTTTGACTTGTGACCAATGGTGTACGTATTTATGGTGTACGTATATATATGCATACTCAGTAAGGATTCACTGTATGCCAACCTTATTAGTACCATTCATTCATTCATTCAATATTTGTTTGAGTGGCTTCTGTGCCCCAGTACTGTGGCACTAAGGGTACAGCTATGAAGAAAATAAACCATGTTCCTGCTATTAGGAAGTTTATAGTCCAATGGAGTGGTTAGACATAAAAAAATTTATTATACAGATTAAATAACTTAAAACTTGTGAGCTGAATAAAAAGTAAAGGATGTGATGATATAATAACTGGTAACTTTATTAGATTGGGGGTTATAGGGTGGAGGATGGAAAAAAATAATGCATGTGCAAAAGCCTTGAGGCAGGAAAAGGTTTGGTACTCTAGTACTCTAGTTCCTCTTAAGGAACTAGAAAAAGTCTAGTATTGCTAGAGCATCATAAATGAAGGTGTGCATTAAGTACTTATTGTTTGCTTACTGAGGACCAGTATCCTCTTTTCTTCTCCCTAACCTTACCCAGATTTTTTGATGCCTCCAGCTTTAGAGCTGATCCCTAAATTGGCAGAAGGTCACAAACATCTTTCTTTCCTCTGGTCATATTCATTGATTCAGGAATGGGCAAATGATCTTAGCTAGTTTTTGGTTATAAACCAGGAAGAATGTAACCTCCGCTGTGCTGGCAGTCAACCTATAACCATGAGAGAAGCTGAAAAAGAGAAACCTAACAATGTGGATGTCAGATTGGTGTGACATAAAGAAACCTGTTCTTTGATGACATTGTTTAGTGTCTGGATCAACACACCCTGCATTGTGTCCTACTTCTAGACTATTTAATTATGTGAGCCAATAAGTCTCCATTATTATTTAAGACCATTTGGTTAGGGCCAAGACAGTTTTCCATTATTTGCAACTAAAAATATCCCAACTGATAGGAAGAGAGGGTTGGTATGAGAGAAAGAAGTAGGTAAGTCTTTTTTCTTTCTACAGAGAATGACCTCTAATTTCCCTTCCTCATACCCTTCAAAGCCCCATCTCAAATAATACCACTTTGAATCATTTTAGGACCATCACCTTACCCCTGAGAAATTAAGTACCTATCCTAACTGGCACTCCATAAATGTTTTGGAAACATTTACTGAGTACCATTTAAAATGCACTTTATTTGTAGTTATTTATCAATGTGTAATATGTCTTCCATTTGTCCCTCCAGATACAGACTTACCCCTTGAAGACTTAACTATATGGATTGCATCAGTGGGCTTCCATATCTTCTGGCCTCCTGTTGAGCTGGGCCAGTGGAAAGCCTAGGCAGGAGACAGGAGAAAGGAAAGAGTGAATCGGGGTATTTATTTTCCCTGTTCCTTCCCTGTAAAGTAACTTCAGGCTGGCCATATCCCTTAAGAAGTCACTACTTCTCTCAAATTGGCCTAATCTACCTGATACTCTCTTTTTTGGGTTCCAGTAACCTCTCTTGTTATCCTTTTTAGATTAGGAGTGGTGACAGCTCCATTGCTGTTAGCCTCTGGAACTTGCACCATCCCTTGTAGTTCCTTTATATCCTGTCCATGCCTTTGCAAATAAACCATCTTCAGATTATCCTAATTTATGTGTGCCATCTGTTTCCTGTTGGGATTCTGACTATACATTTGGTTAAGGTATAACATTAGTAAACCAAAGCTATGAATTCAGTTTCTGTATGGGATAGTTGATTCAATACAGAGAAAATTCTGTTTCACAGTCAAAGATTGTACCTGACATCTCACCTAGTCATTTTCCAACAATATATTTTGGATTCTAAGGATAAATGGAATGGTGGTATTCAGATACATCAACTTTTTTTTTTTTGAGACACAGTCTCACTCTTTGCCCGGGGTAGTGTGCCGTTAGTGTGCCGTGGCGGCAGTCTAGCTCACAGCAACCTCAAACTCTTGGGCTCAAGCAATCCTTCTGCCTCAGCCTCCCAAGTAGCTGGGACTACAGGTATGCACCACCATTCCTGGCTAATTTTTTCTATATATTTTTAGTTGGCCAATTAATTTCTTTCTATTTATAGTAGAGATGGGGTCTTGCTCTTGCTCAGGCTGGTTTTGAACTCCTGACCTTGAGCGATCCTCCCACCTTGGCCTCCCAGAGTGCTAGGTTTACAGGCGTGAGCCACCATGCCGGCCCAGATACATCAATTTTGAGGAGAAAATGATTTCTACTAATTTGGGTCAGTGTTGTCATCTTGACTCTAAAGGATTCTGCTGTTTTTGTTTTTTTGAGACAGGGTCTCGCTCTGTTGCCTGGGCTGGAGTGCAGTGGCATCTTCATAGCTAACTGCACCCTCAAACTCCTGGGCTTGAGCCATCCTCCTGCCTCAGCCCCCTGAGTAGCTGGGACTACAGACACATGCCACCATGTCTGGCTTATTTTTTCTGTTTTTGGTAGAAGCAGGGTCTCACTCTTGCTTAGGCTGGTCTTGAACTCCTGACCTCAAGCAATCCTTCTGCCTTGGCCTCATAGAGTGCTAGAATTACAAGTGTGAGCTACCTTGCCTGTCCAGATTCTGCTTTTAAAAGGATAAAAAAACCAAAAAACAAATCCAAGCATATATACCTTTATATAGAGAGAGACTTTCACTATTTTAATATAATTTAACATATTTTCATAATAAACTATTTTTCAGAGTAACTATTTTAGGTTCTCAATAAAGTTGAGTGGAAAATACAGAGTTCCCATTATCCCCCTGTTCCCAAACAGGTACAGCCTCCCCCACTGTCACATCTTCCACCAGCATTTGGGGTTGTCAAAGTTTTGGATTTTGATTGGTCTGTAGTGGTATCTTGTTTTGATTTGCGATTCCCTAATGACATATAATGTTGAAAATCTTTCCATATGCTTACTTGTCATCTGTATATCTTTTTTGTGAAGTGTCTTTTCAGGTCTTTGGCTTATTTTTAAATTGGATTGTTTTCTTATTGTTGAGTTTTAGGAGTTTTTTGTGTATTTGGATAGCAGTCTTTCATTTTTATTACATGAATCTCTTGCAGATATTTTCTTCTAGTCTGTGGGTTATCAAATTTACTGATCTTTTCAAAGAAACAGCTTTTCGTTTTGTTGATTTTTTTCTGTTGATTTTCTGTTTTCAGTTTCATTGATTTTTCTACTCAATAGTTTTTATTATTTTATTCTGCTTACTTTGGATTTATTAAATAATTTGCTTTTTTTCTTAGTTGCTCTTGTTCGTTGTTCCTGTTTTTCTCTACTACTCTTTTTTCTGCCTTTTGTGGTTTTATTTGAACATTTTACATGATTCCATTTTCTCTCTTTTATTAGCATATTATACTTTTTTAAAAACTGTTTCATAGTTGTCCTAGAGTTTTCAAAATATATTTGTAACTAATTCAAGTCCACTTATAAATAATACTGTGCTGCCTCATGGGTAGTATAATGAACTTATAATGACAAAATATTCCTAATTTCTCCCTCCCATCACTTGTATCATTGCTACCATCCATTATATGTATACATGAACATATACATATATGCACAGCACAAACATACATAATTGAATACATTGTTGATATTAGTTTGAACAAACTTTTCACACACACACAAGCATACATAATTGAATACATTATTGATATTATTTTGAGCAAACTTATCTGTTAGGTTAATTAAAAATAAGAAAAATAAGTTTTTATTTACCTTCACTTATTCTCCAGTGTTCTTCCTTTCTCTGTATAGGTATAAGTTTCTGATCTACATCATTTTCCTTCTGACTGAAGGACTTCCTTTAACATTTCTTGCAAGGCAGGTCTGCTGGAAAAAAATTCCCTCAATTTTTACTTTCTTTATTTGTCTTTTACTTTTTTTTTTTTTTTTTTTTGAGACAGAGTCTCGCTTTGTTGTCCAGGCTAGAGTGAGTGCCGTGGCGTCAGCCTAGCTCACAGCAACCTCAAACTCCTGGGCTCAAGCAATCCTACTGCCACAGCCTCCCGAGTAGCTGGGACTACAGGCATGTCCCACCATGCCCAGCTAATTTTTTATATATATATATATCAGTTGGCCAATTAATTTCTTTCTATTTATAGTAGAGACGGGGTCTCGCTCTTGCTCAGGCTGGTTTTGAACTCCTGACCTCGAGCAATCCGCCCGCCTCGGCCTCCCAGAGAGCTAGGATTACAGGCAGGCATGAGCCATGGCGCCCGGCCTTGTCTTTTACTTTTGAAGGATAATTTCTCAGGTTACATAATTCTAGGTTGGTGATAGGTTCCCCCCTCCCAACTCAACTCTTTAAATATTTCACTCTACTCTCTTCTTGCTTGCATGGTTTTTGAAGAGAAGTTGGATGTAATTCTTTATCTTTGCTCCTCTACAGGCATAGTGGTTTTTCCTTTCAAGACTGCTGACTTCTTTTAAGATTTTTTATCTTTGATTTTCTGAAGTTTGAATATGATATACCTAGGTGTAGGTTTCTTTGGCATTTATCTGCTTGATGTTCTCTGAGCTTCCTGGATCTATGGTTTGGTGTCTGACATTAATTTGGGAAAATTCTAACTTATTATTTCCTCAAATATTGGTTTTGTTCTTTCCTCTTGGTATTCCCATTATGCATATATTACACCTTTTGTAGTCTCACAGTTCTTGGCTATTTTGTTCATTTATTTTTTCAATCTTTTTTCTCCTTGTTTTTCAGTTTTGGAAGTTTCTGTTGTCATATCTTATAGCTCAGAAATTCTTTCCTCATCCATGTCTAGTCTACTAATGAGCCCATCAAAGACATTACTTATTTCTGTTGCAGTATTTGTCTCTAGCATTTCTTTTTACTTGTTAGAATTTCCATCCCTCTTATTATTCATCTGTTCTTTCATGTTGTCTGCTTTTTCTATTAAAGCCTTTAGCATATTAATCATAATTTAAAAAATCCTGGCCTGATAATTCCAGCATTCCTGCTATACTTGATTCTGATTCTAATGTTTGTTTAGTCTCTTTGAACTGTGTTTTTTGCCTTTTAGTATGCCTTGTAATTTTTTGTTGAAAGGTGGACATGATGTACTGGGTAAAAGGAACTGTGGTAAATAGGCCTTTAGTATTGTAGTGGTATGGTGTCCTGAGGAAGAGATGTGTTCTTTAGTCCTATTTTTAGGTCTTAGTCTTTTGGTGAACCTGTGCCACCAGGCTGTGAGCTTCACCAGTGTTTCTCAGATTGTTTTCCTTCCTCTTAGGTGGAACAGGATAGCTGGAGGGAGCTGGAATTGGGTATTTCCCTTTCTCTAGGTAGGTTAGCCTCTGACATAACCCTAGCAAGTTAGGCTTTGGTAAAATAGTTTCTCCTGAGGGCAAGCCTTGTTAAAAAGAACAAAAGAACACAGTACTCTGGTGCATTTCAAAATGGTTCATTTTCTCTTCCCCCTGCCAAAAGTGCAAGGGGCTTTTTCTCCAGTATTCACTGCGAGGACCTGGTAGATCTCCTGGAGGTAAAACTCACAAAAGTGTGCTTCCCCCCTCTACTCACCCCCCAATGATTGGATACCCCTGGAGCTTTTCACACTCAGACTTGTCCACACTGAGCCCCCAGCAATTTGTATGATTACAGTTCTGGTTTTCCTACCCTGGTGCTGCTTCTCATGGAGCTTTTTGATCTAGTAAATTGTGATATTCTGTATTTTCCTGTCTGTCTCTCCATTGCTGGGGGCGGCAGTTTGCTGTGTGACCTCACTTTTCTGACAGATCTAAGAAGAATTATTGATTTTTAAAATCCTGTTTACTTCTTAAGATGGAGTTGCCGCTCTAAGCTCCTTATATGCCATCTAGAAACTATATTTAGCTATAATTTTACTAAAATTAAAATTTTATTAAGGATATAGAGACATGGGCATAAGTTTTGAAGCAGGGTGTTTTGTGTTACCAGATGGATGACAAATACTTTAATGAATAATTCAAGCAATCAGGAAATTTATTATTTTCCATTTTAACACTGTTTCAAGGAAAGCAGGGATAAAAGATTGAGGTGCCTTGTAAATACTAAGTCAGAGTTTCAAAGACCATTAGTATTTATAACCTTATTGACTGTTATATGGTAGGTCTTTGATCTTATAACTGCTAATAAATTGGTTATATATTCCCCGGTTATATATTCTTTTACCTGAGGGATCAGAAAGTAAGAGCATAGTTGTAGCTCATATCAGAACATTAGAATGGCTGGGTGCAGTGGCTCATGCCTGTAATCCTAGCACTCTGGGAAACTGCTGCAGGCGGATCGTTTGAGCTCAGGAGTTCGAGACCAGCCTGAGCAAGAGCGAGACCCCATCTCTACTAAAAATAGAAAGAAATTAATTGGCCAACTAAAAATATATAGAAAAAATTAGCTGGGAATGGTGGTGCATGCCTGTAGTCCCAGCTACTCGGGAGGCTGAGACAGGAGGATTGCTTGAGTATAGGAGTATAAGGTTGCTGTGAGCTAGGCTTGATGCCATGGCACTCTAGCCCGGGCAACAGAGTGAAACTTTGTCTCAAAAAAAATAAAACAAAAGAACATTAGAATGGGTGCTGATAATCCTCTGTTTCTGCCCTTAAAAGTCTTATTTCTATCTTTAAGGGGATAATTTATATATAGAAAGCATTTTTAAGTCACATCCTAGAAAATTAAAGATGGCTGTTTTTAATATAAAGCGAAGAAGTTATAATTTAAAAAATTTGTCTATTTTTTTTTTTTTTTAAAGGTTTTTATTTATTTATTTATTTTTTTGAGACAGAGTCTCACTTTGTCGCCCAGGCTAGAGCGAGTGCCGTGGCGTCAGCCTAGCTCACAGCAACCTCAAACTCCTGGCTCAAGCAATCCTTCTGCCTCAGCCTCCCAAGTAGCTCGGACTACAGGCATTCACCACCATGCCCGGCTAATTTTTTGTATATATATTAGTTGGCCAATTAATTTCTATTTATAGTAGAGACGGGGTTTCGCTCTTGCTCAGGCTGGTTTCAAACTCCTGACCTCGAGCAATCCGCCCGCCTCGGCCTCCCAGAGAGCTAGGATTACAGGCGTGAGCCACCGCGCCCGGCCTTCAAGTAGTTTCTGCATTATTATGAAAAGATTATGCCTCATAAGTTTTTATACTAAATTATTTTTTGCATTAAATAAAAACAAATATTTCATTGTAACATAATAGACTATTATATTTCCAAAATACAGTGTAAGACGTTGACCTGTAGATGGAGATGAGGCTCATGTAAATTCATGGAGGGATACCCTTAGTGGATTTATGTAAGAAGGTGAAGGTCTTTCCATACGTGAGTGAAATGGTGTTGCTCATGGGAACACTTGCCTCTTTATCTCAGGTCTTAGGACCTGGGCTAGGGCTACCTAAATGTACTGATATGTCATGTGATAGTGGTCTCTGTCTCTACAAAGTATTATTACTATCAGTGTCCATGCTGGAAGAGAGATTGTATGGAAAGGTGAAGTGAGAGAATTTTATTACCTTTGAGATTTCAGAGTCTGAGAAACTGAAAGGGTGAGAATTTTAAAATATATTTTAAGAGCCAATTTTTAATATTTTAGACATTCCAGGTATACTAATATTATCTTTTATATATTTTATGTAGCTTTTAACTTTAGGAAAAACTTTTTCTTTTTTGCTTTCTTTTTCAGACGCTAATCAAGTCTAGTAACACTGGTTATGTCACTCATTTAAAACTTCTAATCATTAATTTTCCCAAAGATAATTTTCATTTTTCTTATACTGTTCTATGATTTTGTCCAGAACAGTTAACTTATTGGTTTGTGATAACATGGAATTCCTTTTTTTGTGGTGTAAAGTTAAACAGACCAAAATTAGTTGTTAGATAAAACTAGGTATTACAGTTCTGAATGCTGGGTTCACCATTATGGCAATCATGAAGAATTCCTGATACTATCTATGAGCAGCATTCATAACCTCTGCTATTTGTCTGAGTAAATGTCAGAGCACTCAAGGAGATAGTGATATTAAACAGACTACCCCATACCAGAAAAGGGAGGGGTAAAGGAGAAAAGAGCACAATATTTATGACTCTAGGAACTATAAGTTGTAATTTAATGAGATCAAAGCATGTGCTGTTTATTTGCTACACTAACAGCTTTGAATTAAATGGTTAGAAAACAGACAGTGTACTAAAGTTCAGGATATTTTAAAGGCTTATAAAGACTATAAAATCAAAAGCATATTTTTCAGTGGAAAATCATTTCATGAGGTCTCTAATTTTAATTTATTATGCTCTTAAGATTAATATGTAAGAGAGAAAGAAAGATGTAGGAAATTAGTTTTTACTTTTGTCAGTCATATACTCATTTTCTACCCCTACCTTTCTTTTCCTCACGTCCTTGTTGTTTCATAACAATAATTGTAATAAGAATTGATGCATTTTAGGGTTTCTCCTATAAGACTTAACTGATTACAACAGCTCCACATTTTCAGTTGTTGAAATATGCAGAAAAACATGGAAGTCTGTTGTATTTTATAACCTTGAAGGAGAAAAAACTTTTAGAATGCTAATCTTGGCCAGGCACAGTGGCCTGTAATCCTAGCACTCTGGGAGGCCGAGGCAGGAGGATCGCTTGAGGTTAGGAGTTTGAGACATGAGCAAGAGTGAGATCTAGTTTCTACTAAAAATAGAAAAATTAACCAGGCATAGTGGCACATGCCTGTAATCCCAACTACTCGGGAGGCTGAGGCAGGAGGATCACTTGAGCCTAGGCGTTTGAGGTTGCAGTGAGCTGTGATGATGCCACTGTACTCTAGCTGCAGCAACAGAGCAAGAGTCTGTCTCAAAAACAAAAAAAGACCAAAATATGAGACTCATTTGCCTTTAAAATGCCTCATTCATTGGAAAAATCTGAAATTCCCTGTGACTGATCAGTTGTTATTCCTCCATACTTAAACTGGATTCTATTTCTATAATAACTAGTTCTCTGTAAACTATTATCTTCTACAGACCATCTCTAAATTTCATAGAACCATAACAATATAATCTGTCGGTTTTCATCTTTCTTTAACGTTTTTTCAAGATGTTGAAGATCAATATTGAAGCAAATAAAGGTAGAGAGAGCCTATATGACTTGAAGGGAGAATTGGAGGAAACCTGGAGCTATACCTGTTGGCTTCTTCTTTCTTTTAGTAGCCCCATAGGGGCTCCATGAACTGCTAAGACTTTTCAGAGTGCAATCTGAAAATTGTTAACTGGATCCAAACTTTTCTTTTTTTGGAGAGGGAACTGAGACTCAAAGAGAGTAAGTGAATTACTCAATGTTAAGCAGCTTATAAAAAGATTCTCCACGTACACTCATTTTGTTCTACATAATGTTTGTAATTAGTACTATTCTAAACAATCTGTAACTTTCACAATGTTAGCTGAAACTCTATTAACATTGTGATAATTCCTCAAGATCCATTCCACCTCAGATGATAAATCTGTCACTAAGCCAATTAATGTCACTCCATTCTTCAGACCAGTATTTGGTTCGGGAGTGAGCATGTGATCCAATTTTGGCAAGCAAGAAGTGGTTTCAAGGAAACTTTTGCTTTCTCTTTAAAAAGATTACCAGAATGAGATAGTTGCTGTATAACACCTGAATTAGCCTCTTGCTAATAATAATCCAAGGAAGAAGAGTCCAAGAATAGAAAGTGAAGAAATGAAAATAACTAGTCTTTGATAATATATATCAAGTGCCTGAATCAACCACCATTAGAACCCACCTAACTTTAGGTTCCCTGTTAATACGAGTGTACATTTCCTTAGTATTTAGTTATGTTTTTCTGATTCTTGTAACCAAAACATCCTAATTGACACTCTGATGCTTTGTGTTTTTCATTACAGAATATTATGTTTTATACAAAATGATGGATGTTTAAAATGTAACATGGATTAGTTTTATGACATTTATGTGATGGTTCACTTTTCTAAGGTCTTCTGCTATTCTGACAAATTCCTCTGACTCCCTAATTATCTTTTTCCTTCCATTTTATACTAAGGTCTCTGTTTTTCTTTTTTCAAGTCTTTCTTTCAGTGAGTTCATACTTCTTAATTCTACCATTCACTTTGTGTACATGCCTTCCCATATATTTTTTCAGTTTCGCATTTCTCTTAATTTCCAGTTCTATATTTTCAACTACCTGTAGATCATCTCCTTTGTGACTTATTGGTAACTTCACTGTTAACAGGTCACACATTGGATTTTTCATTCTCCCATCTCCTATTATTTCCTCACCTCCAAAATTCATATTACCCATCTTTCAAAGGAAACCATCCTGCTGTCTGTGAAGGTAAAGTAATCACTGGTACATTGAAACTTTATTTGGAGGAATTCATCATGTGTAGCCTTTTGTAATTCCAAAAAATATAAATGGAACTTTTTTGGAGAATGATATTAGTGTATGGTTCAGGCTTAATGTGCTTTTTGGCTTTCTTAAGAGTGTCTCAGAACATTTTCTCTCTTGTTTAATGTGGTCTTAAATATATTTTTCATATCTTTCATCAGGGAAGCAGAATTTCTATTTCCTTTCCATCTTCAAATTTCTCTCTTTCATAGTTCTTTATTTTAATTTTAAAATATTAAGGGGGTACAAATGTTTTTGTTACAAGGCTTGAGTCAGGGTTATAAATGTGCCCATCACCTGAATAGTGTTCATTGTACTCGTTAGGTAGGTTTGCCCCCTCCTGCTCCCCCTCTCTTCTGCTTGATTTCCAATGACTTGTACTTCCCTCTGTGTACTTGTTTGCCTGTCAGTTAGTTCCAATTTATTAGAGAGTACATGTGGTGTTTGTTTTTCCTTTCTTGAGATACTTTGCTTAGGATCCAGTTCCTTCCGAATTGCAGCAAAAGGCATTAATTCATCCTTTTGTATGGCTTAGTACTACTTCATGGTATACATATACTACATTTTGTTAATCTACTCATAAATTGATGGGCATTTGGGTTGATTCCACATCTTTGCAGTTGTGAACTGTGCTGCAGTAAACATTCAAGAAGTGGTGCCTTTTTGATAAAATTACTTCTTTTTCTTTGGGTAGATACCCAGTAGTGGGATTGCTGGATCAAATGATATGTCTATATTTAGTTCTTTAAGAAATCTCCATACTGTTTTCCATAGGGGTTGTACTAATTTGCAGACCCATCAACAATGTATAAGCATTCCTTTCTCTCTGTATCTGCATTAGTTTCTATTGTTTTTGGACTTTTTAATAAAAGCCATTGTAACAGGAGTAAGGTGATATCTCATTGTGGTTTTAATTTGCATTTCCCTGATGATTAGTGGTGATGAGCATTTTTTCATATGTTTATTGGCCATTTGTCTATCTTCTTTTGAAAAACTATTGTGCATGTCTTTTGCCCACTTTTTAATGGGGTTGTTTTTTTCTTGCCGGTTTGTTTGAGTTCTTTATAGATTCTAGATCTTTATTGGATGTGTAGTTTGCCAAGTATTTTCTCCCATTCTGTAGGTTGTCTATTCATTCTGTTGACTATTTCTGTAGCTTTGCAGAAGCATTTTAATTTAATCAAGTCCCATTTATTTGTTTGTGTTGTTGCAGTAATTGCCATTGGGGTCTTAGTCATAAATTCTTTTCCCAGACCAATATTTAGAAGTTTTCCCTACATTTTCATCTAGAATTCTTATAATTTCATGCCTTACATTTAAGTCTTTTATCCATTTTTCTCTTTAACATTTCATAGACCCCTTTTCATTTCTTCCAGCTTCACCTAGACACTCTGAAATCATCTTTTCATATTGAAAATATTTTTTTTAGAGACAGTGTCTCACTCTGTTGTCCAGTCTGAGGTGCAGTGGTGCAATCATAGCTCACTGCCACCTCAAACTCCTGGACTCAAACGATCCTTCTACTTCAGCCTCCTGAGTAGTTGAGACTACAGGCGTGTGCTACCACGCTTGGCTAATTTTTAAATTTTTTGTATAATGGTGTCTCACTGTGTTGCTCAGGCTAGTCTCAAACTTCTGGCCTCAAGCAATCCTCCTGCCTCAGCCTCCCACAGTGCTGGGATTACAGACGTAAGCCACTGTGCCTGGCTTCTGGAATCATCTTTTTTCCTTCATTCCAGTCTATTAGATTTTCCTTTAGAATGTCTCATATTTTTCATTCTCTTGTTTTGTAATAGTATAGACACTCATCATGTCGTGCCTAGATTAATATAATAGTTTCTTAGCCAATGTTTTCTCTAGTTTTTATTCACTCTTTTTTTTTTTTTTTTTTTTTTGAGACAGAGTCTCACTCTGTTGCCCCGGCTAGAGTGCTGTGGCATCAGCCTAGCTCACAGCAACCTCAAACTCCTGGGCTCAAACAATCCTACTGCCTCAGCCTCCCGAGTAGTAGCTGGGACTATAGGTATGCACCACCATGCCCAGCTAATTTTTTCTATATATATTTTTAGTTGTCCAGCTAATTTCTATTTTTTTTTTTTTTAATAGAGATAGGGTCTCGCTCTTGCTCAGGCTGGTCTCGAACTCCTGAGCTCAAATGATCCGCCTGGCTCGGCCTCCCAGAGTGCTAAGATTCCAGGCATGAGCCACCACATGCAGCTTTTTTATTCATTCTTTTTTGCCAGACTAAGTTTACTATATTACTAGTTTAATGTATCAGTTTTATGTGCCTGACATACAGTAAGTACCTAGTATATGTAGAAGGAATGTTAAATTAAATAGTTCTCCTTTGCCTACCAAATCAAGTCACAGACTTCTTCAGTAGGCTTTCCAGAGCTTCCATGGTGTGGGCAATTCTCCATATTCAACATTGTTTGCTACCATTTCCTATCAAGCATCTTCCTTTCATGTTAGTCAAAATCCTTTATTGCCATTAGCATAATTCTTAGTTCTCCTGCCTTTTTGCTTTTGTTTTCTTCCATATTCCCTTACCATGCTTGAAATGCCTTCTTTCAATTTGCTTGTATTAAACATGGTTGGGCCAAGAAACAGATGGCACATTTGAAATGGGTAATTGGGAAAAGTTTGAAAAAGCTATTTACTCAGTTGTGGACAGAGGTAAGGAAAACAAGGGGTGCTGAAGCAACCCACAGATAAAAGTAGTGGGGGAATGATTACCACACCTGAAGGGACAAGGGAATGAAAGCAGATGCTAGAAAAAAGCCACTAGTCAGAAGCTGTGATCTTTGGTAAAAGTACAGAGCCATTGCCAATTTGTGATCAGGTAGAGAGGGAGCTGGGGAAATACCTCACTCTTTCTCTGCCTGGCTTATTTATTTATTTATTTATTTATTTATTTATTTATTTATTTATTTATTTATTTATTTATTTATTTATTTAATTTATTTATTTATTTTTTGAGACAGAGTCTCGCTTTGTTGTCCAGGCTAGAGTGAGTGCCGTGGCGTCAGCCTAGCTCACAGCAACCTCACACTCCTGGGCTCCAGCGATCCTTCTGCCTCAGCCTCCCGAGTAGCTGGGACTACAGGCATGCGCCACCATGCCCAGCTAATTTTTTATATACATATCAGTTGGCCAATTAATTTCTTTCTATTTATAGTAGAGACGGGGTCTCGCTCTTGCTCAGGCTGGTTTTGAACTCCTGACCTTGAGCAATCCGCCCACCTCGGCCTCCCAGAGAGCTAGGATTACAGGCGTGAGCCACCGCGCCCGGCCCTGGCCTATTTATTGATCTAGTGATACCTCCAACACATTTAACCTAACCAGAGGCCAGAACATGGGAGGTTGCTCAGATTTCAGCCACACAGGGCATAGAAGCAATGTGGAGAAAGGGTATGAAGTGAATCAGGAAGGACAAATGGAAGCTATCCAACATACTACTCATACTTAAAAGCCCAGCTCAAGGTCTACATCACCTCCTCCATTCAAACTTACTTTCCTTACTTTGCTATATGCTAATTGTTCTATTTGTACCAGACATTAATTTGTCTGCCTGCTTTTCTGAGAAGATAGCCCTAACTCTTGACTCACATGGTTAGTTTAGCAGTTATTTTATGCATTGCACATGTCCAAAGGTTGTACGTGACCTAAGACCAATGAGTCCTTTCTCCTGGATTTTGAATTTGAGGTCAAGATATAATTGGATGAGTTTCTCTCTAGGGGGCTGAATTTGTAACAGGCAGAACTCCGGAGGTATTGGCAGTCCTGTTTTCTACTGCTCCTCTTTCAGCTTCCTTGATACCACACTTTGTTGGATTCCCTTCTGCCTCAGTTGACTGTAATTCTTAGCCTTCTATATTGACTTCTCCAATCTATGTATGTTGGAGTTCCTTAGGACTCAATCACTTATCTTCTATCCTCTAATAAATCTCTCAGTGATTTTACTTGTTTCCATAGTTTTAAATACTATTTTAAAAACTGCACAAGAAATGTTTTTATTTTAGAAAAATATAGGCGGCCGTTAGGACTCACATGTGAATGAAGGGGAAAAGCTGAAAAAATTCCCAAAGAAGATGAAAATGGAAGCCAACGCCATAGCATCGGAGCTGGAAGATGAGGTCAAAGATGCTTCTGACAGCGAAGGTGCTATAGGAAGCTGTGAATTATAGCAGGGTGATTTTTCTTCTGATGATGAAGCAATAAAAGCTGACAATGAAGATGATGCTGAACCCTATGATGAAAATGAAAATACTACAGAATCCAATGCTGAGACTAATGTGGGCCGGGCATATGCCATGGCTAATATCCTTAACAAAAAAATTCCTAAAAGTAGACACTCCATTCTGGTCAAAAACAAAGCACTGGAAAAGGAAAAAGAAAAGTTCAAGAAAGACTAGAGAAGAGAAATCAGCATGATGAGAGGCTGGAGTGGGAAATGATCCGCAGAGTAGAGCCAGATGTTGTCAAAGACAAAGAAACAGAAATCTTCAGAGAATTGCAACAAAGGTTGTGGTGCAGTTATTTAATGCTGTTCAAAAACATCAGAAGAATGTTGATGAAAAGGTTAAAGAAAGCCGGGCGCGGTGGCTCACGCCTGTAATCCTAGCACTCTGGGAGGCCGAGGCGGGCGGATTGCTCGAGGTCAGGAGTTCGAAACCAGCCTGAGCAAGAGCGAGACCCCGTCTCTACTATAAATAGAAAGAAATTAATTGGCCAACTAATATATATAGAAAATTAGCCGGGCATGGTGGCGCATGCCTGTAGTCCCAGCTACTCGGGAGGCTGAGGCAGCAGGATTGCTTGAGCCCAGGAGTTTGAGGTTGCTGTGAGCTAGGCTGACGCCAGGGCACTCACTCTAGCCTGGGCAACAAGCGAGACTCTGTCTCAAAAAAAAAAAAAAAAAAAAAAAAAGGTTAAAGAAGCTAGAATCTTTTCTATTAGAAAGCATGCTAAGTTAATATCAGCTGTTTCCAAGAAAGAATTCATCAGTGTTTCGAGAGGAAAAGACGGAAGTACAAATGAGACAAGTTCAACTGGGAAGAACCCAAAAACTAAACAGGCTGCAGTGAAATCAAGAAGAGGGCCCAGGTTGGACTAACCTGTGTGATGATTTCGTGATGGGAGCATTCATGAAAGACTGGGACAAGGAAAGTGACAAGGAAAGTGATTGGGCTAGATGACAACAGACCAGGATCTGCAAGTGACTTTGATACTTAAAGCATTGTAGGAGACACAGTCTGCAACCATTCTATTTTTCCTAGAAAAAAATTTTATTCTCTCATAGTTGGGGAATTAAAAGGACACCATTTGTAAGAAAGCCAAAAGACTTTTACCAGCTTTGGTAAAGGAGGAATATTGGTATTACCCCTTTTCATGTAAATCTTATTAAAATTATATTTTCAACCCTTAAAAAAAAAAAGAAAAATATAGGAAACACTCATCATAAGCATAATGAAGAAAATAAAAATTACCTATAATCTCACTACCATCATGAACCAGTTTATTCCTATGAAAGAGTGAAAAGTTTGTTGTTATTTATCCAAATAATAAAATCTTTTTAAAATGAAGTATATTAGTCAAGATTCTTAATTGCAAGCTGATTTAGTCAGCAAAGGAATTTATTGGAAAGATACTGGTCATCTCAGACTTTAAAAATGGTTAGAAACAAGGGTGGCTATGCAGTATCCTAGACCACAACATAAAACCAGTTTCCACTGCTGAAAACTATCTACTACAGCTTGTACCATCGCTGCTGACCATAGTGGATGCTGCTACTGCTGCCATGGTATCACTGTCACCCATGGAAGCTTGAAGTTACTACACTCTCCCTACTGTCTGCCAACAGACTGATTTGCAGTAGTCCTTGTTCTTTGTGATACAAGGTCCTGATCCAGTATCCAAGGCAGGTAAATCTGATTAGCAGAGCCTGGACTGATGCTTATAAAGCTAGTATCTGGCATTTCAGCTTCTCTGGTGGTCAGTAGTCTCTTATATTGTAGAGTTTTTCTAAAATACAAAGGGAATTCAGATGCTGTGTAGTGAAGATTGTGAAAATCAGATCCCTGAGTATTCAGTATAGTCTATACAGAACAGCAGCAGTATAATCAGAAGTTGATGTTTCAGGATTTTAATATGGTTGATTGGTATTTGCTACACTCAGTGGACAAGTAACTTCACAAATGAAGGCTTCTTTTATATCTTCAGTTCCACTCTCTACAACATAGTAGCTATTTTTCTGAAATGCAAATCTTGTTATGTTATTCTCCTACTCAAAATCTTTCAATGGTTAATTCCCTATTTTCTGTAGGATAAAATTGAAACTCTTTAGTTTGACATACAAATCCCTCTCAATATTTGAATCCTGCCAAATTTCTAGTTGCAACTACAAATACTCTACTCTGTCCCCCAAAATAACGTATTAGCTCCAGTTGTATCTTATTAGTTCTGTTGTCTTGAAAAATACCACGCTAGCCTTTGTGCATGTAGAACCTTTCACCTGGAATATCTACCCTTTTTTGTCCTCTTTGCAAATTTATCTTTGAAGATTCAGTTCAAATATCACCTTTCTGTGTAATGCCTTCTCAAGGCCTTCAAACACTTTCCTTCTTTATGTTTCTTATACATTTCTGTAACATAGCATTCATCACATTGTGTTGTAAGAATTTCTCACATAAATGTTTCTTATAAACTTGGGAATTGAGATTTCTTTATCATCTTTTTATCTCAGAAGATGTTGAATAGGTGATGAATGAAAACACCCTAATTCTGGCTGGTTACTTCATTTAGCTAGTACATTCTTTTTAAGATCTAGGGTCATGCATTCTATCTTTCTGATTGGCTTTGCCTAATTCATAGCCAGAGATTATGTTCCCACCTTTGCTAATCTTCCAAGGAAACTAGGGGAGATAGACCTTGATGAACCAGTAATGTTATCTTGATTTATAAAATATAGCAAATTATAATTATAGGTTTAAAGATGAATTTTGAAGCTGTCAGGAAAGTACCTTGCTTTGATAAAATATACATACTAATTTTCTGTTTGATATGTCTCTTATGTTAAGGAACTAAAAAAGGTAGCCTCAGACTTGATAAAGTCCAAGGTCACATGTCAATATAAGATGGGAGAAGAAAACATCAATCTGACAATTAAAGAACAGAAATTTCAAGAACTTCAAGAAAGACTCAACATGGTATTTGGTTAAATGTATTCAAGTTTATAAAATTAGAATTTCAGGATTATAACACCAAAATGGTCCTTGTAAAGTAATATATTAATATATAGTAAAAAGATTAAGGTATTAGGAATTTTTTCTTTTATTAGATATTTTTTGCCATCAGCAAGACTTTAGGACAATAAAATTTGGCTTTAACCATTTTATTTCTACTTTAATATGGTTTTGATTAATCTTGTGGTATTGAAGGTATCTCCAGAACAGCTTTGGAGATGAGAAATTTTGTAGTTTTTAACATTTACAAGTTTGCACCAGACTGTATTGGGTGTATAATACCTTCTTCAGTTGACTGAAGTCACTGTTACAACCACAAACAAATATGGGTCCTCTGAGGTAATAATAGGTCATGACACCCCCAAATTTGTTGAGCACTGAATTTAATGTAGGATTTGTTCAATTTTATATCGTAACTAAAATTGTGCAAATTTTAAAAGGAATTGGAATTAAATAAGAAGATTAATGAAGAGGTTACCCGTGTTCAAGCAGAAAAACAAGTAAGCAATTTTGGAAGCCAGTAAATAGTTTAAAAATCAGATACAATGTGGGAAATAAACATGTTAAATAATATATGCAGTCATGCCTAGCACAGTGCATAGCACATAGTAAGCACTCAGTTAATGTGTATGGAATGGACACGTATACTTTTTAAAGCAGTCTCACATATACTTCCATTAAAAAATAAATTTGTTTTTTTCCTTGATAGTTCAGACCAGTGGTACCCTAGCAGATAATTATTGAAATGCATTTATGCTTAGTGTGTGCTTTTTCAGGATAGTATGCTCTTATTTGAATCTGTTTGATATTTGTAATTCTTAAAGGTGTGCGAGAGAAAATTACTCCTGTTTCCTTTTTCTGATTCTGAATGCATACCATGACATCCCATTATGACATTTTATAATATTATAGCCCATATGACATTTTATTAGTGATATATTTACTATTTGGGAGGCAAAAGCCAACAAATGTTTAGTTTTGAACTCTTCATATTTTTCAATAATGTCTTAGAGTCTACAGTCATTTAAAAAACTATTAATTATTTGAGGGAGTCTTGGAAATTTTACTTTGTAGGAAATCATGTAATAGAAATTATTTTAGATATTAAATTGCAAAATGTTTAATTAATTTAATATAAAGTATTAAAATTAACTGTAAGAATAATGGGTTAATAAACTAGAAAATATATTTGAAGAATGAGTTTAGAAACATAACTATTATCTTAAAACTTTAAAAAATTGATATAGTATATTTATGTGTTTTTCAAGGATATCATCATTTCTTTCCAACATATGCAGCAGTTACTTCAGCAACAAATTCAAGCTAACTCTGGAATGGAGGTAGAATTGAAGGTGCTAAAAGAACACAATCAGGTTTATATATACATATATATTTTAGTATATTTCCATCTAATGACTTCCCTTGTTTAGTTGCATTCCTCTTTCTAATTTTATTGAGATGATTTTGAATTCTAGAGGTAAGATACTGACCTCCTTCATCAATTTGGTATCAGTGCCTAAAATAATGAATATATATTTTTCAATATTTAAGTCATTAGTTAAATGTTAAATTTTATCAAATATCTGACTTCATTTTGTCACAGGGTGAATGGGATTTTTTCTTTGTCTTAGAATTGTGGCCATGATCTAATACTGAAAATACAAGGTGAAAATGTCAACCACATTTTAAGAGGGCAATCAGTCAGCTCTCAGAAGTTTGGGACAGATCCCTCTTTACAGGAAGATGATAAAATTGGCACTATTACCACAATAATCACCTCATCATCCTCTTTCTAGTATATATAAGAAAATGATTGGGGAGGGAAAGACATTATGGTCATTGATATTTTGAGAGTGCAGGCTTCAAAGATTTTCTCTTACATCCTCTCATGAAGCTAAGTGAAGGAGTCTACAAGAAAATCTCTTGTAATGATTGAGGTACAACAAGGAGAGACTGCCATCTTGTTCCTTGAATAGGTACTTGAGATGCTGTAGAAAGCTAATGGTTTACTTTAGTGTTGCCAGTGGAGTAGAACATGATATGTTCATGTGGAATAGGTTGGCATATGTTTCTTAAAGTTTGGAAGTTTACCACAAACATAACAACTGATGCCCAGTTTTGGTCTAGAAATTTCAAAAATAAATTTTTGGAGTAATCTGCACCAATGAGGCTTAAAGTGTATTATGCTTGTTCTAATACTATGTGACTCTAGAAGGGTGTACAAGAGAGAACCTTGGTGGTTCCTTGGCTCCACATGAAGGAATGTAGAGGTTGGGGGAGGGGCAGGAACTGCCCTGGGTGTCACTGGGCCAACTGATGGGTTGTCCAACTCCGAGAAGTTGGGGGCATGTTCAGCTGAGGTGGCCAGTAGAAGATATTTCTGCCCCTTTGAAAGAGCTTCTTGGTAGCAAAGGAAACAGGGTAAAGCAGAATGTTTCCCATGAAAACTACAGTCACCTCCCACATGGAGACTACCATCAGTAGAGACCAGGGCCAGCTTCATAAGTATATAACCAGTGCAGTTGCATAGGGACCCATACTCAGAAGGGCTTCCTGCTTCAGGTTTAATATTTCATGGTCACTGTCTTGAAGTTTTTGTTAATTTTTATCTTTGAATTTACATTTTGTAAATTAAGTCTTGTGGGACAATGGAGTATGTGCTGGAGGTTTGAGTGAGGCTTAAAGCCTCAGCTCAGGCATTGTCCTTTCCCCTCTACCTTCCAGGTCTGGTTCTTAGCTGCTGGCTCTTCTGCCCTCTGCCACCCTGGGCCCTGCCTGGGTGCTGCTTCCCTGCTCCTATCCCACCACTGCTGCAGGCCAACTGGGTCACATTTGCAGGGAAAGGCCTATGTTCTGCTGTTAACCTTACTTGGTGGGCACCTAGGTGTAGGCAGGGAGGGTCTAGGTTGAGTACATGTGCCCCACAGCATTGTGGGGCGAGGCATGGCAATAGTTGGCCCTGTTCAGGTCGGCAGTGCCTTGACATGTTAGGCAGGAGACTTCGCTGGGGCCTGGGGCGGGGCGAATCCCCAGTCCAGGTACTGAATGCATCACTCTGGGTGGTTGAAATCCCTTGGGAGTCACCCATCTGACATTGGTTGGGGTGAGGGGAAGATTTACTTCCCCACCTGTGGTCAGGTCATGGTAGAAGGGTCCAGCAGCTGGCAGGAAGGGAAGCCTGGTAACTGGTGGATCTTGCTCATGCTCAGCTGTATGATGAGGGCCTTAGACACGTGTGAGGGTCTGCATTTGCCCTGTGAATATCCTCTAGCCCAGGGGATCATGACATCATGACATTAAATAGAAAATTAAAAGCTCCATGACAGGTTGAGAGGGAGAGAGGGGCTGCAAGGAAAGGAAAAGGTTTTATATTTTAGTGTCTTTAACAGTACTTTTTCTCTACTTTTTTCATTTTGTACCAAACCCAACAAATTATGCAGAGTCTATCATCATTGAATGGAATCACATTTAACCTGAGCAATGCAAATTAATCTAACCATTTATGTTCTGTGGTTTGTCATGTTAAGTTTTGCCTGCCTTATTTCTCTTGCCTGCCCCCACTACGTTAGAAGAGGGAGAGAGAGGTGGTATGCTGGAGTCAGACCTCTCCCTTTCTTTAATCCCTTCATCTATTCCAGTAAAAGTCTAGTAAAAAAATTTCTCTGAAAGTCTAGCTGTGTAAGCAAATATTGCCTTCCCATCTCCTCTTCCCACCCCAAAGTTGGATAACTGGGGTTATTTCTATAATATATTGAACCTTTGTCCAAGAAACATATGATATAATTTAACCAAATTCTTTATGAATAACTGTTACCATGGGCATCTCCTAATCTATTTAAAGGAGTTGAAATGTAGATTTTTTTTTTTAGGGTAAGCAAATTATTAAAGATTAGCTAATCCAACCATTTCATTTCATGATAAAATAGAGGCCCAGGAATTATAAGCAGTATAATTCAAAGCCTCATAATTAGTGGCAAAACCAGGATTAAATATTTGACCTGATTCTAATCCAGCACTATTTCTACAACATTATACCATTAAGATAATTTTCCTAGAGCTATGAGAGCTGCCAATTTTGTTAGATCAGTTATGCCAAGACCACAGTTATTATAATACATTGCCCCTTCATGAGCTTTAAGTCCAATACTTATGTATTGTTGAATTCTAAAGAGCCTACAGTAGTCATAGATGTGTAGTTTTGTGTTTCTCAGAGTTAACAGTGACTATAAATATGATTCCAGGATATTTTAACTATAACTGCTAAAATCTTAGATAATCCAAATGCCTTTCTCTCTTTTTTCCCCAAATGCCTTTTTCTTTATCATAATTATTACCTGAGCCTCGATAGTACAAAGAGAAACTAGATTTTTTACAGTAAAATTTCAAAGTATCATCAAGAACAGGATAGAACTATCAGTTTTTTATTTGGGTTAGTAAAGATATTAAAAAAAACAAACAATACCATCTATCATTACTGTCACTTTATAAGAGAACATTTTATCATCAAAAGTATATTAAGGATATAATCTCAGGATAAAGGACAGTCCTTTATAAGAAAAGACACTGATGACCTTATATTGACATTTTTTGCCATGGACTAGTGAAAATTTTGTCATGGATCAGTACTTGTCTGCAGACTGGTGTCTGAGAACCATTGATATATAGCATAACAAAATATTAATGTTGAACTGTTGCTGCATTACGCTGCACAGATATCTCAAGTGTTTTCTTGAAGAGCATTCTCATTCCACCTGTACTAAAAGGGATCATTACTCTTGATAATGGCCAACTGTTTTTCAGTGCTCTGCAATCATGCTGTCATCTGTCTTACTCTTTTAGTAGTAAAATTTAGAACATAGCTAAATTCTCATGATAGAAAATATTTTCTATGATTTAATTATAATTTTGTACAGTTATGAGTATAGTTATGTTCCCTTAGTCATAGTATTAGCAAGGATAGTTTACTTAGTTTATTCCTATAGTCACAGTATTAACTAGGACAATTTACTTCGTTTTTGGTAGATTAAAGCAGTTGCAGATGGTTTCATTTGACCTTTCACAATATCCATTTTTTCAGAGATGGTTTGCAGATTTGTTAATTCAGATGCAAATAACACAAAATAATTTCCTGATAGAATATAAACTCCATGAGGACAGCAACATTTTCAATGGTGTAGCATAGGAACCTTAAAGCAGTGTCTGGCCACATAATAGTAGCTCATTAAATCTTACTAAATGAAAGAATGATGAACAGTGAATAAACTCACAGTCTTTCCAAGTTCAGATATTTCCTGGTCAGGGCTACCAGTGAAACATGTTGAATTGAACCCCACAGTCATGTCTACCTCCTTTTGAAACTGCAATAAAATGGCATTAATAAATCCACAAGGATAAGGAAATTGGGGAAGGAAAAGATAAAAATAAAGTATTAAAAGTGGGAACCAAATTGACAATTAGTAATTTACTTAGCACAGAGGAAATAGAAACCTAAGTCAAGATGCAGAAATGGTCAGGAATTACAAGTATCATGTGCCCCTCTAGAAGTAGGGTATACAACTGAAGCCAAAAACTAGAAGATTTATATAAAAAGCTATTACAATCCTAGATTCTATTCCCCATGCTATGCAAATAGGCAGCGCCTCTCTCCTATTTGGCAGAAGATTAGAGGTTTATTGTTGGAGAGTTTGAGGGATAGCAGAGGCTGGGAGGGGATCTTGTGGTGTGCTGGAGCCAGCTTTTGTACCAGTGAGTGCTGGTTATTAGATATTAAGGAATTTTGAGAACTGATTGTTAAACCAATCATAGTGTGACATTGACCATGATGGAAATATATAACACTAATGAAAATAGTAAATGCTACAGATCAGGCATTTTTTTTTAGAATCAGTTCACCAGTACATTACTGGGAGTGTGATATTGAAAACAGGGTAGAAAGTCTAAATTCTAAATGATGAGACCTCCCAGCTCAGTTTCCTCATTTAGAGGACAGCTAGCCTAACTCCCAGGCAAGAGAATGGTTCTCCTTTCAGGGGAAACTAACCTGCCCAAGAGAAAAGACTGTAGCTGCTGCAGTTAAGCTCTCCAATGAAATAGCTCAGTCAGATCAACCTATAGTGAAACCCACCATTTGACAAAACTTTCAACCAGCCTTTTAATATCACATTCTTACATATGACCAGATAGTTGAGGATTACTGGGCATTTGAAGAAAGCTTCCAATATGAAAAACAGACAAAACAAACAAATTAGGGTAATGAATAAACCTTGTAGAAACTAAGAAAATATATTTAGTTAAAGGAAATAAGAATAAATAAAATAAGAATTAGAGTGTTTCTATAAAGAAACACTCATGGCCAGGCGTGGTGGCTCACGCCTGTAATCCTAGCACTCTGGGAGGCCAAGGCGGGCGGATTGCTCGAGATCAGGAGTTCGAAACCAGCCTGAGCAAAAGTGAGACCCCATCTCTACTATAAATAGAAAGAAATTAATTGGCCAACTAATATATATAGAAAAAATTAGCCGGGCATGGTGGCACATGCCTGTAGTCCCAGCTACTCGGGAGGCTGAGGCAGGAGGATTGCTTGAGCCCAGGAGTTTGAGGTTGTTGTGAGCTAGGCTGACGCCACGGCACTCACTCTAGCCTGGGCAACAAAGCGAGACTCTGTCTCAAAAAAAAAAAAAAAAAAGAAAGAAAAGAAACACTCATAAGAGAGTCCTTAAATACATTAACAAACATAAAAAGTATAGTGGAAAGGCTGGAAGATGATGTTGAGATAGTCTTCTAGAAAGTAGAACCAAAAGACAAAAAGGAAACAGGAGAGAAAGAAAATTAGAGAGTCATTCCAAGATGTCTGATGAGTTTTAGAGAACAGAGAAAATGGAGGGAGGGGAAATGATCAAAGAAATAATACAAAAAAGTTACCCAGGCCTGAAGGATATGAATTTGTCTTGCCCAATACCAATGCATATCATTATGGAATTTTGTACTACACATAAGGAGAAGATTCTAAAACTGTAGGGAAAAAAAGTAGGTCATATGCAAAAGATTAAGAATGAGAATGGTGCCAGGCACAGTGGCTCACACCTGTAATCATAGCACTTTGGGAGGCCAAGGCAGGAAGATCACTTGAGCCCAGGAGTTTGAGGTTGCTGTGAGTTAGGCTGACTCCATGGCACTCTACTCAGGGCAACAGAGTGAGACTCTGTCTCAAAAAGAAAAAGAATGGCAACATAATGACTTCAGATTTTTCAGTGGCAACAGTGGAATAATGGAATACAGAAGACAATAGAACCATGCCTTCAGAAGTTGGGGGAAAATTGAGTGCCACACTATCCTCCGTCAAACTAATTGTAGAATAAAGACATTTTCAGACGTGTAGGATCTCCAGAAATTTACCATCCATGTGTCCTTTATCAAGAAGTAATATTAACATAAAGTTTGCACTAGACAAGGGAGTAAATCAAGAAAGAGGAAACTGACATTTAGGAAACAGACCCATGACAGAAGAGAGAAGGATAACCTGATTTGTACAGCAGACTGAGAAAGTAATAGGTCAAAATTGTAGTGGAAGGATGATTGTCTCCGAAAAACTGAGATTACCTGAAATGGTTTCTTTTAGATGAGGGTATGGTGGGGACAGGAAATGATTGACATCTGTATACTGTTTTAAGAACATGATTCTCTTGGTCATTTATTACTAGAATAGGGACTGTGGTTTGTTCTCCCGTATCTTCTGTAAACTTTATCTTAAAATACAGTATGTTATTAGTAAAATAGATACTGTAAAATATTTGTTAGAATGTTAAAGTACTAAGCATCTATTAGTTATATACCACTATAAATATTTAAAAACTGCTCTATTGTAGTCATGCACCACATAACAATGTTTCAGTCAGTGACAGACTGCATATATGACAATAGTCCCCATAAGATTATAATGGAGCTGAAAAATTCCTATCACCTAGTGACATTGTAACCATAATAACATCATAGTGCAATGCATTACTCACGTGTTTGTGGTGATGCTGGTGCAAACAAACCTACTGCACTGCCATTCATAGAAAGTATAGAACATACAATTATGGATAGTACATGATCCTTGATAATAAATGTGTTACTAGTTTATATATTTACTATACTTTATGTTGTTACTTTAAAGTATATACCTTCTACTTATAAAAAAAGGTTAACTGTAAAACAGCCTCAGACAGGTCCTTCAGGAGGTATTCCAGAAGAAGGCATCGTTATCATAGGAGATGACAGATTCATGGGTGTTATTTGCCCTGAAGACCTTCCAGCGGGACAAGATGTGGAGGTGGAAGCCAGTGATATGGATGATCCTGACCTCTAGGCCTAGGCTCATTTGTGTGTTTGTATCCTGGTTTTTGAAAAAAAAGTTAAAAAAAATTTTTAAATAGAAAAAAAGCTTATAGAATAAGGATATAAGTAAAAATATTTTTATATAGTTTTACAAAATGTTTTTACAAAAGAGTCAAAAAGTTAAAAATGGAAAAGTTTACAAAATTACAATCAGCTAAGATTGATTTACTATTGAAAGAAAAAATTTTAAAATAAATTTAGTGTAGCCTGAGTGCACAATGTTTGTGAAGTCTACGGCAGCATACAGTAATATCCTAGGCCTTCACATTTACTCACCACCCACCCACCCACCCACTCACCCACCCACCCACTCACCCAGAGCAAGTTCTAGTCCTGCAAGAAGTACCCTATACAGATAATACCATTTTCTATCTTTTACACCATATTTTTACTATATCTTTTCTATGTTTAGATATCTTTAGATACACAAATTATTGCTATTGTGTTATAGTCGCCCAGAATATTCAGTACAGTAACATGCTGTACAGGTTTGTAGCCTAGGAGAAATAGGCTATACCATATAGCCTAGGTGTGTAGTAGACTATACCATCTAGGTGTGTGTAAATACACTCTGTGATGTTTGCACAATGATGAAATCGCCTAATAAGACATTTCTCAGAATGTATCCCTGTCATTAAGCATCACATGACTGTGTATATAGCTATAAATTAAGGAAATATTACTTTTATGAAAATATTTGTTGGCTGGGCGTGTTGGCTTATGCTTGTAATCCTAGTACTCTGGGAGGCTGAGGTGGGAGGATTGCTTGAGCTCAGGAGTTCAAGACCAGCCTGAGCAAGAGCAAGACTGTCTCTAGTAAAAATAGAAAAATGAGCTGGGCATCATGGGATATGCCTGTCTGTATTCCCAGCTACTGGGAAGGCTGAGGCAGGAGGATCACTTCAACTAAGGAGTTTGGGTTGTAGTGAGCTATGATGATGCCACTATGCTCTACATGGGGTGACAGCAATACTCTGTCTCAAAAAAAAAACAAACAAAAAACCTCCAAAAAACCAAAAAATTATTCTGAGATAGAGGGAATCAAAATAGGTATTTATTGGGTGCTCTCAAAGTGCATAGCTCCTTATGAACTAGAGGAGAATATTCATGTTAAAATTGTAAAATGCTTATAAGGTGCCATGATTTTGCATAATTGTAACTTTGTGTATTGATGTTCTATTAATATAATTCGATTCTATTAATATAATTGAGAACTCTTAAGTAGATGAAATATATGAAGATTTTTAAATGAGATGGATTTATATATAGTAATATGGAAAGCAAGCAAGACTTAAAAAAACATAGTATAGAACAGATATGTATGATATGGTCTCATCTGTATTTTAAAAGATATATTTTATATACTTGTATGTTTATAGACAATTTCTGGAAGGATACAAAAGAAGTGGTTACTTCTGGGGAGGAGAACTGATAGAGGATAACTTTACCTTTATCTTTCTATATCCTTTTGTGTGGCTTGAATATTTTACCCTGAATGTACATAGCTTTAATAAAGATAAACAAATGAACTTAAAGATTCCAGATGTATTAGACATGTAGGTAAGAGTTCTTACTATTTATCTTTTTATAGAAGTTTACTTGGATTATCAGCAGACATTGAAAAACATAATATTAGTGACACTGATTTAATAGCTTTAAAGGCCTAGTGTTATAAAACACTTGGTATTATTTTTACTCTTTATAAGTTTATTTTGGGGGAGGGGTAGCATGGTGTTAATTACATTAATTCAATGAGGTAATTAAGTTAATATGGTAGATATTTAAATTATGCTTAAAAAGTATTAATTTGAAATTAAAATTAAACTTGTATTTAAGGGTTTTCTAGCCAGTTAATTTCTAAAATGGATAATGGAAAAAGTGTTCTGTGGTAGTTAAATTTCTTTAGTAGGGTTAGGCTGTATTATGCTACATTTCATACTTTTCAGTGGTGCACTTTATATTACTTTTTCAGTACATTAAAACTTATGCAGTGAAACTGAATAATGGCAATGTTTTTATACCCTTTTATAGCCATTTCTTTATCATAACCTCCCCCTATTTCCTGTTAACTAAACTATAAGCACCTTTCCATTAATTTATTAAAATTATTGTTGAGATAGCACATTATCACTGATCTGTATGGCACTTTCAGCATGTTAGAAGCAAAGGTCCAAGCAACATAAAACACATCAAAATTCATTAATGTGGTATTGATTATTTTTTGGATAATTAATTTTATTGCAGACCCTTGAAAGAGATAATGAGCTGCAAAGGGAGAAGGTAAAAGAAAATGAAGAAAAGTTTCTTAATCTTCAAAATGAGCATGAGAAAGTACTGGGAACTTGGAAAAGACATGTAGGTTTATTAAATGGTAAAATATTAAAATATTTTAAATAGTTGTAGACATTTAAAATAACTATTAAATGCAAAGAAAATATTGTAGAAATAATACAGGAATAAAGTCAGACACATTTTTTTATATTCATATTTCCAAAAAGGTGAATGGTTTTGAAAAGCTAAATTTGATAAAATTCCCTGTAATGTTTTCATGCATGGAAGACCACATAAATACATGTTCGTGTATATATACATACATACACACACACATATATATATATATACACACATATATATAATTTGAATGATCTTCCATATATGTCAAAATTAATTTACTTTTTCATAAAACCATTGCATGGTATGTTAGTAAATGATTAAAATAGAGAATTATATATGTACTGTTATTAACTGATCTATTTTGCTTTTCTCAGCAGTTTCTTGAGATATATTAGAGCCATGTTTAGATCACATGTGCAGTAGTTGAGTTCTATAGTATTAACATTTTATCCATAAGAGTTGATAAGTTATAAACATGGCTGTTTCCTTAAACCACATTTGTCTATCTTACAGTAAATTTTAATTTCAGCAAAGTAGATAAAATAATAGTGTAAAATGATATAAATTCAAGTTGTGAAATATGAAGGTTCATTTTAAAGATTGATAGATCCCCAAGATTGATTATTTTAACGTCAACTATAAATTCTTTTTAAAGAATTAGCACAGTAGAAAGTCACTATTTATGAGTTTAAGAAGCTATATTTTACAAAAGTATGATTATATTTTACACTATTATATGAATTATATACTATATTGTACTATATTACATATTATACTTGTATAATGTATGTTTGAATACTAGCTTGATAATATTTTCTGTAGATTTTATTTGATTTAAATTTTTACATAAGTAACTCTTGATTTGATTCGTTTGAAGCTAGTATTTTGCTTAATTTATAGTTTGGAGAGATCAAGTCTTCACTGATTTTGATAAGCTTTACTCAAATCTAAGAAAAATATTTTGTACTTAATTTTATCAGAATACTAAAAACTTAATAATCTCTACCCTAGTAAAGTTTATCATTAAGCAACAAGCATACCAATCTTCATTTTAGCTTCAGTTAGTCTACATTGCATCCCAGTACCTCCTTTTCATCCCCAATGTTTAAAAGAAATAGTACTGTCAGGATAAGGACAACTATAAGTGAAAAGGAAATATAAACTTAAATATGCCAAAGATGCCAAAAAAATCAGTTGAGCTAAGAAAATTAAACATTCATTTTCTCTGCATCATGCCACTTTCCCAAGGAAAAAGACAATTAAGAAAAATAATTCCACTGATGAGGCCTTGATCTATAAATTTGGATACAATTGATTTTATCTTAGAAATTTTAGATTCTATAGTCATTTCACTTCCATGATGCCTTACTATTAAACAAAATATAAATAAGTAAGAAAAAGCTGCCTTGGTTCTATAAGAGTTTTCATGAATGTGAGATCAGATTTACTCTTTAATTTTATTTCTGTCTCTAAGTTTTTCATCATTCTTGAGTGAAGGACAATAGTAGTACAGCTGCTGAGATTGGATCAAGATGTGTGAAAAAATACAGAATCTGATAAAAATAAGTTGGAATCATATAAACTGCTATTTTATATTTGGTCATTTAAAGAACAGTGAAGGAAAATGCTATGCTAATAAAACTTAGTACATATTTTTAGATAATTAAAATTCATTGAAATATTAAAATAAGTGTTATGTTTATCTGTTTTTATTTTGACTAGTTATATAATCAGTAGATAATATAGACAGACAATAAATGAGGATGTTCAGAAATTAGGGAAAGGAAGGTCACAGAAGGAATTCAATTCCTTTGTTGAATTCAATTCAACAAACACCATTTGTTGTACATATACCAATGTGTTAGCACTATCCTAGACAATGAGTTTTCAGAGACGTCTAAAATACAAAGATTACCAAAGAGCTTCCACCCTCAAGGGACAGATAACTACGGAATTAATCATGGTAGTGCAGGGTGCTTTTTAGTATTATTAACAAAGAAGTATGAAAGCACAAAATAAATCATATCCTTTAGCTAGTTTGGAGAAAGTTTTAGAGAAAAGATGACACTAGAATTTGGCCTTGAAGGATGAATAGGATTTCACCAAGCAAAAGGTACCCATTATCTGCCCTTCCCAGTTCCATCCTTTTGTTGTTCCATTTAGGCAAGAATAGAAACCATCATGGAAGCCTGAAAACTGCATTTTCAAGAATCACCTGCTCTGAATAAAAAATAGGATATGTGGATTGTGACACTGGAGAATAGGCTGAGATCAGCTTTCGAAGGGTTCCTTGCTAAGGGGTTAGGATTTAAATAATGGGAAGCCATTGAGAGTTTTAAAGCAAATAAATGACATAAACAGACTTGTGTTTTAGAAAAAATAACTCTTGCAACACTATGGAGGGTGACTTTATGGAAAGAGACCAGTAAGAAGAATAATTGTAATAATCTAATAATGAATCTATGAGGGTGTGAATTAGACTAATAGTATGGTAGTGAGAACAGTGAAGAGGAATAGATGCAGGAAGCATTTTGGAAGTAGATCTGGCATGATTAGTGACATTTTTTATATAGTGGGTATTAGGAGGGGAAAAAGCATCAAATATGACTCTAGGATTAACATAACTCATAGAATGATAATGTCATTAACTGACATAAGGAATGTAAAATGAAAAGCAGATTTGCTGGATGAAAATCATGAGTTTAATTTGAGAACTGTTGAATTTATGGTGTCTACAGGACATCTAGCTTGAAATGCATACTATCCATTTGGAAATGTGAATCTAAGGAGAGAGGTTGGGGAAGAGAGAGAGATTTAAGATTTACTAGCAAAAGATGAAAGTTGAAGTTATATGTGAAATAAAATCATCTATGGAAGGAATAGAGGACTTTAAGAGAAAAGAGCTTAAAAAAGAAACTTTGGGAATGCTAGCGTTTTGAGTGAGTGTGTGTGTGTGTGTGTGTGTGTGTGTGTGTGTGTGTGTGTGTGTGTGTGTTGGAGCAGGAGAGGAGCAAAAGCCTGATAAGAACAGTGAGAAAGATAGGAGGATAAAGAGAGCAGTACCATGGAAGCCAGGAGAAGAGGCTGTTTCAAGAACAGAGTAGTCAACACAGTCAGATGCTACAGAACTGTTCAATGGTGTGAGACTTGGGAAAAAACTATTTTGCTAATTTGCAGGTGACATTTGAGAAAACAGAACAATGCAGGCCAAAGTTAGGCTGTTGAATGATTGGGGAAGGGTCAGAATTTGAAAGTATCCAGTGTGGACTATTTTAAGAAGTGAGAGACAGCCAGTCTTGGTGGCTCACTTCTGTAATCCTAGCACTCTGGGAGGCCGAGGTGGGCAGATTGCTTGAGGTCAGGAGTTTGAAACTAGCCTGAGCAAGAGCGAGACCCTGTCTCTACTATAAATAAAAAGATATTAATTGGATAACTAATATATATAGAAAAAATTAGCCGGGCATGGTGGCTGTGCATGCCTGTAGTCCCAGCTACTCGGGAGGCTGAGGCAGCAGGATTGCTTTAGCCCAGCAGTTTGAGATTGCGGTGAGCTAGGCTGACGCCATGGCACTCACTCTGGGCAACAAAGTGAGACTGTCTCAAAAAAAAAAAAAAAAAAAAAAAAAAGGAGAGACAGAATAACTGGGTCAATGAGAAAAAAAAATAGGAATGTGAGTAGAGCATATTTGTGGGCTGAGAAGATGCTGGTTTAGTGTGAGAGACTGAGAATAGGCAGAAGAAAAGAAAATTGCTAGAGCTAGGATTAAGGGAGATAGGAGAGGATGGGATAAAGAACACATGGAGAGTTTAGCCTTGGAAAAATACTTTGCAGAGATAGGTTAAAAGATAGTTAATAGAAGAGATGAAGGGAAAGTGTTGTGAATTTATGTCTGCTGGCCTCTATATAGGGATGTATAGAGGAATATTAATTACTAAAGTATTAAGAATAATTACATGCATTTTTGGGATTTGTGATAGGAGTTTTAAAATTGTTCAAGAGAAACTTTTATAATCTTCCGTGACAAAAGAGTATTTTCTCTTCAGTGGAATTACCTTGTCTCATATTTGTGCTTTCTATGAAAGACTGCTCTCCCCAAGAAAAGATTATGAAATTTTATAGACAGTGAAAGTCCAATTTATAGATGTAAATATTAGGCTGAAATGTCAGTTTTCTATGGTATCACTTAATGTTCAGTACTCTTCACCTAGTTCAAATCTGTATATCCAGTTTACAATAAGAAAATAAATTTTTAAGAAGGCAGTGGAGGTGTAACTTTTATAGAATTTGTATGATTAAAAATAAATTCATAAATTCTCATTTGTAACAAGAGGTGGTTTAATATAGTAGTTAAGAACACAGCCCCTAGATTTAGCTTTGGATTTGAATCTTGACTGCACTTTATATCTGTGTGAACTTGGACAAGTTACTTATCTTCTGTGAGCCTCATATTTCTCTCCTGTTATTTGGGCATAATAATACTTCATAGGGTTTTTATGAGTATGCAATTATATTTATTAAGTACTCAGCCCAGTTCAATAAATGGTAGCTCTTACTATTAGTAATTACTTCGTGATTGGTTTTATTCTTTTACTAATTCATTACCAAAACTTGTGTTAATAAAGTATTTTCAGATAAAACATATTTATATGCCTGTATATTTTGTTTAAATTTTATAATAGGTTGAAGAACTTAATGGAGAAATTAATGAGACTCAAAATGAATTATCATTACTTAAAGAAACTCATATTAAGTTACAAGAACATTACAACAAATTCTGCAATCAGAAAAAGTTTGAGGAAGACAAGAATTTTCAGGTAAAATTCAAGTATGTTAGGGGGGCACAAAGTGTTAAAGAAATTAAGACCATCACTGATGATTTTCTCCTTGCTTTACAATTTAAGTTTATCAACTTTTAAAAAATTAATATATTTCATTTTTAAAGAGCTCAGTGACAAAAAATTGAAAAATGAATATAAGCATGTACATTATTAGTTAATTTTTTTATACAGTATGACATAAGGGTTGAGGGTCACTTTTTGAATATGGATTTACAGTTATTCCAGCATATACATTTGTTAAAAAGACTGTCTTCTCTCCCATTGGACCTTCTTTGAAAATCAGTTGACCAAATATATGTGGGTCTATTTTTCTTACATGCTTCATTGATTATATGTTTATATTTAAGTCAACACCACACTGTCTTTATTAGTATAGCTTTTTAAGAAATCTTAAAATGTAGCATAAGTTCTTCAGTTTTGTTTTTCAAAATTGTTTTTGCTATTCTAGGTCTTTAATATTTCCTTATCACATTTGGAGTCAGTTTTTCAATTTCTATTTTTAAAACTCTGAGATTTTGATTGGGACTAAATATTCTAGTCCATGAACATGGTATAGCTTTCCATTTACTAGGATATTTAAAAATATCTCTCAGAAATGTTTTGTTGTTTTTAAGTGTGTAGGTCTTAGAAATTTTTGTTTAAATTTATCCCTGAATATTTTATGTTTTGATTCCTATTGTAAATAGTATTTCCATTTTTTATCTTTATAATTGTTCATTACTTATATACAGAAGTGTAATTTTTTTTAGATGAGGTCTCACTATGTTGTCCAAACTGCACTCAAACTCCTGGTCTCAGGCAATCCTCCTGCCTTAGCCTCCTGAGTAGCTAGGATTACAAGCATGTGCCATTGGACTCAGCTTAGAAGTACAATTGATATTTGTACATTAATCTCATTTTTAGATTAATTTATTGTTATAGTAGTTATTTTTGCTGAATTTTGGGGTTTTCTATGTATATGATCAAGTTGTTTGCAAATATGTGACAGTTTTACTTCTTTCTAAAACTCTTGCATGCATTTTATTTCTTTTTCTCAACTTACTGCACAATCTAGGACACTCTAATACAATGTTGAATGACAGTTGTGAGAGTGAGCATACTTGCTTTGTTTCTCATCTCAGATGGAGGGTATTAGGCTTTTACCATTTCATATTATGTTAGCTGTAGGTTTTTTGTTTATACTTTTCATCAGGTTGAGAAAATTCCCTTCTATACATAATTTGCTGAGCCTTTATCATGAGTGAGTTTTTATCTTGAATGGGATGTTAAATTTCGTCAAATGCTTTTTCTAATATAGCTGGATTTGAATTGCTAATGATTTGTTAAGGATTTTGCATTGATGAGGAACATTGATCTATAAGTTTTGTTTTTTCTTATGTTTTTGCTTTGTAATCTTTGATCTGGTTTTTGTGTCAAGAGTAATATTGGTCCCATAAATGGATTTGTAATATATTCCTTTCAATGTGTAGTCTTGGTATTATTTCTTTATTAAATGTTAGGTAGATTTACCAGTGAAACTATCTGGACTTTTTCATTGTGGGAATATTCTTAATAACAAGTTCAGTATTTAAATTATTTACAGGGCTATTCAGATTTTCAATTTCTTCTTGTATTGATGTGCAGAAAAGAGTTAACTTAGTGGGCCTATGGATACTGTCTTTATAAAGACCTGCTTATAAAGTTGGCCTTTGGCTGATGGTTGGAAACTTGGATTTGGGGGGGCATTCTCACCATTTTCTAACTGATAAACATGGCTCACTGTGCCTAAACTGTTAGTGTAAGCAATGTGTTTTATTCTGAACATCTGTTTCCTTTCTAAGAGTCTAGAGTTTTGGCACATGTTAGGCAGAGGATGCCTGCATCAGTACCCCACCCCCAACCCCAAACCTTGGGCACTAAGTTTCTAATGAGCTTCCCTGATAGAAAAAGATTTACATATGTTGTCACAATTCATTGCTGTAGGAATTAAGGTGTCCTATGTGACTACATTAGGAGATGACTCTTGGAAGCTCTTACCTGGTTTCCTCCAGACTTAAACTCATGTGCTTTTTCTTTTGCCTATTTTGGTTTGTATCCTTTTACTATAATAAACCTTAGCCATGAGTAAGAGTATATGATGAGTCCTGTGAGTCCTATCAGTGAATCACTGATCCTGGCGGTGGTCTTGGGGACCCCCAACAGTCATTTGGGGTAATTTTTGTCTTTCAAGGAGCTTGTCCTTTTCATAAATTATCAATTTATTGGCTAAGAGTTGCTCATAATATTCTCTTATTATTATATTATTCTATAGGATCAGTATTGTTGTCCCTATATCATTCTTGATATTGATAATTTGTATCTTTCTCTTTATTTTTTTCCCTCCACCCCTGATACTTATCTATCTTAGTTTAGTTAGAGGTTTTCCAGTTTTATTAATCTTTTCAAAGAACCAGGTTTTGGTTTCATTGCTTTTCCTCTCATGTTTATTCATTTGCTATTTCATTGACTTTTACTATTATTAATAACATTCTTTCTTCATTCTATTTACTTTGGGTTTAATTTATTTTTCTTTTTCTTCTGGCTGCTTAAGGTTGAAACTTAGATAATTGATTATTTGCCTTTCTTCTTTTCAAATATAAGCATTTAAAGCTAGATGCTTTCCTCTACGTACTGCCTTAGTTGCATCCATGAATTATATGTAGTGTTTTCATTTTCATTCAGTTGAAAATATTTTAAGATTTTTCTTGTGCAGTCTTTTTTGACCCATGGGTATGAGTATGACCCATTAGAAGTATGTTGTTTAATCTCCCAATATTTGAGAATTTTCCAAATACCTTTCTGTTAATGATTTCAAATTTAATTTGGTTGTGGTCAGGGAACATTCTAGCTAAGACTGATTCTTTTAAATCTATTAACGCTTGTTTTTTTGCCAAACATATTGTTATTGGTGAATATTTCATGTGCTGTTGAAGAATATGTATCCTGCTGTTGGCTAGTGGAATGTTTTATAAATGTCAATTAGGTCAAGTTGGTTGATAATATTATTCAAATTCTCCATCCTTACTGATGTGTGTGTGTGTGTGTGTGTACTTGTGCTATCAGTTATTGGGAGAAGAGTGTTGAAACCTTTAATTATAACTGTGAATTTGGCTTTCTATTTTCAGTTCTGTTGGTTTTTGCTTCTTGTATCTTTAAGCTCTGTTATTAGGTATATGATTTATGATTGTTATGGCACATTTATGGTTGTTATGACTTCCTGATTAATTGACCTTTTTATCATTATGAAATGTCCATCTTTATCCTAGTAATATTTCTTGTCCTGAGGTCTCTTTTGTCTGATACTAATAGAGCTATTTCATCTTTTATGATTAGTGTTTGTATTATATTTAATATATCTTTTTCATCTTGTTACTTTAATGGCAGTATTCACTTTTTTATGTTGAATAATAACATGAGGAAGTCCTTTATTTTCTCTTTGAGAACTATTGTTTGTATTTTGTTGTAGCAAAATATATATAACATATAGTTTACTATTTTAATCACTTTTATGAGTATAGTATTAAGTTCAGTGGTATTAAGTACATTCACATGTGGGCATGGTTTTATGCCAATAAAATTATATTTAGGAAAACAAGCAGCAGGCTAGATTTGGCCCTTTGACCATGTTTTGCCAACTCCTGCTCTAGGGTGTAATTTATTGTACTATATTTTCAAATAATATACCAAATTTATGATAAGGTAAGAAACTTATAAAACTACATTATCGTTTTCTCCAGTCCTTTGTGCTATTGTTATCATACATTTTATTGTATGTTACAAACCCCACAATATATTATTTATTATACTCTTAACAGTCAATTACATGATAAAGAAAATTAAAATTAGATAAAATATCTTTTCTATTCATCACCATATTTACTGTTTCTGTCATAAATCATTCCTTTGCATAGCTCCAGGTTTCTACCTGTTATCATATTCCTTCATCCTGAAGAACTTCCTTTAACATTTCTTTTTGTGTATATTTGCTGGTAAGGAATTCTCTTGGCTTTTGTCTGTCTGAAAAAGTACTTAATTTTCCTTAATTTTTAAGGATATTTTTACTGGATATAAAATTTTAGATCGATAATCTTTTCCTTTTGTTAATTTTAAGGTGCCATTTCTGTTGTTTTGCTTTGCTTCTGGCAATAATTCTGGGACAATTCTTATGTTTATAATCCCTCTTTATAAATGTCTTTTTATCTCTGGCTGCCTTTTAAAGTTTTTCCTTCATGACTGTTTTTTTTTTTTTTTTTGAGACAGAGTCTCACTTTGTTGCCCAGGCTAGAGTGAGTGCCGTGGCGTCAGCCTAGCTCACAGCAACCTCAAACTCCTGGGCTCGAGCGATCCTTCTGTCTCAGCCTCCCGAGTAGCTGGGATTACAGGCATGCGCCACCATGCCCGGCTAATTTTTTTTTTTTTTATATATATATCAGTTGGCCAATTAGTTTCTTTCTATTTATAGTAGAGACGGGGTCTCACTCTTGCTCAGGCTGGTTTCGAACTCCTGACCTTGAGCAATCCGCCCGCCTCGGCCTCCCAGAGAGCTAGGATTACAGGCGTGAGCCACCGCGCCCGGCCCCTTCATGACTGTTTTTAAGCAGTTTGATTATGATGTACCTTGGTATGGTTTCTTTGTATGTATCTCTCTTTAAGATTTTTTTTTTCTTTTTTTTTTTTTTGAGACAGTCTCACTCTGCTGCCGGGCTACAGTGCCATGGCATCAGCTTAGCTCACAGCAACCTCAAACTCCTGGGCTCAAGCAATCCTACTGCCTCAGCCTCCCAAGTAGCTGGGACTACAGGCATGCACCACTATGCCCAGCTAATTTTTTTCTATATATATTTTTAGTGGTCCATCTAATTTCTTTCTTTTTTTAGTAGAGACAGGGTCTTGCTCTTGCTCAGGCTGATCTTGAACTCCTGAGCTCAACTCCTCAACTCCTGAGCTCCTGCCCACCTTGGCTTCCCAGAGTGCTAGGATTACAGGTGTGAGCCACCGCACCTGGCCTTTCTTTGGGATTTATTGCATTTCTTGGATCTGTGGGTTTAAATTTTCATCAGATTTGGAGAATTTTTGGTCATTATTTCTTCAATATTTTTTCCTTCTCCCTTTTCTCCTTTTGTGGGACTTCATTTACACATATTAGACTGCTTGATATTGTCCTACAGGTTACTAAGGCTCCACTTCATATTTTTTTCAGCCTTTTTTCTCTCTTTGCTTCAGCTGGCAGTATTCCTACTGTTATGTCCTGAAATTCATTTATCTTTCTTTCTAAAATGTCTGATCTGCTAGTAAGCCTAACCAGTGAGTTTTTGTTGCAGATACTGTATATTTCATCTCTAGAATTTCCATCTAGTTCTTTTTTTGGTATTTTTAATTTTTATTTTCATTATGTTCATATTATTATCCTTTAAATAGCTGTTTTAAAGTTCCTTTATTAATTCCATCATCTCTGTCATTTCTATATTCGTTTTCATTGCTTTATAAGAGATAACATAACAGGTTACATTTTCCTGCTTCTCTCCCTGTCTAGTAATTTTTACTGGATTAGAACATTTTGAATTTTACATTGCTGATTGCTAGATTTTGTTGTCTTCCTTTCAAGAATGTTGAAATTTCGCAGGCAGTTAAGTTACTTGCTGATAAGCTTGATCAATTTGAGGCTTGTTTTTAAATTTAAGGAAGAATCTAGAATAGCCCTTAATCTAGGGCTAGTTTAAACCTGCTAGTAGGGCATGATCCTTCTGGGGTCTCTACAAAGTGTCCCAGGTATTCAATAAGTTCTTTCCACTCTGGCTGGTTGGAACCCAGATCTGTGGGAGCTCTGGGAATTGTTCAGCTTACAGCTCCCCTGTAAGTCTTCATGGACTTTTACTCCTCACATGTCTAGTTTAATATTCGGCAATAGACTGAATGTGCAAATGCCTGGAACTCTTTTTCTGCATAGTTCCCTCATCTTCAGTATTCTGCCTTACAAATTAATACCCACCTCAGCCTCTCCAGACTCTAATTCCTGTCTTGCCAACTCAGTGAGACCATCCTACTTTACTTTGCAAGAGTATCTCCTCCTCGTGCTGTGGTGTAGAGTATCCAGGCAGTAAGCCTGAGTAATCATAAGGTTTATTTATCTCATTTTTTCCTTTCTCTCATAGAACACATTTTTTCACCATATGTATTCCATTGTCTGAAAGCTGTTGTTTCATACATTTCATCTAGTTTTCTAATAATTTACAAGAAAATTGGGAAGGCAAGTCAGGACTCTGACATAGCTAGATGTATAGGTCTAAATTTGAAAAATCAAATGCTAAGTGATCTAGGGAATTGTACTATCTTAAAGAGCTCTGTAATTAGTCCCTTTTAAAGCAAATATTTTTATTTTTTGTACTACACATATACTTTTTATTAAATATTCTTAATACATGTCCTTATTCACTTATTTAATTCATTCTTTTACCTATGTACTTATTCAATAAACATTTATTGAATGTCATCTATGTGTCACATACTGTGGAAGATTGGGGGAATACTATGAAAGAGACACATACAATGCTCCAGGGAACTTCCAATCTAGTAGAAGAAATGGGTTAAAAAGCAATTGTAGGCTGGGCGTAGTGGCTCACGCCTATAATCCTACCACTCTGGGAGGCTGAGGTGGGCGGATTGCTTGAGGTCGGGAGTTCGAAAACAGCCTGAGCAAGAGTGAGACCCTGTCTCTACTATAAATAGAAAGAAATTAATTGGCCAAATAATATATATAGAAAAAATTAGCCGGGCATGGTGGCTGTGCATGCCTGTAGTCCCAGCTACTCGGGAGGCTGAGGCAGGAGGAATGCTTGAGCCCAGGAGTTTGAGGTTGCTGTGAGCTAGGCTGATGCCACAGCACTCACTCTAGCCTGGGCAACAAAGTGAGACTCTGTCTCAAAATTATAGTGTAGTGTGGAAAGTGCTTAAATAGCATATCTAGAGCAGGTTAGTGGCTCAAAGGAAGGAGAGATCAACTCTACTTAGGTGAGGAGGGGATGTTCTTTATCATTATTGATATCACTGGACTACTCTGGCACTTTCCTAATACGTCTCTCTGCCTCCTGTCTTGCAGACTTCCTAGGTGCAACCTATCAGTGATTCATAGAAATTAGTTTGGTGGTTTGTGACCCAGAATTCTTTTAAAAATGAGATAGAAAACATTAGAATGTATCACAGTATATCAGTGTGATATATTTGGTATACTCATTGAATTATAAAACATATTTCTTTTTTTTTTTTTTTTTTTTTTTTGAGACAGAGTCTCACTTTGTTGTCCAGGCTAGAGTGAGTGCCGTGGCGTCAGCCTAGCTCACAGCAACCTCAAACTCCTGGGCTTGAGTGATCCTTCTGCCTCAGCCTCCCAAGTAGCTGGGACTACAGGCATGCGCCACCATGCCCGGCTAATTTTTTTTATATATATATCAGTTGGCCAATTAATTTCTTTCTATTTATAGTAGAGACGGGGTCTCGCTCTTGCTCAGGCTGGTTTTGAACTCCTGACCTTGAGCAATCCGCCCGCCTCGGCCTCCCAAGAGCTAGGATTACAGGCGTGAGCCACAGCGCCCGGCCAAAACATATTTCTTATTGCTGATTTCAGACAATGAAGTTTGGAAAACATTAACCCATTCTTTATACTGCAGCCAGAATGGTCTCTCCAGTCAGATCATATTATTTATTCCTTGTTTAAAACACTTCAGTGACTTCCCAGAGTCTTCCTGGTAGAGCTGAAACTCCTTAGCATCCTGTATTAAACCCTTAATGACTTATCCCAGCTTGCCTCAAGCCATCTCTTTCTATTCCTCTCCCAGCGTCTAAGCTCTAACTAAACTGTATCACTCATAGTTCCTTGAACAGATTCTAATCTTGCTTGCTCTCAAACATCTATATATACCATTTGTTCTCCCTGGAGTGCCTCCTTATCCCCATATGACTCCATATTATACCTCAGGTATGTTTAGTTATCACCTTTTCTCAGAAGCCTTCTGTGACTCCCCACAGCAGGGAAAGGACTGTTCCTCTGTGTGCCTATAGTAGCTTGTATTTATCCCTCTCAGAGCACTTACCACATTTTATTAAAGTTGCCTGTTATTTCTTTTCCTATCTTAGTACCAAACTATAAGTTTTTAGAGGGCAGGGACTGTATTTTGTTTATCATTGTATCCCAAAAGCTTAGTGCAGTGCTTCACATGTAACATGGCTTAATATTAGGTCATTAAATATGAAATATCTGATTTCAAATAAAAAATGTAGTATATTATATCTCAAACAAGAAGCAGTACCATCAATCAAAGTATGCGCCTTAACTATCAACCCAATTTTGCCATCTTAATGGTAGCTTGTTTATGCCAGCAGTGAAGAAGCCTGGAGAGCAAGTGGCGATGAAATCACAAAAGGCATTTTCCACAGCTTTTTGAGAATTGAATATTTTTCCTTTCAAGAAGTGGTCCAAAGCCTGGAGGAACTGGTAGTCAGTTGGCGCAAGGTCTGGTGAATACAGTGGATGATGACAGATAGTTTCCAAGTCTAGCTTCTGTAGTTTGAGCAGCATAGTTTTTTGTGACACATAGTCTTGCAGGAGAATTGGCCTCTCTATTGACCAGTCTCGGTTGCTTCATGGCAAGCATCCTTATTTCATCCAGTTGGTTGCAGTAGACATCTGCTATAATTGATTGACCAGGTTTCATAAAGCTGTAGTGGATAACAGTGCTGGACCATCACACACACGCTATTAGATTTTGTTGATGAATGTTCGGTTTTAGACTGTGTTTTGTCTGAACACTTGCAGTTGTCAAAAAATCTGAGTAGAAATGGTTTGCCTTTATGTCGTGACAGCAAAGAAAGGCAAGCTTCAAGATGATTTCATCTCTGAGGCTCATTTAATTCATACAGTACTCATCTATCCAGCTTCTTTACCTTGCCCATTTGTTTCAAATGCTCCAATATTGTTGGAATAGTAATGTCAAATTTTGCTGCTAATTCACACATAGGTGGAGATGGATTCACTTCCACTACAGCTTTCAGCTCATCATTATCCGCCTTGGTCCTCAGGTCACCCACATCGCTCATTTTCAAGAATAAAATCACCAGAATGGAACTTCTCAAACCACCAATGTACTATGCATTCATTAGACACATCCTTCTGAAACACATTGTTGATATTTTGAGTTGTCTGTGCTGCATTGGTTCCACAATGGAACTTATTTGAAAATAACACGAATTTTTGACTTATCCATGGTTTCACAAAAATTGCTCTAAAAAAATAATTTGAAAGATAATCACACGCCAAACCATGCATTTGAAGGACTGAGGACATACCTTCACAATAAAAATAAAACAAGATGTGTCAAAGTGAAATGTCAGAGATATCAACTGTCAAACTTAATACTTAAGGAAATTGGACATTTGATACTTAATAACCTAATATATAGAGGAAGAAAAACCATATTGAATTGATTCACTGTTTTAAAGATACATACAAATACTGCTTAGCCAGATGAGGTGGTGAGCACCTATAATCTCAGCTACTTGGGAGGCTAAGGGAGAAGGATCACTTGAGCCCAGGAGTTTGAGGATATGAGGCGCTATGATCACACTTGTGAATAGCCACTATACCCTTAGCCTGGGCAATATAGTGAAACCCAGTCTCTCAAAAAAGAAAAATACTGCTTAAAACAATTGCCTGCCATGTCAACCTTAGTTTTGTTGATGTTGTTTTAGAGGTGGTATCTCACTTTGTCACCCAGGCCGGAATGTAATGGCTGATCATAGTTCACTACACGTGGGCCACAATGCCCTGCTAATTTTTGGTGCTGCTTTTTTTTTTCTTAGAGATAGGGTCTCACTATGTTGTCCAGGCTGGTTTTTAATAAAGGGGTGGCTCTTCTATTACATAGAATATGTGGTATTATATATAATAATGTGGTATGCATGTTTGAAAACATAAAGATCTCCATTTTGTTTAAGACTATATAAAATGAACATAAAGTGATCTTGTTATGAAGAAAATATATTAAACTTAGTTTAAAAATCGTTTGGCTCTGGCCGGGCGCTGTGGCTCACGCCTGTAATCCTAGCTCTTGGGAGGCCGAGGCGGGCGGATTGCTCAAGGTCAGGAGTTCAAAACCAGCCTGAGCAAGAGCGAGACCCTGTCTCTACTATAAATAGAAAGAAATTAATTGGCCAACTGATATATATATATATAAAATTAGCCGGGCATGGTGGCGCATGCCTGTAGTCCCAGCTACTCGGGAGGCTGAGGCAGGAGGATCGCTTGAGCCCAGGAGTTTGAGGTTGCTGTGAGCTAGGCTGACGCCACGGCACTCACTCTAGCCTGGACAACAAAGTGAGACTCTGTCTCAAAAAAAAAAAAAAAAAAAAAAAAAAAAAAAAAAAAATCGTTTGGCTTTGAAATGGAAATTGCTGTATTGTCGAACTGAAACATTCCACTTTTATCAGCAAAGATTGCACAAAGGTTTTATACCTTTTAACAATCTGTTTTTACATTAAAGGAATCTTTTCCATTTTACTAGAATGTTCCAGAAATAAATAATGAAAACCGTGAAATGTCAACTGAAAAATTAGAAAACACTATCAAACAGAAATATTCTGAGCAAGAAATAAGGGAAGAAAATACTGAGAGTTTTTGTTCAGATACTGGATACAGAAAAAAGGAGGAAAAGAAAGAAGACCCATTTGTGGAAGAAATCATTATAGAAGGTAACTTTAAAATTATATTGATATTTTCTAATTTGTATACTGAATTTTTTTTTTCCAAAATAAAGACTCTGCCATAGTGCTGTGCTGGGCCCTCTGTGGAATTTAGAGGAATTATCAATTACAGTCTTTGCTTTGAGAACCTTGCAGTGTAGTTGAAGAAACATTTACCTTTTCCTATGTATATGTCAACAAAATAAGCATCCTTCAAACTATTCTTTTATAGTCGGTATTTTTGGGAAAACTACATTTATGTCTCCCCTCTCATCACTTATTCCTTGGCTTTTTGTATTCTGGTTTATGCCTTCACTGCTTTACTGAGAATGTTCTTTGGGTCACCAATAGCCTTTTGTTGACTAGACCTAGAGTACTTTTCTTAATTCAAATGACCTTTCTGTAACGATTGAAATAATTTACTAATTCTTTAATCTTTGAAAAAGAGTTGTTTAAAGATGATGCTGATTAAAGGTGCTCAAACCTAGGCTGAACAACCACTTGGTGGAGATGTTGTAGAAAGAATGACTGGACTAAAATAGGCCTCCCAAGACCTGAAATTTGTATTCTAGATTATTTTAACTATATTAAAAATTTGAAATCTATTGTTAAAACATAGATGAATAAAATTAATGTCTTGATTAAGTATACACTGCCCAAAATTATTCCAGAATTTAAAAATATTCACAGGGCAGTGAATAAAAAAGTGATGATTGTCAGTCCCAAAGAAGCCAGCTAGCAATTTCTGCATGTTTCTGGACCTGGGTAGTAATAGAAATTAGTGTAACCTGTTAGCATAAGTTCATTTTTATCAGCTGTGTGTTTATATGGAATTCTGCTGTCTGCCCTAAAGGAAACAACAGACTAGAGCAGGGGTCCTCAAACTATGGTTCCCCCGGCCACATGTGGGTGTTTTTGCCTGTTTGTTTTTTACTTCAGAATAAGATATGTGCAGTATGCATAGGAATTTGTTCATAGTTTTTTTTTAACATATAGTCTGGCCCTTCAACCGTATGAGGGACAGTGAACTTGCTCCCTATTTAAAAAGTTTGAGGACCCCTGGACTAGAGAAATAAACCATTTTGTAATATCTCAACTTCCCCTTATTTGAGCCAAAAATACTTTTGCTGTTATAAAATAAAAATTTAATGTGGGTAGAGCCAAGTATTTAGCATGTTAAATGTATGCTTGTTATAATAAAGGGAACCTAATATTTAGGTAAAATTAATGTCATCAAACTTGTATAATTATTGGCCAATAAAATACTTATGGCTAAATATGTTTTTATAAAATAAGTGACATATGTTTTATAAAATCAGACTTTAGTGTATAATATAAAATTTTACTGTGTTCCTGACAGATTTACAGCTTTTTGAAAAAAACTTCAAGAATGAAATTGATACTACTGTATCTCAGAACGAAAATCAAAGTGAAATCTCCCTAAGCAAAACCCTCTGCTTAGAAAGAGAAGTAATTCGTCAAGGACAAACCTTGAATGTTACTGACATTAGAAAATCAGTTACTACAGAAATAAAAGACATGATGTGCTTAGAAAAAAACAATGGACATACAGAATTTAAAACACCAAATAATCCTTTTTCAGTGGTAGGTATAGCAGTAGAAACAGAAAAGATAAACCTAGAAAGAACTGAAAGATTAGAATTAGATCTTCACTGTGCAGATACACACCGGGAGGATGAAAACAACACAACATCATTTAACAGTGTTTTATACGAGACAGCTCACAATGCAAATCATAATAAAGATGTTTCTGAAAATGAACCATTCAAACAATTCACTTCACTCCTGGGGACTCAAGAAAATGCTACAGAGAAAGAAAATAGAGACCAAACCAAAGCAGATTTGGATTCATCTTTGGATGTAAAGAAGAATCCCATTCTGTGTCAGAAACCTAGTTTACAGGATTCAAGTAATGTTATGTTAGATGATAAACAATGTAAAATAAAACAAATACAACTGTTAAATAAAAAAAGTGAGTGCAGCACATTACCTTTTAAACAAGCTTTAGATTTTCAGCAAGTCTGTAATGATACTTCAGAGGAACCTGAACTAACTGTTCCCTGTGATACAGTAATTGATCACCCCATTTCATCTGCATTCAGTGATAATTTGAAAGTACTTAAGAATGCAGATAAAAATGTTAACAGTATGCCTATATCGGTGAAATCCTATTCAAGCCCTGGGGAAAGAACTATATGGAAAAATATGAATTATATTCAAAACAGTCAGTTTAAGAACTGTATAGGATATTTAGAAAACAATGATGTGACCATTTCCCATCTTCAAGTTAATGATGAGAATAGTCATGCTTCACAAGCCAGAGATGTGAAAACTGCTGTTCACCCGAAAACTTCCACAGAAATACGGTTTTCTAATAAAGAGAGACAGATTGATGAGAATCAGATAACTGAAGCCACAAAAAATGACCTCTTGCTTTTTGTGAATGTTAATGAAAGACAGCATACATTGTTAAATAACACAGAGAAAACAGAGTCATTAAATGACATCGTTTCAGGAAAAATGTACAGTGAAGGACAGCTGGAGGAATCACATTCATTTCATATAAAGCCATCTGGAGATTTAGTAAACAGAAGTGGAAGGTCAGCCTTTGATCCTTCAACTTCAGATAAAAAAACTGAGAAAACTCCAGTATACATGAATTTTTTAGAACCCAGTCCTTGGTCAAAAGTAAATCAAATTGAAAGTCAAACAGTGGGCACTTCAATTTCTAGCATTTCTTTGTTGCTGAAGGAGAGAGCAATAGGTCCATCAGAAAACAAAAAGATAATTTCAGTGGCTCTTTGTGAAAATGTTGGTGTGAATGACATCAGAAAAGATATTGGATCAGGTAAGAAAATAAGGATATGTTTTAATTCTTAAAATGTGTTTTTCTACTTATTCTTGATAAAAAGTCTCCAAGTAGATTCTTTAAAATGAAAATGTTTATATTGTTTTTTGCCTAAATCTAAAGTGCTGCATACATATGCGCATATGTAAAAGTAGGAAAGGTTTTATTAATATTTAAAAGGAAGTGAATTTCTTTTCACCTAAATGTGAGCCAGTATTATCAACGTATACAATCACATTTTGGAAATTTTTAAGTTTTTTTGCCATCATCAAGGAATAGCAAAAACAACAATTCCAAACATTAATTTTAAATTAGGAACAACTACCCAATCTGATTCCCTTTAAAAAAAAAAAAATCTACAGCAAATGCAGTGAAGTAGTTGTAAAGTGTGCATGTATGCTTATTCCTTTTCTTTCCATACTCTCAGATCTTTAAAAGTTTCCTTCCCTCTGAACCACATTTTAGTTTCTCTCTTACTGTTGTCACTTTCTTTGCCTAATTTTTCTCCCCCTTTCCTTAACTTTTCCATTTTTATCCCTTCATTAGCACATAAATCCAGCTTTCTTCTTTTATAAGCAATACCGAAGCATAACATTAATATATTTCCTATCACTAATATTTGTCACTGTTTGAAACACTTTAAATTAAACCCCATAATGTTTTTAGTTAAATACTTTCAAATGTTAAATACTTTATTTTTATTTTTTTTTTTTTAGAGAACATACTGCTGCAGAATAAATGTTAAATACTTTAGAGAATAGAGGGGCAGTTCTATTCTTTAAAACTTCCATATGAAATGACTTAATTTCCAAATTTTGCTTTATAATACCCCCCAAAATAAATAGGTGAATGGATGTGACTTAATATTGATGGGTGTTGAAGTTGGGCGATGGGTACATTGAGGTTCATACTCTACTTTTGTGTTTGAATTTTTTTCATAAAAATGTTTTGAAATAAAAACATACTGTATCTTGAATAACTACAAGGTTATTAAAGTCATTCTTACATTTTAAGGGAATTTTGCTGGGTTTAACCAATGCATTTATATCAACTAAAGAAATGTAGGTTACAAAGGAAATTTTGTATGGTTCTTTTATAATAGGCTCCTTTTACAAAGTAAATTGAGAAAAATTTTTAAAAGAATTTTTGGGGATTAAAAACAAAATAAGTATAACACGTTTACTAGCACCAATAGAAAGTAATGTAGGGAAAAATAAAAAATATAACCTCATCTCCCAAACTGTAATTTTTTTAAAATAATAAAATGTATTACTTCAGATTCCATTAGAGGTAGCCAAGTGCTGCTTTAGGGGCTGGTCTACCATTTACAATTTTCTCAAAGGTCTTTTCTACTAAGTTAAATTTCAGTGATATAAATAAGATATAAGGGAAGATAATCTAAAATTCTATAGAAATTCAACTTGTGAAATACTCTTAAACATGCCATAAGTATCTTTTAACCTCTACAGTTGACATGTTTCCTTAAATCATTTTTATCTATTTATTAAAGCCCAATGACGCCTTCTAAACAGTCCTTTGTTGGGATTCTTACTGTGGCTGATTTCTTTAAAGATCATTTATAAATCTGGCATTTAGTTGGTTCAGAGTTTTTCCACTGAATTGGTAAAATGTTCACTATATAAATGTTTATACCTGTGGCAATGCAATGACCAGGGGAATAAGGATAACATTCTATGTGAGTTATTTTGTTTTAGAAGATGTTTATACTGTTTCACTCCTTTTAATGTGGAATTATAGTAATCAGGTTTTAGAAAGTAGCAATAATAAAATCTTATGTTTTCTGAAATGAAATGCCTAATATAAGAGCAAAGTCTAGGAAAACTATAAAATATTCCGAGTAAAAGGAGTATAGAAATTGTTGCTTTTTAAATGCAAAAACATAGCATCAGAGAAAAACAAGTTTAGTCACTAAAATGAGTGCCTAGAGAATAAAATTCGGTTGCTGCCATTTCCTCTTTGTCAATCAGATCCTACCAGCATTAACAGAGTTGCTGACACTTTGAATAACTGGAGTATCCATCCAGATCCCAAGGGAGAACCCAGTGAAGAGAGGAATGCAATTGCAAAGACTTTTTATGATTCTTCTTTTCCCACAGAACATGTAAGTCAATTAAAAATATTGCCGAGCAGACCTTGGTGAGCTAATTCTACAGATATGTGTAGAACTGTATGCATCTGGATGCTTTAAGACCTAACTGATCTCCAAAATAATATCAAGAGGGCAACATGGCACCATTTTTCACAATTAAGGTTGATAGAAAACAGCAGGAAAAAGTCACAGTGTATAAATCAAATAGATATAATGCAGCCTGTTTTGTAAAGGAGAATGTGAGGCATCGGATTATGTACTTCTGTTTTTTACTCACCTAAATTTGGAAATAGTGGCATTTGAGTATTTAAAAGTTTGTATTAATAAAAGATGACGTCTAAAAAAGCTAAGTCAGGTCCAGTTGTTTTTAATAATGTTTAGGTTAATTCAATTGTTTTTGGAACCTGGCTATTAAAATGAAAGGAATTTATTTAAAATGATTTTAATTAGAACACAGTATGTGAAAGGATCAAATATCCACAATGTGATACAATAGTAAGTATGGCTCTCTATATTAAGCAAAGTATTTGTAGAGATTATATGGCTCCCAGGAGTCCATTTGTCATAAGAAAAGCAACTAATTATAGAAGGAAAGTTATTTGGTTAAGACTTAAGTTTTATATCTTAGTGTGTAGAACTTTAGCAAGAAAAAGTCTGTATTGTTCAAAGTCAAAAAAACAATTGTACGTGTAACTGCTAAAAAGTGACTTCAAAAAGTTAGGAAAGATTACTTATAAAACAATAACTGCATAGTGACAGATTTTAAAGTCATTGTATATTTTAAGTTTTAGAGATGCACATTAAACAACTTTGTCTTTAGTACATACAAAATGAAAACTGTAGTAGTAACACATCCTTAACAAGTAAGTTTTTAAGAATACTTTTATATTTTCTTTTTTAAATAGTAGAAACCTCAAGTGAGACAGTATAACTCTCCCTCCTGGAGAGTTGAAATAAAAATCAGAATCTAACACTTTTCACATTTTCATAATTGAGCTCAGCAACAAAAGTATAGTTTCAACTTGGTGTGTATCTTTAAAATGTGGTAACTAAAGAGCAGTAATTTTGGCACTGGGAAAAGTTCAGACCTTGGCCAGTTGGATAAGTCATATAGTCAAAGCAAAGGGGAAGTTTGAGAGCATCAAAGCTAGATGCTCATTTCTAATTAGGTTGAATACTGAACACTTACATGATAGCTGTTGTATTTTCAAACAGTTTAAAAGGGTATATGATGGAAGTTTCAGATCTCCCTGGAAAGTCCATTTTTATAATTAATCTAACAAGGAAGTTCTTTGTGTCTAATTCCTAATGCTTATCCTGCAATTAATGTTGCTTTTAAGAATTCATGTTTATATAATGATAATTTCTTCAAAGAAACAGTTCTCCACTATCCTGTTAAGGTAAATAATTTTTTCTATTTTACATATAGGGAAACAGTGACAAATGTGAAATAACTTTCCAAGGTCATCAAGACAATCTGCAGTGGACCTAGACTAGATGTCTTGGCTCATAGTCAAATGCTATTATTATACTTTCTCAACTTTGATAATAGAAAAAATGTTTCTTCTCAAAATACTGGTAGATATAAAACAAACTCAGTACTCTAGCTAAATAGACATTTTCTAAGTGCTTATTACTGTGTCCCAAGCACTATGCTAAGCATCATTGTTCTAGTTTAAGCTTGATTATCAATTGTTATGTAATGTGGGACAAATCCAAAAGTAGTATTTTATTAGAGGACCACCACACCCATTCCTTTGCATATTGTAAAAGTTGCTTTTGCACTGCAGTGACAGAATTAAGCAGGCCATTTGGCCTACAAAGCCAAAAATACTTACTACCTGGCTCTTTACAGAAAAAGTTTGTTAACCTATTCTAAATGAAGACAAATGTATTACAGCCCGAAAAGGAACAGAAATTTCTTTTATTTTTCAACATATTTTTATGTACACTCTGCACATTAATTCTGTTAAACTCGGGGCAGGTATTAAGTGCCAGGCTACTTTCTCTCTACGCATTCACAGCAACTTGAAACGCTAAGATATGTTTTTTTGTTCTTGAAGAGAGTTAGGTTGGTAGTCTGCTACAATCTTGATGATATCCAGGAATTAGGATGGAAGAGAGGACCCCAAATAAGCAAAGCCAGCCACTTTTTTAAAAATACCATCCCAGGCTGAAATAAAAGGACTAGTACCAAGTGAGGGGAAATTTTTAGGCCAAAAAGTATATCTTCTAAATCAGGCTGTGAAAGAGGGAAGTAGGGGGTGACAAAAATTTTTTTCTAAAACAGATAGGAAGAGAACAAGCAAAGTTTTATGTCATCATCTATAAGTAAAATTACTACAGCAGGCTACAGTAAAAGCTCAGGTAAGCTAAAGGACCAGTTTTGTTAAGTACAAACCTTAGTCTATACTGTTATCTCTTGTTTCTCTGCAGCCCATCCTTGCTCCTGCCCCTCCTACCAAGTGGGTAGTTATGGAGAAAGAAACTAAATCAGATAGGTGAAATGTGTCCTTTCTTTCCCACATCTTAAAGAATCAGGATTTTGGGAAACTGCTAATTTGTACTTGGATGCCCAATGTACCAAAATGCACAAAGCATTTTGATGGCAAGATAGGACCATTAAATAATACAGATCATCAATCATATTTCTTCAAAATTATTAGCAACCTAGATTTAGATTTGATCTATTTCTTCCCATCTATCCTCGGTATTGATCACTTGGAACTGTGAATTTAACCATTCTAAACATTTAAGCTCATTTAAAAAATTAACTTATTACTACATGATCTCACAATGAAAATGACAATGTTATGACACTTTTACTAGTCAAACTAGAAAATATTTTAATATAAGCAATACCTCAGAGGTCTTCAGAGATTTATGAACAAATGATTCTTTGCAGCTTAATTTATAAGTGATCTTCTCTTTACAATTTAAATGTCCAACAATTACATATCCTCTTAATAAATTTTTAACAGGCAGAAATGTTAAAAATGTTTTTACATAGCATATAAACTGATTTAAAATAGGATCCCAGTATTTAAAATATATACAGAAAAGAGACCAGAAGATTTATGCCAAAATGTTTAATGGTGGCTGGGATCTTGGATGATTTTAATTATTATCCTGTTCCATATTTCTAAAATACATGTGTATTTCCCTTACAACTAAAAAACAAAATACAGTAACTTTTATTCTAAAACTTAATATATTCTCTTTGAATAGAAGATTTTATCTGGGAATCTATCTGAAGACAAAAATTTTTTTTTCATGAAAGTAACTCAAACTTATGTTTGGTAGGGATACACTGGAAAGAACAGTCAGTAGTAGGACATAGTTAAATCATTACACATGCATAAAAGGGAGTATTTAGCCAGGCCATTGACAATTGTTTATGAAAAATTTTAATGAGCTAGGAAACTGCTCACAGAGGAAAAGGCAAGATATAAAATTCTATAGAATGATCAAATATGCTAAAAATAGGGGGAAAAAACTAGCAGCAAATAATACCAAATGTTGACAGGTCTATTTGGGTAAATGGATTACTAATGATTTTTAGTTTATACTTTTCTCTATTTTCTAAATTTCCAATATTTTATTAGAAAAAAACCTTAAAATGAGTTATTTTTTAATGGAGTGTTAAAAGGATGACCCAATGCAGTGCACTGAAAATAGGGCAACTTCCAAATATCTCATTGCTCTTTCCTATTTCTTCAACAATGGTGCTCTGAAGCATGAGAGGAAATACAAAGTAAAAGGTAGTTTTTATAGTTTACTTCCATTATATTAGGGATTTTGAAGAGGTATTACACAAGCCTACAAATTCACATTGTATAGTTTTCTGGTGCCCAAATTACTAAGGTTGTTGCAAACCAGCCAAGAATATGGTGACTTTATCACATAAACATAATAATTGCAGAGGATTCACAGATTTTCTTTGAAGTCTTTTGCATAATAATTTTAATGGTAAACTGGTTTGGTTTTTCCTAGGTGAAAACAAAACCTCTGGAATCAACTCTGCTACAAAGCCATTTCCAGGCAATCAAGATCAAAGATACTACTGACTTGGTGGCCTCTTCTGTTGAAGATGACTGGCAGAGGCTCATAACAAATCAAATAAATGAAATTGAAAAGTCACTAGCCTTAGAAAATGAAAACCAACCTAAAAAAAGAAAAGCTGAAGAGATGTCAGAAAAAACAGATTAACTGAAATACTGGTATAGTTTTTACTAGGATGAAATGACTACATTACATTTAAAGCTTTACAATTGTCTTCACTTTTCCAATCTTTTCTGATGTGATGAAATATTTTACATCATGACTTCTAAAAACATTATGTACTCTACAAATTTGTCATTTAAGAGAGCTATCCATATATTTGCAGAGTTTGCTGTGAGCATCCAATACTCTTTAAATTTTTGTCTTCCCCATGTATATTTCTTTATAGAGCTTGTTGCTCCTTCAATATCCTTCCTAACAGAACTCATACAAGACAGACATTGTGACCTTTTGTAACTATTACTTTGTATCCCCTGGAATTTGTGATTTTAGTTTAAATTTGAGACAATAAATGTCCAGACTAGTCAAAATTTTAATTTATAATGTTTTACTATGATTTAGGGGTTTTTCTCCCCAAAAAAGAACAAAATTATATGCATAAAAATTCATGTATCAGAAAGACTCAAAAGGCTGTTTTTCACTTTGTTCAAGTTTTGTTTCCAGGCATTAAGTGTGTCATAGAGTTGTTGCCATTGCTGTTTTCCAAATGTCCGATGTGTGCTATGACTAAAAATTGAAAAATTAAAAACAAAATGTTAGTCAACCTTTTATCCTTTGGTATCCTTTATAATATCCTACACATTTGAATCTAGTTAAAAGCAAGATTAAATATACATAAAAGATATAATTTAGAATTCTAAGTGAATTTAAGAATTACAAGCTCATTTTTAAAAATTCTTTACCATATTGATCCCAAACCACCTATTCTCCTGAACAACTATATAAAGCAGATATAAAAGTCATTAGTATTCTAGCCAATGCTTAGCCATTAAATGAAATGTGCTGGAAAATAGGACTCTTTCATTAAATAAGCTAATCACATTCAGTCTGAACTTTAATAAAATTATGATAAATAGCAACTATTTAACTACAGTCAACTGATAAGTACACCACCTTGGTTCTCTAAACATTTAAGTGAAATAATCAAACTAAATTGTTCTATAAAATGCTGCAAAGTATTAAATGTCTTACCTGACAACTACTTTTCTCTGGGTCTGATCAATTTTGCAGTAGACCATTTTAGTTCTTACCGCTGGAAAAAGAAGTTTTACATGGTATGTTATATGGACAATTTTCAAGAAAAACAGTTATGGTATGAAACTGACCAACCAGGCCATGATAAAACTTTACACTGTTTTCCAGCATTATTTTACAAACTGACTGTTGGACTCTAATAAACAAAAGCAGTATGATGAAACCAAGAGGAAAGCCATACATTTGTCTTGTCTTTATTAATATTACATACAGTTTTTACTAAGAATTCTAGGTGTTCTACCCCCTAATTTCATATGAGGGAAAAAACTGATTTTCCAATAAGTTATTACTTCTTTATAGGACTGTTTGAGACTTAGATCATTAGGAAAAAAACCATGTCAATGGTTCTGTACATTTTATTATCTTAAAGATATATAATAAATATATAATAAAGATTCATAATCCCAACTTTCAAACTTACAGCTCAGGAAAAAAAAATCCCTGATTACCAGTTAAATCACTTTATAATTGCTGGGGAAGAAGGTCCTGTTTCTAGACTATAAATTTCTAATGGTTAACATCTGCAGGTCATTTACTATGTGCCAGGCACTGTGCTTTACCTGCACTCATTCATTTAATCCTCAATCACAAATGAACTCCTACAACCCTGTTTCACAGAGGAAGACCTGGTCTCAAACTCAGGTCTGATACTAAAATCTGTGCCCTTATAACCACTAAGGTATATTACCTAAAGGCCTTTGTTCTACATGATTTCCAGGGATAGAACAAACACCACAAACCACACAATTTAAATATTCATTCAACTTTCACTCTACTACACATATCTCCTAATTAAACATAACACATTTGCTACAAAAGAATCTTGGTCAGCATAAGGCTCGGTTTCAAGATAAAAATATTACTATGTTCACACAGAAGAGAAATTCTAGAAATAAATGAAAATGTTCTATCTGCCCTTACCATCAATAACAAATGCTTCAACATCATCAGCTCCAATCTGAAGTTCTTGCTGCATTGTATCAAAAGAAATTTCTTTATTTTCCACTGCCATTCCCATAAAAGTAAGTAGTCTCATTTTTGCCATATTCTGTTCATGTAATAGACCTAAATAACATAACAGTGAAGCCTGATGAGTATCCATACTAATTAGTCAAGACCTATATACACTTATATCTCAAGTTATGGAAATTACCATTTGAGCACTTATATAGGATAATTTTGACAAAATTTCTTACATTTACAAACCATAAACTGACCCCACAATGAAGTTACAAAGTATTTAAAGTTATTTTTCTAGAACTATATTTCTTTATTACTAGTGCCACAGGTGATAGGTTCAAAGTTAAGAATGGGCTATAAAATTATTTTTAGGCCCTAAAAGTTTTGTATGTTTTATATTGTTCATAGTTATTTTAGGAGACAAAATCTACAAAGTACATTTCATGAGAATGTTTTCTATTTAGTGAATTACCTAAGCTTATTTTCACTAACACCTTTTCATTTAAAAACAAGCCTTAGCTACTTAGTGGTTTTTCTGTGTCAGTAGTGCTGGCAAATGTGAGGTTTTAAAATATTTTCATAATCATTTTTAGTTATGAAAACATTCCACTTTGCTTCAGGTCACTTTGGATTTAATACTTAAAATTTAAAACTGACAAAATCTGTTTACCATTTATAGGCCAATATGGTTAGTACAATATAAAACTAAACAGTACTAATAACCACAATAATTGTTCTTTATAAGGCAAAAGTAGAAAACTGAATACATAATTCAAATTCTGCATTATAATTTCTAATGAAACATACTATTAACAATTATTCAGATCACAATTTGTTAAGCATAGAAGGAAACTTAAGTAATTATCTAGTCCTGATCCTTTCACTTTAAAAAACAAAACTAAGGCCGGGCGCGGTGGGCGGTGGCTCACGCCTGTAATCCTAGCTCTCTGGGAGGCCGAGGCGGGCGGATTGCTCAAGGTCAGGAGTTCCAAACCAGCCTGAGCAAGAGCGAGACCCCGTCTCTACTATAAATAGAAAGAAATTAATTGGCCAACTAATATATATAGAAAAAATTAGCCGGGCATGGTGGCACATGCCTGTAGTCCCAGCTACTTGGGAGGCTGAGGCAGAAGGATTGCTTGAGCCAGGAGTTTGAGGTTGCTGTGAGCTAGGCTGACGCCACGGCACTCACTCTAGCCTAGGCAACAAAGCGAGACACTGTCTCAAAAAAAAAAACAAAAAAACTAAGGAGCAAAGAGATTAAATGACTTACAGTAGGCAGTGCTAGACCTAAAATATAAGTTCAATTATAAAATAAAGGACTATAAATGAAAAAAAATTTATAAATCCTAAATATCCAAATTATAACCTGGTCTAAGCAGAAGCAGACTTATAACACATTATTATATATACTTGTTTGGATGCTAAATTATGAAAACAAGTTTTTAAAACTAACCTAGATTTATATGTTCCTTTTCTCTGAACTTTCAAATTTGCAATGTAAAATTTGCAAATAATCAATCATGTTCCCTCTAATAATTCAGAGCTTCAAGTCTGTACTGTTAAAAAAGTTATCTAAGCACTCCATAAACAAATTTGAAATTTATAACATTCATATATTAGTGGAAGACTGGGGAAGCCCATTATTATAGAGCATGATTGTCTGTTAATTAGCTGTAATTATTATTCAGGCTTCCTATTTGGCACAGATTCAACAAAAACATGATCATCATAACTCAAATGAATGAGGTACACAAGTAAGTATTGCTAACTGGGTTTAATGGAAATCTACAAGCATCAAAAAATCAATTAGTGCACATTAACCCTAATTAACAAATGCAAATTACATTCTGATTAACTTTCTGAAGCAAGAAGGTAGCAACTGGATAACACCAGATTACATGTGGACATGTTAGGGCAATTCAGTTGACACAAGATGATGCTATTGTTGGCCCAAGTTGTCAGTGTTAATAAAAGAAAATGTTTTGACAAACCAATTGCCACCTGTAGAATCTAGACATTTGTAACCAGACTTTTAGCTGTAGTAAATGTCTAGATATACATCTAAAACCAAAAATATATACATTTAATAAAATGCTTTTGTGAAAAGCATCTTACATAAACAAATTTCTAATAGAAGATCATTAATTTGAATAGATATTTAAGATACAAATAGCAAATGAGGGAATTTGATTTCTAGCTGGCACAATTAATTAGCAATGTTATGAGTTTTTTTCCTATCAGAGACCAAGTATTAAAGATTTTCCCAAAAATTACTTGAACATTCCCAGTTCAATGGTCATATACAGTTCTATTTCAATATGATGATAGAAACTCCTAAAATTTCTAAAATATGATTTAAAATACTCTTGAAATAAAAACTTATCAGAGGAATGAAGAATATTTCTGGAATGAATTACATAAAATCATTATCTATGTTAAATGTGGAAACGTAATGTCTAAAAACACTTCAAATCAATGTTTAAAGTCACCTTAAAACAGAGCCAAATTTAAAGCCTTTAGGACTCCTGTTCTGAAAAATCAAACTATTAAGTCAGTGAAGTACGGGTTAAAGACTTGCAGGAAGCTATGCTTTGTTTCATAAAGCTAGAATACTACCTTTAAAGAGGAAGTCACAGTGTGCTGTGTCATATTTCAATTTTAAAGTTATAAAAAATCTAATTTTATGGAAACATTTATTCATTACTAATATGTCAAAACCTTAATGCAGTAATAAAAAAATGTGCATCATTGAGCAATTTCTGCATTGTCACTGACCCCTGTCTTAAAATGCTGCAATATAGAAAACGCAATTTTAATGCATGCAATAGCTTATGAACCAGTGCTCCTTTGAAACAGTCAATTACACATCAATGGGGGAGTGTCAAAGTGTTAATTACTACTCCTTTTTCCTTGGTGCGTAAATAAAGAGGTTGCTGACATTAACATTCCATCACATAGCTTCATGCCACATAACAAATTAACTGGGACAGAATGTGGTTTTCTGGGTCTAGTGCACCTGGCAAAGCATTCTATACTAACACACTTGCATCTACTTTATCTTGGTGTATTTCAAATGTCTTATTATGTTCAGAGTAAGTGAATCTTCCCCAATTCCAGTGGCTGAACAAAATTTACAGGTGACAGGAATTAATGATTATAAAGTCAAGGACTAAGTAGAATCAAAGAGATTATAATTATACTCTTCATCTATATCTCAAACAACCAGGAAGACTAAGAATTTAATTTTAAAATGGAAAATATAATCAACATCTAACATATTTTGATTTTCACCTAGTGGGAAACAAAGCACCTTAGTTTCATAGTTGACTTCACTGTCAAAAAACTGGTAGTTTTAGAACATTAAAACCTGTTCAAGTGCAAATTTTCTAAGTTTTCTCTTTGTAATTTCAGTATGTTAAAAACAAGCTCCAGAACATATATATATATGTACATACACACACACACACACACATATATATATATATATAGAGAGAGACAGAGACAGAGTCTCACTCTGTTGCCCAGGCTAAAGTGAGTGCTGTGACATCAGCCTAGCTCACAGCAACCTCAAACTCCTGGGCTCAAGCAATCCTACTGCCTCAGCCTCCCGAGTGGCTGGGACTACGGGCATGCACCATCATGCCCAGCTAATTTTTTCTATATGTATTAGTTGGCCAATTAATTTATTTCTATTTATAGTAGAGACGGGGTCTTGCTCTTGCTCAGGCTGGTTTTGAACTCCTGACCTTGAGTGATCTGCCCGCCTCGGCCTCCCAGAGTGCTAGGATTACAGGCGTGAGCCACTGAGCCCGGCCCCAGAACATATGTTAAAATACAGAACTGCACATATATGTTCAAATGAGGTTTGCTCAATGAAGATTACTAAGATTCAATTTGGCAAACATTTACTGAACTCTGATGTGCTAGACAAGACAAGTCAAAGATAAAAAAACTAAGACTTACTATACTGTCTTCAACAAACTAATTTGGAAAGTCTCTACTATCATATAAAATTACTACATCTCCATTTCTATCTTTTAGATTTAATTAGCAATGCTATATGCTTTTGTTAATGGGGGGTCGGGGAACTAAGCATAAAATGCCATGTTAGAAAGAAAAAAACTATTCATCACAGTTTCGTTACTACAACTTAAAAAAGCACCGAAAATACAGATCACCACGCACCTAAGGAACAAGGTCTTCTACAAAGAAATGACTTGAAACAATAACATTTAGCTTAATAAAGTGCCTTTAATCATCAAATTTTATAAGCTCTTAAAACAAGTACTTCCAAAAGCTACCATTATGATCAAAGTAATGGTAATCCTTTCAGTTGCTTTTCTTCTCCTTCCCCCATCCCAAAATTTTAAAAACACATACATCATTGGAACTATTTCTATCTGAATCTCCTCCAAGCACCTGATTCCTGCTATAACTTTACCTCAAAGAATCATGATAAAGAAGAGCTGGAGGAAAAAAAGGCCCAAGTTATTTGTTTCATTGTCTTTCACTGCTTTCTATCACATAGGCTACCTCTTACACCTTCTCAGTTTCTGATTCCCACCTGATTCGAAGTAATCTTTTTTTAAACTGTCCAACTATGTTTGTGCTGTTCTAACATACCCCACTTGTAGAGTAATCTACAAATAAGGCCACAACCATTATCTGCTGTATCTCACAGTGCTTAATAGTTAGAGTAGCGTTTTCATCTCTCTACCCCTTAAAGAATAAACCCCCACACTTACCAAGTGAATCAATGAAGTCTTTATTATTCTGATAAAACTTGACATATGATGCCAATTTAGCACTCACAAAAATGGTTAAAAGCTATACAGGTAAGAGAAATAAAAAAGATACTATTAATACAGAATCAAGATTTATACTCAAGATATTTTAAAGACACTGACTCCTAACAATAAAACTTCTATATTTCTTTTAGTACATTAATATCAATCTGATTCATCAACTTACCACTCAAACCATCTGCTTTCACACGGCTCACTTTAAAAATGAAATAATCAGTAAATACAGTGATCTCTAAATTATTCAAACTGAAAGATGGTGCTTAATGGCATAGTCCAAGTGGAAAAGAATCCAAAATGTATTTATTCTTGCACTTGAAAAGTGTGTTTACATGTTTTTAGATACCAGATTTAGCTTCCTAATTGGGGCTACAGACAGTAATAAAGAGAAATTTGTAGTATCTAAGTTCATAACGGCCATGCAAATGAGGAGATGAAGGAAAGGGAGGAAGAATAGGACTGTGTTCAGTGGTTGGAGAAAAGCTAGTCCTGAAATATCAGTTCCTGAAATAAAAAGAATAAATAGTTCCCATCTTTCTGGATCTCTCAAATAGTCATTTTTATTAACACAAAGAAAAAGTACTGTTTCAGTTATGTAAGATTTAGGAAAAGAACATCCTTCACATTAAAGGATAAACTACTTACATCATGAATAAGCTCGCCTTCCAAAAACTTGACTGGTTTTAAAGTAAGAAGGTGGTCAAAAAGAAATGCATTTGGATCTTTCAATGCTCGTACAATACACCTTAAATTGGAAAACAAGAATGCAATCTCAGAGTTTTGAAATCCTAGCTTTGCACTTTTTGCAAATCACAAAATATATTTAATTCAGTAAAATATCCAACAGTCCAATATATACAGCATTAAAAAGGCCACAGGATGGGGTTAAGACAGGCCAGTAAATCCATCAATAAATATCTACTTTAGCAAAATGAGATAAAACAGTTGTAGATAAATTATAGCTGTAGAGAAAGTGCCAAGGTAATTAAGAATAGCAAAAAGCAACAGCACCAAATGCCAGACACTAAGTGCTTTATATGCATTGTGTCCCAGTTATTCCTCACAACAACCTAAGAAACACATATTATCATCATGCCCATTTTATCTAGGATGAAACAGACTCAGAAGAACAAGTAACTCGCCCAATAATAAGCATTAAGTTGGCATGGAGTAAGAATTTGAATGCAGGCAGTTTGACCTCAAAGTCAAGGATCTTTACTACCAACTACCCTTTTTAACAACTCATTATGTATAGGTCCACATGAAGCAATAACCTAATAAACAAGTTTCATGATTCTCATTTCTCAGATTTAAAAAACTGATCCTGTTCTTATTATTACTAGTTAGATCTAGGACTGTTTAAGGCCTTTATTCTCATTAGCAAGGGACTAATTTTTGGCAAGCCACCAACTTTCCATCTACATGCCTTAATATTAAGATAACTGACCCAAGACTAGGTTCTATTTCTTAGGTTGCAATCATCATCCCTATACCAGCAATATCCCATACAGTAAACATCATGCAGCTATTTCACATGCAATCTACTGTTCTTCCAGTATCGCTCCTGGATTTTAGTATCTATATTAGAATCACCAGGGAACACACAGTATCAAATGGCTTGGCATCACTGGTGATTGCAAGTATGATTTGAGTCATATAATTTAGTACTGCAGTTAACCTCTAAGTTGCTGATAAGCCCTCATTAGAACAATATTTAACTGTACCTGTGGGCATCAACTCGAGCCTGGGAAGCATTATCCTCCGTGTAACTTCCGAGCAATTCCACCATAACTTTTGAAGCAGCGTCACTAAAAAGAAGTACTGCTTTAGGAATGTGAAGTATTGTTACTGCCATTCATTCATTTAAAAACTTTTTTTTTTTGAGATAGGGTCCCATTTTGTTGCCTAGGCATGAGGGCAACCTGAAACTCCTGGACTCACGTGATCCTCCTGCCTTAGCTTTCAAGTAGCTGGCCCTACAGGCGTGCACCACCAGGGCCGGCTAATTTTTCTGTTTTTTGTAGGGACAGGTCTTGCTATGTTGCTCAGGCTGGTCTCTAACTCCTGACCCCAAGCAATCCTTCCACCTCAGCCTCCCAAAGTGCTAGGACTATAGGTGCAAGCCACTGCACCTGGCCTAAAGATATTTTTTAAGTGCCAGGTTCTATGCTGATGATATATACAATGGTGACTAAAACAGACATGGTCCCTATCTATAGAAAAAGTCACAGAACTTTCCTTTTAGTAGAAAAGACAGACAGCTAAGGAAAACAACTAATGAGTTTGTGCTATGAAGGCAGTAAGTGGTAATATAATAAAGTAACAAGGGCAGAAAACTCAAAGAGGAGGCTACTTTATATAGCGTGAGCAGGGAAAGTCTCTCTCTGAAGAGAGGATAGGTAAAATGAGACCTAAAGGATATAAAATATCCTTTTACATCCTTCTCCTGGCCATGAAAAAGCCTGGGGTGGAAGGAGGGTTAAGATATCTTTCCAGGCAGAGGGAAGACCAAGTATAAAGGCTCTGGGTAGGAAAAAAGTTGTGTGTTCCAGGAACTGTTTGGACAGCATACATCAAAAGTTGAACTAACACCAAATATTTAAAGAACTCCACTTAAGATACCCTTCCAATTAAATTATCCTTAAAATTATATAGATGATCAATTTTTACTACAGAGAAAAGAGTAAAATAATTAAATGCATTCAATTTGTACTTAGAAATGTTTATCTTCATCCTTCATTATTTCCTTTAAAGTGATCAATATTTAGCTCATAAAAAGTGTATAGAAAGCTTTGCTAACTAGAAAAAAGGTTGTTTTGTCATTTTCTTTTTTTTTTGTAAGTATATACAATTTTGTCAATTAAAAAAACATAACCCCAAAACAATACAATACAGTTACAAGACAGTCTTTTAAATTAGATATCTTTTCACTTTTAAGAAACTAGTGTTTTTATGTTTTCCATAACTAAAGCTAAAGCTATGGTGACATATATGTCATTTCAGACTCTCTCTTGCTTGTGGTGGAATGGCTGTGAATTCTCTTGAAGACCTCACTGTAGATTGCTTGGGACATGCTGGTCTTGTATATGAACATACATCAGAGTATTTCTGTGAATAGTGGTTGTAAAGTGAACACTAAGCCTTTTTTCTTTTTTTTTTGAGACAGAGTCTCGCTTTGTTGCCCAGGCTAGAGTGAGTGCCATGGCATTAGCCTAGTTCACAGCAACCTCAAACTCCTGGGCTCAGGCAATCCTCCTGGCTCAGCCTCCCGAGTAGCTGGGACTACAGGCATGCGCCACCATGCCCGGCTAATTTTTTCTATATATTAGTTGGCCAATTAATTTCTTTCTATTTATATAGTAGACGGGGTCTCGCTCTTGCTCAGGCTGGTTTTGAACTCCTGACCTCGAGCAATCCGCCCGCCTCGGCCTCCCAGAGTGCTAGGATTACAGGCGTGAGCCACCGCGCCCGACCCCAATAAGCCTTTTTTCAAAAAAAAATTACTAGATCTTTTAATTCACGTTTTGCATTTTGAAGTCTGACTAATGTACAGGATAGATTTTATAATTTATTTACCTAAATGTTTGTTAATATTTCAAATATAACTTTACTTTTAAACATATTTTTAGTTATGTCTGATAAGAAAAATTCACATGAAGATTGGATTCTAATATAAACTAGGTATTGATTGCATAATGAATATTAAATATTTATATCTTTTTGTGTCATCCTTTAGGGTGAAGAAAAGTTCACTTTTATTGAGGGCTGTGTTAACCCTCTCTCTCTTACTTTGCTGGCTAAAGGTCCAAATAAGCATACTCAGACACAAATCAAGGATACCTTAAGAGATGGACTTCATGCCATCAAAAATGGTAAGCTCTCTTTTGTGATGGATATGAACCTCACATTTTAATAAATGTGTCATGGTATGTATGGCATTTTAAAAGATCTGTCATGTCAGATTTTTAAAATCTGTCATGGTATGTATGGCATTTTAAAAGATATGAATGATTTCTTTTCTCTCATTTTACTTTGGAATTTGTAATAGTTTGGATTGTTTTGTCATTTTCTAAAAACACCTTTTCCCCACATTTGGATTCAACCTGGGTAAAATCAGTAGGAACGGTATCATTTAAAAAGCTAAATGGTATTCCATAACTTCTTTCAAAACTTAGGTTTACTAATACATAGGCATGGCTAAGTGGTAAGCAGCATTTTATTTTATTTTTTTCCCTTTTTTTTTTTATTTCAGCATATTATGGGGGTACAGATTTTAAAGTTTCAATAAATGCCCATTTCCCCTCTCCCCCCCAGCATTTTAAATACAGTAATATGAACGCCAGGCTTGGTGACATGGGGTACAAATGTTTTTGTTATATGGATACATTGTATAATGCTTGAGTTGGGGCTTTTAGTGTGCCCATCACCAGAACAGTGTTCATTGTACCTGATAGGTAAGTTTTTACCCCTCATCTAGATAAAATAATTCATTTAAAGTGAACAGCATAGTATCTGACATATAGTAACAGCTCAGTTACTAGTGTTATCCTTTAAAATGCAGGATACCATCTGTACTCATCAACCACCAATATAAATAAATCATGAAGGGGGTATCTGTGAATGTTAAAACAGACTTTCTTAATGGGATGATGCAAATCTCAGAATTCTACTATTTAAACATAGGAAAAAAATATGTATTTTATATGTACTAAAGAAGAAAACCAAATCTTAGAATTTAAATCAGCAGAGTCAGAAATTTAGTGTTTAAATAACTATTCCTCTTCCAGTTTCCTAATGTGGGTAGCATTTAACCACTCAGTGCCTATTATGTGCTAAAGACTTTCTTGGGAATATGAGACCTAGATCATAGGCTGAAATCTTGAGTGATACCAGCATGTAAAGGAGCAAAGAAAGTCATTTACAAAGGTATCTGCGAATGAACAGCCAAAGAGGTTGGAGAAAAACAAGGAGAGTGGTGTCACACAAGTCAAGAGAAGAGTTTCTACGAGGGAACAGGTACCATGGTCACACGCTGCTGAGGTCAAAATGAGGCTCCTTGCCTTCATTAAGCCTACTTTTAACTAAGGGCATTAAATGCTAGGATAAAAGTAGTAGAAGTTGCTATAAAGGGAGGCACCTGCCCTAAATATGAGAGGGGAGTTTGAGGCAGAGATGAGAAGTTGAGAATAGTAAACCACTTAGACCACAGTAGGCAAACTTTCTATAAAGGGCCAGAAAGTAAATTTAGGCTTTGCTGTCTCTATGGTCTCTGTGCAACTACTCAACTCTTGGCAAAAGCAGCTGTAGACAATATATAAATGAATAGGCATGGATGTGTACCAATAAAATTTTATGGACACTGAAATTTGAATTTCATATAATGTCCACGTGTCATGAAATATTATTTTCTCAACCATTTAAAAATGTAAAAATCATTCTTAGCTTGTAGACCATATAAAAACATGTACCAGCCCCTGGTCCCAACTAGAAAAGAGCATGGTGCTTTTATACTGGACACAGGTTCACTGTGTCTAGGGTGTGATAAGCAAGAGGAAGACGGTGTGACGTGTGTATGTGTAAGAGATGGAGACAGAAATTGAGAGAGGGAATATTTATATAATCCAAAGTTTTCATATTCTGCAACTGCACCATCCAAAAATGGCAAGGTGGCCTTCATCACATACAACATGCAACAGCAGGTCAGAGCTCATGTTAGAAAGGCCTTGTATGCTATACTAAAAATTTTATACTGTGGCATAAAGCAAATGAAAACGTAAATAATAATATGCTTAAATATGCTTCAGAAAAAACTGTGGTTGCACAGTGCAGAATACAGAGAAGACCACTTCAAAGACTGTTGTTGACAACCCAGAGAATTGACAATGACGGCCTGTAGAGATGTAATCACTGAGGAGGGAGAAAAAAAACAGACTTGGTAAATAAATAAAAGAGAGAAAAGAATCAAGGATGTCATGGAGATGTCTCGCTTAGGCAATAGTCATGCCATTTACTGACAAGGAACATAGAGACTTATCATTATACATTCATTTTAGTCACATTGAGTTAAGGCATTTGTGGGCCACAGCCAAACAGAAAAGGTAGAAAGTGGTAGGGCATAAAGATCTGAAGCTCAGAGGAGAAGCCTGAGTTACAGTCATGGGTTTTTATTCCATATGTAAGAGAAGCCATGGGAACAGATGAGATGACCTAGGAAGAGAGTAGAGTGAGGGAAAAAAGGTCTAAGGCCAAAATCTTGAGCGATACCAGCATTTAAAGAAACAAAGATAGTAATTTACAAAGGTGTCTGAGAATGAAAGGCCAAAGAGGTGGAGTCACCCAAGAGAAGAGTTTCTATGAGGGAAGAGGTACCACAGCCACGCTCTGCTGAGAGATTAAGAGAAAAGTGTCCACTCGACTGCATTATTCTTAAAAATGAAGGAAGCAAAACTCAAATACAAGAGATTAACTTTCCCCATCGGAAAACTGGGAGAAATTCATGGCTTTTACACTTGCAGTGCTTTAAAATATTTTAATCTGAATGCCTTGGGAAAGGCGTACACTCTCTAGTTCAATCTACCACTTCCTATTATCTCACATCTCCGTTTCTTGTAGTTGCTGCTTTTGCCAAATATTTTTCTTTCCCTAGAAATAGTTATTCATTCAACAAATATATACTGAGTGCCCACCAGTGTTAGATACTGGTCTAGTAATGAAAGAAGCAAAGTCTCTGCCCTCATGAAACTTACTTTCTAGTGGGGCCAGATAATAAACTTTAAATATACAGTATGTCTATTAATAGCAAGTGCAAAGGAGAATAGTACAGGGATGGGGGAAAGGCAATGAGGGGGTGGGAGTACTACCACCTATACAGGTGGCCAGGGAAGGCACTCCTGATGACGTAATGGTGGGCAGACTTAAGAAGGGAGGGAGCCACATGGATACCTGAGAGACGAGTGCTCTAGGAAGAGAGACAGCGCTTTGTCTTTCACTCTGAAAGAAGCCACAGGAGGGTTCCGAGTGGAAGGGAGACATAATCCAATCTTCCACATTGAACAGAACAGACTGTAGCAGGGATAAGAACCAAAACAGGGTCTGGTTAAGAGGCTACTTGAAGAATCAATAAGAAATGATGGTGACTTAGACCAGGGGTCCTCAAACTTTTTAAACAGGGGCCAGTTCACTGTCCCTCAGACCATTGGAGGGCCGGACTATAGTTTATGCATACTGAACATATCTTATTTTGAAGTAAAAAAACAAACTGGCAAAAACGCCCTCATGTGGCCCGTAGTTTGAGGACGCCTAGCTTAGACCATCTGCTAGCAATAGAGGTAGTGAGAAGTTGGCCAGTTTAGATTTATTAAGAGCGGACAGGTAGATTAGATGTGGGATATAAGACAAAGAAGTCAAGGGTGAACTCCAGGTTTCGTCTTGATCAATGGAAGAATAGAAACGGCATTTCCCTAAGTTGGAGAAAATAGAAGAGGTTTAGAAGGAAACATCAATGGCTCACTTTTGCAGATGTCAAGTATGAGATACCTTTTTGAACATCAGAATGGAAACATTACATAGGAATAGACATCTGGAATTCAGGGAAGAAATACAAGAGGTACAAATTTAAAAATCATCCACCTATAGATGGTGTTTAAAGCCATGGGACTTAAGGCATCCTGAGGAGCATCTGAAAGTGTACAGGAGTTGCTGTGCTGACTAGGAAGCACGATCAGCATCGACTGGCATTGTGGCAGTGAGGGCAGGGATGCTGTGTCTTGCAGTAGACTTAATCTAGCAACACAAACAACCATCCTCTCCAAAAATGCATTTGGCCCCCAGCCACCTCCACAATGACAACAAAAAAAACCCTCAACAAAACAACAGGAAATGAATGTAATAGAGCAGAAAAAGTTCCAGGACTGAATTACTCCAATGTTTGGAGTTATGGAAGATGAGGAGGAACCTATGAATGTGGAGTTCTAAATGCGATAAGAAAAGAATCAGAGAAACAGAGAGGGCCCCCAAAAGCAAACTGAAGAAAATGTTTCAAGAAGGAAAAAAGCGATCATCTGTGACAAATGCTGCAAATATTTTCTAATATGTTAACATCAGGACATATCTAGTAGACAACAATGGGTATTCATATCCTATCTCGACTGTCTCAAACTTAGCCTTGGAATCCTTTAGAACATTACTTTAGTTACTTCCCTTCTGCACCTAACAGGCTGAAGACCTACTAACAGCAATTAAGAGAAATCATCCAGTGAGTTTATCATCTCTGATAAGCATGAAACATTCACAGGGAAATCACAACACCTGTCATTTAAAATTAACTGTGCCAGGCCGGGCGCGGTGGCTCACGCTGGTAATCCTAGCACTCTGGGAGGCCGAGGCAGGCGAATCACTCAAGGTCAGGAGTTCGAAACCAGCCTGAGCAAGAGTGAGATGCTGTCTCTTCTAAAAATAGAAAGAAATTAATTGGCCAACTAAAAATATACAGAAAAAATTAGCCGGGCATGGTGGCACATGCCTGTAGTTCCAGCTACTCAGGAAGCTGAGGCAGTAGGATCGCTTGAGCCCAGGAGTTTGAGGTTGGTGTGAGCTAGGCTGATGCCATGGCACTCTAGCCCGGGCAACAGAGTGAGACTCTATCTCAAAATAAATAAATAAAATAAATAAATAAATAGAAAATCAACTAACTCTTAAAGGTAGGCTTATAAAACTCAAAAGGATAGGAAAAGGAATAATATCCAACACTTAATGTTTTTTCAATAATGACACCATCATTTTAAGAACTTTATATGTGCATTATCTTGATATAGTTGACAATCTTAAGGTAAGTACTATTATTATTTCTTTGAAGTTAGACTTTGAAGTTAGACACTGGGGTCCAGATATGTTAAGTAATTTATTCAGGGTCACACAACAAGTGGTTTAGTAAACTTAAGATCTGAACCCAAGCAGTCTGATCCCACATCCTGCACAAAGTCTGGATTAAAATGTGAACTCTTTCTCTCATAGTTTTTACATCTCCATACTTTTATGTCATTTGAAATGGTCTTTGTTATAAGATACTTACTCTTAACACTTTACTGACAACTGGCTAGAAAGCTGTCATAAGTGTGCCAGCATGTAAGAGTGTCCACTGCCTCAGGATGAAATAGGCTATATAAAGGCAAGATCCCCTGCTATCTTCTTTTATGACATAATGTTCCAACTTTCACAACAAAAAGAGGAAATGTAATACAAACATTTCCTCTTGTATTTTAATTTAAATGGTCTGCAAAAAACTTATATTACTTCACCTAACATAACAGAGATATACTAATCTTGCTGATCCTAATGCAGTAAACATTCCAGCAGTAAAAGCCAGTATAAAATTTATACAAGAAAATGAAACTGAAGACTGTTACTTTTTCTGAAAATGTTTAACCACTATGTGAAAAGAGAAATTGAAAAGCTAGTGCAAAAAGCTAGAAGTATCCTTTATCACACTAAATAGCACTAATTCCATAAACGGGGCCAAACATCATTTGGCAGGCATCTTAAAACTGGGTATATGGAAGAATATTTTGGGCATAAAGTTTTTTGGGTTAAACACAAGACTTAGAAACCCAAGACCTTGCAGAAGCCCAATAGGTACTTAACTTGGTATAGTCTACTGCAAAATTTCATCTCTGGGGCATTGTGTATATAGGAGACTGACTGTGGTGACTTCTGATTGATAGATCCTCACAACCATTAAACAAAAGTGGTAGCACTACCCTGTACTAAAACTTCAAAGCACTATTAAATAACTTAGGCTAATGTTATATATAGCTTTGGGATTAGTAATTATATACCATTTTTAGAACAAAAGCAAGTTTTGCTTTTTAAAAAGTTTGAAGATGGGGGAAGACTACTTTCATCTTTATAGTTACCTTTACTCAGCAGGCAAATTTTACAGAAATAGATTTATAGCAACTCTGTGGAGAACAAAGCAGAGCAAATTACTGGCCCTACTTGTCTTTAAGACATCCCCACCTATTTATATTATTGCCTGCTAAGTTGTAAGTTAGTTCATTACTTCTGAATTACCTTTTCTTGCAGTCCACAAGTGCCTCATAAAGTAGTCTTAAAAGAGTGTGTTTTTTTTCAGTGGTGAGATTCCAGTCAGAAATCCATTTTCTAACCTATGATGAGATTAACAAAAGGAGAAAATTTAGTAACATAGCTCAATAGACTTTCACAATTTAAAAGCTATCACTTAGAATACACACATCTGCTAGCTATTTTAGCTATAATATAAAAGCACATTTCTGATAAACAGAACAAATATTCCACATAGTAACTCACTTGATCCAGCTCAGTTGGAATGTACTGGATGGCCCCACAAGATGCTGCCACTTTAATGAGGCTGCAATACACTGTATATCTTACAGGAGTATTCTTATCCATCCCATGGAAAAGGTTGCTCAGCCTGGTTAACAAAATAACACTTGAGATTAGCAGACAGGGCATTAAGTTCAGGTTATCTACACTCACAACGCAGGTACTATTAAGAACTTCACATTACAAAGGAGGGAACTGGGGTATAGAAGGTTGGACTGACTTGTCCAGTGTCACAGCTAATAAGAGCCACAGCTGACAGTCAAGTTCCAGAATTCCTGCTTTGAACCATTAAAAGTTATTGACAGAAAAACAGCCCTTTAAAATACCAAGCCTTTTTCAGTTCTTAACTTACAACTGCAGTCTCAGAGATGGACGTTCGCCTTCACGAAATTTGACCAGCTTTTCACACAGGCTTTCAATCAAAGCTTCTTGCTTGTCTGGTTCCAGGATCAAGAGGAGGGAAACCACGCTGTTCATCACACTTTCAACATCTACACAAGTATTGATAACACAATCAACGACAGCACAATATTCAATGTGTCTACTTAAATATGCATTTCCAGTGTTTCAATACAACGAAGACCATCAGACATAAGATACTTGCAACTTGTATGATATATTTTACTACAGAGGAAGGACATTGTTATCTTAAGATTTGGTTTTTAACTACTAAAACAGAGACTGATTTACATGTTTATGTACACCATACACACTTTCTATTTTTACTGTCATGATATTCAATCAAGTGGCAGATACTGGCAAGGTTTTAGGCTAGGATGCTTTCTCAATTAAGGAAAGCTTTATATATACACATATAGAAAATTATTTAGAAATTAAAGCTGTCAATTTTCTAGTTGGGTTACTCATTTTCAAGTATTATAAATATTAACCATACCCCAAGTTTAATCCCTTTTTAAAGTATATTGCCACTGAAGCAAATATCCAAGTTTAAGCTCTAAACCTTAACTAGAGATCAGGACTCATAATTCTTGAAAGTTCCCATCTTACCTTAATAAGTAGAAAATAAACCTAATAATAAAATGGCTTTTAGATTACTTGAAAGTATATATCACTTGATATTAATCTAAACCTCATGAACAGGAAAGAGCTTTCCCCCCCTTCAGTTCATTCTGAAACTATCAGCATTTAATGTGTATAACAACATTCAAGAAATAAATATACCTGACGTTAAAAAGATATTTCCTTAAACAGCCTCACTTAATAGGTAAAATAGATTAAATAAACTGAAAGCATATGCAAACATAAGATTAAAAATCATAGAGCCTAGACTCTATTTAACAATATATTGTATAGTTCAAATAGCTAGAAGAGAAGAACTGGAAAGTTCCCAACTCAAAGATAAAGGTTCGAGGTGATAGATATCTAATTACTCTGATTTGATCATTACACATTGCATGCATGTATCAAAATATCACATATACCCCCAAAATATGTACAACCATCGTGTATCAATTTTTTAAGAAGTCCTAAGATCTGAAATTCAAATGATAAAAACATTTGTGGGTCTGTGGGTTTCACATCCACAGATTCAACCAACCTTGGATAGAAAATATTTGGGGGGATGATAAAAAATATTACAACAATTAAAAAGTACAGTATAGCAACTATTTATATAGCATTTACATTGTATCAGGTATTATAAGTAATTAAGAAATGATTTAAAGTATATAGGAAGATGGGCATAGATGGCATGCAAATCCACAGGTTTTAGTATCCACTGGCGGCCCTGGAACCAATTCCCCCTCCATCCAACCTTGGATACCAAAGGACAACTTTGTAATTCACAAGAAAATTTTAATTCTTCTTATTAATAAGAAATATTAGAAAAAATTAAAAACAAACCTTTATCATCTTCCTTCAGACATACATCACAGGCTTCAATAATTTGAGCTAAATCTACATGAAGTCCGCCTTCCGCGTTCTCTTCTGAGATCTCAGCTCCTTTAGATTTCAGATAGGCACGAAGCTCGGCAGCCTGTTGAATGAAATAAGGTTACAATATATCTACAAAACTGACCATGAATGCCAAAACACAAAATCTCAACCCATTCTGTCGTATTTCTCAAAAAACAGAATGCAGACACTGTACTCAACAACTTTAAATTATGTTAAAGAACTCCTCCCACAACTCATCTTCGTGACACCCGCACAGGAGCTAAAGGTTTTTCTCCACAAGGCCCAGTGAGGGCTTCTTAAGACCCACTACTGCTTATGTGGATCACCTTCGGAATTTCTCTCATGCCATCTGTACCCTGCTAGACTTCCAGTATATAGCAAAAACCTTTCTAATATAACTCAAAAGGTTTCCATGGGGGAGGGGGTGGTAAAGGGGGCTGTTGGGAAGAAGAAATCAATCCGACTTGGTAAATTTAACTTTTTTGAAAGATATGAAAATTTTTCTGGCTCTCAAATGTACATATAAACACAGCGACTAGAAAAGTTAGATACTACCTTGGCAAAAGGGTAATCATTTGTTAAGTATTTGAGAATCTATTAGAGACAAGCATTTTGGGAGATACAAAGATATAAAGATAATGTCTGCGAATGTTGCTTCTGAATAAAATATTTATATCAAATTGATCTACTATGTAACCAATCTCTTACAATGCAAAGTGAATATCTGGGTCAAAAAGCACCTTTGGTCCCATAAAAACACAACTACGTATCACATTCACTCATTTGGACATTTCCTACCGCACTGCCTACATATAATATTTAATAAATTTTTCTTTTGGCAACTTCTTACTATGGCAGCCAAACAAAAGCAGATGATTTTAAAATGAAGTGAAACAGGCAGATGAAAAAATACCATTGGTAATGCACAGGTATCATATTTTCTAGACCAAACCAAAAAAATCGTGGTGGAGGCCATTAAGATTTTTAAACTCCAAAATATGTTTAGTTACCTCAAAAAAGTATATTAAACCTATAGCTCTGATGGCACTATCCTTTCAGATAACAAGAACACAGTAACTTCATACAGGAGTTGGTATTATAAGCAAGATTTCAAAAAAAACCTCCACTGTTACCACCTCAGGGAGAACAAAAATAACACTGGAAAGCATGCTTCTCTATGAAGGAAACATAAAATATGGTCCAATCAAGAAAAAAGGCACTAGTCCACTTTCTGCTTTGTAGACACAAAGCAAACTTTTTCTGATAACTATTCAAATAACAGTTTATTGTTTTTATGTCATCCTCACTGGCTACAAGTGGTTGTGAAACAGTATAAGCAAAGAAAAAAAAAAAAGATTAACAACTCCATTTCTTAATTCTAACCAAGCTGAGAATGTGATCTAAGTTAAACTCCCAAAGCAATCACATATGTCCCTGTGAAAGGACTGCCTAGTGTGAAACTGATGAATCTCAAGAACAGAAAAATAAACTAAGAAATGACACTTTAAAATACAGTAAATGCCATATTTCTCCATCCACGGGTGCATTAAAAAAAAAATCCAATACTTTTTCAGTAACCTAATAACCAACTGCTGGTAACATGCTTTCATTCCTATTCAGTTTTGGTCTTTTATACCTTCCAGTCTTATCTCTGCTAACTCCCTCCCCATCCTTGAAATTTTTCCTTTTTTTTCATTTTCCCTAACTTGCTCTTCAGAGCTGCAGGACTGCATTTCTACCACGGAAAAAAAAATCGCTTCTGCAATTCTAGAATTTATCTTAGACTTGTAAAAACATGGAAAACAAAATTTCCATGTTAGTGGAGTAGCAGAAATAAAATGACAAACTCAGGACTTCACAGAATAGTTTTCAGCTATACAAAATTAAAGAATATCATTTCACATTTAACTCTCACCAATTAAACTTGTTATGGGGAAAATGAGAAACATCAGCCTTGTGTACCAAAGAGCAAACCCCAAACGGGAAATTTAAAACTATCATAAGGATCTACTAGGTGTATACTTTGAAGTACAGGAGGGTGGAAATGACCTTTTCGGGATACAGAACTTGCACTAGTACTTGCACAAGTGATACTAGAAAGCACAGGTCTACATACAAAATACGGGTCACCTTCGCCTTTGTGATCGCAAAATAATAAAACCATTTTGATCTTCAGTACAAAATTATTTTTCCCTAGACTGCTTACACCGACTACAGATTCGCCTCCTCCTACTCCGGAAGCGGCTGTATTTGGGGGACGGAAGCAGACACCATTCCTAATTAGTCAAAAACTACTGTATCATCAGAAGTGCCTCCAGACAGGGGGAGTCCCAACGCCAACCAGGAAGCTGGCCGTGGAGTGTCGGGGCCCACGCTGGGACCGCCGGCCGGCTTGCTGGTGCGAACCGAGGCCAGGAACACGCGCCCGTGCCTCGTGGGAGACAGCTGTGGGTCTCCGCCCAGGAGCCAGCTCCGCGAGGCGGCGTCCCGCCCGCCCGGCCCGGGCTCGGCAGAGGTCCCTCACGCCCCTGAGGCAGCCCCAGCCAACCCTGGCGGCACCCGCAGCCCAGGAGCACACCTGGTCTTCCTCACTGATGTCGATGAAGGCCGGGACGCTCATGGTGAAGGCCCAGGAACTGCGGACACTCCACTCGTAAACCACGCCGACCGGAAAAGGGAGCGTCGCCGCGCGCCGGTGCCACACAATCACTTCCGGGTCACTCCGTGCGGTTCACTTCGCGGGACCAAGAGAGCCAATCGTGCCGCGCGCTCTCTCCGCGGCTGGGGGCGTGGCGGGCGCGCCTGGGTGGGACTCGCGGGCAGGACTTGCTGCGCTGGTTCTAGCCAAGTTTCTCGCGGCCTCTGGCGTTCTGGTCCGTGTAGCATATGGCCCTTCGCTTTACCTCCGCTCCCGCGCCTCCCTAAGCCCTCCTCTCTGAAATTTTAGGCTTGTTTGGTCGTGCCAAGTGCTGGTGGGTTTGTATAGGCACTGGAACTCTCATATACTGCGACTGAGAATGTGAAATGATACAATCACATTGCAGAAGAGGGGCAGTTTATTAAAAAGTTCAACATACACCCATCATATGATCCAGCTATTCTACTACTAATTATTTACCCCACCCAAAATGAAAGTGTATGTCCATACAAAGATTTTTACACGAATGTTCATTGCAGTTTTTAAAAATAATAGCTTTATTGGGATAAAATGCCATATCATAAAATTAACCCTTTTAAAGTATACGATTAAGTAGGTTTTAGTATTTTAACAGTTGTGCAACCATCACCACTATCTAATTTTAGAACATTTTCATCACTCCAAAAAGAATCCCTGTATCCATTAGCAATCATTCCCCATCCTCCCCTTCCCCAGCACCCCCCCACTTCCTCACTAACCCCTGGCAACCACTGCTCTACTGTCATATGAATTTGCCTTTCCTGGACATTTCATATAAATAGAATCATAAAATATATGGTCTTGTATGTCTGGCTTATTTTATTTAGCATGTTTCCAAGGCTCATGTATGTTGTAGCATGTATCAGCTCTTTATTCCTTGTTATTGCTTATAATATTGCATTGTAATGGATACACTACATTTTGTTTATCCATTCATCCAAACATTATTCATAATAGCCTAAATGGAAACAATCAAAATCCAAATCCATGATGGTGGAGAGGAAAGAGGAAAGAAGCCATATCCCCAATGATGTCAGGAGGGTGTGGTGCCAGCCCATAACTGTGTACCTCTGAACTTGTTCTACATAAAAGGAAACCTCCATCTTGTTTAATGCATTATTGTATTGATTTTCTCTTATATACAGATGAACCTAATCTTGATTGACACGGAGAGAAAAGTTTGAATGCCCACCAGGATATTTTGATTGTTTCCATTTTGGCTATTATGAATAATGTTTCTCTGAACATTCCTGCACAACATTTTGTGTAGACATATGTTTATATTTCTCTTGGGTATACACCTAGGAGTGGAATTCCTAAGTCGTATGGTAACTTTATGTTTAGCTTTTTGAGGAGCTATTTTCCAAAAAGGCAACAGCTTTATTTTTAGTAGCCAAAAACAGGAAACAACCCAAATGTTCATAAAAAAAATTATTGCATATTTGTGTATTGGACTACTACTCTGCAATAAACAAGGGTTAATTATTGATACATGCAACAACATGGTTGAATCTCAAAATAATTTTCCTTTGTTAAACCCAGACATACACTGTATGATGCCATTTATATAAAATTCTAGAAAATACAAACCAATCTGTCAGTTCTTCATTACAGTGGCAGCACTATTGACTGTTGTTGTTGTTGCCTGGGACAAGGAGGCAAGGAGGAGGGAGACATGGATTGCCAAGAGACATGAGGAAACTTTATGGGGTTGTGGATGTGTTCATTATTTTGGATGTGGTGATTGTGTCATGGTCGTATCCATATATAACTGGACACCTTGGTTTGTGCTTGTAATCCTAGCACTTTGGGAAGCCAAAGTGGAGGACTACTTGCACCCCAGAGTTCAAGGCCAGCTTGAGCCAGAGCTAGACTCCATCTCTACAAAAAATCCTATCACTTTTTAACAAGTGTCTATTCAAAGAAGGTGCAATAAGTTTTTGTTGTATTAGTGAATGATACCCTAAAAAATTAACTCAGTACATTGATTTGCAACAAATCTCTGATAATTGTTTCAAATTTTAATATCATCTGAAAAAATTTAATTTTGAATTAATATGATTACAACATTCTAGAAAGACATAGAAAAGAATTTTTTAAAGTGTGGCAAAGACTGTCAACCTGATATCCACCCTGTTATGCCTTAGTAGTAAAATTGTAGTTGTAGATGTAGTAATGTACCCTTCTATGAAAGTAAATTTATCAGCCTTCTTACAGCTAGATGTAGCCAATGAGGTGCAGATGAAAATTTTGAGAGGGTCTCCTGGGAAAGCTCTTTCTGAGAGCCAACTCAGCTTGGAAGCTGACTCTTTTGCCCTTGCCCTTTCTTCCTTTTTGCTGCCTAAAATAAAGACTTGATGATGGGTTCTGCAGCAACCAAATCAAAGACGTGGCCTTGAGGGTGGAAGCCATGATAGTGGAGAGGAAAGAGGAAAGAGGAAAGAAGCCATATCCCCAATGATGTCAGGAGGGTGTGGTGCCAGCCCTTAACTGTGTACCTCTGAACTTGTTATACATAAAAGAAAAGGAACCCTCCATCTTGTTTAATACATTATTGTATTGATTTTCTGTTATATACAGTTGAACCTAATCTTGATTAACATGGAGAGAAAAGTTTGAATTCTAAAGTCAGAATTTTGTAAATGAAAGATTTTTGTAAGTGCAAATTAACAAATTTTTTATCATGTATATTTACAGTGGGAAACTTAGAATCTCTCTCAGTGCTGTTGTGATGTAACACTGAATGTACAAAGCTCCTATCATCTTAGGATCTCAGAGATTTATAGCTAATAATTAAATGTTATACTAGTGATGCACCATATGATTGTAGTGAGTTTATAGGTGAAACAAATGATATTTAAGTCAGTTGATTGGTGGCTCACTGAAATATATTACATCTGAGCTGTAGATCCCGCTGTAGAACTAATACAGTACCTTAAATCTCAAACACTTAGACCATTTGAAAACATTATTCTTCCCATTAGTCATTGTAATAAGAAAAAATTTATAAGGTTAACCTCTTCATTTCAAGTGGCATAGCTGGTTATTGAAACATTCATAAATATGTTGAATCCAAAGAAGATATATTCATCATTTATGTTTTTAAAATGATTTCAGAAAGACATGGCCATACCAGAGGGAAAAACTTAATGCACTAGTTACGAGTCTAATCAATTGCAAACAATGCGAATGCAAGAGTAATTTTATGAGCTAATAATTTTTGTTTGGGGGGGAAAGTTATTATCTTGAACTCCTATATGAGCCACACTAACCACAACCATATGAGGTATTATTTTATTTTACTTTATTTTATTAAGATGAAGCAACAGAGGCTCAGAGGAGTTAGGCAGCTCTGGTCCTAGGAAACAGAGCAAGGATCAGTCAGCAAGGTTCAGGTCTGTCTCACTTAAAAATGGCTGCTCTTACCTCTACTTTTTTGTCGTTGGTGATTTCATTTTAAAAATAGGGTCAGGTGCAGTGGCTCATGCCTGTAACCAGCCTGGGCAACACAGCAAGAACCTGTCTTTACAAAAAATAAAACAAATAGCCGGGCGTGGTGGCACAAACATGTAGTCCCAGCCACTTGGGAGGGTTAGGCAGGAGGATTGATTGAGCCCAGGAATTTGAGGTTGCAGTGAGCTATGATGACACCACTGCACTCCAGCCTGCATGACAGAGTCTAAAAATAAAAAAATAAAAATAGAATGTAAAAATTCTTGATGTAGAATATGTGCTTTTAAGGTAAACTTTTGTATTGAAGTGTAACTTCAGTAAAAGGCACAAATTTTCAGTGTACACTTTGATGAGTTATACACATATAACAATCATCTAGGTAAAAAAAAAAAGCATTCATTAGCTATTAGGGAAATGAAAATTAAAATCACAGACAGTGAGATACCACTTCATACACACTAGAATGCCCATAATAAAAACAAAACAAACAAAAAAAGACAATAGCAAATGTTGAAGAAGATGTGGAGAATTTGGGACCCTCAAACACTGATCGTGGAAATGTAAATGCTGCAGCCACCTTGGAAAACACTCTGGCAGTTTCTCAAAAAGCTAGACAGAGTTATATGGCTCAATAATTCCACTCCTAGGTATATATCCAAGAGAATTGAAAGTATATTTTTGTACACAAACATGAACATGAATGTTGATAGCAGCATCATTCATAACAGCCAAAAACATTCATAATAGCCAAACCTCTAATGCTGATGAGTGGATAAACAAACTGATACATTTATACAATGGAATATTATTTGGCAATGAAAAGGAATTAAGGACTGATATATACTACAAAATGAATAAACCTTGAAAATACTATGCTAAGTGATAGAAGCCCAAAACAACACATATTGTATAATTCCCTTTGGCAGGAATTGGGGGCACCTATTTGAGGAGGAAGAACGGGGAATGATGACTAAAGGGTAAGAGATTTTTTTTGCAGGGTGATAAAAATGTTCTTCAATTGTTTGTGGAGATGGTTGTACAACTGTGTGCATATCCTAAAAATCATTGAATTATACCCTTTCAATGGGTGAATTGTATGGTATGTGATTATATCAATACAATTGTTTTTAAAAAGAAATAAAAAGTGCACAGGAAAGGCACCTGTTTCATTACTGGTAGAGGCTGGTTCAGATGCTATGGCTTTTGATCTGTGAACCAAACATGCTGGGTAACTCTCAGCCCAGAAGTTGGCATGGGCAAGGCTAGACAGGGAGGCCTTGGATATGGTAAGACTCACGCAAGGGAGGAGCATAGAACTCATGTCCTCTGTGGCCAGCTTGTCCAAGAGAAACAAAAGGCAGAGACAGTTTGGCTCCCCATTCTGCAGGCCCAGTGGGGAAACTTCCAGTTTCTCAGCCCAAGGCTACTCTTCAAGGGAGGCCCACTTTCTCCTGGAAAATGGTGGACCTGAAATGAGCCTGTCTCGTTTGTCTGCCCACGTGCACCAGTCTGATAAGTCACTCAACTTCCCCACTGGGCAGAGTGAGATGAAGCTACAGAGACACCAGGAGTGTCAACGTGGACACTTTGTAGAGCTCCCTTCAGCTGGAAGGGAGACATCAGAAGCAGGGAGGGACCACTTCTCCCAACACTGACCAGTTCCACCCTTTCCATTCATACTGCTCTTCAGCCCCTCATCATTTCTTGTCTGGACTGTTGATGGCATTGCCTAATTGTTCTCCCTACCTCCACTTCTACTGTCATACTACTCATTCTTTGAGATTGTGCTCAGGGAACCTTCAGAAGAGATGTTGCCTAAAGATTCTATTTGTCTTGTACAGCATTAAATTTTTTTGAGTTAATTGCTGTGGCAGACTCTGCTGGTAACTTACCCAATACATATACTCTCTTTTTACGTTCCTAGTACCACCTCGATTTTCTTCAGAGTGGCATCACACCCAACTAAAGAATTACATTTCTCAGGCTCTTTCACCAATGGCAGTGGGGAAGTGATGTCTTTTTTTTTTTTTTTTTTTCTTGAGACAGAGTCTTGCTTTGTTGCCCAGGCTAGAGTGAGTGCCATGGCGTCAACCTAGCTCTCAGCAACCTCAAACTCCTGGGCTCAAGCAATCCTGCTGCCTCAGCCTCCCTAGTGGCTGGGACTATGGGCATGCGCCATCATGCCCGGCTAATTTTTTGTATATATACTAGTTGGCCAACTAATCTCTCTCTATTTATAGTAGAGATGGGGTCTCGCTCTTGTTCAGGCTGGTTTCAAACTCCTGACCTTGAGCAATCCGCCCGCCTCAGCCTCCCAGAGTGCTAGGATTACAGGCGTGAGCCACCACGCCCGGCGTGACGTATTTTAGTTGACAAGGTGATAGGAAAGTAGCTTTGTGGAAAGAACTTTTCTGGAAAGTTCTTTGAGTGGAGGCATACTTAACTTGCAGGAGCCTTTATCCTTTATCCTTTTGCCTTTCCCCTTCTTCCTACCTTGCATGTGGATGTGAAGATTGGGATCAGGCAGCAATTTAGGAGCCCCTGAGGTAACATGCTGAAGATGGATTCCACATGCTGAAGGGAGGAGTGGAAAGCTAACGGGAACCTGGGTCCTGGCTCATTATGGAACCACCTTTTCAACCCTGTGGAACTTACCCTTGGATTTCTAGTTTTTCAAAGAAAAAACACCTTATTCATTGCAAGCCACTGTATGTCAGTTTTATTTTGTTACTTTCAGCCAATCTAACTGGACAGATTTGGTACCAGGAGTAAAGTGCTTCAAGTAATAGAACCTAAAATTTGGCACTGGCTTCATTAAAGAACTAAGGCTTGACGGTGGGGACACAGATTTCATAGACAGGGAAGAATATGACCCCTGTTTTACGATGTCAAAACATTCTCTGTGGAAAACTGTCTCCTTTTGTTTCTTGGGACATAAACCATGATGTTTTATGCCGTTGTTAGGGGAAAGAGTAGATATAATTTATGGTGACAGATTCTGGTTACTTCTTGCCACTTTCAGCATAGTCCCAAAGGATAGGGGTAAATTCAGACTAGAGCGTAGCTACTTCGTAAGCAGAAATGGATAGGAATACAGTTTAGGCTGAGAGCCACTCTCTGCCTACAGCCTCCAATCTCAACTGACTGAGAAGTCCTTGCTCTGAAGCACTGCAGGTTGTAAAGCCGACTTCTGCCCCTTGTGCTGATACTGGCAAGGCTAGCTGCAGCAAATGGATAGAATGGAACCTCAGGCCTTTTTAAAGAATCTCCCTTTAGGAATTCTTAGCCAGAAATACATCTGTGTGTGTGTGTGTGTGTATATATATATATATATATATACATATATATATATATGAATCAAATCAGCACATTTAATTTTTTATCCTTTTTTTTTTCTTTTTTTCTGAGACAGGGTCGTGCTCTGTTGCCCAGGCTAGACTGCAGTGGCATCATCATAGCTCAAAGCAACCTCAAACTCCTGGGCTCAAGCAATCCTCCTGCCGTTCAGCCTCCCAAGTAGCTGGGACTACAGGTATACACCATCTCTCCCGGCTAAGTTTTCTATTTTTGTAGAGATGAGATTTTGCTATGTTGCTCAGGCTGGTCTTGAACTCCTGGCCTCAAGGGATTCTCCTGCCTCAGTTTTTATCCCTTAATAATCATTGTTTTCTAGTTGGTCTACAGCTGGGCCCTGATAATGCATGCAGGCTCAGCTACATGTATACATATCAAGAGTCAGTCTTAAAGGTTTGAAATCTTGGGAGCTGGCTTTTGACACAGTTCTTCTTTCTGACCCTTGTGGTCCTATATATTTCTGTATTTAAATAGGAGGTTCAAAATAAACAACTAATAGTGCCGTGATTGTAAAGACAAAGACAAAGAACTTCAGTTTTAAATGACTTCAGTTCTGTCAATCCCTGTAACTACTTGAAGTTTTTGTGTTTAGAATTTAAAACAGTGAAACAGAGAGTGAATTGAAAGCCATAATATTTTTTGGATGGTAAGTGCAAATTTTACTTCATACATAATATATTTTATTGAATTTGAATATCTTTAAAATTGAAATTTATTTTAAAATGTATTTATTTATTTATTTAAGAGACAGGATTTCACTATGTTATCCAGGCTGGTCTTGAACTCCTGGCCTCAAGAGATCCTCTAGCCTCAGCTTCCCAAGTAGCCGGGATTATGGGGATGAGCCACTATACCTGGATCAAAATTTCTTTTTTGATATTATTAATTGTTTTAAAACTCATATATGTATGTGTATATATATATATAAATTAAAGAAAAATGTTGCTATCCACATTTCTTTTATGGTTATTATTATTTTAGTTTTATTTCCTAACACTTACTGACAATTATTTTGTCATGTAGAGGAGGAGCGTGTTAAAAAATAAATATACCCCCGCACGTTATCAGAAATATATGGCCCAACGAATCTGTACAAAGTGAACACGCCATTGTATCCAGAACCCAAGTCAGGAGATGACTTTACAAGAACCTCAAAACGCCCGTTGTGCTCCCCTCCAATCACGACACTCCTCCCCAAGGGTAACCACTATTCTAGATTCTGACAGCATGATTGTTTTTGCCTGCTTTTGTGTTGAAAATACATGAAATCATAAACATGTACTCTTGTTTCTGGCTCCTTTTGCTCAATATTATGTTCGTAAGATTCATCCCTATTGCTGCATGCAATTGTAGATCCTTCATTCTTACTGTGTGGAGTAGTATTCCGTTGTGTCAATGCATCACGTGTGGTTGTATATGTGCAGTTTTTATAACAAAGAAAGTGTGTTCTGGAGCAATCGTTGTTTTGGAGGTAGAAACAACCCAATTAGATTTGAATCGGAGGTGAAGACACGGTCCTCTCAGGAGTTTTGTCTCCCTTTTCTAAACATATTATTTTTCTGGTTTTATATCCTACCTCCCTATACACCCTAGTCAAGCTATTAAAAAATTACTTGCAGTTTCTCAAATGGGAAGATTCTCCCCACCTCCCTCTGAACGTGGTTGTTGTACGTGGCTGTCAAGGCTCTCTCTTCACACTTCGCCCCTGCATGAAGCCTAAGCCTTTCCTGTCTGCTGCTTTCACCTCCACCCTGCCCCCGGGCTGTCTCCTGGGCTACCCCTTATCTGGGCTCTCATTCCCAGCAGTGCACAGCACTAGGGCTGCTCTTTCGCTGTGTATCCTAACGGTTTAGCTCACTCCTCTCTCTCCTGGACCAAAGGGACTGTTCGTTCCATGTAGACCCGTAGCCTCAGTGCCAAAATAGCAGTTGATTAATTAATGCTCTGTGAATGTACTGTGCACTTCTTAGGTGTCGGACATTGTTCTAGGTGAACAAGACCAGCAGAGGTCCCTGCCCTTGTGGGACTCTCACTCTAGCAGGTTTCATCTGCCCCACCTGCAGGGGTCTGAGTAGGAATTTCTCAGCTTGGAAGGTGGGAGGCAGTGAGAGGTTTAAGCCCAAAAGGGCGTGCTGGGCAGAGGAAGCCATGTGCCCAGAGGCTGGGGGAGTGAGAGGGCCTCGGGAAATAGTGGAAGATGAAGCTGGCCAGGATCAGAGGCCAGCGTGTGAAGGGACTCACATGCCCTGCTAAGGAGTTTGCACTTTACCCTGAAGACAGCCAGAGTCCTGTTGATGATTTTATGCAGGGGAATGACATGTTTATATTTATTTGGAGGAAGATAATTCTGGCAGATGGACTGGAGTGGTGAGAGACTGGGCAAGTCACTTAACCTCCCTCTTCCTCTGTTTTACCATCTATCAAAGACGGTGACCCATATCTGCTCTACTTACCTCCTAGGACTTTGGTGAGAAATAAAAGAGATAAGCGATGTGAAAACACTTTGAAAAGTATATGGTACTGTAAAATCGCAAGCTGGTGCTGTTGTTATTTCAGCTGTGCTGCCTTTGGGAATGTGGTTTTAAAGAAGCCCAAAGAATCAAGGAGAGAAGCAGAGTAATGACTCCATTTCTGTTCCCGTGAAGAATACAACCCATGATAGTTTAATATATATTTTGACACTTCGCTGTGCGAAGAGCTGAGGAAGTTTTATGGCAAATAGAGAAACCAGCCCTGGGAAAGCTTACAGTCTAACTAGAGAGACACAATACCTCTAGGAAAGGAAAACCCACGGAGGTGAAAATATGATACAATCCAAAAGGAAAGTGCTCGGTTGGGGGCAGATGGGAGAATGGAGACTCCCTGTAAGAAAAGAAAGTCATGTCATTTGTCCTAATGAGGTGATGATTTGCTAAATAACACCTCTGCTGCTCTACCCCTCCAATGAGGCAGAATGGGAAAAGGAAAGAGGAAAACATTTTACCAGGTAGAAAAATTTGTTTCTTAATTGGTTACACTATGCAATTCATTTCTGTAAAAGAAATGCTTTAAAAACAGATGATGACATTTTGATATTTTCAAAATCATGAGTGTCTTGGTAACAGACATGAGTATGCCTCTTTGCAGAGACTTCTTGGCTCAGGCTACCAAGTGCTTTTCCTTCTTAGGTATTTGTTGGGTAGAGACAGATCCTAGGCATTAGGATCTTAAATTATGTCTTTAAGTTCTTTTTTTTTTTTTTTTTGAGACAGAGTCTCTCTTGTTGCCCAGGCTAGAGTGAGTGCCGTGGCGTCAGCCTAGCTCACAGCAACCTCAAACTCCTGGGCTCAAGCAATCCTACTGCCTCAGCCTCCCGAGTAGCTGGGACTACAGGCATGCGCCACCATGCCCGGCTAATTTTATATATATATATTAGTTGGCCAATTAATTTCTTTCTATTTTATAGTAGAGACAGGGTCTCGCTCAGGCTGGTTTTGAACTCCTGACCTTGAGCAATCCGCCCGCCTCGGCCTCCCAGAGTGCTAGGATTACAAGCGTGAGCCACCACGCCCGGCCTAAGTTCTTTTTTAAAGACAAGTTTAAGTGGCTTCTACCTCCTTCGAATAACATCTTTCTATCTCTTGCTATTCCCCAATAATTTCATGAATATACTATATGACATTTGAAATTGTATATCCATTTGTTTTTCTTTTGTGGATTATAATGACAAGGTGTATATCTTTGTAAAAATGATCAAACTCTCGGTGTTTGAAAAGTACTAAGAAAGGATGATATAATAAATTGTTTAATAAAGCCTGGCTTCTTCCTGGCCTTCATAAAAATATTGTTCAACTTATTAAGTAGTCTTCAAATTTGGCAAATTATCCTTTTACTCAAGTATTTTATTTTATTTATTTAGAGACAGAGTCTCACTCTGTTGCCTGGGCTAGAGAGCCTGGGCTCACAGCAACCTCAAACTCCTGGGCTCAGGTGATCCTCCTACCTCAGTCTCCTGAGTAGCTAGGACTATAGGTGCATGCCGCCACGCCTGGATAATTTTTTTCTATTTTTAGTAGAGATGGGGCCTCCCTCTTACTCAGGCTGGTCTCCAACTCCTGAGCTCAAGTGATCCTCCTGCCTCGGTCTCCTAGAGTGTTAGGATTATAGGTGTGAGCCACCATGCCTAAGCCGCAAGGATTTTAGGTAGGAATCAAATATTTTTTTTTTTTTTAATTTCAAGAAATTTAGTGTGAGGGGAGTGCAATGTTTGTTGTCACGTGGATAAATTGTATCATTTGAAGTTAGGGCTTTCAGTGCATGGAACTCCTTTAATAAACTATTTTGGTAAAGCAAGCATTAAACCGACATGCAGTTCTCAGGATATTAAGTTTTTAGCATGGGATTAGCACATGATCATCACCTCACGAAGCCGATAATCTGGTTAAGAAAGATAGGATTTAAAAATAAGAAACAATTAGCAGAAATACAACAGAGGATAAAATATGCTTAACTAGGAGGCACAGGCTACAAGAACTCTGCGAGTGAAGTAGCCAGGCTAGAAATGATGTTTTAGTTTCAAAGCTGATGTATCAATGTGTGCAGCTGAGAGTGAATATAATATGGCCAGTTCTCTAATCCAAGGGTGTGGACTAACGGAAAAAAGCTCGGAGCATCCGGCAGGCCTGGGTCCTAACCCATGCTCTGATACTTTCTAGCCACATGACCTTGGGTAAAGTACTTAACCTCATCTATGAATACAACTTTTAGTAGCACCAATCATGACTCTTGTGAATAAATGGCAGCAATTTCCAGAAAGGAGGTAAACATATCAGCATCTTTGTATTTAGTTTCATCTCTTGCCACCTACCCAAGACAAGACTTTTAGCCATGGGGGGGGGGAGGTATTTTCCCCCAAGCCCTTAGAAACAGGGAAAAGGCAGTCATTTTCCCTTTGACATGTGGGGTTATACCTTTGGGTGGTGAGAATGTGCAGAGGAAACACAATTGAATGGGCAGGGTGGGGTGAATTATGAGCAAGGCAGAGGTACTAGGGCTGAGCGGAAAAAAAAAAACAGCAGGCCACTGGTAGGCGTAAGCAGGGGAATGTCAAAGGCATGGAAAGTGGAGAAGGGGCGGGGGGGGGGGGAATGGGAATGGGCAGGAAAAATCAGATATGAAACGTTTTAAAATACCATGTTGTCCTCTTACACTAAAGGTAATACATGCATTGGAGCAAGTTGGGAAATCTAAAACATATGAAGAAAATATTACCCAAAGTCCTTTGCCCTGAGATAATCATTGCTTGTGTTTTGCCATATTTCCTTTCAGACCCTCCCCACTCATTACCCCCAACAGACATTTAGGGAGAAGAATATTGAGGTAAAGATGACTTAAGGTTTACAGGTTACTTCCTCTGGGAAGCCTTCCTGGATTTCCATGCAGAATTCATCTTCTGTGCTTTACAGTATTTTATACATATGTAGCAGGGACCAAAAATAATTTTTAAATGAAATGAAATAAATGTGCTGGCAGAATTCTTTTTTGAGGGAAGACTGTTCTTTTGTTTGTAAGAAAACCAACATATAACGGGCCTTTTGAGTTATGCAAAGTTTAAAGCAAATCCTGCATTGGGATAGAGCAGTTAGGGATGAATTGTTAAGTCGCTTTGAATAACAACGTAAAAGGCAATCTCACTGTGATCAGGGAGATTAAATAATTTCCGTAGAAATTATTATTATTATTTGAGACAGGGTCTTGCTCTGTCACCCAGGCTAGAGAGTGCAGTGGCATGATCATAGGTCACTGCAACCTCAAACTGCTGGGCTCAAGTGATCCTCTCAACTGAGTCTCCCAAGTAGCTGGGACTACAGGCGTGCACCACCATGCTTGGTTAATTTTTCTATTTTTTGTAGAGACGGGGTCTCGCCCAGGCTGGTCTTGAACTCCTGGCCTCAAGCAATCCTCCATCCTAGGCCTCCCAAAGTGCTGGGATTATAGGTGTGGGCCACCATACCCAGCCAAAATTATTTAAACTGAGCTCTTACTTGCTGGAGCCACGGGAGAGATTTAGGCGTGCTTCACTAGGGGTAGGGACTAAGGAGAAGCTGTACCAAGCTCCTACCTTGAGGCCCAAGAGCTGTCTCCTGCAACCCAACAGCAGGCTGAGGGCTGAGCACAGAGATGTCCTCTAAGTGACTTCCTTTTAAGGAGCGTCATCCATGAACTCTAGGTTGTAGCAATGTTTCTGTAAACAGTACCGTCTTTTATTAGCAGCGCTTGGGGGGTTAAAGAAAGCAATTACAACTTCTAGGAGGGCCACAGCCTGCGGGGCGGACAGCAGCCTGAAGAAGTGGATGAGGTTCAGGAGGAGGCAAGGGGTGAGGAGCAACAGCGAGGGGGGGTTTGGGGATTGTCACAAAAACAGCAGCCATGGTAAGGGCACTCATGTGGTCCTTATTCTATCAAGTGCTATTCAGAGACCTCTGCAGATATTCACTCGTTTAATCCTGGCAACAACCTTATGAGGCAGGTATATTCTTGTCCCCAGTTCATAGCAGGGAAACTAAGACACAGAGATGTCAAATACCTCCGAGGTATCTAGAAAGCCCATACACTGTGGTGCCCAAATCTGTGCTCTTAACTGCTGCCCTCTAATGTCACTTGGGAGGGGCCCATGCATTCTGCAATCCCTTCAGACAATGGACATTGAAAACCAGAGGGAAAAGATCACACGTAAAAGCCTCAGAACTTGGGGACTTCATCAGAGCACTTGCCAGATATTTTCATTTTCAAAACATTTTTTAATTTAAAATACTTAATTGACAAGTAAAGATGATATATATTCAAGGTGTAGAGTATAATGATTTGCTGTCTGTATACATTGTGTAATGGTTATCACTATTAAATTAACACATCCCTCACCACCCACACTGGACATCACATCCCTAGAATTTGTCCATCCTATGACTGAAAGTTTGTACCCTTTGATCAACATCCTCCTGTGTGCATTTGAGTCAAATGGCTTCCAGATGTTTTAGTTCATGTATCTCTTCCATCCACTAGGCTTACTTCTTCACAGACAAGAATGTTTTCTATTCCCTCTGGATCCTCAGTGCCAAGCACATAGTGACCACTCAGAAAACATTTAACTAAAAGTACACATGGAACACAACAATGACGACTCCAGGGTGTAGAATCTGGTTTACTGAGAGCATAGTATAACTATTGAGAGACAGCCAACTCCTCGTGGGAAGATCTATATAGCTTAATAAGCATGTTATTACTGTGAATAATTTTAATAGCTTTTTTGTCTTCCTTCCTAATGAAAATCTGCATTTGGTGATGGGCTGAATTTTGCTTTGTAATTTTCTCTCCCATGCCAAAGATTCAAAAGGACAGAAACTGATCTGATATTTACAGCCTTGAAGATGACCAAAATATCTGAGAACAGGTAATAAGAGCAATCTATGAACTTGATAAGATTTATAGCATGTTTAAATCTAGTGTCTAGCCCTAATATATAACAAAACACAGTGGGACATTCCAGTAAAATTCCCACAGTATGTATAAGGTACATGGAAGAGCTAGCTAGTGCCCCAGTGCCTGAAATTGGAATCTCATGTTCCCTACTAACAAGCCCATGGAGAATTTTAAACTACTAATATGCTGCAGCTAACAATGTTCGACTACATATATTAATAACTTGTGACAGAATGCTCTGAATGATGTGGGTTTGGTATTGTTGCTATTATTGCTGGTGCTAGGTTAAAGCCAATAATAAAAGCAAGATTTTACTTTAGAACCAAAAGACAAATATGAAAAATTCCAAATATATATGGAATTAGAAAGAACAGTATAATGAACTCCCGTGTACCCATTATACAGTTTCAACAGTTATTGATTTATGGCCAGTTTCATTTCATGCATTGGTCCTCACTCCAACCACAATTATTTTGAAGCAAATCCCAAACACCATATCATTTGTCTATAAATATTTCTGTAGGTGTCTCTAAATGATAAGGACTCCTTTTTTTGATTCACCACATCTAAAAAGTTAATCATAAAACTCAACAATAAGAAAACAAGCAATTTCATTAAAAAATGTGCCAAAGACCTTAACACACACCTCACTAGAGAAGATATACAGAGGGCAAATAAGTATATGAAAAGATGTTCACATTATATGTCATCAGGAAAAAACAAATTAAAATAATAAGGAAATTCGACTGCAAACCTATTAGAATGGTAAAAATCTCGAACACTGACAACATCCAGTGTTGGCAAGAATGTGGGGCAACGGAGCTCTCATTCATTGCTGGTGGGAATGCAAAATGGTACAACCACTTTGGAAGACAGTGCAGAGGTTTCTTTAAAGACTAAATGTGTTCTTACCATATCATCCAGCAGTTGTGCTCCTTCCATATTTATCCAAATGAACTGAAAACACAAAACCTGCACTTGGGTGTTTATAGCAGTTTTATTCATAGTTGCCCAAACTTGGAAGCAACCAAGATGCTCTTTGGTAGGTGAATGGATAAATAAACTGTAGTACATCCAGAATATTATTCAGTGATACAAAGAAATAAGTTATCGAACTATGAAAAGACATGAAGGAATCTTAAATGCATATTACTAAATGAAAGAAGCCAGTCTGAAAAGTCTACATACTGTATGATTCCAACTAGATAACATCTTGGAAAAGGCAAAGCTATGGAGACAGTACAACGCCAGTGGTTGCCAGGGGGTGGGTGTGGAGAAGGATGGATGGGCAGAACACAGAGGATGTTTAAGGTAGTGAGACGACTCTGTATGATACTGTAATGGTGGATGCATGTCATTATATGTTAGTCCAAACCCATAGAATTTACAACACCAACAGTGAACCCAGATGTAAACTAGGGCCTTTGGGACATTATGATGTCAATGTAGGTTCATCAGTTGTAACAAATGTACCACGCTGGTGGGCGGTGTTGACAATGAAGGAGGCTGTGAGTGTGCAAGGGAGACGGTATATGGGAAATCTCTGTACCTTCCTTTTGATTTTTCTGTGAACCTAAAACTGCTCTTAAAAAAATAATCTTAAAAATTAATCGTAATTCCTTAACATCATTAAATATTTAGCCAGAGTTCAAGTTTCCCTGATTGTGTTATTGTTAGATTATTACAGCTTGTTTGAATAAGGATGCACTAGAATTTAAACCTTGTGATTGATGGATTTGTCTATTGAGTCTCTTTTAACTGATAGATTCCCCCTCCATCTCTACTTTTCCTCCCAATTTTGGTTCTGTAGGGTACCTCACATATGAATTTTATAAATTGCACCTACCTGCTATTGTTTAATATGTTCCTTTCTCCTATGTATTTTGGTTATTATGTCTAGAGCTTTGATTAGATTCATTTTGGCAAGTCATGGTTTCCAAGTAATGGTGTGCACTTCTCCCAGCAGACACATTTGCCTGGTTATTTTAGTTTTTGTGATATTGCCAGTCAAGGATCATCACTATCTCGATCCATTAATTCATTAGGGGTTGCACAATTCACTAATTCATTAGAGGTTACTTTGATTTTCCTAATTCTATAATCCCTTCACTATTTATCAGCTGAAATAATTCCATAAAGAGAAACTTCCTCTCATCAATTATTTGATGATTCTGAGATATAGTTTGTACAAGAGAAGAAGGATAAATGCTTGATTCTTTCTCTTTATCTACAAAATTGTAAAAGAATAAGTTGATTCTGCAGCATTCTTCAAAGATGATAAAGGAGGTGCTTTTTAAGCATCAGTTTAAACTCATGGATCTATGTACGCTTGCTATATTTCAATCCTTTGGAATTATTGGCCAGTGGGAGCATTTGTAAGCTGTGTCTTGAGTCCTTTTAAAAACCTTAGGAGTCTTTGACGGGCATTCTAACTTTCACAGAAAAATGTTTCAGGCTCATCTGGTAAATTTCCTACCCGAGATGGAATCAGCTGTTTCTTCAAGGAGCTCTGAGTTATTTTAGAGGAAAATGGTATTTAGAGACCACAATCTGAGAACTAGGGGGAAAAGGAATTAAAATTTTTTTTCTAGATTCAAATATCAAAACTTTTGAATATTTAGAGCACCATCCATTTATAGAAACTCCCAAGACTCCTGAAGGTTTTTTCCTTACAGAATTACTACTTTGATAAAGCACTGTGTTCTTCGGGCATCTAAATTGAAAAAGAAAATTTATTACCTAGAAGGAAATAATGGCAATATCATTATTTTGCACTTGGGGCCTATGGTAGGCTGATGGTGTGTGCCACACCCAGAGATGTCCATGTCTTACTCTCTGGAATCTGTGAATGTTACTTTATATGATAAAAGCATATGTGATTAAGTTACAGATCTTGAGATGGGGAGATTATCCTGGATTATCTGGGTAGGTCCTAAATGTGATCCCAAGTATCCTTATAGGAGAGAGACAGGGAGATTTGGCTAGAGAAGAGAAGGCAATGTGACAACAGAAGCAGAAATTGAGCAGATGTAGCCACAAGCCGAAGAATGCCAGCAGCCACCAGAAGCTGGAAGAAGCAAGGAGTGAATTCTCCCCTAGAGCCTAGAAAGAACCAGCATGCTGACCCTTGGATTTTAGCTCCATGAAATTTATTTTGGACGGCTGTCTTTCAGAACTATAAGCGAATGCATCTCTGTTTTAAGCCATTCGTTACAGCAACAACAGAAAACGAATACAGAGCTTCCGATAAAATGAGAGATAGGATGTAGGGCAGTATGTTTTGGAGCATAACAAAAAATAAGAAAGGCTGTGCATTTTCGAAGGCTACTGGGATCTGGCGCAGGCCTTGTGTTTAGATGAGAGAAAGCAAAAGGGCTAGTTAACAGGGCAGTTGTTAAACTTCACCTTCCACAAGTTTAGCAGCTTGAACTTCTGCTCAAGCAGCTCTGGAGATAATATGTTTGGAGGCTGTACTTCGGGAGATCTGGTTGCAGGCAGCCCAAGCCAGGTTTTAAGGAATGTGTGAAATTCACGGGAGCAGTTGGGTGCTGATGGGAGGGGATTTGGCAAACCCACAGTGTTATGTGGGGCTGGCCGGGGATGAGTGGGCAGCAAAGGCTTTCAGACTCAATATTCTTGGTAATAACAATAACTGTTAGCAGGTAATAAAAGAGCTTTTCATCAACAATCAGTAGTGGAATAATTCGAAACATATTTTTATGAAGAAAGGAGAGGTAATGGCCTTGTGTAGTAGTAGGAAGGCAGGAGCTGAAACCATTGCTTTTTTTTAAATGAGGATTTGGAGGCTGGTAACTGCAACCTTGTGCTCTGTGTAGCTTACATGAGAAAGTGGGACTCACCCTGCTGATCTAACGCTTCGTAAACTCTTATCTCTGACTTATGGTTTCGAAGACAGACACAGTACGCACTGGCTGCATTTTGCTTCATGCTTCAAAAGTTTAAATAAATAATCCTTCACTTCAGTTCAGCAGCTATCAGGGAAAATGATATTGTTTTTACTCATCCTAGCAAGGGGAGGCATTTCTGAAGTACCCACGCTTTCAAGCAGAAAGACAGCATTTCTGCCAATGAAGCGTGTAGTGAGTTCCCAAGTCACAGCCTAACTTTTTAGCACAAAGGAAAGATGAATGCCCCAATCTAAACTTCAGCTCTAAACTTCAGCTGCCTGTTATTTTTCCTGTATATGGTCAGTGGTTTCCATAAAATCAGTATGAGAAAGGCTTTTGACAATGATGTTTTCTTCTCTTAGATAACTGAAAGATTTTGACATTTAGGTGAAAAAGTCAGAATAATTTGCAGGATGGGTTGTGCAATTCACGAGAGAGCAGCAAATTCACACTGGTGTTGAGTAGCCTCAAAGGGCCATGGCAAGGTTACTGTACTTAGGAAGAAGAGAAATAGATGGTCTTTGAAAATTCCACTAAGTTTTCTTTTCATGAAAGTGTATCAATCCCCATTAAAAAACACAACTTGATGACTTTGACTTCCTTTGGCAAAATAACTTTGAGAGTTTGCCATGAATTAGACATCAAAGAGAACCAATAAATTTAATGAGTAGTTTTCAACACTAAAGACTCACTTGTTAGTATGTTTCACTATTATTATATCCATGTTAAGAAAAAAATAATCTGTATTCTAATTAAGGATATGGCTTTCAAGCTTTAATACAAAGAATGTGCCTAAGACCTATGTCATGTATAGGTAGAATGACAGTGATGTAAAGCCTTGTGGCCAAGAATATGCCTCGCCATGCTTAGAACATTATCATTCAAGATTCACAGCTTTCAGTTAGTTTTGTCTAGACTCTTCTCTGCCATTGCAAAAGATGCTATGTTGAGGTACACATTGTCAGATTTTTTTCCACTGGGAAAATAGAAAGCAAGTTTGGAAGTGTTGAGAAATAGGGATAGGGTGAAGCTGAAAGATGGGGGAGGGGTATTGAAAGAGGAGGTGAGATGGGCTGAAATCACAATCTTGCATGGGATTGACCTGGCTCTTCCCAGTATGGGGGGGCCTGCAAACTCAGATGTCTACAGGGCACACAGGTAACTTACGTGGGTGATGTGGGCCTGGGGTGGAGACTGTGGCAAACTAGATAACAAGCCTTGTCTAAAAAGGCCAACACCTAGTTCCAGCCCATGGTTGTAAGGCACGTGATCAGATACAAATATGGACTTAGTCTTACTAGAGCTTCTGATTTTTCAAAAATCCTGGAAATCATAGCATTACACATAATCCTCTGATTTTTGAAATATAAACAACTAATTACAATATTATTAAAACATTGTGCAGACTAGATAAAATATATCTGTAGGCTGAATGTGGCTCTTAAGTTAGGAACAAATTTTACTTTTGGGCATATGTAGATTATTCATGAGAAAAGGGCAGGACTCATATCTTCTACATAGAATGTCCCAGGTAAGAATGAAGAAGGAAAATAATCACTTAAAAGGGAATTTTAAAGGGCACTTTAAAAAAATGTTCCTTTTGGCTTTAATCTTATAGACTGTACTCATTTCCAAAGTTAGTTAGGCTGGTGTTTTTCCCTCCCACTCCTTCAGTGAGGTTGTTTCATACAACTGGAATAGAGTCAGATTATTTTGTCACATTTTTCAGGAGGATTGCTCAGCTTCCTAAATGAGTTTTAAAAAATTTGCATACATGAAGGTTCACTCTTGTTTTGTGAAGTCTTATGGATTTTGACAAATGTATAGCATCATTTATCCATGTGTACTGTAAGATACATCACACAGAGTAGTTTCATCCCCCTAAAAAATTCCTCTGTGTTTCATTGCACAAATCATTTTTTGGTCTAGTCACCATGAACTAAACATAAGAGATAGTATGGAGCTCAATCTAAAATGATGCCATTTTAAAGATTAAAAATTTATTTTCAGCTGCAGAAAGGGAATGTATTGGCAAGATTTAGTTGCAGGAAACAGAACTAACTTATAATTTTAATCACAAAGTGACTTAATACAGAGAATTAAATACTCCAATTGTAGGTTCTAGGTTGGACCTCAGAATGACTCCCAGAGCAACACAGATAAACTAACTCTCCAAGAGAGCTGCTACCTCTGCCCTAATTGGATTCTGGAGATCAGGAAGCCGCCACACAGTCCTGCGACTGCCTTTGAACTTCACAAATATAAAGGCTGTCCCCCCCTAACTTCCTTCAGTAAATCCCAAGGTCTCCATAACTGAGATTGCCAATAGCTTTAGCCAAACTGTGGGAAGATGGCTCCCCCACCCTACCATCCAACTCCCACAAAGTGCATCTAACTAACGGAACCCGGTTCAAATCTAGAAACCCTAGTGCAGTGGGTTGAATGGTGGCTTCCCAAAAGTAGGTCCACCAGGAACCTGAGAATGTGACATTATTTGGAGATAAAAGGTCTTTGCAGACATAGTTATGTTAAGGATCTCAAGATGAGATCATTCTGGATTATCTGGGCAGGCTCTAAATTCAATTGTAAGTGTCTTTATGAGAGACAGAAGAGGAGAGAAGACAGAGAGAGAAGGCCATGTGGAGACAGAGGCCGAAGTTGGAGTGCTGTGGTCACCAGCGGAAGAATGCCTGGAGCCACCAGAAGCTGGGAGAGGCAAGGAAGAAAGAGCCCCCCCGGGGCAGTGCAGCCAACACCTTGACTTTGGACTTCTGGCCTCCAGAACTGTAAGAGAATACATTTTTGTTGTTTTAGGACACCTAATTTGTGGTAATTTGTTACAGCTAGTCTAAGAAATAATGCACTTAACTTCATGTGACTCAAGGAAGTATTATTTCAGCTTCCTAAACTCTGCTGTATATTAATACTCCTAGAAAGAGGTTGGATGGATGCTGAATGCTTATCTACCATGTCTACTGCTTGGAAATTGGAGGTTCCACAGATCAGACTAGAACAAAGATTTCTTCTGAGCATGTCTATTTGGTGATAGCTAACATCAAACCCATTTGTTTACATTGATAAAACCACAGATTAGTCCTCATGTATACCCCCTTAAAGGAATTGCCACCAACCGAGCACACATAAAGTCCAGTACCAATGACAATGTCCTCTTCCTTTAAAAATGTTGTATAAAGACTCTTGGGCCAAGTCTAACTTGGCTGAATTTACTGTGATTTATGAAGCATCAGAAGGTGTCTTACTTTTATTAAAAAATCTTGAGCATTCTTTATTTCCACTGCTATTTGCACAGTAGTCTTCCATGGTACATGACTAAATGCCTCCTGGAATTAAATATGGGCTCAAGGGATCCTCCTGCCTCAGGCTTCTGAGTAGCTGGGACTACAGACACAAGCCACCACGCCCGGCTAATTTTTCTTTTCTTTTCTTTTTTTTCCTTTCCTTTTCTTTTCTTTTCTTTTCTTTTCTTTTCTTTTCTTTTCTTTTCTTTTTTTTTTTGTAGAGATGAAGTCTCTCTACTCAGGCTACTCTGGAACTCTCAGCCTCCCAACGTTGTAGGGTTACAGGTAGGATTACAGGCGTCAGCCACTGCCCCTGGCCTGCAGCCTCGTTTATATGCTCATAAACCACACGGAGGGCTAACATATCAGTTATAACAACAGAGGCCATTTGTACAGAGCTGTAAGGTTTTCAAAGCCTCATCCTGTCCATATTTCATATCACTTTTCTATTGTCTATGGGGAGGGGCCAATGAGGAAATTGGAGCTTTGATGGAGAGACATGGGAGGACTAATTTGGGAGCATCGGGCATGGTCAGAGGTGACAGCTTAAGTGGAGGGACACATCAAAGGGCTCCAGGCATCACAAGGGCACTCAGGGCCAACAGGGGCCTGAGAATGCCAGAGAGGGAGCTGCAGACAAGAGCACGCCCCCATGACTTCACTGCTTCAGTGTCTTGTACTTCCACTCAGAGGGACATTCTTGCTGCTGCCCTGCATGCACGACTTTGATTTACTCTCTCAGTGCTCTCAGCAGCACCATGGTCCCTGCTATTTTCAGAGGCATATATTGATGTTGAGTGGTGAAAATCTGGGACAATATTTTGTTGTGGAAGAGGATGGAGGGGCTATTGACTTATAGCTGCAACCCTAGCTTTTGGTGACTTAATTCATGAACTTTTGTTTACCAACTTATGCTTGGAATTTAAAAGATATTTGTGTATTATCTCAGTATATTAGCAGCAAGTCATATTCTCTAAGTACTAGTTATCAGCAGGTATTCTTGTGGCCTTTTTACAGCAAAGAGTCCAGTGAAAAAACAACTGTATTTTTAACATAATGTGAGCCTTAATGATGAGAAAACCACTTAAGTGGAGAAAAGACAAAAAAGAAGTTACTGTGTTAAACTAACAAATCCTGAAAAACAGGAGCAGCGATTTTCAGTTTAGTGGTGGTTTTTTGGTGCTGTGTTTTCAAATGGGTTTCAAAGCAAAAGCCCCTTTGAAGAGTTGATAAAATGGAGTATGGGGGTTTACATATTGATTTGGTGGTGTTGATAGTCTTATTAAAGCAAGGCCATAGAGGTTGGGTCACATTCTTTCCATGACATTTTAATGAGCAGTTTAGGGAGGGTGGTTGGCGTGGTGATAGTAAGTGGGAACGAGTGGCAAAGATTAACTCACTATTCATTTGCCTGACTGCAGAATTTAATACTTCACTGTTGCTGGTACTGTCAACACACGGGGTAGAAAATATAAATTAGATTGTGCTTCATGCATATCATATATAATAACTTCACTTGCTAATGTATTTTTAAAGTTTTTCAGTTGTTAATAACATTTTCTTCCCAAAAGTTTTATAAGGATCATGTGTTAACAGCATATTTATATTTTTATTAAGATATAATACACATACCATAAAATTCACTTTTTTTTTTTTTTTTTTGAGACAGAGTCTCACTCTGTTGCCCGGACTAGAATGCCATGGCATCAGCCTAGCTCACAGCAACCTCAGACTCCTGGGGCTCAAGCCATCCTCCTGCCTTAGGCTCCTGAGTAGCTGGGACTACAGGCATGCGCCACCATGCCTGGCTAATTTTTTTTTACATATTTTAAGTTGGCCAATTAATTTCTTTCTATTTTTAGTAGAGTTGGGGTCTCGCTCTTGCTCAGGCTGGTTTCGAACTCCTGACCTTGAGTGATTCACCCGCCTTAGCCTCCCAGAGTGCTAGGATTACAGGCGTGAGCCACCGCACCTGGCTGAAATTCACCTTTTTAAAATGTACAATTCAGTGTTTTTTTCAGAAAGTTGTATAACCATTACCACTACCTAACTCCAGAACATTTTAATCACTCCAAAAAGAAACCCCATACCCACTAGCAGTCTCTCCCCAAGTACATTTATACTTAATTGACTTATGTATAAAAAGCTAGAGAGGGGTTATCCAGGAACACATCGTCTATGAGAATCAGGTGCTTAAGATGTACCCTTAAGATGGTGTGAAGGTGTCACTTTCTGGGATGAGCCAGACTGACTGTTCCAGGCCCTTGATTTTTCAAATTCTTGCCAATTTAATTTTTATTAACAGATGCAAATCTCAGCTGCTTCCAGAGCAAAGAATAATACAGACAGTGAACCACTAACAGTGTGTGAACCGAATTTTGTATCATTCTCTTTCAAAAAAAATTTCCCCAGATTTTAATTTATCTTACTAGTTAATAATAGTAAAAATTTAATAACCTCCTTGCAAAGTTAACAGCAGGAATTTGGAAACAATAAGTAATGGATCTAAGATGATATCTGGCACAAAGCCACTAAACAAACTATGATCACTGTTACCAACAATGCTAATTTGTGCCCCCAGGTAATATAAAATTCGTAGATATCAAAACACTTTGTATCCACTCATTATCTATTTTTCAGAGGAACCAAATAAAATCCTAACATGGAAAACACTTTACAATAAGCTAACAGTATATTGTTATTAGCAAGGGCAACGATTTATTGTCATGTAGCTAACAGTGGATACCAATATTTGCATACTCTTCGAAAGGGGGTAGCAATAGAATAAAATACCAGTAGTGAGTAATCTAAAAAAAGTAACTGAATTTTTACCCAATTGAATAATAAAGTTTTAAAGGACTGATTTTGTACATCTGAATAGAGTGTGAATAAGGATATGCAGCTTTTATTTCAAATACATCCTTTTATACATAACACTGAGAAAAAAGGTACATTTGTTTATGTTTACATTCACTATGGTAGTTAGTAGTTAACTACTGAGCGCCACCATTTCACGGAGTATTTCATGGGTTTTAGGGTGTGACAGTTTTTAAAGACGGCCACGAATTCTTTGACCCTTTCCCTTCAAAAGATGGGATCTATATCACTGCCATTTGAAAATGGGCAGGCTTACGACTGCTTTGACAAAAACAGTGCAGGGAAGTGATGCTATGTGACCTCCAACGCTGGGTTTTTAAAGGCCATGCAGATTCCTCCTTGTTCTCTGGAACACTGAGGCTCTTGTAAAAAGTCCGACCTCTCAAGCTACCAGGCTGGGGAAGCCTTCTGAAAGCATTCTGGTCAACAATCCTAGCTGAGCCTAGCTTTATGGCCACCCCTGTCAAACCACCAGACCTGTGAGTGATGCCACCATGGATTCTACAGATGAGCTCGCCTAACTGCTGAATATACCCGAGTGACTTCTGTTGACACCACATGGAATAGCCATACCCTGGCCAAAATCCTGACCCACAGAATTGTGAGATATAATAAACAGAGCTATTGTTTTAAGCCACTGAGTTTGAGGGGCGCTTGTTACACAGCAATAAATAACTAGAACTAGGGGTCATCAGTCTGTACCATCTGCTACACTGTTGACCCTTTGAGTTGATTATACTGGGTAAGTGGATATTCCCTTTCTCCCTCATAGCTCTAAAGGTTCTTCCAAAGGGAGAGCTTCCCAGAAAGAGACAACTATTTCAATTCCAGCCTGTTCTTCCTTCCTGCATCTCTTGCTTCATTCTCCATCTTTTTGTTTGTTTGCTTTGTGGTAGTTGCTATAGGCCTTTGAATTTATGCTAGACATTAGTTGTTCACAAATAAATCAAATAATCTGAACTAAAGCTTATGCAAATGGATCTGGAAAGTTTACAAAAAGTAATATCTCGAAGGATTTTAAAACTCTTTCCAATTGCATTTACCCAATGTACCCTGAATGTTCTTGAAGTATTTTCCTTTGTTAAACTGGATATTCATCTACAACGTGAAATGGGAAATTGCAGTCATTATTCTTGATCTTGAGAAATACAGAAAATGGAAACAAAGAGATATCGGAAAACTGAGACATTAGTATATTTCTTTCTAAATTAGTATCTCTCTTACCCTAAAGAGAAAAGAAGAAAAATCTATGAAACCCAGCCCACAACGATAGATCCTAAGCTAATGAAGTATTTTTAAACTTGGGGGAAATGTTTGATTCCTATCTTGGCTGAAGATTTAAGAATCATCCATCCCTGACTACAGACACAGTATGAATAACATAGGGATGAGTTGGTATTGGAGAAAGAAGTCATCTGGATTAGTAGCTAAAGCCTTAGGGTATCTTGGGGACATATATGATGAGTCCGTGTTTCCTCCTATCTTTCACTGAGAACACAGCCTATGCTTTTAGTAAATTTTTGTATGTCTCACCATAGGCATAGGTCAGTATATTTTTTCTTTTCTCTTAACAGTACAGCTGTGAGTTTCTGAATGATGGTTGACGAATAAAAGCAAAATTTATGTAAGCACAGAAGCTTTGCAACTGAATGTGTGTGGGGGAGAGGGGTCAAGGTTATTGGAAGAAAAGGGAGAGAGGGAGAGAAAGAGATAACATGAAAATGAACAAAATAATTTTCTTTTGGCCCAAGACAAAGATGTGTTCAACATCACACTTGCTGCTCATCAGTTAATGTTAGGCATCTTTTTTCTTCTCCTGACTGCATTTCCTAAAGAAGGGCAATATATGTGGCTGTTAAATTTTCTGAACTTTTCATCAGGATTTAAGACCATCTTATAGACTTTCCAGTGACCCCTAGGAACCCCATTGGAATCCCAGGATATGGCATCTAAAGTTGGAAGAGACCTTTGATACCATCTAGTCCTTGCTACTCATGGTTCGGTCCAAGGACGGGCAGCATTGGCATTGCCCGAGGGCTTGTGAGACATGCAGAATTTCTGGCCCCAAGTCAGACCTACTAAGACTTTTTAAAAAGTGGCTCAAATGACTGGTGTGTATATTGTACATTAAAGCATGAGAGGCACAGATCTAGTCCATCCACTACCCCATGCAGGGACCAAATGGAATGAACGTTGGTATAACCTAAGATGATGAAATTATCATGATAACCGCAGGTACAGAGAGTTTAAAATTACATTTTTAAGTCAGAAAACTACATATAAACTAAAAACTCCCAACAAAATGGTAGGAAATCAAAGAAGATGAATGTAGAAGCTTTAATGGAAAGAATTGAGAATAACATCAAGTAACATCCAGTAAACAGCTGGGTAGGGGATTGGGGACCTATGGGACAGATTGAGAACCACTGGTCCAAGGAGCGGGATACTTGGAGACTATTGTGTACATTTTGTAAACAGAGGATGCTTCTCAGATGATTTTTCAAACAACCCTGTTCTTGTGGGTGCCTGTCACAGACCAGGAAGTCTACAGGAGAACTCCAGTGCTGCAGTATTTGTTTGTGTGTTTTAGCACAATTTTGTCTGAAGCAAGTAAACCATGTTTTGGGAATGTTGTGGCAGGTGTTTTTTTTTAAATCTTTTTTCAAGGAGAACCGCTGAGTTCAGAGGAAATGAGTACTCTTTTATTTAAATTTCCTGAGATTAGAGGAAGAACATATTGCCAAACAATGCCTCTTCACTTCAAAACCTCTCTCCATAAATTATTTGAGGATATCTTATTAAAAGTCTGTAAAATTTCCTATTAAGAACGGTTGATTGCAGTCCAGCCCATCATAGCTTTGGTGCTTTCCCTGAAATACCACAGCTGTCGGGAAGAAATATATTTTGAGACAAAAGGTTTTGTTTCCCCAGCAATAAATTATTTTAGTGATATCTCAAGATAGATAAAACTTTCACTTATGTTTGAGTGAAGGAAGATTCTACTGATAACTTGTTAAAAAAATCTATAAAAAGAATAAGAGAATGTAGATGTAGATAGCAAATTAAAATCAGACTTCCTTTAAGTTTAGCAAAGCAATTATTTGTAAAGCCAGTGAAGATTATTATAACGGATAATGAAGTGATTTACTGGAAAATGTGGAAATGACATTCTATATAGCCACATCTCTGCACAACATCAAGTTGGTATTTTCAACTTTAACCTTAGAGCCATTAAGACAGAAAAACTTACCTCTAGTAATATTTTATGTAAATTGCTAAACAGAAACCCTACAAATAGTGATGTAGATCCTGAGTGAGGTAGGAAATGCCTTGTTTGCAGTGCTGATGTAATAATCCACGGATTACATGGGAGATGAGCGTTTTGAGACATAGCTGTTCTGCCTGATTGTGACGGGACAGCCCCCTGGCTTCACTTCATTCCTGGTTCCCTTGTCCATAAACAAGGAGGACTTTTCACAAGAAAATGTATTTTATCAAACACATCCATTTTTAGAATTGCAAATATCCTTTTACCCACTGAGAAGAGAATGATATACCAAGCAAGTTGCTAAAGACTTTTAATTTTTTTAAATTTCTTATGAACCTTTTCAGGGGACATTCTAAAATATTTTGTAAGCCAATAAAACTTCCTTTTTTTTTTCTTTTTTTCCTTCTTTTCAAGGCTGGTGTAAAGCCAATGAGAAAAATATTTTATGTTTTCACTATTTCTAGAGAGATGTTAATTAAGAAGGATCCAGTCTATATTTCATTCAGTCCCTAAAAGTAATTCTATTGGATTATGATAAATGCAGACCTTGTTGATATTTAAGTTTCAAATTTTAACAGTGGGTAGAGTTGGGGGTGGTTAAGACTTCACATGGTTCAATAGTGGTATAACTCACCAACTTTGATGATAATAGCAACGTGGTAAAAAAAATGCTGGAAAACATTGAAAAAACAAGAATAATTAAAAATGTGTGATAAAGTAATCCTAATTACCTATTAATTTTGAGTTTGGAGATGATGAATAAGTTGTGTCAACAAAGTGTTCCTATTTTTTTCAGAAATTAAAAAATTTAGGGACTCTTTACAACTTTTTAAAATAAAAAAAAATGTGTCTCCAAAACACATAACCTACAAACCCCTGCCCTTTAGTAGGGTATGTGAAATTTTAAAATGACCCAGCCAGGGTGCATATTATTAGCAGTTTTATGTTTGAACAACTTCATTTTGCCTCAAATCCAAGATCTGCACACAGCGAATACATGCTGCCTGCCAGAGCCTGCAATTGTTAAAAGAACATTAATCATTTAAACAGGGTCACAAGCAACAAAGGCCAATGAGGGTTCAAAGTTTACAGGTTCAGGCATTTATCAGGTAGAAATAGGCTACATCTCAATATTTTATAAAATATCCTTTTATGAAAAAGCTATCAGTCAACATCCAGGCTGGTAAAACTCTGCTTATTCCAGTGAACAAAATGAATGGCGACAATGAATCAAGAAATCCTTTATGAGTTTATGTTTTTGCAGGACCACCATGGCTTGAACATACGTTTTCAATTTCTATAAGGATGTGATTATTAGGTGGGTATGTCTTCCTTCCTCTGGCTAAAGCACAAGATATATCAAAATTGTATCCACTTCTGATAGGCAGATTAGGATTCATTGATAGGCAGAGGGGTTTCACTAAATGGCATGCAAATTATGATTTTCCACTGACTTTTGTGATAGTTTAAATTATTTTTATTGGAGAGGTATAAAACAGAATGCTTCAGTTTATATTTAGCTTATTTAGTTGCATCAACTTTGTCATCTACTATTTGATGGTGTCTTAAAAATTAGTCTAGGTATACTTGCACTTTTGATCTAAGTTTTAGGTCAAGTGTTTTTCCCCATGTGTTGGTGGCTCCAAATATACCTTTACCCATTCATTTGAAATCTTGACTTTTAGCTACCTTAAACTTTTCAAGTTCACAGAAGAAACAAATGCTCCGTTTTTTGACATGTATGACCTTGCATTTAACCAAAGAGCACATTAGTCTCTGAGTTTATTTCTTAACAACTTTATTGAAATATCATTCGTAATACCATACAATTTACCCATTTAAAGTATACAAGTCAATAGTTTTTAGTATATTCACAGAGTTGTGTAGCCATCACCATGATCAATTTTAGAACATTTCATCACCCCAAAAGGAAACTACATCCACTAGTAGTCACTCCCATTTTCCCCTAACTGCCACCAGCCCTAGGCAACCACTAATCTACTTTCTGTCTCTATAAATTGCCTGTTCTGGATATTTTATATAAATTGAATCATCCAATATGTAGTCTTTTTTGACTAGCTTCTTTTATTTAGCATAATGTCTTCATGGTTCATCCATTGTAGAGTGTGTCGGTACTTCATTCCTTTTTACAGCCAAATAATATTCCATTATAGGGATATACCATAATTTGTCCATTCATCAGTTGTTGGAAATTTGAGTTTTTTCCACTTTTTAGCTATCATGAATAATGCTGCTGTCAATATTTGTATACAAGTTTTTGTATGGACTTATGTTTTAATTTCTCTTAGACATATAACCGAGGAGTAGAATTTCTAGGTCATATGGTAACTATGTTTAACATTTTGAGGAACTGCCAGAGTGTTTTCTAAAACAGCTGCACCATTTTACATTCCCACAAGCAATGTATGAATGTTTTAATTTCTCCACATCTTCAATAAAATTTGTTATTACGGTCTTTTTGATTAGAGCCTCTCTGAGTTTATTTGTACCATTGTTACAATGTCAGAATCAGACACTGAATGAGCATTAGACTACAAAAAGTATTTACTTCATAGAAAAATATTTGATTAATTATATTAGAAAAGGTAGTTAACAGAGGTATAGCATTAAATTTATGTAGCACTTTCAACTTTTCAAAAGTTTCACATCTTTCAGTATACTGTAAAGGATTAAAATCCCACTTCTAGAGTTAATACCACCATTCCCCATCCATGAATCCCATTGGAACCTGGAAGTTTTCTATAGTTGTCATAGTTAAGAGGTTACAGGATAGGCCAGGTAATATGATGTCTGGTAAATGGGAACATGATAAAGGGACTCATACAAGATCTCACTGAAGCTTTGTCAATACGGTGCCAACATTTGTCAAAAATATAAGCCCAGTCATTTTAAAAATTAGCTATATAAGATGCTTGGATTCTATAAAAGCATAATTTTCATTGACTACACAACATTCCTTCCTATAAATGGATCATAATTTTCTTAAACATTTCTTAATTTTTAGATGCATAGGCAGTTTCCAAACCTCACTATGATAAGTAATGTTGCAATGAATATAATAGCAATTTCTCCTATGACAAAAGAGTTGATAGACTGAATTTCCTATTGCTGGCTTTAGTTTCATGAAGATGCAGTCTGAGATTATCTTGAGACTGCATAAAATTGATGCAAAGCAGACCGAGCTTCACTTAGCAAGGGGCTCATCCGAAAGACCCCTATGAGCCCACTAAACGGGCATTCCAGGAACTCAATTTATCTGTCTTAAAAGGTTAAGCTCTCGTGTTGACTCTGCCATGATTCAGGCCCGCACTCCCAAGAAGGCTACATATTTGAGGCTGCTGTTGGCCCTGAGTAGCCATTCTCTTTAGCTATACCAGTGTGATTTCTTTACCTCCACAATTGGAAGACAAGGACTCTGTGATCTAACAGAAATTTCTCTTCCCATTTGAGACTATGCAATATAGATCTCTCCTTACTTCCAAAGAAGTAGATTTCACCATAGTGGAAAGACTGAAAAAAATCATATAGGACATTGCAGAAATAGCTTGTTATACTTCCACACACAAATCAAATACTAGAAGTAGCATATTAACTGGAATGAGTACAAGATTAGGAGTCAGGAAAGCTTGAGTCAGTTCTGATCCTGTCACTTACTAGCTTTGTGACCTTGCATGAGTCACTAAACCTCTCTGAGCATCAGCTTCTTTTTAATAAAATTGGAGCATTTGATTAGATGGTTGCCACAGACTTTTCCAGCCCCAAATTTTTATGGTCTCCAAAACAAAAATATTATTAGACCGACAAATGCATAGAATTTTCTGAAGAGTGTGAATGATGCAGCTTTGGTGTATGTGTGCCAGTTCTTATTTGTTTGTTTGTGGTGGATGTTATGTGATACTATTTGTTTGACTCTTGACAGTTTATAAAATAGTTACATACATTTTATAATTTGATCATTCCACATTCTTATTATCTCTATTTTGTATATTAGAAACTTGAGGCTTGGAGAAACTCAGTGACTTGCCGAAACTCATGCGTTAAGGAGCAGAGCCCAAGGCCCAAATCCAGTCCTCTATATATATCTAGAGTCCGTATTCTTTTCCCCACATTACATTGCAGCTTCTGTTTTATAGGGCAAGCACACTGAGAAACCATTACTGTTGAATTTTAAGACCAGATTCTTAAGGGCATGGGAAGAGGTGTCACACTGGACATAGGTAGAATGTCCCACTGATGTTCAAACCTGATACCTCCCTTCAACCCGTTCAATTTGCCACCACCTTCTTTCCATCTGTCCCCTCATGGCCAAGTTCTTGAAAGACACTTTCTCACTCCCCATTCACTCCTTGAGCACTGGGGTCTGCCTTCTGCTTCCACCTCTTCTCTCACTAAGACCCTCTGTGGTAGGCCCCAGTTGGGTGGCCCCTTCTTCTCCCCTTTCCCTAACTTAGCTCCAATATTTGGGAATAGACCCACACTGGCCATTTTGGGCTATGTTATCGTTCCCATGGCAATGGCTGATTATTTAATAGTAGACAACTAACCTGAGCAGAGCCCACCACCTCCTAGGAGTTTGAAACTTGAATAGAAATCAGAAGATTGGGAGTGGTCGCAGCTGTGCAAGTTCCTACAGCTGCCCTGATTCCTGCCTGGGTGTCCACCGCTGACTTTATAAGCTACTGCTTTTCTTGCTTAAACTATTTTCTGGCTTGTGACCCAGATTCATCAGCAATCCTTTTTCCCTTTGAATCCAATGGACGGTGTTGTCAGTTTCATTTCTTAAAACTCTTTCTCCCCTGGGCTTTCCAGATATCCGCTCCCCATTCTCTTCCCACACCTTGATCTCCACCGTAGTGTCCTCAGGAGTTCCTCTCCACCTGTGGCTCTAGGCTGTATCCTCAGACTGCTGGGCTGCTCCTTCTAACATTCCACCCTGATGATCTATCTCAGGCATCCTCGAACTACGGCCCTCGGGGCCACATGCGGCCCACCGAGGACATTTATCCAGCCCACCGGGTGTTTTGCCACCACTGCCTGTCCGGCTTAGCAGCCGACTCGTCCCGGGCCCACAGTGCGCATGTGTGGAACGTGTGCCGCACTCTCCAGCGGCCCTCCAATAGTCTGAGGGACAGTGAACTGGGCCCCTGTTTAAAAAGTTTGAGGACCCCTGAACCTGCTCCCATGTCAGCTACCTGTTGGGGCCTCCCTCCAGCTCTACTAAAATACTTTTCCCTTTAATGTGTCAGTCTCAATCTTCAATCTCCCAGTATTTGCTCATGTCCTACAGGGACTGTCACCCAGCCCCAGCCCCTTTTCACTGGATAGCCCTTCCTCATCCTTTTGGCCTCAGTGTGGATATAATGTCCCACAGCAGGGATCTTGCAATGCTTTTGCTCTCAAACCTACCAAATTTATTTTGAAAACCTCTGTATCCCTTTGCATAATTTATATTGATCATACGAAAGTGTTATCATAAATTTAGATAGTTGTAAAGGATGTAATTTCTGGTTCATTGTAAACATTAACATTCAAAAATAAAACTGTTATATCACTCTTTTAAATGTATCCAATAGAATTTAGACACTTCAATGATTTGGTGCTCCATCATGCTTCCCCTCCAGTTTATGACTGGCAAATAAACTTTGTATATATCTAAGGTATACAATGTGATGTATACAATGTGTGTATATGTATTTGAATACATATACATTGTGAAATGGTTAGCACAATCAATGTAATAAATACACCTATCACTTCACCTTTCTGTGCCTATGTGGTGAGAACATTTAAGAGCTATCCTCTTGGTAAATTTCAAGTATACAATACAGTATTATTAACTACAGTCACCATGATGTACATTAGATCTCCAAAACTTTATCATCCTTCAAACTGAAACTTTGTACGCCTTGGCTCCATTACCATTTAAAGGAATACACGAACCTACTCTTCTATATTAGTCAGAAATTTAATATCACTTCTCTTTCCCCTTGAATTTATATTTCATTCTAATTTTCCTACATAATTTCATCATATGTAAATTATTTTAATCTTGAAATTCTTTTATTAGTCATTCTTTCATATATCCCTACAGCAGAAATATGTAAATAAATTAAAATAGAAATTTTTAAAATAAAAAAAATCCTATGCTCATAAACCTTTATGAATTAAAATTCTTCATCTCGATTAAGTTTTCATTATAATTACACAATATAGTGAAGTACACAAAATCAAAAGATTATAAAAAATAAATTCTGAGCCGGGCGCGGTGGCTCACGCCTGTAATCCTAGCTCTCTGGGAGGCCGAGGCGGGCGGATTGCTCGAGTTCAGGAGTTCGAAACCAGCCTGAGCAAGAGCGAGACCCGTCTCTACTATAAATAGAAAGAAATTAATTGGCCAACTAATATATATACAAAAAAAAATTAGCCGGGCAGGGTGGCGAATGCCTGTAGTCCCAGCTAGTTGGGAGGCTGAGGCAGGAGGATTGCTTGAGACAGGAGTTTGAGGTTGCTGTGAGCTAGGCTGACGCCACGGCACTCACTCTAGCCTGGGCACCAAAGCGAGACTCTGTCTCAAAAAAAATAAAAAAATAAAAAAATAAATAAATTCTGATACATAATGGATACTCAAAAAAGTAAAATTAATGAGGAAGATGGGCATTTTAAAAATTGATTTCTATATTCATGGATGAATATTACTGATGACTAGAATGAAACATGGTTTTTGCAACAATTCTATTCTAATTTTTCTTTTGTATTTAAGTACTGCGAAACCTCACTTATAAATTGAAAAAAAAGAAGCTTTATTAAGACGGTGTCATTGAATACTTTGAACTCCTTCCATAAAACATGTTAAAATAACATAATTATCTAGCACCAGTAATTTTTAAAGTTTTTTATTGGCTAACAACTAGATTACATCCTTTTTAAATTTTGTAAAAGGACTTGTGCTTCAGATATAAAAATAATTTGATTTCTCAATTGCTGGGAAGTTAACCTCAAGTTTTAATCAAAGCTTATCAAATGATTATTAGTTACATTTGTTATTCTTTTGCTTATGATGTTGGGATGTATCCTATTTAACCCATTACATTCAGAAAGAATTGGGAATATTAAACTTTTTTTAATTTCAGTACTCCTTTGTTAATGCTTTTTTTGGCTAAAATTATTTTATATTGCCACATGCTTTAAATATATTTTTATCAGGTTCTTGGAGCTTCATGTTGTACTCATTCAATTTATAGAAATAACCCTATACAACCTAATTGGTAAAACCAGTCCTCACTCTTAAAGTAGATGCATTTGGTCTTTCTACGTGGAAAGAAATCAGCTGCTTTATGGTCTATTTGGCTTCTGGTTATGTGAGTGTGTGTTTTACTTAATGACATCATAACTGACCCGGCTGTTCAGTTAATGTTCACATTTCTCTGACTTTACAGCTTCTTGTGTCCTGCTGGCATTTCTGAAGAGCAATTGTTGTCTGGAAATTGAACATCAGAATGAGTTCATTTAATCTAAAAACTAATTTCTTCTTAAATTTTTATTATTATATGGTTTATCTGATTCAGTTAAGACTGGTTAAAGAATGAGATGCAACGATAGAATTGTCTTGATCGTATGTTGACGTGATTAAATTATATTGATCACGTGACAGCCAGCCTCAAATAATCAGAATAGTTACAATGAACAAGTACTCAACAAATGCTTGCTGGGTAAATGAATAATGAATAGGAAAATCCCGAACAGATATGTAAGTGGTTGCTTGAAAATTTTCCAGTAAACTGTGTCTACTTCTGAAATTTCTTGTAACTGATTCTAAATCTTCCAAATCAAAAGCTATTATAGTAACAGCAAATTACAGGTGTTTTCTGTCAGGCACTATTCTAAGTGTTTTGTATGTATTACTTAATTCTCACAACAGCATGGGGTTGCTATAAAGATTAAACATGTGTAACATTCTTACACAAACATAGAAATCTGTATCTAGTATTAAGTTAAAAGATTAGATGATACTTTTGGGGATGGTTTTGACAGATACCCACTTTGAACGTTTGGGTTTGTTGTGGTGTCTATTGTAGGTGAGATATATGTGCAATACACGCAATCCTCATGTTAACACATGGTTAAATCTGGAAGATTAACCCTCTTCTCTGTATGGGACCCTTTCAAGATATAAAGCAATTAACACCTTCCTCTTAAGGATGTGTGCCAAGTATTTGCTGATAAAAACAAACCGTGCCCTTGGACAGGAGTAGCTTAGAGACTGCAAATTCCTTCCATCTGCATTGATGGCGGGAGACATACTCAGTGATTCTGTTCCTGCTGGTCTTTTGGTACGTCTGCCAGCCCAATGGGCTAGGTCAGAGGGAAACAAGGAAGTTACAGGTTAGGTGTACATGCACTAAAAATATAGGCTGAGCAGTTCTACCAAAAAATGTGTACAAAGTCATATGAACACTCTTAGTACAGTTAGTACTAGTACTAAGACTAACACATCTCCAGGGAGTCCTTCAGAGGAAGAAAAAAAGTACCATTTAACAATTAGCTCCTGCTCCCTGTTGGTTATAGGTTCCTTCCAGGGGCCATTACTTCCTCTCACTTTCAGGCTGTGCATGCATGACAACTGTTCTGCCCCAGTGTCCACAGAGAAGCTTTGGGGCAGAAAGTGAGGAACCCAAGCCCGTTGTGGTGGCATGTCTGTATTCCCAGCTACTTGGGGGGAGGCTGAGGCAGGAGGATCGTTTGAGCCCAGGAGTTCAGGGCTAGCATGGGCAACATTGCAAGACCTTGTCTCTAAAAAGAAAGAAAGAAAGAAAGAAAGAAAGAAAGAAAGAAAGAAAGAAAGAAAGAAAGAAAGAAAGAAAGAAAGAAAGAAAGAAAGAAAGAAAGATGATTTTAAAATTCAAAAACTAGAACCCCAAAATATTCTAGTTTTTGAATTTTAAAATTCAGAGCTGAGATGAAAGATAGTTTTGAGGCTCTGATATGCTGACCAAGCAGAACAGGCTGAGAAAATTGCAGTAATGCACAACAGGTTCTCTCTTGATATATATATATATATATATATATATATATATATATATATATATCTTTTTCCTTGTGTATTTATAAGAAATACACAGCAAAAGCTATTAATGTGTTGGTTCCATTAGCAGAAGAAGAACTTTACAAACAGTTAAATCTGTGGTCCCCAATCCCCAGGCTAGGGACTGGTACCAGTCTGGGGCTTGCTAGGAACCAGCCACACAGCTGGAGGTGAGCGGCAGGCGAGCGAGTGAAGCTTCATCTGTATTTACAGCCGCTCCCCATCACTCACATCACCGCCTGAGCTCCGCCTCCTGTCAGATCAGCAGCGGCATTAGATTCTCACAGGAGCATGAACCCTACTGTAAACTGCACACATTTGGGATCTAGGTCACCCACTTCTTATGAGAATCTAATGCCTGGTGATCTGAGGTGGAGCTGAGGCGGTGATGCTAGTGCTGGGGAGTGGCTGCAAATACAGATCATCATTAGCAGAGAGGTTTGATTGCTCGGAGACCATAATAAATCAATTGCTTGCAGACTCAAGTCAAAACCCTAACAGTGAGTGGCAAGTGACAATGTAACAATAATAGAAATAAAGTGTACAGTAAATGTAATGTACTTGAATCATCCCAAAACCATACCTCCCACCCTCAGCCTGGTCCATGGAAAAACTGTCTTTCATGAAACTGGTCCTCAGTGCCAAAAAGGTTGGGGACCACTGAGTTAATGATGCCTGATTTATATGGACTAAATCAAATGTTTCAAATAGATACCCAATTAAATCCACTTCAATAGTGGTTCTACTTTTTAATTCAATTCATGATATCAGAGGGAAATATTTGAAAGTTCATTTGGTTACAGGTGAAGCATCTTTCACTATTGTGAAAGTTATTATAAATTCAGTTTAAAAGTCTTTCATTGAAGATGAAATTATTTATGTTTCTGGTAAAAATACAAATATGAATTTTGGTGGAGCATAGTGTTGAGGTAGAAACAATGCTCTTATTAAATTAAGAAACTTAATTTGGAGTAGAAAAGTACTTAGAATTGGTTGTGGTGCACATATAATTCATCAAAAGTGTCTGTGATACTACTGTTGACTAATTGGTTGTCATCAAAACAAATCAAGTTGGCTTTCCCAATTTTTAAAGAAGAAAAAATTGGAGAAATTACTCTACCTGATTTAAAGAATTGTGATGAAGCTACATTAATCAGATAGTATAGATTTAGTGTAAGGATGGATACATAGATCAATGGAATAAAATATGTAGCCCAGAAATAGACCCACATATATATTGTAAGGAGATTTAAATCAAAGGTGTCAAGATAATTCAATGGGGAAAGAAAGTTTTTTCCTCCCAGCAAATGGAACTATTTCAACTGGGTATTCATTTAGAAAAAGTAAACATTGTCCCCTACCTCAAACAGTGCACAGAAAGTAGTCATTATACTGATGGAAGTGGATCATACACCTACAGGTCAAAGCTAAACAATAAAACCTTTAGAAGAAAATATATAAGAAACACTTTGTAACTTTTGGAAAGCAAATATTAATATTTCTTAGATAAGACCCAAAAAGTATAAACCATAAATGAAAAAAGCTAAATTGTATTTTCTTAAAATCAAAACTCTGCTCTTCCAAAGTAAATATTAAAATAAAGAAAAGGTAAACCACTGACTATAAGATGATATTCACGATACATGTAGCTGACAAAGGACTTGTATCTAAAATACATAATGAGTCTTTATGACTCAATAATAAGATGAAAACCCAATTTAAAATGAGCAAATGTATAGAAACCTCACCAAAGAAGAGATATGAATGTCCAACAAGCATATGAAAAAATACCTGACATCTTTAGTCATCAAGGAAAAGCAAATTAAAATCACAGTGATATAGCACTGTGCACCTATTAAGATTGCTAAAATAGAGATTCATAATACCCGAGTGTGAGTGAATGTGGAGTAATTGAAATTCTGGTGCACTGCTGGGGGAATGCAAAATGTATAGCCGCTTTGGAAGATAGTTTGTCAATTTCTTCTAAAGTTAAACATTTACTTTTTGTATGATTCAGCAATTCTGGTCATAAGTATTGTTCAAAAACAATTAAGACATATGTTCACACAAAGACTTGTACATGAACATTGATAGCATTCAGAGTGACCTTATTTATAATTGCTCCAAACTGGAAAACAAATGAATGGATAAAGAAATTGTGGTATATCCATACAACTCAGCAATAAAAGAAGAACATGCTACTGAAATGAGTGACTACATAAGAGAATTGCAAAACGTTATATTGAGGGAAAGGAGACAGATCCAGAGGCTATCTACTATATAACTGCATTTATATGAAATTCTAGAACAGACAAAACTTATCCATAATTTAAGAAAGAAAATTAATGGTCCTGTGGGATCAGGAACACAGGGTGGTTCCTAACTACAGAGCGATATGAAGCAACTTTTTGTGATATAAATATTCTATAGCTTAATTGTGTTTGTGGTGACATGGGTGTGTACCTATGTCAAAACTCATCAAACTGTACAACTTAACAGGAGTGCTTTTACATAGGTAAATTATACCTCAATGAAGTTGGTTAAGAAGGCATTTTATAAATTATTTGTACTAAAATATTCATAAGTTTTATTTTTAAAAATAAAACATAACATCTTCCATTTAGTATAATTTACTCTTCAGGACCTATAGAGTAACTATGTTTTTAAAAAACTATAGTCTACAATATGTAATCAATTACACATATCAAAAGTTTCAAACTGACTTTTAAGAACAGATAATTTTATGAAAAAATTTAAAATAATACTTCTTCAGAAAAATACTAGTGCCATAGACTGAAGACAGATACGACCAAGAAAATGATTCCAGTATGTGAATATGCACCAAGGATGAGTGTTCTGATTACGTTACTTGTAAATGTTCAGATGAACATAAAATTATAAAAATTCTGCTTGAATGTCCCCAGATATCTATCTATCTAAATACAGGTAGATAATTTTTAGTATTTTTAAATAATTTTATTTTTGAAAATAGTTTTGGGATAGATCTTTTTAAAAGATTTACCAATATAATGAAAATGTGTTGGTCAATAAATATTTCAAAAATATATAATTTAAATTATTTCTTCACCCCTTTTCACTCTCAAATGTGTCCTGATCTAGACTGATAAATTATATAGTCACCTCACCTATGAATGCACCCCAAACTTCCCTAGTTGGGTGTTCATGAGTCTCTGCTTTCTTTTTGATACACATTCTGCTCCCATCAAATAGAACTATTCATTTGTCCACATCAAGCTCTTGCATTTTTCTGCCTTTTCGCAGAAGAATTTATGTTAATTCCCAGTCCTCAACTCCATTCTCATTTCCACATCACTGTATCCTATCCTGTCAACCCCCCAGCTACCTCCACTATAAAGCCCTTTGCTTTCGCCAGATCTCCATCCCCCTAGCACTTTAAATTCTCTTAGATGATTTATCACATTTTTAATCTCTGTTTAAGTGCATATTTAATCTCCTCTTGTTTCCTACAAGTGTTTTAAAGCCAGAGGTAGTATCTTATTCATTTTTGCATCATTCACAGCTCCTAGCACAGTGCCTGACATATAAAAAGTCGTCAAGTAAACGAGTATGTGAAAGAAGAAACACACCAACAGATGAATGAAATCTCTGTTTGCATGGGTGTTGAGCAAGCATGGTTACCACTGCAGCTAATTCATTGGCACCCATGGTGTAGTGAAACAGATTTTTAAGTCCTTTTGTAAAAATTAGATTTGTGATCATTGGTAAATTCCTAAATTCAAATTAAGGTATGGTTCATGTACATGAAGTAGTTAAAAATCTTTTTTTTTCATCCCTTCTGATTACGTGTGGTTTATTATTAATAGAATCCTTTTGGCATCTTGCTCCAAAAAGGAGCACTACTCGGGAGGCTAAGGCAGGAGGATCATTTGAGCCCAGGAATTCGAGGGCAACCTAAGCAACATACCAAGATAGTGAGATCTTGTCTCTAAAAAAAAGAAAAAGAAAAAAACCAAACAAACAAAAACAAAAAGCAAAAAGAAGAAGAAGAAGAGGAGGAGGAGGAGGAAGAAGAAGAGGAGGGAAGTTCTGAAGTATCCTGATTCAAAATTCCTGATCCACGGTTTCTTCTTCCACCAGGACAAGCGTTCCAGCCCAGATACAAGGATGCAGCCGACAGCCCTGATGCTGACGTGGGATGCCTATTGTTTGCAGATCCTGTCCCCAAGGTTCTTCCATGAGGAAGAGCCACGATTTTATCTGATCATAATTCAGGTTGAACTAGAGAACCCCAGACATCATTGTGTGTGTCTTCCACAACACAAGGCACGTTGCCTGACACATAGTAACATGCTCATGCTTTGAAAATAATTCACTAAATTAACAAATGAGCGGACAATCTAATCACCACATAGGGCAGGAAGGGCTGCCCTTTTGTCCAGAATTGTGAAACTGCGGGCCTCGCAGGGACGTGGGAGTGCTGTCCTGCTCAGCCTCCCAGCTTTCTAAGTTTAGCCACCACTCTGGAGGTAGCATTTAGCTCCAGTGACTTGGATCTACCGACGAGGATGACTCTTGCCACAATCTCTGCTCTAGGGCCAAAAACTCATGGCTGAATTAAAACAATGAAATATCGATCAACCAGTATTTACTGGGCACTAACTCTATGTATGTGCAACACTCGCATAATGCTTATAAAATTTATAAATGAAATGCAGGGCACTGTTCTTGACCTATAAGAACTTTGTATCTTTTTTTGAATGCAACATTAAAATACAAGACAAAAATACCACAAAACTCTATAAATAATACAGTATCAAATTGTGTGGCTCAGAAAATAAGGAGGTTCTGAGTTCAGAGAAGAAATTGATTGCCCTAAAGAAAGTTTTGCTGTAGAGGTGGTTGGTATTTATTTATCAGCAAATACCACGCAGATTGTTTCTGAGAACATATTCAGATGTTGCAGCCCAAATTCCTCATCCTGATTCCATCAGTGCTTACAAGGCAACGTTGGTTTTCTAAGTGTCTTGCCATCTGTCTGGTCCTGAGGGTGGGCAAGTGAGCTCCAGGCATGAGGCCTCCATCTAGGTGTACAGTGCAGGATCTAGACACAGTGTGGACCAGGCAGAGTATTTATGCAGCTCTAGCAGTGTGGAGCTAGAGGGAAAAAATGCAGAAGTGGAAACTGGACAAAGGGTAGAAACCAACAGCTGTTAGGGATAAGAAGAGTTAATAATCAGGAAGATGACTCATTGGGTCACAAATCAAGAAGCTCTTGACTGAGCGTGGTGGCTCATGCCTGTAATCCTAGCACTCTGGGAGGCTGAGGCTGGAGGACTGCTTCAGCAGGAATTCCAGACCAGCCTGAGAAGCAGTGAGATCCCGTTTCTACTAAAAATAGAAAAATTAGCCAGGCGTGGTGGCACGTGCCTGTAGTCTCAGACACTAGGGAGGCTGGGGCAAGAGGATCAGTTGAGCCCAGGAGAATGAGGTTGCAGTGAGGTACGATGACACCATGCACTCTACCCAGGCAACAGAGCCAAGATTCTATCAAAAAATAAAAATTAAAAAAAAAAGAATCTCTAGGAGAGTCAGGAGAGAGGCACAAACTGGCCTGCGTGTTTCTGGACCATGGACATTGTAGGGATGCTGGAAGCCCAAGGTGGCTGAGGGTGGAAGAGGGAAGGCAGGTGTTAGAATGCAAAGGGACTACACATAAGTGAGACCAAGGGTAGAGGAACTGTATTTAAACAACCACCAGTTAAAGATTAGTCAGTTCAGGTATTCCAGAAATAGGATATTGACCCAACTACTGTCTTGGGGACCCCCAGCCTGAGTGTAAAATTTTCAGTCCTGCCATTGCCGGTGCCATCATTTATACCAAGGTATGGAGGACAGACTTGGGTATTAAGAAGAAAACTTATTTAGACTGGTTTGCTGCATGTGACCTCTCACTTACCATACACCAGTCCACTGGCCCTTTTCCTCTTTTTGTCAATATAAAGCATATTTGCACCTCAGAAACTTTGCACATGACATTTTCTCTCTGGAGAATTTGTTTGCCTGGGTCTTCAAATGTCACCCCCTAAGACCACCCAGTCTAACATTGCTTCTGCTCCATACCCAGCTTGATGGAGCCTCTGGGGTATCCACCTTGTGATAGCCGCCCCCCCTCCTTGTCTAAGGAGACTCGAGAAAGCTGCTCAGTGGTGCTTGGTGACATAGCATGGGACAGGCTTGATGATTTGGAGGAGCCAAGGAAGACTCCAAGACCATCAAGCTAGCAAAGGTCATTTAAAGTTAGCTTTTTCTGAATTAGTTAAGATGAATAGAAAACAGAATGTAGTCAGCTACAGAATATGTTATGCCTCTTTGTCTGTTGAGAATGTAGACTCAATAAAAACGTGGGGATTCTTTTTTTTTTTTTTTTTTGAGACAGAGTCTCACTCTGTTGCCTGGGCTAGCGTGCCATGGCGTTAGCCTAGCTCACACCAACCTCAAACTCCTGGGCTCAAGTGATCCTCCTGCCTCAGCCTCCTGAGTAGCTGGGACTACAGGCATGCACCACCATGCCTGGCTAATTTTATATATATATATATATATATATATATATATATATATATATATATATATTTTAGTTGTCCAGATAATTTCTTTCTATTTTTAGTAGAGATGGGGTCTCACTCTTGCTCAGGCTGGTCTCGAACTCCTGATCTTGAACGATCCACCCGCCTCAGCCTCCCAGAGTGCTAGGATTACAGGCGTGAGCCACTGTGCCCGGCCAACAGGGGGATTCTTAGCACACCAGAAATTGATAGGTTTGGCAGTGCAGAGTAATCAAAGCCAAACATTCATGAATTCTTAAAGAAGTGAGAACATTAAAACCATAAACCAAAGATAAGAGTGTCAAAGCATCCTGCTGAGGTGCTTTTTAAAATTAAGCCATTCTTATACCTGGCATGAAAACAGACAAAAAAAAGTTCAGCTCATGATTTTAAGAGGGCTTGGTAGATCACACAGGCATTCACCACTAGAAACTAAGATAGCGATTTATTTAGATAAAGGCTCTAAATACATGAGCAGAGACTCTTCAGTCAATTCTCATTGACTCCATAAAAGACATTCAACTCTATGATTTTTATCACCTCTGTGGATCTTAGGGTTTTTATGAAGTAACATGTCTAAGATTTCTGAATCCCATGCTAGAACAAAGTGCTCTAACAATGGGATAGACTATCATAGGAGGACTGTTTTTTCCTTATCTGACATAAACTTACCCATCATTAGAAAGGCTCAGATTTTGGGCACCGTACCAATACCAAAAGATGAAACAGTCTCTTCCATCCCATTTGTATGTTACCTCAAAGCCCTGGGGCTATCCAAAATTTCTACTGGGAACTCCAGCTATTGCCACAAACAATTTCCAAAAACATACATCTTAGTATCCATGCTTGATCTAGACTTTAAAAAATGGATCCCATTTGAAAAGTGAGGAAGACATGGCCTAGAGGCATGGGGCCAAGGAATTCAAAGCCAAATCTATAAATTTAACAATCGCTCTTTGAGCGCTGCCCACCCCATGCCAGGCACGGGCTAGGTATAAAAAATAAACAATTATTCTGAAAGTTCAATGGATTCTATGTGGCTTACAAATCCATTTTCCATGAAATGCCCCAGAGGTTGTCAGCCCTCTTATAGAAGAGATTAAAACTTGGCCACATTTTTAGTTAATGATGGGGTCTGGTGGTTTCGAGGCCATCCTCTAAAGCTGTATCAGCAAAAACCTAATCTAAAAAGGCTTGTCCCCTACCTGTTCTTACGAAAAATGGCTGAGACTTAGAGGTAGGCGTGGGGCCTGTGCTTTGGGCGCACCATGACCTTTCTGGAGCGGCTCTGGGTTGGGTTCCACTTCAGGGCCCCCAGCCAGGCTGGCCCACGTGCGTGCTGCTGTGCACGGCTCCCAGAGTTCAAGGGCAGGCCTGACTCTCTTTTTAAAGCTCAGCTCAGATCTTCGGCCAGCTTACCCACTTAGGAAGTCACCCTGCCCTGGTGGAGTACAAACATTTATAAAAGATGGCCTGGAATTCTGCTCCACTTTCATTCCGACAGGCCAACTATTCCAAAGGCAAATCCTATCCGCAGCAGCGGAAAGAGCTGGACGGCGCATTCTCTGGGCTCTGGGCAGAAAGGGACGTGGAGCTGCCCCCTCCACGTGGGGCTGTAACGGCAAAGTTAAGGGCATAGATGAGCTTGATCTTTTTTCCCCACCTTTTTCTTCTTTCTTCCCAGAGAAAACAAGATTCATGGTGTTTTCCTTAATTTTACCTTCATTAATCTTGGTAGGTTTCGGCAAAGCTCGTTCCGTGAGCACCCTGGACGGGGAATGTTTTCTTTACCAAAGTTCACCATTCTCCTATTCAAATCCCTAATTTCCATGGTTTCACTTCAGTGCTTTAGTGCTCCTGAGGCCTTTCAGGAATGAGCTCAAATATCAACCCCGAGTGAATCTGAAACCTGATTCAGTCTCCTTATGATCTGATTAAAGCAATGAGGTTTTATAAATGTCACTAAAGAAATAGTCAAACCTCGACTGCTAGAGGTTGGCCAGGCAATAATTGCCTCCTGCGAACTTGTGGCTTATTATCTTTCGAATATTTGAAGCAGATCAGTGGTCTGGTGGTCATTGTGTGTCTTAGAGGGTTAAGATTTTACCGTGAAAAGCATTCCTTATAATACTTGGCATGCACATTCCAAAAAAAATCCTATCAAGACACTGGCAGTTTTAAAATTAATTATTTGAGCTTGAACAATTCAAAAGCACCATCAAATTAAAACAGGGTAATTTGGCACAGAGGTTATTGCTCATCGTGTCTTCTAATTACTTTTCTGTATTTTGAAAAAACAAAAACAAAACATTAAGTGCTGAGATAATGAACTTTGGGGGCGGCGTTCCGCAGCGGTCCCCTTGGCGATGGAAAAACAGGGCTGACTAACAAACAGACGCATCTGGTCTTTCCCAGAAAGATCTGGGTTGGAGGACTTGGCAACTCTGACCCCAGTCTCCTCAGGACACCTTTACAACACACCAGCCACAGACTCCACGCACGATTGTGGCAGGAAGTGGGAATAAAAAGAAAAACAGACACAATAATGCTTTTTAAAAAAATTTGGCCAGGTGCAATGGCTTACACCTATAATCCTAGAATTTTGGGAGGCCGAGGGGGGAGGATCACTTGAGGCTAGGAGTTTGAGACCAGCCGGAGCAACACAGCAAGACCCCGTCTCTACAAAAAGTACAAAAATTAGCCAGGTGTGGTGGTGTGCACCTGTAGTCTCAGCTACTCGGGAGGCTGAGGCAGGAGGATTGCTTGAGTCCAGGAGCTTGAGGTTGCAGTGAGCTGATGACACCACGGTACTCTAGCCTGGAAGACAGAGTAAGACTCTGTCTCAAAAACAAAATTCAACTTTAGCAAAACCTAACTGACATATAATTCAGTGCATCTATTTTAAGTGTGTAGTTTAATGAGATTTGACAAATGCACACAGTTGTGTATCCAAGATACAATCAAGATACAACACACATTTCTGTCACACCAAAAACTTCCTAGTGTCCCTCATGCTCAGTCCCCACCATCCATCCCACTTTCCAGCCCCAGGCAGCCCCTGGTCTATTTTCTGCCACTATAGATTAGCATGTTGTATAAATGGAATCACATAGTCTGTACTTTTTTGTGTCTGGATTCTTTCATTCAGCAAAATGTTTTTTAAAAATTCATGCACGTTACTGTGTGTATCAGTAATTTTGTTCTTTTTCTTTTTCTTTTTTTTTGATGCTGAGCAGTATTCCATTGTGTGAATGTTACCAAAATCAGTTTATCTGCTCACCTGTTGATAGACATTTGGTTTTTTTCCAGGATTTTTTTTTCTGTGTGAATAAAGCTGTTATAAGTCTTTTTGAGGACACATCAGGTCCTTTTTAAAAGAATTAAATGTAAAACATCTAAGAGGCTTGTGTAAAGGCCATAAGTTCAGATGTCAAAGGGGAGAAGCAGGTAGTGTCATGAGGAAATCAGGCCAGGTGTAAGACAGGAGTGGGTGGGGAAGACTACGACAATCTGCCCCAGGAAGAGCTTGCAACCCTAGATTGCAGAAATAATGTTCAGAAATCTGAAGTGGTAATGAACCAAGACTATCAAAAACAAAAGCTGTATTGGTCGATTCGTTCCTTTAGGTCAGGGAACAAAGTACCCTTTTCAGACCTTCCCCTCCCCATGGCCATCATGGCATAAAAGCTAAGAACATAAAATGTGGGCTTGGACAGCCTTGGGTTTGAATTCTTGATCCACGCCTACTAGTTGTGTGACCCTGAACAAGTTTCCCCAATTCTCTGAACCACAGTTTCCTTATTTGTAAAATGAGGCTGATATTAACAACACCTGTCTCATAGGGTGGTGGTAAAGAATAAATGAAATAAAAGCATAGTTGGAGTTAGCTTAAACATTTTCAGAAATAAGTGCCGATTTTCTCCCTTGCTTTGGGATACGTGGTATGCCAGACACTTTACTGGCATGATTTCATTTTATTAAATCCTCATCCCGTTTTGCTAAACAGGAAACTGAGTCTTGGAGAAGTGGTGAGATACATGATAAAAGCAGAGAATCAGAACCACAGCTCTGGCTGGACTTGGCAAACCAGAAGCCAGCAGTGTGACAGTCTCGGGGACCCTAGATGTATCTCTTCGCACATTTGGGGAGAAACTCACCTCACCCCAACCATCCCAGCCTCTGTGGCTCATCCGCAGCCTGCATCCGACTACTCGGGAGCAGCTGAGAGCTTTCCTGAGAGCACATCCCAGGCCAACTCTACCCAAGTTCTCAACCAAAGTGTCCCCCGACATGGCAACCTAGTGCTACCCGATTTTGTTCCCCAAGGCCTAGTGCAGTGTCTGGCACATAGTAGGACCTTGATAAATGTGACTCAAATGAATGAACATTCTAAGAATAACACAGCTGCTACCAACAAGGGCATTCTTCCTATCACCTGTACACGCACAAGCATACACATACAGTCTGACTTCATGAAAGACTGTAATAAAATGTAATTATATCCAAGTAAAAGGAGAATTAAGCAGATAATTTCCACAGATGTTCCTTTGGGCTTCTACAATCCCTACTGAAAAGTTTAAATAAAAGTCTATAATCCTGCTTTACATAATGCATGTGTGTGTATGTGTGAGTTGACAAGCTGACTTACCAAAAAGTTACTTAGAAGTTCAACAAACAAGAAAGATTACATTTAATTAAAATATTAAGGAATATCTGTATACTCAACGTTTTCATTCTTGTGAGATAACTTGTAACTCTTTGATATTGGTTTGTTTTGTCTTTCACTTGCTTATGAGAATTTAGGAGCAACCCTTACCAAGAACACCCTTTTTGAAGTTTCTCCACTTCTAGTATTGTTTGGTAGGATAGGACTTACCACAAGGCATAGGTCAAAGATTTTAAATGGTTGGGTGTTCTGTGAAGTGCTTGGTGGAACAGTTGAAAAAAATAGGGCTGGGAAAAGGGAAAATGAAGAGCTGCTATTCAACTAATGGAAAGTTTCAGTTATGCAAGATGGTTAAGTTCTAGAGGTATACTGCACAGCGTTGTTTTTATAGTTAGCAATATTGTATTGTGACACCTAAAAATTTGTTCAGAGGGTAAATCTCATGTGAAGTGTTATGGTCACAATTTTTTTAAAAAAAGAAAGAAGAAAATGTTTTTAGAAACTGCTAACTTCTCTCTGTGGGCCTTTGATGTAATGAGTTTTATGTTGGAGTTGGCTTTTTCAGAGTTGTGAGAGGTTGACTTGGGGGTCATAGAATCACACCTTCAGGGCTGGAAGGACTCAGGACAGCCTGAAGTTCCAAACGCACACTTTACTGAAAAAGAAAGTGAAATGGCTTACTCAGTTCACAAAGCCGATAAGTGGCCTCATTAAGTCTTGAAGCCCAGATCTTCTAATACCCATGCCAGTGCTAACAAATGCTGTATCTGTGTGTGTGTGTGTGTGTGTGTGTGTGTGTGTGTGTGTGTGGAGATGGACTCTTGCTATGTTGCCCAGGCTGGTTTCAAGCTCCTGTCCTCAGTGATTCTCCCACCTTAGCCTCCCAAAATGCTGGGATTGTAGGTGTGAGTCACTGTGCCCAGCTATTTTTTAAAAATTATGAAACTTACAGAAAACCAGAAAAAAAGTAGTACAATGAACAGCACAACCTCCACATATATCCAGACATTTTTAATATTTGCCACATTTGCTTTATTTCCCTGTCTGCTTCTGTCTATCTCTCTTTCTCAGTAAACCTAAGTCAAGTTTAAGGTTTATTTATGGTTTGCTTTGTCCTTTAAATATATCCCACTAAGGTGTACAGAGTACTACACTTGAAATACTACAGTATATTCGAAAGTTACTCTGAAAAATTCTTTTCTCTGCACAGTTATGAGATCAATTTGATTTGATATATAGTTAGGTTTATTTGTTTCTGTTGTGATTCAATTTTAAGGTTTGTTTTTTCCATTTGACATGTTTATTTTTAGAATATGTACAATTACAGAGTTCAAAAGTCAATATAAAAAGGTATCCTTAAAGAAGTCCCACTCCCATCCCCAACCTCTCTCCCTATAAATAAACATTTTCATTGTGTTGTGGTTTATCTTTCCTGTATTTCCTTTTAGAAAAGAAAGCTATTATGCATAAATATTCTCATTCTTCCTTCTTTCTTACATAAAAAGGTAGTGCATATACTATACATACAGTTCTGCATCTTGATTTTATTTTTCATTTAACCATATATCCTGGAGAACTCTCTGTTATCTGTTTATCATCCTCTTTTATGGCTGCAAAGGTATCTATTGCATAGAAGATTTGGCCAGTCCCCTATTGATGGACACACAGGCTATTTCCAATCTTCTACAATACTACAGTGAGTAACCATGTGCATAGGGTACATATTTATGGAGGCTTATCTTCAGATGGGATTCTTAGGTATAAGATTGCTGGACCAAAGGGTAAATGCATGTGTGACTTTGGCAGATATTGCCAAATTCTCCTCCATAAAGGTGTCTGTTTTGTATCCTACCAGCAATATATGAGAGGGTCTGTCCCCACAGCCTCATGGGGATATCAAGCTTTCAGGTTTCTGCCAGCTAATAGGTAAGAAATGGTATCTCGGTATAGTTTTAATTTGCAATCCTTTCATTATGAAGAAGTTGAGAATTTTTTCATGTGTTTCAGAGCCATTTGTATATCCTTTTTCTATAAACTGCATGGTTATGTTTTATGCTTATTTTTATATAAGGTTTTGTTGTTTTTCCTCTCAGTTTTAAGAGGCCCTTATATATTAGGGAAATTGGCCCTTTATAATAAAAGTTGTAAATACTCCCCACCATTTGTCTTTTGTTGGTATTGCTGTTGTTATTTGCTTATGGTGTTCTTTTTAATGCATTTAAATTTATCATTTTTTATATTGCTTCTAGGCTTTGAGTAATATTAATAGTTAGAAAGGCTATCCCCACTACAGAGTATAAAGGAATTAGCTTAGGTTTTCTTTTAGTAATTCTCTGATTTTATTTGTTACACTGAGGTCTTAGATCCATTTAGCATTTAATATATATATTTTGGTAATATTGTAAATTTTTGAACAAGTTTTATTTTGACATTTGACTTTTTCTTTGTTTATTTCATAATATTTTTAGGATTAATCAATTCAGTGTTTTTATATTTTATCATTGGCATCTTTTCTGATTTTAAAAGCATATATGTTATGCTTTTATATATGTTAATTATAGATAGAATGAAAAATAAATAAAAGTATAAAGATGCAGGAAAAAATTCCAGAGTTTATGTATGTACATATTTTAATTTTTGAAATCATATTTTACATTATTATGGTAATGCTGCCTATAAAATAATTTTATATCCTCTTTTTCACTTAACATTCTAGTATAAGCACTTTCCCATGGTATTAAAAACTCTTCATAAACATGCATTTTAGTACCTGCAAAATAGTCTATAATTCAGATGTGTTATTATTTATTTATCAATTATTTATTTCATCTAGAATGGAAGATACATTCCAAAAGAGGAATTGTTTTGTGAAAGCCTACGCACATTGTTTAAAGATCTTTCTTTTACATAATGCCAAATTGCCTTCTAGAAAGGTAGTAGCAATTAATATTGCCATCAGCAATATATGATACTATCACTACATCTTGGTACAGCATTTTTTAGAAATATCTTTTTCTTCTAGCAAACTTTAATTGAAAAAACAGTGAAATTTGAAATTTTTAGCATAAAGCAAATAAAACAGTATTATCTAGAGTATCTTTGCAAGGGCCAGTAAATTTTACCCACCTTTAAGGTTGTATAAGTTAATATAGTGACCTTTGAAATGATCAATGAAATGAAAACACTACACTACACTACTACAAAACACTACAGTGAAAGCACTACTAAAATTTCAGATGTATAATTTGGCACCCAAAGAATACAAAATATTTCATATTAATTCTTTTAACAAATATTTATTATCTTCTACATAATAGGCATTATTTGGGCCACATGAGATACACCAGGGAACAGACCGCCCCCCTTACATATTTCAGGCAGCTGGCCAAAACATGAATGCATTTGAGTTTGCAGCATCTTCTATATACTATGCTTTCTTGTATTTATTCTTTTCCAAATATTTACTCACTTATTTATCAAACACATGAATACATTGATTGCTCACATTGTGCCAGACAGCATTGGAGGATCTCAGGATAAACCAGTAAACAAAACAAAGAACCTCCCTCTGGGAACTTGTCTTCTAGTAGGGAGCACGCAGTAAACAATTCATATGATAAGTAAGTACATTATCTGTCTTAGAAGGCGGTAAGTGCTATGAGAAAAGGGGGTGAAGAGCAGATGAAAGTGGCTGTAGGCTATGTGGGTGAGGCATCCTAATCCCCAATTTCCTCTACTGGTTTTTCCCATTAATGTTAACATTTTACAAAACCACAGCACAATGACCCAAACCAGGAAATGAACATAGATACAATTCCAATTTCAACAGTTTTTCCTCTAATGTTCTTTTTCCATTCCAGAATTTTAATCAGAATGCCACATTGTATCCAGTTAATTCTCCTTCATCTTCTCTAGCTGGTAAATTTCACACTCTTTCCCACTCTCTCATGACCTTGACTCTCTTGAGGTATACTCCTTATGATGAGGAGTGTCCCTCCATTTGGATTTCTGATGCTTTCTTATGACCGGAGTGAAGTCGTGCATTTTTGGTAAGAATACTTCAGAAATGATGTGCCTTCTCATATCAAGGGGTTTTGGATGCCAATTCTTATTACTGGTGATTTTAACTTTGATCATTTTGGTTAAGGTGGTGTTTGCAAGGTTTTTGCACTGTAGAGTTACTATCTTTCCCTTTGTAGGTAATAAATATCTTAGGGGAGATACTTTGAGACTTTCCAAATCCTCAAACTTTTGCCTGCTGATTATAACATCCCCCGGGGTATCTTGTCTGCAATAAGTATTACTGTAATATTTGCCTAATGGTGATTTTGTAATGCCTTCTTTCCTTCCACATTTAGTCACTGGAATTCTATAAGGAAGAGCTAGCTGTCTTGGCCATTATGTAAATGAGTATGGACGTTTCTCAAAAAACTAAGAATAGAACTACCATATTTATCCAAAGGAAAGGAAACCAGCATATCAAAAGAATACCTGAACCCTATGTTTATTGCACCACTACTCACAATAGCTAAGATATGGAATCAAGCTAAGATATGGAATAAATGTCCATCAACAGATGAATGGATAAAGAAAGGTGATATATATACACAATGGAATACTTTTCAGCCATAAAAAAAAATGAAGTCTTGTCCTTCGAGGCAACATGAATGAGCCTGGAGTTAAGCTAATGGAATGTTAAGCGAAATCAGTCAGGCACAGAAAGATAAATACCTAACGTCTTGGCCGGGCGCGGTGGCTCACGCCTGTAATCCTAGCACTCTGGGAGGCCGAGGCGGGCGGATTGTTCGAGGTTGGGAGTTCGAAACCATCCTGAGCGAGACCCCGTCTCTACTAAAAATAGAAAGAAATTAATTGACCAACTAAAAATATATATATGCAAAAAATTAGCCGGGCATGGTGGCACATGCCTGTAGTCCCAGCTACTTGGGAGGCTGAGGCAGGAGGATCGCTTGAGCCCAGGAGTTTGAGGTTGCTGTGAGCTAGGCTGATGCCACGGCACTCACTCTAGCCTGGGCAACAAAAGTGAGACTCTGTCTCAAAAAAAAAAAAAAAAAAAATACCTAACGTCTTGCTCACATGTGGGAGCTAAAAAGTTTTTTGAGCACATAGAAGTAGAGAGTAGAATTATGGGTATTAGAAGCTGGGAAGAGGGAGGAAGAGGAGGCTAGGAGAGGTCGGTTAATGGATACAAAATTACAGCTAGATAGAGAAAATGAATTCTGGTGTTCTGCAGCACTGTAGGGTGGATGCCTATAATTTATTTAACTATAATTTATTGTATATTTTCAGAAAGCTAGAAGAGAGCATTTTGAATGTTTACAACACAAAGGAATGGTAAATGTTGGAGGTAATGGATATGCTAATTGTTATAGACAAGATTTACGGGCTGTGGGACAGAGAGACAGAGTCACCTAGGCTGTAATTATCAAAAGGAGTTTTATTGTCTAGCTCGAACTAGGGTCCGAGCCCCCAGAGTGCCAGCGCAGTGGCCTCTTCTTGGGGCAGGGACCCCCCCCCCTCACTAGCCATGTGCTAGTGAGCCTTTTATAACTAAGTTGTTTACACACTGATCATGCATCCACCCCTACAGTGATTCTTACTTCATCCTGCCCCTGATAGGCTCCAACCTGTTCCGGGTCCTAGCTGAGAGACTCCAGTTTCCTCGTCCTTTGTCTTTCTCCTCTGCATCCCATAATGTACTCATAATGCCTTGCAGTTAGCAAACAAGCAGTAAACAGAAGCTGGAAGGTGTCCGTAGTCCTAATAGCCCAGTATCTTACATAATTGCCCTAATTTGATTATACATTATATACATGTATTGAAAGATCACTCTGTATCCTATAAATATATACAACTACTAGGTGTCAACCAAAAATAAAAGAGAAAAATTCTATTAAAAACTAAAAATAGAAAAAAGAAAAGGAATAACTATCTCTTCTTAGATATTTATTCATTCAATTATGTATTTATTAATATATAGTATGAACTCATACATGTTTATTTTATTCTATGCACCAAGTCCAGTGGCATCAAAATTTATTTTGTTGCTCAAATTGTTCAAACTTATCCATAAGGAGCTCCTCAAGTTGACTTTTGTTTTCTCTCGATATGCCTCCATCTTATTTTGAGCACTTTCCTACCTTCTGGCTCCATAAATTTTTTCAGACTCCTCTTGTATTTTCCTTTCCCTGCCCTGCCACTTCTCTAAGGAGCTCTGGTTCCTTTTGCTGGAGGATGGTGTTTAGAAACCAAGACCTGGGCACTAGCTGTGCTCATTGAGACTGGGTGTCATTGCTTCCAGGCCTTCCCAGCAGACAACTACAAAATTATATATGTATAAACCATGTATATATACCCATCAATACCATCTCTATCATTTACATTTCTGTATGTATATATATGTGTGTGTGTGTGTGTGTGTGTATATATATATATATATATATGATGATTCCATATTGATACCTTGGATTCCAATCCAACACTACACAGTTCATTTTAACTTTTCCTTTTTCCTTGTTTATACCTTCTTTTTCCACCAGTGAAAAATTTGGCTGTGATTATTTATAATCTATTTACTTATTTATTGAATTACAGTAAACACTTAATGAAAAATGCATTTACTAAATAAAATAGAGCATTTATGATAGTTCTTTTTGTCTTTAGCCTGACAGTATGAGATTAAGATACTGTTTTTCAGAGTTAATTGAGTTATTTTTATTTCCACCCTTGCAGTGTGCTTATGTTATTCATTTGTTAGTGTTTATAATTCACTCTAAGTTCCTTCTATATCCTGATTGGTTTTGGTTGTTTATGCTTTGCACGTAGGAAGGGTTTAAGAAATATCACTATGGTTTGAAAAGGCAGAGCTATACAAAAAGATTCAGAGACATTATTAATCTTTTAAAAATCAGTTCTTGGTACAGTGCTTGGCAATTCAGTTAATATTGAATAGAATTAATCGCTGTATTGTTTACCTAAAATTTACTAAAAGAGTAAATCTTAAGTGTCCTCACCCCCCCCACACACACACAATGATAACTATGGTGGCAAATGTGTTGATTAATTTGATTGTGGTAATTATTACACAATATATATGTGTATCAAATCATCATGTTGTACAACTTAAATTTATATAATTTTATTTCTCAACTATATCTCAATAAAGATGGAAAAAATAAAAGCTTCCCAGGTAATTCTAATGTGGAAAAAAAGAATTAATTAATATGTCAATACAAACTCTTGATATTCTAAAAGCACAGCTACAGCAGTATTGGCAACTAAAATGATGGCATAGGAAAACATGGGGGGAGGAAATACTTAGAAGAACAAGTATTAACAGAATTAACAGAATCAAATTAAATCAGAGGAAAAATGGCTTCAGATTCTTACTTTGGCATTTTTGACTAAATTCTATACTTTTCAATCGGCACTTCTAAGGAGTTTTGCACAAATTTGAGAAATGCCAAACTTATCAAAGACTGAGAAGTGCCCATATCAGAGTGTATGTTAGTCAGAAAGCCCTTACCCACAATACTATTTTCTTATGCTCATGTTTCTTTATTTCTAAAGAACCAGATGAATCTTCTTTCCATTTCCTGTGTCTCACTGTAGAATTTCTTAAACTTTCAAACAAAAGAACACATTTAATAATTTCACATTATAAGTCTACATGTGTCCTCTAAAGAAATGCCATCGTTGACCACAAAAATTTAAATTTACAAATAATATAAATTTCATTGTTCAAAATGGGGTTGGGATTGGAGGAAGGGTTTCACCTCTGTCTGTTACCTGCTGAGGTGGGACAACTTCCATTGTCATTTTTTCCTAGTTCATGTTCAAAGAAAGTAAGCATAACATTCTTCATAAAGTCTATAAACATGTTTTCTTTTTTACAGGGGGGGGGTTGGGGGAAAATAAGGAACTAGATACATTATAACGATAACAAAGTACTCTTTATAGAGTTTTCTGAGGAGAGTCTGAGCTAGATTCCTGTCAGTCTTGACATACAGTCTTGTGTGTGCTCAGCCTGGTTTTTAAGCATCAAGTGGCCTAGACATTCCCATGAGCACTCCTTGTCTGCTAGCAAGCGAGGAGTGTTCACCTACACAGCACCTTTCCCCCATTCCCCACTAAACTCCTCCTTGGCCCTCATACTCCCTTTTCCTGCTAAATCATGCTCTCAGGAAAGAATCTGCATAATTTACTCCAGTTTCTACAAATTAAAGCCCACAGGGTGCGGGAAAGGAAAAGGAAACCAGGATTTGGGGGCATGCACCAGGCATTGGGCTAGGGGATCTACATACATTCCTTTTTTTAAAAAAAAATGTTGCACTTCATATCTAAAATTAGAAATGGAGGAGATTTGAGACCATGATGTTAAGAAGAATTTCAGTGAGAAAGTTAAAAAAAAATTTTTTTTTAACAGATAGAGTCATTCATTTTGTAATGTCAGAATAGCGACTCTATTCAACCCATTCAGAAGGCTGGAGGCAACACCATCTTTCACTTCTGCTTGTCTCTTCCTCATGCCCTGACTAGTCTAGTCCCTTCTATAATAGATTCTAAACAATATTAGCTGAAGATTAAGTTGTTTTTACTGCCAATCAGAACAGATCCTGCTCTCTGGTTGAGTTCATGTCACAAATATTTATTGAGTTCCTGCTTCATAAATCTCATTTCCTGTTAAAGGATGACTGAGGCAGGACACACAGGGAATAAAACACCACCCCTATCTTCAAGAAATTCACAGCCTAGTTATAAACATACGCACAGAGCGCGATTGGAGACTATGTGTGTGCGTTGGTGGCCAAGGGTCTCCATGCCACATAACGTCTGCTTCCTAATCTCTCTCGGTCTCCAAGGCTCTAGGACTCCCATGTGAAGTGTTCTGATTTCCCTCTAACCTGCCATAAACACAGCCACTTTCTCTGGCTCTCAGATGATAATAAACATGGTGGGTGTTTATTATCCCTCCATGAGGGCTGTCCCGTTTCCAGCTGGAAGGAGCCTCCTTATCCTTGTTAGTGCTACTCGGGATTTAGGGGCTTAGGTTTGGTGTCAGAGCACTCTTTCCTCTCCTGAGATACATTACTGTTTTTCACGCTTATCTTGATTCACTCAGCTGTATCTCTTTATTGACTCTCTTGCACCAACACAGGGCGGATGTGAGAACGTGCTGGTATCTTGTCTTCCTGGCGGGGTTGACAAAGACACCTGAGTGCCTCATCCCAAGAACATCCTCATCCCTGCAGGTTCTTTCCCTGCCAGTGGGGTGTGTGTGTGTGTGTGTGTGTGATCAATTCAGAACAAGAAAGGAGAATCGTTGGGTTGGCCACAACTACCGTGACCTTCTACTCTTCCCTCCTGTCTCTCTGGAGTCCTGGGTGTGGGATAGGATTCCACTTCGTGTTTGTTTTCTCAGGGATTGCCTAAGAATTGATGAGAAAGGTGACTTCTAAGTCTACTCTTGGACTTACCCCAGCTGGTTTCATTAAATGCCAGCTGTTCTGACAGCTGAGCGTCTTGGGTGTACCCTGCTTATTGAGATGCATTTTCTGAAGGGCCCTGCGCTCTTGAGGGCTGTGGTTCGGGGCTTGGTCATCCCACATGCGGTAACCACGGGGTGGGCAAATCTTGTCCCACAAGCACCTACCCCCTTTCCTCATCCTCAGATGGGGCCATGTAGTGTTGGCGAGAGACCTCTGCGAGGGAGAGTGCGTCTCTCGCTCCCAGCTTTGCCTTGCCTATGTCTCTCTATCTAGAGAAAAGCTGAAGACAGAGTATTTCCTAGGAAAGAGAAACAGACCATACATAGCTATGGCTACTCTGGTTTCACAGAGAAGTAAAACAATTGTGGGTTCTGTGACATACTTCCTCATCCCAAACTATTCATCGTTTTGGGAACGTAACACCTTGGACCTCCTTGAATGAAATTGAAAAGATAGTAATGAGGAAGACAAAGCAGCAATTTCTATTTTCTTTGTTGAGTGTCTCATAGAATTTGGGTAAAGACCTCACGGCTCTACCTAGAGTTACTAAACAGTGGCTGGGAAACGTCTACGATACTTTGGCCTATGGGGGGAAAGAAAGCAAGTTGCAGAGCAATATTGATCATATGTCTGTATGATTGTCTGGAGCGTGTATCAACACTTTAAAAGTGTTTTTAAAGTATTTACAAGCCATGGAAGGATAATCACAAACTGGTTATCATTGGCCACCTCCCGGGGCGGGAGCATAGAGTAAAAAGAGTGGATATGGGCTGATCGTGTTTTATTTTATATACCTCAATCTGTTTGAATTGTTGTAATAAGCATTTTTTTTTAACATTTATCATAAGGAAAAAAAATAAAGCATTTTGCTTTAAAAAGTAACCAAAAGGTCTGCTTACGTGAGGCTGAGAGTCGGATTAAATCAGAGTCTTGCTAATCAGGTGGGAGTGTGCTGGGCCGCCTTGAGCCCCTTGGACTGGGCAGAACTGCCCAGTGGTCTTCTCTGCCACATGGAGGAGGTTGAGGCTGGCTGTCGGCGACTTGCCAGCAGGAGCCTGGAGTTCCTCAGCCCTGACCCCCAGTTAGATGGATGTCATTGCAGGCACCAGGAGTGATCAATCAAGGGTCTGGCCAGACCTGGGGCTGGAGGGAGGAGCCTGAAACTGAAGGAGCTGATAACCAGGGAGTCTAACGTTGTTTCAAGCTACAGCCAGCACTGAGCGGGCACTCTGGGGGCGGGAGAGCATGCTAGCACTCTGCAAACATCTCGTTTAATCTACCACATGCCTATGAGTTGGTACTGTTATTATTACCCATCTTACCAATGAGAGACACAAGTTTAGAAAGCTAAGTAATTTGTCCATGGTCAACGCAGGTTTTTGGCAAAAATGTAGTTACAGTCACTATAGTTACAGTGTATGAGGTATATATGTGCACAGTTATGTATTGATATATTTATAGTATATACTCCTGTATGCCTGGTTTTTTGTTTTGCTTTGTTTTGAGACAGGCTCTTGCTCTGTCACTGGGGCTAGAGTGCAGTGGCATCATCATAGCTCACTGCAACCTCAAACTCCTGAGCTCAAGTGGTTCTCCTGCCTCAGCCTCTCGAGTAGCTGGGACTACACCATGCTAGGCTAATTTTTGTGTTTTTGTATTTTGTATTTTTGTAGAGACAGGGGTCTTGCTATGTTGCTGGGGCTGGTCTTGAACTCCTGGCCTCAAGCAATTCTCTTGCCTTCGCCTCCCAAAGTAATGGGATTGCAGGTGTGAACCACCACCCGTGGCCAAGTTTTTCCAGCACTTTCTCACACCTGGGTAACCTTCTCTAGTCTGAAGTGTCCTAACTTACTGGAGTTACCGGACTCCCTTCAATCTTCCACAGTGCCTTCCACGTCCCAGGCACTCATTAAACAGCAGTTTCATTGTATTTATTGGATACAACGCTGACAGGACTCAGGCCACAAACAACCTGGAATAGAAGCTCTCCAGGATGAAGCAGTTAGAAACAAGTCTAACTCGAAGGGGAGCCTTGGTAGCAACACTACCTTATGTAGAGACAGTGCCTCATTTTCTTTAGCCCTCTCTTTCCTCATATCTTTCTCCTTTTCCTCTTCTTTCTCTTATAAAAATATCTGAGTCTGTGCTCTGAGCAAGAGGAAAATGTGGGTTCTGCCCAATTTAGCTCTTCCTCTACTGATCTGATTAGAATAAACAAGGGCCTCCTAGGACTTGAAAAGGGAAAAAAAAAAAACCCTGACTCAGATCTTGGATGAATTATTGCGGAGAGGTTTTAATTGGCTGTGGTTGGCCTCTGACCTCTTGTACAGATTGATTTATGAGGTGAATTTGCCATCAACTGTTGGAAAAATTGATAGCAGCATAGAGTACATGGTAGGAGATAGAAGTTGCTGTTTGAATAGGGCTTGGAAAATATTTGTGCCATCCCAGCCCCTACCACACACACACACACACACACACACTCACACACTCAGTTTCCAGTCTGTGGACAACATATCCCACAAACGCTGATGGGCCCCACGCTAGCCCTACACGTTCTGCCTCTGAGATCGCATGAAGCTTGCCATTTTCCACTCTGCAGGAGAAAAAATATTAAGTTAATGTGTAGACTTATCTGTTCTATTTCTTCCCATAATTTTTCTTCAAGCTGCTGCAGGATTTTATATATGAAGTTTTCTCTTTCAGCACAAAAGTGGTTTGTTCTTTCTTTCCCCACCATTTTGGTTTTTCGTGTTGTTCTTCAGGGACAGTGATGACTTCTATTGAGAACCGCTGTCCTGGAGATTTGGGGAAAGCCCTCAGACTGGAGTGAAGCAGTTTCTCTCCCCTTGCTCAAAGGAGGGAGCTGGATTTAGAGGGGCTGCATGGGACAAAAGGAGGTGTGGTCACATGCGAAGCCGTGCGGGCTGGGGCCACATCCGCTGTGTGCCTGGTCCTGGGTACTTTAAGAATAATGGGAGGCCTGTGCTCAGTGATATTTCCCTTCAATTCATGCTACTTGTAGGATGTAGGACACAGTTCAGAGCCAATGAGCCATTCTTAGAAAATGGTTTAGAAGTAAGTGATGCATTCCTTTGTTGGAATTGTTGTAGTCCATGTATTATTCTGATTATACAGCCATCTGCTGTCTAGTTCCTGTCTTCTTCCTCCAATAAGCTTCTAAACCTTTCGTGGCATTTAGCTAGGTACAGAGTCAGTGCCTACTGACTTCATATGAACTGGATTCATTCATTCAACAGATATTGATTGAATGCCTACCACAAGCAGCCTCTGGTGTACAGTGGTGAACAAAACAGATGTGGTTCTTACCCTTAGGGGGGAGGCCTAGATTCTACAGGAAAGCAGGCACTGAACAAGGAAGACAGATGAAATATTTGTAAATTTTGTGGTACGTGTTAAAAAATAAAAGGGACAAGATGCTGTGTGAGAGAATAAAAGGGGCCGCTTGCTTTACAGCAGGTAGTCAGGGAAGGACCCCCTGAGGAGGTGACACTTGAGCTGGGACCTGAAGAAAGGAGGCAACCATGAGATGAATGGCAAAAAGCATTCCAGGCAGAAGGGACAGCATGTGCAAAGGCCCTGCATAGCACTGGGGTTGAATGGAGCTAAAGAAGGCCTGTGTGGCTGAGGCATGGTGAACAATGCAAAGGTGCATAGGTGGTCAGAAGGCTGGATTCACCGAAGGCCTTGCAGCCTGCGTTAAGAAGTCTCGACTTGGTTCTATGAGCTTGGTTCCATGGAAAGACGTGTTGGTCTTTATAGAAACTCACAAAAACCCTGCATTAAACCTTGGCCTAAGGAAGGCCTGTTGTCAGCCTTGAGCCAAATTAAACATGGTCATGTCTTTTGGGAAAGTTTAGTGTATCTCTTTCAATATTTTTTCAATGTACATTATATGCCTTGTTTGTCCATTACACATTTGCTTCCTTGTGTTCACTTAATGTGCCACAGGAGTGTCCCCATGTCATCAAATATTCTTCTACAGTATGATTTTTAATGATTTCATAAAATTTCCAGTATGGAGGTACCATAATGGATTTAGCCTATCTCTTATTAGACATTTGAGTCTAATAGCTTAAATAATAACTTAGTAACAGTATAATGACAATATTATTAACAATAATAAATAGTTTAAGTAACAATGTATAGAATTTACTTGCACATTAAACCTTTACACACATGTATCTGATTCTTCCTTAGGCAAAACTCCTAGAAATGACATTGCTGGGCCAAAGGAGCATGCCTATTTTTATGCTTAGGTCAAAAGTGCCAAGGTGTCAGCCTGAAAGTCACCAATTTACACATTCGTGAGTGAAGTTTGAGAGTAGCCACTTCAAAAGGAGTACTGTTTTCAAATGGTGTGTATTTGGCTGCAGAGAAAATGGGCTATTACACACACTTAGGTTGGGATCTTGGATCTGCCTCTCATAAACTTTAGATATTGCAGGTAAGATACTTAACCTTAAGGACTCAGTCTCCTCATCTGTAAAACAGGGGAGATAATAGCATTTGCCTCACAGGACTGATGCAAAGATTTAGAAAAATAGTTCGTGGAAAGCACTTAACATGATATCTGCCCAGAGTATGCATTTTATGAATATTAGTCCTATAGTTCTCTCTCTCTCTCTCAGTGTGTGTCCTGTGGGTGTGAATTTGAACACTCTCTTGAGCAAATGAAGAAAGGAAAATTCCTGTCTCCATTATCACATCTTTTAGGCATTGAATAAAGTGTTCACCTACTTTCTCCTGACAACTAAGAGAGTGATCTCCATACTCAAAGGAGAAATTTCTCCCATATGGATATTTCCTTTAGAAAGAGAAGACAGGACATCTTTGGCTAACACTATCTTAGACTCTATCTGTTTCTCACTTAAATAGTTCTTTATTTGCTCATATTATGAGCCTAAAATGTGACGTGGGAGTAAGAGCCCCTGAACTCCTGGTTAGAAGGCCAACGCTTGGGACTCACAGAAGTCCCAAGTCACTCACACTCTCTCAGCCTCATTTTCTCCTCCTGTAATAAAAGATAATAATACCACCTCTCAACATAGTTTTGAGTATTAAATGAGACCAACATAAGCAAGAGCACTTAACCTCTGCTGCATAGATCAATACATGTTGTTGCACTCACATCTCTCACCCACCTCCCATACAATGAATAGTGAGCACATAAAACTTCCTGCATTCATGAGAAAAGACATCTGCTTTTAGGTATAGTTCAGTCTTTTATTTCTACAGTGATCAATTGCCTCCCCCACTTTCTTACGCTGTCTAAAAAAATCACAGTGACCCTGACTTATAACCAAGATAAGAAAACATAAGTGATAGGACACTGATGAATCTCTGACATATTGCAGGGTTATTTGAACGATGAGGTTGACCCCCCTTTGCCAACCTAGAGAAACTCTGAAATGACCAAGAGGTTCAAGGCTGCCAGTAGCCCAACAAACAGAAGGGTGGAAGGAGTGCCTGAGTTCATGGTGGTCCTAAGAAAGTGTCAGCAAACAGAGAACTACTGTTTTGTAAAGTTTATTGTGCAAGGTACATTCAGTCCCATTGGGAGTTGATGGCCCTATTGCTACCATGGCAGAACCAACTTGAGCATACATAGATTGTATTTGGGGTAAGAGTGGGGAGCAATTAGGGTAGGCAAGGGGCCCAGATAATCAGAAAAAGCTTGGGAGGAACAGAAGTTTAAAAGTCATAGCTGAAATGAGGTTTTGAGATTTTCAATTTTTTTTTCATCCTTGTTACTTCTGGAAACCTCTTCCTCCTACCCTATAAGCAGGTAGAAATCCTCAAATTTCAAGTTCTGCAGATATTAGCCAGAGCACGGGCCTTGAGACCTACTGATCCCTGCAGCCTGGTTGCTCCGTCCCTTCTGGACGTCTAACAGATGTCTCACACCTCTGTGAGTGACAGCTCCCTTCTTGCATCAACGGGAGCCAGAAACCTTGGTGTTCCTCTTGTCTCCTATTTTTTCCTTTTATTTTTTTTTCCTCACACACCCTGTCCAATCTGCTGGGAAGTTCTGTTGCTATACCTTTGAAGTATATCCAAGCCAATACAACCCTTTGTAACTACTCTCATTGCCATCCCCTTTTCCCTCTCCCTTCAGCCTATAACCGACACAGCAAGCAGATCATGTCAGAACCTTCCAGTTGTTTCCCGTCTCCCCGAGAAGTATCCTCACTAGACCGTTGGAGACACAGGCACTTGGGACCCATTACCTGCCTGCTTTTCTTCCCACTCACCTCATTCATCCCACTTCTGCCACGCTGGGCTCTGCTGCTCCTCAGACACCTTAGCAGGCACACACCTGCCTCAGAGCCTCTGTGCCTGCCCTCCCCTCTGCCTGGAAGGTTCTCTCCCCTGATGCACACCTGGCTGGCTCTCTTACTTCTGTCACAACTTTACTTGTGACCTTCTCAGTGGTGCCTTCACTGGCCACCCCTTCTAAAGTTGCCTCCCTGGCCAACCCCCACCCTGTGTTAGTCAGGGTTCTCCAGAGACACAGAACGGACAGGATAGGTAGAGACAGAGACAGATTTGTTGTTGGAATTAGCTCGTGTGGATTGTGGATGTTCCATGATCTGCCTTCTGCAAGCTGGAGAACCAGGAAAGCTGGTGGCGTAATTCAGTCCTAGTTCAAAGGCCTCAGAGCCAGAAGCACCGGTGTGTGAGGGCAGAAGATGGAAGTCCCAGCTCAGACAGGAAGCAAGTCTCCTTTTTGTTCTACTCAGGCCCTCAGTGGGCTGGATGATGCCCAGTCATGTTGGTGAAGGTGACCTTCACGAAGTCCACCAATTCAACTCTAAACTCTTCCAGAAACACCCTCATGGACATACCCAGAGATAGTATTTCACCCGATATCTGGGCATCCCTTAGCCCAGTCCAGCGGACACATGAAATTAACCACCACACCCCTTCTCCATCTAATCTCTTCTCCCAGAAATGTCTATTTGGGTTTCCTATAATGTTTTGTATTACAGTATTATACTCTAAGGTCATTAAAATTTAATTGTTTCCATAGTTTTGAAATAATTTATAAACTTTGTATAACTATAACCTGTAACTTTATAACTGTAATCTTATTACCTCCTAAGTATTCTCTTGGAAAACTAATCCTTTTGTTCTCAGAAAATTTTGTAGAATACACAAATAAATCCATAGGGATATTAAAGACTCATAGGCTGTCCCATAATTGAAAATATTTTATCCATCTACCTTATTTACTATTGTATGAATTTTAATAATGTTTATTTAATGGTTTGGTTTTGTTTTTCTAAGTGATGCATGTTATTCACAATTGATGACATGAAAAGTAGGTATTTTTTAAACTTTATCCCTCTTATGTTTATGTTTTTTTGCATTGTATAGAGCAGGGTTTCCCAGCCTTGGCACTACTGACAGTTTGTTGTGGGGGCCTGTCCCGTGCATGGCAGGGTGTTTAGTAGCATCCCTGGCCTCTACCCACTACATGTCAGGGCCACCCCCATCTCGAAGGTTGCGACAACCCAAACTGGCTCCAGCCATTGCTGGATGTTCTATGGGAAGCAAAATTTCCACCATGTGAGAACTACGGGTCTAGACTTTTCAAAACATTATAAAATAGTAACAGTGATATGGGCATCCCTAGTTTTGTTTCTGATTTTACAAAGAATAATGCTTCTGGGTTTTTTTCCATTAAATATATCAGATTAGCATAGGCAGTCTTTATGAGGTCAAGGAAATAGAATTTTAGTTTTATGTGAAAATAAATAAAATGTTAAATTGCAACGAGTATCGATTGGCGATAACATAGGATAAATTCCTAGTGGTCTAAAGGAATTTGTACAATTCACAGACCCTTAGGACCAAGGTTGGGGTGTGTGTGTGTGGGGGGGGAGTGTTGTATAACTCTTGACTCTGGACTTGACTCATAGAAGCAGAAAAGATTACGTGCTAAGAGAACACAGCCAAAGCTTTTGCACAGGGAAGGAAAGGAAACCACATACTAGATTATTGCTATAACTGAGAACTAACCCCTGGGTATTTTGAGTAGATGGATTCTTTAGCCACTCCTTCCAAACGGTAATTTATAGCTCTTTTTGTTTTTCTGAACTCATTTTATTGGGCTTCTGCTTTCAACATTTCAAATATAATAATGAAGTGAAGAGTCCCTGTTATTAGCTTCCAGTGGCCTTGAGAAATCTGCTTGTCTGATGGAGGTGATGATGGCAGACTTGGCAAGGAGCTGGGAGGTTCTGTTCAAACCTTCAAACGCAGACTGGAGCTGAGGCCACAGGCAGACGGCACAGGTGAGAGGAAGCATAAATTCTGGGGCTTAGTTGCTCAGACTCCACTTGGCCTGCATGGCCTCCCTCTGTGGAGGGGTCTGAGGTCTCCGGGGCTGGCGGATTTATGTCAGCAAAAGCAGTGTAGTAGAAAGAGATTAAGAGCGCTTTCAAAGGGTGCGTGAGTGGGTTGCTTCTCCGTCTGAGCAGTCTGGGACACAGGGCTCAGACTGTGAGGACCTGGGCTGGTGCCAGCGAAGGGAGTAGGGCAGGCCTGAGGAATGGAAGGTCACTGGCAAATTGGGTGCTGCGATAATTATATCCTTGTTTCCTTGAAGGTACCAGCGTCCTTGATTTCCCAGCTTCAAAGTGAACTGCCTCTGAAGTAGGGGACAGTCACACCTGCTCTGCTGCCGGCTGATTTCTGCCTTCCTGGCTGCAGACTCAACAAGACAACAATACGTCTGTTGACATTTTCAAGGCCGTATTCATAAACCAAGCATGGGAAGCTTCTCTTCCACCCTTTCTAAATGAAAACGAAAAGGTTAGTGTGCTTAGTGGGAATTCAGCAACAGACCCAATTTAACGGTTTTATCTTAAATTCAGATGATTTATGGGTCAGATACTCTAAACCATTACCACCACCTTTATCCTCTGTCCCTCCAATTCTCACCCCCTCCCAAAAGGACACTCACAGGACCAGCAGATCTAGTAATGACTAGAGGTGTCAGTCTACAATACACCTGGAATGGCTTTTTTATTTCTCTACTTTTTCTTATCCCATTCATCTGCAGAGAAGCTGTGCCAACAATGTTAAAAAGCATAAGCATGGTTCTGTCTTTCATATTTTCCCTATAACACTTCGATTCCTATGTGACCTTCAGGGAGTAGAGAGAAGGCCCTGTTTGTCTACTGAGTGCAATGCCTGTGATCTAAAAGTGGAATTTTCACTGACTAAACCTATATATCGGCTGCCTTTCCACCCCAACTTTCCACTGATCATCTGAACCCTCCCATCATTAAATGGGCAAATTTAAGACCATATTCTGATTTTAAAATTCCACTTGTTAAAGATCCGATGACTGGTTTCTGGCACTTAAAGGCTTCCCAAGAAGTAAGCTGGACATGACACGTAAGTTCCTGGATCCTGTCCTCTGATGTCTTTCTGCTGTTGCCATCAGTTTTATAGACCACACTTTCCTGCCTTTTCCCCTAGGCACAAGCAGGTACTGGTCAAAATCTAGAATTTGGAAAGAGGGAATATTTCTGGGTAGTTCTTGTTCTGACCATGACAGTAATAAATATTGGTTTCATAAACAAAATATTACCTAACTCTTCTTGACCTTGCTCTGAGATTGTAAAAATAGGCACTGAATTCCCAGTTTAGTGATACATAAATAACTAAAGTCTTTTCACATTGAAGGAAGATGCTCCCCTAGCTCTGTCTTTCTCTCCCTCCCTCCCTCCTCTCTTTTCTTTCTCTCTCTCTCTCCATTGTTCTGAGAATTTTCCCCTACTTAAGATTGAGGGTAATGACCGCTATGACACCTAGAAAGGAACAAAAGCTCCATCCTCCAAAATCAGCTCCTACCTGTCACCCGGGACTCTGGGATTCTGAGCTCTTGCGTGTGATTTAATGACGAGACCCAGCGGTGCAGCCCAGGTGCTGTATCTCATACCCTCGCTGATTGCCAAGGGAACATTTAATCTGTTGACTTTATTCAGTTATGCTCGTCTGGCAAACATACCTGGAGCTGTAAATTATTTAAATGCTTAATTTATTTGGTGTAGAAGGCACTCTCTTATACCTTAGCTGTCTAATAGCAGAAGATGAAAAATCAGTTCGTTTGCAAGTCATAAAACCTTTAACAGACTTGTGCCTTAAGGAGTAAGAGAGACCTCGCTGTCCTTAAAAGTATAGTAGGGTCCAAACAGGCATCGTTAGCACATTTTTCCCTAGGAGAAAAATCACGGCATAAACCTGACTGGATTAGGAGTGGAATGGAAACAAACACTGACCTGACTGGAGCCAACCCATCAGGTGCTCAGGAGCACAAGAATAAGCTGCAAATGAGGAGTAGTGGGGCACAGCAAGGGCCTGTGTCACAGTGTCCCTGCTCCGCCATTATCACCTACTTCCCAGTGACCCAGGGGTGGGAGAAGTTTAAAACTATAGAGCTGAGCACCAGTGGCTCACACCTGTAATCCTAGCACTCTGGGAGGCCAAGGCGGGAGAATTGCTTGAAGTCAGGAGTTCGAGACCAGCCTGAGCAAGAGTGAGACCCTTTCTCTACAAAAAATAGAAAAAATTAGCCGGTCATGGTGGCTCATGTCTGTAGTCCCAGCTACTCAAGAGACTGAGGCAGGAGGATCACTTTGAGCCCAGGAGTTTGAGGTTGCAGTGAGCTATAATGATGCCACTGCACTCTACCCAGGACAACAGAGTAAGACTCTTTCTCAAAAAAAAAAAAAAAAAAGAAAAAAAGAAACAAAAACACTGTAGGAAGTTTGATGTAACTTAAGCCCTGCTAGTATACAAAATTACTACGTAATAGTCAAATATGTCATTGTTTTACTTACTGAGTTTGAATTCAGTACATTTTATTTAAAAAGAAACTTAGTACATGTTCCGCTAAAATCCAAACAAACAACAAAAATAAATCATTTCATGGAGTGACCGACCACTACCACATCAGATTATGGCGCCAACCTTTCACTATTTCACTCCTTTTCTTGATGAAAAAGGGTTGATCTGAAGCAAAAATAAGCATAACCTATAGCAATACAAAAATACAAACTATAGGAGTACAGAACTTCTTAGGAAAATTTTTCTAATTGCCTTACTTTAAAGCTACTTCTGGAATCAGGTGACATTATTGGGCTTTTGTTTATCATCATCCAAAAGTTTTTAAAATTTTTCTTCATTGGTGAGAGGGCAGTAGAGTTTTAGCTAAGACTGCTGGTTCTGCAGTCTGGCTGCCTGGGTTTGAAGTCCTAAGTTTTATTAGCTGTGTGACCTTGGAGGATTTACTTAACTTCTCTGTGCCTCAATTTTCTCATCTGTAAAATAGGGATGTCGTCTTGTTCATACTTCTTCATTACTTCTTTTGTGGTAAAATATATAAAATAGCACCTGACGTGTGATAAATGGTGCACACATGTTAACTTATTGTAACTAATCCTTTACTATGTGCTTTGGATTCCTTTTCTCATAATAAACAATTCTATGAAGTAGTTATTGTTATTCCCATTTTACTGAAGAAGACCTGCAGATCCCACAGCTAGAAATAAGAAGAGACTACTTTGGAACTCAGGTCTGTATATCTCTGTGGCAGGGCTGGGTCCCCAGGAAGCCAACCCTGAGACAGAGATCTCTGTGCAGAACATTAACTGGGGGGTGCTCAGGGGAACATGTGTGGGCAGGGGGAGAAGCTGCCCTGCAGTGCAGTAGAGGTGGCCGCGACAAAGACCTCAGCCTGTGCTGCAGGAGCTCTGGTACTGATATGGCCCTTCACAGGGGGACCCACTGGGGCCAGGGGCTGGCCGGCCATTAACCCTCCCGTCCACCGATTCTCCAGTCCTTAGATATAGGCAGCTCCAGAAAGGTATGTGGCTTTGGGGACAGCAGCTCCCTTTAGCCAAGGACTAGCTCCAGAGGGGGTCTTAGCTAAGAACCATCAGCAGCCGATATGCCCAGCAGAGGGGCCATAAGCACTTTAGTCTGGAGGGGGACGCTGGGCCGTGTGTCACAGGGTCCCCACCCCCTTGCAGCTTGGCGGGAAGGTGTTCAAAGTCATCTCATGGACCATGGGGGTTGTGCTCACTGCTCTTTTCATCCTGAATCTCTCAGACCCCATTTGTGTCGGGGAGTCCAGGAAGCACGTGGATGGACTGCTGCTTCTGTGAACTCCAGAAGGTGCTTGGTGACTGGAAACAAGCACAGCAGCTGCTAACCACCATCAAAAACAAGTAAATCACCGATAGGCCGTGGCTGCCACAGTTTATATTCTCTTTATAGCCAGGTATAGGATTGATCGTTTACAAAACACTTAAATAGCCCAAGTTTTAAAAATTCAATCCCTCTAACAAGTACTTTTTTATGGTGTATGTCATGATCCACAGGCTAGAACCACAGAATTTTAAAACTGGAAGGAGTCCGAGAGACCCGACCCCTCCATCTGAGTCAGGGTGGAGGGAAAGATTTAGTCAAGGTCACATAGCAAGTTAAGAGTTATACACAATGGGATTGGGACCATAAGCATGAAAATTGATATCTCAAGTAGAGGTTAGCTGTTTGCCAACTGCAGAGAAATTATAAAAACAAATTCTTGGCTGAAAACTTGAAAGGATAGGTTTGGAATGTTATCTTAATGCACATTACAATCTTGAAGTTTCTTGTCATATCCAAGATAAAGTACCGTGTTTATATTTTATTCATTTCCATGCAAAATGGCTTCTAAAACTAAATGCCAAGAATTCTCACTGACATAGTGTGGTTCGCATTTCTTTGACTCTATTTTGTTTCTCTTCGACAATAAAATATTTTATGGTTAAAATACTCCTGTACCCTTAGCACTATAGTTTTTCTCCATATAAATGGTACAATTACATAAATACTGTATGGTGTTGGAAATCTTTAAAGAACTTGTTTCAGATTTGAGAGTAAAGTCTTATCTTTGAAATACTTTCAGAAAACTTATCATACTTATGGAGCTGTCGGGTTTTAAACAGTACCACCAATTTTATAGTAACTTATTATCTAAAGTGCAATATTCTCTGTCGTATGGATATATGCATAACCATAAAGATTAGTGCTCAGCCAAAAAAAAAGTTTTTAATTTTTCATTATCTCCTTAATACACTACCTGGCTAAAGTTAGAGACATTTAAAAATCCCATATGATGGTTCAGCTGTTCAGAGATGTTAACCCTTAAATTTCCAGCACAAAATCTACAGGTCAATATCTGATATTAAGAATAGTGGCAGTGGCTGGGCACAGTGGCTCACACCTGTAATCTCAGCACTTTTGGAGGCTGAGGCAGGAAGATTGTCTTGAGGTCAGGAGTTTGAGACCAGCTTGGGCAACTAAGTAAGACCTCATCTATACAAAAAATTAAAAAAAAAAATAGCCGGGTATGGTAGTACATGCCTGTAGTTCCAGCAACTGTGGAGACTGAGGCAGGAAGATCACTTGAGCTGAGGAGTTCAAGGCTACTGTGAGCTATTTTTGTGCCACTGCACTCCAGCCTGGGCGAAAGAGTAAGACCCTATCTCTAAATAAATAAATAAATAAAAATGGGGTAATATATGCAAAATGCTTAGAAAAGTGCCTGCAAATAACAGTACTCAGTTGATGCCATATCATAATTTGCTTTTTAAACTACAAAGGACTGAACCTTTACAAAGAAAGTTAAAGATGAAATTTAAAAAGTAGATTCATCTAAGTGATCACATTAAATATTTTATTCTTACAATGAAATGAACTCTTTGGTGGAACAGAATCATAGACCTAGATAGACCATAAGTTTAGATTCTAAAGATTCATTCCATAACTTGATACACATAATGAATGAGACAGTAGAGTAACAATTTTTAACCAGAAGAAATTTGATTCTGGAAATCAAAGAACCATGTTCTGATAGTGAGCTCTAGAAAACCATTCTAAGCTGGTAATTCCATGAAAGCAGTGACTATGCCAATCTGTCTCACCAGAATATGCCCAGCATATTCTGCACGCAAAATGTATGCAAAATGACTGAATGATTGAATATAAGAGGCATGGCCCTTCAATTCATAGCATTTTAGAGTCGGAAGGTGCTGCCTGCTTATGATATCACAAATAAGGAACCTGAGCATAAATGACTTAAAACTAGGGGTGAGTGTGGTGGTTCACACTAGCCACTGAGGCAGGAAGGATGACTTGAGGCCAGGAGTTTGAGACCAGCATGGGCAACATAGCAATACCCCATCTCTACAAAAAATAAGAAAAGTTAGCCAGGTGTGGTTATATGTGCCTGTAGCCCTAGCTACTTGGGAGGCTGAGGTGGGAGGATTGCTTGAGACTAGGAGTTTGAGATCAGCATAAGCAACACAGCAAGATCCTGTCTTTAAAAAAAAGAAAAATCAGCTGGTTGTGGTAGGGAGGCCTGTAGTCCCAGCTACTCAGGAGACTGAGGCAGGAAGACTGCTTGAGCCCAGAAGTTTGAGGTTGCTGTGAGCTGTGATGATGTCACTGTACATTGTTCCTCCACACCCTTCCCTGTGCTCGTGAGAAGTCTGTTGACAGTCTGTCTGATTGTCAGTCCTTTGTAGATGATCTTTCTTTTCTCTCAGGCTGCTTTTAAGATTTTCTCATTGTCTTTGGTGCTCCCCAGTTTCCCTATAACATGTCTAAGGCATAAACCTCCTTTTATTTATCCTTCCAGGCATATGCTATACTTCTTAAGTCTGTGGACTGAGATCTTTTCATCAGTTCAGAAAAATCCCCAGCTATTATTGCTCCAAATATTATGTCCCCTCTAATCTCTTTCTCTTCTCCTTCCAAAACTCCAATTAAATGTATATTAGAACATCTCATTCTATCTTCCTTATCTTTAAGCCTCTTGTTCATATTTTCCATTTTCTTTTTTTCCTGTGCATCATTCTGAATAATTTCTTCTGTTATTTCTTCAATTCATTAATTGTCTTTTCATATATTTAACATGTTCATTAAATGTCTACTTTCAATAATTTTATTTTATTTTTTATTTTTAGGAGTTCTTTTTTATTATTTCTCAATTTACCCATGAGGGTCCTTCACTTACTTATATTCTACTCCTTAATTCTTTAAATTTTCGATATGTAGCCAGTCTTTCCTAGGAGGGCAGAAAGGTGTGGGCTCTAGAACCAGACTGCCTGAACCCAAGTTGTAGCTCTACCATTTAAGGCAAGTTAGCCTAGAACAAATGACTTAATTTCTCTGTGCTTCAGCTTTTTCCTTTATAAAATGAGGATAATAATAGTACTTGCCTAGTAGAGCTGTTATGAGAATTAAATAAGTTAAAATTGGGAAACAAATCTTTATAGTGTTGCCTAGCACATAATAATTGCTCTATAAACTTTTTTTATATTCTATATCTGAGAATTCCGACATCTAAAGTTCTTGCAGTCTAAACTGGTTGGTTGTTTCTCCACTGACGCTCTCTCTCCTTAGCTGGCCTCTTTCTGTGCTTGGTGATCTTCGATTTCAACTCAAACTTTGTGGATCTCGACTGCTTTCTTACTGTGAGGACTGCATCTTCTTCTGTTGGGAGGCAGGGGGAATTTACCAACCTGAGGCCCTCTAGCCCTTTTGGAGTGTCCTGGCCTAATACAGAAGTCTCAGACTCTTGGCTTCCCCACCTTCCTGTTGTTACAGGGCTTGATGCAGTGCTACTAAGGGCATTAGCCCTCAGGACAACCCAATTTTCTTATGTTCTTAGCATTCTTGACTCCCAGTTCTGGCTTCAGCTCATTTTTGGGGAGAAGGGCTTTCCTTAGACAATTCCCTTACTACTGACAAGCCCAGCGATATACTTTTAAAATGGTTCAATTCTTTTGTAGTAGGAAGACCTTTAGAGTATCTAGTTGTCAATACTGCTAGAAGCTATCTCCTGATTTGGATCAATCGGGATGGGCAACCTTATGCTGCAGGAACAAACAAGCCCCAAATTTTACTGGCTTATAAAAACAAAGGTTTATTTCCCACTCATGCTACATGTCTGTCTCAGTCAGCAGGGCCTCTGCTCTGTGTCATCCTCACTTGGGGACTCAGGCTGATGAAGCTTTGCCCATCTGGAACATCATTAGTCCATGTAGTAGGGGAGAGAAAATATGGCAATTCATATCCTGGCTCTTAAAGGCTTCCATTAAGAAATATCTCACATCATTTCTGCTCACTTTTAATTGATCAAAGCAAGTGAGGGACCACCCCTAAGTCCAAGGGGGTGAGGGCATAAGCTCAGGAAGGAGGAGACTGAAAATATCAGTAAACATCACTAACAAATACTTCATGCTTTTTTCCACCTAACATTACCACAAACATTTTTATGATCTCATATAGAATTAGTAATTATATGTTCCTTAAAAGTTATATTATGGAAATCTCAAACATACAAAATATATAGAAGGATAATATAATAAACAACCATAACTATAAATTTAAATGCTTACAGAATAGTTCAGATGGGGAGGATTCAAATAAATATTTATCATTAAATATTTCAAACATACTAAATTTAAAATGTTGAAATCGTTTAAAATTGTAAAAGTACTATACAGTTATCATTTAAACTTTTTAACTATGGAAACAAATAAACAATGACTAGATTTGCAATACATGTGCATTCCAAAGATGAAGGAAGGATAACAAGGGATGAAAGGAGGACGTTTGCAGAAAAGCAGGTAGTTCTGTTTTGCTAGCATATAGGGTACTAATGGCAAATGAGAATAGAGAGTTAAATGGCAACGTACCATAAGGGGCTCTAAATGCCAGGGTGGAACTTCATTCAGTAGGGAATACAAAGCCATTGAAATTTTTTCAGCAGAAAAATAACATAAATTCAATTCAGCCTTTACTGAATACCTACCATGTACCAGGTACTATGTTAGGCATTGGGGGTATAAAAATGAATAAATGACAGTCCATGCCTTCAAGTAGCTTCTCATCCAGCAACGTAATTGAAAATGTACTTAGGAAGACTGATCCAGACCACAGTAGGAGAGATCAGATAGCAGTGTGAAAACCAACTTGGAGGCTACTGCACCAGTCTAGGCAAGAGCTCAGGAGGGCTGGAACCAGGGAACTAGTAGTGGAGATGGAAAAGGAGGAGTGGATGGAGAGGCCTTTTGGAGGTTGAGTCTTAGAATGTTCCAACTACCCATGCATGAGGAGTAAGGAAAGGAAAGGTCCAGGGATCATACAGAGGTTGCAAACAGGGAGGCCATGGAGAATAATGCCATTAATAGAATTAGAAGTATCAAGAAGAGTGCTTGGTTTGGGGGAAAAGATAACATTGGTTGTATACACATTGAATTTGAGATTCCCTTAGTATAGTAATCGGTCAATAGCCACAGGGAGAGGCAAAGATATAAAATGTAACCAAAAAAAGAAAAAAAAATAGCCACAGTGGATTGATTCCAGGACCTGCTGCGATATCAAAATCCACAGATGCTCAAATCCCTTATATAAAATGGCATGTATGTGCATGTACCCTATGCACTTCCTCCCGTATACTCTAAATCATCTCTAGATTACTTATAATGCATAATGCAATGCAAATGCTATATAAATATTTGTTAGGCTGTGTTTTTAAACATCTGTATTATTTTTTATTGTTGGGTTATTTTATTGTTTTGTTTTTTTCAAATATTTTAGATCTGGGGTTGGATGAATCCACAGATATGGAACCCACGGATATGGAGGGCCAACTGTATACCCTGGTGGAAGTACCGGCAGCGAGTTGGATGTGAGGGAGGGCGGCAGAAATTGGAGTCTTTGGCGCAGCGGTAGTGTTTACACCCTTTGCAGAAGATAAGATTGCTGAGGGGTAGGGTGTTTCAAGGTAATGTTTTTCCTTTAAATTTCAGGGAGAACATGGGAAAATCACAGGACTTTCTCACAGGATCACAAAGTGAAGCACAGAACTACTCCTCCAGCCAGGAGTCTTTTCTCCTATCACAAGGAATGAAACTCCTTCTTCACAGACCTGTTCCTTTATGTCTTTGAGACTTCTTAGTCTCCAGTTACGAGACAGAGACCCCCAGATAATCCTTGGCCGGGGCTTATGAGGGAACTTCTATGCAGCTGGCAGAGGGGGTGCCCAGAGTGGACGCCGGCCTGGGGGGTTCTGTGGGGTGAGGGCTACTCAGGAGATCAGGAACAGGAAACAGGACTCCGAACAGAAGCTTGTCTGGTACCAGATCAAACCACTGAGGCCTTCAAGGGTCTCCTGAGGCCCAGCCGTAGGATGTGCACACAAGTGCACACGCGCGCGCACACACACACACACACAATTATGTCTTTACCAAATGTGTATGGTGGGAATTTGGAATAAACAGCTCAGCATGGACCAACTGGCACCATTACTTGGTTTGACAGTTACGATGTTTCTGTGGCAGGATGGCTGACTGAAATATCCAATCGGCTCCCTTCCCCTTCATTTCAGTCACTTGGACTGTCTAACGCTTTGCCTGGAGAATGTAGGCATGGCGAAAACCAGATGCAGCCTCTCCCGATGAAAGTTTTCCCCGTCGGTACTTAATGCCGTTGAACAGTTAAAAATGGTTCAGATGGGAAATTGGATGTTGGGCATATTTTGTTACAATTTAAAATTTGAAATTAAATGCAAAACAATTTTGTTCTGAGTGTTCTGATACATGAATGACAAGAAACAAAGATAGCATTCATTATCTTAAAAAAAAAGGTTTGCATCTTGAGGGACCATGAAGGGTGTTCTGGAGAGGGAGGGCCGAGGGGCGGTGCCTTTGAGAAGTGATGAGTTTAGAAGAAGAGCTATCCTCTCAGGGAAGAGTGCAGAATCCTCTAGATAGGATCTGCCCCCTGCTCCTTGGCAGGGCCGGATGGGCAGCACCTAATGGGGAGGGGCTGTGTGTCTCCCAGGGAGGCCTGAGGCCTGCCTCACCCGAGAGTCACCCCTCAGCCCCAGGCGAGGTACAGAACTGCCTACCCAGCCTGGAACAGAAGCAGGGATTTCACCTCTTTTTGTTCATCACTACTAATCGGCTCCTAGAGCAGGGCCAGGCATGTGCTAAGTATTAAATAAACAGTCTAAAAATAAATGAATGATGATGGTGAGGCAGGGCCTTGATGTTGCATAAAACGTCGGGACTTTTGCACTAGCCTGTGGACTGAAGAAAGGAAGGTAGATGGTTAACTTTCTCAGAAGCCTGGAGGCATCAGGACTTGGAGTCAGACAGGCTGATGTGTGGAATATAATAACATTTCTTGTACACCTGAGAACTTTTTTTTTTACTATTTCCCTGCATCCCTCATAATACATTATGTAACTCAGTCTTGCAAACAAATAGTAGATATTTATTTGCCAGTGGATAAAGCATTTTCCACACTATCTCATGAACAGAGTTAAGAGCTATAATCCTCAGCCAGGTGTGGTGATGTGTACCTGTAGTCCTAGGTACTGGGAGGGGCCCTGAGGCAGGAGGATGTCTTGAGCCTAGGAGTTCAAGGCCAGCCTGGGCAACATAGCAAGACCCCATCTCAAAAGAAAAGCTGTAATTTTCAGAATGGAGGTACAAAAGCTTGTTCTTCTTGGGATTCCCCTACATTCCTGGTAGCCAAGAACCCAGAGACAAGTGGAGAATCATACACCCTCCCCATGGGCAGCTTTGGGTGTGAGTCTAGTCTGGAATAAACCCAATCAGGTCCTGCACTTGCCTTACATGGACTTTGAGGCCAGGGGCTGCAGTGGAGAGGGTGGGATGGTGAACGCAGGAGACGTGGGGGTTTCTTCTGCAAAACTAGAGGTTGGATTTGCTGGTGACAGGTTTGGAATTCAGCCTGTGCACACTTGGTCTGGCCTGCCCCAATGTCTCCAGACTATGTCATTTGATTAGTCAGGTATCTACTGTACAGCAATTAAATATTTTGGATACCAGCCTTATACTTGGGTCTCTACCATGCGAGGACACGTCTTTTGCAGGTCTTCAGAAGACAGGTAATTTGGCTGTCCAGAAACAGAAGAATCACAGGAATTCATTCAAAGCATTGATTTATCCTGATTATAAACAATGTCCAGATGACTCCAGAGCAATTGCTATGTGCATTATACAACTGACTGTTGTATAATGTTGCTTGTCACTGGCTTTGTGTCCCCATTTTCCATTTTCTAAAATTCTTTTGTCCTTTTACTGTAATATTTTCCTTGGCTTCAAAACCTGTGGACACCTTTCCCATCAATGTGGAAAATAAGGATAGGTGGCTCGAACCCAGAGTTTCCAAGGTTCTTCCTTGAGGGCTCACCACTCTTCCTCGGGAGAAGCCAAATACAGAGAGAAGATGCTGCTTAGGACAGCGAGGCCGCCCGGGAATACAGACGGTCCCCAGCTTGCTGTGGTTCTACGTAGGATTTTTTGACTTTACAATGATGAGAAAGTGATAGGTATTTTGTTAAAAAAAAACATCCTTCTCTCCTGGTGCTGGGCAGTGGCAGCGACCCACAGTTCCTAGGCAGCGGTGCATTTTCAACTTAAGATATCTTCAATTTAAGATGGGTTTATCTGGAGGCGTCCCCACCGTAAATCAAGAAACATCTGTAATATGTGTTCTCTCGCCTCTTCTTACTTTTGCCGTTGTTTCCCCCATCTGGAAAATCCTCTCTTCTCCTTTTCCCGTGGTGAGCTGCTATCCACCCTTCAACACCGCAGTCTATGGTTATTCTGTTTCCATAACACGTGTGCAAAATGAGCTAATCATTTTGTAACGTAAGGATTATTTATAAGTCTATTTCTTACCAGAACTCCTTGAGGCAGGAACTGGGTTTGATTCTCTGTGTGCCCCGTTGCCCAGTATGACACTTGGCATAGAGAACTCAGATGTGCTAGAAACATCAGTCATGTCCTCAGTACACTAAGCCCATGGCCCTGGGCACAGCTAAGTGAACAGGCACACACACATGAACTCGGATCCACAAGTCAGATTTCCTCGCAAGATTTTGAAGCAGGAGTAAAAGGCCCAGGAGTCAGAAAACGTGGCCACTGGCAGGTCGCAGAGAACTGTGACCTCCAAAGCCTGACCTTGAGATAAGGACGTGAGTATAGGAAGTTTATTTGGGAGGTAGCCCCAGGAAGTCTAAGGGATGATGGGGAAAGTGAGACAGGGAAAAGATAAAAGTCAGTAAAAGGTGCATTAACAAGCAGGATACCACCTTGGGAACCTGTGGCTCAGTTCCTCTTGAGCCCTTTGAGAAGCCATGTGGGACACACCTCAGAATTGTCCCACCGGGGAACAAAAAGACTGGGGCATTTATCCAATGACTCCCATTGTCCACTGGCTGTGGCTGCACCTGCCTGCATCCCAGCATGCTCCCCTGCAGCAGGAGAAATCTGGCAGAGAAGCAGATAGAGGTGGATGCCTGGGGCGGGGAGTTGTCAACCTGTGGGGAACTGTCTACCACAATTGCAGGTGACCTCCAAGGTGGGCCAGAGAGACTAGGCAGGACATCAACAACACCTGCTGCAGTGACCCAAAACCAAGCCCACGTTATGGGGTGGCAGGAACCAACAGCCCCACAGAGAGGAAAATGTGGTAGAGAAGCAGGAGAAGTGAAAAGATCATATAGTCACCCAGACGAGCAGAGTCTGGCTGTCATACCCACGGTCTCCAGCGGCAGCCCTCAGGAGCCCACCTAGAAGAGTCACCATGGAGATCTGACCCAGGATTGATACACCGGCAATGGCTCTTCCATTCTCCTGTAGTCATTGCTCCCAGCTCCCGTGCATACAAGCTTTGGTCAACTCCTCCAAGCTGAGCTGACCTGTGTGAAGCTCTAAAGAATGTCAATGGATTCCTGCCTACCCCTATTTGCTTTCTGAACTAGACTCTTTGCTGCATCACCTGAAGCCTCAGAGGACCTAGGACTGCTGGAAAACCTGCCTCCTGACACCCAGCATGATACTTTCTCTTTTATGTCTTTGCAATACGTCTGGTATTATCTCCCACATCCCCTGGTCAGCTAGTCTGGGACAAAGCTGTTTGCCAGAACACAAAAGTGATGGCAGAAAGGGAGGCCAGGGCAGAATAAGCAACATGCATTGTAGGACACATTCAACACAGGTGGTGCAGTAAAGCCCTCACCCACTGCCTGGAAGCAGCTACAGTACTGTACGTTGGTGCTCATCAGCTGGGAATAGTCAGTTTGGTTTCTTTGCTCCAGCCTTCATTGGCTGAGAGCAAATGATGACACTCAGACACTGGGGAGAAGTTATACACACAAGCAGAGGATTTTTATTTTGGAAAATATTATAGTATTTCAGATACAAATGGTGCTACAATGAATTGGTATTAAGGAGGTTAATATTGAATATTAAAATTATTTCTTTTAAAAGCATCCTCTTAAATTAGTTTGAGAGGTTTTCTGTACCTTTGCCACAAGACAATCCTATGCAAATGGTGTGCCACCTGTGTTAGTTGGGCTCTTCCAGAGAAACAGAATCTCCGGGAGGGATGTGTATATTGGGGAGGTGAGTGTTAAGGATTTGGCTCAAATGATTGTGAAGGCTGGTAAGTTCAAAATCTGCATGGTGGGCTGCAGGCTGGAAACCCAGGGAAGAGGTGCAGTTCAAGTCCAAAGGCAGTCTGCTGCCAGAATCCTCTCTTCCTTTGGGGACATCAGTCTTTTTTTTTTTTTTTTTTTGAGACAGAGTCTCCCTCTGTTGCCCTGGCAGTGGCGTCAGCCTAGCTCACAGCAACCTCAAACTCCTGGGCTCAAGCAATCCTCCTGCCTCAATCTCCCAAGTAGCTTGGACTACAGGTGCATGCCGCCATGCCTGACTAATTTTTTTTCTATTTTTTTTTGTAGATACAGCATCTCACTATTGCTCAGGCTGGTCTAGAATTCCTGACCTCAAGCAATCCTCTCATCTTGGCCTTCTGCTAGGATTACAAGAGTGTGCCATCATACCCAGCTCAGTCTTTTTTTTTTTATTTTAAGGCATTCAATTGATTGGATGAGGAATAGCCACATTATGGAGGGTAATCAGCTTTACTCAAAGTCTACTAATTTAAATTTTAATCTCATCTTAAGAATACCTTCACAGAAACTTCTAGAATAATGTTTGGCCACAGATCTGGGTACTGTGGGCTAGCCAATTTGATATGTACAATTAACCATCACACCATCCATCTCTGATCCATAGCAGTGATTGCCTTGAGGACTATGTTACAAAGGATTCTGAAACCATATCTGGATTCAATAGTAAAGAACAACCTTATAAACTAGTAATGTCTGCTCTGAGCACAGAAGGGAGGAGAGGCAGCCTGTGTCACATATTTCCTATTCCTATAATAGAAGTTTGGTTTGTGTTCACTAAGTGAATGAACAAGTGACCAATCTTGCTGATTTTGCCATTAAATTTAGGCTAGCCTTGATTCAAACTGTGTTCAAATAAGCTTGACCTCAACCAGACAGGCTGAACAAATTGTCATGTGCGTCAGCATTCATGCACAAGAATGCTCCCAGAACGCTGATTAGTCACATCCTCAAACTGGAAATAACCCGAATGTCCATCAACAGTACAAATAAAAAATTACTGTGCCTCGATGAATATGAACTACTGTCACATTTAAGGTGGACAGTTCTCACAAATGTAAGGTTGAGCAAAAGAAGCCAGACCCAAAAGAACAATGCATTAATTCCATTCATATAAAGTTCAAAACCAAAATTAAACCATATGCTATATGGATACAAACTTAGGTACTAAGTAATTATTTTTAAGAAGCAAAGGATTGATTCCTATCAAAGCCGTGCTAGTGGTTATCTCTAGGAGCATGAGAGAAGCTTTGGGGCAGAGTTAGCGATATTATACTTCTGCACATGAGTCTTAACTTTATAACAATGTGTCAAACTGCATTTTTCTGTATAAGTGTTATACTTCACAATCAAAAACATTTACAATTTTCCCCAAGGTCTCCTTATGCCAATACCTGAAAAAAAGCAAAAGTGCAGGGAAAGCTACAAACTGCTGACTCAATTTCCAATTAGCCTCTGGCCAAAGAGGCCAGTACCTTCACTCCCTGGCCTTCCTCCCTGCTAAGGTCCACTTAGGACCCTTTTCTGTTTTGCCTCTTCCTCCAGAGCAAATGTCTTCATTTTAGTACAGTGACAAGATTTACAATATAACCAATTCAATAGTTGAAAGTCCTAAAATTCATCCTCAGCAGAATTTGCAAGGCAGCTGCAAAAAAGATGAATGTCACTCGCGGGATCAAAAGCCTAGGTTTTCGGGGGAAAGTTCAGTAGTGTATGCACGCAAAGCCTATTCTTAGCAGCGGCCCCGTTAGGGGATAGAGTGTCCGTCTGTCTCATAATCGGCTGGAAGCGCCTGGGATGTCGGAAGGCTCCCCGTTCTTGTACTGAAATCCTGGTACAAAGGGCAGGCTCTCATGATCCGCCTTCCAGGATCCTCAGCTTAAAATTCAGAATCCAGCTTCAAGGGAGTTAGAGAAAAAGGCAGAGTGATTTTAAGGGCAGGTGCTGGAGGTTTACTTTTGCCTCTTTCATAGCTTTTAGTACTTAGAAATGTGTAGTTCAATATGCTTTCTTCCCTCTGGAAAACAGATTCCACTCCCCCCGACCCCCATCTCTGCCTGGGGAATAACAAATTTCATATGGAAACCTGAAAACCCAAAGAGAAATATGCAATGCTACAGACACCTTGTGTCGGACTGGCTGTCACAGACCCTGATTTGGGTCAGGCTGTTTAAACTTCTTTGGAACAAGCATTTATCTACAGCAGGGTCATTTTATAGATCCATTAAATCTACATTTTCTCTTGGGCTCCTTTCCCCGGCTCCCCTCAACCCCGCTCCAGTCACACACTCTAAAAACCCCCTTAAGCCCCAGAAATAAATCTCTATAAACTGCCAAGTGTTCAATCAGGCTTTTACTATATCTCTTTGCAATTAGAATAAATTTACTGCTTGGAGAGATGGGGGGAAATATGCAAGGTACTCCTTGGATAAATATACCCGCAGTGAGAAAAGTAGAGGCTCTGTAAAAATTATCTCTGTGAATTCAACAAGAATCAAGGTCACGGGAACCGCTACGTCCCAGGGAATGTTAATTAATGGGCCTGCAGCTGGTGGTACCACTTGGCTGCTGCGCCCCAGCTGCCTGCTCCATATTTCTCTCGTTTGCAGGACCATTTTTGGACCAAATCCCATCGCTTTTTTTCCTCCAAGTACAAAAAGTACATAAGTCTATCCTGGAAGGATGCCAACCTTTCAGAGAACTAAGGAAAGTGTTGTTTCTTAGCTATTTTTATCTCCTTTTTAAAGAAAGGACACTCTATCACCTCTGGAGCTGGATTTTACTTGTAATCAGCGTTCAAGCTGTGGTCTGAGGTCACTGTTCTGGCACCGTGTCTACGGGGAGATGTCCTGAAGACGGAGAACAGAGAGGGACACTTGTAACTTCTCCTCAAACTAAGATAGAAACGCCCAAAAAGATAACACTTATTATCTTCCTTGACTACACGGTTTGCATTTTAGCCCAGGCTGAAGGCAAGGTAAAAAATGCGTCTCTGAGTTGCAGAAGGAGAGGGAACGAAATGAGAGAGTTAGGAGAAAGGAGTCTGATGGAGGAGGCAGAAAGTGTTTCCTCCAGGGTCAAGGTGGTTTCTGCCATTTACATCTCCCAGGAAGCATTAAATGAGACCATGCATGTAAGCCACTTAGCTGGCACACTTTGCTGAGACACAGGTAGCTATTGTTAATTATAAAATTCTGAGTGGAGGTACAAAAGAAATGATCAACGTAGGTCCACCCCCCTACTGCCTAGGAACTGTACTTTTATAGCTGGTTAAGCACAGACTTCAGAGTCAGAAAGATCTGGCTTGAAATACTGCTTCACCACTAAGTAGTTGTGACCCTGGGCAGCTTAGTTAGCTGTCTGCACCTCAACTCTTTCATCTGTAAAATAGGGCTAGTGATAGTATCGCTATGGTTGAGGATTTAAAGAAGAGATTTAAAGAGATACTGCATGTAGGACCTTTGGCACAGTGCTGGGCCACATTGTTAGTCTCAATAAATATTCATTGTTACAACTGGGGCTGTTTTAACTGTTTCCATGTGGCTGTAAGAGAAGAATCAGGAAGAGTTTGCCTCTGAGCGGGTGAAGGTGGCTTCAGAAGAAGTTTTCTGAAGCAGCAAAAGCAATCTCACTTGCCTCTGTTGCACCCCAGCTTTGTTTTTCTTCTCATTTGGAAACTTTCTTGCCTTGAGTGTTAGGTAGTGGAGGGACTGGGCGTTCTTCCACACAACGACAGACATGAGAATCACACCCAGAAATAACAGGAAAAATGCCTGACTCGGCTTCTTGAAGGAATTCTCCAGGTAGTCATTAGCCGTGAACTCCAGGCTCAGGGCCCCTGGGGGTGGCTGCTCCGTCCCACCCCTAAGAGAGCAGGGCCACTGTCCACTTGGGCCAGTTCCTTTATGAAGGAGACCCGGCTTTACTGAAGCTCTTTTGTAAGAAAGGAAGAATGTTCTAAAAAGCTGGAAATGTTCTCTATTACTACTTCCAAACTGTAAAATGATATTGGGGCCTTTTAAAAGACTTGGGATATTTTCTGAAATTAAGGAATATGGATTAAGGACGCCTTGGGGGATTAGATTTTTCTTCCTCTTTGAAGCATTTGAAACAACTTTAATCTGCTTTCAGAGTGCTATCCAATTTGGCATGGCATTCTGGTGAAGTAGTGCTGTCTTCTCCATGGAACTGATACTTGTGTGCCTCTTTTTAAACCCATTTGCAAAAATATTTAGGGTATAGAAGGAACTAAAGCTTGAATGTAAAGAACAAGACTATTTAGAGTGAAGAGATGTCTTCTAAAAGGCTCGAAAGAAAATTTTAAAAGTTTTGTTCGGCATGTAAGAAAATTAAACAAACACAAATCTAGTTGTATATGCAGCTACAAGAATATTACTGTTACTTAATCTCCCGGTTGTTGGTCCTCCTATCATATATATAGTGCTTTATCATATGCAAAAAAAAAAATAGGTACTGTCATGGAATAGCACTGCTCTGGGAGGTGGATACTAACAATTCTTGTTTTACTGACAATGGAATTGGAACCTAAAGAAAATATGAGGTAATGGCAAGAATCTGTGCTTGGGACTCTGAGTTTTGATCCCAATACGTTTTCCACATCACCCCATCACCTTTTACCTACCATGTGGCCCAGGCAGATGTGATCAACCCTAGGTGCCTCAGTTTCCCAGCCTACTGGATTAGAATAATACCTCTCTGGCTTCCTTTCAGGGGCTGCTAGATAAATTTTCCAGGGCCAAATATATTTGTCATATGACCAAGATCTCCAGGAACAGTGTCTGATGAGCCTAAATGAAGTTCACTTGGCAAAGACCAGTGAAATACTAATACCCTGTCCACAACAGGAGTGCTTCAGACAGAGCTCCACGGGAGATGTGGGAGATGCTTTAAAATGACACTGCAAAAGACAAGAGAGGAATGGTTACAAAAAAACAGCAGGTGGCCTGGAAGCTATAAGTCATTGTGAATAGCTCATTATCCCAGGAGCTGGGGAACCTGGAGAAGTAGCAGATAGGGACGGAGGGGCACATACTTGTCACTCTGGGCCCTTAATTTGCTGAAGCTATAAAAAAGGAAGTAAATGTAATATCAAAATGAATAAAAACTCCATAACTATGCAACTCTAGACATAGAGTCTTGAAACATCTAGGAAAATAATTATACATTTTCCCTTTCTATTTAGCTATTACAAAAGCAGTATCTGTCCATTGTCAAAATAGTCAATAGTATAGAATTACAGAGACATTCATTTGCCCCTCCTCTAACTCACTTGCTAGACTCCCCAATGTCAAAACTTTGTGTATCTCCTAGAAATTTTTCCATTCAGCTACACTATACTTATATGTATATATATGTATATGTGTATATATATATACATATTATATAGATTCACACACACACACATATATATATATATATATTTTTTTTTTTTTGGAGACAGAGTCTCATTCTGTCTCCCAGGCTGGAGTGCAATGGCCTCACCACAGCTCACTGCAACCTGGACTCAAGTGATCCTCCTGTCTCAGCCTCCTAAATAGCTAGGACTACAGGCATGTACCACTGTACCTGGCCCCAAGTCTAATTTTTCTATTTTTTGTAGATATGGGTCTCATTCTTGCTCAGGCTATTCCGAACTCCTGGCCTCAAGTGATCCTGCTGCCTTGGCCTCCCAAAATGCTGGGGTTACAGCTGTGAGGCACCATGCCTGGCCAGATTCACATCCACATTTTACATGGGGTCACATGCCATATATTGTTCTGCAATTTTGCCTTTTTTTCTGTAACTTGACAGTGCGTCATAGACACCTGCTCATACAGATCTCTCATTGTTTTTAAAGGCTTGAGAGGTTTCCATTGTATAGATATACCACAGTTTAACCAACTCCTTACAGATATACATATAGCCTATTTCTGTATGCTATTTAACTATTAAAAATAATGCTACAGTGGATAATAATGATGATTTATTAATATGGAAGGAAAAAATCTAGGGATAAATGGACTAGAAAAAATCTGGGGAAAATGGTACATAACAAAACCTTGACCACTGAGCACAGTGTGGGGAGTCAGAGATGAGCAGATTCTCCTTGGTTCAGCTCCTCATTATATTAGGCTGATAGCTAGCATCCAAGAAAGAACCCCCCAAAAGTAAGTTAAAGGGAAAAAAAAACAAAGCACAGCAGGATTTTTGAGAGGCTGGGTGAATTGAATTATATGCACATCTTAAAGAGAACTAAGAAAGTATTATAATTGAGTGTGCAGAAACTATAGAGAAACAGTATGTGTGATGTAAAACTCAGATTGATGGCATTATAAGAAGAAAAATGTTTGACAGTGTAGTCTTCATGTCAGCCCCCATAGGACAGGGGCTGTGTCTTACTCCACTTTGTAGCCTTGATAACTGGGCATAATTCCTGACAAGAGAAAGGTGTTAATAAGTACTTGAAATAATGACAAAGAATACTACTCTTAGCTGGGTATGGTGGCTCACACCTGAAGAATCAAGTGACCCCTGGCATGTCCTCAGCCTTGTTAACAGAGATTCCAGGGCAAAAGTTTAAGACATTATCCTCTGTGTGATGACCCTCTCCACTGAGGACCCATTGTCCAGTCAACCAGAGACTCAGACAGCTAGATGTGTGTGTGCGTGCACACATTCCATGCTAAGTGAAGATAAGCAAACAGATATGAGGAATTTACTCTTTTGAGAGAGAGAGAGAGAGAGAGAGAGAGAGAGAGAGAGAGAGAGAGAGAGAGAGAGAGAGAAGAGCCAGTTTGGTCACCCTCCACTTCTACATTAAGGTCAGCCAATTATTACCAAAAATATGCTAATGGGAAGATTGCTAACCCTGTTCTCCAACAACTGAACTCTCCAGAGTGGTGATTCATCCTCACTGTTACGACCTTGAGGCACTATGGGAAGAAAGACTGAATTAAATTCAACAGAATTGCTGTTATTATATTTTAATGTTCCCCATATTCATTCATTCAACAAACATGAGCAGAAGCATTAGATGCTTCAGAGATACCATTCCCTAGTCATTCCGAATCAGCAGGGTTGCTTGATGGAGCCTTTTCTCAGTTCCGTTCAGTACCCAACCAAAGCTGAAGCCTCTCTCCCCATCCTGGCAGGTGCTCTAGCTCATGACGAGGCATGCTTTAGAGCAGAGGTCCCCAACCTTTTTGGTACCAGGGACCAGTTTCATGGAAGACAATTTTTCCATGAACTGGGAGAGGTGGTGGGGGATGGAGGGATGCAGAGCTCTGTGGTCTTGTCCCTAATAGGCCACGGACCAGTACCGGTCCACAGCCTGGGGATTGGGGACTGCAGCTTTGGAGTGTTGGAAATTAGTTTGCAGACAGAATTACCTGCTGGCCTTGCAAAAGAGAGGAGTGATCTGTTTAAGAAGACATTTCAAAAATCATGTTTCGGCAGTGTGGCTCAGAGGGCAGAGAACTAGACTCGAGTTGGGGGCCTTGGGTTCCAGGCCTTTATTACTACATTGCTGTATGGCTCCGGGCTTCAGTTCCTTCACTATAAAATAAAGAGTTCAGCTAAGTGATTTCCTGGCATGGACTACAGTGCTCTCTATTAGCACATGGGATAAAGGATGCTGATAAAATCAAATTAAGGTAAGCTTCCATAAGACAAAAAAATCCTGAGGATGCTAAGAATACTTCTCTTGGACACCAGTTGTAGGTGTGGATATTTTTCCTTCAAATCAGGCCTTCCTTGTACTCAGGCATTCTGGTAAGAGCTTCTCCTTCCTAAACTGGATCATCTGTCAACCCTGTCCTTACAGAAGGCCATGAGAACCTGCAGTTTTCATCAGGGACTCACAGCCATAAACCTGGTCCTTTGCCAGTTCTCTCCAGAAAGTCCTTTATTTCCAGCCCTCTAAGCACTGTGAGGTCCACCCAGGGCAGCCAAGCCTGGCCAACCTTCCCATGGCTCTCATGGCAAAAGGCAGCTTTAGGGCATCTCAAAGAGAAGCCTTCATAGGGCCACGGGCTGGGATCACTAATTAAACTATATTTATGGTCCTTACTAAAGCCATCATTTGTTTTGTAATCATGACTATCTTAGTCTGTTTGGGCCATTATAACAAAGTACCATAGACTGGGTGGCTTATAAACAACAGAAATTCACTTCTCACAGTTTTGGAGGCTGGAAGGCCAAGATCAGAGTGTCACATGGTTGGGTTCTGAAGAAGGCCCTCTTTTGGGTTGTAGACTGCTAACTTCTCCTTGTATCCTCACATGGCAGAGACAAGGGGAGAAAACTCTTTGGGGCTCCTTTTTTAAGAGCACTAATCCCATTCATAAAGGTTCCACCCTCATGACCTAATCACCTCCCAAACGCCCTATCTCCTAATATTATTCGAAGGCCTCACCTCCTAAGACTATCACATTGGGAGTTAGAATTTCAACATACGAATTTTGGGGAAACACGAACATTCAATTCATAACAATGATCAAGTTAGAGAAGTTAAGAAAATATCAACTCCAGGGCTCTTAACATACATAACAGTCACTACCAGGCAGGTAATGTCTTGTGTTACCTTTTGGTACTTTAAGGTACTTAGAGTGGTTCTAAAGGAACAGATTCAGAAGAGCTTTTTGAATTGGTTCTGGGGTTTCTGGAATTAGTGCTCTAATCTGATCTGACTTAAAGGCACTAATGACTGTATTTTCAGTGGTAAAGAGAGCACTGAGAGTGCACGGTGTGTTGTAGCAATAGAAATACACACAATATCGCCATTGGATACGCCTAATCAAATACTTATAATAGGCAAGGCTCTGGGTGACCATGAATGCCTCTTCAAGGGAAATCCATTGCTGGCTCTTAGGAGAAAGGGTTGTCCTTCCCTTCTTCCCCTCCACCTCCCACACTTTCCTGTTAATATAAAGACTTAATACTGGCTTTGGAAACGGATGGTTTCCCTTTGCTCATTGTTATAAGCCCTGGGACTGGGAGCAGTGGCCTGGAGGCGGCACTTCTGTGTTACTTGGCCAGGAGAAATCTCTTGAGGCAAAGGGAAATGGTGTCTCTCTGGGTCATTTGCTTTTTTCCTGCTTCTCTGTCCCATTCTTAAGAGGCCGTAGAGGAATAATAACAACCACAACAATAGCGGACTCTCACACGGTCCTTACTACATGCCAGGCACGTAGCTCTCAGTGCTATAGACAGATTCATGTTATTTCATCCTTGCCACAACCTTATGGGGCAAGTATTAACCCATTTTACAGATGGGGAAACAGAGGCAAAGTCAAACAGCTAACAAGGAAGGAGCTGGGGTTTGAGCCCAGGAAGTCTGGCTCCAAAGTCTATGCTCTTAGTGTGCTTGGCTGTTAAACAGGTGCATGTTGAATTCTGGCCCTGCCACTCAGCGGCAATATGATCTTGGACTGCATCCTAAACTCCCTGAGCCTCTGCCACCGAATGTTATCATCCATGAGAAGGATGAAAGCATTCACCTGGTAGGATTGCTGGGTGATTTAAGTGGGATGACAAATGCGCAGGGCTCAGTACAGTGCCCGCCACATTGTTAGGGTGCAGTAAATGGGTTTTACATCCACCGAGATGCCAGCAGGCTGCAGGCACAGTTGTCTCAGCCCAGCCCTAAGGCCACGGATAGAAGAGAAGGTGGTTGGCAGGGACTAAGTTCCTGGTGACCGTAGAACCTAGAACAGCTCTGAACTCAGGAGCAAAATGTGGAGAGGAGGAACCCTCAAGCAAAGTGCTCCTCTTCCAAAAGAGATTGGGAAAATGTTGTTTTGGGAAAGACATTTAGTGCTTAGTGTCCTAGAGAGGCAGGTCAGGCCTGTGCCTAGGAGGCCACTGCACCTGCCCTGCCGCTTGGCAGACAGGCTGCTAGTCTCCGCTCCCTCCCACCCCACAACGGTTCGTTCTGCTGGCCTGCCATCTTGGGTGGGCCGCATGGAGACCCTCACCTGTACAGATCCTGCGGTTCCCAGTTAGTTACTCACCTAATGTAGCACGGTTATTTCAGCAGGTGATATGGGCCGCGGGAGAACTGCAGCTGATAGCCTCCATAATGCCCCCACAGGTCCGCCTTGGTGTGAATGGGGAGAGGTCAGGTCACTAGTTCAGGCTGGAGAGAGTTCACTAGACTAATCAGATGTAAAAGAGACTGTGCAGGAAGAGAACGAAGGAAATTTTTAGTAAAAACAGAAAGTAAAGGCTGGGCGTGGTGGCTCATGTCCGTAATCTTAGCACTTTGGGAGGCCAGGGCAGGAAGATTACTGGAGGCCTGATGCGGAAAATGTCGGGTGCCGGGACATGGCCGCTTGCCACCTCCCCGTGGTTCCGCATCTGGGGGGGGGGGGGGCCAGTGCTGCGCGAGGCCGGTTAGAGGCACGCCGCTGGGGCTGGGCCCCCCGGCACCCAGCCACCCCCGACACCGCGTGCTGCCGGGAACCCGCATGCCGCAATGCCTCAGGCCCTCGTGCAGCGGCCTGTTTCCGGCCACGCTGCTTGCATGATCCTGATTGGGTAATTTTTGAATCCCTCTGTTTCCGATTGGATGTTAAAGCTTGTTGCTGATTGGATGTTAAAGCTTGTAGTTGATTGGACGCTTCTTGAGCCCTACCAAGGGTATAAAAGCAGGGGCAGAAGGACAGGAAGGGGGAGAACATTGGAAGAAAGGAATAGAGTTGTATCATTAGGCCTGTTGAGTCTGCTGTAGAAGAATAAAGGCCGTTTTCCGGCTCTTCGTGTGCGGTTCTTTCCCTGGTCAAATGAATAAGAGCTGTACCAAGGGCTGTAACACTAGCTGTACACACTGCTGCAACAGCCAGGAGTTGGAGACCAGCCTGGGCAATAGTTAAACCCCGTCTCTAAAAAATTAGCTGCACCTGGTGGTGCGAGCCTGTAGTTCCAACTACTCAGGAGGCTGAGGCAGGAGGATTGCTTGAGCCCAGGAGTTTAAGGTTGCTGTGAGATATGATGACACCACTGCATTCTAGCACAGGCGACAGAGCAACAAAACAAAACTTAAGCACAACAGAATATTATTCAGCCATGAATAGCAATGATGTGTTGATACATGCTACAACATGGATGACCTTGAAAATAATATGCTAAGTGAAAGAAGCAGACACAGATGGCTGTATGTTGTACGATTCCATTTATATGAAATTTCCAGAGTAGATAAAGGGACAGAAAGGAGATTAGTACCAGGGGCTTGGGAGAGGGGAGGGCACGGAGTGACCAGTAATGGGTATGGGGTTTCTTTTTGGGGTGTTGATAATGTTCATAGTGGTGATGGCTGCACAACATTATGAATATATCAAAACCACCACTAAACTGTACACTTAAAAATGCTTAAAATGGTGTTTTATGTTATTTGAATTATATCTTGGAAAAAAATAAAAAAACAAAAATTAAGCAATAAATTCAAGTATTCCAAAACAAATACCAAAACAGTTAAGAATTTAAAGGTAGCCTTCTTTATATTTTTCTGCATATTCTACATATTCTACATAAGCATGAATGGCTTTTTGAAAACACTTTTTTATTTTGAAATAATTATAGGTTCACAGGAAGTTGCAAAGATAGTACCAAGGGATCCTGTGCACTCTCAGTTTCCCCCAATGGTTACAATCTTACATAACTATAGTACACATGGAAACCAGGAAGTTGACATTGGTACAATGTGTGGGTAGAGTTCTATGCCCTTCTATCCCAGGTGCAGGCTGCGTAACCACAGTGTAGCAAAGACACAGAACTATTCCATCACCACATGATCTCTGTCATGCCACCCCTTTGTAATCACACCCATCCCCCTTCTCCCTACCAACCCTAACCCTCGTCAACCACTCATCTATCTGTTCTCCATTGCTGTGATGTTGTCATTTCAAGATTTCGAGACTGGTCTATAAATGGAATCACATAGTATGTGACCTTTTGAGGTTGGTTTTTTCACTTAGTGTCATGCTCCTTGAGGTCCATCCATGTTGTTGCATATGTCATTGGGTTGCTGTTTTTATTGCTGAATAGTACTCTACGGTGTGGATGTACCACAGTTTGTCTAATAATTTACCTATTAAAGGGTATTTTGGCTGTTGCTGGATTTGGGCTTTTACAAATAAAGCTGTTCTGAGCATTCATGTGCAGGGCTTTTTAATTTTTTTGTAGGTGTTTTTATTTCTCTGGGATAAATTCCCAGGAGAACAATTGCTGGGTCGCATGGTAAGTATGTTTAGGTTTTTTTTTTTAAAAAAACTACCATACTAGTTACCAGAGTGTCTGTACTGTTTTGTACTCCACTAGCAATGTATGAATGATCCAGTTTCTCTGCATCCTGCCATCACTACTCTTTTAAAATTTTATTTTATTTTTTGCTTTGTTTTTTGGGTTTTTTTTTTTTTTTTTGAAACAGTATCACTCTGTCACCTGGGCTAGAGTGCAGTGGCGTCAGCCTAGCTCACAACCACCTCAAACTCCTGGGCTCAAGCCATCCTCCCGCCTCAGGCTCCTGAGTAACTGGGACTACAGGCATGCACCACCACACCTACCTAATTTTTTATTATTTTTTGTAGAGATGTTGCCGAAATGTATACAGCTAGTGTTATAGCTCTTGACCAGGGAAAGAACCGAGAGGCACACAAAGAGTGGGAGAACAGTCTTTATCCTTCTACAGAGGGCTCAGCACACCTATTGCTACAGCTCTCTTCCCATCTTCTGACCCTTCTGACATCCCCCTTCCTTGGTCTCCTCCTGCTTTTATACCGTTGGTAGGACTCAAAAAGCGTCCAATCAACAACAAGCTTTAACATCCAATCAACATCAAGCTTTAACATCCAATCAACATCAAGCTTTAACATCCAATCAAAAACAGTGGGATTCAAAAATTACCCAATCATGGTCACGTAAGTAACGGTAATCTAGGTGGCAGCACGTGGGTCCGCTGGCCACATACCAGCACAGCGGGCCTGGCCCCAGCAGTGTGCCCTCTAACTGGCCACGTGGAGCCCTGGCCCTCAGAGCTGCAGAGCGATGGGGAGGTGGCAAGCAGCAGTGTCCCAGTGCCAGACATTTTTTGTATCAGAGACAGGGTCTCATTATATTACTGGCTGGTCTTAAACCACTGGCCTCAAGTGATCATCCCTTCTCAACCTCCCAAAGTGCTGGGATTACAGGCATGAGCCACGGGGTCCAGCCCACCATTTCTTAATCCAGCTGCTCTAATAAGTGTGCTGTGATATCACCTCATGATCTTAATTTATATTCCTTATTGGTAGTGATGTTGAATATCTTTTCATGTGCTTATTTGCCATTCATACCGAGCAGTGAAATCTCTTCACACCTTTTGTCCATTTTCTAATTAGATTGTTTGTTTTCACTGTTGAATTTTAAGAGTTCTTTATAAGTCCTTTGTCAGAATGTGTAGCTTGCAAATATTTTCTCTGTAGCTTGTCTCTTCATCCTTTTAACAAGGTCTTTCCCCAAGCAAAATTGTTTTTTGATTTTGATGAAGTCTAATTTACTGATTTTTCTTATAGATTGTGTTTTTTTGGTGTTGTGTCCAAGAACTCTTTCCTCCTCAAACCCTAGATCCTGTAGATTTTCTCCTGTGTTTTTTTCTAAAAGTTTTATAGTTATGAATTTCTTTTTGAAAAGGCATTTTTTTAAAATATAAAAGAAGTGCATGCTGATTGCGGACTCTTTGGAATATGAAAAAAACTCAAAGGGAAAATTTAATTAACTATAATACCAACATCCAGAACTATGTTTTGGTGTTAGATGCCCGATCTCGAAACCTTAATAAAAGTGTGACCTCTCTTATAATGGGAAAATAGAATCCTCCAAACAGTAAACTGCGCTAGTGAGTACCAACTGGGAGTGCTGAAGAAGAGGTGTCTCTCTTAATGCTGATATCAGCTGGGGGAGTTGCCCTTCAGAAAAGACCAAGAACTACTGACCCAAACGGTAAAACTCTTGTTTATGAACCGCAGCTGTTAGTCACAGACCGTAATTACCCCACCAGATAAAGAAGCTATTTGGGAGAGCAGGTTGCTACAGCTGAAAAGAAACAGAAAATAGAGTCTTTTTTGGAAATCACTGGATTGTAACTAAGGGAAATGTCAGGTTTGAAGGTGGAATGGATCTTTGTGTATTTTTGCGGGCTTGAAGACAGACGGGCTGATCTAGCAGGATGATGGCCAAACCTGTCTGTTTTGTTGGGGAGTAATCTGTTGAGTTTCCCTTTTTTCAAGCCCTGGCATGTGAGGGCTTCTGACAGCCAGCATCCTCCTAACCTACCCACTTCTGATCCTGGAACTCTGCTTCTTACCACACATTCCTCCCCTACCTGACTTGTGTCACATGGTAACAGCTGTGATCAAAGTAGTAACTCCAGCCACAGCCCTTCCCCCTCAACAAACGTGAGCCAGTTTTAAAATGAAGCATTAGGTATTTCAGAGACATCATTCCTCACTTCCCACCCCCAACCTTGCAAGAAGCTGATACTCCGGTGAAATTTGCTATTTAAATTCTTTTGTGAAGTTATGAAACAATCCTGAACTTGATTTGGTCAGTTGAGATGTTCACATATCAAGTTTGTACCCAAGAGAACATTGTTTGAATTATTTGCCTATGTACTTGCAAAGAAAATCTTACTTTTTCATGACCAAGTAATAATCACTGTTGTTTGTTGAATATTGAAGAATCAGATGAAACCCCTGGATGGTGACAGACACAAAAAATTCACAAATATTAGGTTAAAAGTTAATTATATGGTGAAAATTGCCACGTGCATGTCCATCAAAAGGGAATTGGTTAGCATATGTTATGATATACCCATTCAAAAGCTCAGCACTTATTGCCACGGAAAGGTTCCTACATATGTTGAATTAAAAAGCAGGTCATAAATTAACATGGAGAATTTGATCCCATTTTTAAAAAAGGCATTGGGAAATAAATATACCAAAATATCATTAGTGGCGATCTCTGGGTGATTAAGTTTACAGTGAATTTTATTCTTTCCTTAGTTTTCCATATCTGATTGTATTGAGCTTATACTGTATTACATTAATAATCAGAAAAAGAAGATAAAGAGATTTTGATTAATGGGTACAAGTATTCAGCTAGATAGAAGAAATAAGTCTTAGTGTTCGATAGATCAGTAGGGTGACTACAGTTTGTAATAATCTAATGTACGTTTCAAAATAACCAGAAGAGAATAATTCAGATGTTTCTAGCATAAAGAAAAGACAAATATTTAAGGTGATGGATAGCCTATTACCTGATTTGACCTTTACAAATTATATGAATGTATTCAATTATCACATGTGCCCTGAAAATATGTACATCTATTATGTATAAATAATAAATAAATAATAAATTTAAAAGTAATCAGAAAAAGAAAAGAAAAGAAAACTAATTCTCACCAATGGTCACAGGCTGGCATGTTAAACATATTAAACTGCATAGGTAGTTTACCATTTTTATTTACTGGTTTTACAATATAACTTATAAAACGTTGATAGTTAAAAACACCCAAGGGAGACAAGGAGTATACGGTGAAAAGTAAGAGTTCTCTTCCTTGTGAATCCCCAGAACCCCCACCACATGTAATTACTGTCAACAAAAATGTGTATTTAGAGCAGAAATTGAAAAGTGAGAGCAGATGGGAAATACTGGGGCTCATGTGAAGGGACATGAGACAGCTTTGCCAAGAAGCAAGGGAAATTCACCAGCCCTCTGCTGCCATTGCCCCGGCCACTCTCGCAGCATCCCCTGATAATGACATGCCCTTCACATAAGGGAAGTCGCTCTCTTTAAACTCTGAACACATGGGTTCCTACAGACAGTGACACCCAGCCAGGCATGCAAATTAGCACGGGCTCTAAAACCCAAATGAATCAAGTCAGGTTAGAATTTCATAGCACATTTCAGCAGCGAGTCACAAAGACAGCGGACACCGCTCCCCTGCCCGCGTTTGCTTTATAAATAGTGTAATAGCTGACTCCTCATGCTCTATACTTCAGCTTAAATGTCACTTCCTCAGGGAAGAGATACATTGGCTAAATTGGTGTAGCCCGTCTATTCCCTGATCGTATCCATGGGAGAACTTATTACAATTTGTAATTTTTTATTTAATTTATTTATGTCTGACCCCTGCTTTCCTGCCCTCCCCAGATTGCAAACTCCACCAGGGCAGGGACTGTGTGTGTATGTATTTAAATTAACCTTCGTTTAGTCAGTTTAGAGCCCCCAATAGGCATTTAATAAATATATCTTGAATGAATGATAGCGCTAACAAGATGGAAATTTTTCTAAGTCCATCTTTGAAATGAAACTCTAATTTTAGTAATGTTTTTAGTTAATGGCTGACCCTAAAAGGGTAGGTCTGTTCGTGCCTTCATTCTTTCTTTCTTGGAGTAATCAACAAACTTTGATTAAGAGCCTACTATTTGCCAGACCCTGTGCTAGGTGCTGGGGCTACAGGTGTCTTGGGGAGTGCTCAGTCTAGCAGGGGAGACAAATAAAAGCAGGTGACTGTGATCTAGGGAGATGGAAGTTATGATACAGGTAGTACAGGGTTTGGGGGAGCGTCGACACAGCGCTATTTCCTGAGCTTTATGAGAACTGCAGCTGATATTTTTCTCTGCCCAAGTCACCCTGTGCCATCCGTTCAAGCTCAATCACTTCATACCCAAAATGCTGATTGGAGCTATCCGTATATCTGTAAGTTTGTATAGAAAGAACATAATCCACTTTTTCAGCAGAGGGTAAATAGTGTCAGAGATTGACACCATAACAAATAAGAAACCAAAGGGACAGTTTAAAAAACTATCTGCAAAGTAGGGTTTTATAAAGTGCAGTCTCTTTCTCTTTATTCCTTTTTCCTCCATCCATCCCTCCCTCCCTCCCTGCTTCTCTCTTGCTTCTCACACACACAGCTCAGACAGGAGACACTGAGAAGCAAATGTTTTCTGATTCGATGACTTCAGAGGATTAGTGCTCCTTTGAAAGTGATATTGTTAAAGCCATAACGTGTTTATGTGTAGCACAGACATCTTTATGTATAATGCAGACGTGTCCGTGTGGGGAACGTTAACATCCTGGCCTTGTCATTTAGTAAGGTAGGAAGTTCAGCCTAGAACTATAGATCCCTAAAGCTTTGGGGAATCATGATATGGGGGAAGGAGGGAACTAGAGAGAAGAGGGGAGATTTCTTAAAGGGTTATTTATCTTTTCTTTTCTTTTTTTTTTTTCTAATTCTCCTGGGCTTAACTCCTACTCTCTGAGAAACAATCCCTTTCCAACACAGCTGGGATGGCTGTCAGGCAGAGGTATCCTTGTTGAGGATAGAAGTAATCAAAAAAAAAAAGGGTCAGGCAATTAGAAACTGCTGGTAAATCACAGAGACACCACAGTGAAAGTTCCATTTTATAATAAACTGATGGCAAAACATTTATTTGAGACCCTGACACACCATCACAAAAGAAATAAATTAGAGGGAATATTTTTTCCAGTAATTTTCTTAGTATATCAAAATATAGCACAAAAATTAACTTTTTATTTTAACAATTTAAAATCATTTATTGTTCTTTGCAAATTATGAAAGTAACCCATGCTTACTGTAACAAAATCAAACAATACAAAAGTATATAAGGTAGAAAGGTAAAGTCTAGCCCCTTCCTCCATACTCCCAAGAGTGGCACTGTTCAATAATAATATAATTAATAACATGAGCCACATATGTAATTTAAAATTTTCTAGCAGCCACATTAAAAAAGTAAAAAGAAACAGATGTAATTAATTTTAATTATGTACTTTATTTAAATCAGTGGATCCAAAATATTATTTCAATATGTAATCAACATTATCAAGTTATTAATGATATAAAATTATGATTGAGATTTTTCATTTTTTGGGTACTAAGTCTTCTACATCTGGTGTGTATTTTACACTTACAACACATCTCAATTTGGATGCTAACGTTTCATTGGAAATACTTTAATTGGATCTGTATTTATATTTCATGAAACATTTAAAAAGTAGGTACACATGCTCAAGTTGTTGCAAACATACTTAAAAGGTTTCTGATAACTGAGCCAAGTACCAGTTTTTACAATAAATATAAAGTAATTAAAATTAAATAAATTAAATATTCAGTTCCTCTCTTTCCCCAGCCACATTCTGAGTACTCAGTAGCTACATGTGACTTGCGACTACCCTACTGAACTATGCAACTCTAGTGGGAAGCACTCTTACTTAGAATTCTGATGTGGAATCTTCTCCACCTTTTCTGCCTTTATCTCCATATAAATATATAATTTGACAAATGTGATATTGCACATATCTGAATTTTATTTCAGAAAAAAATGTGATCATACAAGATGTTTTATTCAACTATCTAATTTTTTCAAGTAAAGTTATATTTTAGATATTTTTTCCTTTTCACTACATAGATATCTGCACTCCTTATAGTGGTTGCCTAACAGATTTATTTAACCTCTTCCCTCCTAATGGGCATATAAATTGTTTTTGATGTTCTGCAGTTATAAACATCCATGTTCGTGTACCTAAGCTAGTATTTCCATAGACTACATTTCAAAAATAGACACTTTTGGGCCAAAGAGTATGCCCATTAAAAAATTTGAAAGCTAATACCAAATTCCCCTCCCAATAGTTGTGTCAATTTTTATCATATACTCTTTGCTGGTGTTCCTCTCCAGCATCTGTAGGTGCTCCAAATGCCAGAATCATAAAATATTGGAAAGAAAAAGCCTCAGAGATGATCTATGCCTGTTCTTCCATTTTATGGACCAAGAAAAGCACGCCTAAGCTGAGGGAAGGGGCTACACGCGCAGCATGTTCGGGCACAGCTGGGACACAGCCGCTCTCCAGGCTCTTGCCCTCTGTCCAGGGTGTGCAGAGGGCCTGGCAGAGCCTTTCCCAGGCGTGCTCCGGAAGGTCATTCCTCCTCCTGCTCAGCCAGCCTCCTCTTGCTCCCCCTGGTCATTATCAGCCCAGCGCTGGTGAGATCAGCAGCCTTTTCAATGGAGCATCGCACCACGCCTCAGTAAGCAAGGAGCGGGGAGCCAAGGAGCTTCTTTCCTCCACATTTGTATCCAAAATTGAATTCAGTCTGCTCAAAGGCTTGCTACACTTTCAAAGTGTGCCTTTCCTACCTCCCTTCTGCTCAGCACAGCCAAGTCATAGACCTGTGCAGAAGGAGAAGAGAAAAAAAAAAAAAAGAGGTATTTTGTTGCATGCAGAAATGACACTTCGGTGTCCAGCGTTTCTTGGTAGGCCAGCTCAGAAACACTTTGCGTTTAATAGGAGTCACTTTGGGAGGACACAGGCAGAAGGCCCTTCTGGGGCCACCCTCAAGCTGGTGGGGCCGACTCCCCAGAACGTTACAGAGTCCACGAACCCACATGCCATCTCATCTCGTGGATTCCTTGCAGAGTAGGCTGAGTAGGGAGGTTGTGGGACTTGCCATGCTCAAATGCTCGTCGGTGGCAAAGCCGGGGCTAGAAACCATCTCTCCTGACTCTATCTCCAGATGTTTCCTCTTTCTCATCAGTCTCTGCCCCATTTTCTACTCTGAACAACCACAATGGACCTGGGTCCTCTCTTCTCAGCCTGCTGCCCATACCTTTAGCCCAATCTCATTATGGGCATTAAAATGATAATAATAATAATCCAACCTCATTTGTTTATGTTACCTACTTATTTAAAAAAATCAATTAAGACACTTTAATTCTATTTATTTTTCTCCCTCTGTTGTCTTGCACCCCCTCATTCTAATTACAGTGCTTTCTTCACATACTGGCACCAAGAGGCCAAAATTCAAATAGAAGAAAAGTCTCCTGTTTTTGCTATATTTTGCCAGACAGTTTATGCTGCTATACTGGCTGCCTCTTTTGGTCCTGCTTTTTATTTTTCTGATGTTCCTTTATTCTGGAAAGAAGGAAAAGATCTATCACAGTAGGAAAAGATGGTGGAAGGGAAGGAGGGAAGCAGAAATACAAAGGGAGTTATTTCATATTGTGTTAACATGGCATTATAAAGTGTCATCGTGAGGCTTCTCACCCTGTCATCCTTGGCACATCCTCACCCCCATATGCACTTCAACAGGCCTTGTTGATTTTTACCTCTGCAATATTTCTCAAGTTTGTTTCTTTCCATTTCAACCGTCATCAACCTAATTCAATCTTCCCCCAATTGGCTCCTGTCAATTGGCCTCTCCAGTGTGTTTCCCGCACTGTAAACAGAGTGATCAAAAATGGACTTTTACGCCTCACGCTAAACCCTGTAGGGAATAATAATGATAACAATAATCATCACTGTTGTTAAAACTTCTGAGCACTTACTAACTGACAGGCACTATTTTTAATGCTTTTGTGTCTAATTCATTTAATCTTCACAATAACCCTAGAGGTAGATGTTATTACTCTCATTTTAGAGCTGAAGACATCAAAGCTCAGAGATGTATGTGATTTGCAGAAGGACAAACAGCAATTTAAGTGGCAAAACTACTTTAAGAACCTAGATCTGAGTTATCAAAAATACTCCTGTAATTAATATCTGTATATATGGCAATGTAGGTGGAGTCACAATCAAGTGTAAATTGTCATACAGACCCCACAGGACAGCAAGTGAGTTGCTTCGCACTGGTTGATTGGAAGTAGGTATCTGGACTGCTGGTTGAGAAGTATATATGGCAATGCAGGTGGGGTCACAATCCAGGGGGAAACTGGGAGGGATTAAGAGGGTGCCTGTTTGGGCTGGGTCCTGGCTGGAGTGGGGCATGTACTTGTTTTCTATTGCTGGTGCAATGCATTTCCACAAATTTACTATGGTTTATTTACGGTTATGGAGAATTTATTTACGGTTATGGAGATCTGAAGTCCCAAATGGGTCTCATGAGGCTAAAACTGAAGTGTCGGCAGCTTTGCATTTCCTTTGGGAGGCACTTGTGGGGAATCTGTTCCTTGCCTTTCCTAGCTCCCCGAAGCTGCCTGCATTCCCTGACTTGTGGCCCTTTCCGGCAATGACATCGTTCTCACCCCACTTCTCTTCTCACACCTGTGACTCTGATCCTCCTGCCTCCTTCTCCCACTTTTCCTTGGGCCTGCCCGGATAATCCAGGATAATCTCCTCATCACAAGATCCTCACCTCCATCACATCTGCAAAGTCCCTTTTGCCATGTAAGGTAACACATTCACAGGTTCCAGGGACCAGGGCAGGAGTACCTAGGGTGGTGGCATTATTCTGCCTACCACAGGGGATGATGGCATCATGTGGTGTGAGTGCCTCCCTGGAATCAGGCTCCAGCTCTGTGAGCAGAGGGACCCTGGTCTTATTTACTTTGGTATCTTTCATGTCTGCCACACAATAGGTGTACAAACCTTTGGTGAATAAATAAGCGAAAGAACTGAAAAACAAACACACAGAATAATAGGGTATCTCTCTTAGGAGTGTAGGGAAATGCTGCCATTTTTTAACATGGAAATTTGGGGAGAATCTTTTTTTAAACCTTAATGGGGTCCTACACTTTGGGCAATGCCAAAATTTATGGCAGTAATTGAGATTATTAACATTAAGCAGATCTCAGTGCTGAATGAACTTTTGCATTTGCCAGGCTTTTCTTGATATCATTGTCTTTTAACTGCACCAGAGGGCAGAAGTTTGTTAAAGAAGTAGGTGGGATCCATTTATTCCTAAAGAAGATGGTGGAAAGGAGGGGTGAGTTAGAAGCCGAGCAGAGGGCTCAGTCTCCCATGCAGAGAGTACTTCTTCTTCCCTGGCTGTAGCAGTTGTGCATGGAGCAACACCACTCAGTTCCAGATAAGTTAGATCTTCCAGGAGCTCCCACTTTGCTCCAGATTTAGTTGAAGACTCTTAACAGCATTTACAAAGTCCCATCTGCCCTGACCCTTTTTTTACCTCTCTAGCCTTGCCCCTCTCGCCCACCCCCACGCCTGTCTCACTGGCTTCCCTTAGAAGATCCACGGCCAACCACGCTCCTGCTCAGAGCCTTTTGACATGCTATTCCCTAATTCTGGAATACTTCTGCTACCTTCTTTTGGCTAATTAATTCCTACTTATCCTTGAGGCTTAGCCTAAAATCACATCCTGAAAGATATATTCTTTAACCCTCAAATCCAAATGAGCACCCTCCATTCTCTGCCCAGGTCATTAAAAAAAAAAAAAAAAAAGGCATAGTGTCAGGAACTTGGGCTGGGGACTCACACTGCTTTACTTTGCATTCTAACTCCTCCACTCGTTAGCTGCGTGACCTTGGGTAAGACACGTCGACCTCCATGACTCTGTTCCTCATCTCTAATATGGGGCTGATGGTAGCAACTACAGCAGAGGATTGTTACGAGGATTAAATGAGATAATCCATGCAGAAAGTTTGGCAGACTGCCTGCACTATTTATTTTCCTTTATGGCATTGATCAAAATTGTGACTGTAAAATTATTTTTGTTATTATTTGTTCAATATCTGTTTTCCTACATGCCATACGGTGTCTCTTGTTCTCTACTGTACCCGCAGTGCCTAGCACACGGCCTGCCATTGTTGTAGATATTTCTTGAATGGAGAGATGGATGGATGGGTGGACATATGCCTGGTTCCTGGGCTGGGTCCCATAAATATGTGCCCTTTTGTCAGGAAATAATCAATATTATTAAAGAACACTGTGTAGAAATTTTTTGATTGTCATATTTGAAGCTTACTAATGGTTTAAAGTTAGACCTTATTAGGTCCAACACTCACCATCTTTCCCTTTCTGGGGCCTGTTCTCATGCAGGGCCTCATGATGCTCATTGCCAGGCAGATTTATGAAACATCTCAACAGAGCTTACATTCCATATGTTACAATTTACACATTCCTGCTGGGGTCAGGGTGGGGAATGGCATGTGTGCTAATGGCTGCATTTCTCACATGAACTTTCACATAAACCCTCTTTCCAGCTCGTTTTACTGATGCATTATAATATAGTTTTATAAACGGTTTTTTCAAGGTCATGAATGAACTCTTCCTAATTTCCAGTTTTCGAGGATTACAAGTCTAGAAAGGGCAACTAGAGGTTTCTTAGCCTAGCCCTTTCCACCAGCTGGAACTCCGTCTGAACCATCCTAGCAGATCTCCAGGGAAACAAAGGACAATTTCCAGTGGAGTCTCACAACCTCTCTCCAGTTCTGCCTTCCTTAGGTCTCAGGGACACTACGGCTGTATCTGTCAGTCGTGCATATTTTATTCTAAGTATGCTTGAAGTCCTGGAAAAAGTGCCCTTTTGTAGAGAAATCCAACCAAATCGCCAAATCCAAAGAGCCACTGTTGAACCAGTTTGCATGTTGCTGGAAAACTCCCACGGACTGCTGGCTTCCTGGCAAGGAGGCGGACCAGCATCAGTCTTCCTGAGCCTTAATTCTCTTTCTGACCTGAATTGTCAGTCAAACTCTATCTTTGTTCCATTTGTCAAAACACCATTGTTCTCTCTCCTCCCTATGGCAGTTTCTTTTCTATTGTTAAAAAAAAAAATATATATATATATATATATATATCAAAAGTCAGAGCAGCCTTGGGTTGACAGAAACAGTCTTCGTGACCGTGCAGTCTGGTCTGTGGCCTCGAGCCAGTCTCGCTTTGGTGTTCACACACCGTGGAGATGATCGCCTGCCAAACAACTTTGGCTCCATCGGGAGACTACAACTCATAAAAGAGTTTCTGTCACCAATTGTTCTGTGTCAGGGCCACAACGTATCAGATGGCGGGTTCCTACAACAGAGCGATCCCTTCTCCCAGCTATAAGATCTTTATGTAAAATAATAAGGTCATTAGGAATAAAACATCATTTATCTAAGAGAAACATCTGGTAGTTCTGCTTTCTGAAGGGTCTGTGGCCCCAAGTTGTTATTGAAAAGACACACGCTGTTTCGTGCTAACCTGGGCCTACGTTGTTCAGAAATCTCAGTAGCGATTTTCATGTTGGGGATGGAATAACTAAGGCATTTTAGATGCTGGGGAGAAATATAATTCTGGATGCTCCCACAATAATGAATTGTTTTCTCCTCTTTGTTAATGTTATTTGCCCAAAGAATGAATTTTAAAACAGAATTTAAAATCCAACACCTATGTTAGGTTGGGTTCCAAATGCTGCTTAAGGAAAAAGTGATTTCTCCAAAAATTGGTAAGTAGTTCCTTTTCCTGTTCCTATAAATTGTCATCCTAAAATTTGCCGGGATCACTTATGAAATAGGTTGATTTTTTATTTTAACCAAGATTACTGGGAATTGAATCGGGCACTTTAGGGGACTCCTGAAGAAAAGGTCCTATCAACGTCCAGAGGGGGAAAAAATCTAGTTTCACATATGGGCTCAAGACTCAGAATGGCTTTTGATTTCCCAAAAGCAATGCTAGAAGCTAAAAGCAAAGAGCAATGACTTCAAAAACTGGGAAAAAAATTATTTTCAGTATACAATTACATGACCAGCATTAAATACTAGTCAATAGAAGGCTAGAATAAAATCATATGAAGATATACCAACCCCTCAAGTCCCCCTCCACCTTTCTTCATCCCACTCTGGGCCCCACAAGGCTGACCTGTACCGACTGCATCATGGGCTTCTTTGCTTCTGGTAGGTTTGGCCAATGGGAAATACTGACAGAGGTTGGAGGGAGAAAGAAGTATGAGGTTAGGCCATTTGTTTCCTGGCTCCTTCCCTGCCAAATCAGCTCAAGTTGACTGTGCTCCTTTCAGAAGGTCAGCGTTTCTATAAGGTAGACCTCTCCACTTTCTCTAACAACTCAGTTCCTCTGTCTGGGTTCTGGGAATCACTCCCTCCTCTTGTCCCCTCTCTCAGCCACAGGGATGTAACTGGCTCCCTGCAGCGTCTAGAGCCAGGGGACTTCACCACCGCTTGCTGGTTTCCCTTAACCCTGCCCACACCTTTTGTTTTGTTTTGTTTTGTTTTTTGAGACAGAGTCTCGCTTTGTTGCCCAGGCTAGAGTGAGTGCCATGGCGTCAGCCTAGCTCACAGCAACCTCAAACTCCTGGGCTCAAGCAATCCTTCTGCCTCAGCCTCCCAAGTAGCTGGGACTACAGGCATGCGCCACCATGCCCAGCTAATTTTTTTTTCTGTATATATTAGTTGGCCAATTAATTTGTTTCTATTTATAGTAGAGACGGGGTCTCGCTCTTGCTCAGGCTGGTTTCAAACTCCTGACCTCGAGCAATCCGCCCGCCACAGCCTCCCAGAGTGCTAGGATTACAGGTGTGAGCCACCACGCCCGTCCTGTTTTGTATTTTTGAGACAGTGTCTTGCTCTGTCACCCAGGCTAGAGTGCAGTGGCATCATCAGAGCTCACAGCAACCTCAACTCCTGGGCTCGAGTGATCCTCCTGCCTCAGCCTCCCAAGTAGCTAAGACTACAGGTGCATGCCACTATGCCTGGCTAACTTTCTTTTTATTATTATTTTTTGTAGAGATGGGGTCTCTCACTGTGTTGCTCAGGCTAGTCTTGAACTCCTGGGCTCAAGTGATCCTCCCGTCTTGCCTCCCAAAGTGCTGGGATTACAGGCGTGAGTCACCACGCCTGGCTCCTGCCCACAGGTTTTTAAATAGACCCTGTATTAAATGTTCCTCGATAACCCCATTTGAGTGTGTTCCCTGCAGGATCTTGACCAACACAGTTGCCTGGGTGACCAGTGGATGTTTTCACTCACTCCTCTAAGGCAATATGGCAGTTGGGATCAAAGGCTTTAGAAGCGTATCATCCTGAGCTCTGCCATTTTCTATCTATGTGACTTTGGACAAATGACAAGCTGTCCATGCCTCATTTATAAAATGAGGATTGGCCGGGCGCTGTGGCTCACGCCTGTAATCCTAGCTCTTGGGAGGCCGAGGCGGGCGGATTGCTCAAGGTCAGGAGTTCAAAACCAGCCTGAGCAAGAGCGAGACCCCGTCTCTACTATAAATAGAAAGAAATTAATTGGCCAACTGATATATATATAAAAAAATTAGCCGGGCATAGTGGCGCATGCCTGTAGTCCCAGCTACTCGGGAGGCTGAGGCAGAAGGATCACTGGAGCCCAGGAGTTTGAGGTTGCTGTGAGCTAAGCTGAAGCCACGGCACTCACTCTAGCCTGGACAACAAAGCGAGACTCTGTCTCAAAAAAAATAAAATAAAATAAAATGAGGATTTATGACTTTTCACCCAGGGTTTCTGGGAGGATCAAATGAAATAATCTAAGAAAACGTGTAATGCCAGTCACTTAACCAGCACTCTGTAAAAGGTAGTTATGTTTTCTCATTATTATCCTTTTGCCATTACTAGACTGCCAAGAGCTCCCTGTTCTATAAGGGAGCCAAATGACCCAAATGAAGCCTCAACCCTTCATTTGTGTACTCTGAAGGGGTTCAGAAGAAAGCTGAACCAAGTGGGAAGCTTCACACCTGGCCCTCGAAGTGTGTCTTGGCTTGAGAGCACTCCTTGGTTGAACCCTGACAGGCAGGGTGGAGTGTCCTTTGGCAGCTGCTTCTGAGTTCTGCCCACAGCCCTTACTTAGTTCATGATCATGGTGCTCTTTGCCAGATATAAAGAAGTGACAAGAACCAAGACACATTTTTTTAGAAGAGTTGTGATCCCAAATACCTAACCAAGGATGTATGGCTCTCTTCCTAAGCTTTTGAGTGTTTGACTCCCTGCATGGGGTATCTAACCCCACTCTCTCTCCTACCAACTGGATGAGAAGCCCCAGAAAGTCAACATCAATGGAAGTCTGTCCTTTAGTGTATGTGGAAGGTGCCAATTTGCTCCCATGAAGCCATATTTCCTTTTTTATGGGTAATATTCCATTAACTCAACACTTCAGGATTGCTTGTTTGATGGAAGGCGTAGAAGAGAGAAGAGAGGTGAGCATGAGAAGGCCCAGCTCAGTAAATGAGAGGTTAACTGGGAAGGGAAGAGTATAAACAGGATTCATGTTAAGGGCAGAGAGGGGAAGATAGAGACTTCAGCAATACATGATACAGCTTCTTTAATTCAGAAGTGTGTGTGTGCGCGTACACATGTGCACGTGAGAATGTCTGTATGTAATTATGAGCCTCTGGGTTTTATAAATGCAAAAGCCCCCGTGTTTTCTTCTTCCTGTGCCCATCAGAAATGGCCTAGCCCTGAGATCTTTTGAAAGCCACCTTGTTAAAAACCTGAGTGGATGCTTCAGTAGATTTGCCTTTTGCTCTGCTTAGACACCATATGGGTGTGCTCGTACATTCCACCTCCGCTCTACTCAAACCTAGCACGTGAAAATGCAAGTTTGGACAGGGAGGGAGGGAGGGAGGGAGGCGGGTCAGAGAGAAAGATGAGTGATTCACAAGGAGGAAAAATCACCTTGGGATTCCCTGAAGTGGCAAATTCTTTTTGTAACTCCCCTACAGTGTCTTGACACTGTGGTTCACTGTATTTAACAAAAAAATAATAATTTCAAGGACATAACACAGCCATTGTAGCAGCAGGGTGTGCCAGAATTTGATACAGACAGGAAGTAGGTGGGTGAGACTTGGGTTGACGTTGTATGGTGGAAACGGAATCTGAGCGATGTAATTTCACTTTGGCCTGTGGGTCTTGACATGATTGGGCTGGACAAGAATTTGATTCTGAGGATAACCTAACCCTAGGGCTGGTGCCCAAAGGGATCCCCAACATTTAGCTATCCCCATTTCACTTCCTCTCAGAACTCTGATGCTACACCATCCAAACCGATGACTGCTACTCTGGCTACACCACTGCACAGCTAACAGTGGGCAAGCCAAACCTCCCCGCATCTGTTTCCTCATCTAAGAAATGGTGAACCTCTAACTGAAATGTTTGTTGTGAGAAGTAGAGAGAATATACGAGACAGCCTAGGCATGCAATAAGTGATGGCCAGTAATAATAACTATTATTATGAAAAATAAGAGGAGGAGGGAAGAAGGAGGAGGAGGAGCACAAATTCTAATTACATAAAGAAGTCCCCCCACAGAGCCATCTGGGCAACATAAGAGTGATTTTATAGTATGCTTTAAAAAAAATCTTATTAAACATTCTCTTAAATAAGCTTGCTAACTTTCCTGATAGGGTTATTTCTTTGTTTGTAAGCTTCAGCATTTTATTCTGTTTTAATTATACAATATTTTAGCACTGACATCAAAAAGTGCATCATCTGTTTTTATCTTTTTCAGCCTCATCCACATCCTTGGTTACTGTTGCCCAGTAATCCTGGGGTCACCTAAAGTACTTATGTTCTAGAGACCTTTCAAAGTAAGCCAAGGCAGTGGTTTGAAAACTTGTTTGTAGACAAAAATACATTAAAACAACCAAGGGAGTGATTCCTCTCTGGGATAATTATTTTTAATGCCTTACTGGACACGTTTGAAATGCTTTTCAGGTCCTTTGGGAGTCAAATTAGGAGAAATTCTTTTTTGTCTTATTTTTACATCTTGGAACTTGATCTTTGGTAAATGTCTGCATGTTCGCACATTGTGTAATACTCACTTCCCCCCACCCCTAAATGCTGTCAGGATTTCATCAGTGTCAAGTAGGCAACAAAAACACAGGGTGGAGAGGATTAATAATTTCTGTGTGACTTTTGGGTCATCTTCCTTTGGCTATGCTACTAAATGCAGCTCTAAAAGACTTGTGTTTTGGGGTTTGATCAGCCAGTCACTTCAAGTCAGTTCCAAACCAGAAGAGCTCCCCCTTCGGGCATCCTTGCTGCTAAACCTCTACGAGACATTGACTAATACAAGCAAAAAGATACTGTCTGCATGTTAGATGTCTTTATATGTCAGATCCCCCATGAAGTACAATGATGCTTTCCTAATTTCAACAATGTTGTGATTAGCTAATTATTTACATACCCACCAGAGGCCCTCTCTGTAAAACTTAATGAACTGGCTTTTAGCCTCCCTAAATAACACAGGGAGGAACTGAAGAGAATTCTTGGACCTGGTGTAAGTGAGGGTTGTTTTAAGTTCTTATAGCAGAACTCGCACATCCTGTCTCGATTAGGACCAAGTCCTACAGGTACAGCCAGACTGTAAGTCAGTCGAGAGTCAGGACTGTGTATCTCTGCTTTGGTGGCTGGGTCTGTAAAAGCAAGCGTACATGAATGACTAGATCACACACTAGGTGCCTTTAAGGAACTAGGGCAAACTTGACCTAACAGATGTTCATGTTTATCCAGTAATAATAATGATACACTGTGTTTATCTGGAACAGGAGTAAATCGTTCATGCCGACTTCTAGATCCCAGTGCAAAATCCTGGATTCAGATCCTGTGGATTTATCACACCCACCGGAGGACATTGGCTTTATAAACCTCTGAATGGATTATCCTCTTCCATTAGAGTGGGCTCATCCTTTCCAAAAGATAACATCTTGCTTTTCTGGCCTGAATTTCCCTTGACTTCTTTCAAAACACAATTTGCAAAAACAATGTGTGAGAACACATGACAATGGGAAGTGCTCAGCGGGAATGCGGCAATAAATATGTCAGGTATATAAACTCGCTGATGATATTTATTTGGTTCTTAAGAAGAAAGTATTGGGATACGATAAATTACAATAATTTTTCAACATCTCAGATTTCTCCATAACACATATATGTTGGCAGACCTTAGTGAATCATACTAATTTATTTGTAAATCATCAAAGGAAAGCATAAAATATATGTCTCCAGGCAAGTGAATGGACTGGGAAGCTGAATTGGGCAACAGCAATATTTTCTTACACAGAAGTAAACATGTCGACATAGTGACGAGGGTTTTGTCCCACTCCTGGCTGAACTTTGAGGGGTGAGATGGCTAATATCAAGGGACCCAGCTTTGTAGTCCTTTCTCACAAAGCATTTCATGATTCAAGAGAGGGACAATCTGCAGTGTGACATGGAGAACAAGGCCAGAATAATATTTCTTAATGGACAGTCCTGTGATGTATTAATTACAGCAGTGGTTCCGAATTTTCTGTGCCTTGATAGGTTGTATTCTTTTTAAGTAGGCACACATTTTTAAATTTAATGTGATATAAAACTGAGTTCCAAGGAATTCCGATTATGTAAGTGGTAAAAAATGATGTGGGGGAGAAAAAGCAAAATATGTGCATATGCATAGATACACCATGAGCCGGTATTCGAAAGATGATCTTTGGGAACATAAAAGTTTATGCTGCCCTTGATTTGTGTGGTTTTAAAAAATACTAGCAATATTTAGAGATCCTGGAGCACAACATCAGAACAGAAACTCTTTGCCCTAAATTTGTGTGTCCTCTGTGGCTTTCTTTCTTATTGCTCCACATGGATTCTTCCTCTTTTCTCATTAAACCAGTTTACCTACAATTCCCTTTGTGGACTGCATGCCCGCAACATACCTTCCCTCTCCTCATCTCCTTATTGCTTCTCCTGACATTTCTTAAGCCCGAGGAGAGACATCCTCCAGCTCCACTGGGGTGGCAGGGAGGAATCTAGCCCCAGGCCTCTTCCCCCAAGAGGTTTTTCTTTTTGCCCCACTAGAAATGATGTCTCCATCCCTTTACTAACAGTACGCTAGGGCACAGGTTTCTCAACGTCCACCTTAGGCTGGATAATTCTTTGCCATGGGGGGGCTATCCTGGGCAGCATCCCTTGCATCTACCCACCACCCACCAGATGCCAGTAGCACTCACAAGTGTTGGCAATCACAAATGTCTCCAGCCAGTTGCCAGATGTCCCCTGGGAAGCAAATCATCTCAGTTGAGAACCCCTGCCCTAGAGCCCTCCCCAAATCCTTCACGAAGAACAATGGTCAGGTCCTTAGCAGTGTTTTGGTTCACGCCCAAAGTTAACTGATGATTAATGAACAAAACATGCTTTTTAAAAATTACTAATAGGGAATTTCTGAAAATTAACAAATCAGGTTAATTTGAACCCAGTCAGATCCCCCAGAAAACTACAAAAAGGGAGTGTATAAAATATATACACACACTTTATATGTATATAAAATATATACACACGGGTTTTTTTGAAGACAGGTCTTCACTCTGACACCCAGGCTGGAGTGCAATGGCACAATCATAGCTCACTGTAGCCTCAAACTCCTGGGCTCAAGCTATCCTCTCTTGTCAGCCTCCTGAGTTGCTGGGATACAGGTGTGAGCCACCAAACCTGGCTCAGAAAGGGACTGTATTATTTCCTTTGTCCTCTTAGAAATGAGTTTATAGAACTATAATTTTAATACTATGGACATTGGGTTGAAATGAGAAACCACCAGTCAGAGAATGTCTTTGCATCTTTTGAAACATCACTGTTGAAATCACTAACCATTGTCTGATGATGCTTAATAGAAAGGATGGTATAAGTTCCTTTGAGAGTTTAGTACTAGAAAAGTTTATTTCTTCTGAAAAACTAGTTTCCTTTTTTATTGTATAATGTGAGATATGTAATTAATATTATTTTCCCTTTTTGACTTGGCTATCAGGAAGCCCAGAATTAAGTTTTATGCTCAATTACAGTAACTGTCCTTCTCCTTTGATTTTTAATATTAATCTAATCTTTTCTTCTTCTCACTAGCTCCACTTAACTCTTGTCTTTCATCCTTGCTCTAATGGCTTTCTTAAATATCTTTTTTATAAAATAAAATTTTAAGTAAGTGGAATCCTTACCATTTACCATCAAAAGTAGGATACTTTTGAGAGTAAAAGAACAATTAATAATTAAGTTGGGACAACAGCTTAAACTGAGACTGTCCTGGGCAAAATCAAAGTGTGGTATCACTCTAAATATAAATAATAAATATAACAGATAACATTTATTCCATTCCCAGGTTGGGGATAAGCAAAGATAAACATGTGCCCTACATAGGGAATCAAAACTAAATTATGTGCTTATTTATCTTGTGTCACATCTGTTGATTAGAGCTTAATATTTATCATCTCTTGGGAAATTTCGTAATTAGCCTCTGTATCAGTAGAAGAAAAAAATATTGGGCTTTCTGAAATGTATTTAATTTCTACCAAAGGGGGGGTCACTTAGATCTGGAACAGTGATCACAATAGAAGTTTCATTGGTTTGTGATTTATGGAGACTTGAGATAAAGGTACTATTGAGCAGTATCAGATTTCTAATGACTCTATCTTGTTTTTCCTAAGCAACTTCTCATAAACTTTTGTAATATCTTGAACAGCAAGCTGATACTGTGTTCTAGCCTGTTTACAGAGCTATTAATAAAGGCTATGTGGTAACTCCAGGAAGAGGATCAAGCTGCTCTTTCTCTCCATTGGCTAAAAACAATTTCCTCCTTATTTTTAAAAACATGGAATTACTAAAATTCTTGATATATGCTGGGTATTCTGCAAAGAAACTCACTAAAAATACATGGGATTCAAAGTGCTAACCTAAAGGGTCATAATCAAAAAGGAAACTTGTGAATGCCTTGATGGCAAAGTCTTTCACATATGAAAGAATACGATTTCAGTGTGGTGCACGTGAGTTTAAGAGAAGATGGAAATTCCTTTCTGTGTCTGCTCAGAATCATGCATAAATTCAAGCTCTTGCTGGCTGATCTGTTTCTTGAAGTCATGGTTAATACTGTCTGATCGGAAAAATAAAAAGTTTAATAGCTACCAGTTATTGATTTCCTACTACGTACCGGGCATCATGTAGGCGCTTTGCATACGTAGTTTTTATGTGTTTTAAAAGCAACTCTGTGAGGTGACAGCATTATTCGCCCCATTTTACAGTTATGAATATCAAGGCTCGGAGAGAATAAGGAAGTCCCCCAAAGTCATACACAAAATAAGGAGCAAAGAAGGATTTAAACCCAGCCATCAGATCCCAAAGCCCAGCTCTTTATACTATCCTGTACCTGTAGTAAGAAGTTATCCATGTGAAAATTCTAAGGCTCAGCTCTGGGCCCAAGGAGATGGCCAGAGAAGGGTAATGGTAACAGTGACAGTGACACTTACACAGCACACATTCTATGCTAGCTAATATTCTGAAAATGTACACATAATAATCTAACTTACTTCTTACAACAGCCCTGCGACAAAGATACTACGCCCACTTAAAAAAAAAAAAACCCATGAGGGCCAGAGACGTGCCCCAGTCCTCTGAACATATTCCTTTCCACATGTTCACGTGTAGCAGATGTCATGATGGTCCTCTGCATTGTCTAGCACTTTAGTTTTCAAATCACTTTAGGATGCTTTATTTCATTTCTCATTCATCCTCATTTTACAGAAAGTTACTAAAAAATTCAGAGCTTATTTTCCCAAGGTTATAGTCACTGGCAGAGACTGGGCTTGAACCCAAGTGTTTTATACCTAGCCCAAGATTCTTTATTCTGGACCAGGCTGCACACCTGAAGAGCAGCTGTAAGGAACAACACAATCCCAAGTTTTTCAAGCTGATGTAACCTAGACTTCTGTATTGAAAAGAAGAAACTAAGCTTGGTTTTGAAGCAAAAGCCACACTTTTCCTGTTTTGTGGCCCAGGTGTAGTGCAAAATGGTTTAAATTCCCTTTAAGGTGGCAAAAACCTCATTTAAGATCAGATTCATTGCCAAAGGCTTTTCTTCCTGCCTTTCTTCCTGATCTAACAAGAATGAAGATTGCTACCTTTTCTTAACTCACACCAATATCGCGATAGTAGGTCTAGAACTTATCAATTAATTAGAAGTAAAGTAAAACATAGAATCCATCTCTATATAGATAATAGCCACCATTTATTGAGTACTTTCTATGGGCTAAGAAATTTGCATGCCTTACATTATCTAGTTCTTACAACTTGAATAGGTGCTGTTGTTATTTTTACCTTGAAAAGGAAAAATAACTGAGCTTTTCAGGGGTTAAGTAACTTTCAGAGTCACTCAGCTAGTGGTGGTGATTTTAAGCCCAGCTCTATATAAACAGCTGCCCTGCTGATTCCATAAAGCCCAGTCTTGTAAGCAGAGATTTATCCAGAGCAAGCATTCCAAATCCTTCAAACCCTTCCTGCTTCTGGACAGTAGAGTGGAATACTTACCAAGCATATTGAAACATGATAGTGTGGTAGAAGGTGAAAAGAAGTGAGGGCTCTGTTGCTCCCCATCCCCATGTCACCCTTAGTCATTCTCTAGTCTAACAGATCTCCTTGTTCCTTTATAGCAGTTATTACTATCTGAGAGTATCTCATTTGTTTCCTTGTAATTTGTCTGTCATTCCTGCTGGAATATAAGCTCTGTGAGAGCAGAGCAGAGCCTGTCATGTCACTGCTGTAGTCTGACTCCCTGCTATAGTGCCTGACAATCATTGTCGTATGATGCATGAATGAAGGATGCAGGATAAAACTAATAGAAAGTTGTCCACCTTTTTCTGGTGGACAACTTGATTTAAAAAAAAGGGGGGGGGTTGAGAACAATCATTTGTAAAAGGCAAAAAAATGCCCTGATTTGCCAGGATTTATACAGAACCATGATGATGAGCTTTATGAGCAATTGCTTCTTAAACATTTTGTCTGATTTTTGTCTTGGTAAACCTCTAACAGGAATTCTGTCAATTCTCCTCCCTCCTTCCCCTAGCCCTCTCCTCATCCACCTCTTGTGAACACACATCTTTCTCTAGCCCTGACTGGCAGCTGCATGCCCTTCGCAGAAGGCCCAGGTGGCTCTTCACTAACGGCTAATCTGTTATTTCTGTGAAGAGCCAGTGTCTCTTCTGGTTGGATTTTTGTGAAGCTAAATTAACTTCTGAGGAAAAAAAAAATGCATTCTACAGAAAGCAATGCCTTTTGCCTTCTATTTATCTCTTTTTTCCTTATTCTTTTGCTCCTAATCAAATATATCCTGCATACATTTCTTTAAAAAAAAATCTACAGAAGACTCCAAATGCAATCTGTTGAGATTTTTCTTTTCCATCCTACTTTTTGAGCCACCACAATGTGAACAGGCTGCTCTAAGGAATATTTCCTTCTTGCCCTGCCTTGCTGCCACCCCCCCTCCCCATATTCCTAACTCAACCTTGGATATTTTCACAACATATATTTAGTTTTAAAGATAATACTAATACCTTGGTTTTATATGAACATTTATACACCAGGACCCTAGCGAGGGACTGACTTCATTGGGATACTTTATGGCTTAATACATCTGAATGATTTATATCTCGTTTTGTCTAAGCATTTATGCTAATAAATTTAACAGATTCCCCAGTACTGCCTGGTCCTTCGTTTTCTTCAGGGGGTCAAAGTGAGAGGAAAATAAAGCAGCGTGTTACTAACGAAATTGGCCCAACTCATTTAGAACACAAATAAAATCACAACACAAATAAAATCTCTGATTACAGTTAAGTTGCAGCAGCAGTCAAAAAAGAAAAGGAAAAAAAGTTTCTAGATCTAGGTAGATTTCTGTAATTAAGCTATTTCTCAAACGGGAAATCACAAACGTTGCAGAATATTTAGCAAGCTATTTTACTGAGGAATATTTTGTTCCTATATAATTAAATTCAACACTGAAGAAAAACTGACAACTATTAAACAGAGTGCAGTCCGGAGAGGGAAGGGGGATGAGATAAAATCCAGTCTATAAAACATATTCCATTATCTTTTATAGGCAAAAAAAAAACACACACACACACACACAAAAGAAATACTTGGAATGAATTTTCTAAGATGGAAAGATTTTAAGATTGTGTGGGGATTTTTTTTTTACAGGTGCAGAATAAGTTTTTCTTTTCTTTTTCTTGTTTTTTTTTTTTTTTTTTCTTTTCCCCATTTTTCCCCTGTTGTTTGCAAAGTTGAATCTGGGGTCAGGAGTTCTAATTGTAACCTCAGACTGGAATTCCAGATGGTGCTTAGGACTGGAAGCAACTCTCAGTTCATCAATTTCATGGGCCTACGTATCTGCTCTAGCCACCGCCTGGCCTCCATCCCCACTGTGGCATTAATGCAGAACAAATTGAGACATATCCTCTATATAATTAGTTCCAGAATTTAAAAAGATTTACGGTATAATAATAGAGGCAGCGCCGCGGAATCCTTTCATTGAGGACTCTCGGGGAGCTCGGGCCATCTCGCGGTGGCATCAGAACAGACGGGTAACCCCGGCGGCTCTAGGCCCTGCGAGCTGGAGGACAGGGGGCATTGCGCGCCGGCTGTACTCAGTGGTTCTGGGTCCCCAGACCGGGTTGGAGAGGAGAGTCTCACCATTTGATGCGGGTTTAGTAAAAAAGATCGAGTTAATTTTGAAATGATCAGAGGAAGCCCATCCCTTGCCTTTTGTTTTTAATTTAAAGAAATTAAGCAGTAATGTTTAATGCCAGCGCGGGGCAGATTCCTGAGAGCTGGAGTCGGCGGTGGCGAGAGTAGCATCGGTCGGGCTGTCTGTCCGGTGCGTGGGGCTCCGGGCGCGGGCCCTTGGAAAGACGCTAATGAAGTGCCTGTTCCTCCCCGGCGATTGGGCGGTCTGGAGGTCGAGCCACTCTTCATCACCGCCTACGGCCCTGGGCGCGGGTAGCCCCGGCCCTTGACAGATCGCAGCGCTCTGGCGTGTTTATTCAGTTGTTGGCGGCCGCGAGGAGACGCCCGGAGCGCTGCCAGAGCGTGCGGGCTGGTCCCCTGGGCCGCGGCTGCATTGGCCCAGCTCCGCGCTCGGTCAGACACAGTTGACAGCGCCGGGGAGAAAGCAGGGGTTGAGAGGTCCTCATTGCCTCCTCCCACCCAGCCACGGTTTTTTCATCTTGCAGTAACGATGCACCTTTCGGGCCCGGATGCATGCGCTTTAGCAATGTACCAAAGCCCCATGGCTTTCCAAAGGTCTCTCCTTTCCTCCCCATTCCATGAGCCCTGGAGGCAGAGGGGTGGACATCGAGAGACCTGGGTTTCAGTTTGGCTTTGCCACTAACTTGCTACCTGCTCTTTAACAGTAATAGTAGCAAAAATTGTAAAGTTTATTGAGTGAAAGGCCAACATAACTTGCCTATCTAATCCTCATGACAACCCCGTGGGATGGGCGTTAGTGTCCCATTATCCTGTTTGACCAATAAGGAAACTGAGGCTCAGAGAGACTGCGGAAGTTGTCTAGGATCCCACTGCTGTTGGTTACTCGGAGAAGCTGAGATTCCACTCTTGGGCCACCAATCCCTTGCTCTTAATCACTGCGCTCCACAGCTCACCTCTCCTTTCTCTGTCTAGGCCTCAGTTTCCTTCTCTGTAGAACGAGGATTTAATCTCCAGCTTTGCAATCGATGATTCAGACCAGGATCTTCTGTGCCACAGATCTCCGCGCAGACGGAGGCGGGAAGGTGAAAGGGAATGTCCAGTCATCTGCAGCGTTCATTTTCCTGGGACCTTGGGCGGGCCTTGCCCGCTGGACTGGGGCGCAGGAGAGCGTCTATCTAACGGGACGGGCGGGAGGTACGACCTTCCTTGGGCCAAGCTGTTTGTCCCGCCGCTTAACCCCGGGCGCCGAGCCCAGCATAGGGACCGCGTGTCTTAACCGCACGCAGGGAACATTACCTAGTGGAGGGAGAAGTGGGCGCACGCGGCGCCCCATAACTGCAAAGGGTTGCAGGTTCCCCAGTGCTGGCTTATGGGCGGGGGTAGATCAGAGGCCTCCTGTCGGGCCCTAGGGCTTTGGGACCGGGGGCAGCGCCAGACACTTCTCGGCCCCGCGGGCTAGAGAGAGCTCCTCCCACCGCTTCGGAAAACCGAGTCTCGGCGAGAGGGCACCCCAGGTTGAAATGGGGATAGCACCACTGCTCTTCCTCCACTCCCCCCGCCCCCTGCCTAGGATTCTGAGAAAACAAATGGCAGAATAGAGAGGAGTCCTAAATTTGCTTGGCTCCCCTTTCCTGCCACCCATCTCTGCACTGCACCCCACTCGTGGGCAAAAACTTATTTTTTAAATGTATCGGCAGAGATTTAAGTGTTTTTGCCCCACCTGGAATTCAAAAACACAAAAACTCATATTCAAGCTAGCCTTCTTCCAGATAGCACCCCCCCCCCAAGAAAACTTGCAAAGGGGGTAAAAGAGAAACGATCTCGGTCTTTTGGTTTGGAAATGGAAGTTCCTGGCTCTTCATAAAGGGCTCCGCTTCCCCCTTAGTGCTTGCATCCTACTTAAGAAAAACGACTTAGAAGCAGAAATAGAAGGCAGCGATGAGGAGGGAGACACAAGGGTCTGGGGCGTTCTAGGGGCAACTTGGCCTTGAGAAGTTTCGTCTCGCAGGAACTTTCCCCACCAAAAAGACCAAATGCGCGCGCCCTCTGCCCATCCGGGCAAGCCCTGCTTCAGGTTCGGGGGGGTTCAGGGATGGGGCTTAAGGGATAGGAGTAGGCAGAGTGTAGGGGGCCTCGAGAGCCTTTCATTTCTTTCTCCTTTTGTTACTTTAAAAAAAAGTTTCTGAGTGAAGACGAAGCGAAGTCAAGCGCCAAAAGAAGCGAAGGGAGGTGTCCACAAACGCAAAAGTGGCCGGGGGGCAAGCGCGTAGCTCGCGTTCGGGACTTTTACCCTCAGGGTCTGCTGCGCCCACTGGATGCGCAACCCAAAGAGGAGGGAACTGCAAGCCCGCGGGTACGCCCCGAGCCCCCAAACGCTTTGGGACCGAAACCGGAATTTACAGCGACGGCATTTTTTTTTACACGAAGCAAATTTAAAACCAAAGCGTATTCAGTGGAAAGTATGTTAAGGCTATTGAAACGCTGTGTCTTTGTAAAACTGCAACTACCTTGACTGTCGCTTCACATAGATAGGCTTGGCTGGAAAGCTGCGGGTCCATCCCTGGCCAGCTTGGTGCGACAGGCCGGACTGCAGTCGGCTACTTTCCTCCCAGGCTGCACTGTCCGCGCTGCCCCCTTGCGCTCCTGGGAGTTTCCACGAGCCCCTGAAACGCACTTCACTCCGGGCTCCCAGCGCTTCTTGCTTATGGGCTGTTTCCCAATAGATCCTGACTACTCTAGAAGAACCAAAAACCCCAAAACAAAACCAATCCCCAAACACCTGCTCTGGGGCGCTACTGCCAAACAGCGACTAGGTGGAGGAAGAAACCTGATTTGGCGAAGCCACACTCTCAGAGCTCCCAACTGTTCCAACACCACCTCGGCCCGAGGGCCCATAGAGGCTCTCCCTGCCCCACTTCTTGGTCTGCCAAACTGGCTTCCGCCTCCTGGTCCATCATTGCGCATCCAGAATGGCAACCCCGACCCTTAGCGCGGGCAGTGCTGGGCGGAACTGCTCTAGGGTTCACCCTTTCCTGGCCGGCTTCGTATCCAAACTCTCCCCGCTACCCCTCCCTCCCGAAAACAGGCGCCAGGATGCTCGGCTGGAATATATGCAGGCTCCGGGCGTTTCCCCAAGGGGTTTCTTCCCTCCTGAAACCATCAGTTGTTTTCCCGGCTTAACCGTAGAAGAATCAAATACTCTTCACTAGAAGGTAATCTAAGTGCTGCTGACTCGGGTTTCAAGTAGGCGGCAACCACCCTCCGCTGGGCGCAAACCTCAAAGTAACCAACTGTCAGACAATCAGAACGTGCCCCCCTTATCCTAAATGGTGCATCTCCCGGTCACCCAGCTGGGGCACTTTCGCTTTGAGTCCCGACCTCAGGAGTGCACAAGGGCCGCCCCGCTCCCTAGTGACCCCAGGATCATGACCAGCACTCCAATGCGACGGCCTTAGAAGCGAGAGCCGGACTGGCGAGTGCACAGCAAGGGTATCGTCCCCTTAGGAGCCTGAGAGTTCTCTGCGCTTTCCCGAAGTTCCCGCCCTCTGGGAACCTACCTGCCCCTCCCTCCAAACCGCCCTCTTAGATGAACAGCCCCATCTCTACTCCCACCACATCCCGTGCTGAGGAGACACTCTGCTTACCTGGGGGACTCGCCAGTGCCGCGAGGCTCGCACCCGCGGGAAGACCAAGGAGGGGAGGTGGGGAGGGCTGTGGCACACAGGCCAGCCGAGCGCGTGGCGGGCAGAAGCGGAGGGTGTCTCCCAGAGGACGCTCCCTCAGGCCCGCCCCCGCCCCCGCCGCGAAGGCCCCCTCAAGGAGCGGCACTCGCAGCCCGGCCAGGCTAGGGCTGCCGTGTGAATGGAGCGACCCGGCCTGCTGGCTCCTCCTCCTCCCCCGCCGCCAGCCCCTCTTATTTGAGCTTTGGGAAGCTGGGGGCAGCCAGGCAGCTGGGGTAAGGAGTTCAAGGCAGCGCCTACACCCGCGGGCGCTCCGCAACCCGATCGCCTGTCCGCTCCCCCCTTCCCGCCCTCCCTCCCACTCATTCACCCACCCAGAGTCGGGACCGCAGCCCAGGAGCCGGGGCCCCGCCGCCTCCTCGCCGCGATCCTGGACTTCCTCCTGCCGCAGCAGCCGGCTTCCACGTGTGCCCCGGAGCCGGCGTCTCAGCACACGCTCCTCTCGGGGCCTGGGTGCCTACAGCAGCCGGAGCAGACGGGGGTACGGGACTCGGGCGGCATCTGGGCCAAGTTAGGCGCGGCCGAGTGGAGCGCCGAACGTCCGCAGGGCCGGTGGAGCCGCGGGGCGTCGGGGGCTGAGCCGCAGCAAATGGGCTCCGACGTGCGGGACCTGAACGCCCTGCTGCCGGCCGTGCCCTCGCTGGGTGGCGGCGGCGGCTGCGCCCTGCCGGTGAGCGGCGCCGCGCAGTGGGCGCCGGTGCTGGACTTTGCGCCCCCGGGCGCTTCGGCTTACGGTTCGCTGGGCGGCCCGGCGCCGCCGCCCGCTCCGCCGCCACCCCCGCCGCCGCCGCCCCACTCCTTCATCAAACAGGAGCCGAGCTGGGGCGGCGCGGAGCCGCACGAGGAGCAGTGCCTGAGCGCCTTCACCGTGCACTTCTCGGGCCAGTTCACCGGCACAGCCGGAGCCTGTCGCTACGGACCCTTCGGTCCTCCGCCGCCGCCCAGCCAGGCGTCCTCCGGCCAGGCCAGGATGTTTCCCAACGCGCCCTACCTGCCCAGCTGCCTGGAGAGCCAGCCGGCTATTCGCAATCAGGGTAAGTAGGCCGGGGAGCGCCCCCCGCGAGCGGGGCGGTGGCGCCTGGGCTCCCGCTGCGCGCGGGCTCTCGGGTCTCCTATCCCTTCCCTGTCCCAGCTCTAACCCAGCTGCCTCCCCAAGGTCTGTGAGGGTAGCGGAAGAGGCAGCTGGGGAGAGGTGACGGCAGAGAGGGAACAAGGGCTCGCGACATCCTCCGCGGCCAGCCAGAGCGGGAGCCCGACTTTCGCTAGAGCCGGGAGGCCGTCTGGGGCCCCTCAGAGTCGCGGAGATTCCAAGCTGCTAGTTTTTTTGGGAATGGGACAGGGGAACCCGTGCAACGTCTGGCTCTGCCTCGGGAAGTGGTTTTGATGCTCAAGGCACCACCAAGTTGTCACTAGACATTGGGTTTTTAAGACGTCTAGGCTGTGGATTCGGAATGACTCCAGCACGACATGAACAAACACCCTGTGCTGCCTCCTCCGGCGCGCCACAACGTCCAGGAGCACCTCCAGCTCTTACTAGGGTGTTGGCACACTGTAGGCGCGCGATAAGTGTCACAGAGCACTATAATGAGTAGACGTCCTGGCCGGTAATTAAATGGCTTTCCCGCATATAGTAATGTAGAAGTGGATCTCTTACGGGTTTCGCTCAGGTAGTGGCCACGCAGGCTCGGGGGACGGAAGAGAACCTGGTTTATCCGGTTCCAGGCTATACGGGGACGGGGTTCTGCCATCGGCAGTGGACTGAGGCCTGAGCACCGGCCTTCCTTTCCCCGCGTCTGGGGCGCCTCCTCGTCGTGTAAACTCGGGGCTTGGCTGGGGAAAGATTTCTTCAAGACTCGGGTGTAGAAGGACAAATGTATTTGCTGTCTTCAGTGAGTGTACGAGGGACCTCGGCGCACAAGTATCATGTGTCTTCTCATGCCACGCTGGGGCCGGATCACCTCTCTCTCGCGGCGCGGCCGGCGCGCACCGATGGTGCGGAGCCCCTGTAGTTTGGCCTCTTCATTTATTCTCATTGGGTTTCTGCGTTGTTGAGAACCTAAGCCAGTCGGTTTGATTTTTTAGGAAGCACTTTGCTGACACAATGGTGGGTGCTTTTCCTGGAGCAAAAATTCATGGGGGCGCAGGGACTGGGATGTTTCTGGAACGCTGGGAGTGGAGAAGCCAGGAGTGCACCGTTTGCGCGAGGTGCCAGGGCTCGCAAGGCGCGGAAGAAGGGCTCTGTTCTTGCCGCTCTTGCCCGCGCCTTAAAAACGCCTGACTCCTACCTTCGTTCAGCAGACAGCACCTGGCCCATCGGAAGCCCTGCAGAACTGACACCACCCTTTCGCCCAGAGAATCTGGGACCAGTGTCCCAAGGAGGAACCTCAAGCAGACCCAAGGAGTCCATCCACTCTAGGTCTTTCGTTAGTGAAATTTGTGTTTTGTACGCAAGGGTATTGTAGTAACGTTGTGATGTTGCAGAGACTCGTGTTGTCAGATTGTGCCACCTTCATTTAACAGGCTGATGTTACTTTTGGCAAATCTCCAGGTCTCAGTTTCCCCCTCTGTAAGAGGAGAGCTGAGATGGGCAACCTGGATATCGGATCCAACCAGAAGGTATATGCCAGAGATTTGGAAGCTTGACTTTTTCTCCCAGCTTGGGGCTCTAAATACAGAACGCAACAGACCATCTAAACATCACTGGGTGAGAAACCCAGCCACTGGCAGGCAGGCAGGCGTGTGATGTGAGGCTCTGTGTGCATGTATGTTATTTGGAGAACCCTGAGATGCTATCTGAGCTATGCCCCTGGGGCACAAAATACTACTGCACCATTACTATTATTATTATTGTCCATTTTGGGTCAGTGGGGAATTTTTGAAACCTGGGCTCTGTCACTTCAATTTGAGTGCCCTATGTCCAGCCCTCTTCAGGGCAGGTCTGGTGTTCCAGATCCCATCAACCAGCGTGGGAGCGGAATTGTGGGCTTCACAGCCCAAGCAGGCATTACACTTCTCCAGATTCCTCTATAGTAGACAGGCCTGGCTGCCACAGAGAAAAAGGGCTTGGGAACTGGGGACCACTAGCAGGTGAACGTGTCCTCCCTCTCCACCCTGGGGGAAAATCCCAATGGAGAGAGGGCTCCAGATTCAGGTAATATAACCGGTAAGCTGGTTCTCATGTGCAGGCTTAAGTTATCACTAGAAATAAAACATGAACGGGTCAAGCATGTGCAGCCTTTGGGGCTCACTGGGAGCTGGGGTGGGCTGTGAGACACCCTCCACCCCTACCCAGGAGTCAGCAACAAGGGCAGCCCTTAGGGCTCGAGATTCTGGATTTACTCCTTTCATTTCTGGGGTTCTTGCTGCTCCCCCAGGAATGGCCTGGCCCAAGGCTTGGGGCTGTGAGAGGCAAAGCATCAGCTCTTTCTCTCGAAAGTGTGGGAATGGCCGTCAGTGTGCCAAGGCCAGCTCCAGGGAAGAGGAATGGAGGCTGCTCTGGATCCCTAGGGCAGCCTGGCCATGGCCACAGGCAAGGGCAATTGCTGGTGCCCATTCACACTTCCTCCAAACTTCACAAGCATGTTCATTTTATAAATTTCTTAAATATTATAGCTGGGATATTAGATTCTGAACATTAATTTAGCAAACATCACGTGCCTACTCTGCCAGGCGCTGGGACTAACTATTAAGACAATTCGTGGCTTCAAGAACCTTTTCGAGAAGCTCACGGCCTGACACTGGAGGAGCTCCTTATTTTTGGATGAGGAAGTGGAGGGTCTATGAGATTAGGTGTGCAAGAGGTCTCAGTTTGTGGCAGAGGTGGGTCTGGAACCCAGACCATTCTAGGCTATTTCTACCTCCTTTTTCAGGGATCTTGGCCCCGCTGTTGAGACGTATTTCTCCTGGCCTGCTGGATGGGCACTGAACTCCCTGTAGTCTGTGTGTGTGAGTTGAAGGGTGTGTCAGAAGTAGGGTGAGGACTTGGGTAGTACAAACTAAATGCAGGGCCAAGAGAGAGGGAAAAAATATTGCTTGCCAGTCACCTCCTGATGCCCCAGGTCTGCTGTGGGCAGAATTCTAACACAGGATCTGGGCTGGGGATCACCAGGGAACCTGGGGCCACGAGGGGAGGCAAGCTAAGCCCAGTGCCAAAGGCTCCCCCTTCCCATCTCATAGGAGAGGATATTTCGTTGGGGTACAGGTTTTCTCAGATCTCGCCACTGCAGCTGCAGTCATCATTTTCAGCCTTCCTAGCACCTTCCTGGCGGAGCCTGCTGTCCATTCCACCCCTCAGCTCCCCAGGGGCCGGCAGGGCCTGGCGGTTTCTGGGCTTCTCCGGACCCGCAGGCAGGGAAGGAAAGCTCAGAGCGCGTCTCGCCTCGTCGTAAGGTCAAGGTTGCGCCTCCCATCTCAGGACGGGACTAACCGTGGGAAAGGCACTATCTTGGCCACTATAGCCTCTCCCTCCAAGGCCTGTACAAGGAGCCTTTGAACACGCTGCTCCTTCCAGCCGGCAGCTGTCCCTCCCCCGGTCCCAGCCCCCGCATTCTCTGTGCCAGGCCCAACGCGGGGCTGGGGGACAGCGCGCTCTAATCAGACTCGCGTCCGATAAGCTTCTAATTAAAAGAGCCGATCTCCGCTGCGCGGGCGCTTTCACCACTGCCCCACCTGGGGGATCTGAGGGAGGGGGTTCAAGGGCCGGTGCCCGCCGAGGTCTGCGTGTCCCGTCTCCAGGGTGGGGCTGGGGAGTCTGGCCGGGCACCGGCATCTTCGGCCCGAGTTCCAGGGTGCGGAGCGACCTCGGCCTGCGCGCAGGAGCTGCAGTTCAGGACCCATCGCCTCCCCGGGCACCGACTGCTGCGGAGCAGGGCTCTGAGGACTGCGCGGTGCCACGGGGCACTGCCTGCTCATCAGCCCAGGAATGGAAAAGGGTTCGTCTAGAGAAAATTTATTTGTCGCTTCTGTTTCTCCTCTTTACTTAAAAAATGCCCTTTCAGAAATTCCGCCTTCCCTCTGGAAAAAATTTGGTGCCCGGGGCCAAATTTCGTTGGTAAGCTATCTGTAGGCCTCGAACAGGACCGGGCCTCTGCTTTCAAAAGGAAGTCTCTGGAAGCCCAAGTGAGCTCACCCACGCCTGAGAACTAAGGCGGCCGGCCGCGCGTTATCTTTGCCCACTTAGTAGTCGAGAAATAGAGGCCCTCTGGGGTCATACAGGTTATAAAAGCTGGTGACTTCTTAAATCCCCAACCTGTGGCGCTGACCTGCGTGAGTAGCCAGACCTGTATGATCTAGATAGTTACTATTGGCTACCCCCTCCCCCCACCTTCCCCACCACTCTGACACACCAGCCTCCTGCTCCAGAGATAACAAGCTCCTTTTGTGTTCTGGGGGTGGGTGGCTGTGTGTGTTTCTAAGATTGGCATGAGGGCTTCCTTTTTCTGTCCTGTTTAAGTCTTCGGAAACACTTGTTGCAGAACCTTGGACATACCGGGCAAGAGTAGAGGAATGGAGGTTGTTTGCCCCAACCCACTCCTGAGAATTTCGTGGGATTTAGAGACCAAACAGGATCGGTCGCTGGGCTGGGTGGAACTGAGGCTGGAGGGGTGGTCCTACAGGGAGCCGTTGGGAGCAGCCGGCTGGTCCCTTTTGCTATTTGGCCACTGCCTCTGGAGGTTGCACTAGAAGTGGAGGGGTCCACCTTTGGGAACTTCAGCCAGAAGGTGTTTTTCCCCCCAGAGGTGGCAACAGCTTTCTAGAGGCTGATAGGGTATATGTTTAAAGCAATTTAATAAAAACCATAAAAGACTATGTTTTCCAACTGCGACAGCACATTCCTTTACTCACTTTAGGAGAGATGGGTAAGAACACAGGTGATACTGCGCTTGGCAGTTTCTTGGGAGGGAAACTGAGGAGGCAGAAGGCGCGTGCACTGCCTAGGGGGGAAAAAGAGACACATTCTAAAAGTAACCAGTGTTCCGGCCTGGGGGCGAGGAAGTTGGCCCCCACAGCAGGGGTCAGAGTCTGACCCTCTGGGCGCCAGGTGGGTCGGAGAGGGGGAGGAGGAGGACGCAGGGTCGAGGCTGAGGGCCCAACGGGAAGGGCCCCTTCTTTTTCCCCTCACTTCTTTGTCCCCTCACCGGCTTTCCAAGGGCCTCCGGTGTGGTGGTGTTGGGTCGTGCAGCCCCAGACAGATAACATTACTAGGTAATTACTCTCCCCATTTTAAGATCAGGCCGTTTAACTGGCTCCGAGCAATTAATGAAAGTTGGTGCGCGGGCCCCTGATTTACGGCCGGGAGTCAGCGCGGGGTCAGCCGAGCAGATCATTTCGCTCGCCCGCGCTGCCCTGCGCGAGAGCCGCGGTGTTTGTGTTTTGGGAAGAACCACTTTCTCCGCCGAGCGGGCGACGGCTTTTATACTTAACTTGCCAGGGTTCCGCTGCAGAAGCCGCAGACGCCGTGGAAGACTGAGGCATAAACAAATGGGGAGGCCGCGGGGATGTCAGGGTTTTAGTCGGAAGAGGGTGGGGAAGCCTGTCCCGAGGTCACACCTGGGGATTTGGGCCCGCTTCCCGCTGGAGGTCCTGGAGGCTGGTGGGTCGGGACTACCCTCCGCTGGGCATCAGAACACGGGTCGACACCCCTGCCCCGCCCGGGGTTCTTGCTCGGACCCACGGTCCCTGTCTCCCCCGGGGCCCTGCTGACACCGTGCTTCTCTCTGCCGCTCCCGCAGGATACAGCACGGTCACCTTCGACGGGACGCCCAGCTATGGCCACACGCCCTCGCACCACGCGGCGCAGTTCCCCAACCACTCCTTCAAGCACGAGGACCCCATGGGCCAGCAAGGCTCGCTGGGTAAGCGCGAGGGAACGAAGTGGGGTAATTTCCTCCCTTCGTCATGTTCCCCCCCCCCCAGGAATTTCCAACCCACAGCAAATTGGGGGAAGGAGAGGAGGAAATCTAAAAGGAGCTTAGAAATAGCCCAATTTTATCCTATTTAAAAGATTGAGTCTCCTTCCATCCCAAATGTGGAAGGGACAGCGCCATTCGACCAAGTTTACGAATGTCGCGAGGTGCACCACGCATTGACGGCGAAGGGAATGTAAAGTGAGCAGCTTGGCTCTTTACTTTCCGTACCGCCTCGCTCTGCACGCCCTGCATCGGCCGGACGTCCCCAGCTCAGGATGCTCGCATTGCCCCCACCCGCGGCCTCTGACCCTGTGTCCTGGGGCGCGCTCACCCCGCTCTCCCGGCTCTCCTAGGTGAGCAGCAGTACTCGGTGCCGCCCCCGGTCTACGGCTGCCACACCCCCACCGACAGCTGCACTGGCAGCCAGGCCCTGCTGCTGAGGACGCCCTACAGCAGGTAGGAAGGCGCTGGGACCCTGTCTGAGTCCCCGGACCTGGGAGGGGGCGCGCGAGCCGCGGGCGCGGGACGTCCCACGTGGGGCAACTCGGGCTTGGGGCGTGCAGGGTCCTGGAGGCAGAAGACCTAGCTACTTGGAGCAAATTAAAGCTGATATCCCTGGCCTTCTGGTTGTTCTTTGTTTGGCTATAAATGAGGGCAATTACTGTTTGGAGCTGAAGAAGGAGGAGCGGCACTTCGAAGTTATTTTTATTTTTTTAAAGAATCTTTGTTGGGAAGAAGTTACCTTCCAAAGGTTAAGCACCGAGTCCACTCCCACTCTGTTCTTCTCACTCTTCAAACTCGCCCACTGGCCACACCGGCCAAAGGACTTAGAGGGCGCGTACCTTGGCCACAGCCTTCTCCCCACCCCGCGGCAGGCTTGTGGGCGTCATCCCCAGCGCCCCGGGCACGCGCGGGACCGGCCTGTGAGCGGGACTGCGGTCCCCTTGCAGCAGGGCCTGCGGGGAGCCTGCTCCAGCCCGCGTGTCACCTTCTTCCTGTTCCTCGGAGGCCAAGGAGCAGCTTCTTTCTCTTCCAAGCTTTTTCTCTGGTCCCGTCTTCCTTTTCTCGCCTCTCGCTCCACCCTCCACCTTCTCTCCCCCAAATTTATTCTTCAACTTTGGGTGAACTTGGCGGGCATCCCGCGTCTCCGATAGGGTTGCCTAGTAACTGTAGCGCACAGTCCGGCCTGCGCCGGGCGGGAAAGTGGGGCGGGAGCGGGGTAGGGGCAGCGCGCGGCCTTTGGGGCCTCAGGATTGGGCGCACATGACCTCATAGCTACCCCCCTCCCAGTGCTGCGGAGATCCTGACACCGACTGCCCCCAAACCCATCCCATCCTCCCACCCCTCCGCGCGGGGACCCGGGGCTGACGTCAAGGGAAGGAGGTAGTGAGGTAATGAAGGAAGGAAAAGAGCCTGCCCGGGGAGATTGGGTGGGGGAACGGCCGCGCCTGGGGGGCCTCGCATCCCGCAGGTGGAGGAGGGGCGGGAGTCCTGGCTCTACGTCCGCAACGGGGCATCTCAATGCCGGGGCTGCATTTAGGAGATTGAGCCTGGGACTGGCCTGACTCTCCCGTCAGGGGCCTTCCTCGTAGTTTCTACAAGGAAGGTACGGGACCCGCCTCTTCTGTTTCTGACGCCTGAGGCGTGCGGACTGGGGAAACCTTTCCCTTTGATCTGAAAATCTGGCATATCAAATCGAACCTCGGATTCTCATCTCTTTTGCGCGGGGTGGGGCGTAGGGGAGGAAGAAAAGTGCGCAGGTTGCACAGATAGAGGTAGAATGGTCACACTTCCTTATCCTCCTTCTTCTCCCTTCCTAGCCAGAAACCAATTCTGGTCTGCACCGCAGCTCAGCGTTCTGCCCCAAGCCCGCCTGCGCAGCGCCTCCCTTCGGTGGCTCACGTCCCTGGAAAGGCTGCAGGATTTGCACCCGTTCTGAACCTCCTCCCCTGGCAAAACTGGCAGCGGGGCCATTGCCATCCTTCTTGAGTAGCTGCTCCCGCCTGTTGCCAGGTGTCATTGCTGTTACTCTAGTAGCTGTGGAGGGACAGTTGGAAGGGTTCCCCATGGGATGACCTTGACACACCTCTCCCTTTTTGGCTCCTCGTGGATTCAGCTGACGTCTCACCCCAGGCTGAGAGGAAGGCCTTGGTGCAGGTGTGGGCCTGTTGAGGTGGGCCGGGATACCCATTTGGGGCTTGGGGACTGGGAGGAGTTGCAGTCTTGCGCAGTGGCGACTTCACAGGTACACATGCCTCCCCCCTTACTTTCCTCTCTCCCAAGCCTGGACTCACTATGTGGGACATTAGGAAGGGGCCCATCAGAGGGACTGAGCGGTGTGGAAAGAGAAGTCCAGGATAAAGTGTTACAACCACTGGTTTAATAGCAATTCTCCAAACAGTCTCTGTGGTGGATTTTGACTTAGTTCTGAATTTATGGTTGCTATGGAAGCAGGAAAATAACTCAAACTGCATTTTATACATAAATTTTCACATTTTCTAATCCAACTTCTAGTTGGCTAGTATAAAGCAATTTTGTCAGATTCATCTTTCAGAAATACTTGCTTATTCTTTCTTTCTGTGTCATTCCGGAACTTCCTTTGGTCCTGTTATTTTTACACAAATCTCATAAAAATACCATTTTCCTGTTACAGAAAATTTCTCAACTAATAACATCTCAAAAAAGAATTTTGTGGCTAGTGTAGAAAAGGAGTATAAACTTCCTTTGAAGTTTATACTCTCTTGAGTCTTTGAAGCTCCATCTACCCTAAATTCACAACATTTCTAATCATTTTTCAAAGATCCTGTACCTCTCCTGCAGTAATGATGAGTGGGCAGGTATAGGGATGTTTTAAAATTGCACCAACGTTACTGCAGTTGTATGGTTTTCTTCTTTCCTGTTTCTAAAAAAATTTGAAAGGGTAGTTAAATGCTTTTGTGGATGAAATGTTTGAAAAAGCTTAGAAAATAGGACTAATCTCTAATTGCTTAACGGCCTGACTTTTGGAGTTTAGATAGTCAACTATGCTTCTATTGGTCTCTGGTTCCATTCTTTTTTCTGTCTGAAATTGTGACCTTCTGGGAAAAAGCTTGTTTGTGTTTTGTTCGCCTTGTTGCACCTGGCCTCCTGAACCAGACTACCCCACTTCTTTTCCCCTGCCCCCCCAAGCTTTTGTCTCCCCAGTCTTGGGATCTAGTTTCCCTTTCCAACCTGAAATAAAGATAATGGTACATATCTGACATTAAATACGAAGTGTACAATGTGAGTTTGCTTTGAGGAAACTCTCAAAGTCCCAATTCTTTCCTTGCCACCTGCACAATTCCCTCCTTTTCTTCAGGTAACAGATCTGAGGAGTTATGGCTACATATTCTTGGGTGTGAATATGAACAACAATGAATAGAAAATTCACCCAGTCAACTTATGGGAAGAGATCTGGATTCCCCCATCTTCTCTGTCCTCTCTTCCCCAGTATTGAAGATGAGTGGAGTTTTGTCTAATGGTCACTAGACTTCTGAAACCAGATGTTGGTCCTTATGGAACCCAGTGATCATAGCTGGATGAAAGTATGATTCCTTATAACAGAATATCTAGGATTCATTGCATGTTGACTACATGCTGCTGGGCACTATGATAAGTGCTTCTCTCAGTTCACTCATTTACCATTCTGACTACTCTATGAGGTAAGTATAATAATCTGTATTTTACTGATGATGAAATACATTTAAAGACTCAGAGTAACTTGCTCAAGGTTACACAGTGAATGAGAATCAGCACCAGGATTTGATTCTCAGTCTCTCTGACTTCAAAGCCCACCTGTACTCTGAATGTGAATGCTTCTAGACCACTCAGGGTTCCCCACCTGGATTATTCCCCTTACACAGTCCATGCCAGCACTTGTACTGATAAATAAGAGGAACAAATGCTCATGTAGACCTACTACATGCCAGGTCCCATTGAAAGCACTTTACAAGTATTGACGTATTTAATCCACCTAACAACTCTTTAAGGTAGGCAATAGGTTATCACCTCCATTTTACAGAAGAGGAAACTGAGGCCTGGAGAGATAAATTTCCCAAGTGTGTCACAGTAAGGGACAGAATTGGTGTTCAAATTCAGATATTGAGTCTCCAGAGTCCATCCTGCTACCCTCTGCACCTTCTTTTCCAGATGTATAAGTGCCATTCTCTTTCTGAAGGTGGCAGCTGTGCTTGGTCTTGCTAGAGGAAGGTCTTTTATTTCCTGGAGTTGTGAAAGAAGTCCCATTATCTGTTAGTTTTACCGATAGCTTTTGATAGAAAGCTTTTATTGTTTTGGTGACAGTATTTTCCCTGTGGGTATAGTTAGAAACAGACTTGAGCATTCTCTTGAAGTCCTAACTCACAAAGCAGCTGTCATATCTTCCAAACTCCAGACTCCTCCAGCTTCATCTTTACCACTGGGTGTGAATTACTGGGGTAAAGTTCAGTCTAGGCACCTAAAGAATCCCAGGGCAGAGACCTTTCTCCCTGTCTCTCCAGACCTAGGGGGAAGGACTGCTTCCAGGGCCACCCTGGTGTGTGCTTGCCCAGAAGTAAGATCCTATAGAGGGGTATACCCCATGTTCTCCTGGTGGGGGCAGGGATCAATGAGGTCCAACCTCAGTAGGCACAGTTTTTCCCCAATTTCCACCCAGAAAAGGCAGCTAGCTTTTCTGGGGCTTCTCAGCTCTCTTCCCTTGAGCCCTCTTCCCTAGTCCCTCTCTGCCTCTTCTGCTTGGTGACCTCCTTGGAGCCCCAAGGCTCTGACTCATGAGTTGATCCTTACAGCTACTTAGAAAGTTGTGTGCACTGTGTTTGAAAAAATATTGCCATGCATACTGGTTGGCTTTTTTTTTTATTTTTATTTTTTATTTTTTGAGACAGAATCTCACTGTTGCCTGGGCTAGAGTGTCATGGTATCAGCCTACCTCACAGCAGCCTCTAACTTCTGGGCTCAAGCAATCCTTCTGTCTCAGCCTCCTGAGTAGCTGGGACTACAGGCATGCATCACCGTGCCCAGCTATTTTTTCTATATATTTTTAGTTGGCCAATTAATTTCTTTCTATTTTTAGTAGAGATGGTGTCTTGCTCTTGCTCAGGCTGGTTTCGAACTCCTGACCTTGAGCAATCCTCCCTCTTTGCCCTTTCAGAGTGCTAGGATTACAGGGTGAGCCACCATGCCTGGCCCACTTGGATTTTTTTTTTTTAGACACTCTAGTCTTTTCCCTTTCTCTTTGCTCTTTCATTAGATTTACATATCCTTCTTTAGTAACTATACTACCAATTTAAATGAGGACATTTCTTTTTGCCGTACTTTTTCCCTTTAGCAGGTAAAACTCCTCCAACTCTGGAAGCGATAATTGCTGGTCTAACTATTTTTAATTCAATGTTGGTGATTCACAAATGGTGACTTTCACAGTGGAGCCTGTTACCAGTAGACTGTCATTCATGTGAGAGAAACCTCCTTAGTAGCTCTAGAGTACTGGGTAATCTTGGGTTCCACAAGTCAGTGAGAAATGCATGTTCCACCATTCAGGTTGGCCTTCAGTATAGACTTAAATCAGATGACCGCTTGTGCCCAAGAAAATAAAATCGTAATTAATAAGTCTCTTTTCACTTGTGTACTTAGATACATTTTACATAGCATTTGCACTTAGTACAATATTAGTACTTGTTTCCCACATAGATAGACAGAAGGTGGAAGGTCTAAAGTGGCTTCCAGGGTGATGGGCAATGTTATCAAAGCCACGGGCTTGAATTAAACTTGTCTCCAGGGAGGGGTAAAAATCTAGTTCCAAATATTCCTGTATCTTTTGTGCTGACCAAGTGTGTATTAATAGAAATTGAATCCCCAGTGGGTTTTTCTTTGGTTAGCTGGTGAGCTTGAGAGAAATTACAATACCAAGAGAGTGACTGTGAAATAATTATTCATCGTGGCCTGCTGGGCAGAAATTTCTGGGCAAGCAGCCTCCAGGGTGCCTTGGAGGGAAGAGAACAGGAAAAGGGTGCATGGAAGTCGGGCTGCAGCCTCTATGCCTGAGCCTTAGTTATCAGGTAGAGGTAACCCAGAGGCCTTTCTGTTACTGTGAGGCAGAGCTGTTACAGCAAAAGCTGGAAACATGAATTCTGATCACAGTGGTCTCTACTTTAGGCCTTTTTTTTTTTTTAATCCTGTGGGGAAACTCTTTACTTCTACCAAGATGTTGCTTTGCCACCCAGCAATCACGTGGCAGAGGTGACCCTAATCTCAGCCAGGTTAGAAAGTTCCATTCCAGTGGTGACATGAACGTTTCTTCCTTGTTCTACTGAATATAGTAAACACACTTAAAATTGAAAATACGCTTGAATCACACATGCATTTGAAGAGTGGAGGAGTTCTAGTCTAGATAATAGCTGAGGTTTTTTTTTTTTCTTTTCTTCCTTTCTTTTTGTGCAGAGGTCGAGAACTCGGTAATACTGCAGTTCAGGCCAAAACAAACTCTATATGATCTACTACTGATTTCCTTTTAAGTCCCCTTTTTGCTAGGACTGACTTCCTTTTATTTTACTCCAACTTGCATTAATCCCAGTTAGAGAAGTTTCTTTTCTCTCTCCCTTGCCTCCAACTTCAAACATTTCTTACATAGGAAACAAGTGACTTTTTTTTTTTTTTTAAAGATCTACTTAAAAATATATAAAGGACATCATGACTTTTGGAATATATTTTGGCAGCCTGCAATTTCAGAGTTCACTTCCGAGCAGGCAGAGCTAGACAGTTGGAGCTGAAATGCCTACGTGACCACTGCGGTTGCTGGGAGCCGAGCCACCTGCTTATCTGATCTCCTCTGGGAATGGGGCGGTCGACACCTACAGTGGTTATTTAATAATTCGATGCTCCATTTGCCAGAAGCCATACTATTCCTTGAATGGCACTGTGCCTTTCTGTGGGCTTCCACGATGAGAGGTGGGTGTTTGAGCACGCTTGGGCCCAGTATTTTTAGCTCAAGTTCACATTTTGTCCTCTCCAGCAGCAGTTATTGTCATTGCTGTCATTCACTTCCAGCTGAAAAGTGGTGCTAGCCAGACCCACTGACTGAGCCTTTGAGGAGCCAGCAGAAGGCAGGATGTGGTTAAAACTGTGCTCTGATCCTATCTCTGGCCTCAGGAAACCTATTAGTAGCTTGGGGATTTTCTGAAAGTCCTTCTCTCCCATCTGCGCTCCCCACCTTCTCTCTCCTTCTGAGGGTTTGCAGGCTGAGCCATAAGGACAACTAGAAACACAAAAGGGGGGGGGTTCTGCTGGGATCTTGGGACACTATCGTTAGTTAGCTGAAGAGGATGCACTGGGCACTTCTGAAGACAGAGTAGGTCACGATGCTCCCTTGAGATGTTCTCTTTCACCTCTGGACTCTTGTGTGTATTATTATTATTATTATTATATAAATGGTAGTGAGGTCAGAGGCTAAATAATGCCAGGCTGCCTTTAAAGGGGCAGGGAAGGGTGTGGTTGGGGGCATCCAGCATGCCAGCACTAGGCACCTCTCCGAGCCCCGGTCCTCAGCTGATAGATGGGGATCATAAATAAACCTACCTCACGAAGTTGCGAGCAGTGTTGAGGACATTTGAAAGTCCTGTGCAAAATTTGGTAGGTTAGAGAGGATGAAAATGTATTATTTGTATCACCTGCTAAGAGCCTTTATGGGCATTACTATATTTGGGCCTTACAACATCCCTGTAAAGTGAGACTGATTGAGATTAATAGTCCCATTTGACAGATGAGAAAACTGAGTTGCTGAACTGATTTACTCAATCTCCCAAAACTTAAAGAGTAGCACTGTCTAATAGAAACATAATGCAAGCTATACATGTAATTTGAAATTTGCTAGTAACCATTTAAAAATTAAGGAATAGTGAAATTAATTTTCAGATATTTTGTTTAACTCAATATAGCCAATATTATCATTTCAATGTGTAGCATTAGCCATATTTCAAGTGCTTAATAGCCACATGTGGCTACCATATTAGTGCAACATAGAGTATTTATTAAGCACCCTCTAGGAAGATTCATGTATGTAAAACATAGACCCTGTATTTGAGCAAGCTTGCTTTCTGCGGGCCAAGAAAATGACTTTTAAAATATTTTCTCTTTGGGGTACTTCCTTCTAGAGGACCCTTAGGAATCAACTGGACTGTTCTTTAAGTCTGTGAGAAAATTCTTAACTCATAAGGTTAGATATTTGGGATTCATTCACCGTTCTGCATAAACTTCTGTCACTCATCTTGTTTCCCCAACCCCCCTGAAAATTATGATTTTCTTAGTCTTATGCAAGGATGAAATAATTTCAGAAAGATCCCACATCACAACAGGGTCTAGGAAAATTGTCAACTGGGACTGAGTGATTCCTGCTGGCGAACAATTTTTTAAAAATTAGTGACAAAAATATAGAGCTGCCTGGGGAATACAATGCCTGTTGTCGGAGATTAATGGCGAGATTAATAAATGGATTGCTTGATGAAAAGGCACAGGAGAACAAAAACCAGTAGAGAGACTGTGGAGGAGGCTGCTTATTAATGAACTGTCAGCCCAAAGAAAGTTCAAGAAACTCTCCTGTGGTAAATGCAGCAGGCTGGCACTTCTAATAAAAGTTGGGGTCCTTCAGGAATTAATTACACCGGCCTTACAGCAAGAATTTGTGGAATTGCGAAACGTAGTGGCACAGACCAGCACGGCTGCTGCTGCAAACGGGGAAGCTGCAGGAGAAACTAATCATTTTTTTTTCATTGATATGCAGGATATTGTAGTAGCATAATAGCCGGTCAGACGTGGGGATGAATGATGGGCTCCAGATATACACTGAGTAATGAAACTACACATACTTTGAGTTTGAAGTCACTTTACTTTTCATATGCAAAAATTCCCTCCTGGAATCCGATTTCCTCCTTCTCCTGTGTACCTGCCACTAAGGAGTTCCAAATAATTTTCAGAGTGATTACATGAGAGTCAGATGGACTCAACCATGATTTATCAAGCTATGTGGAGAGAGCGCACACAGAATTCATTTATTCCGAGTTGCTGTAACTTCCCTCACCCCTCCACAGGTTCCCAGTTTGGTGGGCTGGAAAAAGCTCTTTCTGAATTAAAATTTGGTGCTGCTTCTGCCCAATGAAGCAACCCAAAGGAATGCCATGACAAGACGGAGAGATTATCCAGGATTTGCAATCTGATATCACCCATCAGATATTGAATGCTTCTTATCTTTTTTCACTTCTGCCATGAAGGTAGAGTGAAAATTTTCTTCTGTAATGAGGGTTTCCCAAACAAACCATTAATCTCATGGCTCTCAAATTTCGTAATTAACCATTTTAATTCAGGCCTAAATTTATTTCTAGCAGAGCTTGATAATTTAGGAGATTTCTGGTAATCGATTTATTTGCTAATTTTCTAGGAATGAGATAAACATGAAGAGGAGAGAACAGCTTTTGTTTTGGTTTACAAGACGGTGTGTTTTATTCTTCAGTGTATTTTTTTTCTTATTTTATTCTTATGATAAGACTGTAAATGATCATCTGTTTCCCTCATAGAACTGGATTGAATTTGCCTTTTTTAAATGCCATTTGACTTGTAGCAGGATTATAAGCCATATAGAAAATGATTCCTTTGGCTGTGCATAGAGTTTATCATCCTCTTTCTGTTGCTTGTCACATCCTTGCATATTACACCATCCATCACCCATCACTCTTTGACTTTTCAGACCCTCATAATCCACATGATACTTATCCTTTTGATTAAAACAACTTAATGTCCTTTTCACGAATAATTAATCTGCTGTCTTTTTACTTTCAGCTCCAGGCTTTTAACTTTAATGTTGAGTTATCAAGCCTGTGTTGCCTTTCAAAGCTTCACTCCCTTCAGCCTTTTTTCCCCTCAAAGGTTTAATACCTCTTTAGAAACTTCAATGTTTGCTATACTAAGGTTTTTAAAAGGCTTCCAAGTTACTCTCATAGGTTTTCTGCTGTGTGTGAAGTGAGTAACTGGTCATAGATCAGTGGGATGAAATGAAAATCATTTCAGACTTGCATATTCTGTTTTTCTGGAAAATGTGGAGGCTTATATTATGAAGAAAAGTTAAAACTCCATTGCTTTTGAAGAAATTATTGCATATTATTTTTTGTGGTTATGTGTTTCTAATTCTGATGTTTTTCTAACAGTGACAATTTATACCAAATGACCTCCCAGCTTGAATGCATGACCTGGAATCAGATGAACTTAGGAGCCACCTTAAAGGGGTAAGGTCTTATCTACTCCATTGCTTTTCAACAGTAATTTTCACCTGTTTGGACCATCTTAAAGGTGCTTAGAACTGAGAAAGAGAGTAAAATTTTTAGAAGAATGGGCAGAGCTCTCTGTAGCATTAAAATGCTTTATTCCTTCCCCCAGTTGGTGGTTATGTTCAGTATTAAATTTTCAAAAATGTAAATAGGGTATGTTTTTGTCTGGAACAAGACAGTTGGGAATATATTGGGAACATTTAATATAGTCTTTCCTTGTTGAATGTTTTAGAATTCTTCAAAGTTGTGTCCATTCAACCTCGTTTAATGATTATGTTTTGCTAGTGATACCATTCTACTATCTTATCAAGAAATGCTTTGGATGTACAAAGTCCAGAATCCAAATTTGTATTTGTGTGATGCTGATTTGGGCAATACACAGTCAGATGTGCTCATACCTGGTCACACCAACAGGTTTTTTACCCCTACACTTTATATACAACCATAATAGAACACAGCTAGCAGAAACAGGTAGGGTCTACTCTTTGCACCTAAAAATGAAAAAAAGGAAGGCAAGTGGGACTTGGTTTTCACAGTGAAAGAACTCGCTTTTGGTTTTCTAACAAGTCTGAGGAGATGGGCAGTAGCATGTAACACTCACGAAATGCCTGCAATGTATCAGATACTCTTTTAGGTTATTTCATCTTATTTTCCTGAAAACCGCATCAGGTCTAGGTACCATGACCCTGTTTTACAGATGAGTGAACCAAACTCTAAGAATTAAATCACTTCCCAAGTTTACATCCTACTAAGTGGTAAAGCTGAGAGTCCAAGCCCAGAACTGATTCCAAAACCCAGGCTCTTTCCAGCCTCCTGGAGGTGACTCCCACCCCGGTGGGATTGGGAACTTAGTTCAGCACTCTTGACTAGGCAACTAGCATTATGTCTCTGTGTATTTAGTGGCTTCTCTGTGGATTCTGGGACCTGGGGGGCTTGCCAGAGCCATGCATGCGCCATTCCCCATTCCCCACCTCTTCTTCTCTTCTAGAGTTGCTGCTGGGAGCTCCAGCTCAGTGAAATGGACAGAAGGGCAGAGCAAGTGAGTGGACAATGCGGTGATGGCACAGCAAATGGCGTAGGCCTTGTTGACTGGCACCTGCAGCAGTGCAGGAGTTAGGACTGGCATGTGGGTAACCAGGGCAGCAGTTGTGGGATGGGAAGAAGCGATCCCCCGTCTCTCTGCATCTTCTTGTTTGTCATGGACACACTGTGGGCGAAATGGAGGTGGTGATGTTTCTCATCAACATGGAAAATTGAGAGACAATTAAAAAAATGATGCAGGAGGAACCCTGCTCATTTCCTTACGACTGTTTCACAAAATACTAAACTTGTAGCATTACACGTGCTCCTGTTAGATCGTTCAAGTCTTTCGGTCTTAATTTACTTAACTTGCTTTTTCTCTAACTTGCCTTTACATTTCTCAGGGAGAACTTAATTTTACCCTAAGTCTCTGGCCAGGCTTTTCAAAGACAATATTTTTTCTCCATTCCCAAACATTTGGGCCTTCCCCAGTCCAATATCCTGCACTCTGGGGGCATTTCCTTAGCTATTTCTTTTTATTTTCTCTCCTTAAATACCAGAACCAGCCTTATTCTTTTCTTCTTTTCTTTTGTTGGCTCAATCCTGTTTTTGGACCATTTTTCCATGATCAGCAAAGTTGTTTTTCATCTCCAAGACTTAATGTTAGATCCTTCTCTCCAATCCTATCCTCCAATTTTTCTGCTAATTTATCCAAATCTCCACTTCCTTGCTCTGGACCTGAAAGTAAAAAGCCTTCTGCTGCCTTGAATTGTTTCCCTCCCCACTTGTATCCAAGGGGCTGCTGACAATTTCAGCATTCTGTCTTTCTGCCTCCTCTCAACTTGTCTTAAGTTGGGTGGCTTCTTGGGCCCACCCTCGCTTTTTGGATCCTTTCCTTCTCTTTTCTCTTTTCTACTCAGAACTTGGTAGCTCTCCCCAAACTAAATACCAAGAACAGATAGAACACGATTGCAAAGTTACGTACGTTTCAATTTTAAAAATTTCTTTATGCTGGAATACAGGGTTTGTTTATATAATTACAAAAATTACAGATAAGGAATCTTGGCATGTATCTGAATCTGGGTCTTTCCAGAGTTGAGATAATTTTGATACTTTTTAAGGTCTTGTGCTGTTAGTCATTTGCTGAGGAATCAGAAACCATATCGTAAGGATGAAGTACAATGTGTGAATAATTTGTTTTGTTCAATCCTGTATAAGAAAAAAAAAAATAGAGTTTTCATTGTTTTGTTACATCTTGGAAAAGGATTTCTGCAATAAAAATGTATTTCTTAGAATACTAACTTTATTTAGGGAGCTGTATAAAAAGGATCAGATAGCCTCAACAGATAGTCCCACAAAAGAACAACTATTTTGGAGAGCAAAAAATTATAATTATCTAATTTACTGATATCTTCTATCACACTGTGCATTTATTTCTGTAGGACATGTTGTACGTTAACTAATTTCTGCTTCCATTTTGTGAATTGGACATTTATCTAAGGGTCTATGTTAACATTATGAGGGGCTGTGTGTGTGTTTCCTCTTCTGATCTTACAACAGCCCCAGGATACTATGGTCATAGCCGTCTTTCAGATGAGGAGGCTGGGGAGATTAAGCCACCTAACCAGTGAGTAAGTGGCAGAGCTGTGTTGGAATCAGTTCTGTCTAAATCTAGGAACTGGGCCCTAGATAAGAGTTTCTTAAACCTTTTAGACTGTGACTACAGTTTGAAACACCTTTTACACTGACATCTGATATACACCCATGTGTGCATACACACACACACACACAACATACATTTTCACTAAACAATTCTTACCCTTAAGGATGTTGTGCAGCTGGTATTTTCTGTTCTATCATTTTTTAAATGCTGATTGTGATGCGTGAGATGGATTTTACACTTATGTGTGATGCTCACAGTGTGCCTCTCTTTTAGTTCTCAAAAACCTTGACTCTTTAGCTTTCTCCTCCAAACCCCAGAACAACCCAGAACTGGATTCGGTTGAATGTATAATTCCAGTAGAAAGTTTGGTTTTTCCTCAAGGGAGACACAGTCTGGGCTGGGGTCATTGTTCTCTGTGAAACTGGTTTTACTCTCTCTTGCCATGGTACGAAAAACACTGTTACTATGGGAAATACATTTGAGAAAAGATACTCCATGAAGAAAGAGTAAGACAGATAACTTTGCTTTCATCCACAGATAGTGTCTTGACACTATTTGAAATCAGTGATAAGAAAAATCATGATGACAAGGTAAATCTATAACAGGAAAACTGGTGGCTTCACTTATGCTTTAGAGAAAAAAGATATACTTTCCATATCACGCATAAAAGTGATGCATTATTAATTTTTTATTAAAAGATCATGTATTAATATCTCAAACTAAACCCCACTACATGCGTGTTGATGTCATCTTTCCTTGGAAGTGTTACTTTTTGGAAAACTGACTCCACAAAGAATAGGCTTTATTTCTTTGTGTCCTAAGCAAGTGCATCGGGCACGTGTCATTGGATGTCAGGAAGTGTTGTAATGGGTAGGGTTTTAAGTAGGACATGGGCAAGATGAAATGAAAACATGATATGGTGGAAGGGGGATTCTCTTGCTGCTTACTCCTTTCTCTTTCTTCTACTTTTACAGCTTTCTAATCTCTGCATGCCCATTGGGATCAGAGCTGCTTTCATGACCTCAAATGGGAGAATGTTGTATTTGAATTTAAGTCAAAGAGCAGGTACTTCATGGAACCACTTCCCAGTCTCTAACCCATAAACAAATGAAATTTGATTTTTTAAGTGGGTCCCCGGGAGAAAAAAATTGCTGGGGAATCTTTCTAAGCATGAGTCCACCATTATGAATACTTGTATTTATGGCGCCTTGTGTTATCTGCTTTTTACTTCTTTAAAAACATTTTCTTTGTGTTCTTAATGGCTGCTGATTTCCTAAGGCTTTGAACAAGCCTCCGCTACTCTGTTGGCCTCTGTTTTGTCTCTTCTGAAGAAAATATCCTGCAAAATGGAGAAACACATCAACCTTGACTGTGGTCCAAGTTATTAAAACAAGGAAGAAGTTATTCTCTGGGGACACGGGTAGGGGGAGTGGGAAATCGAACACAATAGAAATGTTAAAGGAGTGCTGAGCAAAATGAATGTCCTTTTGCTGGTCCAAGAAGTTCACAAACTGTTGGGAACAAAAAGTATTTGATCTGTGGATGCTTGAAAGGAAAAACAAAGAGACTCAACTGTGAGTGATGTATGGTGAAAACAAAGCTGTGCGTTTTGGTGGGGCCAAGGCTGTCGAATCTGGAGAAAATCCCCGCTAGACATGGTCTCATCCCTGAGAACCTGTGCCAAAAAAGATAGCTGTCTTCTCTGGCTGGGAGCTCCAATACACAGCCCAGCACCTTCGCTCTCGGGCTCGTGAACATAAGGTACCCGTCCAAGAGATTTACTTCTTGGAAATAGATAGCTTGCTTTTAAGTGGCTCCTGGAGCCCGAGATGCAAAGCAAAGGTGGAGAGCTGCAATTCTGTGAGTATCAGCATTCCTGAGCCTACTCCTCCACTTCCACCCACAGCAAAAACTTGTTAATTTCCCCCTTAAAACAGTTGCCTTTATGCTGTTTAAACAGTTCTTTTTTTATTATTGCCCTGCGCTGGAGTTGGCTGGATCTGTTAGCTCTTCCAACCAGAGTGAAGAATGGGACTCTTGGGTTTGATGAAGATAGTAACTGTGACTTAGTGCTGTGTTCCTCTCACTTCAGGTGGACCTAATTCAGAATCTTCTTTGCCTTTGGTTCTTACTTTCCTGCTACTTCTTTCCCCTTCCTGTGACTGTTGGTCTTACCCACCCTTTTCTTTTTGAGCACGTATTCAATTAGTGTATTCTTTTCATTATGTAAGTAATGTATATAAATTATAGAACATTTAGAAAATGCAACTATTAGTATATGGGGAAGGAAATTCAAACTCTCCCACTCCCCCTGTAGCCCACATGAAACTACTATTAATACAATGTTGCACAACACTTCATTTATGTCATTTCCTTCATATAGAAAATGATTGGCTTCAGCTGAGATCAAATTCAGCAAATGTAAAGTTCTGCTCATGAGAGTATTGACTTTTTGAAAATATTCTCAGCCTCTTAAATATTTAATATAGTATTTTTGGCTCTTCAGACTTACTATCTCCATATACGTTTCTAACTATTTTATTTTAAAGTAAGGAACTGTTTTCATCTCACAAAGGTGAGGAAAAATGCCAGGTTTGTTCGGCTCAGAAGAAAGGAGCTGATCAGGAAAGACAGGAAGTGAAGGTGGTGGTGAAGGAGCCAAGCTGGAAATGAGGGACATGGTGTTCTTAGCACAGGGTGGTGAAGTGAGGTTAATGAGGGCTGATAAAGGGGTGTGTGTGTGTGTGTGTGTGTGTGTGTGTGTGTGTGTGTGTGTTGGAGGGGGTCTTAGAGGGCATGTCAGATGAGTGGGGGATATCTTCATGCCCAGGAGTATTGTGGACCTCTCCCGTCTGCAGTCCCATCCTAGTCTTTTCTGAGACCCTCTTCTCACCATTTAGCCTTCTCCCTGTCATCAGCCTAAGACAAGATCACAACCTCTGGGTAGAAAAACACTGATCTTAGAGGCTACACTGATACAAAGTCATGCAGATAAATGTTTTTCTGAAACCAGCAGCTACTGCGTATTTTAGTAGGTGTTTTTCTGTTAAAAGTGAACACGTTCATTTATTCTAGCTTTATTTCTAAGTCTTCCTTTTTAAAACAAAGCCACAGATATAGTTTTCTGTATGGCTAAGATGGTACCTTTACCTAAAATGAAAACAACTTTTTTCTTCCCTTGATTATAGAAGTAACAAAGGCTTATCATTTAAAAAAATTCAGACAGTACCAAAACATTATAAAGAAGAAAAGAAAAGTCATCTGTCATCTCACCACCCAGAGATAACTTTTTAAAAAAACATTTTGGGATGTATTTATATCTGCAGACAAAAATTTCTGGAAACATTTATCTAACAATTAATTGCAGTTCCCTCTGGATAGAGTAGAGGGAAGGGACAAAAGCCCACATAGAGATGGGTTTCAGAGATGATGGGAGGAGGTAAACTAGAGACATGGTATAAAGACAGCTCTTTCAGGGAGTTTTGCTACAAAAGAGAACAAAGAAATGGGGGTCTAGCTGGCTAGGGAAAGAAAATCAGAAGGAGTGGAATTTTTTTGTTGTTGTTTTTTAAATTGTTTTGCTTTTATTTATTATATTTAGATAGAAGTATTTGCATGTTTGCTGATGGGAGTGATCAAGAAGAGAAAAAAATTGATCATGGGAAGGAGTAGAGTTGCTAGAACAATGTCCTTGGCAGCAGGTGAGAGAGAAGAGGTGCTCCATAAGCAATGGGGGCCTGGCTTTATCGAGGAGCTGGGATAGTTCATCTAGTAACAATATTAATTTATAAGAGCTCTTTGTTTAAAAGAGTTCTTTGTTGGATAGAGTTCTTTTGCTTGTCACATATACTGCAAATATTTTCTCAGGTTTGTAGTCGAATTTTGTTCATGATTTTTTTCTCTTGGGTTTTTATTTTTATAGTAAAATTATAAGTTTTTTTTTTTTTTATGGTTTCAAGTTTTTGGCTTTTGTATCATGCTTACATTTTTCCCATCCCAGGGGTTTTTAAAAATATTTACTTACTTATTTCTGGAGTTTTAAATAATTTACTTTTTAAATTTAACCATTGAATTCATCCTGAATTTATTTGGCAATTGGATTCAAACTTGGTTTATTTCTAGATGACTAGCCAGTGTCCCCAAACCATTTTGAATAATCCATTCTTTCCTCATTATTTTGAAATATTACCTTTATTAAACACTAAATTCCTTGGATCCATTTCTAGACTCTTTCTTTATTCTCTTCTTTTGATCAGCGTGGCTCTTTTTGCTAAGTATCAGACTGTCTGTCTTTTTTTGTGTGTGTGTGATAGGGTCTTGCTCTGTTGCCCAGGCTAGAGTGTAGTGACATCATCATAGCTCACTGCAGCCTCCAACTCCCAGGCTCAAGTGATCCTCCTGCCTCAGTTTCCTAAGTAGCTGGGACTACAGGTGTGTGCCACCATGCCTGGCTAACTTTAAAATTTTTTGTAGAGACTGGATGTCCCTGTTGCCCAGGCTTAGACTGTTTTCTTTGCTGTCATTTTATAGTCTGTTTAAATACCTGATAGGAAAGTTTCCCTCAGCAGTCTATGCACTTCTTTCTCAAAATATTTCTGGTGATTATCTCTTGTTTATTCTTTAAGATAATTTTGTTAATTTCAAAGAAATTCTTTATCAGTATTGGTTCATTAATTGTGACAAATGTACTATACTAACATCAGATGTTAATAATAGAGGAAACTGGGTTTGGAGTGTATGAGAATTCTGTATATTATCTTAGAATTTTTTTCTGTAAAAATAATGTCATTCTAAAAAAAGAAATATGTGTTTTAAAAAGTCTTAAAGGGAATTTTGGATGGATTGCATCAAGTTTAAAAGTTAATTTTGGAGAAGAAAAATTTCTCTGAATCATTTCTTCAAGAACATGATATTTCTCAACATTTTTGCAAGTCTTTTTCTATGTCAGATGTCCCTATTTAGAATTTTCTCCTTTTTAAAACTTCAATAGTAATACTTCTGGCCTCAAAATCCTTCTGAGAATGGATGTGATTCCTTTGAATTTATCACAAGGTTTTTTCCTTTGTTCACCTTGAATTACTTGTGTTAATAATGGTCAGTTTGAAGGGTGGGGCCTGAGGAAGTAATGGATATGCAAAGTATTTGTCTCATCTCCAAGCCTCCATTTCATCTGGAGAAACAGGAGAGATCTTAGTCTTAGACCCCTGTGCTTAAACTTGCGGTTCTATGGAGGAACATTTTAGGTAAGTTAGCATATTGAGTAAACTGTCTCAGATTCGAGAGTGTGTGAGCAACCTGGATGGGATCTTTTGAGAACCCAGGCTGAAAAGATTCTGCTCCATCTTTCTGTTGTGAGATGCAGAGTTTGTCTGTCATGTGGATTTGAGACACCCAATCTTGGAGTAGAGCCAGGAGCAGTCTCTGGCCATAGAGCCCAGGCATTGAGAATGTAGAACCTGATGAGTTAGATGGAACTGGGATTCTGAAGAACTAGCACCTGAATACCAAAGACATGTAAGGGAAGACCCAGATTATTTTTGCATGGTCTGATAATGTGGTCTCTGAGTACAGGAGTTCCAAAGTTTGTGTGTTGAAGTAGGAAGGAGAGTCATACCTAAAAATGCTCTTCCAAGCAGTAGGGGGCAGGAAATACTGTGGGTTTTTTAGACTGTGTTCCCTCCAGACTGTTGTGGGAAACCGTATTTAAGAGTATCTCTCAGCTCTGCTCTGAGTGTGAAATAAGATGGAAAAGGTCAGCTGAGGGAGGTTTGTGTACCATTTGAAGTGGTGAGGAAAGCTTGATGGTTCATAAGGGCTGATTTATTACAAGCATTATTGTCAGGCTGTCAGCCACAAAGTCTCTGTCCCCTGTTGAATAGTGGCTGAAGACTAGGCTGCATGGACAGTGAAGACATGAGCCATGACTATAGAGAAACTTTCAGAAGAGGAATACAAACAAGGTTTTAGTAATAGTAGTATGGTTGGAATAAGTGGGCATCCTCCAAAAGGTAATACTTTGCAGGGACCAGTACTCATCTATGGATGTCATGTTCTGATATGTCTGTTGAAAATAAATCCAGTTACCTTTAGATAACTGTTAGATTGTGTGTTGATTGGGACTTTTTTCTATAACAGGTGATAGAACCCCAGTCATCATTGGCATAAGTCAAACAGGACATTTAGCAGATTATTATATTGTATCGTATTTTAAAACCCATGTCTGGATTCAGGGACTCAGACGGTGTCTCTAGAACAGTTTCATTGTCTTTTCTCTGCTCTCCTCTATGCTGGCTGCCTTCTCAGGGAAGCTCTCCCCATTGTGGCAAAAGGAGCTCTGGTTTTTGGCACCTTTACCCTCACAAGGAGAATGCCTCTTTACTTATTCTTCTCCAGCAAAAGTCCCGGGGAAGGTTTGATTGGCCTGGATTGGGTCATGTGACTGGAGAATGCAGTGGTCCAATTGGCCAGGTTTTAGTCATGTTCTCACCCCTGGAGCCTGAGACAGGGATTACAGGGGGTGGATCCATGGAAGGAAAAGAGGGCTGTGTTACCAGGGGAAGGTGGGATGTATATAGGGTGGGCAAACCAAGAGATACTCAATGGAGCATTTAAAAAGAGTTAGTGAAAGTGGGGTAAGATTCCTCTTCCCCTCCAGAGAAGACATGGAGCTGAATGCCATAGGGATGTATGAGACATGGATAGAAAGTAAATGAAGGTGGAGGGCTGTCTGCTTTCTAAGGCTTATGGGAAAAAAGTTCATTAGAAAGTATAATAGCCAAGGCACAGTGGCTCATGCCTGTAATCCTAGCATTCTGGGAGGCTGAGGTGGGAAGATCGCTTGAGGTCAGGAGTTTGAGACCAGCCTAAGCAAGAGTGAGACCCTGTCTCTACTAAAAATAAAAAAATTAGCTGGGCGCAGTGGCCTGTGCCTGTAGTTCCAGCTACTTGGGTGGCTGAGGCAGTATGATCACTTGAGCCCAGAAGTTTGAGGCTGCAGTGAGATATGATTATGCCACTGCACTGCAGCCTGGGTGACAGAGCAAGACTCTGTCTCAAAAAAAAAAAAAGTATAATTTAGGAGTATCACCATATGCAGTTTTTTTTTATCTTACCTTTTTATTTTTTATTTTTTTGTAGAGATTCTTTGTTTTTCCTTTTCTTTTTTTTATTTCAGCATATTATGGGGGTACAAACGTTAAGGTTACATACATTGCCCTTGTCTCCCCTCCCCCCCTTGAGTCAGAGCTTCAAGCGTGTCCATCCCCCAGACAGTGCGCATCACACTCACTATGTATGTATATACCCATCCCCTCCTCCCCCTCCCACCTGTCCCACACCTGAGAAATGTTTTTCTTTTTTTCTTAACATTTTGGTTACATTTTATATCTTTGCCTCTCCCTAGCAAGGGTTAGGGGTATGCCCCTCTCCTCCACAATGCTCACCACATCCCTCAGATGTGGGACTACCCTCCAACCCCCAAATCCCGGGTGAATACCACCACCCTTTGAGCACCATAGTGTTAATCAGTCAGTACCAATTTGATGGCGAGTATATATAGAGCCCATTATTTTGATCTTGTGTCACCTCACTTTGGATAATGGGCTTAAACTCAATCCAGGATAATATAAGCGGTGCTAGCTCACTGTTGTTTCTTAGAATTGAGTAATATTCCATTGTAAACATATACCAAATTTTAATAATCCACTCATGAATTCACGGGTACTTGGGTTGTTTCCATGTCCTTGCAATAGTGAATTGTGCTGCCATAAACATTCAGGTGCAGATGTCTCTATAATAGAATGTCTTATGCTCTTTTGAGTAAATGCCTAACAATGCTATTGCTGGGTCGAATGGTATTTCTATTTCTAGCTCTTTGAGATACCTCCAAATTCTTTTCCACAGAGGTTGCACTAATTTGCAGTCCCACCAGCAGTGTAAGAGTGTTCCTGTCTCTCCACATCCTCGCCAGCATTTGTTGTTTTGGGATTTCTTGATACAGGCCAATCTCACTGGGGTTAAATGATATCTCATTGTGGTTTTTATTTGCATTTCTCTAATGATTAGCAATGTTGAGCATTTTTTAATATATTTGCTGGACATTATTCTGTCTTTAGAAAAGTTTCCATTTGCAATTTTTAATGAAAAGTGACTAAAAGTATATTGTATTTGTTAAAAAGTAAAAAATGTATCTTTTTCTTAAGGTCTAAACTGAAATTAAACACCTAGGGAGGGGTAGGAGGAAGGTAAACCGCCCAAATTAAAAGAAAACCACATAACTGACTTTTGACTTTTTTCTGTAGACAGTTTTTGAGGAAATTTTAAATTTGTGAATTATCAGAAAACATGCATGAATGTGTATGTTTTAAACTTAATCAAATTTAACTTGGTTGTTTTCATTTTTGGATTTTACTTTCTGTACTAGATTAATAAAAGAATCTTCATCTTTCTCCCTTTCTCTACATTTACCCAGAAGCAGAATAATCCTTTGGTTTTTTTAATGTATCCATCAATATGTTAATAGTCCCACTGTAAAAGCTACATTATATTACACAAAGAGAAGAGAATGGCTAGATGGCATTGCTAATAATACTTGTGTAAAATTGTAAACCTTATTTAAATATTGCCCTTAGTTTGTCACACTCAGGCAAAGAGAAAAATAGTATTCATGTTGATCTAGAGGTACCTGTGCCAGGTTACCCCAGCTCTGAATAAGGATAATCCAGTGCTTTGTTCATTCCCCAAGTAAACTTTTTATAAGTGGATATGAAAGTCAGTTTTCAAATTACTCTGGCTATAGGGATATTGAATTTTCATTCAGTAAAGCTTTAAACCCAAGCATTCTGGTGTAACCACTAATACTTCCTAGGGGATGTTCCTGGATCTTTTGGCTCTAAATCCTCTAGGGCTGCTTAATCCAAATCCAACTATCTCTGGTTCATCCAAGTGCGTGGTGAGTATGGTATTTGCGCAGAGGTTTGTTGTTTCGTTGGTTTTTGTTTTAGTTTGCTGATGTGCTCTCTTAAGTCTCTTTTACACTGCAACAGTCCTCCCTTCCTTTTTTTTTTTTTTTCCTCAGACTATTGATTAGTTGAATATAGCAAATCAATTGTCTTGTAGAATGTCCCACAATCTGGATTTGGCAGAATGCTTCCTCTTACAGTCTTTTCAATTTGGGTGTCTCCCTGCCGTATTCCCTGTAAACAAGTAGTCAAATCTAGAGGCTTGATTAGATTTAGGTTTCTGTCTTTTTATTTATTTATTTATTTTTTTTTATATTTTTTTTTTACTTTTTTTTTGTTTCCATCCTAGTTTGTCCTATGTCTTTTTAAATATAATAGATAAGTGGTGCTGTGTTCAGCTTCATCTCTTGTGTTTTAACTTCAAGGAAACACAATTTCTTAACACGGCTCCCTTCCTTCTTTTCCCTCAAAAAGTAGTGCACTAAACAAGGGGGTGATGGTTCTCAGGCTTGCAGCAAAGTTTAGTGTCAACATCAAAGGGAATCAGGCATTGAAGCATCTCATATATAAGCCCTGAGTATTGAGGATGGAGACGGAAGAGGGGTTGATGGGTAAATTCCACGTTTTGGATACGGAAGAATCTGGCGTTTTCCCAGGTGCTTTCCTTCAATCTGATGAACTCTGCAGAGAAGACAGAGATAAAGATGGGGGAAGCCCACCTGGCCAATAACTAGAGGTGGGGGAGAGAAATCACAGGCCAAAATTCCCTTTTTTTTTGAATATTCATATTAATACTAATTGCCTTCAAAAGGCTCTTTCCCCTTTCTTTTCTTTCTTTCTTTCTTTTTTTCTTTACCTCTCTTGTTGATAAGGGATTTGGGGACAGCTCTGGTTTTCCTCATCTGTAAAACCTCAATTCCTTTTTATTAATCTTCATGTGCCTGTGGAATATCAAAATTAATCATTTCTAAAGAAGTTACTCTTTTCAAACGTTACATTTTTTTCTGGCCCAAACCTCAGTGTACATGTTTTTAGCGTCAAGAGGGCTCATAATTTGTGTTTAGATGAAGGACTTTTTCTTTTTCCAAGGACACGTGTTTATGCATTTTAAAGCTGTCTAGGAAAAGCAAACTTTCTCAGGACACATTTTTATGCATTTCAAAGATACTTAGGACAATGTACAGTCCAGGCCACCGCCAGAAATGCAGTCACAAGGTGTGTGCTCTGTTGCTGATGCTTCTGCTTAGTTTATTTTCCCAGTTAGGAAGAGATAAATTGTTTCTTTTGATAAAGATTGTGCACAGTTTCGACTGCTCTGTCACACATAAGCAGCCATTTCCATCAATTAGCCTTGTGCTTTCTTTATACCAAAATAAACATCGTACCTCCAAGCAGAACCCAAAGGAAGTTGAAGAACGAATATTTTGAACTTGCCCTTCCTCATTGCCCCCACTCTCTTAATCCTCCCCCTTCTATCTCTAGTTCATGTTTTAAACTTTCAACATGCCTAATTTCATTCATACCCCTGGAGAAAAGAGCTGGGAATCATTCAAGTGTCATGACAGTGGAAGTGAACTTGTAGGATGGGTTACAACACCAGAATTGTCCAGTTCGTTTTGAAATAAGAAAAACAGCCCTGACCTGGACTCGAACTCCAGCTCTGCCACTTGCCATCTGTCTGACTTTGAGAAGATAACTGCATCTCTGCTTAAACCTCAGTATTCTTTGCAGTGAAGAGGGGATAACACCATATAGGTATCAGTTACCATTTATTGAGTGCATACCATGTACCAAGCATTGGGCTTTACTTACTGAGCTCATTCGATCCTTCAACAATCTGATGGGTGGGAGGGGCTTTTATTTTCATTTTACATGAAGCTGAGGCCAGGGATGCTAAGTCATTTGTCTAAGGCAACATACCTTAATGACTCCTGGGGTTCTGCTAAGGATTGAAAATACAAATTTTATCAATCTGAATCACCAGGCTCATGAGAAGCATACAATAAATATTTTTTGTGGTTGTTAGGCATCAAATGTACATAACCATAGACCTCCTGAATATTTTGTTGGGATAAGGTTATGGAGAGATATTTAGCTTTTATTCCTCACATAGTTTACCTCTTTGATTTTCAAACAAAGCTGTAAAACAAGTTATTAGCTTCATTTTACAGATAATAAGTGTTGGATGCAGATGATTTGTCCATGACCACAGAGAAAATAAATGGTAGAAGTGGGCCTGGGATGCAGGTCTTCAGATGCAGAATCATTGTTCTTTCAGACTAATTTGGAGCTAAAGGATCCAGATTAATTATAGCTCTTTCAAGTGCACCTGCAAGAAACTGAATAAATCTGGTTTCTCTGGTATGGTAGGCTAAATAATGACCCCCAGAGATATCCAGGTCCTGATTCCTGAAACCTGTGAATGTTATCTTCTATAGCACAAGGAACTTTGTAGATGTGATTAAGTTAAGGATCTTGAGATGGGAAGGTTAGCCTGGGTTATGCAGGTAGACCCTAAACATAGTAATGAGTGTTCTTACAAAAGGAAGGCAGAGGGAGATTGTGACTACAGAGGAGTAGAAGGAGATGTGACAAAGGAACCAAGAGATTGGAGCAGTGAGAAAAAGAGGCCAAGGAGAGGGTGGGCAAGTTCTAGAAACTGAAAAAGGCAAGCAAAGGCAGAGCCTCCAGAAGACAGCCCTGCAACACCTTTATAACTGGTGAAGGTGACTTTTAGACTTCTGATCTCCAGGATTGTAAGAGAATACATATGTGTGTTGCTCTAAGCTACCAAATTTGTGGTAATTTGTTATAGCAGTTAATAGGAAACTAATATGCTTGAACTACTGGTACAGCAAATATGGTTTTCTGTCTAGAACTTGAATGCTTAAGGCCAGTGAAATTTAGGTGCAAACCATTGAAACCTGTAGATTAAAACTTCTTCTAGATTTTGGTCTACAGCACTGGCCATTCTAGCTATATAACCATAATATGTTTTCAAGTTTTTAAGGGTTTAGAAGATTCTATACCCAGTTTTCTAATACACAGGCATATCCCCATCTCTACTTTGTTGCCATTGGGAGGAGACAGTGGAGTCAAGATGGAATTTTCCAGTTTACAGCTTAAAACTTCATTTCTCAGCCTCGAAATGCAGAAGTTGCAGATAGGTGGCTCTTAGGCCAGTTGTATATTTAATTTGACGTGGCAGTGATTCTTTAAAATTTCAATTGTTTGCAAGAATTTACAACTCAGGTAATCTCAGAAAGATCCAGATTTCCAACTTTTGTTGGAGAGTGGAAGGATATGGCAACACTGGGTTCATGTTATTGACAGTGGTTGGCTGGCAGAGCTGAGTCATGGCTGCCTCTGTGGCGGAGGGTGGTGTGGCCAGGGTGGTGGTCCCTGCCAGTTCAGTGCCATCTTATTCTTCTTCATGGCCTTCTTCATATTTTCTCTCATTTACTTGGCCCCTGTAAGGGTTTTTTTGTTTTTTTTTAATAAAAAAACCAAATCCATATTCTGAACAGTTTAGCAAACACATAAAATAACTGCCTCCTTAGCCAATAATCTAGAAACGCATGGAGAATAAGAGAGGTGACAGAAGAGTTAAGACAGGTAAATGTCTTAGCTTTCAAGTAGGAAAAAAACCCAGTGGATTCTGGAAACTTCAGAGCAGTGAGGTTAGCATGAGTCCTTGGGAAAGTTATTAAACAGATCTTTGGGAACATGCAGGGGAAAAAGCAAGGATCGTTAGGAACCAGGATTGGTTAGCCATGTACAAGACGTGTGCCCAAGTCCATTTCTTTTTGTGGTAGAATTACCGGTCCAATAGTGGAACTTTACTAATAGAGTGGATCTTTATTGCAAAAAGATATTAGAATGTTATTTTTTCTGTCCTTGTGGACAAGATAGGGAATAAGGGGCTAAATACTTAAATGGATGATTTGTGCCTAGTTGAACAATAAAACCAAAGGAAATGTCAAAAGTGTCTTTGTCAAACTGGCCAGTGGTTTCTTGCATAGTGGCCTCGTGGCAGGATAGGAGAAGCAGTCATCTTTCCCTGAGCCTTCTGTCTCATTTTACCTGCCAGTACCAGGCCCACCAGCTCTTTCCGCCACCTGTAAATTCATGTGAACTCCCTGATTATCTTGGCCAAGAAGTCGTAAAATCCCCTTTTCCTGACATTCTGCCGAATGGAGTATCATATCTTTCAAAAGGAAGTTTACTAGGCAACAAAACAGAAAAACATGAAACTTTTTATAAAGCACCAGTTTCTTACTCTAAGAAAGTCCAGCCTTACCCAGGCTTGGATCATGTGCCCTGCTATGCATGGTGCCAGGTTTCCTTTACGTTCCTTCTCTTTATCTGGGTTGGAAGGTAGATAAAGCCATTGCGTGCATTTCTACCCTAAGGGAGGTTTGGATTTCTCAATTACTTGGCTTGGTGGCATTCATACTCTGCTCCAGAACCTGCTTTCTGGTGTCAGCTCTGTGAATGACAACACCCTCTCTCAGTCTCTGGCTTGTGATGATTTTTTTTTTTTTTTTTTTTACCATACAGCTATGCAGGAATCTTGGGGGTTTTTATGTGAAATGTGCATCTTTTTTTTTTTTTTTTCCTGAGACAGAGTCTTGTTCTGTTGCCCCAGGTAGAATGCAGTGGTATTATCATAGCTCACTGCAACCTCCAACTCCTGGGCTCAAGCGATCCTCCTACCTCAGCCTCCTGAGCAGCTGGGACTACATGCACACATCACCAGACTGGGCTAATTTTTTCTATTTTTAGTAGAGATGGTCTCACTCTTTCCCAGGCTGGTCTCGAACTCCTGAGCTCCAGTAATCTTCCTGTCTTGGTATCCCAGAGTGCTGGGATTATAGATGTGAGCCACCACACCTGGCCTAGAATGTTCATCTTTGAACTTAGAGATCTCTTCACTCTGCTGGTAGCTCCCTGCCATTCTCTGGAGGCCTTCTGGCTCCAAATCTCTAGGAGTCCTACCCTCATTCCCATCTGGTCCATCCACAGCATGGTCACTGGATATTGTTAAAGATGGTTCTCTCTTGGGGTTAAGCTCAAGGTCACTTGGCCATTTATGCTAGCAGTGGATCTTAACAATGGCTGTTGTCCCAATGACAGCTTCCATCTTCCTGAGCTTTTCTGTGTCAGGTTAACTCCTGCTAATAACTTATGCCCTGGTGGACTAGACCCATCTAAGTGGCTTAATTCTCTATGATGGCTTCCCTTGGGTTGTGCCACAAGAAGACCTTCTGGAATCCTATCAATTCCTGAATACTATGGAAAAATATTTTATATACATTACAAATATAGTAGGCCATAGCAACAGCAAGGAAGAGCATTTCTTTTCATGCAGAAATAGAAAAGGCACTTTTAAAATGTAGAGGTGACATGGAATGGGAAGGGAATGTACTGGGAGCTGAATCCAGAGTCAAAAAGATTTCAGCAGCTGGGGATGACTTGCTGAAAGAAATAGAATGGAATTTGAAGAATAAATGGATAGTCCTGAATTCCAGTTAAATCCCAGTTTAAAACAATCATGTATTCAAGCTGAGGGTTGGAGATATCTGCCTTACTAGTTCATGCCAGCAGGTAGGGATGAGGATAGGGTTTTAATCAGATTTTATTTGACTTGGGAAGGTCACTGTGACCTGAGTTCAAAGGAGTTATTTGCTCTCAGGTGTGTTAATAGCAGTCCTCTGTCCACACTGAGCAGGGGGCCCCAAGCCCTCTGCCTAAGGATTGAGCGCTGGCAGCCCCTAGGCCAAATGCATCGTATTGTGTTTGACTAGCATATTGATTTTAAAAAATTTGAGATGGGATCCCTTTGGGGGAGGCATGCTCTCTCCAGTCTTCAACATCTATGGGACTTTCCTGAATCTAAAGGCCTTGGTGTTTGTGGATGTTCTGCCTCCCCACCCTACATAGAAACTCTTCCGGAGCACAGGATCCATCTACACCGTCACTTTGAGAAGGACTTAACAAAGGAAAGAGGATCAAGAAGAGGATACTTGGGGTGGAAAAAGGGATCGAGGTACCAGTTCACATGATGACAGTTGAGAGAATCACAGCTCCATATCGTGGAGGGCTATCTTCAGACACCTTCATCAACTCTCACTTCCCCACTGTCTCTGCAATATGATTATAAAGAAGGAAGGCATGGCCTCTTTTTTCTGGTAAACACAATCTAAGGGTCAGAAAGGCAGATGCTCTCTGGTTTTGGCGTTTCTCTCCAATTTTTGCATGTTTGACCCCCTGTTAGCTCTTCAAGACATTCCTCCTTCCCAACAAATATGTTAAAAGTCACTTGAAGGCTGTAGAGACAAGGTGTGTTAGGTTAGGAGGAGAAGAACTGCCACCCATCTCCCCAAACTACGCAGAGCAGACAGGCAATTCTTTCTGAACTGCTCACAGCCAGAACTAAATATGAAACCCTGCAGCTGCTGTGGCCCCAGGGGTGCGGACATTTCAGTCATCCTGGCAGACACTCTTCCCTTCCAGGAACTTTCTCTGGGGTGAGTGAGTATTGAGTCAGCCCCAGGCCTTCCCCACACCCTATCAGATGGGTGGGCTGAGCCGACAGCTTACCTGCCTCCCTGCCTGGGACCCCCGAGACCAACCACTAGAGTAACAGAGGCAGAGGATGGAGTTCCCAGCCCCGACAGCCAGTTAATCTCATCTGGAGGCTTTAAAAAATGCTGATGCATGGACCCCACCCTCCAGAGGTAATTTTTAAGAAGCAGCTTTATAGATTTCACGGACAATATGGTTCACCCATTTAGAGTGTACAATCCAATAGTTTTTAGTAGATTTATAGTCGTGTGACCATTACCACTGTTTTAAGGACATTTTTAGCAGTCAGTCTTCATGTCCCCCAACTTCCCTAATCCTAGGCAGCCAACCACTAATCTTCTTTTTGTCCCTGTAAATTCACCTGTTCTGGATACTTCATATAAATGGGATCATACAATATAGGGTCTTTTGTGAATGGCTTCTTACACTTAGCATCATGTTTTCAAGGTTGCATGAATCAGTCCTTCACTCCTTTTTATTGCCAAATAGTATTCCATTGTGTGAAGGTAGTGTATTTTATTTATTCATTCATCAGCTGATGGACACTTGGGTTTATTCTGCTTTTTGGTTCTTATGAATAATTCTGCTAAACAACAATGTATACAAGTTTTTGTGTGCACATCTGTTTTTATTTCTCTTGGGTATATACCTAGGAGTGGGATTTCTGGGTCACATGGTAACTTTATGTGTAACCTTTTGAGGAACTGCCAGACATTTTCCAAAGCAGCTGCACCATTTTGTAGAGATATTTCATAGAAATTCCCCGTGGTGATGCTAGATGTGATTCTGATGTGCTGCTAGTATGGACGAGAATCTTCACTCTGCTCAACTAGGAGTAAAATAACTGCAGAGCGGATACCAGCATTGTACCTAAAGGCGAGAATAGTTTTAGGGCAGAACGTCCACCCCTTCTAGGTTGTCCTTTCCAACATTCCACATCTTCCAAGCTCTCACTAATATTCCAAGGCTAACCTGAGCACCGACTAGGGGGACCGGTCAGTCTGATGTTGGAGGAATATTATGCAGTGCTTGCCAGTGGCACAAGTTGGCTACAAAGAGTTCAGTTCATCTGGGGAAACTGATCTGTAGGTTCAGCCGAGTGGGACCACAGACGTGTAATCCCTACTTCTGAGGACATGACATCTCTTCTTGTAAGTGTCATCACTTTTTTGGTGCTATCTGGTAAAAACTGAGTCATGAGGTGCTGACAAAAATCCAGTGCACTTAACATGAAACTTGAGGCATTCTGCTCATTCCTGAGATATTTGCAGCCATCCGCTCTGCCATTTAGATAGTGAACAACTTGCTGGGGATGAAGTCCTGCCACTGTGGGTTTTCCTGGCTTGTCTGAGTGCGGCACAGACCCAGCCGGTGAGCCTGGGAGAGTCTGAGGAAGAGAGAGGGCCGCATGGAGGTGAACTGAGGACTGAGCTGCCTCACCCTCCTCAGAGTAGCTCCATGGAGGGAGGCAAAAGCCAGCTATTTTTGTCCTGTGAGCTTTAAAAAAGCCATTCCCTCCTGACTGCAGATGACCATTTCCAAATGGCGGCTGTGAACCAACCTGAGTCTTGTTCTCCCTTCTTTGTGTTCGTAGCCACGGCACAGGGTACGAGAGCGACAACCACACAACACCCATCCTCTGCGGTGCCCAGTACCGGATACACACACATGGCGTCTTCCGAGGCATTCAGGTGAGTACTCGGAAGTGCCCCAGCTAGAAGCGGGCCTCACTGCCTCTTTTCCTGGTCTCAGGTCTTCCTGGAGGACCTTTGGCCCTGGCAAGTCTGTTCTTAATTAATTATAAGCTCCTTTGACACCAGGGACCCCTCCTCTCCCACTGGGTAGGATAAGTCAGCTTCCTCCCTCCCAGAGATGCCGCCTCCTGCCTGACTCAGACCAACATGCTGCCTGCAGACTCCTGCCGTTTCCCCTTGACTGCTCAATTTGCCTTCTCTAGGCTGGGCTGTGTGTGGAGCTCTTGTATTTGGGCGAATTGGGCCTGAATTAACCTCCCGGACCCTTGACTTCTAAGAAGATTTGGCCTGCATTATAAAGTGCCCGAAGGTAGACTCTGTCACACCAAGGGTTGATAATAACAATAACAATACTAACCGTGCCACCTATGGCTGGGCATTTTCTATATGCCAGACATTGTGCTAAGCTTTATTCGTAGACCTTTAAAAAATTGGATTTTAGGTTTTAGAGAAGTTTTAGATTTACAGAAAAATTGCCCAGAAAGTACAGAGAGTTCTCATACTCCCCCCCCCCCCCCCCCCCCCCCGCTTCCCCTACCCACCCTCACATAGTTTCCCCTGTTATTAGTGCTTTGTGTTGGTGTGGTACATTTGTGACAATTGATGAGCCAATGTTGATATGTTATTGTTAACTAAAGTCCAAAGTTTGGGGTTCACTTTTTGTTTTGTGTAGTCCTGTGGGCTCTGAGAAATGTATAATGTCATGTATCTGTTATTATAGTATCACCCAGAGTTGTTTCATTGCCCTGAAATTTCCCTATACTCCACCTATTCGTCCCTTTCCCTCTCCTCTTCCCCACAGCACCCCTGATCTTTTTTCAGAATGTCAAGTAGTTGGAATCATGCTCTATGTAGCCTATTCAGACTGACTTCTTTCACTTAGTACTATGCATTTAAGGTTTCTACATGTCCAAATGCAGCCCATTTCCCTTCATTTCATCCTGTGTGCACACCCTTATGAGGTAGGTACTGCTATTAGTATTATCTCCATTTTACAGACTGGGAAACCAAAGCCCAGAGAAGAGGAAGGAGTAATTTGTTTAAAATCACATAGCTACTAAGCGGTGGAACTGAGACTTATAACGCAGGTCTTGTCTGACTCCAGAACCCCTGTTTTTAACCAGCATGTCATACTGCCGCTTAGGGAGACGGAGGGCTAGGGGGAGGGAAAGTCTCCAAGGAGAGTGAAGAAAGTGAAGGAGAAAGGTAAAAGTTTCAGAGAATTCAGTAAATACCCCCTTCACTCTACCACCTCCGCAGAGCCTCTTTTGGGTGGTTGGAACCACACGCAGTTACCAAGGGTTTGCATTTGTGACTTACAAATGGGACTCCATGGCTGGCTACGCCATGAGTAATAGCAGTGTTACTTGTGCCAGCATAGTCGGTACCCTAGAAATAAGTTGTGTGTGGGCCAGGCCCCGTGTGATACGTGGGGCAGGCAGCTCTGAGATGTTCTGATTCATGTCTCCAGAAGTGTCATGAAGGTGGAACAGTGTGCTCCCCATCCCAAGCCTCCCAACGGTGAGAAATAAAGGCAAGGGTTGCAGAAATACAGAAATCTGACGGAGGTTTGGGAGGAGTCATCACATCTCTCCCCCAACAAATACCATCAGAATCCTTCCCCAGGACCCTGACTGACATTAACAACTTGGTTTTATATCCTCTTCCTGTGTGCACTGCATGTAGGATGAATTAGGGGAAATGAAAAGTGATTTCCTTTGCCTTCTTTCTTACCAAGCCCAGTTTGACAGACTCACTGCCATGGCCTCTAATAAACTACAGCTCAGGCAGGTGTCGATTATACCAAACAGCTGGCTTGACATTTAATTTTATGCCACCATTGCCTGGAGACACCATGACCTATCAACACCAGCCTTGTATGTCACTACAGCACTTTTTCTTCCAGAAAGAAAGTGACCTCTCAGTGCAAGGCGGTATGAATAGGGACTAGAGCATAAGCATGGGCAGAGGTTGTACTGGTTACCCCATGGTCTCCCCTTCACAGAGAGGACCCCCAGATGCAGGAGGAGCTCTTTCCTTGTCATTTACTTACACATGGATGGTCTGGTCTGTTTGGGGCTTGTGTAGTATCCCACGTTTTGCTCTAAGAAGGATTTCCCCACCCATTGCAAACTGGGCCCAAGGTCATGTGGTTGTGTCTTCAAGTGGGAGGGAATAGACAGACTCTGGGACTTTGGCCTTCCAGACCTCACTACCTCAAGTGGAGAAGCTGAGAGGCAAGGTAGATTGGGAGCTTTTTCACGCATCAGCATCTATTCTCCAGAGGCCCTGGGTCAGCGACTTCAAATAGACTCCATTTCCAGTACCAGTTCTGGTTGATCAGTAGTGATGATGTGAGAGCATTGGCATTGTAGAATGTCCTGATCTGTCATCCATTAGTGATGTCTGCCATGGGCATCTGGGGTGTGGATGGGAGTGTTTTTAGGTCTGTACATACACTGCCATCTGTTCCTTGGGTATATTCCAATGCTCACTTTCCCTCAGGACCAACATGGATGTTCACATGTGGCTTAAAGCCTCCAGTTTCTCTTGTGCTCTGCCTGCAGGATGTGCGGCGCGTGCCTGGAGTAGCGCCCACTCTTGTCCGGTCGGCATCTGAGACCAGTGAGAAACGCCCCTTCATGTGTGCTTACCCGGGCTGCAATAAGAGATACTTCAAGCTGTCCCACTTACAGATGCACAGCAGGAAGCACACTGGTAAGTGTGTCCACTGCCCTGTGGTGGGCAAGGGTGGTTCGAGCACTCCTTCTCCGGACTCTCAGGTTGCTAAGGACACCAGTGATTTCTGGGATGGAAAGAAGGCCCTGCCATGAAAGGTCTGGCTGGGGTGGTGGAAGATGGCTGCAGGGCCATTTTGCATCCTGATTGTTCGCCCTTCATTAAAGAGGTCAGTAAATTGTCTTTAGGGAGAGCAGAGCAGACTGGTAGGAAGAAAATGCTACAGAATTAGAGACCTGTGTTTGAATCGTGTAACTGTTAGAAATACTATTGGTACTTCTAAAGAGAGAGGAGCTGGCCTGGGAAGATGGCAATCGATGGTTTTGAGAGGTTGCTGAGCAAGGTCATTGTCACACTCAGAGATGGTCCAGGGAAAAACTTAATTGCTTGGCTTAGTAATCACAAACAAGGCAGGAATGGGAAAATGGATTATAGGTTTAATCTTTGGCATCACTGTTTAAGAAAAAAGAGAGAGATGATGATTTTTGAAAACTGAATCCCCCCCCTCCCCCAGGTCAAGGACTCTGCTTCTGGGAAAGAGAGAATTGGCCTTGTCTGGTTGCTGGCGACCTTGCATGTGAACAGACATTTGACAAATGTCTGCTCTTGGCCGTGTGGGCGCTAGGTGGGAGTGTGCCTGGGTCTCCCCTACAGGGAACAGTTCGGAGCCCAGGCTCTCTTACAGAGGAGCCGGTGCTGTTCTTTCCATAACTGCAGGGCAGCTTTATGGTTATGATCACTATTATGATTTTATTATCACTGTGGACATTGCTGCTGGGAAGCTGGAGAAGTAAGTGAGGTGCACTCAGATCTCTTTAGGCCACCAGACTTTGCTGCTTCGATTTGTCTGCAGGATGCATGATTCTGGCATAATGCCGAGTTTGCGCTCAGTGGACCACAGACTTTGAGGCTAGAGATGAGAGAACCAGTGACGTGTTCTGTATTTACATATTTTTTCACATGGGATCATCTGAAAAGTGTCTGTAAAGGTTATAAGGAAAATGATAAAGTAAAATTGTGCCTGGAAAAATGCAAGGGAGTACATTGAAGGCAATATGGTTGGAAAAGATTTTTAATGGGAAAGAGGCGCTTAGAACACAGGGCAGTGAGACAGCTATGTGAAGGGAAGGCAGTGAACAGGACAGCCAAACCCCAGACCCACTGGAAGCTCTTCCTTGCAGAAGACGAGGACGACAGGTTGGTATTTTACAGCCTCTACTTGAAAGAGTGTAATATTTTCTTATTTATTATAACTGCACAGACTATTATACTTTTTACATGCCTGGCTCTCTATATGTATTATTTCATTCAATCCACACACACAAAGCAATTAGCAAGAGGACAGGATATAGTGGAAGCAGGACTCAAACTCCTGCCTTTTAACTCTAAGCCACAGTCCCCCTTACTAAACGACTTAAAGGTCTGTTTTGGTGTGAGGATACACGCAAATGAAAAGGGACTGACAGAGTATACGATTATGTACTAAATCAGAGACCAGAGGAACTGAGGAGTTCAGAGGGCATTGGTTTGAGCTCGGGTCATCTGAGGAAGTTTCTTGGAGGAGGAAAGGCTTAGTTAACCATCAGGGTCTGGTAACGTTAAGCAGAGAAAGTAAAGGATGGGCAGACACTGAAAGGCAGGGGAAAGAATCAGACTAAGAGGGGTGTTGTCTTCTCCAGGCTGCAGAGGTGGAGCGGAAGGCACTGGGCGGGATATAAATATGAAGTTAAGGAAAGGCTCCTGCCCCTCTGGGTTTTCCAGCCCACGGAAGAATGTAGACCTGGACATGGCTTCCCATGTTAGATGTTCTGGAATACATTCTGTAATGAGGGAAGGAAGGGCTTTAAATCTGAAGGTGCAGCTTCCAAGCAGGCATTGCAGAGGGAGTGGCATTTGTGAGGGACATACGGTGGGCTTTTTGGTTGGAGGTAGAGACAAAGGGCATTTCGTGTGAGCAGAGTGCAAGGTGGGCTTTGGGAAGAACGGTGAGCTCTGGGGTAGGATCTGGGGATATGGATCGATCAGGGAAGTAGCAGGAGCTTTTTAAGGCTAGAAAGGTAACTGGGCTCTGCCCTACAACAGCAAGACCCGACTGATCCTGGGGTGGCTTGGTGTCTGTCTCAGAATGCCAGTGACTTGGCACTCTCCTAAGAAGGTGGGAAGGTCCACAGTTGCTCAGGGCACTCATGGGGCTCAGAGCCTAGTATTGGGCTGAACTTCTTCTAGCAAGGATGGGGTAGGGCTTCTCCACTCTGTGGCAGGAGGTTGTGTAATTTCTCTTGGATAAAGGATACCAAAAACTATCTAAGTGCTTTGGCTTCTGGTTTAACTTGAGTGCCTCAGAACCATGGAGTCATGTATGCTTGACTCCAGAATGGGAAGTCAGTGGCAGAGAACACCAGATCTTTGGGCCATAAAACACTTATTTTATGGGGTTGGCCTCAAAGCACAAAAATCCCAGAATCCTGCCTCAGACTCAGCCTAGGAGTTAAAGATTATGGTTTTTATTTGCCTGAATACTCACTGATATTTTTTGAGCATTTCCTCTATGAGACATGGAGCTGAGCCCTTTACACGGTGGTCTGGTCTGATCTGTCCATATCCTTTGAAGTTGTCAGATTACTGGACCCATTTCACAATGAGGAAACCGCACCTCACCCAGCATTTAAAGTGGCGGAGCTGGATGTGACCCTGCAGTCACCCAAACCCTCGTTTATTCCTAATTCACAGTTAGGGACCATCTACTCGGACAGGCATCGCCGAAGTGCCTTAGGCACTTTGGGGTCCCTTCAGACCCAGTAGGAGAGGTGGCCTTTAATGAGATCCCTATTTCCAGTATCGTTTTCAAATAGAATATGTGTCTTCCCCAAGGTGAGAAACCATACCAGTGTGACTTCAAGGACTGTGAGCGAAGGTTTTCTCGTTCAGACCAGCTCAAAAGACACCAGAGGAGACACACAGGTTTGTAGGTTCACTTCTCATCGCCGGCAGTCACGTTCCCTTGGGGTAGGGTTGATTTCCTCATTCTCTTTGTTGTGGAATACGGATGAGAGGGTCAGACATGTGTTTGGTTTTCCCAATATTTTTTTCCTCTAATCTTTGGGAATTTTCCTTCTTTAAAAGAAAAAAAGAGAGAAAGAAATGAAAGAAAAAGAAACATCCCACATTTCTCCTGCAAACCACAGAGCAAGGCGATCCCACTAGCAACGGGCTGATGATACACTGAGTACCGGCAAAGGCCAGGGGTGGTGGAGGGCGGAATCCCATCTGTAGGGTGTGATTCACTTTTTCTGTCTCTGACGCAGCTGAGACCTTCCAGCTGTTGAGAAGCTGGACTTCTGTGGTTAAGGAATGGTTGTTCCCAAGACAGAAGCGGGTCCTTGAAGCTTACTGTGCAGAATCAGGTGGTTCCTCCCAGGCCTGGGGTGCTGGGGAAATCCGAGGGCGAGGCAGATGTTGGAGAGGCAGATGTTGGTGATGTGGCTGGAAGTGCCGGGCTCCTCCCGCCGCCAGGAGCCAGCCTTTCGGGGCATTACTAGGGCCGAGGCTAGACCTTCTCTGTCCGTTTAGGTGTGAAACCATTCCAGTGTAAAACTTGTCAGCGAAAGTTCTCCCGGTCCGACCACCTGAAGACCCACACCAGGACTCATACAGGTAAAACAAGTGCGTAAACTTTTCTTCACATTTATTTTTCATTATTTTTTTAAATGAGTGTTGAATGAAGTTGTCTGTGACGAGAGAGATTGGAAAAGGCTAGTGTAACGGCCCCAAGGTTTTAGACTCACTTGAGAGAAAGAACAGGGAAGGGCCTTCTCTAAATAATAAACGATAACATTTTTAAAGAAGGGGAGGTGGGAAGTACAGGAGAGGGGATGTGAAAAGAATGTCCTGAGTGCCCAGACCGAAAACTAAGAGATAAACTAGGTCCCTACTGTTTCCAGTGTGCTACATCACATTCTTGTCACTCAGTTTGATGTGATATCAACCTCACAGACAAACAGCAGAAATTCTGTCATGCCAAGCGTTTTATTCTTTTGAGAACTCATGTTTCACCACACTGTTTTCAGAGAGCTGAGTCCTTGCTCTGCTGAAAGTTAGCGCCCCAGGAGCAGTCTTGGTTTCTGCCAGAGTAATAGCAGATGTGGAGATAATGATCCTTGGTACTCATGTTCGTATAGAGAACGCAACAGGACACAGATCTGGCCGCTGAAGGTTTTTGTTTTTCCACAAGGCTGGTGTGACTCAATGAAAGCAGCACCGCCTTTGTTACATATTTTCTGCCTTTGGAAGGAGGGCCAATGCGTAGGTTATCTCACTTCACAACGTCCTTGTAAGAGTGAGGTAGGCATGCTTTATCTCCATTTTATTGCTGAGGAAACTGAGGCTTCCTAGTGATTAAATGGCTTGTCTGAAGTCACAAAGCTAGTAAGCAGCAAAGCCAGCTCCGTCCACTCCCAGCTCACCTTGTCCCAACGCCTCCTGCACTGGAGAAAGAGCCTGGGCTCACTCAGCGCTGCAGGGAGGAGCGGGCATCACGAAGACGGCCCAGGTCAGCAAGGCTGGGTACCCTGAGCACTGAGAGGAGGAAGGGCTGCGATTTGTCCATCAGGAGCTGGGCTTTGACAGCGCAGTTGGAGGCGGGGTGGGAGCAGCCAGACCGCAGCAGCCAGACCAGGAAGAGCAGAGGAACTGTGAGTGGGAAGTGAAAGAAAAGATGACATCGCAAGACCCTGGGCAGTCCCAGATCACAGCCCAAACAAGTCACGCTTAAAGACTGAGCCAAGGCACCTGTGCCCCAGAGTTGGTGAGATGGGCGTCTTGTGCCCCTCCCACAGGGTGCTCTTGATGTCGCTTCTTTGACTTAGTCCTGAGCTCACAATTTGGTGGCAAAGAGTTATGGTCCCATGTACACCACCCCTCCATCCCTCCAAGTATGTGTGAAGTGACCTGTGTCACCATCAGACTGTTGAACGCTGTATTTGATTGGCCCCCAGTCTGACCCTGGGACACCAGCCCTCCTGGGACATTTCTCAGTGCTTGTCCCAACCAGTAGTTCTCAGAGGAAACAAAGGGGGACCAGCAGTATTCTCAAGAAGAACCATCAGGTGGCATGGGGATCGGCTCCTGTGGCATTTCCTTTAGGATGAAGCCACAGCTATATTTCCATTATGGCTAGGCAGGGAGCTGCGGTACAGGAAGGAGCATAGCTTTAGAATTAGACAAATCTGGATTTGGGTCCTGCCTGGGTCTGCCCTTCCCAGGTACCCAACCTCATCTTTGGAGGGGGGTAGTAATGCTTCCCTTATGGGGCTGTTGTAAGGAATACATGAAGCAATGCGTGTGTGTGCGTGTGTGTGTGTACAAGGCTCAGAACAAGGCTTTGCATATTAAGAATTGAACAAATGCTAATTACCTTCCTTAATGAGAATGAGGCTTAGAAAGAACTTCTGAAGTGCTCCTTAGATGGAAAAGCCTTGACCCTTTGGCAAGCTTGTTAAAAATCTCAGAACCATGCCTCTACTAGTAACACTAGTATCTTCAGTAACACTTTAGGTTAAAAAAAACCAACATGCAAACTGGTATCAGTGATTTATTTAAAAATATTCAGCCCATCCAGAATGTGTACACAGATGGAGATGCTAAAGCTACAATCGCTGCTCTACTGCTAGACAGTGGTCACCCAATAATGTCCAGGGTGACGATCTGGAGGCTCTTGCAGCCCCGCTAAGCCCAGTTCCCTACTTTGACAGCAGAGGCGAAAAATTTACACAGTTCACAAAACACTCCATCAGCAGAGGTTGAGACAAATATTTTTCTCCTTAGTTAAATATGACTTGGCCAAACATTTCCACTAACTAGACTTAATTCCTTTTCTCCCCGTTTTCGAAGTCTTCTCACCTGAGATTATTTTGTAATTTTTCCAACATTTCGATCCTCAAAGCCCGCAGAGGCGCTGCCGTTTCGAGGCTGCCTGAGAAATGAGCCCAGGTGATTCATCTAGGGAAAGAACGGCGGGGAACCCAGAGTGGATGCGTTGTGATGACTCAGCGCGGGCCTTTGCTAGTTGAACTTGTGCCCGGTTTCTCTGCTGCAAGTGTCTCTGACTGGCAATTGTGTCAACAGGTGAGAAGCCCTTCAGCTGTCGGTGGCCCAGCTGTCAGAAGAAGTTTGCCCGCTCAGACGAATTAGTTCGCCATCACAACATGCACCAGAGAAACATGACCAAACTGCAGCTGGCGCTTTGAGGGGTCCCACTCGGGGACAGTTCTGTGTCCCGGGCAGGACAGTGTGTGAACTGCTCTCAAATTCCTCATCACTCACCTCTCTAAGAAGGAAACTGCAGTTGATCTTCTTCATCCGACTTCCAAGACAAGATACCTGTGCGACTGGATCCTACCAGGTTTGCCCTGAGAAGTTGGTCTCTGCTTTGCCGCCTTTTAGGTGACTCACAGGCCCTGGAGAAGCGGCTAGCAGCGTCCCGTTAGTTAAAAGCCCGTCATCATTTGGTCAGGATCTTCCACTGTAAGAAGAGCCGTTGTTGATAATGTCCCCTCACCCTCCCCTTCTCCTTTTATGCTCGTTTTCACTAGGAATGGAGTTATTGTACCATTTTCCATCATGGGATATTTATAGGCCGGGGCATGTGTATGTGTCTGCTAATGTAAACTTTGTCATGGTTTCCATTTACTAATAGCAACAGCAAGAAATAAATCAGAGGGCCAGGCATGGGGGTGACTTGCGTCTAACATTCCGGAGGTCAGGCAGGCTGCTAACCTGGAAGGCAGGATGTAGTTCTACCAGACAACTTTCAAAGCTCATGTGTTTCAAGCAGCTGAAAAAAGAATCCTAACTAACCAGTACCTCTGTATAGAAATCTAAAAGAATGCTACCACTTAGCGATTTCAATGTTAACATTAGCACAATGCTCTTAAGAAACTGTGTTTGAATATCTGAGATTTTATTTTTTGTGTTTTTGACTTTTTCTGAGTTATAATTGGATGTGTCTTCAGAGATGTACATATCTCCTCACACAAAGGAAGTGGAATTCATTCTCATCATTTGGGGTGTCCTTAGAGTGTACAGCCACGCTGGTTATGTGGCTTCAAGTTGTAAAAATTAAAGTGACTTTAAAAGAAAATAGGGGCTGGTCTAGGATCTCCTGTGATAAGACTGTTCTTAAGTAACTTAAGTAACTTTGGGTCTACAAGTATATGTGAAAAAAATGAGACTTATTAGTGTGAGGAAATCCATTGTTTTAAAGGTGGTTGGGTGTATGTGTGTGTGTGTGCTGTGTTTTGTTTTTCTAAGGGAGGGAGTTTGTTATTTACTGTTGCTTGAAATTATTGTGTAAATATATGTATCTGACAATGATTTGCTCTTTGACAACTAAAATTAGGAAATGTATAAATATTAGATGCATCACTGTTTGGGTGTTGATTTTACAAGGTATTGGTGATAACACTAAAAATGTAACCTTCATTTTCACTTTGCTCTCAATTAAAGTCTATTCAAAAGGAAAGTGGCAAGATTCCATCAGCTGTATTGTGTTTAAATCTCATGGCCATTTGAGTCTCTTTTAAACAGGTAAGAAGACATTGATGGCTGAGCCCATCCAGGCAACCACCACAATTTATTTCTCTCTGTCAAACCTCAGGGTGGAATCATCTGTCCTAGAAGCAGCAGAAAGGGCTGCCTCCTCCTTGCATTATAAAGTGATTGTGCTCATGCTGTGGTCGGATGGGGTTTGTAGTATTGTAGGAATTGTGCTTTAGGGTTATTTATTTATTTTGAGATAGGGTCTTGCTCTGCTATCTAGGCTAGAGTGCAGTGGTGTCACCATAGCTCACTGCAACCTCAAACTCCTGTGCTTAAGTGATCTTTCTGCCCCAGCCAAGTAGCTGGGACTACAGGTGGACACCACCATTCCTGGCTAATTTTTTTATCTTTTGTAGAGATAGGATCTTGCTGTATTGCTCAGGTTGGTCTTGAACTCCTGGTCCCAAGCAATCCTCCCACCTTGGCCTCCCAAAGTGCTAGGATTACAGGCACGTAGGGTTTATTTTAATCGGGTTATCATTGCATCACTTCTTATTTCCGATCAGCAAGAGAGAATAGAGAGATGCTAATGGTTGGTCTTTCTGAAAAGTTCACAGATACATCACTGCCATCAGAAGGGCATGGGCTGAACACCCAGTACAATTGAGTTTACAACTGTAGTTGCCATAAATCAGCTCAGTAGGTTGAAAACTGCTTAGACTCTCTAGGGCAGCTGAGTGTGAAAGCAAAGATCTATATTATCTAAAAACTATAAACTTTCTTTCTGGTTCTGGTGTATGGTTTTTCAATTGTAAATAAGGAGATTAATTTGGTGCCACCCCTCTCGGCTCTGTTATCGTGGAGCTCGCATGCACTCCAGGTTTCAGTTCTTTATTTTAAATATGTCTCAAGGAGATGGAAGCCCAGCCACGGAGACTCTTTTCTGCACCGAAGTGCAGCTCAAAGCTTGGGAAGCCTGAAAGTCAGGTCCAGAGGCCCTTCTTATTTTGCATCTGGCTCTTGCATCACTGTTAATTATAGCGAGTGTGGTGACTCATTTATATCAGCCGTTTTTATCTTTTCCTGCCAGAAGACAGCATTTTTCTGGAGAAGCTCAGGACAAGCATGGCAAACGTCAGCCAGTCGGGAGAGCCAGTTTTCACAACAAAAGTACAGCCACATTGTCTCAGACACACGAGGAAGACCAGAGATTCTCAGACGACCCTAGCAATTCAGCTTGCAGTCAAGGTCGTGGGCTCTGCAAAGCAGTCCAACCTGGGTTCAAATCCTAAATCTCTAATGTCCTTATCTGTGAAGTGGGGACAAGAATCCTGCCTGATAGGATCATAGTGAAGATTAAATAAAAAAAAAAAAAAACCAACCTGTGTGAAAACATCAAGCACATAACAAAGGCTTATAAACATTATCTAGGAAATCACCCAAGAACTCACTTGCTAATTTCTGTTATCTCCCCCTTCTCCAGGCATCCTCTTGCATTGTCTAGCCAACCTCACAGGTCAGCTCTGCAGAATGACAAAAAGTCCATTTCCCTATACCCCAAGGCAGAGTTAAGCTTTGCAGCAATTGGGCTTCTTGCCAGCTTTGCCACAGAGACCACACCTGCTTGCTTTGTGTCTTCTGCGAAGCATCCATGATCTTTGAGTGTATTTCGGAGACTCACGCTGTTGACCTTCTATAGGCTGTCAGGAGTCAGTTGGTGCAAATAGGTTAGTGGCAGCTCCTTGTGGCCCAGGCTAGAGGCTGTATTGGGTGCAATGGTCAAAATATGCATTTTTCCATCTTGCTTTACTCTAGTGCCTGGTTCAGTGTATAATTCAATACTTCTAGTCCCCCCACACACTGCCTCTTCCAGACCAGTCCAGTCATCCTGAGCCCTCTCCTCTCTGAACTTTTGTAGTGTTCAGAGTACAGAACATTGAAAATGGTACCTTAATATTAGTGTAGTATCTTTTTTGATTTTTAGGACAATCCTGTAAGCTAGACAAGGAAAGTGTCCCCACTTTACAGATTAGGAAATTGAGGCTCAGTGGAAGTAGGTGGCCGAGGCAGGACTTAATCTTGGTCTCCTATATACAAGTTTCCTACCAAACACATGCTTAACGATGTAGGCTTGAACTCTGCTCCATTGTTTCATATCTATAAAGCACTTCTTCCCAGCTGGAGTGTAAACTCTTCAAGGCAAGATCTTCTCCCTCTCCTGTGTTATTTCCATCAGGGCTTCTCAGTGTCCACAGACATCACCTGGGGAGTTTGCTGAGGTGCAGACTTGGGTTCACAAGTTCTGGGGCAGGGCCTTGAGAGTCGTTTCTAACAAGCACCCTGCTAGGCTGTGGATAACAAGTGTAGCAAGGACCTACAGCATGGGCTCAATAAATACTTGCTGAGAGGTGACTGATGAGATTTGCATTTGAAACTCATGGGATGACCCTGAACCTGCTGGTCCTTGAGAGTGGTCAGTGAAGCTGGCCCAGGCTTCTGCTGCGAGGGTCTGCAGGACTGTGAGTCAGGACATTCATGCTGATTGCAGGCAGAATTGTGTGCACCAGCTCAGGTGAATTCATCCACAAGGGGATTCGTTTTTAAGCACAATTGTCCAATCCTCTGCCAGTAACTTTTCACAAGCAGGGGAGCCTTCCCCAGGTAAGATCAGGTGTGGTGGATGCTCACACTTGCATATCCAGTCCTGCCACCTCACACAGTCACACTTCTCAGCAATGGGCTTCTGCCTCCCTAGTCTCCTGTTTTCCAGCATCCTTGAATTGAAACGTATAGCTTTGGAAAGGATCTGTTCCCTGTGAGCAGCAGCCTCACTGGCCAGCAGGATTTTCCCAGGTTTTGCTGCTACTAGGAGCCACTTGCTCCAGGTACTAGCTCTCCAGGGTACCAAAGGGCTAAGAGAATGGCCCTTGGAACCCTGTCCTCTCTGCAGGGTGTTTGTACCACTGATCTCGGACTAACAGGTGTGTCAGGAAATGCTGTGTGTGTGTCCACATGTGTGTGTAGAACAGTGGTTCTCAACTGGGCCAGACTTTGCTCCCACAGGGGATATTGGGCAATGGCATGACATTTTGGATTGTCATGATGAGGGCCAGGATGCTCAAAGGCATCTGGGAGACAGAGCCTAGGGATGCTACACACAGTGCATGGAACAGCCCTTCCGTCTCCTTGACCAAGGAATAATCTGGTCCACAATGTCAGTAGTCCTTTGGTTGAGGGACTTTGGTGTAGAAGAGGGGGTTGCTTTCCCAGATAGGATTGTCACCAGGTCAGAAGGGAAATGGAGAGCATTCCTTGGCTGGTCTGGGAATTGCTATCCGATCCCTCCTTAATCCACCTTTCTGAGTTCACTGAGTCTCGGAAGGCATTTTTCTGCAAAGCTGTAAAGTCGGCAGTGGCTGTAGGAATTTCTCACAGGTGAATGTGTAAAAACCACAATAAGGTGGCCAGGTGCAGTGGCTCACGCCTGTAATCCTAGCACTCTGGAGGCCAAGGCAGGCAGATTGCTCAAGGTCAGGAGTTCGAATCCAGCCTGAGCAAGAGGGAGACCCCATCTCTACTATAAATAGAAAGAAATTAATTGGCCAACTAATATATATAGAAAAAATTATCCGGGCATGGTGGCGCATGCCTGTAGTCCCAGCTACTCAGGAGGCTGAGGCAGGAGGATTGCTTGAGCCCGGGAGTTTGAGGTTGCTGTGATCTAGGCTGATGCCACAGCACTCACTCTAGCCTGGGCAACAAAGCGAGACTTTGCCTCAAAAAAAACAAAAAAATACCACAATAAGGAAAACATATCCCCAAGAAACTAGGAAGGTCTGGGCTCTTTTTGTTCAGGTCTTTGCTTCTAGTGACTATTAATTTATCAAGCTATTGAAGTCTTTTCAATTATTTACTTGCTAGAATCTTGCAAAAGTTAATCAATAAACATACATTTTCATGGTGATGATCACACCTGGTCTGATTTTATCAACAGTTGATGCTATGCGGAGAACGTGGCTGCTTCCTTGGAGGATTCTGGGCTTTTCTGACTTTTCAAGTAAAATTATGGTTCTGTTAGTTCTATTGGCCTCGAGAAGGAAAGAGAGAGCCAGATGGGATGGGAAGCGTGGTGTCTCAGGGCTGGAAACCCACAAGACTGGCCAACAGTGCTGCGAGGTCCGCACAGTGCAAGGCCAGGGCTTGAGAAACCGGTGAGGGGGCGAGGACAGACTCCCGAAGGTCAGGGGTCTGGAAGGTCACAGCCTGTAAGCACAGACTGAAAATCAGCCCGTTACGAGTGGAAGCCTCAGACAGAAGGAGCGTGGACGTGAGCAGCGAAAGCTGACCACGCTGGCAAATGCGAGTTTGGGAGTTAGCGAGGGATGTTTATGGAGCAGGGGAGGATTGAAGGATGGTCCGGAGGGGATGGGGCCGAGATAAATGCAGAGGGGTGGAGCGGTTGGTTGAGACAAGTGGCTTTCCCCTTGCGTCCTCCCTGGAGCTTTGGTGATGTTGACGGGGGCGAGAAGGATTGCCTGACACGGTGGGGACTCGGAGGGCCACTGAGGAGGAAGCTGGGCTCGGAGAGAAAGAAGAAGGAGGGGTGGAGAGGGGAAGACAAGTCTGGGAGGAGGGATGAGACGCATGAGGAATGGAGTGCGGATGTCAGGGAGGTCTGCAGGAAGACAGGGCTTCTGTCTGACAGGGCCTGACCCGGGCATGAACCTGCACCAGCCCCGGGAACGCACAGCCTGGGACTTCCACAAAGAGAGGTGCTCGAGTGCTAAAAGGCAAGTCGTAACAGTGCGTGCCACTTACTTAACCTTTGAGTGCAGACCAGACCGTTTTACATGCATTCTCTTATGCGAGCAGTCTCCACTTTACAGATGAAGAAACTGAGGTTTCTAAGACGTGCCTCACATAGAGTCCTGCAGCTACTGTGTATGGCAGAGTTGAGATTTTAACCCCGCTCTGACTCACAGCCCACACTCTTAACACCTACATTATACCATTTCCCCCCCTTGAGACAGGGTCTCGCTCTGTTGCCTGGGTAGAGTGCAGTGGTGTCATCATGGCTCACTGCAACCTCAAACTCCTGGGCTCCAGTGATCCTCCTGCCTCAGCCTCCTGAGCAGCTGAGACTACAAGTGTGTGCCACCACACCTGGCTAATTTAGGGTCTCACTTGTGCTCAGGCTGGTCTTGAACTCCTGGCCCCAAGCAATCCTCCCGCCTTGGCTTCCCAAACTGCTAGGACTACAGGCCTGAGCTACTACGTGCGGCCACACAGTGTACTGTCTTTATCCCCCTGTCCTGGGGCATGCTGGCTGCACAAACCAGAGGACATAATGCAACAGCGATGCCTTGCCCCTTGCTAGGGTGCCAGGGATGTTCATCAGGTACCCGGAGAAAGGATAAGCATGATTGATGACTGTCCCCTCCCCCCGTCTCCCGTTGTGGAGACTGTTTGTGAAAGATGTTTTCATTCAACATTTTATTTGAAATACCGGAACTCAAGAAATGACATGGCATGATGTTCGCTGGATAGTGATAAAAGGGGAAAACTGGGAAACATTTAGAAAGTTCAAGGTCAATGATTACTTTTTAAAAGCAGCATCCTGCTTTCCCAAGGAGGTCTACGTCATAGGCTGAGGAGGGAGCTGCTGGTTTTCTGTGATGGGGATGGGGGTGTCTTGTGGATGTGACCCCATGGGTAGGATGTCCCTCTCGTCGGCAGGTGGCCTCCATTTCTCTAAGATGTGTCTGGGTCCTTACCATCCAAAAAAAGGTCAAGGAGCCTGTCCCAGTTTTTCTGAGTTCTAAAAATACAAGGATACATGTCAGTGGCCTTTATCACTCAGTGGGGGCACAGCCTTCCTCCCAGCCCTGACCCCTAGCAGCGTCCTGGGAAGAAGAGGCTTGTGGAGGTCTTGTTGTGGGGAAAGACAGGGAGAAGGTCAGCATCTGCCTTCTATCCCCCAGGAGGCAGGGACGTCCCAGCAGTGTCTGCAGGCTACGAGCACAGGCTTGGAGCTTCGGCCCAGATAGCGCAACTCTCCGGCTCCCGGGTTGGCCTGAAGATGAATGGGTGGCTGCAGGAGTGGAGCCCGCACGCACTCAAAGGGACCGGGGACTGGGTATCCCGGGACACTTCTCCATCTGTCTCATCCCGGAGATGAGGCAGCTGGCAGGTGGGGCTGGCCGGGCCCCACCGTCATCAGATGTCAGGCCCAGGCCCCAAGTGTCCTGTACAAAGGTCTTCTCTGAACCCATCAAAGTGCCTCCTGCTGGTTTCAACATCCCAACTAAGAGGGAGGAAGAAGTGTGGCAAGGACTTGGCACAGCCACACTTTCTTCATCTGAGCGTGTCGGCAAGAGGGGCAGTGTCAAGGACTCAGGATCACGTCACAGGCCGATCTGGGGCTTTGGAGACACCGTGCCCCCTAAGTTACTGCCTCCAAAGGAGCAGAACAGTGACTCAAATAACCCAAAGCAACAGTATTGAAAACTTCTGGTACTAGGTTCTGAAATGACTTTATAGGTGTTTATGGTTTTTTTTTAAATACACCCTGGTAGATGCATCTCTCATATTATGGTCTTCTCTAGATGTTGCTGCATCATGGATAAAACTAAAGTTTACTCATTTATTCAACCATATAATCCCAAATCTCCAGATATTTCATCTTATTTTGCATAATTTCCCCCATATTTGTCCTTTTAAGATTACAGGATCTGTGGATAGATGAATCTTGGTTTTATTCCCTGGATCTGCCACTTACCAGCCTCATGGCAGGTTTACTTAACCCTCAGTTTGCAAGTTAATAAAGAGCAGTGCTTGTTATTACTGCCTTTGACACTGTGGAAACCCACAGGTTGGCTTGATGTGCCCTGGGGAACCTCTTGGGCTTTCCTGGGCACCCCGCAGCTGTAAGTCAATGAGGGTGGCCCAGGACAACGGCACGATGGCCTGGCTGAGGCAGGGCATTTAACCCTTTTTCCTGCCACAAGCATTCCTTGCTGGTTCTGTGAGGCCGAATGCAGACACCAGGCGAGTTCAGTACCATGCTCCAGACTGCCAGGCTGCGCTCCTAGGAGCAGATATGTGTAGGCTCCAACCCCTTAGGAGAATTCATTAGGACAGTCTACGATACGGTGCTGAACCAGAGGCTCGTTCCGGTGGGCCAGGGCTGGGGAAGTCTCGTCCCTGCTGAACTTCAGCAGCTGATAACGGCAGTGTCTGCTGGCAGATTTCATTTTTCACGGGGCCATCTGCATCCAGTCAAGGATAACTTGACTTTCCGAAAAAGCTGCTCGTCAGTGTCGGCCCTGCACCACCTCCCCTCGGTGAGTCAGGCACCACTCCTGGTGCCGGGGTCACGGGGGCGGTGTGGTGTCAACAAACCAGTGTCATCATAATATACATGGAAGCATTGAAGTGGCCGGGGTGTTTATGTGGCTGATGCCCTGTTGCTTTTTATCAGTCCAAGTTATGGCTGATTTAGCTCTGTGTTAGCTAGCCTATTCGTCTCCAGAGCTTCAGTGTTTTTGTTTTCTTAATTTTGTCATTGCTATTATCACCTGTTTATATTAGAGAGCGCTACTACTCTCTCCAGTCATTCTTGTTCACCCTTCCTCTTCCTCCCCCTTTTCATTCTGTCCCTCCACTTCTCTCTTGCAGGTTAGAAATTCCCAGTTTGCAACAGGAGGTCTAGGCAGTTGGTCTGTCCCTTGAGTTCTCTGTCTGCTTCAGTTCTCATGGCAGGTCCTCGGGGGACATCCTGGAAGACACTCTCCTTGCCTGCAGTCCATTCCCTATGGAGGGCTCAGGTTTTAGGGGAGAAGGACCAAGTTCTGGCCTTAAAATACCCCCCATCCCCTTTTCTTGATCGCCAAAAAGGTTAATGCAAACTATAGTGGTCTGAGTCTTGCTAGGATATCCTTCAAGAGCTGAGATTGGCTGGGAGGAGCAATTTCTCCTGCTGTGGTCAGTCCTGCCCACAGTTGGAGAAAAGACATAGCCTATTAGCTGCTATAGCCCAACTGCCACCATTAGAATTGCTTTTATCAACCTTCTGGAGACATGGGCATTTAACTGGTTAAGGAGTGACATCATCCACGTCTACACTTAAAATCAGAGATAAATTTATAACTTCATTCACTTACCAGGCATTTATTTGCGCCTCCTGTGTGTCCAGCCCCTAGTTCAGAGATAAATCAGGTATTGCTCTCTCCCCAAGGGTCTACAGTCTAGTAGAAGAATGAGAAACTTAAGGGCATGAGCAAAGGATCAAGACCAAGCTTTGCCTCAAGAGGCCAGGGAAGCTTTAACAGAGTATTTTTTAGCCTGAGTCTTCAAGGATGTATAAGAGTTTCTCAGAAGAAAGAGAAGGGAAGAACCTTCCAGGTAGAAGGAACTGCAAGAATTAAAAGGACAGGGAATATCTCGGTATGCCTGAAGTCATAGTAGGAAAGGAGAAGACCGAGCCATTGTCTAAAAGGACTCTTGCTCTCTCAGGATGCTGCACCCTCAGAGATGGCTACCCCTGGCTACCCAGTGTTACATGGAGCCAGCTTCCTCGGATTTGCAGGGGAAGTAAATATATAGTAAATATTTAGGAATTTAGTAAATATTTAGGAATTTTGCAAACCAATTGTTAAAAAGTGTTAGTTAGCAGCTTGAATGGGAGTGTTTACACCACAGAAATTGGCAAGTGCTACAAAGCAGGACTGCTTTTGTTAGTTCGTTTTCCAGAGAGCCAGTTTGCTAGTATACCAGAGTAGGCTATTTTTTGGGTGGTGGGTGTGAAATTATATATCCCAAGAAGTCTGCCAGCATGTCACTTTGTGCTTAATTATTCCCTTGTGTCAGGAAGGCCCAGCTGTGTGGTCCTTCTCAATTGTGTAGTCTTCAAAGATGGGGTCAAAAGAGAAAAAAATCTAATTCTTCCCCTCTTTAAAGATGACTTGGTTTGCATAGGCCTTGTTCCTGCCTCACTGTATGTTCTTGTGCTTCCTCCAACGTGCCGAGGCCTGCTTGGAGTCTAAGCCCTGAGTCATTTCCCATCGAGATCTATAACAAGTTCTTGATTTCTTCTCTGAAAAGCAGGACAGCACTCTTCCAGGGAGAGCGCTTCTAGGGCAATGCTGTGCCTGCCTAGGAGGTCTCAGCTCAAGCAGTATGAAAGAAAGGATTAACTCTTTAAAGAAATATTTTATCTTCCTTTTTTTACTGAATTGACTGGTTATTTCACTGTTAATTGACATAATCTTGACATTAATACATGTGGGTATGGTTGCCCAGGCCCTGAAATCTCTAGCCACAAACAATTGGTTGTCCAAATGTAGTGTAATAGAAGAAGTCCAACAAAGTATGCCCAAATCTCAGCTTGGCTGCTGACCACGGGTGGTAAGTGGACAAGTCACTCAACCTCTCTGAACCTCAATTTCTTCATCTGTATAGTGAGATCAATAAACTCAGCTTACAGGGTTGCTGTGAGGACTGAAATAGACGATGTGTATAAAGTGCCTGGCTTTGCTAATTAATGACCTTTTCCCTCTGCTCTTTGGCTCTAAGCAACCCCCTGACTGCTCTTTTCTCTTGCCTTATCCTCTTTTACTGATAGTGGTGCTGATGCTGACTGAAAAAAAAAATCAGGCCAGGTGCAGTAGCTCAATGCCTGTGATCCTAGTGCTTTGGGAGGCCGAGGCAGAAGGATCAGTTGAGGCCAGAGTTCAAGAACAGCCTGGACAACATAGAGAGACCCTATCTCTACAAAAGATAATAAAAATAACTAGCAGAGTGTGGTGGTGTGCGCCTGTATTCTTAGCTACTCAGTAGGTAGAGTTCGGAGGATCCCTTGAGCCCAGGAGTTCAAGGTTACAGTAAGCTGTGATTGTGTCACTGCACTCCAGACTGGGTGACAGAGTGAGACCCTGTCTCTGAAAGAAATTAAAAAAAAATCAATCATGTATCTACCTACATTTCACCTACTGGACCCCATTTGGAGCATATTCGTCAAGTTAGGGGAACAGTTAGTAACCCATCTACGGAGGAGACTCATGGTATGAGTTTTATTAATCTCTCTGAGCTTGTACAATGGGGATAACAATAATGCTTACCACATAGGTTTGTAGTGAGAACCAAATAAGATCATGCATTTAAGGTCGTTGACGCCAAGACTCAAGTCCAGGTAGCCTAACTCGTAGTCCAGAGTTTACTAGCTCTAATCAGCAGGAAATGGTGACTCCCCCTGTTGGACTCTTTTTTTTCTCCCTACCAAAGCTGGAAGACCATTAATATTGGGGTTTATTATTTTGAGGCTAATTAGGACTCACATTGCTCTGTTCCCCAAGGAATAAACTGTAAGAGGAGGTTGGGGCTTCGCTTGCAGGAATATGGAAGCTCTTACATGCTGCCTCTGCACACAACCCCAGGGGGACCGGAGCCCCTCGGAGCTGGGACATACATCATCCAGAAATCTGGCAGCTTTGAGCTAAATACAAATATAAGCGAGACCCAAAGCTGGGATTTCAGCCCTTTCCATAGCAAGATGAGGCAGTTTGGCAGATAAGACAAAGCTGGGGAAGTTGGCAAAAATCAAATAGCCTCAAAATAAATGTATTTGGAAGAGAATATTGACCATATGTAAAGTGTATAAAAATGGTTTTTAAATATATGGGGTGTTTTTCCCCTTTCTTTTCCTATGTATTTATTTTGGCTATTATCTCAAGATGACTATTGACATTCTTGACTGTTGAAAATCTTCCTCTAGGAGCTGACCTCACTTTTGCATTTTTGCCCTTGTTTTTTTAATCTGAAATCCAGGACACATAAGGATAGGAAGGGGGCCAGGGGAAGGCCAGCCCACTCCTCTGCCTTATGTATTTAGTAGTATCTTTACACTAACTCCTGGTTAGTGTGGCTTCAGAGCCAGACAGTCCTGGGTTTGTGTCCAGCTCTGCCACATGTGATTCTCGGTCAGCCATTTCGCCTCTCTAAATCTCATCCCCTCATCTCTAAAGTGGACATAATAACCGTACCTGCCTGTATCCGTCTGGATCCAATCAGGAGACAGAAACCACACAATGATTTGAACAAGGCTGGTTTAATCTAAAGAAGTATTAAGCTATGATACGTGAGAGACTATTCAGGTGTGAAGAGAACTCTAAAGGGTGCCCCAGGGCCGAGGGAAGGACAAACTTGGAGCGAGACGAGAGGAGATGTTCCATGAGGCTGGGGTTGAGACTTGATTGGAGAAGGCGTGGCCACAGCCGGCTGATTGGTGAAGTCTGGAGGTTTCCAGGTAGCCAGAAACAGCGCTCCCAAGTGCAGGTGAGCCAAGGTGAGTGCGCGGAGACGGTCAGGATGTTGAGAACCTGCTTCCCGGCAGGGCCACACCTGGCCTAGGGTTCGTTGTGCTAGCGTTAAGAGGGCCACGACAAGGACTCCTCCAGGGCAGGCAAGCCCAGGCTGGTGGGTGCGTTAGGGAGCCCTTTGGGGACGCCTGGGGTGCACCGGTGTTTGCAACAGCAAGGCCACAGCAAGGTGGTCACTGAGCCCCAGCAGGGCTGCAAGGGACCAGGCATTCTGGGAGCTTGGGTGGAGCAGAATGCCACTGGACGCCCCCACGCGCGCACGGAGGACCCGTATAGCTGCAGGAGCAAGCAAAGCAAAGCCGCGCGCCAGAACAGGAAGAGAAACATCTCCCCCCGTGGTGTCTCTCCAGCGCCCTCTACCGACAAAGCTTAACACGGTGCCCAGTAAAGTCCAGGCCAGTCTGTCATTGCAAAGCAGGTACTGAAGGGTGAATTTGGAGCTGAGAGGCAATTATTGATTAACAGGCACACGATTTTATAAAGTTGTTTAGGGGATTAAATGGAGGAGGCCATGTAGGGCCCCTCGCACAATTCCCAGTAGTCTTTCAGTAAATGGGATATAGTCTCTTGATTCCTACTAGAGAGTATCAACCTACATTTCCCAAAATGTATACTAAGGTCTTTAACTTACATGGTAATAAGCCCTGTTGTTTAATGAGAAACTGGCTCTGAAGAGCAGCCTGACCATCCTGTAGAATCCAGGATGAAGGCAGTCACGCAGACCTTTTTATGTATCTTTGCATGGCGATCATCAGCAAGTAGCACCCATAGAGATGCTTCCCAGAAGCTGTAGCCTGGGACACTCTGGAAAAGAATTGTAATAACCCCCACCCCATTGTGTCAATTTATACTCTTTCCGCAGCCTCTGGTATTGTTACTTGATGGCTCATTCCCACATTTCCCTGCATGAAAAAGATATCATTGGGCCCCTAAATCTTGTGAATGGTTAAATTGAAAGGGTCCTTAGGGTCTCTCCTGCCTTCAGTACTTGGATGAGGCCCAGAAAGGTGAAGTAGATTGCCCAGGGTCACCCATCTCAAGGCAGGACAATGACTGCAATCTAGGACTTCTGAGTGCATCACACTGTCTGCAAGGGGCATGCAACAAGTGAGACATATAAACATATAATTGGAAATTGAGTTGCCAAAGATGAATGAATATGGATTCCGCCAAATTCATGTCCTTCCCGGAACCTCAGAATGTGACTTTATTTGGGAATAAGTTCATTGCAGATGAAATGACCTTACTGGAGAAGGTCATATTGGAGAAGGTGGGTCATACTGGAGAAGTTGGGTCCTTAATCCAACATGACTGGTGTCCCTATAAGAAGAGGAGAATAGACAGAGAGACACAAAGGTGGGAATACCATGTGAAGATGGAGGCAGACATGGGAGTGATACATCTACAAGGCAAGGGATGCCAAGGATTGGTGGCACCCACCAGCAACTAGAAGGGGGCATGAGCAGATTGTCCCTCTGAACCCCCAGTGAAGACCCAATCATGCCAACACCATGATTTCAGACTTCCAGCCTTCAGAACTGGGAGAGAATGATTTCTGTTGTTTTAAGCCACCTCATTGTGGGAAACTAATACAGTGTGCAAGGACAAAGTTTCAACCATTCTATTTGTCAGGAGATAGTGTGCTTAACACTGTCCCATTCCATGGCACATTTTATCACATATCATCAGTCTTGCCATCAGGATTTACCAGGTGTCCATCTGCTTGCTCAGTGCTATGGAAGATACTCAAGCTCAGAGAGATGAAATCGTTTGTCAGGTCATAAGGCTGGTGAGTGGCCAACTGACATCAAGAATAGTTCTGTTTTCCTCCCAAGTTGATGCTTTTCCCATGGCACCATAAACAATACCTTTATTACATAAGTTCTTCCAAAATATTGGGGGAGGGAATGACCTGTTAACTGAGGTTATTGTATGAATTGAATTTGGTTTTGATCCTTAAATCTGTCAAGGACACAGCACTGCCTGTCTCCTGCCCTCCCACCACCAAGTAAGTTAAACTAATTTGACATGGGAAAAGATACAAAAACAATGTATCAAATTGTATCCATTAGAATAAAACAACACATATTAAAAGAATTGTCCACTATGGTAATACAAGATTTATTTTGGGAATGGAAGATATAAATTATGGAAACTATTAATAGTTTTCTAGTTAACAAGAAAAATAATTATCTCAATAAATACAAAACACCTTCAACAAAAAAATCTTATTAATTTCCTTAATTTAAAAAAAACTATGAAAATTTAATAGGAAGAATTTCTTCACTCACACACAAATACATACATTTACACTTGTGTCTTAGTCTGTTTGCACTGCTATAACAAAATACCATAGACTGAGTGGCTTATAAATCACAGAAATTTATTTCTCACAGTCCTGGAGGCTGGGAAGTCTAAGATCAAGGTGCAGGCAGAATTGGTGTCTGGTGAGGACTGGCTCTTGGTTCACAGACAGCCCATTGCATGGTGGAGGCAGGGGAATGAACTCTTTTATAGGGGCACAAATCCCATTCATTAGGGCTTTTCCCTCATGATCTAATCACTTCCCCAAAGGACCCACACCTCCTAATACCATCACCTCAGGGCTTAGGATTTTAACGTGACTTTTTGGGGAGCACAAACCTTCAGACCACATAACAACTTGCACATTAAAACAACAAGATAGATACCATTTCACATTTCCTGGAATGGTTGCAGTGGAAAAGACTGACAACACCAAATACTGCCAAGGATGTGGAGCAGCTGGACTTCTCACACATTTCTGAGGAGAGTGTAAAATGGTGAAGCCATTCTGGAAAAACTGTTTGGCAGTTCCATGTGAAGTTAAATATATATCGACCCTATGACCCAACAGTTCCACTCCTTAGTATCTACTCAGAAGAAGTGAAAACAAATTATCCACATTTAGAACTGTACAAGAATGTTCATATTACTTATATCCACAAAGCTAAAAATTGGAAAAAATGTTTATGTTTATCAATGGGAGAATGTATGAGTAAATACATTGTGACGTATTCATACCATGGAATGCCATTCTGCAATTTAAAAAATGAATAACTGATATATGCAACAACATGGATGAATGTCAAAAAAGTCTGAAAGAAACCAGACAAGGGGAACACATTGCACGATTGCTGTTACATGAAGTTCAAGAAAAAGGCACCATTTCTATGGTGATAGAAACAGAGCAGTGGTTGCCTGTGGACAGAGGGGATTGACTGAAGGAAGGTGTAGGGGAATTTTCTGGGGTGATAGAAATGTTCTATATCTTGATTGTGGTGCCGATTACTTGTGCGTGCATACACATTTATCAAAAGTCTTCAAATTGTACACTTAGAATCCACACATTTCATTGATTTTTACCTCAGTTAAAAAAATACTCCAGTTTGCCTCATTCTCACTACCCCAAGCCAATAAAAAGGAGAAGAAGAAAATAATGTTTGGAATGGGGTTAGTAGATAAAACAAAAATGGAGAAATGTTAACAAAATTGTGAAGGTTGGGTGTTGACTACATGGGGGGTTAGTGCACATTTCTCTCTACCTTTGTGCATGTTGAAAACTTCCATAATAGAAAATTGTAAGAGCTGGGTGCAGTGGCTCACCCCTGTAATCCCAGTACATTGGGAGGCCAAGGCAGGAGGATCACTTTAGGCCAGGAGTTCGAGACCAGCCTGGGAAACGTAGCAAGACCCTGTCTCAACAAAAAATTAAAAAATTAGCCAGTCATGGTGGTGCATGCCTGTAGTCCCAGCTATTTGGGAGGCTGAGGTGGGAGGATCGCTTGAGCCCTGGAGTTTGAGGTTGCTGTGAGTTATGGTCATGACACCGCACTCCAGCCTGGATAACAGAGTGAGACGTTTTAAAAATTAAATGTAAAAGCCAATAGTGTCCTTAATGTAGAAGGACCAAACTAATTCTCCAAAACAGAAGCAGACAAGGATGTCTCTTATCACGACTGCGAGGGATTAGAAATGCTGGCAATAACTATTCCAGGAGACATAGTGTAAGATACTGGGCTATTAGGACAACGGACACCTTCCAGCTTCTGTTTACTGCTTGCTTGCTAGCCGCAAGGCATTATGAGTACATTATGGGTTGCAGAGGAGAAAGACAAAGAACGCGGAAACCGAAGTCTCTCAGCTAGGACCCGGAACAGGTTGGAGCCTATCAGGGGCAGGATGAAGTAAGAATCACTGTGGGGGCGGATGCATGATCAGTATGTAAACAGCTTGGGTATAAAAGGCTCACTAGCATACAAAGGGGGGTCCTTGCCCGAAGAAGAGGCCACTGCGCTGGCACTCTGGGGGCTCGGACCCTAGCTTGAGCTAGACAATAAAACTCCTTTTGATAATTACAGCCTTGGTGGCTCTGTCTCTCTGTCCCTCAGCCCTGCAAATCTCGACTATATAACAATAGAAACGAGAGATAATGGCATAATACAAAAATAAAATATAAAAGTTTGGAACAGACATTTCACTGAAGAAAGTATATAGGAAAATGTATTGGAAATATCACTTATATACAATTATTACCTAATTATATATCTAGTTGACTTAAGGAAACTGCCCAAGAATGACTAGTGAGAGAAAATGAGTCCACAAGTCCAAAATATAAGAAAATTCATTAAGATGGATTTTATTTGTGCATTGTATCTGAAATACCACATGCACAAACACACATGTATTTCATGTACTGATATAGTTTAAAGTTTCTATTTTAACAGATAGATATGTATGTTAACACATGTACACATACACATATATAAAATAATGTTAAATAGGAATAAAATTTACCACTGCTTATAGTGATGGAGAAATATGTTTATCAACACTCATAAATGTGAATTGATTATTATTTATTTTATATCCTTAAGGGCACACTTTGGTACAAAAAATATTTTTCCAAAGCTTACTTTGGTTTTTAAAAATCAATATCCAATTTGGTAAGGTTATAAAATCAATGCTTTAGGTCTACCCTGAGCTTTGAAGTTCTGTTTACAGCTGTTACTTGTTTATTTTCAAAACTAGTACAATGTATAACTCTTTGATTAATGTTTGATTCCATTTAAAAACTTTAGCTCTTTTTAACATTTTAAATTGCAGATATACATTTAACATATTTGATTTTACTTTTAATACTATACCTATTTGAGTCAAACAAAACTTTCCTGAGAACCTAAATAACTCTTCTAAATGTAATAAATTAAACTTTTAAATATAATGATTCTCAAATCTTCTTCAAAATCTGTATGGGAATTTAATTAGAGTTCAATTTAAATATTACACGTACACATCAGTCACTCATTACATTTTAAAACAGAATTGTAAGACTGATCTGTCATCTCTAATTAGAATAAATTTTCTTAAACATTTAAAATATCAAATAAATGAAGATGTTGTAACACAATATTAATATTTCTGCTTAAATCTCTTGTTGTTTCTATACTTATGTATTAAAAAATCCTCCAGGTTTCAGAATTAGGAAACTTTTTAAGGAAGTAATTTTATTATTCTGAATACTTTGGGGGTTACCTTTGGCATGGTTGAGTCTGGCTGCTGACTACAAAGCTGTCCCTGAGACAAAGGGGACCCACTGGACCTTATGTATGATTCTATATCTCAAGTTATCCAAATGGGGGTGGTCTTACAGCCAAATCCCCACCCTTCTCTCTACTTACAAAAGTGTGCACACCTCCCAATTTGCTACTTCACTTTGCTGGGTTTTGCATTTCTTTGACTCTTAAAATATTAAATGTCTTTGGTCTAGTTTTAAAGACCTTTCTACTTGATGAAATCCTGCATTCTTTCCATATTTTTCCAATCTTGGAGTCCCACAATAAACCAAAGGTATTAAAACAACACCCAACTGGATTCTGGATATTTCTCATTGCACTGTCTGACCATGTGCTCACAACTTCCAAAGTTATATTATTAACAATGAAGACTGGGCAGGGATTTGAAATGCTGTAATTATTTAGAGGTTAATGTTCCTTGAGTTCCATTTTTCTCTTATGAAGTTGCTGCATTCATGATAATATTTAAAGGAAATAAATGGTCTCTGGTGCTTCATTAATCATAAAACTTTCCCTTGTACCAAATGGTACTTTTGCCCAAGAAAATTAATTCTTCTCTCTTAGGGGCAAGTACTAACATTAAACCACTAGGAGAGATTGCCCCAATCTTCTTGTAAGTGCCTGTGTTTCGAGTTGTGTAGACAGAGAACTCTCTTTGATGGCAACTCGAGGTTGAAATCTGCGTGAAGGGAAGAACCCACTTCTTGCTGATGTTGCAGATGTTGATCTTGTTACGAAAGGACTTTCCCCTGTTCCTCACACCCACCCAGCCTCCCATTAAAAACAAAACAGCCTGGAGTTAACGCCAGCGATCAGCCCAAATTTCCCTCCCGTCTCCGCACAGGGATATCTGGAGACTCCTCACGCATGGATGTCTGATTCTTCCTAGAATTACAGAAGTAAGTGCACTCAGGGTAGTTTGTCCTCACCTCTGGATTTGGTTAATGCTAACTGATGCCCTGACTTCAGCAGGCGAACGCCGCCTCCATCCTTTTCCCTGTTAACGAACCCACGGCACTCTGAGAAAGAACATGGACGGGAGTGCAGCTACAGAGCCTTCCTTTTCCTTGCTCTCCCCTCATTTATTTGCTTGCTTTATGTTTTTTCCCAAATGGCTCTCAGGCCATGGTTCAATGAAGCACAGCACACACTGGAATATAAAACTAATAAATTATAATACTATTACCTCATATTTATTAAGCACTTATTATGTGCCAGTTCTGGACTGAGTGCTTTCCATGGATCATTCAATCCTCCCAAGACCCCAAGACAGAGCTGTAGCCAGCTGCTTCCCAGGCGTCTCCATGTGGATCTCCTGTAGGCACCAAGTCAGACCTCCCACACCCAGCATCTGTCTCTGGGTTGTTGTCATGCCTCTTAACTGTGCTCCCCATCACCATTCCTGCCCCCCAAATCTAGACTGGCACAGCAGCCAAGTGACATTCCTAAAAGGCAAGCCATCTCACATCAACACCTGTTGCGCTTAGGATAAAGCCTAAATTTCTCAGGGCTTTCCAGACCTTTTTTTTTTTTCTTTTTGAGATAGAGTCTTCTCTCTGTCACCCTGGGTAGAGTGCAGTGGTGTCATCGTAGCTCACTGCAACCTCAAACTACAGGGCTCAAGTGATCCTCCTGCCTCAGCCTCCATATTATATCTGGGACTACAGGAATGTTCCACCTTGCCCGGCTAATTTTTTTCTATTTTTAGTAGAGACAGAGTTTTATTCTTGCTCAGGCTGGTCTTGAACTCGTGAGCTCAAGCAATCCTCCTGCCTCAGCCCCCCACCCCAGAGTGTTAGGATTACAGACATGAGCCACCGCACCTGGCCTTTTCAGGCCTTTGACACTAAGCCCTCACCTTGCAGTCTTGCTCCACAGCACCCAGCTCCAAAGATCTACTTTCTTCTCTGTCACTGTTGAGCCTTTGTTCTAAACTTCATCTGAATTCCTCCTCGTGCATCTTCCTTTTCCTCATTCCTCCCAAATCCTTCTTATTCATCCTTCAGGTCTCAGCCTGAATGGAGAAGCTTCTCCTGATCCCCAAACCTGGTATTTTTGTGATCTCTTATACCCTACCCTAGCACAGGAACTCTAGACTAAACCCTTGTAGGAGGCAGAATATCGGTCCCACAAAGACGTGCATGTCCTAATCCCTAGAACCTGGGGATACACTACTTTACAAAGCAAAGAGGACTTTCCTGATGTGAATAAGCAAAGGATTTTAAAATGTGGAGATTTTATGGGGTTATCAATGTGAGCTGTAAATGCAGTCAGGGTCCTTATAAGGGAAAAAGGAATGCAGGAGAGTCAGAATCAGAGAAGGAGATATAGTGAAGGAAGTGGAGCTCCAAGTGATATGGGGCAATGAACCAAGGAATGTGGGCAGCCTCTGGAAGTCAGAAAAGGCATGGAAGTGAATTATCCTCTAGAGGTCCCAAAGGGAATGCAGCTCTGTTGGTATCTTGATTTTAGTCATTTTGTACTGCTGATCTCCAAAAGTATATTCTAATAAATATTTGTAGCTTTAAGCCACAAGGTAATTTGTTATAGCATCTGTTGGAAACCAATCTATCCCCTATGTAGATTTTGTTCATGTCTATATCCTTAGCATGCAGAAGAGTAACTAGTCCATAGTATGTGCTCAATAATAGATAGTAGGATATTATTTTTGAAATTTTAACCTCTTTATTTTTACTCTCCAATTTTCCCATTCCCCTCCCTACTGTAGCTGGTCCCTGGGCTCGTCTCCTCAGGAGAGAGGTATGATTAGCAGAAATGGCCAGCGGGTCCCTCTTTTGAGTTTTTATGTATTTTTATATTTGTATTTGCCACTGAGTAGAGGAAATTCCTCTAAGAAGAAATCCCCAAAATTTAAAAGAAAGAGGGATTTTTTTTAAAGACCAGAATAAGATTCTTTTAGGCAGAAGAAGGTGGGAAAAGAAAATGAGGCTTGGGAAGAGATGGCAGGACCCCAGGAGGGGGTGGCCAAGTGATGTGTCTTAGGTAGACAGAGTTGTAGAATGCCACAGATGGCCCAGCTGGCTGTCTGGTGCCCTCCAGGCCTGGAGGGGTCGGCCAGATGTCTCAACGAATGCTTGGAATGACAGAAAGACAACCACATTCCAGGCTTTGGCAGTGTGTGAATGTCCTAGGATCTTTAATATTGACCAAGATTAAATTGATCTAATGATCTCAGTGACGTGGGAGTTTGACATAGGAATTAAGTTTTATTTTAGGAAAATAAAGTGATATTTCTTGAGCTCTTGAAATCAAACCCACCACCTGTTATCAATTGAATGACTGAATGATCCCATGGCTTGCTCTCTGTACTTGTTGCTTTCACATACTTGCAAAAGTCAACTTTGTTACTTCAGCAACTGTCCTGCCACAGCTTCCTTAGCTGGGGGAGTTAAGAAAATATATTTCAATAGCCCATACCACAACAATGTTCTAAGTCTAACATCTTGATTTTTGAAGTGAGGATTCAGATTTTGAAGGCTAATATTTGTGCCTATTTATTCATTCAATCCATTCAAATGGTAAAGTGTTTAGCATAGGACTTCAGAGCAAGCGCTGGGCTGGGTATAAATCCTTCTTCTGTCCCTTGTTAGCTGTGGGACCTTGGGGAAGTCACTTCATGTAGGTATCTAACAACATAGGCGTCTTGCAAAGATTATTTGAATTAATATATATAGACTACTTCCATCTGGGTTGCTGCCTAATTTACTTTGTGCTGAATTTTTTTTTAAACTTGAAAGATGCATATATCAAGTTCAGTTCAAGAGACTGAACTACAGTCAGCCCCCTGTATCTACAGATTCTACATCCTCGGATTCAACCAAGTGAGGGTCAAAAATATTTTTAAAAATAATAATATAGCAATGAAAAATGTCCTCAATGTCCATAATACAGTGTGACAACTATTTACATGTCATTTGCATTGTATTAGGTATTATAAGTAATTCTAGAGCTGGTTGAAGGTATATATATATATGGAGGATGTGCATAGGTTACATGCAAAATATAAGGGGTTTGAGCATATGTGGCTTTTGGTATGTGTGGGGCTCCTGGAATCAATCCCCTGAAGATACCCAGGTATGACTGTAACACCCCTTGCCTTACTAATTGGAGATAGCAGAGATGATAGCTTGGTATAAAAAAGCACCGCCTGTTGGGTCAGTCATTTGTTTAAGTGTTAGTTGTTATGACTTTGTGCAGGCTCTGTTCTAGATACTGGGAATTTCAATGAACAGAGTAGAAAAATTATGCTCTCTTGGAGCTTACATTCTATTAGGAGAAATAGACACAGTTAACAAGAACACCAAATGAATATTTATTGGGTCAGGTGAGAACAACAAAATTGGGTAGAAGGGATAAGTGTTCTATTTTAAATGGAATCATCATTTGGGCAGAGACCAGAAGGAAGTAAGGGAGGAGGAAGAACGTTCCAGGCAGACCAGCCAAGAGCAGAGGTCTGAGGTCTTGGTGCACTTGAGGACCAGTAAGGAGGCCAGTGTGTTGGAACCAAGTGGGCGATAACAGATGAGTGCAGAGAGATTGCAGAAGCCAGATCACAAAGGACTGATCTTGTAAGAAATTGAAAGAAATTTTGTTTTTACTCTGGGATGAGAAGCTATTGTAGGATTTTGAGCAGAGGAGTAGCATGATGCAACTTGAAAATTAAAAGGACTATAGTTAACAATGTATGGTATATTTCAAAGTAGCTAAAAGACAGGACTTGACTTGTTAACACATAGAAATGGCAATACTCAAGGTTACAAATACCCAGATATCCTGACTTGGTCATTACATGTTCTATTCATGTGACAAAATATCACATGTACCCCATAAATATGTAAAATGTTATGTGTCAATAAACAAAAATCAAGACACAGCAATTCCACTCCTAGTTATGTTGCGGCAACGTGTACAGTTAGCATTACAGCTCTTGTTACAGCTCTTATTCGTTTGACCCGGGAAAGAACTGAGCGGCAGGCACACGAAGAATCGGAGAACAGCCTTTATTCTTCTACAGCAGGCTCAGCACACCTCCTGTTATAGCTCTCTACACGTCTTCAGATCTTCTGACCCTTCTGCTCCCCTTCCTTGTTCTTCTCCTGCTTTTATACCCTTGATAGGGCTCAAAAAGTGTCCAATCAACTACAAGCTTTAACATCCAATCAACATCAAGCTTTAACATCCAATCACCAACAAGCTTTAACATCCAATCAAAAACAGTGGGATTCAAAAATTACCCAATCAGGATCACACAAGCAGCATGGCCAACAGGCAGCAGCACGTGGCCCTGCCCCTCCTACTGGCCATGGCACAGCACTGGCCCGGAGAGATGGAGAGTGATGGGGAGGTGGCAAGCAGCTGTGTCCTGGCCCCCGACATTTTCCGCATCAGTTACATACCCAAAAGAATTGAAAACAAGTATTGAAACTAAAACCTGTACAAGAATGTTCACGGCATCACTACTCATAACAAAAGGTAGAAACAACCAAGTGTCCATCAACCGATGAATGGAGAAACAAAATGTGGTATATCCACACAACAGAATATTATTCAGCCGTAGAAAGAAATTACCTACCGATACATGTTATCACATGGGTGAAACTCAAAAACACACCAAGTGAAAGAAGCCAGACACAAAGATCACATATTGTATGATTCCATTGAAATGAACTATCCAGAATGAGCAAATCCACAGAGACAGACAGCAGATCAATGGTTGCCAAGGGTTGGGGGAAGGGCAGATTGGGGAGCGACTACTTAATGGCTTCACTTTTTGGAGTGATGAAAATGATGAAATTGGGATTCGATAGAGGTGATGGTTGGCCAACATTAGCAATGGACTAAAAGCCACTGAATGGCACACTTTAAAATGTTTAAATTTAGTACTATGTGGATTTTACCTCAATAAAAAAAAATCAAAAGGATCCTTCAGGCTGTCGTGTGAATACACTGAACTGGGGCAAAGGCAGAAACAGGAGAGCAGTGAGAAGGCCCTGGCAGTAATCCAAGTGAGAGACGGTGATGGCCTGCATAGGCTGACGGTGGAGGAGGCGGAATGAAGTAGGCCCATTCTGGATATCTAATTTCAAGCTCCTCAATGTCCTTTCTGAGGCTTCGTGCCCATGGGACCCTGTGGGCTCTATACCCCACGGCAGCCCTGGTAGATACTTTCAGCTCTGAGGAGGACTAGATTTAGGGATCTTAGGTGTTCCCTGTCTTAAGGCAAATACTGAGCTCAGGGATGGCCACGGAGACATTTTGCTTGGGACAGGGTGTCGGGAGTCACATTACCCTCGATAAAGGATTACATTCCACTTAAGAGTGGATGCGTGCTAAATCTCTGTATAAACTGTTTTCTTCCCTTCCATCAATAAACACTGCTTTGAGGGGAGCCCAAGGCACTTAGGGGTTTTAATTGTTCAGCGCAGTGACTAAGCCCCACTTGGTCAAGATTTTTCTTGCCTTAGCAGCTGTCCGGAAAGTGACAAATTTATGATTTGAGAGCAATTTCATTTTTTCTGCCCGAACCACACAATAATTTGTGGGAATTAGCTACCTGATAAGATAAGGGGCGGGGGCGGGGAGCCGGGGAGGGGAGGGGAGAGGGCATTCAATGCCCCTCAGTGTTCCAGGGAGGGCTGTGGAATTTTCGCAGCAGCCCCGGACACACTGCAGGGCCCATTAAAGGATTAACCGGCCCTGACGGAGCGGCTGCTCGGCGGTGAGGTTAGTAAATCACCCGCGGCCGGGTCATTATCCCGGGAATTAGCTCAAGTTGTATCCGCAGAGACACCAGCTATCAATCGGGGTCTCTGAGGAGAACGCCAAAACCCGCGGCTGAACTCTGGTACTTGAAGGGCCGAGACTTCCGGGTCACACAGGCAGCAGGACTGGCTCTGTCTGTTTTTGGCTCAGACCTTCCCCAGCGTCCTGAATCCCGCCTTCCTTATCAGCACATTTTTGTGGGGGCAATCCGGTGCAAGTTTGCTTCTCTCCACCAAATTGTATTAGCTTCGTGCTTAGTTCCTTTAGGGGAGAAATTGTGCTGAGACACAATTAACGAGCATTTATCGGATAAAGAGAAAGTGTCTTTTTTTTTTTTTTTCATGGCATTTGTCAACACAGAGGTTTAGGTTTTTGCCTTTTTCTTTGCATGTGGTTTTTCTTTTTATTTGGTGGCGATGGGAAGGGGGAGTTTGATTTCATTGAAACGTGAAACCATTTTAAAAACCCTGACTAATCCATCTGGCCTATGGAAGATGGAGCTTCTTGACAAAGGCAATAGTGGAAATAAAAAATGTATTCGAATTGCTTGTGTTTCGCTCCCCAGATGCCCAGCAAAATGGCAGCAATCTTTTCCCCTGGCCCTCTTGGAGACATTTATTAATGACACTGCCGACTGAGCCTCTGCGTGAGGAAATCTGTCTTTGGGTCCTTGTGGAGTTTGACCGCCATCTGAAAGAGCGATTTTGCAGAAAGAAGGGATTTGGGGTTGCTGGTTTTAGGCCGCTAATGCGCCACCGCTGAAGGGTGTTAACAGATGAGGTGGAACTATTTGGCCTGATTCAGTCAAGTAACCAGCTACCAAGCAAAGGTCCTGAGGGCACCAGGACCAGGGGTGGGTGGCCTCATAAATGAATGTTGAACAAACCCACAGGGAGAAGGGACCTCCACAGTGTCAGGACCTAGAGGAAATCCTGGCACCACTGCTTTCCCTCTGTGATTGTGGACAAGTCACTTGATGTCCTGAGCCTCAGTTTCCTCATATGTTAATATAAAATGAAGAAAATGAGGGTAGTTTCTACTTAGGGTAGATGTGGGGATCAGGAGGATAATAGTTGGGAGGGATTTAGAGCAGCCCCGCCCTGGAGTGAGGGCTTAGAACATGTTAACTAGCTGTTACTGTCTTTGTTTTGGGGGTAAAGAAGTGCTTCCTTTCCTATGTAGAGGACAAACACAGATCATGCCCAGGGACTTTTCTGGCTCAATTCTTGGCTGGGGTTTTTTTTTGGCCACCTGTCTCATCTCAGCTACCGGAGGAGCAAGAGCATTGCATTTGGCATCAGAAGAGCTGGTTGCTAGTATCTTCACCAATGAGGTGAGCAGACTGGGGAGAAAATTTTTATCTTCTCTAAGCCTCAGTTTCCCTATCTGTCAAGTGGGGCCATGCATCTGGACTTCACTGATGTGTTGCGAGGATCAAATTAGGGTAACTAATTCATGACACGCATGGCTGTGCTGTGTAGGCTGTAAAGCACTCTGTGACTGTCAGGCAGCAGCAGTTATAGCTGGTAATGCAATCGTGTGGGCTATCGATGTCATGGGCTGTCCCTCTGACAGTCTTGGTCCTAAGAGGGGACTGGGAATGGAAAACAGGAAAGATCAGGATGATCCTGACCCTATAAATGCCTTTACTCCCTGGCGGTGGGACTAAAGTGTCACCCTCACCCTTAGATGTCAGGTAAATCTGTGCAGGTATAATCCCTTTCTTGCAGTAGCTCTGTCCATATCATTGAAATCAGATTTCTAACAGATAACTTAAGCTGGGTGGGTGGTACACACCTGGAGTCCCAGCTACTCAGTACTCAGGAGGCTGAGGTGGGAGGATTGCTTGAGCCCAGGGGTTCAAAGGTTCAGTAAGCTATGATTGCACCACTGCACTCCAGCCTGGGCAAAAAAGTGAGACCCTGTTTCAATCAATCAATCAATCAACCAATCAATCGTTCTTCATGAAAAACAAACAAACAAAAAATAGCTTACTTCATCGCTTCATTCTCCTGCCTTATACTGGAATCGCTGTTTTGAAGTGTGGTGATTAACCCTTTGTCCTGCTCAAGTTCAAAAGGACAATGGGCCAAGTGCACAGCAGGTGGAGTGACTCCAGCAGATGAAACTGGCCTCCATGCCCAAGTCCATGGAGCAGAAGCTGGCTGAGGCCTGCCCCCCACAGCTCATGGTTTCATGGTGAGAGGAAAGCAGGGAAGAAGACAGGCCAGGACTTAATTCAAAGGAGGGTCCAGTCTTTTTTTTTTTTCTTGCACAGCTTAGCTCCCTTGAGCAGGCTGTATGGTTTTGCAAAAACCCACCCCTAAAGCAGTCAATGATTCCTGAATGCAAAGTGCCTTATTTAGACCCTTCGCAAGGTCTACTCACCACCTTGGCAGGAAGCAGCCCTGGATCAGATGGGAAGGGGACCATGATTTGCAACATGACATACCATGCATGCATGATCAAATGTCCTCAGACATAAAACTTCCTGTGAACTGTGGCCAGGTATGGAAGTGTGGAAGCTGGTTTATGCCGACCATTTGTGTTTTAGCTCTGTTCCTTTCTGATGAGGACCCATCATGGGCTACTAACTCTAAAATGAGAGATCTTTGATAAAAATGCTTTATGTTGTAGGCCTTTCTGGTACAGGGTCCAATTTAACCTAAAATGATCCAAGGAGACCATTCTACATAGTCAATTAGCTCTTTTTTTATTTTATATGAATTCTGTCAGAAATACATTTCCTAATTATTTCACTTCTACCAAATTGAGCTCTTCTAAATCCAGCAACCCCATAACTAAAATAGCATGAGATGGACCTTCTACATGACCTTGTATTCTGCCCTTTATGTTCTCATCCGTACCAGTCCTCCTCCAACTGCTGATTCTCAGTCAAGATCAGTTGCCCAGAAATGGTAACTGCACTGTCTGATTCAGACATGGTGATGATTTCTCTATGTGGAAGGCTTCATTTTTAAGAAAACTACTATTTTACAAATACAAAGTATTGCATTTGCTATATAAAATAATTCTAAATGAAGCACATAAGATAAAGAAATCCTTTCATTTGATTCTACTCCCCTCAAATACCAAATGTTCATTTATATATAGCATTTAGAAGAAAAATGGATTCATGCTATATGTACTGTCTGTAATTTTTTTCACTTAAAAATATCTTGGATATCTTTCCATAAATATAAATTTTAGAGCAGGAAACTGGGATCCATGGATCCTCAGGGGAACCCAGGGATGGACTTCAGGAGTTCATGGACCCTAAAATTTTATGTGAATGCACATGTGTGCATTTTCCAGGGTCCACAGTGTTCCACAGGTCTCAGAGGGCTCTATTACCCCCAAAATGTATAAGCAAAACCACCCCAACCTTGTGTGCAAGGCTTTTTTTGTACTGGCTGCTCTAAAATCACAGCTCATACTTTTAGACATCATTGTTGATTTGCCATTGTGATATATTAGTCTAATGATGACTTTTATGAAATGGCCTTTAAATGCTAAATATCTTCAAGCATAGAAACTCACTTTAACTCGGTAACTTGCTCAGTAGACCACATTGTACCTCTCTTTGCTCTGTAAATTTTGCAGCAGCCTTGAGCCAAAAGCAATAAAATCTGACCTGGACAAGTCTCTGTAGTAACAACTGTGCTATTACTGGGATCCCTGTGCTGTAAGGCTGCATGATGTTCCATCCAAAAAAAATGGAAAGTGAAAATAGAGCAAAAAAATCATCCTTAGGTAACCATTTTGCAAATGAAAGGATAAGAAGCACTTAAAGTCTGCACTGCAAATCAATTTCTAGTTATTTTTTTCCTCCATCCATAGCACAGGTTAATTAGTAATTTAAAAAACACTCCTGCTTCATTACAACTAGAAATTATCTTGTTAATTTGTATGTTTCCTTGTTAATTACTCATCTCCACTGGTGCCCCTTAGAATTTAAGCTCCATCACTGGTCCTGGTTGTGGCTGTATCCTCAGTTGCCTAAGAGGTGCATGGCAAATAGTATTAATACTTAATCAAATTCAGTTAAATAAATGAATGAATGCTGCCCTGAGCTCTCACATGGGAATTTGCCCATGATTTCTAATTTCCAAAAGCTCTATCTTACCATGAACCACAGGCCCAAGTTCCTACTAAAGGAAGGACAAACATAGAAAGATGCCTATTTGGAAGTTGCAACTCAGGCCTGCAGCATCTCAGCCCTAAGAGAACCATTAACTCCAGTTGTTAAGGGGATAACAATGACAAACATCTTTTCCATTCCCTGATTATGGAAAGAATGGGAGAATGCTGCTTTTTTATTTTTAACCTCGTCCTGGGTTTTAGGATGACAAAATGCACCAGCGTGTACCATGCAATGATTTCACCCTCTGACACAGTGGAAGAGGTTGAGTGGAGACATGAAGCAGCTGCTATGCTGTTCACTGGTACCCTGACCCTGTTCCTACCCAGAACAGTCCGCAGCCTGGTCCCCCTGGCCTGACCTGCAGCCTGAAGCTAGGTGAGGCAGCCAAGGCTCCCGGGGCAGAAGAGGCCCCCGTCTCTGTTCCCTCTCTAGCACAGCCATGTCATTTCTTGGACTCATAAATTCTGAGCCAGTATTTGATCCCACAAAGCAAGATTGTGGTTATCTGGGTGGATGGGCCTGTCATGGGGCCTGTAGACAAACCGCAGCCAGGCTGGGCCGTGCTAGATCATTAGTCACCAGGACAGAAGTTCTGCACCGGGTCAACCCCAGGGCCAGTCCAGCTCTGGCCTCAGACAGGGCCCCAGGAGGACAGTTCATTATTGTTCTGAGGAGCTCAAAGTCAAGCCTTCCCATTCTTTTTGGAGGTGAAGGGGGAATGTAGGTGAAGAAATAAATCTCTTGCATCTGTCTGCAGTACTTCTCAAACTTGTGTACATAAAAATTAGCCTAGAGAGTGGTTATAAATGCAGGTTATCAGATTCCATCACTCAGAGATTCTGATTCATGGATTTTTTTTCAAGATGACCCTTCAACCACCTTAAAACTGCCTGCCACACCCCCAAAACTGGTTTCATGCTATCTAACCATTGCTCCTCTCCCTTCTACCCACCCACCCAGCCCTGTGTAGGAGGCTGGACAGTGAGATGGTAGGGTGTCTCTGCAATTCCTGCACAAGTCAGTACATACCTTTCTGCTTTAGGGGACAGAAGGGGACCTGCACTGAGCAGGACCGGGACCAAGGAGCCAAGAGGGCAGAGCCTGGAGCTCCTGGGCCTGCCACCAAGAAGTGGGTTAGCTTCTCAAATGATAACATTATGGGTAATAACCATAATGGTTACCATTAATTGAGCACTTCTACACTCCAGCTACGGGCCTGAACAGTTTCTGTGTATGAACTCATGAGGCAACACCCTGCGTGATAGGTTCATTGTTATCCCCATTTTTCAAATGAGGTACTGAAAGGCTGAATGACTCTCTAGGCAGTGTCAGTGGGCCTGTACTCCAACCTTCGCAGGATGACTAAGGACACTGTATTCTAAGCCCTTGTCTCTCCAAGTGTGGGCTAAGGACTAGCAGCAATGATATCTGTGATGGTTTTAAAAATATGTCCACAAATTTGTTGATTCTCTTCTTTTCAAGGGGTGGAGATAAGCTCCTCTCCCCTTCAGTGTGGGCTGAAGTTAATTCCCTTCTGACGAATAGAATATAGCAGAAGTGATAGCGTGTCACTTCTGGCGTTATTTGTGAGAAGACTATGGCTTCCATCTCAGGGAAAGCCGTGTCACGAGCAGCCCGTGGAGAGGGGCTGCAGCCTCGGCCGACAGGAGCAGGAGGCCGGGGAGTGCAGCCCCTGCAGAGCCCACAGCCTGTCACTTCACGAGAAAGCCCAAGCCAGAATCGTCCAGCCAAGCTGGCTTCCAGATTCCTGACCCTCAGAAACAGTGTGAGATACTAAATATTTGCTGGTTTATACTGCTAAATTTTGGGGCCATTTGTTACACAGCAGTAGATAATGAACACGGCATCATCTGGGAGCTTTTTAGAAATGCAGACCTCGAGCCTCGACCCGGACGTACCGAATTGGAAGGTGCATTTCAGCAAGCTCCTCGGGGGATTCATGTGCAGGGTAAGTTGGAAAAGCACCATTCTAAGCCACTCCATTCTCAGTCAAGTATAGAGATACAAATACATTTATGTCTCCTAGGAAAAGTCCTTTAAGCTAGTTCATATTGCGTTTTTCCTCTTTTTCCCTACCTTTCTCACTCCATCAGGGAAGCAAGCAGCCTCTGCCTGTTATCCTCCCTGGCTGCCATGTTGCTTGGTGTGCTAAGCATCCTACCTCTCTGCCCCAGACCCAGCAAGCAACAAGTGCCTCCTTGCACAAAAATCTCAGTAATGGTTCACTGGAAACAGCTCAAGGGAGTGCTTTAGATGAGAATTCAGGGAGAGTCATGGGTGCCAGATAACACACTAATTGGGGAAATCACCTGAGGATATGATGCCATGACATAAACGTGTGAGTTTGATTCTTTTCCTTGATTTGGGGCTAGCCCACTTCTAGTGGTCTCCCGCTTATGGACAGTTATTAGGGACTTCAAAGGCCAATCAGCATGTTGGGGGGGGTAGTAGGGAAAGCGTGCAACGGGGTGCTTTGACGTCAAGTTATGAACCTAGGATCACTGAGAGAACCCATACTGGGATGATTGTTTATGTCATTGTTTACAGTGTAAGCCTGTTCTAGGTTTGGGGGCACAGACACTTTCTGGGGGACTGAACCAGCTAAGTCAGCTTTCAGACCAGGAAGCAGCCTTGCTCACAGAGGGACCCAGGAGGAAGCCTCTGCTGTTTCTCAGCTCCAAGCTGGTGGCACACGTGGCACAGTGCCGTTCCTACGTCAAACCACTCTTCCTCTGCCTTTTTTCTCGAGCCACATGCCAATATTCTTGGGAGAGTTTTGGGAACACCACAGAGTATTTTGAGCAGGTGGGTGATGTGTGCCTATAGCCAACCTTTTTAGCTGCATTTCTTGCTAATTCCCATTGTTTTTTTTTTTTTTTTACTATAGCTAAATGGAGCTATTTCCTATTTAACAAAAATATCATGGGTTTCACACCTAGATCTTTGAGCATACTACTCCATCTGCTTTTGGTCTCCTCCTTATGACTGACTTCTATGAATTCTGTAATTCCTGGAAGTATCACCTCCTTTGTATGCCACCCTAGATTCCTGCAGACTGGGTCTAGTGTCCCTCCTCTGTGCTTTGATGGTGCCCTGTGCACACTTCTCTTGCATTGTTTATCACTTTGCCATTGTGATTGATTTCTATTCCCTGTTAGCCTGGGAGCACCACTGAAGAGCTGTGTCTCATTCACTGTTCCATTTACCAGAGTGTCTGGCACAGAATAAGGGCTCAATATATATTTGTTGAACAAATGCATGAGTGAATGAATATGCCCTGTGCCCAGAGCAATGCTTGGCCCTGGTATGTGCTCAGTAAAGGCTTATGGGATGAATTGGTGTCTGCTGCTCGTTCCTCTGGAGAAGTTAGAAAATCCGTGGAGCTCTTAAAGAACCAGGGGGCCTAATGGAGAAGGCCCTAGACATCCCTGGAATCCTGGAATCGTTCTGCCTTGGTCCCTACCTCTTGCCCTGGAGCTGACTGTAGGCTCAGTGAGTGCCCTGCTTTCATCATGCTTGTTGCCTCTCTCACTTCTCTTGACTTGATAAATAGAACTGAACTTTCTGGTCTGAAAGGTGCTGCCTTATTGATTCAAACGCTGGCAACAGTGACCCCAGCCCAGAAACATTTCCTGGGGATCAAATAACTAGCTCCGCTCAGCACTCATCAATCTGCAGCCTGGCTAAACGTCCACTTACTCTAGGACTTACTACCTGAACCATAACCCTAAGTCCCCCAGGCCAGGAGATGACCTGAATAATTTACTATCATCTTTATTTCCCAGGGTTGTAATTTAGAAGGGCTTGCTGTTTGAGACAAAACAAAGCCATACTTTGGTTCACTAAAGGCTCTGAGTGGTGCTGCTTTCACGGAATGAAAATAATAATCCTGTATCAAAAATACTTTTTGCATGCATTTCTTATCTAGCTTTTATCTTACATAAAATCTGGAGATAACCATTAATATCACCAGTTTATAAATAAGGAAATAAGGTCAGAAAACTTCCTAGAGATTGTCCTCTAGCCAGGGATACAATGCTCCTCTAGCTGCTGATAATAAATATAATAGGAACATTTATTACTAATTATTTTAATTAGTTATTATTGATAATTATATTAATAATATAAATTATTATTTTTTATTGCTAATTATTTAAATTATTAAGAGTTGCTTCTTTAGTGTTTATTGTGTGTCGGGTGCTATATTTAGTACTTTATATGGATAGTCTGATCAAATTGTCACACCAATTTCATAGGTTATGTATTATTAATACTATTTTCCTCATCTGACACTTGCAGATATTGTATCTTAGAGAAGTTAAATAACTTGCCCACGATTATGAAGCAAATCAATGGTAGTGGCCATTGTCTAACCTCAGTCAACTTGACTCCTGAACCCACATTCCTTATTGCTCATCTGTGAATCCCACTAAAGCCAGGACCACAGCCACACAGCCTATGGCTGTGTCCTCATTGCCTGGCACAGAGCTAGCTTATGTCAGGGACTCAGTGAATTGTAAGATGAAAAAGGCCAGTCCTGCTTCCAAACTGAATGTTCTTTATACATTTTCTGCTCTGTCTCAAACATGAATCAAGCAGCTCTGAGCTATAGGGTCAGAAGGCCAACTGGGCCCATTTCCCATCCGTCGCTGAGCCTTTTCACTGACTCCCCCTGCCCCCTAGCCTCAGTTGGCTCATCTTCAGAATGGTCATAAATAGCATAGCTGCCGTTTATCAAGTAGTAATTACACATGCAGCACCATTCCAGGCACTCCGTGGGCATGAATCAGATCTTCACACAACCCTGCAAGGGAGGTATTACTACCTCTGGTTTTCAGAGAGGGCAGCTGTGTGATTCAGAAAGTTTAACTTGGCTCAGGGCATACAGTAACCAAGTGGCAGAGCTGAGATTGGAACCCACGTCTAATGTGGAAGCCATGCTCTAGATGTTCTCTCTCACTCCCTCTCTCTCTCCAGCTTTAATAGAAGAAATCACACAATTTGATTATTTAATGTGTACGATTCAATGGCTTTAGTATAGTCACAGGTTTATGCAACCATCACCACAATCAAGTTTAGAACATTTTCATTACTGGAAAAAAGAAACTCCTTACGCCTACCTTGGCTAACTCCGACCTCAACCAGGCCAGACTCCATCAGCCCTAGGCAACCACCAGTCTACTTTTTGTTTCTATTGATCTGCCTATTCTGGGCATTTCATACGAATGGAATTATACAATAGATGGTCCTTTGAGACTTACTACTTTCACTTATTAGTATGATGTTGTCAAGGCTCATCTATGTTGTAGCTTATATCAGTACTTTGTTCCTTTGTATCATCCAATAATAGTCTATTGTTTGGATATACCACATTTTACTTATCTATTGTTATTCATCAATTGATGGACATTTGGGTTGTTTCTGATGTCACTTCTCTTATGCACCTTATTTACTTCCCAGGGATGTTCTGAAGACCAAGTAGAAATTAGACAAGAAAGCATTTTCATACTACAAAGCTCTGTACAAGTAAGAGGTAGCAGTTTTTATTGAAACTGCTGGTGGAAACAAATGAGGACAAGTTGGCTTATGTTTGTTTATTTGTTTCCAATGAGCACAGTGCATCCTGAAGCAGTAGTTGGAAATTTAGTACTGGAATAAGAGCTGTTTGTGCTCTTATCACTGCTAGTGCCTCTTCAGCATGCCATTCTGTGATAATAGTTTCTATCTCAACCTTTATTTTCTGCTATAAAACAAATGATAGCAAGTGGCTCTTTAAGGGAATGATTTTCATTTGGAGTGATTCAAAAGTCTGGCATTTAACTTTTATGGAAAACAGATCTATCTTCTACCACTAAACTAGGGAATTGTTGACTGGAAATAATCTTACTTAACCAATTAAAAAACTCTTCATGGATCTTTCTCATCAGCAGTTCAGCAATTCATATATCTTTCAGATATCAGAAGAGGCTAATCATGCGTGTGTTACTAAGGAGTCCACTGTGTATATTTTGTAAACACACATAGATGAATCCAAGAAGAAAACCAGGACAGTTAGGAAACTTGCATCCTCTTTTCTTTCTTATCCTGGGGTGAAATGAAACAGAAGTGGTAGATTATGTTCTTTTCCCCATCTTAATTTAGCAAACTAGCAATTGTTTCAACTAAGTCCTATAAAGATTGCATACGCTGCACAAATATTCCTCATATATAACAAATTTGGGGGTTAGGTTTTTCAGCAGCCAGACTGAAGGCAGTGCAAAAATATCCCTGTAAAATCTTTCCTGTTTTCAGCAAAAGGCTGCTTCCACCATTTTTCAAGGGGACCTCTATACAGTTCAACAGATTTATTGAGTGCCGACTGTATCTGGCAAAGGACATGGAGACAGACATGCAGAGAGGTAATGGCCAGAGCATGAGAAAGGTGGTCGTCAACACAGGAGAAGAGGATGAGAATGGGCGGTGGCAGAGCAGAGAGAGAGTCTGCACTGGGACAGCAGGTAGAAGAGCCACGATGTGCAGGAAATAGTAATAGCTAATATTTTTATACATTTACTATTTGCTGGACACTGTGTTTTGCAAACACAGTGTCTCTTTTTTTTTTTTTTTTTGAGACAGAGTCTCACTTTGTTGCCCAGGCTAGAGTGAGTGCCGTGGCGTCAGCCTGGCTCACAGCAACCTCAATCTCTGGGGCTCAGCGATCCTACTGCCTCAGCCTCCCGAGAGTAGCTGGGACTACAGGCATGTGCCACCATGCCCGGCTATTTTTTTTGTATATATATTTTTAGTTGGTCAATTAATTTATTTCTATTTTTGGTAGAGACGGGGTCTCGCTCAGGCTGGTTTCGAACTCCTGACCTTGAGCCTTCCGCCCACCTCGGCCTCCCAAAGTGCTAGGATTACAGGCGTGAGCCACCACGCCCGGCCCACAGTGTCTCTTAACACATACTTTCTCATCCAGTCACAACAACTTTAAGATGTGGAGACCATTATTAACCCCCCTTTTAAGATGGGATTTACTTGCCCAAGGTGCACCCTTAGTAAACTGATGGAATTGAGGCCTGAAAACTCAGACTGATGCCAAATCCCAACTTCCTAACCACTGCCCTAAATCACCTCTTAATCAAACAGAAACCCATCTATTCACGGTGCTCCATGTCCAAAAGTAGATACATTTTTTTTTCTTTTAGGAAAATGAGTTTAATTTTGTCACTGCAAATTAGATAATAAAACCCCAAAATCTGAGTGTTTCATTTGAAGAGATCATAATTTTACATTTTTACCATTCGAATATTCTTGGGATGAATATGGTATTTCAGTGGCCTTCATTGAGGCCATGAAGAGGGTGACTTTGATCTGGGATACCCCAACCCTTCTCCAATGTTCAAGGATACTACCTTTTCTCTACCACCTCTCAAGTTACCATTTGGGTCCTCATTACTTCTGGGATGTCACATGTCACAGATCTGACATGTTTTCTTAGGTATTAGAGAATGTAGCAGCCTCTAGAGCCAGAAGGAACTGCAAGGCATTATCTGGTCTAATTCTCCCATTTTGCAGAGGAGGGAAACTGAGTCCCAGAGAAGTGAATCACCCCAACTCACAGAGCGGGATAATAAGTCTCTGATGGATTGCTCCTTTTTGTGTGTAATGGTGTTATTTTTTCAGGAAACATGAAAGGGGCCCACAGAATTCCCCAAGACCACTGGTGGTTCTCAGGATGATTTAGGTGACGTTCAACAGCATTTAACTTCTCTGTCAATGCTTCTGGTTTGGGTCAAGGAGATAATCTCCATTTGGCCCTGCCTTTCACACCTAACACTTGGTAATCTTTCTCCTGAACAGACAGAACAAAGCTCAGGCTTTGACAGTCAACTAGCCAGCCAGAGCTAAATAACATTGTTTTGTTTCCAATGCATTTATTATTATGCCCCTATTTGTGGCAAATGATACTGACTTTCAAATTATAGTACTGATATATAGTTTTCCCCAAAATATATCTATTTATGTTCTTAAAAATTGATCTACAATGTTAAGCAGATAGTTCATAAATATGACAAAAACCTTGATAATGGCAAGCAAATAACTAAAAGCAGGAGACCTGGCAGTAAACCATTTGTGTGGCAAAGAGTAATGATTTGGGGCCCCACACAGGCCCCTGAGGTGGGCAAGTTTCCAGTCACACTGCCTAGCCCCTTGCCTGCCTTGAGAAGGGTCACCATTGTGTGAGGACTAGAGACAAATTGATGTTGGCCAATCACTTGGCGTCTTCCATCCCATGTTCCAAGATTTTACCTCTCCCACCGTTTGGCTTCTTCTCGTGTGCCTGTTCTTCTGTGCCCCCAAATGACCTCCAAGTTCCCCTCCCTTCTCCCTGTGGACTCGAACACTAAAGACACCAAATAAACTCACAGGGTGTTCTTCACATTGAATGATGGGGATTCACTGTGGCCTCCTTGATCAGGCTTGGGTGACAGAAATAACGCCATGTCTGGCAAGGGAACCATGCTGGCGTGAGGGCCCCTGGCCCTGCCTCTCTGAAACCCAATGGGCCTGTGTGTGTGTGACAAGTCACTGTCCTTCCCTAGGCCTCAGTTTCCTCATCTTTACAATAAGTAACCCCTCAGCCCTTGAACTCTTGAGTTCAAATGGTTCTTTCATTTTTCTTACCTCTCTGCCCACAGGGAAGAAAGTGACGTATCCCAAGAATTGAAAAATAAGCACCACATGTACTCACCAGCAAATCTGTATTAACTCATCAACACCTAAGTGGACATATAGGAATAACATCTATCTGGTGTCGGGCAGGTGGGAGGGAGGGGGTGGGTATATACAAACATAATGAGTGTGATGCGCACCAACTGGGGGATGGTCATGCTTGAAGCTGACTCGAGGAGGGAGGGGGGTAAGGGCAATATATGTAACCTTAACATTTGTACCCCTACAATATGCTGGGAAAAAAAAGAAAAAGCAAGCAGGCAGAAGGAGAAAGGAGATAGCCAGGGAAACAGGAGATGTGTTTAGTCAACTGGAGTCTCAGATTCCTAGGGCTGTTGTGAGGATGAATTAAGATAATGACAGCAATCATCTCACAATACCCAGCACACAGTAGGTGTTCAAACATGGCAGCTAGACTGCTGAGAAGGTGGGCCAGCTTCTACAGACGGTGGCGTGCCCTGAGGGGTGGCAGGCTTCACCCAGGGTCCTTGGTGATAGAGCCACTCCTCAGCCCAGACTGGCCTCTCGCCGGGCTGGATTGGAGAATGGGCTTGTTCCCTTCCCCTGGGTCTGACCAGAGACAGAGGGCACAGTCAGAAAAATAACACCAGGAAGAGAGTGATGGGATTGCAGGCCCTTGGGTGGAGAAAAAAAAAAAATGACAAGGAACCAGTCAAAGGTCAGAAAATCAATTTTTTTCTCCTTACAGATCTATAAGTTTAGAGGCTTGTAAAGGTCAATGTTGTCCTTTTAAAGTACCTCCAGGATTTACATCCTAAGTAACACTTGGTTTCCTCCATAGTAAACATGAAGATCCAATTAGTTTTCCCTATAATTCAAAGAGATCCGAGAAACAGGGACCTTTCCGGTTGGGAGTCAGTTTGGCTATAAAGTTTCTTACTACACTATTCTGAGGATGAACTTTAATCCATATCTTATCTCCTGCTTGAAAATGAACATCCCTTCTCTTCTTATCATAATGTTTCTGCTTTTTTCTTTCCACTTTTCCCCCCGCTTTCCTTTGGAGCCTTGGCCATACTCCTTTCTGGCAATTAGAATAAATTCTTCATGGTTAGTTATTTGCTGCACTCAGTTACCTTAAGAATTTTTCTCCCTGACTTGACTCCAGGAGGCATTTTAAGGTCCTGTCAAATCAGAATGTTGCTGGAACCCAAGCTCTCTGGGCCCCGTTTCTAAGTCTTTTACAGCAATGTGAACTGGTGATCACTGAATATTTCTCTTTTTTATGACATCCTTGAGCTAGGATGAAATCACCGACACAGCCGTTCTATGAACTCTGTTTACAGAGGCTGCTTGTCGGCCTCTGGGTTTCTCCCTTTCCCTCTGAGTTTCCCAATCCATCCTGTTCTTTCCAGGGGGAAGTAGGGGTGAACTGGGCAATTGCCAAGGAAGAACACCCCCCAGGGCAGGCTTTACCCTCCTGCTGGGCTGTGCTGCTGGTGTGCTGGCATGGACAGGGTCAGTCCCGGATTCCTAGGGTGAAAGGATCAGTGGTGTCCTTCTCCCTGCTTCACAGAGGGTGACAATCAGCTGTGTTGTAAGTACCCTGGGCCCTTCTGAAAGGCATGACTGAGCCGTTAAGAGATCTGTGTGTGACTTAAAGAGGCCATCTTGGAAATCTGGAGGGATCTTATTTTGCTCTCCTTTGACCAAAAGAAGAGAAGTGAGCTCTTCAATGACAAGGCGATACCTCGTCCAAAGATCAGTTGGAAAATCTGGCAGGAGACACTGGGCCTCTCCTACACAATCCCTTAGTTGACTGGAGGTTCTTGATAATCATAATAACCAGTATTTCTGGAATGTAAATTATCAACAGGCCCAGTTAGAAACACTTTAAGTGCATTATCTCATTTAATCTCAGGCTCTTCCTGTGAGACAGATCCTATTATCATCTCCATTTTACATATATACAGACCAAGGCTCAGACGTGTTAAGTATCTTGCCCAAAGTCCAAGCGAGGAAGGGTGGGGCATGTTTCATGTAACAGTCTGAGACATAATTTCTCTCTAGCTTTGATGAGTGAAGGAAACAGTGGATAATCACACACCTACCTAATGTGGTTAAGATGTGGAGACGTGTTTTTGCTTTTGGCTCTAAAATACTCCTATTTGGTTTTCCTCTTTGCCTGTCACCTAACAGTCCAGATAGGAAGTATATCAAATCAGAATGCCTTCTGAAGCTGTAAAAAAACAGGAAATTCAACTTAAATTGACTATAATAAAGGAGATTTATGAGCTCATATAACTGCAAGCCCAAAACTAGGGTGATCCAGCACCTCAGTGACGTTATCATGGACTTAGCTTCTTTCCGTCTTTCTGTTCTGCCTTCTGTGGTATCAGCTTCATCCAAAGGCTGACTTGCCTCATGGTGGCAAAACTGCTGCAGAAGTTCTAGCCTTCACATTTGCACAGTCCAAAAGGTGAGAGAGCACTTCTTATACAGCATTCCAAGCATGAATCCAAACATTTACTCTGGTTGGACAACTTAAGTTGCAGCTAACCCCTGAATCAATCCTCATTCAACACCTGGGAAGTAGCAGTTATTGACTGACTTAAACCAACCAGTGATTATCCCTGGAAACGGGGGCAGAATCTGCTTCCATTGGCTACATGGGATACTTTGGGAGACTGGACACCCCGATGAAAATCTGGGTAGTTGGGAAGGAAAAAGCATAGAATCGTTACTGGGTAAGTGATTCATATCTTTGAGTTATTTACAGATAAAACATATCTTTGGTTAAAAGTGATAGATTGTTTAATGGCAGAAATTCAGGAATTTACAAATTTCACTTCATATGAAATGTGAAATGTGAAGCCAGGCCATTCCAGTTAGTGTGATGGCTCAGTGATAGTCCCAGTGACCTGGACTTTTTCTGCTTTGTCATACTCAGTGTTTCAGCAGTAGTCACACATGGCTGCTAAAGCGCCAGGCATTAGATTCTCAAATGTGACCCAAACAATAAGGAGACAGGAAGGATGGAAACAAAAGGGCTATCTTCTTGCACACCTCTACTTTTACTGGGGTTGAATAATCTTTCCCAGAAATCTCCCAGGCATTTCTCTCCTCCATCCATGGCCTCAACTGGATCATATGGCCATTGCTAGCTGCAGAGGAGGCTGGGAAAGTACTATCTGGAGTTTTTCAGTATCTGTAGTAGGAAGCTAGCAAGGAAAAAGTGGATTGAGAATGGCCTAGCATCCAATAATGTCATGTTTTGGTAATTCTTTGGTAAAGAACTGGAGGCCACATCCTAAGATTTTTCTAAAGTCCATTACAGAGAATGTTACCAGGATCTGACTTAAGGTCTTCTTAGCAAAACTCAGATTCACAAGCAGTTAGCTTTCGGCCACCAATACGATGTTCAATGTAGCATGAACTATTCAAGTGTTGACATCAATGAAAGGTTTATCAGAAGCAAAATTAGACATCAGCCTACTTTACATTGTCAGCACTAAATGAATACCTCACACCTAATTAAAAATCAGATGTCTGAAATAGGCTTATAAAAATTGGAAATTCCAATATAGACTGTTAACTAATGTGAAGTTTGTTTTTTTTCTAGATGACAAAAATATTTCCCTACTAATTAAGTGCCTGATCCTCAGGGCTCTAAATTCAGTCTCAAAGCACATTACAAATATCCCATCACTCAATAAATTGCAGCTAGTATCAGCAAAATATTTTTGGCTTATTTGAAGATTGAAGCAACAAGGCCAAGAAAGTGACTCAATAGATTAGAGGAACAGTAGAGTGAAGGATGCTGAGAACAATCTGATTACACACACACATATCCATTATGTTTTTAGTTTCAAACTATTCCAACTTTGGACATTTTTTTTTCCTTCTGACTTCCTTTGAAAAATTACATGAGCAAATTTTTCACTGCAGTTGGAAGCAGACTCTATTAGAAGACAGAGGCCAATAGCCCGGGAAACTGTGCCAAATGAATCTGCTTGGAGGAAAGAAAAACTTAAAGTATTTGGAAAGCAAGGGATCCACGAGCAATTGCAGTTTTGCTGGGCAGGGCCCATGCAGACTTACATTTTAGTACTGACTCACAACCAACATTTTATGGTGCTTTAGCATTTATGAGGCATATGTACTTATATTGCCCATCAGACCAGGTTCTAATAAATCTCCACTAGAGCATATTTGGTATGTACAATTATAGTGGGATATAATAGGTATTATTTTTTGGCAGCCAGCAGTTTATCCTCTATCTTCCCTTTTCTGGCAACTGACTCAGGCCTGGCCAATCACAGTACCCATTCACCTGAACCCATGGGGACCAATCATAATCTTCCCCTGGGATTTTGATATGTAGTCACATAGTTATCCCCATCCCATCACAACCCCATGCTATGAAGCTGGAAGGGAAGACTGGAGCTGTAGAGGAGCACAAGTAAGATGGACAGAATTTAGCAACTCTTTGAACCCAGGACCGATCTCTTCCTGAAGCCAGACTCCATAGGATGTCCTACTTAGGTGAGCCAATAAATTCTGTTTCTGGCTTAGCTAGTTTGAATTGAGTATCTGTCACTTGCAAGGAAGAGTCCTAACTGACACTGCCATTGATATAAGCTACCATCCATCTTTCCAGGTTCAGCTTGAATTGAGCCTTTTGATGACGTCTTCCCTGGTGACTTTTCCTTTTGCCAGTAGCTACATCATTCTCTGGCTGTAGCAAACAGGCAGCACAATATTGAATATAATCACAATATTCTCTTACTTTTTAGATGTCTTTCAGTTGTAAAGTCCTGTGGGCATGGATAATACAATCCCCAATTAATAGGAGTTTTGAATTTTTTTAAAAAATTTCTTCATATAAGTAAGGTAAGCAATGGTTAAGTGCTCAGGCTAACTCACAAAAACCTATTCCATGAAAATGTGAGTACAATGGCAGCAAATAATAGAGGTGTCATGTAGAAAACTATCACTTGGAAAATAAAATAAGTTTGATTTGAGAAAACAAGGAGATGGAAGCAGATTTTCCTGGACTGTATGGAGGAGATTCAGAATTGTGTTGGTCTTTTTAAAAAATTAATTTTGATTTTTATCAAACTTATATATCCAGTTGGTTTAAAGAATCAAATAGTTCTACAAGGTTTATCACAAAAAGTAGTAGTTTCAGAACCACCCATCTTTTCAATCTCCTTCTTCTTGGAGGCAACTGCTTTTAAATCTTTTAGTTATTTATTCTAGTATTTAAAACATGTTAAATATTTGCCAAATATTTATTGGTTAAAAACCAAATATTTGGTGTATAACCAAATACACGCTTAGTTTTTCTCTTTTAGGTTTTATCTATTAATTTCCATTAAGGAGTATAAGAATTCAGCTTTCAAAGCCAGGCATGGTGGCTCATGCCTAGAATTCTAGCTCTCTGGGAGGCTGAGGTGTGACGATCACTTGAAGTCAGGAGGTTAAGACCAACCTGAGCAAGACCCTCTCTATTAAAAATAAAAAAAATTAGCAAGGTGTGATGGTGCACACCTGTAGTCCGAGCTATTTGGGAGGCTGAGGCGGGAGAATCACTTGAGCTCAGGAGTTTGAGGTTGCCATGAGCTGTGATGACACCCTGCACTCTTTTCAGGGCAACAGAATGAAACTCTGTCTCAAAAAACAAACAAACAAACAAATAAACAAAAACAAAGAATTCAGTTTTCATCCTTACCTGGCCACCCTGGCACCTACTGCTTATACTCCATCTTCTTGATGCAGTTTTTTTTTTTTTGAGACAGAGTCTCACTTTGTTGCCCAGGCTAGAGTGAGTGCTGTGGCATCAGCCTAGCTCACAGCAACCTCAATGTCCTGGGCTCAAGCTATCCTACTGCCTCAGCCTCCTGAGTAGCTGAGACTACAGGCATGCACCACCATGCCTGGCTAATTTTCTTGTATATATATTTTTAGTTGGTCAATTAATTTCTTTCTATTTTTAGTAGAGATGGGTCTCGCTCAGGCTGGTTTTGAACTCCTGACCTTGAGCAATCCGCCCGCCTCGGCCTCCCAGAGTGCTAGGATTACAGGTGTGAGCCGCCACACCTGGCCCTTGATGCAGTTTTATCATAAATTTGGTTAGAGCAATATTTAGTGTTCACATTACTATGACTAGATATATGCAATTCACTGCTGAGCTATGTAGAATCAAAGATTTCTTTTCTTTTCTAACACAACTATTTTCCCCAGGAATAATAATCTTATATTTTGTTTACTTGCTTAGGCTTTTATGTAATTATTAATTTAGCCTCACATTCACTCCCAGTTGGTTATATGTCTCCTCAATAAGGTAAAAAAAAACCATGTTATCTAGCAATTTCCAATTTTTTTTTCTTTTTTCAAGAGATAAGATCTCACTATGTTGCTCAGGCTGGACTTGAACTCCTGGGCTCAAGCAATCCTCCTGCCTCATGCTCCAGAGGAGCCAGGACTACAGGTACATGCCATCATGCCCAGCTAATTTCATTTTTTTTGAGACATGGTTTCCTGAACCTTCTGAGCTACTCCAATTTGGAATGGTTATTCCCAAAGCCACCATGACTCAGCTTCAATTTTACCTAAAGAGAGCTGCACTGATCAAGGCCTGAGTGAAGCAGTAGAAGAAAAATAGGCAGGGTAGAGGTGTCTGGCTCAGAATGACAAACAGCCCAAGATAGTATTAATAGAAAGCACAGGGCATAATCCTCCTATTTACCATCAGGATGTGCCCACAGCCCCATAGAGTGAGAAGTAATGCTTTAGGCGTAATTTTAAAAAATTCATGACTTTCCGAAATAAGGCACACTCATTTGGAAGCCAAACTTCACAGTGTACACTTTAAAAAAAAAAAAAAAAAAAAGAATGTGTCACACTGCTGTTTTTCAGGGAGGGCTTCAGATAGAAAAACAAGCACCAATTCAGCAAAGCCAAACAAAAGGCCAAATCTAGTAATTCTCAAAATCTCACAAGATGAGCTTATTAAAATGCAGGTTTGTGAGCCCCATTCCCCTTAATCTAACTCATCAGCTATAGTGTAGGCCCTAAATCCTGAACCCATAACAAGAACCCCCAAAAAATCAATTGTAGATTGTCCATGGACCACAATTTGACAAACTGGCTTAGTGTTTTGCCAGAAATGACCAGAGTTGCTTGAATCTGGAACTTCTCTGGAATTCCCTTGTTACTTGTCATAGGATCTTGGGGTTAAGGCTGAGAACAGTTTTTAACACCAAACAAGGCACCAAGCCCAGATGTGCGAGTGACCCACTTCCAAGTGGTTTTTATGGAGTTGAGCGTGTCAGGCAAACGTTTGGGGCAGTACGGCTTCCTAACCTAACCTCGTCTGGCCAGCTGTCTCTTTACTTGGGGTATTTAAAATTCATGCAACCTCTTCAAAAAACAAGGGCTGTCAGGCTACACAGTTCCTGGAAATGGGCTTTTATAAAAACAGTAATTAGAGAAATTGAAAACACAGGTCTGCTTGCTTTTTGGCCCAAGGAACAGGAAATGGCCACTTAAAATTTGGAAATGCAATTTTTGAGGTCCCTTGTTCCTCCATGCGCCTTGACTTTTTGTGCCCTAACAATGCTCCTCCTCCGTCCGAGGCCTCTCTCTTTACCTAGAATAATTTTAGTCTAATCAAAGATGCAAATATTCAAATCTTTGACCCAAACAAGTAACCAACGCCCAGAGTTCGGATGTGACCTAGAGTTCGGATTCAGGCCTAGCGGGGCGAAGCTCCCACAGCTCTCTAGTGAGCTTCATTAAGAGCTCCATGAGGGCGACGACGTCTTTGCCGCAGGGCCCCACCGCCCTCCCACGTCTGCTCCTTCGGGCCACAGGCCGCAGCGAGGCCTCGGGTCTCTGCAGTCAACAGTCGCAGGCGGAGAAGCACACAGGGAACCCGGGGGGCCTGGGCCTGGGCCTGACGGAGGCGTCCCCCGGAGCTTAGAGACCCGGGCGCGGGGCTGCCCGGGCCGCCACGTCAGCACCACCTGCCCCTGGAGGCGCAAGTGACGCGGGCCGCGGAGGGGTAAGCGCTCGGGGGACCCTGGTTGTCCTGGGACCTGGCGCCGCGTCGCGGGGAGCCCTGGGAGGGAGTCGAGGGCTCCCGCCGGCTCCCTCACGCGGGGGCCCCGGCCTGCGGCGTCCGGCCCGCGCGGGTTTCAAGTTCCCTTCCGCCCCGGAAGGAGCTGTGGTGCCTGAGGTCCTTCAGTGCTCGCGGACGCCGCTCCTGCGAGGCGGGGGGCGGCAGGGTCCCCGTCCCCAGCTGTCTACCCCCTCAGCCTCACCTGCCGCCCTCGTGCGCTCCGCCCTCGCGCAGCCCGGGCCGCAGGCCGGTTGCGAACCCCCCGTCTCCCTGGCCGGGAGAGGCGGCCTGCGTTCTCCTCCGCTCAGCTCAGGAATTCCCTCTAGAAAACACACCGGAAGGGGGAGCTTTGGGTCAAGCGAAGGCTTTTTTGTCCAAAATGGCCCGCCTTCCGCGCACCTGGTTTTAATAAGAGCCCAGGGAGAAATATGGCTGGGGAGGCCTCAAGGATCCCCGAGAAAGTGTGTCCGCAGAGAGAAAGACGGGTGCACATGCAGCGTACGTGCGCCGACGCGCTCACTGTGCGGGGGTTTGCGAAGACCTTGTGCACTTTTCAACTTTAATTGCAGCCTGGAGAGGATGTAGGGTGTAGTGATGTTAGAAATGTGATCTAAACCGCAGTTAAAATCACATTTATTAACATCGAGGACAAGGAGGCTACACAGTTGTGCACAATGTATTATTTTCTCCCCTAGTTTAATAACAAAAAAAGGAATATTGAAAACCAACCTCCGCCCCTTCCTATACTCCCACCTTCTCGATCCTTGTATACACTTATTTTTTTACATAGTTGCAATTAGAGGTACACGGCATTCTTATTTCAAATTCTGCCACAAGGGAGGTAAATTACATCCCAACAGAACGGAAGTCTTCATTAGTTCTAAGAAAAAGATCTCACAATACGCAAACTGGAAGTTAAAGATTGTATCATGCTTTCAAACCTATATTATAAAAGTTTAAAGGATAAAGGACATGAAAGCCTTCTAAAAAAGACCCTTGTGAGATGTAAAATATAAATGTATATCTACACATATTATTATTACATACTTGTTTAAAGCCAGGGGAAAGTTCTTTCCAACAAAGGACTTTGATCTTTACAACTCTTAAGAAAATAACTCTTATCCCTACCATGTACTAGAATATTAAATTTCCATAAAACATTTCCATAAAACATTTCTTAAACCCCTAGTCACTATTTAATCAAAGGCCTCAGGGTCTTGCACTTCTGTCCCCTCTATCTATTTAATAGAATGCTTTCTTCCTGGCCCTTGCATTGTTAACTCCTCTTTATTCAGATCTCAGCTCAAATACTCATTTCCCTGCACACCCCCATGCAATGTCAATATTTTATTTTCTTCAAAGCACTAACCACAATCTGAAATAGTCTCATGAGTTTGATTATTGCCTGTCTCCTGGTCCCTCAATGATACAAGCTGCATAGGAGTAGAGCCCTTGATGTTTTGCTTGCTGTTGTATTCTAGAACCATATTCCCCTCCATACCCCCAATGTCTACTAGGACTGGTATTTAGTAAATACTAAAAAACCAAAACAAACAAATAAAAAAAGAGTTTGCAGCACTGAGTGCATCGTGGGGTGCACTTGCTATGAGAATGTGACCCTTGAGGAAACATCTTTAGTTTCCTGTCCCCCTGACTTAGATGCAGTTGCTGTCTGACCTGCTGGTCCTTCTTATGGTCTGACCTGCAGGCCAGCCCCAGGAAACAGGACCTGGAGGCAGCTGGGGCCTCAGGCAGTTTCTTTTGTGTCTAGATTTTGGACTAGAGAGCAGTTGGGACTGTCCCCCAGAGGCCTGGGGACTGCAGGCCCCACAAACCCTCTGACCCTTTAGCACGTCCCAGTGCTTGGCTCCAAGTATGAGGTTCCAAGGATCGTGCATGGTGGGAGCTGCTTGTGAAAGACGCTGTGTTTATGTTGGACTCCATGCACAGGGAATAATTAGAGGAGTGACATGCTGCTAAAGTCAGGCCTTTGCTTGTGGGCTGGGCCACAAGGCTGCCGTCTGGCCTGCTTGCTGGCAGAGGCCATGGATTCCTGCAGATTCCTGCGTCTTTCGGAGCAACCACGTCTCCAAGGAAGTCTTGATGAGGAAGAGGCTGGGTGTGGGGCAGAACAGTTTGGAATTTCTCATCGTTTTGGGGGGATTGATGGCTGTTGAAAACTCCCTGGGTAACACTATAAAGTGGAGCGTCTGGGCCTGCTTGCCTTTCCTCAAGGCTGCACAGGGCTCCCAGGATCTTACAGGCCCTCCCTGGCCAGGGCCTGCTTGTCCAGCGGGTGGAGTTCAGAGACACCAGCTGTGGGAGGAACCGGATGTTCTGGGAATTGCCAGTGGCTAGCTAGGTAGAAGCTTTTCTCTAAGCTTTGCTGTGCCCCGCACAGTGTCTGGCGCTTTGTGGGTGTTTAAAAAATGTTCACACAAGTATGAAACATGAGAGTGCCCTTTGAACGAGTTTTCAAGCCTGGCAGTATCAGGTGTTCTGCAAAAATAATTGACTGGGTGAACATAGACCCAAGGAGGCTGACTACCTGGGTTCAAATTCTGACCATTCTGTTTACCAGCTGCAGATAATAATGCTATCTGTGTGGGATTGTTATGAGGATTAGAAGTGATAAATGTTGCAAAGCACTTAGAACAGAGACTGGCACAAGAAATTACTGGAAAGTGCAAAAAACAAAAATTAAGAATAAAATACCTCATGGGGGAGAGAAGGGAATGGAATGCGGAAGGGGCACACTGGCTATTTCAAAAGTAAAGGTCATTTTCTCTTTCTTAAACTGAGTGAGTACATTGCTTTTGTTACATTGCGATTCTTTGTACTTTACATGTATTTTGTAAATGTCTTAGTGTCTGCTCAATATATGATCAAAACAATATAACTGGATACTCTGATGTGTCATATACTACATTTTTACATACTGAAGACCACTGAGATGTTAACTTGTGTGACCTATCTTGTTCTTGCACAACCTTTTTAGGGAAATACTGTTATCATTTCCAATTTACAGATGGGGAAATGGAGGCTGAATAATTTCTTTAAGGTCTGCACTATTAAATAGTGGAGGCAGGAATTAAATCAGAGCCTGTGTTCTTAATTGCTATGTATGGCATTTCTTATGTGTCACTGACATAGCAGGTTGTATCTAAGCTGTAAAAGAAAAATGAAAGTCATTACCCTGCCAATGTCCACTCACATAAAATTGCTCACTGTGACTTATCTGTATGAATTAAGATTTTTTTCAGTAGCATGAAACTAAGTCAAAATGCAGAAATAAGTCGATATAGGAATGGCTGACTGCAAACTGCCACTCCTAACCCTCTACTTTAAATTTGATATTTATCGAAACAGCCTACTATTCTTAGTAGTTCACTTAATAATAAGAAATGCTATGCATTTTAATTTAAAATAAATGTACAAACAGACCCGAACTTGTGATTTTTCAACTTTCTAAAAAGCAATATGCATTCAGTGGAAGCTGTATTTTGAATTTTGATATTTTCCCAGGCCAGCAGTATGCAGTAGGATACTCTCTGGTGATGCTGGGCAGTAGCTGCAGGTCCCAGTCAGTTATGCTAAGAGTTTGGAGCACGTTTGAGGTAGGCTAAGCTATGATGTTGGGTAAGTTAGATGTGTGAACAAAAGTTCTCTGTAAAGGAATTTAGAGGAAAGGAAAGAGACTATTCCAGGAAACAATTTGCAAATGGGCACATGCACCCTTTGGTACAAAGTGAAGGTGCATTCCAGAGAACAAGGGAAGATTTGTCTTTTATAAAGTGTCCCCCAACCCCCTAGGTTTCCAATTAGATTCACTTATGCAAATGAAAGATTCAAACTTGCCTTGTTCTGATTGGTTGATGTTTGCTGTGTTCCAATTGGCTGATGCACAACCTATGGATTGATTCAGGCAGCATAAACAGAAACAGGCAGCTATGAAATTCCCAAAGTTAATTAGATTTGTGGGTTTTCTAGGAATTCAGAGTAGGTTTGTGACCCCTACTCAGCAAATGGCTGCTTGGCTTTAATTTGAATTTAGGCCCAGTTAACCACTCATGATTCATCCTGAGGGACTGGTTCTTTCAGGGTTCATGGGGTTCATTTTTGACATAATATTTTCAATTTATGATGGATTTATTGGGATGTAGTCCCATCATAAGTTGAAAAACATCTGTATATAAAATGAAAGACCACTTACATGTGTTTTAATCTATGCATAAAATATGTATAAAATCATTAGGAAAAATGATCTGAGATACAAGAAAGAGAATAAAAGAAAATTGACTATCACTGGCTTAAGAGTATAACTGAAGTTTGAAAATTTGATGGTGTGTGAAGTAGGACTAAATGTTATTCCTTAATTCAACAGACACAGGTTAAATGCTTCTTATGTCTAAAGCATTAGGTTAGACACTCAAGTAAAGGACAGAGATGGATAAGGCAGTTTGATATTCAAGGCTGTTTGTGGCCCTTTAATAATATAACATATTAATACACAGCTGAATATTGAAACTTATGACATGAATCAAAGCTGATTGTATTAGGAACTATGAGATTCCTACAATGGAAATGTTTTGAGGAATTCAAAGAAAAGATCAATGACTTCATGAAGACTGAGAATTTGAGCTGGACTTGGAAGTTGGGTAAAGAGGAAGGGAAGAGGAGGAGGAGATTGAAGATAAATAAATGTGTTGTGGCAGGAAAACTTGAGGCCTATTTGGGGAATAGAAAATTACTGCATTCATTAGACTGTGAGGTTCCATGTGATGGGAAACGAGTCTAGTTGGACAGGTTGGAATGAGAACTACAGAGAACCTCACATGCCAGATGAGGAGTCTGGTCTTCCTTAGTTGGTGGGCAATGGGGGGCCACTGAGGGTCTCCCAGCACAGTTGTGGCATGCTCAGCATTGTGCTATGAAAGCATTCTTCTGTTGGTGGTTATGATATTATTAGAGGAAAGAGAGTTGAGAGATCTGGAGACCAGTGAGGATGCTATTGGGATTGTCTGGGTGGAGATTCATGAGGACTTAAACTAGCATGACAGCAGAGAAGATAGTAAAAAACAGGCTGATGGAAGAGGTGTGGCTGGAGCTGAATTTATAGTTTGATAACTGATGGAATGTGTTGACAGAAGGAGAAATCAAAGATTAAGGTTTTGAGATTGGGTGCCATTGACAAAATAGAGATGTTAAGAAGAGGAGGAGCTAGACATAGTAGATAGGGAGAGGGAATGAGAGAGAGAGGGAGAGAGAGAGAGACCAACAGGGGTCAAGCGGAGAAGCAGCAGGTTGAAATTCAAATTTCTACACTGTAGAACTTTTCTTAGTCTTTAGAGAGAATGCATCATCTGGCATTTCCCAGGTTGACCATAGACACCCCTTTTTCATTCTCCCCAAACGTTTCTCAGAACACAGTTTGGAAATGTATCCACATATGTGGCTTTTCTCCACAAGTAAGGAGAAAGCCGAGTGCTTTGGCATTTTAGGCTGTCATCTTTAATAATGTCAGCCCCACATTATAACAAAGAAATGTGTCACAGTAAGGTTCACTCCCAGGACACTGGGTTCTGGAACCCAGATCTGTCTGCAGTTGCCCATTCCTTCAAGCTGCTATTCTAGGCTCTATTTCATCGTGCCTTGGACTTACAACATATGGAGAATACAATATCAACTGTGAAAGGAAGATGAGTGAGAATTTTACACTCATGCCTGAAGGGTTGGGAATTTATGGAGACATTTTTATTTTTATTTATTATTATTTTTATTTATTTATTATTCTTTTATTTTTCTTAAGAATACTGTACTCCTCCTTCTGAAGGGCCAGAGGTGGAGGTCCTCTTTCTATGATTGGTGCTTGGCTACTGCTCTGTTTAGACTTATTTCCTTTAAAACAGGGTCCTTGGGTTTTGAAACATCATCCAAACTGACTCATCTCTAGGTCTGCTGCAAGCTCTTCAAGTGACATTTAAGGACATAATTCCAGTTAAATCAAAGCCTCCCCTTACCAGAAAGTCATGCCTGTGATTTCTTTTTTTTTAACTGCTGTAAAATACGAGGTCTGTCCGGAAAGTATCCAGCCATGTAATATGAGAAATGGAGACATTCATTGGGGACGATACAAGACACAAGAAACTGTACATAAGACAATGACGCCTCAGTCCCCTTCCAAGTAGTCATCTTGGAACCTCACACAGTTCTCCCAGTGTCTCCTAACCTGACCCACACACATATTCAACATTCTCAGGTGTTCTGCTTGTTGAGGGCCTTCCAGAACATGGATCACTTTCAACAGATTCTCGACCATCTTTGAAGCCTTTGTGCCACACGTTTATTTGCACTGCACTCGTTGCATTGTCTCTGAAAGCCTTCTGAACCATCCAAACAGTTTCTGAGGAGGAATGTTCAAGCTCAACTCAAAATCTGCTGCAGATTCATTGCTCTGCTCACTCAGGCATTTTGAATGTGACGGCCACACAGTACACGTGCTCGCTCAATGGCGTCTAGCGCCCCAGTGATTGGTACACCGAAGTCTTCACTGTTGACACATGCACGTCCCAGTCCACTCTCCTTCACTGCCAGGTTACATCGATGTGGTGCAAACTGATTTTATTATATTAACGATGGCTGGATACTTTCCGGACAGACCTATATATAAAATATAAATTTTCCCATCTAAGCCATTTCTAGGTGTACATTTTAGTGGCATTAAGTACAGTCACATTGTTGTGCAGCCGTCACCATCACCCTTCTCTAGGACTGTTTTCATCTTGTAAAACTGAAACTCCAAACCCATTAAATAGTAATTCCCCATTTCCTGGACCACCTGCCTCCACTCAGCCCCTGGCAACCACTTTCTATTTTCTATGAATCTGAATACTCTAGGTATACCTCATGTAAGGGAAACCACACACTCTCTGTCCTTTTGTGTCTGGCTTATTTTACTTAGTATACTGTCTTCAAAGTTCATCTGTGTTGTAGCATGTGTCAGAATTTCCTTCCTTTATAAGGCTGAATAGTATTCCATGGTACAGGTGTACCACATTTTGTTTATTCACTCATTTGTCGATAGATTTGGGATATTTCCACCTCCTTGTGATCTTAATTAAGTTCTTTAATTACTTGCTGCTTGGAGCTTCCTTTCATACAAGTTGGAGATGCCTTTTGGGCTTGTTTTAATTACATTTGAGTTAATAATAGAAAAATCACAAACCATCTTACTAAATCAAGATATGAAATTGGGCCCATCAAACTTCAGTGAAAAAAAAAAAACAACCACTTTTTAATCTCAATTTGAAGTGAACTTGAATAACAGCAGTTCTGTGCTTGATTGGGAGTCATGGTCCCAGAAGCTAACCAGTGATTCCTGGCAGGAGAAGTCCCTTTTAGTTTGGGAAGAGAAAGGGGCTATTTTATTAAGGATTAGCAAGCAGTTCAATGCTGGCTGCCCCTGTGCTTCCAAGGTCTTGGCAAGGCCTCAAGCATTTGGGTAAAGAAGTTGAAAAGTCAGTAGGATGGTTGGAAATCCAGCCCCGGAGTCCACAAAGAAAGAATTTGGGTATTTCCCGGGAAGGTACTACTTTGGGGTCGCTATTGGTTCTTAGGTTTGAGTAGGAGAGAAGAACAAATTAGAAGGCTTGCATGGAATGGATATGGAAGCCATCAAAGAATCCTTCACTCTGCCCCCCTTCCCACACCATCCTTCTTTTCTCCTTCCCAGAAGAGTTTGGCTCAGAGAAAACAAAGTAATTTTGAGTGAGCTATTAGGCGTGGCATAATTTCAAGGCTAGTTTGGAAGTAGCCACTTGATGAGGCCTTTTTCCATTCTTGCCAGCTTCACAGGGAACTGACTTTGTCATTTGAACCCACTAGATCTCATGCTGTGCACTGAGGCATCTGCACTAAACTCCCAGGGCTGCTGTGAGATATTTTAAATTTTTGAGGAAAACGCACTCCACTTGACATCTACATGGGGATACCCCATGAACTACTAGCTTGAGGTGGTTCATAGTTTCAACATTAGATTGTACTACATTCCTTTCAATGATATCATACCTTTGCAAAGCCAGGTTTTCAGCGGTTGCTGTGATAAAAATGGAGTATCTCATGAAAATCGGTGTGTAATAAGAAATGAGGGTAGCAGTGTCCAATCTGATTCTGAAGTTTAAGAAATTGTACAGTGCCCATAGGTATATACACATTCCATTAATAAGTAATTGTGATTAGTTAAGAATAGAATGACATTTTTTTTCAACTTATGTGTATTAATTTTTCAGATGGCTACTAAATTACTAGGACATAAATACTTATTAAGTTGTTTAGACTTCACTACTTGACAAATGGAGCTGTCAGGTATTTCTTTCATCCCAGGGGTACCATTAAAAATTACTGAGACATTAAGGGCATTGTCTACCAAAAGAGTTTAGGAACCTCTGCTTTAATCTATCAGAAAATACTCAAAATTGCATATTTACTTTTAATTACATTAAACATGGAATTGGACATGAGAGGGCAAGAAAGGTAAAATAAACACTTTGAGATTTTCTAAGTAGCTTTATTTTTCTGATTATAAAGTGGATATATATAAGTCATAAACAATCCAGAAAGGTGAAAAAGAGAAATTAAAAACCTCCATATTCACACCCTCCAAGAGATAACAGCTGCTAACTTTTTGGTGGATAGTCTTCCAGACTTTTTTAACATTAGATATTTTATAAAAATCTAATCATATAAATTCTATTGTTTATTGCTTTTTAAAATTCACTATATTACAACCATCTTTCAATGTCAACAAGTATATATTTGTAATCACACACAGTGTGTGTATGTGTGTATATATATATTTACTTTAAACATACTTACACTTTTAAGGGATAGAAACCTCTCAATTCTAAAACCTTGATTACTAGTTGCTTGATGAATCTGCTGCTAACAGTAGCTCAACTTTGCCCCCTTGTGGCTTGATTCAATGTTTAAAATTTTTCTTCAAATATTAATATTTGCCTAAGGCCTTATATTATGACGTGGAGGCTATAAAGACGAATGAAATAAGATCTTTCTAGGAGCTCATAGTCTACAAGGGGAGAGGAAACATATAATTAAATAACTGTGAAAGAAAATAGAAAGTAATTAGGTATCATAATTAGGTACAGTTAAAATCCCATAGGCCGAATAGGTTAATCTATCTGTGAAGATGAAAGATTTCACGACACACTCAAAACAGCAGCAACAGCATGATAAAATATAACATTTACTTTGTACTTATGAACTAGGAATTGATTTCTGTGATTTTCATTGAAAAGATGGAATTTCTCTTGTCTAGGCCCTTAAACACAATATAGGATTTTGACTTAGAAGGTGATGAGGTGGGATGGAGAGAGGAACTAGGACTCCAGGCAGGGAAGATGCAAGCACATGAGCATGAGATTCTATATAGAGAGGAGTGAGCCTTGTAGATTGCTTGAGTGAAGAGGGAAATGATGTTAGAAAGTTAGGCGAGGGCCTTAAGTCGCAGGATAAGGAATATGGCCTTAATTCTGTTGACAGGCAATAAGAACTAATGATTCAAGTTTTTTGATGGGGAAGTAATTAGATCAGAGCTGGAAGATTAACCCTTCAGCAGTGTGAGAGATGAGAAACTCAGGCAGGAGGACCAGTCAGCCTGTGACTGCAATTGTACAGGTAGGATATAATGCAGCTCTGAAGAGGTACAACAGAAAATGGAGAGGAGGGAAAGAATTTGAGCTTTGTTAGGAAACAGCAATGACAGATTGTCTTTCTTGAGTTTCACAATGTTTATTATTTTTGTAAAGCTACAGTAACATTTGGTGAACTCTGAATGGAGGTCTTCATACCCAATAGGCTTACTTTACATAAACTAAATAGATTGATTCACCGATGTTCACATGCTGATTTTTTTCCCTCTTTTCCAAGAAAATAGTTATTTTGAGGACACCAGCTGGAACACACTGTTCAGCTCCTGATCTGGCAATTCGTTGCCAGAGATCTGATTCTGTGGAAGGGGTACAATATTCCTAGTTATTCTCTAAGTTTGCAGTGATGGCGTAGTATTTGGAGAATGGTATTACAGTATGTTTTCTACCCCCGCTCCCCCCATCCCATGAAGCAAAACCAGAGGAATTTCCTGAACTGGAGCAAACAAGATTTGGGTTAGACTTGAAGAGCTGATTCAAAGGGCAGGAGATAGATATTGGCATTGTATGATAAAGAGTGCTGCCGCATGCTGTATTGTGGCCATTTTACAAGATATGACAGTTCATCGAGGTGACTGGCGTTTAGTTTGTCTTCCAAAATAATCAATTTTAAATATAATTTATAAATGCTTATACAATAAATCCTGCCTTCCATATTATAAGCACCTACAGAAGTGAATCTCAAAACAAGGTCTGCAGTTCATGGGTGAGCCATCAGGATCTTCTTGATGGGCTCAAGCCTACCCACCCCCAAATGTATAGGATGTTATTTTATAATAAAGAAATTAGGTGTGTAAGCTAGAATTTATCTCTAATAAAGGTAGTAAGAAATGATTCAGATATCTTCCTCCTAGTTACTTGTTATCTCTGGCTTTCCATGCCTATGTGAGCGTGCCCCTACATAGTATGAGAGCCATGGATGTGGGGAGAAATGATTGTGTTGATTTCTCTTTGTGTATTTCCCCGGTAACTATGAACTCTGCACTGTATGGGTCCTTTTAAAGATTGTTCCTTGAGAAACTATCTTGAGTTATATCACATTTTAAAGTAAGTTGAATGGAGAATGTTATGTGAGGTATTGCTAGGGCATCCAGGACCTAAAATTCAGGAAGATTTGCCTAGCTTTTTTCTCTGAATGTGAGAGAATATGCTTTAACTCAGGGGCAAAGAGGTGTGACAAAATATAATATATAATATAATGCAGTTCTTGAGTTTGTGGATCACTAATTAACATGCTTGAGTTATTTCAACCTTTCCTGGAATCATGATTCAAAACTGATTTGTCATTGGTATATAGCAGTATCATATTTCAAACCCTATCAGATTAGAGTTATGTACTTTATCACTTTTTAACTATTTAAACTACATTTTTGTTAATGGGATCTATGTTTTAACATCAACAGGCGGATGGTCGGATTGCATAGTTCATGTCTAGTTGAGTTTTTATGGCTAATTGGGCACATATGGACTAAAGTGACCCATCTATTTGGAAGTGAAGGATTTTACTAAAAATGAGCAAATTTTTATAACTGGCAGCTTATTTTCATCTACTTAAGTAGTTTTTTAAAACATGAACCATTTTTCAGTACAACTATATCTTAATGTGTTAACTATTTTTTTAACACAGATTTCTTTAACTAGCTTAATGGGAATTCACAGAAATCATAGCCTTTTAATTAAAGCCAATATGTTTCAGTGCCAGATATTCTGAAGAATTCCAATGAACCAAAAAAGAACACATTTCTGAACTGGAAGTGTGCATATGGGACCCTTCAGAAGCCTGACAGAGTGCCTGATGGAAGGGTTTGGAACAGGAAAAAGATTAATAAAAAGAACATCAGAGTAGTTTTCAGAATAGCTTAAATAATGTGTGTAGTGAAATAATTTTCTACACCAAAGGATGGTTTGATTGAAAAATTGAGACTCCTGCATAGTCTTGATGCTATAAAGTTTAAATCTGACTTCAATTCATTTTGAAATAATAAAGACAGTCTATGATAGCTATAATTTTTGAACCTAAAACCAGTACAAGTGACTATATTTTCAAAACTAGTACAAGTGGTCTGACAAACAGAATTTGGAAGACAAAGGAACAGGATATTTGAAGTTGAAAGAATCCTTGAAAATCTGGGATGTACAGTCATTGTAATGGCAGCTATAAGGAAATCACAGATTCATTTGGTTATAGTAATAGTTTGGTCAAACAAAAAGAGCCTGGGACCAGAAATCAGATTATGTAAATTTCAATTGTTGCCCTATACTTAACTAGTTACGGCACTAGGTAACCTTGCCATGTCTCTGTTTTCTCAGTTGTAAAACAGTGATTATATGTACCTTAACCATCTTATGAGGTTATTGTGAGGATCCCAATGAGCTATTGTATATGAAAGTTATTTGAAAAGTAATGCTAAAGCATCCTACCAGTTCAAGGAAAGGCTCCATGGACAATACTGAATGAATGAAGGAATGAATGAATGGCTAGTTTTCTTTGCTCTAGTTCTATTTTCTCCCTCGGAAACTTGGGCCAAAAAAATAAAACTAAACATGTGGTTTGGGATTCTTTGCAGTTTTACGCAGGTGCACTGTGCTGGGCCCCATCCAAGTCTGAGCCACATGCATAAACATAAATACAGTCTGATAGATATCCTAGTATTACACGTGTACAGGATGTTTGGTGGGATTTTTTTCCTGTGGTATTGGATTTGGCAACTGGAGCCCCAGTTACAAATGTAACATTTTAAAGAGAGCCAATGACAGTTATGGCCCCTTCCCCTCTCTGCTTCCCCACCCTCCAGAGTACTACAGGGCAGCCTACTCGGTCCTCCCACCTCCTGTTGTTGACTCAGCTGCCTCTTTTTTCCTGCAAGCCTTTTGCACAGGTAATAGGGGAAGGGAAAGAGAGAGGGAGTTCTCTTGGTTGCACCCTTTTGGAGGAACAAGGTTCATGATTTTCTCCTCTTTCCACAAGGAAGGGAATGAGGTCTGGCTGGGGGGCGCAGAGGGGGGCAGGTAATTCCCCCAGTAAATTAAGTGAGGGGAGAAATTTTTTCTTTCTTGCAAGAAGGGGAAACTGGCTTTAGGTCTCCCTGCTGGACATCTGCTTGGTCAGAGGGCTTGCAGATCTGCCCCTTGGCCTCCTGGAGCAGAGAAGAGAACTGGAGAGGGATGGCAGGGTGCATGACCGCTGGCTGCTGTAGCAAGGATGCCCAGTATTCCATGCTTAGGAGCACACTGGTGCAGGGCTGCTGGGTCTGAGTCTCTTGCTGGTTCTCTCACCCAAAAGGGTGATCCACTGGGTGGAGATGCATCCTAAAGAGTCACACTTCCAGCTCCAGCCTGCCCTGCTGGAGATGGAGGGGGTGAGACTCAAATTGAGTCAAGATTGATATACACTGAAATAACTAATAAGTGACTACGGTCCACCACAGTCCCAGGGTGAGGGAACTTGTCTGAGACCCTCTGCTTGACGAGGGAAGGGAGATGTGACAGCACACAGTTGAATGCGGTGATTAGAAGATAAAAGAAACAGAAAACAAAGCAAAACCCTAACTGTTGCATGTTTGTATGGCACTGAGCAGAGACTTTTCCATAAAGTTATTACACTAATTAGAAACTGTCCTCAGTTTGACTCCAGGTTACTTAAGCATAGAATCCATGCTCTGAGCAGAAAAGCCCTTGGAGATAACTCCTTTAGGCTAAATTTCAAATGCTATTCTAGAAAGTCCAGGGTGGGTATAACAGCCCCCAGAGGTTGCTCAGGGCCCCCTGGGGGAGCGATAAGAATAGGGTTTGGGTGGGGGGAGTAGGGAAGAAGGCAGAGATGCGGCGGGGATGGAATTTCTGTTCTACTTCACTTTATCCAGAAATAAGTTTGCTTTTTTACCTGCTTTTATATATGAGGCTTCATTGTGAGATTACTTTTGGACAAAAAAGCCTTCCTCATAATCCATCCCCCTTATTTCTGAGATAAATAAGTACACTGAAGTTCAGACTGGAGAAATGACAAGCCACAGGCCACAGACCCGTAAGTGGCAGGGGTCAAGGCCCCAGTCATTTAGTTCCACACCCTATCCCAAACAGGAGGGTAGGATTGTTTGGCCTCATGAATTCAAGGTGTATTTATTGAGCACCTACTAGATAGAGTCATACACTGGGTTTTTTTTTTTTTTTTTTTTTTTTTTTTGTCTCTTCTTCCCAAAAGATTAATGCAGTTATTGCATCCATTTGGTGCCTTTACTGCCGGAAAAATAACAGCCAGCGGGGGCTTTCTTGGGTTACCTCGGTAAGAGATCTCTGCAAGTCAAACACTATTAACTTTAATGAAGTGGCTTTGATGGTGGGGAAGAGACAGCTGACACCGTATTTCCCTAACAATAAACCACTCTGACAGATGAAAACAAACAGGCTCAAGATAACATATAGCATTTCGGAGAACGGGGCCAATAATGAACGCAGACGGATGTGAGCCTCGCTTTCCTCTAAAGCTGTGTTCCCCCATCTGTTGTGGAAACTTCTAAAAGGCAGGGCGGGAGGATCTAATCCAGCTTTTACAGAAACCACTGCCTGGGTTATTATAAGGATGGCCCTGGGAGGAATTTTTAAATAAACCTAGTCCTACCGAGGGCTCTTTCTGGAGACCCTCTTTGCTCTACTTTAGGCATTGGATCTGCGTGCTGATGGTTTGTTTATCCAGTTCTAGCAACATGGGTAATAGACTCCTCCACTTTCCCTGCCATCAGGTGACCTAATGTCCCCTCTATCAGGTGAGCTTCTCAGCCCCAAGAAATGATCCTGTTATCAGTGATCATTATAGACAGAGCTGCCAGAGCTTTTTCTATCTTGGCAGACCCCAGTGGAGAACTTGGCCTAAAACAAAAATAAAACAAAAACAAAAACAAAAAAACCCCAGGGATAGACTAGATTTGTGCGAATGCCTGTTGGAGGCTGTGAAGGGGAAAATGGTGTGTAATTTGGAGCTCTGGCATAAACTGATCATTGGTCATTAGACTCAGATTGCAGTTAGACTCTGATGGGTAACCTAGATTAGCTTTAAAAATGTTTATTTCAGTCGCCTCACCAGGCTGTGTCGCTTAAGGAAACACCCTATGTTATGTCCTTTCAATGGGGGCTGCTTTTGTGTCTGTGGTAGGAGAAGGATTCTGATAATTGTACTTTTGAATTTTTAAGTCATTTTCTATATGTATTTTCTCATATGATCTTCACAACCTCCCCACTGAGGTAGGTTTTCTATAGTTCCACTGATTTGCCTGGGGTCACATACGTAGCGAACGTCAGAGCCAGGGTTGAATGGATTTCAAGGCTTATTCTACTGTGATGAAAAGCTCTGAGAATTTTCTTTCTTTCTTTGTGTGTGGGTGTGTATGTGTGTATGCATTGGGAGCTGGGTAATAGTGGCTAGAAAGAGCCCACCTGGGCTGGGCGCAGTGACTCATGCCTATAATCCTAGCACTCTGGGAGGCTAAGGCGGGAGGATTGCTTGAGCTCAGGAGTTCGAGACCAGCCTGAGCAAGAGTGAGACCCCATCTCTACTATAAATAGAAAGAAATTAGCCAAACAATTAAAAATAGAAAAAAATTAGCCAGGCATGGTGGCGCATGCCTGTAGTCCCAACTACTTGGGAGGCTGAGGCAGGAGGATCATTTGAGCCCAGGAGTTTGAGGTTGCTGTGAGCTAGGCTGACACCACGGCACTCTAGCCCAGGCAAGAGAGTAAGAAAAAAGAATAAAAAAAAGAATAATAATAATAAAAAGAGCCTGCCTGAATTACTTAAACAAATACACTGGTAATCCCAGAGCCCTAATTTAGTTTAAACACTACGCTCTTTCCTCAGGAGTATCTGTCCTCTAAGACGAACAAGTTCTCCAAGTACCTGCTTTCATAAAGGGAATAATTACTATATATATTATGTTAAGCCCTTATGCAAACACTCAATTTTATCTTTACTGTTCACACCAGTCCTAGAGGTACTCTTATTTCCTTCATATTATAGAAACTGAGGCCCAGAGAGGTTAAGGAACTTTCCTAACACAAGTGACTTACACAGCTGGTAAGCTCCTGTCTCTCTGCCTGTGCTTGTCCTGCTGTGCCATGCTATGCTTGAGTTTCATTGTGAACATGTCGTCATAGCTGAATAGCAGCAGGGAGAGAGGCCCTGAATTGACCAAACTATACATTGATATTAATAATATTAAAAACAATGATAATTACTATTCATGCCAGCCTGTATGCTAAATTATTATTATTATTTTTTTTTGAGACAGAATCTATCTCCTCTGTCATGCTGGCTAGAGTGCACTGGTGTCATCATAGCTCACTGCAACCTCAAACCCCTGGGCTCAGTGATCTTCTTGCCTTAGCCTCCTGAGTAGCTGGGGCTACAGGCGTGCATCACCAGGCCCAGCTAATTTTTAGTAGAGATGGGGTCTCTTGCTCAGGCTGGTCTGGAACTCCTGAGCTCAAGCTATCCTCCAGCCTCGGTCACCCAGAGTGTCAAAATTACAGGCGTGAGCCTCCACACCCGGCCCCTATGCTAGTATTTATGCACATCATCTCATTCACTTTGACAACAATACCACCAGGTGAGAGAGGGGAGGGTTCTATTCTTACCTTTTAACAGGTTAGGAAATTGAGGCTTAGAGCAGTTGATCAGAGGCTGCCTGGATGAAAGTTGTAAGTATACCTCACCTAGGACTGTAACTCCAAGTTTGCCAGAAAAGAGAAAATTCCGCTGCCCTTTCCCACACCCTTGGCTGAGATCAGATTTCTCTCTGATAGACACACCCGGAGGACTTGGGTTATTGAGGACCCTTACTGTGGAGCTGGGTGGTGATGACTGGTAATCAGTGACAGTCCTTATGTTCAGGTCCCCAGGCAGGGGCAGGAGCAGTGAAAGCACTCCTGGTTCCAAGAGCACACTCCCTAATCTTTCAGCTTGAGAATGCTCTGGGAGGCCAGAGAGATTGGGTTTTGTGAGAGCCAAAGGTGGCAGCCAGGTGTGATTCCCAGTGGCCCACGCAGATTTCTCTTGTCCCATTTTCTGTGCACCACAACAACCCTGGAGATGCTGCCTCCAGCTTCGACTCTGGCTGCTCCAGGATAACAGCCCAGAAGACCACAGTGGGAGTTCTTAGTGTGGGCTGCACATGACAGATGCCTTAGGCCCAAAGTTGATGCTCCAGGTTTCCTGTCTTTTGTCACCCACCATGTTAATATGCAGATGAAACTAGTGTAAAATGAACACGGGGTGGGTAAAGTTGGGGAGGTGGCAGCGCGCAGTGAGCGAGGGGGCTTGCTGGGTGATTCAGTGTCTCTTAGCCTGGGCTTCTCTCGATCCCTTGCAGGACAGAGCTCCCCATTCTAGGCTGCCCTGTATCAGGCAGTAATTGTGGCCCTGGATGCCACAGCCCTGGTTTCTTTCACCCAAGAGGATTCCAGCGCCCTTCAGAGATCTAGGCTGTTTCTCTTTATGTGGACTTTGGCATGGGGAACACAGTCTCAGCCTTTGGAAGCTGGGCTGACTTAGCAATGATTAATTTCAAAACATCACAAAGCTCTGCCCTCTAGTGGTTCTTTGCGAAACATTCACATTAGCGGGGGGGGGGGGGGGGTAGACAACTTTTAATGAAAACTGGGTTTAAACACAACAGAGAACAGGATGACTTGAGGGAGCCAGGTTCCTTATATCCACAATTGAACCTTGCTTTCTGCTTCAGTCGCTTCTTCCTGGCCATCGGTAAGCTTGGGAACAGTCCAAACCAATTGAGACTGTTTTAATAAAAAGATGAAGCAACACATACCCAGAAACAAAATTCAGTTTGGATTCCTTGTTCTTGCTCAGGACAATGCCTCTAAAGCCCTTTAACTCGTCACTGTTGTTTGTTCACATTACTGGCTGATAACACAGTTGATTCATGGATTGCATCAACTCTCCTCTCTGTTTTTTTAATGAAACATCCCTTTGGCATTTCTCATCCCTATAACAAGTATTCCTATTTTCTTGCATGTTGATAAGAAAACGCCTTTACTAACATACCCACCTTAATATTTGACTTTTTCCATTTCTTCAAAGTGAGGACACATCTTAATTTAATATGGCAAGCTGAACTGTGTGCTCCCTTCTTAAAGTTTTTAACTTTACCCTTAAGTTGACTCTTGCCTACTCCGTGACCTCACACCCTAATTTTTCCGTTTACTTCCTGTACTGCATTTGAAGTGCCTATAAATCACATCTTAGGTCAACCCTTTCCTTAACATGAATAATATTTGTATTCTCGCCGTGCAATACAATTTTACAACAATGCCAATTAATTTTTTTTTTTGGCAGTCTGGACTTTTGTTCTTTTTTTTCTCTTTCTTTTTTAAAGCCCTATTACATTTTGAGCTTCTCTGTTAGCTTTTGCAGTGATTACTGCTTTAAAGCATTAACTTTTCACTTCTCAGAGTATATGTGGAAAGTGTCACCTGGGAGGTTCTAGGTGGGCTGACCCAGTTTGATGTGAGTTCAAAGTAGAATTGGGCCTAGTCAGGGGCTGTGATTTTAGGCAGAACTGAAAGAAGGGATTGGGAGACCACAGTGGGTAGATTCTCACCTGGAACTTGGGTTGGCTGCTAGCAGGCTTACTGCCCCTCCGCCTCCACGCAGGACCCTCCTTTAATTAAAATAACATACACTAATGATCTTGTATTTATTGGTTTGTTTCCAGAAGCTATCAGGTTGCATGTGGAAAAGTCATTGATGCAGAAACAAGATCCACTGACCTCATCTCCCAAAGCCAGGAGGGAGGGAAATTCAGCATGTGGCACAGGAAGGGTAAAAACAGACAATTTTTATTTCAATCAAAACTTCTAAGAGCTTAGCTTAGCCACTTCCTATCGTATCATTCTTTCCGTTGTAAAAAATCATTCAACTGTAGTTTGTACCCATTGTTTTCTTGTGTCCTTATGAGCTCTGTTGTGTGTTGAATATTCTCTGTTGTAGGGCTTAGAATTCTAATTATTTTTGCCCTTACATGGAGCAAAATTCATCCAGCACTTGCCCAGGAAGTCAGCAGGATTTGCAAATTTATGGAAACTCATAACTTCAGAGTATCCTACCTCTCATGAAATCGTGAGGGTGTGGCCCACTTTGCTTCTTGGGTAGGTGTAGCAGAATGACTAGGAAGGTCCCTGCAGTCAGATGACTTCTGTGTGTGACTGTGGGCAAGTTGCTTATCCTTTTTAACCCTTGGTTTTTTTTATCTGCAAAATGGAAACAAGAACAACATAGGGTGATGATCAAATGAGAAGATGCATATAAAGTTCTTAGCACATAATGTTCAGTGAATATTAGTTATGATAATTGTGAGGATGGAAGATTCATTATAGGGGATCACCTTGTATGGGGTGAACTTGGACCGTGGGGTCTGAAAGGCCTGAGTTTGGACCGTTAACTCACCTGTATTAGTTCAGTGACTCTGGAAACCCCATGTAACCACCTGAGCTCCACCTCTGGCTTGTTGTGAAGCTTATGCTAGGTATAGGATGTACCATGCTTGGGACATAGAACACCTTAACAAATGTGTTACCTCGTTCCCTGTTCCCCAGGACAGTTATTGGCTCCAATAGATATTTCAATACTACTTTTACTTGACATGAGTCAGACATAAAGAAAAGGAGATCTCTTAGATTGATACCTTCCCTTTAAGTTAAAAACAACCGTTTAGGCCGGGCGCTGTGGCTCACGCCTGTAATCCTAGCTCTTGGGAGGCCGAGGCGGGCGGATTGCTCAAGGTCAGGAGTTCGAAACCAGCCTGAGCAAGAGCGAGACCCCGTCTCTACTATAAATAGAAAGAAATTAATTGGCCAACTGATATATATATAAAAAAATTAGCCGGGCATGGTGGCGCATGCCTGTAGTCCCAGCTACTCGGGAGGCTGAGGCAGAAGGATCGCTCGAGCCCAGGAGTTTGAGGTTGCTGTGAGCTAGGCTGACGCCACGGCACTCACTCTAGCCTGGGCAACAAAGCGAGACTCTGTCTCAAAAAAAAAAAAAAAAAAAAAAAAACAACCGTTTAACACTTCCTTTAAGACATCTTCAAAAAAGCCTTTGGCTCCATAATTTATTTATTTATTTAGAGACAGGGTCTCGCTCTGTCACCCAGGCTAGAGTGCAGTAGCTCCCTGTAACTTCAATCTCCTGGACTCAACCTACCTCCTCCCACCTCAGCCTCCCCAGTAACTAGGATTACAGGCATGCCATCATGCCCAGTTAATTTTTAAATTTTTTGTAGAGACATAGCCTTGCTATGTTGCCCAGGCTGGTGTCAAACTCCTGGGCTCAAGCGATGCTCCCATCTTGGCCTCCCAGAGTGCTGTAATTACAGGTGTGAGCCACCTCACCCGGCCGACAACTTAAAATATTAAGTTAACCAAAACAAATATTGCTGATCTGTTAAAATAAAATGATTGCATACATTGTTAACAAAACAATAAACTAAAAGTTCTCCTAATCATTCCCCTGTAGAACAAGACATCCTGATTGAGAAGTGGTACACAGTGCCACATCAGTTCCTTGGGACGCCAAGTGCTTCGGATGTTAACAGTCTGCTTGGAGAGATGCCATCACAGTGTACCTTCTGTGTCTTGATCTCCTGGCTTGTAACCCTGTGTTTTAGCCTCCTGGTTCGTACCTAGCATACCTCTGGGCAGAATTTTTGCTTAAGTGCCCCAAAGGACTTTTTTTCTTTTGTAAATAAAGAATTAAGCTTATGATTAGTGCTTTCTGGGGGATGGAGAAGTGAGAAGGGGTTCCATGTCCTGGGAGCAACGTGAAAACTTCTTTCTGCTCTGCTCAGACTTGAGGGCCTGTTTGCTCCACCGGCAGGTCCGTGAGAAATAGCGACACCCGCTCTTGGTGTGAGCAGTCTGTTTTCTGCTTACATACACAGACTTGATTTATAATCGCAGTCCGGACAGCATCTGAGTCTAATTACCTGGGTATATGAAAGTTCAGGAGATCTCGACTAAGTTAGCAATTCAGGGATGCGCTTTACCAGAAGCAGATGGAAAAAATAAAACACTTTAGTTTATGACTATTTTTCTATTGGGGGAAGGAGAAAGAACAAAAAGAGTTGCCAAATTGATCCTTGTCAAGCACTAATTAAATATTATTCATGATTAATTCTGATGTTGATGTATTCAGTGTTTTAGCAGTGTCATAAATATCTCAAAAGAATGAAATAACTCACTTTGTGTAGCTATAATAAATCATGCATACCGTGGTCCCCACGTGGCCTCCTGAGCCAGTCCCTTATTATTATTATTTTTTTAATACATACACTTGTTAGTGACTTTTCTGGAATATTATTAGGGATGTGAGGAAAGAATTTTCTAATCATGCTTTGCTATTTCTGTTTCTTTCAATTAAACCAAATGCTTTAAAAATTACAAAAAAAAACTCTGAGAGTTTCTGTCATATAGATAAATACTGATGTATTTACAGATGAAGTTATATGATATCTTGGAATCATAGCCTATAAAAAAATTTAGGTTGGTTGGAAGCGAGATCAGTGGGTGGGGATATAGATGAAATAAGACTAGCCATGAATTGATAATTCTTGAAGCTTGGCGATGGGTGCATGGGAGTTCATTATAATATTTCTATTTTTGTATGTTTGGGGAATTTTCTGTAATAAAAATGTAAATGATATTTCCTTGAGAAGGAGCTCAAGTTTATTCCTCAAGAAAAAATTATTTAATCAGTTTTCATTGTAAACATATGTTCTATAAGCTACAAATCATGGATCAGAAAATGTTAGTCCAGCTTGAAATTGACAGACTAGTGATGATGATGGTGATGCTAACAGTAGCTTCTACTGACCTGAAAACCAACCGTATGCCAGATGCTCCATTATACTCTATATTTTACATACTTATTTAATCCTTAAGATGATTATGGAGGTTAAATATTGTTGTCCTTATTTTGTAGGTAAATAAATTGAGGCTTCCTTAAGGAGAGTACTTGCTAAAGGCCATATACTCAATGACGGCAACAAGGTCTCTGAACTTCCAGAGCTAATTATTATTCTCTCTCTTTCTTTTTATAAAGACACTACATTTAGCAAGACAGTTGGGCTAGAACCAGGAATTCAAATAACTTGAGCGGGAAGGGACCTTAGGGATCGCTTCGTCAAAAGATGGCAAATAGGTGACGTGCCCACCCTGTTCCGGGTGCATGGTGGCAGACATCACTAATCGATTGTGGCACTTTTCCCACAGTGGCTCAGAATCCTACTCAGCACAGTGCCCGAGACAGCTCCGGTGGCTCACAGTTGGCATTCATATAGAAACCTATTCATCGTCTCTCATCTTACCTTAACAGATAAGAAAACTGAAGCCGAGAGAGAGGCAGGACTCGCTCAAGGTCTCACAGTTAATAGGTGGCAAAGTGCTCATTCCTCCTGACATAGGTCCAGGGCTCTTTCCACTTCAATAGCTAAGATTCCTTCCAGATCAAATTTTCTATGATTCCATGTTTACATGTGTTAATACATGGAAACTGCCTAGAACAGTGCCTGGTACACGCGGAGTACTAGATCGATGTCAACTGCTATTATTATTATGATAAGAAGGAGGAATTTAAAATATGCCAACTCCAGGATGTAAGAACTGTGAGTAAAACCAGGTCAGTTTGCCAAAACATCTGCTGGTTTCCACAAATGGCAGCAGAACCCTGGGCTGAAGTTGGCCAAACAGCTGCAGCCTCAGGCCCCAGGGGCCCCTGGCAGCCCGGGACCCTTAGCCTTCGGTCCCCAGTCACTGCTCCTCAGGAATGTGTGTGGAAGGCTCCTCTCTGTCCAGACGGATGATGTCAAGCAGCCGACCTTAGCATCGCCTCTGTGTGGCGCCGGCGGGACCCCGCCAGCCTCACCGTGCCCACGCCCGCAGCCCCAGGAACCACTCAGCCGACTCGCTGAGTTCCTGCCCCGATATGGCATCCAGATTTGGGCTTCTCTCATAATCTCGGGTCTCCTTCTCCTCCTCTTCCTCTGAAGACTTTTGAGTCCTTGAAAGACTTTGACCAACATTATTTTCACCCCTCAAAGGAGAATTTTCACACCCACAGAAAATGTGCTGTGCCTGGGCCTTTATTTTTTGGATTGGTCTCGTAGGTTGGTTCTTCCTCCCCCCCAGGAGATCTGGAAGGGTGCAGGTATTGTGAGTGGAATTTGTTTTTCTAAATCTGTGAATTAAGCAGCTAATAGAAGTCCATGTAATTTGTGTGACAAGTGACAGCTTGTGTGAAAATACCCTACCTGTATCCTGTTACACATTTGCATCCATTATGCTGGGTAAAGCTGGCTGTCACTGGCAGACCATTAAGACGTAGTCACCAGTGTTTTCCTAGGTGAAAGGGTAATTATTTTTGCTGTTTTTTTCGTAATTTATTAATAGTCAGTGAAGAACGTTAGGGTAAAGGATTATTTCAAACAAAGTGACAGATCCTATGTGTGGAAGGCCTAGTGATCTAGGGGTTGATAAGAAAAGCTATTAGTGTAAAGATAAGCTTTAGTTTGGGATCTTCAAGTGCTACTACTGATCGGCTTTTCAGATAAAATAGGCGCATGCAGAAAACCGAATAGGAACCAGGGAGAATATCAGTAAATAGTTTTGCATTGGAGGGAATCACCTGTGCTCTAGAGTAAAAGCACAATAATTCCCTGTAACGTTAGATGCATGCTGATAGTGCGCATCGTGACGTTAAGTGGCATATGGACATGTAAAAAGATAGTTATATATTCCTCTTAAATGTGCTAGGGAAAGAGTATAATAACATACCAAATTTGTGATTTCTTAGATTATCATTTACTTGTTTCACTTAGGCTGAGGTTAAACTAGATATTTATGGTTTTGAAAAGCGAGTGAAGGAAAAGTGAGTCAAAGGAAAGAAACAAGTAAGTAACAGTAAAGGTGGTATTCGGCTATGAAAAAAATTGATACGATGATATGCCTGTGAGGGATGTTTAGGGAACACTGGACTAGAGACTAGTTCCCTTGGAACTTTGAGATTAGCCTTTGTTAACAGGGATGGCCCATGTCTTGATATATCTTATGACAAGACCATATGAAGCTCTTACAACATTCCACCTTTTCTTTAAAATTTCAGCACAGTATTATTCTTTAGCTTGCAAAGCAAAAACCTAAGCAAAACATAGAATTCAAGTCAAAGCAGGTATTGGGAAGAATTTCCTGTACTTTTCTTCTGCGTGTGAGATGAAAGGATTCAAGTCTTGAGTGAGTTTGCAGGTGAGCCGAAGTCTCAGCTGAACTCTGCCACCAGCTTCCTATTTGATCTCTGGGATGATCTTGACTTTCCTTGGATCTCAGTTTCCACCTCTGTAAAATGAAGGGTTGGGATGATCTCCACATTATCTTCCAGCTCTAATTTTTTGATTCAGTCAGAATTCTGGGCGACAGGAAAAGTGATGCCACCTTTAGCGGTTGAATGTTCTGGGAAATTTTACACATTTTTGAGGCTCCCAAGAGGGTTACTAACACCGTCAACCCAGCTGGTCTCTTAAAATGGTCTCAGCGATTTCTTTAAAGGGTACAACACTCATGTGGCATGCAAACTTGAATGTGCTCGCTAAAGCAAAACCAAGTCCCATTTCTTTTCCCCCACGCCCAGGATCTTTTTGCTGAATGGTGTTCTTAACGCAGCACAGGGAGAGGGTCGGAGCAGATTTCCCAAGTGAAGAGGATTCTGAAGCTGATTCTTGTAAAAGGATAATAGGAAGCTAGCCAAATGGCAGAGACAATTTAATCAGAGAGAGTAGCTTAAACCAAGACCCAGAGATGAAAAAGAACATGGTTCATTTAGGGAGACGCAAGTGTTCACGGATCACTGTGTTGCCATCTCTGCCAGGCCTGTGAGGACAGGGCAGTGATCAGCACAGACAGTTGCTTCTTTGCAGGGGTGGAAGGGGGAGAGGTGAGAGATTGGTGAGTGGGGCTGGCTCAGGAAGGCCTCAGAGGCCTTGCTGAGGAGTTTGATCTAGCAAGCCACTGTGCACTATAAGGAAGCAAGGGTTCAAAAAGCTTTGCGATCAGGAGAACTGTGGGACAGCTGGAGGCTTCGGGGTATGCTTGCCCTTGTCAAACAAGGAATGGGCTTTTAGGTCTCCAACAGCTCAGTCTACTTTGGGGCCTCTCCCTTGAGGGAGTCTTTCTGAATTGGATGACTGGAAGGCCCTCTAGAGCCCAGTCCTTGGTCCCCCTATCTCTGGAGGCGATGCCGTGCCCGGCATGTTTCCATTGCAGCCTCTGATGCTGATTCCCACCCAGACTTAGTGAAAGCTGGCTCTTCTCCTTGAGCTTCTCTCCTTGGACGGGGAAGCACTTGTCTCAGAAGGTATTTCGGTAGACTGAAAAACGTGGACATGTTTCTTCCTGCAAAAATTCTTCACTTTGTAGCTAATTTGCAGGGACCACATAAGGTATCCTTCTAGAGACGAGCTGTTTGTTCTTTCTGATTATCTTAGGCACAAGCAGCCCTTCCTTGCCATCAAGCAGATCTGGATAAGCCATTGCCAATTTGATGAAAGTGCAACATTGAAGCACATGAGACAATGCTGAGCCAGGCAGCCAGAGGTGGGCACAGGCTTTCTGGAAAGAGTTAGATACATTATGCGAGAGAGGATAAAGAGAATCTGGGAACACAGCATCTTGCAGTGATTCACACAGCTATTTAAAACTGCAGTAAAAAAGAGTTCCTGCCACCCCTCCCCGAAAAGCTCAAACATAAAGAGTCCCGCTATTCTTTTTAAACTTTGCATCTGATATCTATCCCAGGAATTAAAGAACAAAGGAGGACTGCTTCTGGGGTGGATGTGTTGGATTACCCAAATTCAAAATCTAACCCTGCTGCTTACTAGCTTTGGGGCCCTGTGCTAATGGCCAAATGTCTCTGTACCTGCCTTTTCCTCTCTATAAATGAAATAATAATATACTTTCTTTATAGGATTTTGGGGAGGAGTAAATCTAAAGAACTTGGCAAAGCTCTTGGTAAGTGTTCAATAAATTAGCTATTGCTATTATCCAGTGGACATTTTTGGGAATATCTACCACCCTCCTACAACCCTAGAAATATAGTAACAATAACAACTTAAATGCATAGAGTATAGAATGAAGCAAAGTTATATATATATATATGTATATATACATTTTAGCAAATGTGAGCACTTTTCCTTCCATTTTTCAGGAGTGTAAACAAGAATCAGTTTACTGACATGAGAGCAGTTAACTGATTTGACTAAGTTTTTGGAGTAATTAAGAGGTAGAACTGGCACATAGACGTCACTCTTTTGCAGTACAGTACTGTTTGCCTGTGACAAACCTTGAAAATCCAAAACCCAGTATTCCATTTATTTGGGCTCAGAGGGAAGCTCCTTGCTGTGTTGGAAAAATTGTGTGCAAGTTAACATCAGCTTGGAAAGTGAGCTTGGTTAAATCTTGGCAAGGGCAGCAGCAGCTATAGTGACATCTTCTAACCACCTTCTGCGTAATTAACAGGGAGTATCAGGCATGGGCCTTACATCTTTCTCAGAAGGCTCCTATGCAAGTTGTATCCTCTTGTATTGTTTTTTGTTGGTTCACTATGGTTTATGGGGCTAGGCAGTAACCTATACATTATAGATTCTGGTCTTGTAACATACAGGTTCCTTCTTGTTAGCATGGGCCTAAAATTCCATGGTTTGAGTCATAGCTTAAATGCCATTCTTCCATATCTGCAGAGATTGGTTTTTTGCAACTGAAGACCTCCAGCATACGCTATTCTTGCAAAATGTCATATGGTGTAGCAGAAAGAGGACTGGGCGGATTGTGAGCACACCTACTTGGGTTCTAATCCTGGAACCAAATATTTCATCTTTGCGGGTGACATTTTTTCTTGTCTACGATGAGGGGGCTGAAGTCAGCAAAATCCAAGACCCCTTCAGCTTTTAAATTCTGTGATGTTTAAGTAGCAGTTTAGAAAAAATTTAAAAGAATTGAGAGAAACACCTAACCAAAACTGAGAATTGGTAGGTTGTGGAGACATGAATATTTTTTATCCTTTAAAAATTTGTTTTGTAGCTATACCAGGGATCATTAAAAACATGCTATTAAGAAGTTTCTATGTCTTCTCTTGGCATGAAAGTGAAAAGTTTTCTTTTTTAAGTTCAAAAATATCTTTTCTTCTTAATTTCTTCAAAAATATTTTAAGATGAGTTGTCAAACAGTCCAGAAGTTCCCACACCTGCTTTATGGTCAGAAACATGGAGGGGAAATTTAGAAAGTACAGGATTCCTGGGCATCTTTCAGACCGACGGACTCAGAATCTCTGGGTGTGGGCCCAGCTGTCTATATAAGAAACAGGCAGACAGTCAGGCTACCTGGGTGAGGCAGATGAACAGCCAAGTTTGGGAAATCACTGCTAAAGCAGCCTTGGTTCTGTGAGTTTGATGGAGTCAGTTTCTGATTACTGGCTCTGCCTTTCTCATTCCTAGTGTCCGAGGTGATCTATGGGGAATAATCTGGGTTATTGATTCTCTTACTGTGCAATGCTGGGGCGTGTGTGAGAGGAAGCTCAGGCCAGTGCCAAGGCCTGGGGATGGCTTTTCCAAGCTGTGCAGCGATCATCTGGCTGTGTGTCAAACCCTGCAGTCTTACTTTGCCATCCTCTTCTTCTCCAGGGGCCTCTGCTCTCCCCCACATGGTGACCCAAAGCAGCGGCCTCCTTGGACAAGTCAGAAGTCCCACCCTGTTCAGATCACTTCCTTCCATTTTGGGTGGGTAACAGCTTTATTGAGTTATAATTCATATACCACAATATTTACCCATTGAAGTATACAGTTTAGTGGTTCTCAGTATATTCACAAATATGTGCAGCCATATCCATTGTCAATTTTGGGACATTTTCATCATCCCTCAAAGAAACCCTGTACCCTTTAGCTACCAGTCCCTCATTCCTTCATTCTCCCAACCTGAGGCAGCCACTGATCTGCTTTCTGTCTTTATATGATAGGTATGCCTGTTCTACCAGTTACACATGGATGAATTCTTTTAGATTCCTTTCCTATGTAATATTCACTTGTAAAAGGAGAACTTTTAGACCCAGTGAAACCAATTGGTGGAATTATGGAGAAGCTATTTTTGAGCAAGAGGAACCCTGACCTTTCCTCCTTCCCATATGAGATAAGTCCAGGGTTGGGCCTCTCGACATTTCATATAAATGGAATCATACAATTTGTGGTCATTCGTGATGCTTCTTTCACTTAGTGTAATGTTGCCAAGGTTTGCCCAGGCTGTAGCATGGGTCAGTACTTCATTTCTTTTTCTTTTTTTTTTTTTAGACAGAGTCTCACTTCTGTTGCCTGGGCTAAAGTGCCATGACATCAGCTAAGCTCATAGCAACCTCAGACTCCTGGACTCAAGCAATCCTCCTGCCTCAGCCTCCCAAGTAGCTGGGACTACAGGTATGCACCACCATGCCTGGCTAATATGTGTGTATATATATATATATATATATATATTTTTTTTTTTAGTTGGCCAATTAATTTCTTTCTATTTATAGTAGAGACAGAGTCTTGCTCTTGCTCAGGCTGGTCTTGAACTCCTGACCTTGAACAATCCACCTGCCTCGGCCTCCCAGAGTGCTAGGATTACAGGCGTGAGCCACTGCACCTGGCCAGTACTTCATTTCTTTTTATGGTCAAATAATATTCCATTGTCTGGGTATCTCACACTTTATTTATCCATTATAAGACATTTGAGTTGTTTCTACTTTTTGGCTATTATGAATAATGCTGCTGTGAATATTTGTGTGAGAATTTTCCTATGGCTCTGTGTTTTCATTTCTCTTGGGTATATACTTAGGAGTAGAATTGTTGTGGGTCATGATGGCAGCTTTATGCCTAATTATTTAAGGAACTCTCAGACTGTTTTCCAAAGTGGCTGCACTGTTTTGCATTCCCACCAGCAGTGTAGGAAGGTTCCAATTTCTCCATGTCGTTATCCTTTTTGAGATTTATTTACATTTTTTTCCTAAAAAGATAGCCATCCTAATGAGTATGGACAGATATTTCATTAGGGTTTACTTTCTTCCATTTTTAAGTGATTACCACCAAATATAAATTTAATTTATTTAATCCTACCAGGATTTTCCTACCAGTTTTAATTTTAAAATTAAAATGAACTTTTTTATTGTTCATTGTAGAGAAACTAGAAAATATAGACAAACAAAAAAGTATAAAACCAAAATCACGCACAATCTCATCCCCTAGGGAAAACCAGTTACACATGGATGAATTCGTTTAGATTCCTTTCCTATGTAATATTCACTTGTAAAAGGAGAACTTTTAGACCCAGTGAAACCAATTGGTGGAATTATGGAGAAGCTATTTTTGAGCAAGAGGAACCCTGACCTTTCCTCCTTCCCATCTGAGATAAGTCCAGGGTTGGGCCTCTCGACTGTTCGTAACTGCACAGAGTCTGACCTGGACAGTAAATGGAAGAAGTGCTTTTCTTTCTGACTGCAGGAGCCCTTTGAAAGCTGTGTCTTTTAGCCATGTGGCTGTTTGTTGTCACCAAATGAAAATCCCTGATGGCACATGGACATTGAGTACGGCCTTAGGGTGAGGGTTGGAGGTGCCTACATTCCCTCACACCCTGAAACTCAGAAACTTTTGACATGGTGATGTGAGAGGCTTACATTATTATTTTTATTTATTTATTTGGTTTTTACTTTTTTTTTTTTAAAGAGATAGGGTTTCATTCTGTCACCCAGGCTGGACTACAGTGGTATCATCATAGCTTGCTATATCCTTGAATTCCTGCACTCAAGCAGTCCTCCTGCTTCAGCCTCTCAAGTAGCTAGGACCATAGGCCTGTGCCACCACATCCAGCTAATTTTAAAACTTTTTGTAGAGATGAGGTCTCATTATCTTGCCCAGGCTTGTCTCAAACTCCTGGCCTCAAGTGATCCTACCACCTCGGCCTCCCAAAATGCTGAGATTACATGTGTGAGCCACCATGCCTGGTCTACATTTTTATTTTTTAACATTGCTCACATTTGATTCTTTAGATTGTTGCGGCAACGTGTATAGTTCTTGACCGGAGAAAGAACTGAGGACCACACAAACAGTAGGAAAACAGCATTTATTCTTCCACAGCAGGCTCAGCACACCTAGTATTACAGCTCTCTTCCTGTCTTCTGATCTTCTGACCCCCCCCCTTCCTTGTTCTCCTCCTGTTTTTATACCCTTGGTAGGGCTCAAAAAGTGTCCAATCAACTCCAAGCTTTAACATCCAATCAACAGCAAGCTTTAACATCCAATCAAAAACAGTGGGATTCAAAAATTACCCAATCAGGATCACGCAAGCAGCATTGCCAGAAACAGGCGGCAGCCCAGCTGCATTCCGGCAGGAAGGGACCCACCCCAGCAGCGTGCCCTCCAACTGGCCACTCGCAGCGCTGGCCCTGGGAGATGCAGAGCCACAGGGTGGCGGCAAGCAGCCGCCTCCCAGTGCCCAACATTTTCTGTATCAAGATGAAGAAAAGGATAATGCACATTGCAACACTATCTCTGATAATTGACCTGACATTTTTGCATAGGCTTTTTAAAGGATATTTTTAAAGCATAACTAGCTGATTAGGAGTTGAATGGTAATTTATTTCCGTAACAACCCAAATTGTCCCCACAATTAATTGTAAACCATATATTTGCATCTTAAAATATGTGCTTCCATGGCAATAGTGGCATTCTAACTGGTAGCCAGGTGCCGAGGCTAGCATAAGTCTATTTTTTTCTCTAATAGAAATTAAATATTATGGAGCATTTGCTATATGCCAAACCTTTTATATGAGTTGTTTCATTTAATACTTACAGTTACCCTACAAGTACAATTTAGCAATATCCCTGTTTTACAGGTGAGAAAACAGAGCCACAGGGAGATCAGACAACTTACTCAGGGTTTGGATGCAGGGAGTATAGAAAGCTAGTGTTCTAGAAAATGGCACTTTTCTAAAACGGGTAATTAAACCAAACAGGAAAACAATAAGATTGAAGAAGAAAGGTTTGCTTCTCTGGACTGCCTGAGCTTGAGGACATGTGTCTGCCCACCCTCCGAGGCCCCTTCTGTCTTCTCTTAGCTTTGGGGCCTCTCTCTGTCCTCTTGTCCCTACCACTTGGGAAAGAGGGTAGAGTTAGGGGAGCTAAACACCTCTGGCAGGGGCATCACTGTAACAATAGCCTGTTTGCTAATGAAGCACTTTTCCCGTGAATGCTGGAGGAGTGAGAGGGAAGCTAGGATGTTTCAACTCCCTTTTCTTGCTTTCACCGCCCTCCCTCCTTCCCCCCCTCCCACTCCCATCCCCGCCACAAGGTCATGAAAGGATTTGAGAGCTGTGGGAGAGAGAAGGCGCAGTGCTGTAGTGGGAACCGGGTGGGAGTGGGGCCGTGAAGCCTCCGGAAGGCCAGGAGGAGGAAGCGTGCCCCCTGACTGGTCCAGGGTGCGGATGGAGACCCCAATCCTGCCAGCGTGAGGTGCTGGGCTCTCTTACGGAGGTTCTCTCACAGCAAGTGTTCTCATCACAAGTAACTAAGAGAATTATATTTCACTCAGACTACTGTCCGTGAAGTAGGTTATTAGCTGCCTCATATCCTTTTTGGACCAAGGATGAATAAAAATAGTTAAGGTCGCCATCCCTATTTAACGGACGCATTGGAATGTTCAGAGAGGCGAGAGAACTTGTCTGGTGTCTCTTAGCACCCAGATGACAAAGCCAAGGGCTGCAGTTCTGCCTTGATTCTAAAGGCTTTTGTGAGAGTATATTGAATTTATTTTCTGGAGCTTGGGATTCTATGTCTGGTGCTCCCTGGAAGGCCCTGGGGGTTGGGGAGTGAGAGGAGCAGTCTCTCCTGGCCTGGTGGGAAGGAGGCGACATTGCAGCCAGGGTGTTGAGAGCCTTAGAAGGGGTTCTGGCTGGGGAATGCTGTCCCTATAACTTCCTCCCTCCACCCTCCTTGGCCCCAGAGGCAAGTGGATGCTACATCTCTGACCCTATGCCCCACCTGTTGTCCAAAAAATGGCTGGAGTGAAAGAGTGAAGAGGTTTAAGTAGTGTTTCTAAGTTAGTGGTTAGGGACTCTGGTTTAGGGTCTGGGTTGGAATTCAGACCCCTCAACTAACTGGTGTGTGACCTCTGGCTGCTTATATAAACTCCATCTGCCAGGTAGGGTTGTTAGGAGGGTAAATGCTTGAGGAATATTAGCTTCTACTTTAATCCTCCCACGTCCTTTACTCCTTCCATCACTTTCTCTATACCTCTGCAAGGCCCTCCTTGCTACCCTTTACCTTCCATCCCCACTGAGGCTCAGCAGGTTCAATGGTTTTATGGAAACGTATTGAGGAAGTTCATCGATTCTGCCTTTGTTTGGAGTTTGCTGGTTGGCTGGGGCCTTTCGGCTCAGGAAGACTCATTTGCTGAACAGATTCTCCCAAGGCTGTGTGTAGCTTCCCCTTGACATCTATCTGGGGCCAGAGCTGATCTATCAATTCTTTATTAAGACCAGTTATTTTTTATTTATGATGCTTGCGGGTTCATTAAAAATGGCACTCCCTGTTGGGGATAGCAGCAAGGCTTTTAGCCAGTTTTTATCAGGTTGTTAGAGTAGATATGAATATTTTAATAGAGAGAAAGAGCAAAGCTTTCAACAAACTTAATTTGTTCTAGAATCTAAGTGACAGGCTTAACAGGGGTGCCAAGTAATTCAGAATAATCAGCCCAGATAGTGGAATAAGGACCACAATTAAATGGACCAGGGAGCTTTTCCGGAGGGGCCACAGGGGGATTTTCCTCCCCTCCAGCATCTGTAAATCACTAAATCCCTGGATCCTTTTAGCCACCTTAAGATCTAGCATAGCCACAGGCAGCTCCTAGGCCCAGTTAAGTTCCCGGGGAACCTGGAGAGTGTTTTTGCAGATTCCATTTTAACATTTATAGAATTCTTTCCCCAAGATGCTTATCTTATTAAATTATGTACAAAATGACAGATAAGCCAGGCCACTGCTGCCCATCAAAAGCATATTTGGGGCCTCAGCCTTGATTGCAATCATAGAAACAGTGGCTGGTTTCTTAGTGTAGTTTGAAAAAATATCCACTTGGGGGAGCTTTATGATTGATTTTAATATCCATATCAGATTTTATGTGCAACGTGGGATCCAGATGACTCCCCCCCACCACCACTTCCACAGTGACAAGCTAGTGAAGCAAGCAATGGTTGCAGAAACACAATGATAAATCAGTGTGAGTGGTTTTTACGTTATTGGCAATTCCTCCCTCTGGATTTTGAAATTATTCTTGATTTTTAAAAGCTTCTTCCTTTTCAAACTAGTTTAAAGATCAAATAAAGAATTGCAGTACTTTCTGTTGTTTCCTTGATGATGGTTCTACATATGTATGCAGACATCAATGCATACTTAAATAAATGCATGTCCCAGCTAATTTTAAATAGCCAAAGCACTAGAAAAATCTCCTTTGAAGTTTTATGAACATAGTCCATTGCAAGGAAGATAAAATCATAAAATCAAATGTCTGAGCAGGGAATGCTGTTTTCCAGTGTGTCCACCATGTAACTGTCCGTCACCCTTTCTCTCTCTCAAATAGGTGGGGCATGGCGAGGTCTAATGGAGGGCAATCCAGTGCTGCCCGGGCATAAGTCCAGGTTCCAGATGGTCTTTGGGGTCTACCCTGATTTGGACAGTTTTGAAATAATGGAAAGCTAGTTAGGGTTCCTAATTAGGGCATTTGCTAGAGAATGTTGTCACAATATGGATGCACTATTAACCCATTTTACTATGGGATAAAATGAAACCAATTATAAACCCACATATACCAGTGTGCCTCTATGTGTCCACCTGCCCACACAGAGGGAGTTGGAAAGTGTTTCTCAGAGGGGGATGGCTTGGTTGTTGCCTAAATCTCAGCCTTACTCTGTTCTCTTCTTTTCTTCTTTGTCCTCTTTTCTTTGAGTTGGTGGGGCATTATGGATGGAGTCTCTCCTCATTTACTTAGTGCCTAATGATTGTGTTAAAATGGCTTTGCTATCTTGACAAAGCCTGTTTCTTATTTTTCCTGCTTTTTTCTCAGAAGAGGAAAGGAAGAGTTCTGGATGGTCACTTTTCAGCCTTTTGTGCCACTGGCGAAGGGCATCCCGAATCTGAGCAGCTGCTGCTGCTTTCTGCATTTGCTTTCTTTGATGCCATTTCTCCTACCCCAGTGGACTCAGTCTCACCTTGCTGCATCTCTCTCTTGTGTTGGGCAGCCTGACTGTCTCCACATGAGCATCAACACTCTCTGTTGTCATCTGCCCTGTGAGGACAAGTCTCAGGTGCCTGCTCCAGGGAAGACCAAGCCCCTGCCCCAGCCACTGTTCACCATCTTCATTGGTCACATTGACATGACTTTCACTAGGAGTCCTGTTGCTCACTTCTTCAGGAACCCTACAGTCTTTTTCTTCAGGAGAAAAAAAAATGCTGTTTTCACAGTGTTTTCTGGCCTTTTGATTGCAGTAGTTTCCAAACTTTTTCTTTTTACCTGTAGGCTATTTTTTTTTTTTTTTTTAGAATTAAACCATGCAGAAGCCCAGCTTAGTCTGCACCTGGCTTCAAAGAGCCCTGTGGCAGATCATTTTCTATGACAGCTGCGGCAGTCCTCCCAGACCCCTTTGCAATGGGACTTTGCTGCTTCTCCCATTGAGAGGTGGAATCTGTTGCCCTTCTCTTTAAATCTGGTGGCCTTGTGACTTGCTTTGACCCACAGAATGTGGGGGAGGCAATGTTGCAGCTTCCCCTTCAGTCCTCTTGGTTTCTTGCCCTAAACCCACCACCATGTGAAGAAGATGCCCTACTTACTAGAGGATGAGAGGAGATGTGGAGAACAGAGGTCACCAAACCAACGTCCAGCAGGGAGTTCCAGACACTTGAGGAAAATGGCATCTTGGACTTCCCAGTCCAGCTGACCCTCCAGTGATCGCAACAAGATGAGTGAGCCCAAGGGAAAGCAGCAGAGGAACTGCCCAGCAAAGTGCAGAACCAGGAGAAATGGTCGATACTTGTTATTTTAAGCCACTGTATTTTGGGGGCATTTTGCTATGTAGAAATAGATAACTGAAACAGATGCCATTCAGGAAGACCCTATGTCACTAAGTCTATCTCTGTGTGTGTGTAAATCAGCTTATTTTATTTTTATTTATTTTTATTTTTGGAGATAGGGTCTTGCTCTGTTGCCCAGGCTGGACAGCAGTGGCCTGATCATAGCTCATTGCAACCTCAAGTTCCTGGGCTCAAATGATTGTCCTCCCTCAGCCTTCTGAGTAGCTGGGACTATGGGTGTACACCACCATGTCTGGCTAATTTTTAATTTTTTGTAGAGACCAGGTCTTGCTATGTTGCCTAGCTGGTCATGAACTCCTGGGCTCAAGCAATCTTCCCATCTCAGCCCTCCAAAATGCTGGGATTATAGGCATGAGCCACCACGCCTTACCTAAATCAGTTTATTTTGAATTGAGGAGTGAGTTAGTAGGTTTCTGCATAATACCAATGTGAATACAGGAGAGAAGGTTTGAGGCTGCCCCATGTTGCTGCCTCCTCCTGTGCCCCATCCCCTGGCCTGAGAGGCTGTACTGCATCATGGCTGAGCTTGTTATGTATGTTCACATACCACGAATGTTTTCTAGATGCTTTGTGCAAAGCTTTACATAAAGTCGGATTTATGTTCAATAAACCTTACATCACTTATGTTAGCTAAGAAAGACCTACACTTAAGGGCACAGAAAGACTGGGTATGCTCTGGTGACCACAGAGGTGCTCCCGTGGGGCACTCCAGTGCCCCAGAATCCGAGCACTGTGGATTGGAAGGCTGGTCCTTTAACACACCGCAGTGCCTGCTGGAAAACCTAGAGTCACCAGGATCAGCCAAACTGCCTACATATATGTAACGTACATATGTTACTTTTCTCCTGCAAGTGGGTGATTTTTAAAAATTCTCCTTATGCGACGTTAAGGAGACAGCTCCTAGAGCCACTGTTGCACACTACCCTATTCTTGAACGTTAGACTTAGTGTCCATTTTCCTAGGACCACCTTAGTAATAATTACTATAGTCTCACTTCTTACTCTGTCTTGGGTTCTGTGTGAAGCACTCCGCGTACATTGTCCTATTTAGTCTTCTGTAAGACTCTAGGAGGCAGAATGATTGGCGCCACTTTACAGATATAGAAACGGGGACTGAGAGAGGTTCAGGCATTTGTCCATCAGAGCCATGACACTGCCCAGCTCCAGGGGGCGCCATCCACATTGTTGTCCACGTGAAGGGTGAATTGTGCAGTTTCCATGATGGCCCTGCCCAATATGAAAATCTAGGGGATGGGGAAGCTGGGATTTCAGACTGTAAAGACTAAACACTTCATTTCATATGGCTTTAATAACCTTTCACTTCTCTAAGCTACTTTATTTCTTCTGTCTGTCTCAGTCTATAGAAAGATTTGAGTATTAATCTATCCAGCCACTGATTCATCTGTCCCTCCATCCAACCATGCCACCTTCCATTCCTCTCTCCCTCTCTGTCCACTCACTCATTCACTCATCCGTTTAGTAGAATCAAAGAAGGTGTTGAATATTCCATAAACGGCCCCAGTATCCAGATGCTTAAAATACACCTGGGAACATTAATTCTCTACTGCATGTTCTTATTGTTAAGGTCATTTGAGATAAAATTTTTAATTATAGGATATTTAAAACATTTAGGAAAGAAAATAATTTTTTGGAAACCCCTGTATCCACAATCCAGATTTTGTGTTGTACCATATTTGCTTTAAATTTCCTTTGTCCTTCTTTTAAAGAAAGAGAACAGAACAAAGAGAGCCACAGTCCTGGCCTTCCCTTCCACTTTTTTCCCCGAGCCTAAAGAGGGCATGTCACATCCCCATGCATGGCTTTATACTTTTACTACATCTGTATATATCCATAAATAATATTTAGTACTGATATGGGTTTTTATAGTTTCCATTTACTATCAATATACTTTTACAACTTGCTTTTGTCCTCTAACACTATCTTTTTCAAGATTTATTCATGTTGACGTGTATACTTTTTACAGATGGACAGTTGTTTTTTACTTCTTTTGTTATTACAAATAATGCTGTAGTGAACATCCTGGAACGTGTGGCCTAGTTCATCTGTGCACGAGCTCCTGTCAGGTAGACACCTGGAGTGGAATTGTACCTCTTCAGCTCTCCTTTTTCCAAAGTGGTCGTACCAGTTTATACACACCAGCATTATACAAGGGTTTCTGTTTTCCCACATCCTCGGCTTCACTCCCTGTTATCTATTGGGTATCATAGATTATCTCGTCTCTGATTCCCTTTTCCCAGAGCATTGCTGTATAGTTTTATAGGTCATCCAGGTTTCCTTTTATGCGAAATGCTAATTTATAATTAATATCCTTTATACCCCTTTTCTCTACTAGGTAATCTCTGCTTTTCTTATTGATTCACAGCAAGTTTTATTTTTGTTTTGTTTTTTAAATCTTTTCTGGAAACAGATCCTTTGTCAGTTAACTGCATTGCAAGTACCTTCTCCCAGTAATTGCTTTTCTTTTAATCTTTTAACTTGGTTCTGCCTATTTCTACAGGTCTTTGACACTTTACATTTATAGTGGGGGTATACATATGTAAGTTTTCCCTCCTTTTCTGCATAAGAGATTTTTAGGAAAACATTTATTGATCTCTTACTATGGGCTGTGTACTGCATTCCACCAATGGCCAATTTAGATAGTCCATCTTAAATAGGTATCTGGTCAGTTGAAAAGTCATAAAGCAAAGTAAAAATAAGAGATGAAAATCTTACCTCTTTTCCCAGTACTTATTATCTGTTATATCCTAGGTGTTTGTCTTTAGTTTTTGTTTTGCTTTTTTCATTCAATGATGCTTTGCAGGTGACTTTGGTACAGAATACTTCATCATCTTTAGGAATGAAGATTCTATTACAATGGTGATTTCATAGAAAGGATATAGTAATTAGAATATTAGTGTGACTAATTCCCCAGGACTTCACACCTGCCTTTTTCCACCTAAGTCTGGAGTCTTTCTTCCTCACTCATGTCATAGTACTTTTTGGCTGTGTTAGCATTCAGCCAAGCTGCTATAACAAAGATACCCTAAAAGTACAGTGGCTTAAATACTGCAGACATTTGTTTTTGTCTCATTTAACAGTTTCAGGTGTGTGGTCCAGGTGTTTGGAGCAGCTCTGTTCCAGGTTGTCATGCAGGAACTTGAGCTTTTCTCCTTTTTAAAATCTGTCATCCCTTAGGATATAGTCATTGTCTATAAGATTGAAGCTGGGCCTTTGCCATTCTGAATTCCAGTTCATGGGAGAGAGAAAGAGAGGAGGTATGGGGCAAGGAAGTTCCTTTTGAATCAGAAGTTGCACATCCTTCCACTTATATTCCTATGGGGTGAAAACTTAATTAAATGGTCATACCTAACTCCAAAGGCATCTTAGAAATGTAGTTTTGGGCTATGTAGCCTTGTTTCCAGGAAGAGGAGAATAGATTTTGGAAGGTGAGTAGCAATCTGTGTGCCAAATTACTTATGATAGTAGGTTCTATAGTCAGACAGACAAATTCCAATCTTAGCTCTGCCACTAGAGCCAAGATCAAATTATTTACCTTCTTAATTTTCTCATCAGAAAAATGGCGATAATTTCTACTTTATAGGATTGCTATAAGAAGTAAATTAAGTTTGCAAGTATACATAATGTGCTTAAGAAAAAAGCACTGGTGGTTAAAAGCACAGAATTGGAAATCAGACTAGCTGAGTTAAAATCCTAGCTCTGGCTTTACTACCTGTGTGATTGTAGATAAGTTACACAAAATTCTCTGAGATCTACTTTCTTTTTCTGTAAAACGGCAATATTATTAGTGCCTACCTCACAGGGCTATAGAAAGAATTCCATGAGTTCCTCCATGCTGGATTTATTAATGTTATTTATCCATGCTTGAAAAACCATGATGGTCTTCTCAAATTTACTATATCTGTTCATTTGTCAACTCCAAAATTTATCTGCACAAAAGTATTAAAACTTAATTGTGTAAACATGCACCTATCATAAGTTGCTACATTCTTTTATATCTCTTGTTACTGTTTGCTCCTACATCCTATTAACATGTTTGTATGTTCAGTTTGTGTATTTTGTTTGTGTACTAGTTCCAACTTGATTTCTTGGGTAAGCATCGACTGATGACTTTATATTCCAAGTCACAGAGATGAAGCTATTTAGTGTGAACTCCCCAGTTTGTCTCAGATGTTGAGTATACATTTTTTTCCATAATGGCCTCAATCCCATGCAAGCATTTCAAATGGCTTAAGCTGACCAAAAATCTCTCTATGGATAGCTAAGCAATGTGGTAAACAGAGAAGATACAGGGAGTGATACTTACAGGCTGCTTTAACCTCAGGGTATCTCTCTCCTGTATCATTGCAGTGACTCTGGATTACATTTTTCAGCTCTGATTTGGGGATTTATTTGCAGAATTTTACTTATCTGGTTTTGTAGAAATAACCTGAAGTCTCACAATTGCTCCTCTTTGCTTCTGGGAACCCTTCCACGACTGCCACATGACTGCAGGTACATGCTGCTCTTCCCCATCCTGCCACCCACTACTTACAGAACTGACATGCTGCTGTGTTGTACCATTGTGCTATCCTGAGTACTGTGGCATTCAGCCTGGCTTCAGTGATGCAAAATGAGGGGGTATGGATGCCTTTTTCCAACCTGAGACTAGCAAAAGAGAAAACCCCCTTTTGTTTAAAAGCATTGGAAGTGTAGTCTTGAGTTCTTGCTCTTTTAGAGAAACTGGAGATGGGGGGGGGGAGGCGGGGGGGTGTCCTTTTCTCCCCCACACTCCCACCCACTGGCTGCTGTAGTTTTGCATGGAGTAATTGAGCAAATGAAATACCAAAGGTATAAAAGGTAGCATTATCAAAGTGAATGAACGAATGCTTACCTAGCAGAACTGTAAGACATGGAAAAATAGGAAGACAAGTTAATGATCTAGAAATTGTATAGCTTTGCTGTCTTAGAATCATGGCAAATGGAACATATGGCATTGGGTCATTTTTTGCATTGATTTGAAAAGAAAATGAGTTTATTTTACAAATAAATGGAGTTTGTGTTTCTGTTTGCTATTCATGACTATAATGTTTACTTCTCCTGAAATAGAAATATGTCACCTAAATATTAAATATAGAGGGAGATATTTTCAGCTATTAATGAAGAATTTTTCTTTATATGCTGTATCTTCATCCACTTCAATAAGCATTTTATGCCTTTCTCTTCATTTACTATTATTTTGTCTGACGAGGCTGTCTGTGAATAGAGGCACCTTAAGGAAAAAGAAAAGGAATTGGTGAAAAGATAGACATGTAAAAATTATTATTTGCCTCTATTAGAATTTTAGATTAAGGTCTGGAATCAAATTCACTTTATTTTCTCATATATTGTATAATACATGGTGTTTTCATTTCCTATTTCGAGATTCATAATAGGCCCAGAATTACATTAAAGTTGCCATTAAAAAATCTACCACATTCATTGCTGTTGTCAAAATGGACATTTGTTATTTTTTTCTTCCCAACATCCCTTATTTCAAGTCACAGAAGCCTTCTTTTCCATGTATAAATTACCCCTGCCCCATTCTTAGTTCATGTGACCCAAGCCTGGCCACAGTAATTGGGTTAACAATGAGCTTATGTCTGAAGCTAGGTTGGTCTAAGTCAGTTATGAGACTTGGGAGGAAAAGGGAGTTTTCTGTCCATTGAAATTGCTTAGCTAGAGAATGAGGTATGAAGCTGACAAGAGGTGATCTTGGCTTCCACATGGAGAGAGTCTGCCTAAGTCTGAAGCCAGCTCAGAGAAAATTGACCCAAGAAATGCAGAAAGATCTTTTTGACCACATTGTTTGAGCATCCATGCCTGAAGTAAGTTTTACTCCTGCTGTTGAGTTTCTTATTTTTCCCCATCAAACTATTGAACTGAGTTTCTTTCTTTTGTAGTTGAAAGGGCTCTGGCCAACACAAGCATCATCATTTTTCTCAAAGAGTATTTGTTCAACACATGGGTCATGGCATATTAACCACTTAAAAATGGCTTCACACATAACAGGAAAATACAGTATTAATAGAATGTTAGAAGTAGAAGACTACTTGGTCCGGTCTCCTGCCTAATGCAGAATTCCCTCAGTCTTCTTCACTGATAGTCATCCTAGAATCAAAATCACTTCAATTTCCCAAGGATTTCAAGATACAACAGTGCTCTTATTTTCTATTCTGAGTTTCAAAATAGGCCCTGAGTTTCATTTTAGTCCCTACTTTAAAGAATTCACCACCATGTCAGTTAACTCACTACCTTATAAGCTAGTGCATTCCAATTTCAGCAAGTTCTAAGTCTCAAAAGGTTTTCACTTTTATTGAGTTGAATGTTTTATTTTTACTTCAGTCATTGGTCCTAATTCTGCTTGGAACCATGCAGATTAAAGTGAACCCCTCTTGTACCAGTCCTATCTCTACTGTGCCTTCTTTGCTCCCAGCTACATAACCCCAGTTCCTTCTGTCTTTCACAGAATGGGGATATCTAGACCACTTTGGTTACCCGATCCTCAATTTCCTTCTGTTTGTTAAAGGTCCCTTTTAACCTGAGATTAGCACCGAGCTAACCTTCATTTGTTTTCCTCTAGACACTTGTCTGAGTGTAGCCTTTTACTAAATCACATTTTGGGGGTTCTGTTTCTGATTTATGATAAGCTTGCTGTGAACTAGTACTCTCTTTCTCTCCCTCTCATCTTTTTTCCCCTAAACAGTTCTTATGCCAAGTCTGTGTTCGAGTTTGCTTATTTGATTCTGTATTAGAACTTTGCAAACAACCATAAGCTTTATTCCCCTAAATATTCAATACCACGTGGAGGGTATTTTGTTGTCCATGTATTGCTGCCTCATTGGAACCTTTATTGTGTAGAAGGATGTAAGAGAGAAGGTGAAGGTGTCAAATCACTGACACTGGCTAGATAAGAGTAGATATTCTCCACAAGGAGGACTGAGGTGCTCCGGCCCACACTTCAGTTAGTTTCCAAAAAGTGAGTGAGGACATTTGGGATCAATCAGCCCCCAGCAGATCTGTCCACTGACTGCAGATGCTTAAGTGAATCCAGCCGACACCACATGGAGCAGAGACACACCATCCCAGCTGAGCCCTACCCTAATTGCCATTTCTATGAAATTGTAAGTAATGATTATTTTCTTAAACTATTGAGTTTTGGAATAGATTGTTATGCAGCAAACTACTAACTTAAGTGAAAAAGGAAATTTACTGGAAAAATATGGGGTTGTTTGTAGGATTGAAGGGAAAGCTGAAGAATAGAAGGCTTTGTAGCAGGAATTACTCAACAATTTTGCCTGGATACCACCTCTAGAGTGAATGAATCCTAGCTGTTTATTTTGTTAGTGTGTTGTTCTGCCAGAAAAGTCCTGGGGGAGAAAATTTGATGGGTCACATGTCCAACCTATGGATGTATTTGTGAGAGGAGAATCTGACAGAAGAAAACTCCAGGTTCCTCTTAAACTTTGTAGTTTGGGGAGATAACACTGGATTTAGCCCCCCAGATTATACCCAGATACTTCGCCCAAAAGAAATCAGGGTGCTGGGAAGGAGGAAGAATGGATGTTGGACATCTTCAAAATGACAACTGTCTACTACTGTAACTTGTCTTTTCAGATGAGGATTTTAAAAACATTTAAAAGTACACATAGTTTGTTATTTCATGGCAAATAAATTGTGGAAAATCAAAGGAAGTTTATACCTGCATAGCAGGCATATAATTCAACACATGGAGAGAAACTGCAGCTTAGACTTATATAGGGTTAAAGTTACAAAAGACTTCCGTGATGCCAAGCCCCTCATTTTATAGATGAAGAAACTGAGACAAAGGTGACTAGGCAAAGAGTAAATTGAGGTCATGAGAAAACCAGGACTTAAACCTGGGTCTTTTTTTAAAAAACTCATAGTCTTAGCTGGATTTGGGAAGAAAAAAAAAAAGGCATGTGGTGTGGTTAAAATTTGCACATTACCTTCCTTTTTTGGGTATTGTCACAGGAAGGCTCTTTGCAAGTCCTCCCCAACTGTGTGGTGCTCTCCTTGTCCTCCCTCCCAGCCCTCCCCACACCCTTCATCTCTTTCCCACTCCCCCAAACTCATTCAAGGGTGTGTTTCAAGCAAATATTGCTCTGGGACAATCTAACCCTGAAAAATCAGATGAGGCTGATGTCCAAAATGCAAACCAGCTGGCACTTGAATCAGGGCAACATTGTACTGTCAAGACGTAAGCATTCTTAAAACTTAGCTTGATGGCAGCTACTTTGTGTTTTCCATTTATTTTAAACCTGCTGGCTTTCTGAAGGATATTTGCATAAAAATAGCATCTTCACATTCTTGTCAGTTCCTGAGGAGTACTGTTCCTCTAAAGTCTTAATCCCGTTAGTGAGACTTGTCACCTAGACTGTATCATGGGGAATTATGGCATCTGAGAAGAAACAGCCAGCTGGGGAAGCTCAAACTCTGTGTGAACATAGACCTATCCCTTAGAAAACACCCTGGTTATTATTAATGAAAACCATTATAAGAGATAAAAACAAGGGAGTAATGGGAAAGGACATACAGAAGGAAAATCAGTCTAGAATAAATTGAGTTTAAAGAGTATTTAGAGCTATGATCTGGAAGAAATCATAGGACACTAGTACTAATGGTTGCTTCTGGGAAGAGGAATGGGTGACTGGAGATCTGGGTAGGAGAAACTTTTCAATTTTGAACCACATCTCCAAATGTATTACCTATTAAAAAATAAATCAACAAAATAAGTATGAAGTGCTGTAAACAGTTCCTTCACCAGAAGCAAGTATTTTGATTTGAGAACTTCCATTGTGTTTGTTAACACTTCCAGCAAGTTTTATAAATAGCTTTGGGGAAAGAATTATAAAGGCATCTCATTCAGCTTTGTTCTTATGATTTATTATTAAGCAATATGGTGTCTCAGTTCATTTTGTGTTGCTGTGATAGAATACCACAGACTGGGTAATTTATTTAAAAAAATTAATTTATTTCTTATAGTTCTGTAAGCTGAGAAGTCTAAGGTCTAGGAGCCCACATCTGGCTAGGACCTTCTTGTTGCATTATCCCAATGTAGAAGGCCGAGAGAGAGAGAGAGAGAGAGAGAGAGAGAGAGAGAGAGAGAGAGAGAGAGAGAGAGAGAGAGAGAGAGAGAGAGAGAAGAGAAGAGAGAAGAGAGAGGAAAAGAGAGGAAAGAGAGAGAGAGAAGAGGGAGAGAAGAGAGAGAGAGGAGAGAGAGAGAGGAGAGAGAGAAAGGAGAGGGGAGAGGAGAGAGAGGAGAAGAGAGGAAAGAGAGAGAGAGGAGGGAGAGAGGAGAAAGAGAGAGGAGAGAGAGAGAGAACCAAATCCCTTCCTTATCAGGAACCCACTCCCTCTGGAGATGGTGGCATTAGTCCATTTGTGAGGACAGAACACTCATGACCTAATTACTTCTTAAAGGTCCTACCTCTCAACACTGTTGCACTGGGGATTAAGTTTCCAACACATGACCTTTGAGAGACACATTCAGACCATAGCATACGAGGTTTTGACTAAACTTTTGGTTGTTGCTACCCTTAAGGGTTTTCTTTTTTCACTCAACACATCTTATTTCAGTATTTTATACCTTGGTATTAATTGATTTTTATCATCCTGGAGACTCTTTGACAAGTAAATAATATTCCATATTCTATCTTTCTAGTCTTGTACACTGTTTGCTATTTTTAAAACAACTCCCAACCTCCTCTATTTTTATTGTATCTCCCTTCTCTTAAAATGTGATCTTTCTATACAACGGGCCAGTTTTTCTAATCTTTATGTAGATTATTTTGCCTTTTCTTGGTCAGCGTGTAATGAATTAAATCAACGTTTGTGACTCTAAAGATTCCACATTGACAAATATGGAGATAGCAGTTCTCAGTGGGTTCCATTTAGTGGAGATTTTTCCATTTTAAAGACATGATTTTTGATGTTTTTGCCATGGTTTTGCCTCCTCTAGAAAGAATACCAAGGTTGCCATTATTTGTGATAGGAGATAGTCTGTGGAAAGAATGGATGCTGGCTTCAAGGTAAGGGTTTTGGCAGATCCAATGCCATCTCATTGGTTACAAAGCCTTCCTGGAAAGCGTGCAATTATTCGGCTTGCACAGCACAATTAAGTAAACAATTCATTTAGCCTCTCTATTGATACTCCATTGCAGTGGGACTGGGGTGGCTGGGGAGATTGGAAATGGGAGCTGTAGTCTTTTCCCTTGACGTGGGTGGTTTGGATCTATTTGTTAGAGTAGTGACCACACAGTGTCTCCATCTGATGGCTGTGCAGTGACCCATGTGAAACAGACTGGTGGTTTCAGGCCCATGGAGAGGTGGTCACATCTCACATCCAGGATCCCAGCTGGCAGAAATATGTGAGGATTATACTGACATGATTCTATTCAGTTTGTGTTTTAGTGAAATTCATATCTTGAAAATTAAGTGAGCTTTAGAATATCTTTATAAAGCTCTGAGTGAAGGTCTCAGCCTTTTACATTTGTTTGATGATTAGCATACTCGGCCTGTTTATCTTGGCTTAGAGGCTTCAGGAATCTTTAGGTTCATAAGATTTCTTCCAGTTTGCTTCAACATTTGTGAGAGCCAGGGATAATATATATTTACTCATAGAAAACTGCTTGAAGAAACAGAGTACTTGGTTACAGGATTCTCTTTTCAATTTGCAGTAAATCATCGCACACATCTTCGTAGTTTTAGGCCGAAGGAGGTTTCTTGTAAATGAAATAGATGTGCTTACACGTTGAAAAGTGCCATTTAGGCCCAAGATATTTCTTAACCTGGCCAGGCAGGCCATGTTGCTTGATCCACTGGTTTTCCCCAGCATTTGTGTTTTCCAAACCAAGTATTTAACAATCCTCCCTACACACACACACACACACACACACACACACACACACACACACACACACAGTCACACACACAAATTTCCTAAATCTGTTCTTTTTCTAGTTGCAAGAAGGAATATATATCAGGCATCAGATAAATAGCATTTCAAAACTGAATGCAGCAACAGGAATATGTGTATGTATATATATATATGCAAAACATTGTGATATTTTAGAAAGTTGCCTAAGGATCCGTTGAAGACTCACAACAGGGCTGCAATGTTGGGCATATAAGTAAATCTTAATAAAAAATGGATAATAAAATTCACTTCAGAGCTTAGGAGGATGCAGCAGGCTTAAGCACTGGAAAGTGTAGGCCCTTCTTTTCTACCAACCCATCTATCCTAATTATTTGTTGTGGGCTAAAGGCTTTCCAGGGGATTACAAGCCTCTTGGTACGGACCCACCACTGGGCCTGAGAGTTCTGGATTCTGATTTGCAGCGTCAGGCTTCCAGTGTCAGAGGAAACACGCTCCGCCGCATCTCTCCTCGCAGGCCGCACTACCTCCACGCTTCCTTTATCCACGTGCAGCCTGCGGGGGGAGGGGGGGCGACAGGTGGAACTGATGAAGGCGCGCATGCAGGAGCTAATTAGCGCAGTAGAAGTTGGGAAAGATCCCCATTAGCGCTACTCACGATGTATCCGCGGTGGTTTCTGGGAGCCACGGTTTCTGCCTCTCGAGGGAGGCCCGTGATTGGCTGCACGCCCGGACTACTTCGCAAGGCACTACATCATAGCATGTGAGATCAGTGCGCGTCCATGAGTTCCCGTGCTGGGTCCTGATGGGGCTGCAGAGGTGGGGGAGGTGGAAGGGGGTGCTGGGTGGCCTTTGAGTGGTGAACGAGGGAAATGTGTGCCCCTGTGAAAGGGCTGTTCATAGAGTTGTAGCTAGTGGTAGTATTTATTTTATTTTAAAGATGAGCATAGGCTCTTTTCTATGAGTCTCTCTGAGTAGCAGACCACTACATTGAAAATTTTAAAACTTTAAAACTCTTTTGCTTTCTTTGTAGGAAGATGGAACACACTAGAGAAATGTGTCGGTATAGTAGTAGGCTTGGACCTTTCCTCATCTCCGTTTCTCTTTTCTGCCTAGCATGCAGGGATTGGAGGTCCATGAATCTTTTGGCTGTGGACTGAGTCTCCACATGTAGGTCCTGAGATAATTTGGGGACATGGTGGGGTTGAATTTGTGACTGTTCTCTTTGCTTATGACATAATAAAATGCCAGGGGTTGCCTTGTTTTATTACTTGCTTAAGATTTATTATTTAAACTGTAAGGTGTTACTTAAATACAAAACTGAATAGGAGGAGAGTTAAGTTGGATCTTTCCGTTGACAGGAAAATTATCAACTCTCTCATAAATTTATCAGTGAATTACAGAAACACAGTGGGATGTTTTTTCAACTCCTTTGGCGAAGGATGTGCTAATTCTTTTTGCAAATTATTTGAGAAGAATCTTGTGGGAGGTTATAGAATTGATTCACTGGCTTGCAGAGAGGGTGATTTGACTTTTATCTCTTGATGATGGCAATAAATGCTTTCATTTAGTTTAGAGGAGAAAGGCTTTATAACGTCCTCTTTTCCATGACTCATAACTTTCTGAGCAGTCACATTGTGCTTTACAATGAGGGGTGTAATAGTGTTTAGGGGAAAGTGTTATCTAAATCTAGCCAGCCATTTTGAGTGTGAAAGCATGAAATAAAGAAAGATAAGCAATTGATCTTTCCAAACTTCACATTTGCAATGCACCCAGGTACGAAGAACTAACTTTCTGTTAAGAGGAAAGAAATTTGGTGGCTATATTAAAATGAATTCTGGCTTCAAAGCTTTCAAACAGACATTTTCAACTTGCATAGGCTACCCATATTTTTAGGAAAAATAGGTAGCTTTAGGCTAGATTGTTTTCTCTGTTGGTGAGTGTAAATGTGTATGAAAGCTATTTGTTTCTCATGTAAAATTGAATCTGTTGACATAAGCATATTTTTATAAAGCTTGGAGATACGAGTTTGCATGAAAGACTGCTCAAAGTTGTCTCTTTCTGAGAACTCAAATTTAGTCAAACATGTTACTGTGAGATGAGTCACAATTTGAAAGAAATAGTTTACATTCATTGCTCCCTGAATTTGTATCAGAATGGTTTTGTAAAGGGGAGTTAAAACTAAATGTCAGTAGATTGGGTAGTGAGAAGCCTCTAGTGTTGAAATATCATTTGGGAAGGGAATACTAGAGCTAAAATAATGATATTTTATATTTTGCTTTTTCTCTTTTCATCTGTTGGCTCTTTCTAAATTCATTATCTGTTCCTTTTTTTCAAATGAAAAAGAATGAAGACTAGGCTAGTAAAAAAAATGTAGAAAAGTTCATAAAATTAGATCCTTAGACTTAATACATTGAAATATTAAAGTTTTCACATGGATTTCAGTATCACATATAGCCTAGAAAAGCAAAGGAGGCATTACTGTGAACTAAAATAATGGTATTATTTGAGTTCTGGATTAAGATCATATAAGGTCCAAATTTGTTTATTTTTAACAACATAATTTGAGGTTAAAAATTCCTTCCTTCTTTCCTTAAGTAACATTTAGAGCTCCACAGTGTGGTATCCCATAGCATATGTTTAGCAGTCTCTCTTCAAAATTTTTTGTAACATATTACGTTCAATTTTACCTTCAAATGCCACACCTCTTTCACTAATAATTAGAAAAGAGAGGAAAGGAAAATAGGAATACATGGCTATTAATTATCTGTAATTGCTGTACCCATTATCCTGCTGTTTAATTCATATTTAGTTCAATCAGAAGAACTGGATTCTAGCCGTAGTTCTGCCATTAGCTGGCTGTTTAAGTTTGGTCATGACTCCTTAACCTCTGTGAATCACGCTTTTCATATTTGTTAAAGTGGTTGGAGTAGATGATCCGTAAAGATCTTTTCTCAATTCTGTGCATATTCTGTAGAACAGGAATGCCTGCCAGATAAACAGGAGGGGAGGCAACACCAGGGTTTCTAATCAGCAGCCCTCTTGGCCTCCAGAAGCACCGAGTCATGGCGTACCCAGTGATCTCCCCCCCAGGTACTTTCACAGACCCCACAGCTGCACACTCCACCCTTGGTTTTGGCAAATGTGCTTGCTTGGCTCTCTGGCCCTTGATAGGATAAGGAGGGGGCGAGGCCTGTCTTGTTCCTGGGAGCCTTCTGCACCCTCCTTTGACCTGCTCAACATGAGTGCAAAAGGAGTGCTGGGCAGGGACATGGGCCTGGAACCTCCTGGTTCCCTAGTTAACCAGTGCCATTCTGTAGAACAGGAATGGGAGTAGGAGTGACTGCATGATAGGCCGAACCTCCTGGACTAGGCCTAAGTTTCGTTTCCCCGATGAGGGTCCTCCCCTTCCGGTCCTCCCCTTCCGCAAAATGACGCTAATTACAACTGGAGAGTCCGGGGCTCAGAACCGACCAATCAGGAGCCAACACGACCTCGGAGCCAACCAATTAGGAGCCAACGCGATCAGCCACTTTTAAAGGAGTGAATGAACTAAGAGGGGGAGGAGGGATGGTGTGTCCTGCATATGTAACCCACAGAAAAGTATAAAAGCTCAACCTTTACCCCAGGGCGGGGTCCTGGTCTGGAAGGAGGCCACGGCGTTGGTGCTCTGGGACTTGGACCCTAGCTGGAGCTAGCCAATAAACTCCTTTGTTATTTGCAGCTTCGGTGACTCTGCCTCTCTGTTCCTGGGGCTGAGGGAAACCAGCTCTAACAATTCTAATGTCTCGGGCCTTTTTGGCGAACATTTTAGTGTGTTTTCTCTCTGATTTCCCAATTAATGGATGATTTCCTCCATGGCTGGCAGGATGAAAAGAAGTAAGAATTAGGTTCTGCAGAATTTTTCTCAGTTTTTCTCAACTGGAAAGCTGTATTCTGAAAGCAAGATGGGTCAAACTGAAATACACTGCTCACCGGGTTGTTAATCCAGACATGTGGAAGTCATCCACATACAAGTGTGTGTTCTCTCTCTCTCTCCCTTCTTTCCCTCCCTCCCTCTTTCCTTCTATTCCTTCCTCCTTCCCTTTCTCCACCTCTTTCTCACCACTCTCATCCAATCACACTTGTCTTTTCCACCTCCTAAATATTTCTTGCCTCTAAGGTCTGCCTCCATTAACCACATCCTGACCAGGCCACCACCATGTCACATAAATTACTACAGTAGCCTCATGATTGATGTCCCCACCTCCAGTCCTACTCTGTCCATTTTCCACAGGATAGCCTGTGTGATCGCATTTTATTCCACTCTCCACCTTACCCATGTGCTTCTGTGGTAGCCTCCTTTTGATTCCTACACCATGCCAAACTTTTTCTCTTATCAGGAAATATGCTGCTCCCTTTACCTGGAATGCTCCTTTTCCTACTTCTTACGTGCCTGGAATTTTCTCTTCCAGCATATCTCAGCTTAAATATCACTTCTTTAGAGAGATTGCCCTTGACTAAGCAATTCTCCATCACTCTCCCTCTATCACTTTTTCCTTTTTCCTTTTTGGCACTAGTTATAGGTTGTGCTATGGTTTGAATGTGTCATCCCCCAAAAAACATGTGTTGGAAACTTTACCCAGTGCAACAGTGTTAAGAGGTGGGACCTCTAAAAGGCAATTAGTCCATGAGGACTCCATATTCATGAATGAATTAATGCCATTACTGCAGGAATGTGTTTGTTAAATAGGGAGTGGTTTCCTTATAAAAGGATGAGTTCAATCCCCTCTTGCTCTCTTTCATCTTCTCTTGCCCTTCTGTCTTCTGCCATGGGATGACTCGGCAATAAAGATCCTCACCAGATTCTGGGCCCTTGATCTTGGACTTCCCTGCTACCAGAATTGTGAGAAATAAATTTCTGTTCTTTATAAATTATCCAGTCTCTGGCATTCTATAATAGCAGCACAAGATGACTAAGAAAGATGGTACTGAGAAGTGGGGCTGTTGCTATAGCATACCTGAAAATGCCAAAGCAGCTTTGGAAGTGGGTGGTGGTAGAGGCTGGAACAGTTTGGGGTAGAATGCTGGAAATAGCCTGTATTTTCACGAGCAGGGGCATTGAGGGCAAGTCTACTGAGGGCTCAGAAGAGAATAATAGCCAGATGTGCTAGAGGAGAGATTTTTGTCATCTAGTTATTCTGGATATGCAGGATGGAGTGCCATTTTGTGTATTCTCTATAGATATCAAATTAGCAGGAAGGGCTGTAGTCTGAAATTGTAGGAGTAAGACAAGTGAACTCAGTGCTGTATCAATAGCATGGAATATTGTAGGAGAATTAGATAAGGGAATGAACAATGGGGAACTGTTTTGACAAAATGCAAATGGGCTAACCTACATTAAGATAATTTAACATTTTTCCTATTATCTTAAATAAAACTTTAATTTCACCAGCTCAATGTGTATGATCAAATTGAATTCATTACTCAGTTTCTAGGAAGGAATTAAGCACATCAAAGATATATAAACTAGGGTATTGCCAAGGATCTGAGAAGTGTAAAAATTCTATAAGATCAGGTTTTCATGAAAGAGAACAGAAGGGTTGTTTAGGAGGATATTTAGCAGTGGAGAAGAGTTTAAGTGCAGAATAAACCTAATAAAGGGAAATGTTAATAGCACCTTGAAAGCAAAACCCTCCAAATTCAGTATTTGAGCCAAGTACCTTTGATTCTTCCTTAGTATGGAAATGTTTTTGTTCATTTGTTTTTTTAATACAAATCTTATCAGTGGTCAGGTTCAGGTGCCCAAGGATTATCCCTAAGTGAAGCCATTGGGGGTTTACTTCCTTGCTCATTTATTCATTGATCCAACAAGTATTAATTTCATGTTGCCTTATCTATTATCTATCATGCTCTGTATCAGGCCCTGGGACATAGTGGTGGACCAAATGGGCCTGGGTTTTGAGAAATGCTGCCTTTTATGTTGAATCCTATGCCCCCCTCTACAATATTTACAATACTTGTAAGCACATTAAAGGCTATGAGAAGTCCTGCAGTAAAGAAACATATTTAACTTTCCTTAATATTTGTTAGCTTTACTTGATGACAGAATGCTCTTTTTCAAGGAACAACTTTTATGTCCTCAAGGGACTATTCTTCCTTGGAATACACTATGGGAAATCTAGGTTAAGATGAAATTTGCTGCGTAGAAGGACAGGACGACATTGGATAGCAAGTCTAGTAAAACATTGCTTTAATTCATACTTGTTGATTGCAGGGACTCCATTTAACAAAGAGCGAGCATGTTACTGCCTGGATTTTGTTCAAGACCCTTTCCATTCTCCATGTTTGTGATAGTCACACTTTTCAGCTTGGGAAATGATACAAGTTCAGTATGACCAGGAAGGTTTTCAGGTTGTTGAAAATAGTCGTGGAGCTATAATAACTATTTGCCAAAGGAAACCTCATTACCCTTCGTGGGCCTCCATTTTGGGGAAATAGATAACAAGTGTTGAATATCTGGTTAAATTGAGTTCTTTTAAAAGCATTCCAACTAATCTAAATGATCTGAAAAAAGAGATGCTCTGCCTTCTTTTTGGAATTGTATACTTTCATAAAGTTAAAATACCCATCAAAAGCACATTAGTGCACTGCAAAAAATTAATACATGCAAAATAATGTAAGCACATGGTACTTTTAATTCTTCGGTGGCCCTCGGGCACCGTCGTTATCTGCTCTTTTCTGGGAAATCACTCATCATGTAGCTATTGGGGAAAGGGAGCACTTCGGCCCCCTTTCTGGGAGCAATCCAATGCAGTATGGATATTAATTAAATTTATTAAACAAATAACACAGCGACTCGGGGAAGCAGGGGTCCATCTGCCAGCTCCGCAGACAGATCTCTGCAGAGACGCGAGCTGAATGGTAGTTAAAGCGAAGTTGCCGAGCTCAGCAGATGGGCTCTTGTCTCCAGTGGGGGAGATTTGGTGGCGGTCCAACAACTCTTTTCCCCCTCCAGGTTTTTGTTCCTTGCAACTGTGATTGAAGAAGCCCTTCTCTGTCTTTTCCCAGCCTTGTGTGGAAGCCTCTCTCCTCCACCCCACCCCCCTTTGTTTATGTGAGCAATGTTTAAATCTGAGTGATTTGTTAGAGAGGCAAGTCCCGGCTGATCTCATTTTGTGTATGTGCTGTAAAGCTCAAGCAGAAAATAATTAGGAAAATGTAATCCCATTGACTTTACACCCCACTTGTGTACATTGCAGCAGCTCAGCCTCGTGCCTTGGAATAAAGTCCCCTGAACACATTTGAATTTAGTCAGCATCCCCATTCTCTGCGTTTGGAAGTTCATATTATTCTGAGGTTTAGATACTTATTCTTCAAGTCGTTCCTTATTGCTTTTAGACCTATGTGACTTTTAAACCATGCAATTTAAGGATTCTTGCTTGGTTGGTTTCCCCCCTTAATGTCTTCATATTCTGTTGGCAAGTGTCTAGGTGCCTTAAATCCCACTGTCTCCTTCACTTGCCATCTGGGATGAGATGTCATTGACAATGTTAGATCAGCACATTTGTAATCTGCTGTGTCTTTTAGAAACCTACTTCCCCACCACCTGACCCACTTCTCCCAAAAAGGATGGTGAATTTGAAACCTTCCTGTTAAGAAAGGACCACTTTGCTCTCAGTTGATCATCACTTCCCAGCATTTGGTATAATTTTTGACAAAAGCCCACTTTGGGCAGAATGTAATGCTAGGACGGTACATTAATGTAAATCACCCCCCTCCCCATTCTCCCTCTCTGAATCTTTGCAAAAATCATTTTGTAGAAGGATCTCTCATGTCTGGCTGTGTCTCCTCACCTGGGATCAATGCCTTTCACAGGGGGGAGCCACACGAACTCTGCTAGGCAGATTGTGTGCTCTATTGATGGCAAAGTTTTGGACTAAATAGATACCACCTTGGGCTGAGTCCTGAAATGCCCCTGCCTTGGAGAGAGAGATAGGTCTGGTTCCAGCCAACCTGCCAGTGGGACATATTTGCAGAGATAAAGGCACCTCTGTGGAATAGAAACTCTTCCAATCATAATGTATTCCCTCCCTCCCCACAAAACCCACCATTCTCTGCCAGCAGAGGTCTCAGCTGGTTACAGAACCCAAAGAGAAGAGTACATGAATCTGGGATTATGATTATCCCAAGGTGTACTGAGTTTTCTGGAAATGTGGAGGTCAAACCTTTAATCCAGTTTGTAAGAAGAACCAGTAAATGGATCCCTTTACTGAAGCACAAAGAAATCTTAGCTAGTGAGCCTTTATCCATCAAGGATGGTCATTTCATTTCTGCAGCCCATGAAGGTGTTCATCCAAGTCCTTCCTTGATGTTGGAAACCTTGTTTGTGGCTTTTGAACCAAACCTGAAACCTGAATCTCATGGGGCTTAACCAGGAGATAAAATATTTTAGCTGCTGTTGTCAGTTTTTGCCCCTCTCCCTTGGGCCACGATAATATTAATAATATGAAGGCTTCTGTTACTATAGGAAACTGTTGGAATTAGGAGGTGATTTTTGTTTTTCATTAGAGGACTGCCAAGGATTATTGTGAACTCCAAGAGTTATTGTTACGCCCTAATCTTTTATGGAATTTAAAAAGGCTCAGCTTGAAAGATGATCATGAAGTGGCCAGTGAAAAATGTTTATCAGTGAATCATAGGTGAACTGACAATTTATTTCTCTAATTTGTTGGAAGTCAAAATCTGCTATGGGCGGAAGGAAGACACCACATTTTGAATTCATAGGCTATTTACCACAGTGTCTACTCTGCCTCTTCTTCCACCCTGGTGTACCTGGACTAATTTTGTTCTCTGATTTAAATTGCAATCTAGTTGCTCTGGCATCTCAATTTAAGGGAAGATTGGATGTTGTTTTTCAAAGGGAATTGCGAGTGTTTTACTCTTGTCTGAAAACAGATTGTGGCTTCTTTCCCAAGGATAAGCTTAGAAATTACATACAATTCTCAGGGTTTTATTTGTAGCAAAATGTTTTCAACCCTTTTGTCCACACATTAGTATAAATGAATAAAACAGAGAAAAAGCCAGAAAACACCCCGACAGACAGTGTGTACATATTTCAGATCGGCTTCCTGAGCCTGCCATTCTGCTGAACACATTTTGTTTACTCTAGGGCTTCAAATTGCTTTAGTGCAGATTTTGTAGGCAGCATGACAATTTGAGACTAAATGCATAAAAAAGCTTTTGATTAGGAACAAAAGTTAACACTCATCTGTAAGGAATTGGAGAGTAGCTTTAAAAATAATAGTTTATTTTAAAATTGCCTGGCAAGGACAGTTGTTTTTCAGATGTTGTCTTTGTTCATTTGGCTTTGATGTACTTTTCTTTTAAGAGCTCAAGCGCAAATTTTAAAAATATTCAGTCCAGAGCCTCCTCTATTAGTCCTCTCTCACTTTCCTGATGAGTATTTTGCAAAGGGACCATATTTGGGAATATCATCACTAGCCTTATGTAGTAACTGTGTCCAGAATTAAATGTGGCTCAAAACATGTACACTTTTGTCGAGGAGAGGGACTAAAGAATAGTGTCTCCAAGCAAATTGAAGTGAGACCCAGGCCTGTCAGTTTATGGCTAAAAATACTGATGTTTGACCTGTGCCTCAGGGGATATAGCCGAGCTCCTGAGATAAAAATGAAGGTTCATGGTCATTGTCATTTATAAGAATCTCACAGTCTAATAATACCTCAGTCTTATTTCTGGGACCAAGCCTTTCATACCTGCTTTGTATTTTGCAAGGAGCTTTTCACAATCCTGGATGATTGATTGTTGATTAGATTTGCATTTGTTTTCCAGGAGCCAAGCAAAATAATCCAGCACTCTTGGTTTGGCCTCTGGCCATCTGAGTCTTCCCTGGTCCAGGAATCTGTTATCTTTGTAGCTCTTCAGAAAACTGCCTTCAGTTCTTTTAATCTAGGCTTTTGAGGTGGAGCTGACTGGAAGGCCTTCCAGGGGCTACCAGGATTCTTTTGTTCTTACTGTACTGAAGATTTAAGTTCAAATTCACAGTCTTACAGTAGGAAGGGAATTTATAAGCCACTTAGCTCAACTCACTCCCAATCATGGTAGGGGTATCACACTGCAGGTTTACTTGCAACAACAGAGTTCACCCCCACATTGTTGCAGTTGTTAATTTTGTGAGTTTTTAAATGTTTTTGATGTTAGAAACTTATTCCTTATATGAATGAGTAAAAATTTCAATCTAAGGAAGCCCATAGTTGTTTCCAGAAGTGATGATAATAACATCAAATTCAGCTCACTGCTGTCACTATTTCCTTTTCTGTACAATGGATATTCAAATATGCTTATGTTTAATGACAACTAGCTATTGTTCTTGAGCACTCACTATGTGCTGGGGCCTGCACTAAGCACTTTCCATACATCATGCCACTTAATCTTCAGAACATGCTGATGCTCTCATTTTAAAGATGAAGAAATTGATGCTAAGATGTTAAATAACTTGCCCCAAATCTAATCTAATTAACCTAAACTAATCTAATCTAAAGTCATATCTAATAGCCAAGCCTGGATTTGAAATCAGGACAGCTGACTCTAAAACTCCTGTGTTTAACCACTCTGCTATATTGCTGTATCTACTCATTTCCAACCTCTAACTTACTTAGATCCAAAAGGAAGTTGAGGTCTCTTCCAATAAAATATAAAATAGCATGCACATAAAAGCATGCACATAAAATAGCATGCTTAAAAACCAGAAAAAAAGGAGAATCCTACAGACGTCCTTCCCGTTTTTAGAAACAGCAATCCTGTCTCCTGTAGGTTTGCCCTTCCAATGTCAACGTTGCCAATTTCTGTAATTCTCTATCCACTGTTGGAAGAAGGCTGGATGCGAGACCGTGAACTCTTTGGGGGAAGTGGCCTTGTCTTATTGCTGTTGTGTTTCCAGTGTCCGACTGATGGTCTTGTAAATACTGAAGGAAGTAGGCCGGAGAAGGTGAAGCTGAATGCCTGGGTTTGACTCAGGCTGCCACTGCGGAGCGGGCTCACTCAGAGCAGGTGTTGGGTCAAACTGGACAGCATAGGTGACTTGGCAACCTGAGACCAAATGGGGGCAGGGGAAGTAGAGGAGGTAGGAAAAGAGGACATTTATCTTTTTTGTCTATTCTCCACTGTGTGCTGTTTTCATTCTTTGTATACATCGTTGTAAGCCACCTCGAATCCCTTTTAAAATGAGGCAGTATATAAACAAATGCATATATATTTATACAGACACACAGACATACACATAGAACATTAGATCGAGTTGGCCGTGAGTGAAATTCCTCATAGTCTGCTGAGGCAGATAAGGAAAGGGAGGTTTCCTAATCAGGAAGAGGCTGGTGGTCGTCACACTCAGAGAAAAGGTTATGAGGCAAGAGCCGAGATGGGCAGGGAGGGTTGGGCCTTCTGCCCCTGTGGCAGCCACAGTCATCTCAGGTCCTGCGGTTTCTTGGCTTCTGCCATGTAGGTACCTGTCCTCCACAACTAATTAAGGTAGTTTTCCTTAAGACTGTAATGCTGGACCTCAAAGACATGCAGAAAGAATAGTTCTGGCCTCACTGATCACGAACAGCTTTACTTCTGTTCATGCATCTGGAAGCTGTGTTTGTTTCTTTAACATTGCATACACCATACTGTGTGTCATACTGACCTTGTAATCAACCAAACCCCTGGTTCTTTTCAGAGGTTCCCCCCCACCCCATGCTTGTGCAGCTGACACTCTGCACCTAAATTCAGGACTTCACGGTAACTGCTCCCATTCTGTAGATGGAGCCAGGTGCAAGGAGGCTAAGTAACTCTTCTGTCCCTTGATCTTCTCTCTACCTCCCTGTAGCCTCTTCGTTTTGTCTTTGTTTGCATCTGATCCTCTAAGTTAGGCCTTTTCCTATGCTGGTTGATTTCCTTGTGTTCTTGACCAGATGGTACCAGGACACCGCATAATGGGGTGAAGGGGGGATTTTCACAGTGGTCTTCTCTGTATGGTGTATTTGCAAAACATGACAAACAATTCAGTGAGTGAGTGTCTCCTGTATGATCACCATGCTAAAATGACTGCCTTCCTCTGTCATCTTCATATATTTTGTCTCCAACCCCAGGAGAAGGGGAGAAGGGGGAGGAAACCCTATAGTTTGATGAGAACCCAGCAGCCCAGTCATCCCTGGGGGCCTCGGCAAACGTTTGTTTGGTTCTTGCCAGAGAACGTGGAGGGCGAGCTCAGTGGCCCCAAACCACAGGGTGGCAGTGGCTCCCATCTCTAACCTCCAGCCCTGCCTGGCCGTGTTCCGGATGCCAAAGTCAAGTGGTGGGGTTTTCTGTTGTTACAGATGAAGGTTTCCTGCTGGAGGTGAAGGTGCAAATCACTTGTTTTCCATCGGGAGGGAGGGTTAGTTTAAGGAGTGGTCCTTTCTGCCCTGCGTCAGGCTTCTCAGTACAAGAAGTCTCCCTGTATCAGAATCTTCTGTTTACTAAGAAGGAAACTGTGAGAGATAAGGAGATGAAAAAGCTTTTTCCTTTGGACAGGTTGCAGCATGAAAAAGAAATCTTTTTTTCCCTTTCCCATGAGCCCATGTAGAGCAGGGCTGCTGTTCCTTAACTAGAGTGACTCAAGGAACAAATTTTGACTTGAATAATAAGCTTAGAGTCCTTTCTTTCTCTGATGACCATGTCCTTCCCAGCCCTTGCAGAGGTCACTGAGGTACAAAGACAAGTTTCGGTTCAGTTTCCCAGAACTTGCTTATTTATTTATTATCTATTTCTTTCACTTGGCAACTAAAAATTGTGTATATATATTTATTATGTACAACATGTTGTTTTGAAGTAAGAACTTCTTCCCTTCTAATACTCAATACCATTGACTCATTCATTCATCAATGAATTCATTCATTCATTCAACATCAATCATTTGTTGAGTGCCTTCTAAGATCAAGGCATACCATAAAATAAAAACAACAATGGGTCCCTGCCCTCAAAGAATCTCAGTCTAGAGTAGGAGACAGAGTAGAAGACAGACAGGTATTAAACAACCACCCTGGCAACTTTATAATTTTAAAAAGTGGTAAATGATGGGAGGAGAGGTGATGGACAGGTAGGCCTCAACTAGTCTGATCCAATTAATCCCATTCCTGAATGTGGAGGTCCAGATGTAGGGTCGGGGAGGGGATGAGGTGAGGGATCGGTGTAGGTGGACTATACAGAACAAGCTGTGAAATCATGTGGTAATAACTATTTGCAAAGATAACCTTTGAAAAGATGAATTTTTCATTTACTGCTCTTCTGTAGTGCTTGGATATTTTATCAAGTACATATGTCATTTTTATATTAAAAACATTTTTAAATAAAAGTGAAAGAAGATAATGGCTTGAACTGTTTTACTCCTTGCCAGAAAGTTCATTAGTTGGTTGAGTCTTTTGAGATGCCTATCTTTGTCTGTATCTCTTTATAAAGTTTAAGGGATAAAGACCACATAAAATATTCATGTGGTCTTTCCATTAAAAACATGTAGATGTGAAAATGGAAAAAAGATACAACTATTTGTGGAGTATTGAATGAATAGCCAGTATATCTTCTAACAGTGTTTACAGACCTTGAAATACATTTTAATTAATTGCCATGTTGTTTTCTGTGTATAATCTCAGCCATTTGGAAAAGAGCAGGAGGATACAGGTTTCCCATTGATATGTGGCCTTTTGTCTTTTGATGTTAAGTTATAAACCTCAAGAGAGTATTGTGTTTGGCTACATGTAACAGACATTTGAATTCAGTGGCTTAATTTTTTCCCACAGCTCAGGACTGGGACTGGATGGTTCTGGACCCCTTTCTGTTTTTCTTCTCTGGTGTCCTTATCATAAAGACTTTGCCTTCATGCTTGTTTCATGGTCACAGGTGGCTGTTCTTGGTCTCACATCAGAATTCCAGGCAGATTATTTTTTTGATTTGCAGCTGAATTCAGTTTGCTAGAATTTTATTGATAATTTTTACATTTATATTCATAAGGGATACTGGTCTGTAGTTTTCTTTTTTTGTTGTGTCCTTCCTGGGTTTGGTATCAAGATGGTACTGGCTTCATAGAACGAGTTGGGGAGGATTCCTTCCTTTTCATTGTTATGAAATAATTTCTTCAGTATGGGTACCAATTCTCCTTTGTAGGTCTGGTAAAATTTGGCTGTGAAAACATCTGGTCTGGGACTTTTTTTGTTGGAAGATTTTTTATTGCTTCTTCAATTTCATTACTCAATATTGGTATGTTCAGGAGTTCTGTTTCTTTCTGATTGAACTTAGGGAGGTTGTATGTTTCCAAGAATTTGTCCATTTCCTCAATGTTTTCAAATTTATTGGCATAGAGATTTTTATAGTATTCAGAGATGACATTTTGTATTTCTGTGGTATCAGTTGTAATACATCCTTTTTCATTTCTGATTGAGTTTATTAGGATCCTTTCTTTTCTGTTGCTGGTTAATCTAGCAAGAGGTCTATTGATTTTGTTTATCTTTTCAAAGAACCCAGGGATGCAAAGATGTTTCAATATATGTAAATCCATAAATGTGATTCACCACAGACAGAAGCAAAAACAAAGACCATATGATCATCTCAATAGATGGAGAAAAAGCATTTGACAACATTCAACACCCCTTTATGATAAGAACTCTTAAGAAAATAGGCATAGATGGAACACACATAAAAATTATAAAAGACACATATGACAAACCCACAGCCAACATCATACTGAAAAATTGAAAGCATTCCTGCTTAGAACTGGAGCTAGACAAGGGTACCTACTATCACCACTTCTCTTCAGTGTAGTGCTGGAAGTCCTAAACAGAGCAATCAGACAAGAGAAGGAAATCAAATATATCCAAATTGGGAAAGAAGAGGTCAAACTATTGCTCTTTGCTAACAGTATGAGTACAGTGCACACTATCTGGTGATGGGCACACTTATAACTTTGACTCAAACTGTAAAAAAATAATTCATGTAGCCAAAACATTTGTAGCCCCGTAATATTCCAAAATTAAAAAAAAAAATTGAATTCCAGGCAGAAAGAAAGAAGGAAGGGTGGTGCTCCTTAACTCAGAATTTCAGACCAGGAAAGGAGGGAGAGGTGGAACCCATATCAGTGAAGCAAAAACTTCCCCTGAAATCCCCAGCACATCTTTGTTTGCTTTTCATTGTCAAATATGGGGTTACATGGCTGCCGTGCCTGTAAGGGAATCTGGGGGCTGAGTCATGAGCTCTAAAACTTAGGATTCTTTTAGTAAGGAAGAGCATGAGAATGGGTATTGGGTAGGTCACAAGCAATGTCTGCCATGAGAGACTTCAAAAATATTTATTATCAAGTCCAGTGAAATTCTGTAAATTGAAGAAGACATGGGGTACATGTTAGGAAAGGTTCATCATTACTGATGTGGCTCTATATTCATATTTAAAATAGTCTCTGGATGATTTTGAATTCTTCTGGCCAATTTCTTGACAGATCTTACCTCATTATTTTTACCCCATAGGGTAGCTAACAAAGAAATTGTACTAGGAATTGGAGAATAATCAGCTCTGCCATTCTCTTGTTGTTTGCTTCTACTTACATTTTTATATAGCCATGCACTGAATAAGGATGTTTTGGTATATGAAGTTGATCCCATAAGATGATAATGGAGCTGAAAAATTTCTATCACCTAGTGACTTTGTAGCCATTGTAAAATCGTGGCACAACACATTACTCATGTGTTTGTGATGACGTTGGTATGAACAGACCTACACTGCCAGTCATATAAAAGTATAACACATATAATTATATACAATGTATAATACTTGATGGTGATAAACAAGCTCCTCATATATGAGATCTGTCCAGAAAATATCTAGCTGTGATACTTTCTGGACAGACCTGTATTTTTAGCACTGGGGAATTGCAGACAGCATACGTGCTAGAAGAACTGGAAAAAGAGAACTTAAAACTTGTATAAAATATAGAAAATCTTACTTCCTTTATTTAAGGCCATCGTCCTTATCCAAAGCATGGCAATGAGAAAAGGACTCCTAATGAATGTCCCTGGGCTTTGGATGAGTCTTGGGAGAAGTAACTGAAAATCTAGATTAGGAAACATGTTTTAATATTTATCACCTAACACAGTGCCTATGTAAAAAGAAATAAGTGAAAAAACAGATTTGCTAAGCAGTGTCCAGAAGACCCACGAATGGAAAGAATAACATCTAATTGGTGTCCAATTCTGTTCTCTGTAGAATTGGTTTTTGCTGATGTGAATGCTCCCTGGATGTGTTTGCTGATAATTTCTGTGGCTCTTTCTGTTTTTGTAGTTTTGTGATAAAGAGTGTGAGTTTTGGACTCAGACAAACTTGAATTTGAATCCTGACTCCATTGCCTGTGTCTTAGTATGCTTGTGCTTCTATCACCAAATATCTGAGACCGAGTAATTTGTAAGTAATAGAAATTTATTTCTCACAGCTCTGGAGGCTGGCAAGTCCAAGATCAAGGCATCAGCAGGTTTGGTGTCTGGTGAAGGCCTTGGTCTCTGCTTCCAAGGTGATGCCTAGAGGGCCATGTCCTCAACTGGCAGAGGGGATGGATGGGCAAAAAGGGCCTAAGCTAGTTCCCTCCAGCCCTTTTATAAGGTACTAATCCATTCATGAGGGCACTGCCCTCAGGACATAATCACTTCCCCAAAAGGCCCTGCCTCTAAATATTATGACCCTGAGGACTAAGTTTCAACATGAATTTTAGAGGAGGCACCATCCTTTGAACCATCACAGTCTACTAGCTGCAGGGCCTTAAATGAGTTGCTTAACCTCCCCGAGTCTCACTTGGTCATGTGAGGATGTCAGCACTTACTGTCTAGGATTGTGTGAGGATTAAATGAAGTGGTCTGTAAAAGAGTTTCTTGCAGTGCTTGGAACTTAATGAAGTGTTTGGGTTAGCCTTGATAAGCATATGTAGGGTTAGAAACATGGTTTCATTTCTTTAGCCAAAACCAGAGGAAAATAAGCATGGCCTATTTCATTACCTAATAAGTTGGTAAGCATTTCTTTTGTGGCAAGTCATATTAATGGAAATAAAACCCAGTGGAATTACAGAAAAGGTGTGGCTTTCCCGTGACCTGTAATGACCCGATGTACTACCATATACTGCATTCCTCACACATACTGATACTTGGGAGTGAGGTCTAGTAAAAAGAGCTGATTTGATTATAATGATGATAACAAGGTCAAGGTTGTAGATTTGATATCTGAAACCGACCAGTTAGTGTGATAGAAGGTAAAGGGAGCCTTTTGATTCCAGGGAGCCCTGGAATGTTGAAAATAACACATAGAATGAAACAGAAGAGTGGCTCCTCACTCCTCAAAAGGGCCTCAAGAATCATGTCCTATTGGTGGTTCATGAATGTCAGCTGAATATTTGAATTCGGATAATGTATCAGGCCCTCTGCCAAATGCTTTCCATGTATCATCTCACTGAATGTTCGTAACAGAAAAGTAGGCGTCATTTCCCCCACGTTACTTATTCATTTATGAAGCTTAGAGAAGTGAAGAATTCTTGTCCCCATTTCTTTGAAGAGGAAGTGGTAGAGGTGGGATTTGAACCTCTCCTTTATCCAACCTGAGTTCTTAAGCTCCAAGCTGTGCGTTGTTGCTTCAGGGTGCAGCTATACTGTGCTTATAGCGTTGTGAATGAAGGATAGCCATCTTCTTAACACGGGTAAGAGCAATTTGAATTCCTGCAAGACACAGGACGCATGTTTTTTCTTAGTCTCCCATGTCTAATGACTATGAAATACTAGCAAAGTCACTTGTGAAGGTGACTCAAACAACCATCCCTCTAATGATTTCAGTAGTAGACTGTTCTCTTGTTATTTTGTTTGTTCATTCAAATGAATCTTTAAAAAAACCCTACACGTATTGATTAAATACTGACTTCATAGAGAGAATAAGAAAAAGTGACATACTGTATTCAATGAATTAATTTTACTTCTCCTTGTGATGAGTGCTTGGTTATAATAAGCATAATTTATGCATCATAGGTCAAAAATAATTTCTAAAATTTCTAGTTTCAGGTAAATATATACATTTTATAATAAAAAATACATTTTAAAAAATCAATGAGATGATCATTTAGGTCATAGCTACATTTAAGATGCCCCAATAGTCAGATTACTCTAGTTAAAATTCTTTCTGAGGCTTAAATCAAGCATTTTGGGAAGTGGCATTATTTTTTTCAGACTCATTCAGGATAATGTTACAGCAGATTAACATTCTGTGATCTCAAAAGCCCAAGCCCTCTGGTATTTTTGAAAGTCCTGGGCTCAAGCCTGGGCTGTAAATTTGCGTCTCTTATGGATTTTTTAGCTTCACACTATTCTCTGGTCCAAGCCTGGCTCCAGCCATGACTAGGTATTTTCTACATGTTGACTTTTGGTCTCACAAGGGACTGAGTGAAATAGGGTGAATTGCTTATGCAAATTCATCACCACTGTTTCCAAAAGAGAAAGCATCTCTTCCCACCTTAAGTAAACACATACCCTTTGTTGGCAAATTCAGCAACTGTTCTTTTAGAGAACAATTAAGATCAGAAACTTTGAAAATTTGTATCATGTGCTAGCATTTGGCCTTTGTTTACTTAAACATTGTTTCACCTAAGTGTAAAACACACTACTGGGGCCCTTTTAATATTTTTTTTGTTAGATTTTAAATTCAACAATAAAGGCAATCCAAGTGAGAAACTTCAGTACGTTGATTTTGTTCTTTGAGTCATTGCACTGTAATTAGTTGAGTTTAAATGCAGCACAAGAACATCTTTCTTGTCTGTTTATGTCAGAAAAAAATGGCTAATGAGCACTTATCAAAAAGATGAACATTTTTTCATTAGATTAAGTAAAATCAAAACAGATTTATAATGTACTATTATGTTTCAGCTTGGAATAAATTGAGTAAAATAGCTAATATCTTCATAGCTTCCTGAGAATTTCTTTGCATGGCAGAATCCTCCTCCACTCCCCTGTCCCCCACACACTTAGACTTCAGAAAAATGCCCATTTGTGGCAACTTTCTTTGTGGCATCAAAGCGCATTGCTAAAGGGTTTGGAATGGCTTTAATGTTATTTGTAAAATCTGAATATTTATGAAGCAGATGTCAACATTGATTTTCGATAGATTATGCCAATGAGCTTTGCTACTTGATAATACAGTTCTTTCAAATAGTTTTAATTATTAAAAAAAAATTGTTTGTTTATTTATTTATTTATTGAGATATAGTCTTGCTCTGTCACCCAGACTAGAATGCAGCGGCATGATCATAGTTTACTGCAGCCTCAAAGTCTCAGGCTCAAGCTATCCTCCTGCCTCAGTCTCCCAAGTTGTTGGGGCTACAGGTGTGCACCACCACGCCTGGCCAATTTTTCTTACTCTTTGTAGAGACAGGGTCTCACTGTGTTGCCTAGGCTGGTCTCAAACTCCTGGGCTCAGTGATCTTCCTGCTCCAGCCTCCCAAAGTGCTGGGATTACAGGTGAGAGCTACCATGACTGGCCTAAAATACGTTTCGAAAACAACCTCCCTCTACTTTCTAATAGTGGTCAGTCAAAATGCCACCCAGTACTCAGCATTGTCCAGAGTTTTCTTTTCTTTTGAGGTTGTTGTATGTGTTCAAGTGGATGAACATGAGCTTATTTGTTACCAAAAGATACAGATAATGAGGGCTGATTCCTTAGGAAAATTTATGGTAAAGATGTAAAAAGTTTAATAAACTTCTCATTTTAAGTGTCCTTTAGATGGCAGGTTATTGCCAGGTCATCAAGGAGTCTTACTTGCTCTTCCACTATGAGGAAGTCAAGTCCGTCTTCATCCCAGCGCCTATTTGTGTCTATATCATGTGTGTTTATCTACAAAGCAACTATTGTAACAAGGGTTTATGTGGATAAAGAAGAATCTTGTCTTCCTCAAGTTTTTTGAGTTTGCATTAGAGTGAATGGACAAGAGATGAATTCCCTGCATATAAAAAATAGGAATGGTGATTGTAGACATCCTTGTCTCACTCCCAATATCAGGAGAAAAACTCACTACTTTATCATTAATGTAATTACTGTAGATTTTAAAAAACATATTTTTTATTAGTTAAGGATGCTCCCTTCTCCTAGTTTGTTAAGATTTTTAAAAATCATGAATGAGCATTGAATTTCATCATATACTTTTTTCTGCATCTATTTAGTGAGTATATAACTTTTCTTATTTAGTTAATGGAATAAATTATACTGATTGATTTTCAAATGTTAAGCCAGCCTTGTATTACTGTTATACATGGACTTGGTTAAGATGTATTCTTTTTATATATCACAAGATTTGATCTGCTAATATTTTTATTTGATTATGGTAAATTATTACATTTTTGTTCATTAGAGAGATTAACCTATATTTTTTCCTTTCTTGTAATAATTTTACTTCAATGGTAAGTTTTGGTATCAAGGTTTTGTGGGCCTCACAAAACATGTCAGAAGTGTTCTCATTTTATCTATTCTTTGGAATAATTTGTGTAAGATTGATGTTAGTTCTTGAAATATTTAAAGAATTTACTGACAAATTCCTTTTGGGCTGGAAGTTTTCTTTGTGGGTAGGCTTTTCATTACTGATTCATATATATAATAAATTTAATGATTTGGATTTTTCTATTTCTCCTTGTATAAGTTTTGGTGAGTTAGTTTTTCTAAAAATGAATTTGTCTATCTCATTCAAATTATAACATTTATTTATCTAAAGTTAGCCATAATATCTCTAATCTTTTAGACCTTTAACATCAGTAGTGATGTCCCTTTTTAAATTTCTTATATTGATAATTTGTGTCTTCTGTTTTTTCTTTACAGTCTTACTAAGTTTTTATCAATTTTGTTCTAGAAATCAATGTGTGGTTTTATTGTATTCCTCAATTACAGAGATTGGCAAAATATTGCTAATGGGTCAAATCTAACCCACCACCTGTTTTGTAATGTAGTTTTATTGAACATAGCCAAATCCATTCATTTATGTATTGTCTATGTCTGCTTTTGTATTAAAATGGCAAATTTGTGTAGTTGTGACAGATTTTATGACCCACAAAGTCTAAAATATTTACCTTTGTCCCTTTATAGAAAAAGTTTACCTATCTCTGCTTGGTTATATATATTTTTCTATTTCACTGAGTTTTGTCTTTATCAGTGCTCTTTTTTACTTTTTTTTTTAGTTTAATTTGCTGTTCCTTTTTCATGCTTCTTGAGATGTATCCTTAGATCATTGATTTCCATCCTTAGATTTTTATTTAACCATTATATTTTCTCTAAGCACACATTAACTGATCCCACAGTATTTATATTCATATTTTCATTATCATTCTTTTGAAAATATTTTCTTATTTCCCTTGTGATTTCTTATTTAACTCATAGATTATTTATACCTTGTCTTAGTCTGTTTGTGTTGCTATAAAGGAATACCTGAGGCTGGGTAATTTATAAAGAAAAGCAGTTATTTAGCTTATGGTTCCGCAGGCTGTACAAAAAGCATCTGTTTCTGGTGAGGGTTTCAGGCTGCTTCCACTCATGGCGGGAGGAGAAGGGGAGCCCACATGTGCGGAGATCACTTGGCCAGAGAAAGCAAGAAAGGGAGGGGAGCGGGAAGCCAGGTTATTTGTAACAACCAACTCTGGAAGGTGCTAATAGAATGAGAACTCGCTCATTATCTCCAGAACAGCAGGAGGAGGATTCATGAGGCATCTGCCCCCATGACCCAAACACCTCTCACTAGGCCCCCACCTCCAACATTGGGGATCAAATTTCCACATGAGATTTGGAGGGGCCAAACAAACCAAACTATAGCACAACTTTATTGATTGAATTATTTTCTGTTGACAATACTCTTTATAACAAGGAGTCATATTTGGGGGTAAATTTTCCTGAGCTCCTTCATCCTCCATTTGCTTTACCATCCTCCCCTCCCTGCACGTATAATCCACCCCCCCCACACACACGTTATTTCTTTCTGAACCATTTGACAGCATGTTGCAGATATCATAACTCTCTGTTCCTAAATTGTTCAGTTTATATTTACTAAAAACAAGAAATTTTTCTTATGTAACCATAGTAGAACTATCAAAATTAGGAAGTTTAATATTGATTCTGAAGGAGAGTAAATGTAACTTTTTTCTCAACCCTCATAAGTTAGTTGTTGGAACAAACTCTTATAACAAAAGACAGATTAACCAAAGAAAAACTAGAAAGTTTATTAACCTAACCTAAGCAGTGCATACCATGTGGGAGAAAAGTTACTTAAAAGTGGTAGCTTAGAGTCCTGGTTTATATAAGATTTTCAATGAAGAGCAATAAATACATTTTAGAGAAGTGACAGGATAAAGAGGAAAGTATTCCCAGGCTTCCAAAGGCAGGAAACCTGTGGGAAGGAGTAAAGTTTGCCACTAGATTCTTCTGACACTGTCTCTGACTTGGTAAGTGCTGTTTGTAATAAAGGAGAATTTACATCCTGTTTTTAGGTGAGAATGGGGGTAAGGTTGTGTGTGTGTGTGGGGGGAGTGTAGAAGGTAAAAAGACCTTTTGTTTTTGTAAATCTCTGCCCTGCTTTTAGCCAAACAGACAGAAGAGGCAAAGAGCTCCTCTGAGTTTTAGTTGTCTTTAGCTCAACAATCCTTCATATTTTGTGGAGAAAGCATTCTGATTTCCTTGGATACAATACCATTATCTGATCCATAGGCTAAATTCAAATTGTATCAATTATTTGAATAATGTCCCCTATAGCTACATATTTTTTCCCTATCACTTATTTCCTGTATGTAATCCAGGATCATTTAGTTGTCATGTCTGTTTCGTCACCCTTAATTAGAACAGTTCTTCAGCCTGTGTTTGTCTTTCATGATCTTGATATTTTCCAAGAGTACAGAACCGTTACTTTATAGAGTGTCCCTCAACTTTCATTTGTCTGATGTTTCATCACGATTAGATTCAGATACTGCATTTTTGGCAGGAATAACATAAAGGCAGTATTGTGTCCTCCTCAGTCCATCCTGTGGGGCTGCACATGATGTTCATGTGATTCATGATTGGTGATATTAGCTTTGATAACTTGGGTAAGGAAGTGTCTGCTCGCGTGCTCTGCCATAAAGTTACTATTATTCATTTGTAATGAATAAATAATTTGTGGGGAGATACTTTGAGACAGTTTAAATATTCTGTTCCTCAGCAAACTTTTCCCCACTATATTTTAGCATCCATTGATGATGCTTGACTGAATCAGTTTTTATTCTGATGTTTGCATTATGATGATAATGATTATTTTCTAAGTCCATTATCCTTTCTACCTCTATTACTTGGCATACTTATGTAAAGAATAACTTCTCTTTCAACCCCATTTATTAATTTAGTGAGTTGCAGGAATTCTTATTTAATTAAAAGGGTTATAATCCATTGATCTCATTTTTAAGTGTGATGCTCAAATGTTCCAGAGGTAGCCGCTGGGATCCCACCTGGGAACTTTGGGCATGCCCCATCATTCTTGGAGCATTTCTCTACTTTCTGGCATGATAAGATATTCCAGGATCATCTTTTTCTTTCTCTGCTCCAATGTTGGAACCAGTCTGAAGGAGTCCTGATTCTTTTTTGTGAAGAATGGTATTCAGAAATTAAAATCTGGGCATTAAGTGTGCTCATTTTGCTACTGGAGTGCCACTATATTAGGCTCAACAGAGCTAGGAAATCTCTGTCTATATCTCTCTCTCTAATCTATGAGTTCATATCGATACTGCCAAATCCAGTCTAACACCAGAAGGTTCATTTCAGTCTTTCTCCTTCCTGTATTTGTAGGTCTCTTCTCCAGGGAAGAAGCCTCCCACTATCCTCATTGTATTTACTCATTTGCCCAGGCTTAGATCCACAGAAAGCACATTGAGAATTGCTAAACCTATCACCATTAAAAAAATACCTACTAACCAGTGTTCAATATTTGTTAACAGATCTTTGTGTCTTTAGACTGTGAGTGTAGAGTCAAAAATAGTAATATTTTCCCCCTTCGGTGTGATTATGTTATTCACTTGAAATATACTTAGGTTTATTTATTTCTGTTTATATTCCATTTTAGGTTCCCCCATCATTATTATTTTAAGATCATCTTTATCATCATCACCTCCATTGTCATTTTTTGTGAGTGTATGAAACATTTACATGGTTCAGAACCTCCAGTCACACAAATAGATACCTGCAGAGGAGTGTTACACTCCTTTCCTCATCCCACCTACCTTGGCAATGCACTCGCATTAGTTTTTGGTGTAATCTTCCTGGGTTTCTTTTTGTAAATATAAATAAATACATTTATATGATTTCCATTTCTTTCTTACACAAAAGTAGCATACTATCTATGCTTTTTTACACTTTTATTTTTTTGGTTGGCAACAGATACCTCCTGGAAGTCTCTCCATATTGCATCTTCTTTAGTTTTTATCTACAGCTGCTTAGTGCTCCATTGTGTGACTGTGCCCTAGTTTATTCGTCCAGTCTGCTATGTATTGTTTGTTTTTTTTCCAGTATTTTTCATTACAACCAGTGATGTACCTTGTCCATAGGTATTTTTGTATTGTTGAGGCTATATCTCCAAGGTACATTCTTACATGTGAGTTGATAAACTTGTGATTTTGTTAGATATTGTCAGATATCCCGTAATGTTGGGGACATTTCTACCAACAGTCTATGAGAGTGTCTCTTTCCTCATGGCCCTATCAAGAGAATGTGCTGTCAAGTTTTGTAATTTTTACCAATCCGATAATTGAAAAATGGTATCTCAGCATAGTTATATTAATAATTTGCATTTCTCTTATTATGAGTGATGTCCATCTTTTTATATGTTTAAAGAGCATATGAAATCTTTCTTTGTGAATTGTCTGCTTGTCATTTTTGCTTATTTTTCTATTGTCATTTTGATCTCTCTCCCTCAATTTTAGAGCTCCTTATGTATTGGGAATGGATATTAGCCCTGTATTTGTGATGCATGTTAATCATAGTTATTTTAAAGTCTAAGTCTAAATCTGTGGGACTGTTTTTATTGTCTTTTTTTAAAAAAAATTCTTTTGGGTTTTGATCAAATTTGTACCCATTTCCTGGTAGGCCTTGTAGTTTTTGATTGAATACCAGACTTTGTTTATAAAATGTCCCAGCGGCTCTGGAGACAGTATTTTCCTCTGGAGATAATTTAGTGTTCTACTGGCTGACAGGTGATTTGGGCAGATCATGTTGCTCAGGGCTGGTCCGTTTAAGGTTCTCCTCACTGTAAAGGAGTAGCCCTCGTTAGATCCCAACTGAAAGTCTGGGGTTTTTGCCTTCCTCCTCGGCAGCCCTGAAAGCTAATATTTGTACCCTGAGCATTATGGGATTCCTATTTTCTTAGATATTTAGCCTCACAGCAGCTGCTTTCTGTTGGTTTCTCTGTCCTAGTCAAAGCAGGTGCAGTTTAGGAGTCCACAGACGCCTTGAGGCAAAGTTGTATTAGGCTCCTTTCTCTGCAGCTCACTGCCCTCCAGGATGTTGGCCTTTCAGTTTTTGTGCCTTTTTCCAGCACAACAAGAGCATCACTAGCTATAGGTTGCTGCTGTGTCTTCAGCCTTTACTTCCCATACAGTGAATTTGCAAATGCCCCATGAGAAAGAGCAGGGGGCAAATGCAAAGCTCACCTCAGTGAGTCACTCTGTCCCCAGGGTCGAAGCCTCTGTAGAGTCCTGGTGCCTCAATTATTTCCTGATACCTTCCAACAGCTCTTCTTTTACATTTTTATCTACCTTTTATAGTTGTTCTCAAACAGAGGAGTTAATTTGATACTAGTTATTCCATCATAGCCAGTAGCAGCCGTCATCTTTCCACTTAGCACATTTTATTAAATTTGTATGGAAATGAGAAAACAGTCAAATTGATGAAGCATTTTAAAATTGACAGGGAAATTGGCTTGCTCATACACTGGTGGGGAAGGGAGAAATTGGTACCACCTTTCTGGAGGGCATTCATTTATATCAAAAGCCTTAACATTTCATTTCCCTTTTGACCCAGCAATTCTGCTTCTAGAAATTTATTCTAAGAAAATAATCATGAATATGTGGGGAGATTTATTTGTAAAAATTTCTATCCCGTGACCAAAACTGGCATCAAAATCCTAAATATGCAACAATAAGGGATTTGATAAATTGTGTTGCTTCATTGCAGTGGAATATAATGGAATTCAAAGTTGGAAATGATGTTGAAGAATATTTAAACATATTGGTGATCTATTGTTAAGTGCAAGAGATTATAAAACAACACATACAGTGTAATCCCATTTCAAAATGTATTCACAGATACATAAGACTAGAATAATGGCACGTGGAAGTGTTAATAGTGGGTATCGTTTAGTTGTTGAATTTTCTCGTGTTTATCCATATTTTTAAAAATTTCTGTAGGAATGATGTTTGTTCTAAAAAAATTAATATACTTTAAAAAAACACTTAGAGTTGGTAGGCCCAGTTGAAAATGTTTTCTGGCAAACATTTTATTTTATGCTTGGTTGCCTAAGCTCTATCTTTATACTCCTAGTAATTTTATATTTCATCAAAAACAGTACTCTCCTTGAAAATACTTTGTGGAATAGAAGACCTCCACACAAACATACTTTAAATGCCCACTAGTCAGACTCAAACAAAGCCTTCACCTCTTCCTGGCAGTCTGTACCAATACCTGTTCAGTAAGGAGTCCTTTAAAAAATATATACATATATATTTGTGAAAAAGACTTGAATTATAAGGGAAGACTTGTTTCTTAGGGAAAAAAATGTAATTTCCTTTTGAAACCAGTAGCCAAAATTTAATGCAGTTGCCTTTGTAAAGCTAAAATCATGATTTCTGAAGAATGTTCTCATCCACTGTTGCATTTTGTATTGAAGGTACTCTCTTCAAAGCAGAGTCAGTAATGATATGACCTCTTGGGTGTTGAGGCGGTTTCCTAGGAATGCCTGTTCCTTGGTTACATCACCAAAGAACCAGCGAGTTGAGGATGGTCATCTGCACCAGGAGGCCTATGGGTACTTCTTGCCTATCCAGACGAGGTGGCAGGACAATGACCAGTACAGCCACGTGAACAATGCCGTGTACTACAGCTACTTCCGACACTGTTATCAGCCACTACCTCATCAGGTAGGCTTGGGTCTGTCGCCCCACACCCTCCCTTTGGCTTTTGGGTGCAGCCTCCGTTGTGAGTTCCTGTAGAGCGTCCTGGGAAGAGATTCCCCCGTGTGCCTCGGCTAGTGTGGCTCTGCTGTTGAGCCGACTGAGCGCCAGAGTATTCCAGAGCAGAACAGGAGAGCTGACCTGTGAGTGAGGAATGGGTCGCCCTGTTGCTCCCGCAGTCTCAGGTGTTCATATATCTTGGTCCTTTGCACTAAATTGTCAGCAAATGTGTAGGCTTTGAATCTCAAGCCCCTACACAGCAAACCACATAATGTTCAGACCCTGTGCAACTTGAGCAGACATGAACATCAACCCTCGAGGCTTTTTCGGGAGAAAAGCAGCTGCTTCCCCCACAGCGGGCTCATGAGGGGGAGGAGAGCGTGCAGATGTAAAGATGTTTATTACATCCTCTGAATGCAGTGGCGACATGATTGCCATCTGATCGTATGTTTGCGAGATTGCTTGGTGTATATTTGGTCAATATAATTCTCTCTATGTAAGATTGTATCATATAGAGATCTGTGTAAATCCTAGCTCCACCTTGCATTAGCTGTGCAGTTTTGACCAAACTGTGTAACCTTATAGAATCTTCTGTAAAAATAACTCACATTTATCAATAGCTTTCTCTGTCTAGCACTATGACGCATTTTACATAGGTTTTCTTGTTTAATCCTAAGACAATGCTATAAGAGGGTAGCAGAGGTTGTCAGTGCACTGCCTGAAATTTTTTGCCTTTACCCTTTAGGGGCACACTGGCCTGACTCCCAACTGCCAGCACTTTGCTGAAGGGCTTTCTCTGACCACCAGAGCCCCTTTTGCAGGCAGGCTGGAAGTGCCAAGAATTAATGCCCCAAGAAGCAGTCTTCAATTACTGGCTGACAGGAGTTGTGTATTGATACCCCAACTTCCTCTGCTCTTGCTTGAGATAATTCTGAGGTGCAGACTTTACATGGGCTCCCAGGTTTCTCTAGTGGAGTTAAGCTCTAGTTAGCCATATTAGTAGCTTTTTTTTTTTTTGAGATAAAATTATAACATACAGTTCAGTATTTTAACCATTTTGAAGTATACAATTCAGTGGTTTTTAGTATATTCACAATGTTGAACAACCATCACCACTAATTCCAGAACATTTCTATCATCCCCCCAAAAAAACACTGTACCTGTTAGTGGTCACTTTCAGTTGTCCTCTCTCCCCCTCCTCTGGCAACTACTAATCTAATTTCTGTCTCTATGGATTTGCCTATTCTGGACATTTCGTGTCAATGGAATCATTAAACGTAATAGTCTTTTGTGTCTGGCTTCTTCCACTTAGCATGATGTTTTCAGGGTTCATCCATGTTGTAGCAAGTATCAACCTTTGTGTGAGTGAATAATATTCCATTGTATGAATATGCCACATTTTGTTTATTCAGTTCATGGACTTTGGGATTATTTCTACTTTTTGGCTGTTACGAATAATGCTGCTGTGAACATTTTGTGTACAAGTTTTTGTGTGGACATGTTTTCAATTCTTTTGGGTATATACCTAGAATGGAATTGCTAGGTCATATGGTAACTGTTCAACTTTTTGAGGAACTGTCAAACTGTTTTCCAGTGGCCGTGCCATTTGTATTCTCACTAGCAGTGTAGGGGGGCTCTGATTTCTCCACATCCTCATTGACACTTGTTATTATCTATTTGATTATAGCTATCCTGAGTGTCCATGAAATGACATCTCATTCTGGTTTTGGTTTGTCAACCAAACTTCCCTGATGACTAATGCTGTTGAGTATCTTTCCATGTTGGACTTTGGACTTTGGTATATCTTCTTTGGAAAAACATCTATTCAAATCCTTTACCTATTTTTTAATTGGGTTATTTATCTTTTTATTGTTGACATGTAAGAGTTGCTTATATATTCTGGATACCAGACCCTTATCATATATATGATTTGTAAATATTTTCTCTCATTCTACGGGTTATCTTTTCACTTTTTTGCTAGTGTCCCCTAGCACACACAAGTTTTAAATTTGAGCAACACTGGTAACTTTTTAAATAACAAATGCTTTATTGGTTACTTTCCTTTCCTGTCCCTCTGCGCTTTCCGTAGGCTTGCTTAATCTGCAATAAGTACCTTTTAGTTCTCACTCAGATTGCAGATTCGCTATGTTAGGCAATTTAAATTTCTTCTTTTTTCTAAAAGATATGTATAAAACAACTTTCATTTTGACAGTGCCTGTTTCTCACATGTGCTATGTGGTCCTGAATCTTTACACTAATTTTACTTTACTTATAACTTCCAGTAATTCCTCTAGAAGTAGGTTGTACTTGCTTACTTATGAATAATAAACTGTCTTTTTCAATCTTCATTTGTGCTTTTAGAAGAAGAAGGTATGCTTTATACTTTGAAATCTGCAGCAGTAGGTAAAAACTGTATCTGAGGTTATTTGTAATTTCCCATCATTTTTCACAGAGAAACATGGCAGTGAATTTTCCAGCTCGCTCAGAGCTACCCACTCTTTCTTAGAAAGGGTCAGCCTGGTACCCTTTTTGGGTTGACTCTTGAGTTACCTCAATACAATTGAGACCTAGTGGTGTTGGCTTTAGTGGCTTTTGATTGTCTCCCATTTATAAAAAGGCTTCTGGAAAGATAATGTGCAGTTAATAATGGTTGAATCCTTTATCTGGTGGAGATTGTGTCTATATGGTCCTAATTTGTTATAAACTGCCTCACCCAAGGTCAGCTTCTGCCAGTTTTGGGGGTGCAGGTAGAGTTGGCAGCATGTAAGGAAGAATTCCTGGCAGAATAATGTCCTGTCTCAGATAGAAGTTTTCGGTTATTACACATGGACTCTTAAGCTGTGGAAACACTTTTGACTATTGTGCCCAAGGACCTTCTAGTCATGATTTCGTAAAGAAAATGTATTTACCTTTTTTTTTGAGTCAGAGTCTCACTCTGTTGCCTGGGCCAGGGTGCCGTGGCATCAGCTTAGCTCACAGCAACCTCAAACTCCTGGGCTCAAGCGATCCTGCTGCCTCAGCCTCCGGAGTAGCTGGAACTACAGGCATGTGCCACTATGCCTGGCTAATTTTTTCTATATATTTTTAGTTGGCCAATTAATTTCTTTCTATTTTTAGTAGAAAGAACTTGCTCAGGCTGGTTTCGAACTCCTGACCTTGAGCGATCCGTCCACCTCGGCCTCCCAGAGTGCTAAGGAAAATGGATTTACCTTTAAACTGTTTCTAAGAGATCTAAGGCTTGTTTTATAGGTTGCTCTTGGACTGGCAGAAGCAAAGCGGCACCCCACAAGGGTGTGAGAAGGTGGGAAGGCCAGACGGGGAGTGGGGAAATTGCCTCATTCCACTGGAGCGCGCCAATGAGAGGAAGAGCAGCTGTTCAGGCCACAGAGATTTGTCCCAGCCCGGGGCACCCTGTAGCCTACTTTTCTCCTGGCCTTCTAAGGGTGGTCAGCACCGTACACGTGCCAAACACCCTTGGGATTATCAACGAGCAGCATCCTCGCCTAGAACATTCCTTCTTTGAGGCGGCTTCCTCCAGGAGAGGGCACCAGGGAGGTGGGCAGGACGCGGCGGGGGAGGGCGAGAACTCAGCGGAACAGGCCGCTGCCCTCCCAAAGTTCCCATCACTTTGACACGCCGAAGGGGTTAAGTCATTCTTGAACAGTTTATCGCTCATCAATTGTAATTAAATATGTTTATATTAAATTATGTTCTGTAATTAATGTAAAATCCTTTAGCCTATGCTGTTATTAGAACCAGATGCTGAAGTACCAACAATATTTCAACATGACTGTGCTGCCTCGCCAGCTGTCTAACTGTAATTACTTTAATCTCAGCTTGTTATCTAATTATCACCTTTGTAAAGGGAAAAGTACTCTCTAATGCTTACTGATTGTTTCAGATGATGATGAAGAGCGGGGAACAGCTGTCAGAGAGCGTGGGCCCTGTTTATCACAACCGAGGAACTTATCCTGAAGTGTATTCAGGGCCAAACTGCTGAGAAAAAAGATGTGCCAGGCGGGAACTGGGGACTGGCCAGCAAGGGGAGACAGGTGGCGTGGTGGCTAAGGGTGCAGCCCCGGTGGGGAAATTGTCAGGTGACACCTGCCTCCTCCAGCCATGCCTGGGGAGCCAGTTTCTTAATCTGCTGAAGACTCAGTTGCCTCATCTGTAACATGGAGACAGTAATAATACTAGAATCATCCTCAGAGGGTCGTTACAAGGATTAAATGAGATAAGGCACAGGAAGCTCTGAGCACAGTGCTTGGCAACATGCACACATTTAATTCATGTTAACTGTTCTTCTTTCTTTTAAAAAGAAATCAATGTTGGTTTCCTCCATTTCCGTCTTAGCCTTGATTGCTAAATCTGAAACAATTAAAATGGGCATCTCAATGCCAGCAGCTTGGCGTTATCACTTTGTTCTACAAACTATGTTCTCTATCTTTGGGATTGAATTTTACCTCCACATTGCTTATTAAAAAATAGTTCACCAAACCAGTTGAGAGTATAAACGAGTGTTGTTAGGGAAATCTTAAAGCTTCTTGGGAGATGAGACTGTTTTGGAATATCCTAGACTGTGTATGTATTTGCATGTCAGCCATTGATGTTGTCACTGTAGTTTGCGCCTAAATAATCATTAAAGCAGATTCCCTTAGGATGTTTACTAAGCTTTTAATATCCTCTCATATTTTACCTCTCAGGGCCTGCACTTCCATCCGAGGGGAGTTGGCACCAGATCTCCCTGCCATGCAAATGGCAGAATGCTAGACCACGTGGAGAAAGATCTGTAAGGGGGAGAGGGGAGAACTAAGGGGAGTGCACTGAGCCAATGAGAAAAAGGACCATGGGAAGTGGCTGAGTTACTGGGATAAGCCAGACTACTAGAGAGGTCTGAGCGAGTAGAAAAGAACTCCCATCTTCAGGAACCAAGTAGTCAGAACTTAGTCTCTTTGAAGGCAGGAAGTAGGGGGCCTCTTTTAAAAGGTAGACATTTTATTCAGGTAATAGAAAGAGAGAAAGGAATGAGAGACAAGAAAAGAGGTAGGAAAGCACAGATCAAAGAGCCTAGACCCGGCCTTTGCACAAGGAGATGAGAGAGGAGAGAGGATGCAGGAAAGTGAAGAGTGTTGGCTGGTGTCAGAGGTGCCTCCGTTCTGATTCAGACTTGCTCCCTTTAACAACTGTGTGACCTCAGCCTTAGGATTTTCAATTAATATATTTAAAATATTGTCTTGCACTCCCTGTGTTAGGCAGGATAAATTATCATTACTCTTAAAAAGAGTAATGTTGTTTGCAAAGTACATATTAATAATAAGTGATCAGTAAACTATAGACTTTATTACTAGGTAGGACTGAAGCTAGGGAAAGTATGCTCAAGGTAGGAAAATCAGGATGGTGAGGAGGAATCAGTGAAAGTCCTGGAAATAACTTTTCTAATAATTATGGATATAAACACATAGAGCCTGTCATTTGGGGTCCAGTCAGGAAAACAGAAGCCTCTCCAGGTCTTTCAAATGGAAGGAATTTAACACAGGGATTTGGCAACACAGGTGTTAGAAGGACTCAGAGCAAAAAGGGGACAATAATATAATGCAGAGATTAGTAACTGCAGAAAATCTTACTTTCAGGATTGGGGGAACAACAGAGAGGAAGTAATATTTCTAGAGCCCAGAATTATAGAGAATGGGAGCCTGGAGGGTGGTGGAATTCTGGAGGGAAGGGCTGTGCCATGCCAGTGCTGGGAATGAGGAGGGGACGGGAAGTGCTGGGGCTGGGATGCAGGGAGTGGTCACGAGCTGTAGGAAGCTGGAGCCCATGGCTGACTACTGCTGGAGGATTGCTGACCGAGCTGGAAGAAGGAAGAGTCCTTTTGTCCCCTCATCCTGCCTCCCAAACGCCCCCCAACGCTTCCTACTGCTAGAACTAAATCAGAAGTCAGCTACAGGGGAGTATATGAGGATCCTAGTACCCCTAAAATAAAAGCAGAGCATGGAAGGGCAGGATGGGGGCTGAGAGCAAGCAGGCAAATGACCTGCCTGTGAAGGGAGGCTGTCTTGTGTCACAACCCTTTCTCTGCTGCAGCTACTCGTAGTGTCCCTGGTGGGTGCTCTCCAGGCACTGGAAGAAGGAGCATACGTTTGTCTTATGTTGCTGAACTAGTGGCTCTTCCAGACTCTCTAGGCCTGCCACCACCCACAGCCACTCCAGGGTGGCCCATGACAGGTTTATTTTAGGTCCCTCTTCACCTCGGTACCCCAATGTGGTACTTTGGAAGGAGGGTCCGTAAGTAGACTGTTACTGATTTAATTAATATCTGCTTGTTTTTATTTTTTTTCAAGTGAAAAGCAAGATTAGGTTTACATTTTCTTTTCACTTGGCAGCAAACAGCAAGTCTTCCTTAAATAAATACAAGCAAATCTGCTTGCTTTATCTGTAGGAAGCAGCTCTGCTTAGTAGTTAAAGAGCATAGGCTGGAACCAGACAGACAAGTCTTCTGTTCCCTGCTCTGTCACTAATTGTGTGACCCAAGTTCCTTATCCTTTCTTTGCCTCAGTTTCCTCATTTGTTTAAAAGAGTGAATGAGTCTTTTCTTGTGAGGGCTAACTGGAATAATGTTCGTATTAATAAATCCCTTAACACAGTACCTGGCACATGGTAAGCAATCAAAGAATGATGGCCATTATAGAATTAGTACTATTCCTGTGTCATATGCTGGGTCACATCCCCACTCCCCCTGGAGCTAGTCAACAAGTCTTTGGGGAAATCTAGAGGGGGAGCAACACTTGATACTGAATTCTGGAGCGTTAGCATCATGTGCTAAAGCAATGTGTAGTATTCACGTGCAGAAAACAAGAAACCTGCCCTGGAGAAGCCCGTGTGCTCCTTGACAGGTGTCAGTTTGCTCAGCATGGTGCCAAGCTCCAGAGAAAGCCAAAGCTTGCAGAGCGTGGGTGCTGGCCTGCTTACCTGGGAGGGGGTAGCCTGGCCTAGTGCAGATGTTTAGATCCACTTTCTTGGTTTCATCTACATATGGGCACAGTAAAAATGGGTTTATCTGAAATCCATCAACCAGAAAGCTCTGCTAACTGTTATTTCCTCATCTATCAGTTCAGTAGCAACTGATGTTTGTGGTAATGAACCTGGCGCCCCTTGAGATCCCAAAATGTGTTTCAGCTTAAGGCATTTGAGCACCCTGGAGTTCTTTGAAAATCAGACAGATGTGTGTGAAGTCTGGTAATTCTCAGGTGAGCAAACCGTCACTCTGAGCATCTCCCCAGGTGAGACGTGTGCTTCTCAGCTTCTCGGCTCTGCACGTGCCTGGACTGCATCGCCCCCAGGGCCTTCTGGGGAAGCTCTCTGAGCATCCTCTCTCCCTTGAAGCCTTCCCTGAGTTTCCCACAGGAAGAGCTGTTCCTTTCCTCACCCCGTCGCTTGATTCAGGGAGCCATAGGCTGGGCAGCATTTACCCCTTGGAGTGTGGGGCTACTTTACATGTCCCCTCCCTCCCCTGCATTAGACTGTGAGCCCCTTGAGGGCAGAACAGTGCCTTAATCATTTATATATCCTGAGTGTATTACCTTGCCTAGCATGTATTTTGTCTTCAGTGAGTGTTCCTTGAAAGAACTAAACAAAGTAACTCACAATCAGACCGTGCCAGGTCCCCCCTCTACCACCATCTCCTAGGGCCACGTGGCAGGTCTCAGTCTCCCATGATTGTTCTGTCACACGTTACTGGATGCTCATGCCAGGAAACCACACATGCAGGCCTGCAGGACAGACATCATCAGACCACCCAGTGGATCTGACCATGATGGTGACAACTTGGCTGTGGCTGATTTAGCAGCAGCAGGAGCAGAAGACAGGAGCTGGCATATCCCAAGGCAGGCGGAGGGGTGAGTCTTTAATGTCAGGAATGCCCAGATGCGAAGAGGGCTGTTTCAGGAGCAGTGGCTCCCACCGCTTATCAGAAGGACATAAATCTGACCAACTTGACGTAAAGTCTCTCAGTAGAAGGGACACACCAGGCTCTGGGGTTACTCTTTATTTATAGCATCTTTGGCTACTGAAGGAAATATCCTATGATGAGAGGAATAACCCAGCAACAGAGACAGAAGGAAATCTCTGCCTGGAGGCTCGTGTTCCATCACTGTTGCCGCAGTTCCTTCTTCTGCAGTTGTCAACTACCTGTGGCCCCTCCCAGGCAGCACGCTGTGCTCACATCTGTGCCCTCAGTTAAGCTATTGCCTCTGTCTGTAATCCTCCCGCTCCTGTTCTTCAACAGCCTGACTCCTCCTACCTTTTTCTGACTATCCCAGCCACCACCCCTCCAATGAGATTTGTGTCCATCCTCTATTTTCCATAGGATTCCGGATTTTCTGTATTAGCAGTTCACAGACTTTTTCAGTAAACAGCCAGATAGTACATATTAATAGTTTGGGCTTTGTGGGCCATAGGTCCCTGTTGCAACTACTCAACTCTATTAAAGTAGAAAAGCAACCACGGACAATATATAATTAAATGTGTGGCCATGTTCCAATAAAACTTTATTGTCGTTTCCTACTTTTTCCACCGTCTCTGAACTCTTGTATTTTTATAGCTTCAGTCAGTCTTCTGGCTAATTGATCATAAATTCTTGTACATTGTTACTGAGTTTTTGCTCTTAGAATGGCATGTCACCCTAGTCTGAACTCCTCAAGCTAGGAACTGTAGTGTCTTAGCCTTGATTTCCCTCAAAGCAGAGCTGAGATCTTGCATGCATGTAGTTTGTGCATTGATCCCAAAGAACAAGAGTGGGGTGATGGTACTAAAGTGATGGACAGTGTGGGCCCCAGGGGCTAAATTCCATTGAGGAGCCGGGTGGAATGGGCTTCAGAATTGTCTGCCCAGAGGACAGAAATGGGGAGCATCTACTACTGGAACCATCCTCCACTGGCCGCTTAGTGTGGTGTTAACTCCCTCTCTGTCTCCTAAGTGTGTGAAATGTCAGAATCATCAAGCAGATTCCTGCAAATCTCCCATGAGACTGAGATGAGACACTCCCAGACAGAAAGCAAAAGATTCTTCATAGTGCTGTGGCCAGGTGCTGTGGCAGGTCTTACCTGCCTAGGCTGGCTGCTGAGCCAACGCTGGAGTATACAGGGGGGTTCAGAAGTGTCAGGCAGCTTAGAAGAGGCCCCCAACACATGTCACATGCATTGTCATTTGCTGGCACAGTATGTTGCATCTGCTGAGAAGCAGTGGTTAAAAGGGCAGGCTGGGCACAGTGGCTCACACCTGTAATTCTAGCACTCTGCAAGGCCATGGTGGGAGGAGCGCTTGAGCTCAGGAGTTCAAGACCAGCCTGACCAAGAGCAAGACCCTGACTGTACTAAAAATAGAAAAAATTAGCCAGGCATCATGGCACATGCCTGTCTGTAGTCTCAGCTACTTGGAAGGCTGAGGCAGGAGGATTGCTTGAGCCCAGGAGTTTGAGGTTGTAGTGAGCTATGATAATGCCGCTGCACTCTAGCCTGGGCTACAGAGGAAGACTCTATCTCAAAAAAAAAAAAAAAAAAAAAAGGCTGTCTTTGGTGCCAGACTGCCCAGGGTTTAATCCTGGTTCTGCTCCTTCCCATATGTGTAATCTTAGGCAAACTATTTAGCTTCTTTGTGGCCTTATTCCCTCATTGTTAAAGTGCGGATAGTAGTAGTACTTACCTCAGAGGGCTGTTGTGAGATACAACTTGCTTAGAAAAGGACCCAGGCCGTGTGCTGAGCAAATGTTAGTTAATAATGGGAAATACTACTGAAGGATTAACAGTGGCCTTTTGTAAGCCAATGCTTCTGACTTTGCTTATTTTAAAAAATAAAATACTCTTTTTATAAATAAAATACTATTTTAAAAAATAAAAATAAAATACTCTTCTCAAATTGAACTTGAAAATGCCTTGCCAAATATTATGCATTTAAATAAAGCCTTTTCACTAAAAATTGACAAATAAGAAAATAGAAAATAAGAAGGAAAAAGACACAAAACAGTAACCTAATGCTGTTATCACAATTGAGCATGACATTAATCTCTGAGCTTCCTGGCACCCAAGAAAACAAGGGGAACAAGATGAGCTGCGTAATTCTCATTATCTGATAGAAGAAAACAGTATTTTTTTCCCAAAGAAATACTTTTCTTTCTTTCTCACATTAAATTCTAAGAGGAATTTAAAAGAAATTTACCAAGAAGTCTTGAGCAATAAAACCAAAAGAATAGAAGGATCCTGGAAATAGGCTTTGTCTGTTTTGTACCTGACCAGCGCTAGGCACATGTAGACACTCAGTGGATGGATGAATGATGGGGAGTGTTTTGAATAGCAGATTTTTTGAAGCGCCTGCATCCTGCTTCCACTGACTAGTATTAAAGAGTGGCTGTAATGGGAAGGTCTGGGGCCAGCGTGGAGGACAGAGGTGAGCTGGGTCTGCCCTGGGGGCATGTTTGGGGACAGGGGAGCAGGGGAACAGGCTGGAGGTCATTTGCTCCCCTGTTTGCTCAGAAAGCTGGTCTGACCTGTGCCAGTTCTATTGCTTCTTTTGTCCGGTAGTGTCTCTGTCCCTGTCCTTCCGTCTCAAACTTAGTGAACAGATTCTTCCTGCAGCCTCCCCAAGGGAGCAAGCGAGAGCCAGGCTGTCTTCCTGTGGCCCTCAGCCAGGGCAAGGTTGTCCCTGCTGGGGGGTCTCAGAGCTGTCCAGCCAGGCAGACACCTCTCAGGTCTTAGTCCTTATTTCTCCTGCGGAGCTGCAGCTCCAAGACCCCACACAGGGCCACACTCCTCTTTGGGGTGTTTGCATCTGAGGACTCAAGGCAACGTATGGATACCCCGTCAGTCTGAAGGCCTCCGTTAAAATAGCGTGATCCTTCTCCTTGAGTCCAAGGAAATCTCATTATCAATAGAGCAATCGCATTTGCGGTTGTGCTCTATAACCCGCAGGCTCAGGAATATCGGATACAGCAGCGTGCCTGGGAAGTCGGGCTGTCACATTAATACACTGTGTGAAAATTGGGGCCAGAGGTCACCAGTCTCCTGATACACAAATCTCCCTCTGAGAACCTCATTTCATTCAGACTATCAGATTAGAAATACCCTAATTATCCCACTGAAATTAAATTACTTTATGTTAGGGTGATATAATGGACAACCATAAAGAGGATATATACAACCTATCATCTTATTAGTCACAGCAAGACCGGCCCATACACTAAAAGGACCTTACTGAGTACTGTCAGCTGTCCCTGTCACACAAAAGAGGGTGAAGGAAAGAGGATAAAAGCTGTCCTTGTGTTTCTCTTGGACAGGTGCTGGCTTCCTGTTGTGCTCTTGGGCTCAGTTGCTAAGTTTCTCTGCAAAGGTGCCGTCTCGGGTCATTAAGAGAGAGAGAGCTCTGAAACATCCACTGTGTCCTTGACCTTATTCACCGTGTTGTCTCATGGGCCTCGTGACTTAAGGCAGTGGTCCCCAGCCTTTTTGGCACCAGGGACTAGTTTCATGGAAGACAATTTCTCCATAGAATGGGGGTGGTGCCGATGCAGCTCAGGCAGCGATGTGTGGTCTGGTTCCTAACAGGCTGAGAATGGCGACCAGGCTGTGGCCCGGGGATTGGGGACCACAGACTTAAGGGCCAGGGCCAGACATCCATTGCCTCTTCACTTGATCTGCTGGGCACAAGTCACATGGCCTCACCTCACTGAAGGGGAGGCTGGAATGTCGTGTCGATTCCTTTTCCTCCGTGTTCCCTGGAGGAAAAGGAAAGGGAGATTGTTGAACATGTGCCATTCCCTGCCACACTGATAAGCCAAGGACAAGCCCAGGATGCACCACAACTTGAGATTTGGTACCTCCCTTTACTGGCACCTGAGGCCTTCAAGGCTGGTTGGCACTGTGGGTACACAGGGGCCTGCCTTTTTGTCTCTCCACCTTCCTTTGTCTCCCTGTCAAGGATCACCTCTCTTGCCTAGCCCTGATTTTTAACAAAATAATCAAATCCATGCTGATGTGGCTCAAGGCTGCTGCTGAGCTCATGAGCACCCCCTTCTGGGTAACATAATGATGAATTTTTTTTTTTTTTTTTTTTTTTTTTTTTTAGACCGTTGCTCTGTGGCCGGGGAAAGAGTACAGTGGCGTCATCATAGCTCACAACAACCTCAAACTCCTGGGCTCCAGCAATCCTCTGGCCTCAGCCTCCTGAGGAGCTGGGATTACAGGCGGGTGCCACCACATTGGCTAATTGAATTTTTAACTGAAGCAAAGGGTTGGTGGGGACGTGAGCCCCTGGTGGATTGGGCAGAGGGGAAGGGGCAGGTCTCTGGGTGTGCTGTATCTGTGTGTCGTAGTTTCAACAGGGTCATGATAAATACAAAAACATATTGATATCAGTTTAAAAATTAATACTCATACCTTAGGTAGATATTTAAATGATCAGCAAATGTGAAGTAACAAAATGAGCACAATGCACTTTAACTCGTAAGTCAATAAATCACCATAGAAGTTGAGGCCTAGTTCTTGGAATGTGTTCAGACAGTTTGGTCCATTGGGTAACCTGCTGTGTTTCTCATCACCAATACATAAGCACATAGTAACCGGAGGTTCAAATTTAAAATTATTATTATTGTTTTTAAGAGCACATAATTGAACTCCTCTCATAGGCAGAGTGTATGTAGACAGAGAGAGTTGGAAAGAGGCCACCAGGTGGGTGCTGCCGAGCCCAGTACTGGAGTTACCATCAGTGCTGTTGCCTGTGTCCACGGGCGGTTCCCAGAGGGCTGAAGGTGGTGCTGCTAGGCTTACCGACTTGCTGCTCAGGTGACAACATCACACCTTGCAAATTATACTACTAGTAGGTGATGCTGTAGGGGAAAGAGCTTTGGAGTAGGAGGCTGGCGCCCTGCATGCGTGAGTTGGCTGTGCCATTGCCCTTGTCATGCTGGGTGTGGCAGGTCACTGCCAGGGCAGGCAAGGCTATAAACACCTACTTTCCTTAATGGGTTTTTGGGAAACAGATAATGGTCCCTCTGCTCCAATGTGACTTCCGTGCTGCAGCCAGAGACATTTTCCTATCGGATGAGACCACCTTTCCACCCTCACCCCCACCTGCAGCTTTTCCATGGCATGTGCTTTGCATTTCAAAGAAAGATAAAACTCCCACGAGGCCCCACAGGATCTGGCCCTTCCCCAGCCTCGCTTCTGCACTAAGCTTACTGTCCAGGAGCCCTGTCCTCACCCCGAAGCTGTTCCTGTAGGGCAGGGGTCCTCAAACTTTTTAAACAGGGGGCCAGTTCACTGTCCCTCAGACCGTTGGAGGGCCAGACTATAGTTTAAAAAAAAACTATGAACAAATTCCTATGCACACTGCACATATCTTATTTTGAAGTAAAAAAACAAATGGGCAAAAACACCCGCATGTGACCCGCGGGCCGTAGTTTGAAGACGCCTGCTGTAGGGCTTTCTTTGCCTATGTTGTATCCTCGGCCTCAGTGTCTGCCCTTCTCTCTGTGTTTGGTCAGCTCTTCCTTACCTTTTAGTTTCAGCTCAGGGCTCACTTCCTCAGGGCTGTCTTCCAGATGCCCTGACAGGTCTAATTCCCCTCCTCTGGGCTCTCTCAGGAACCCTCACTAGTGTAGCATTATCATAATTGCGATTTTACATTCATCGTATTACCTGGCTCCATCATTTGATCGAAAGCTCCGTGGGAGCCATGACTCAGTCCCGCTCACTGCTGTCACCCAGGGCCTGGCATGGTGTCTGGCACAGAGCAGGTGCTAATACATTCTCCTTCCATACATGGATGAATCATCTGGGCTGTCTGGAAATATTAGTCAATCCGGCTTGACACTGAAATGCAACCTGTTTGATTTGCTGAAAAGCTGCAACAATTTGGAATGATGAGTCCCATAGTCACTAAGAGTGCCCGCGAGAAAGCTAAGGTGGTCAGTATAAACAGCGTGTCATTCAGTATACATCGTTGTCAGCTTGACTTCATCATTTCTATTGGAAATCTAACTGGATGCCCCAAATCTCATAGCCATTTAAAGCCTTTTATTTAAAATGCATGTACCTGGGCAATCCGTTAGCAGCTAGCAACCCCTAGGAGCCTGACTGCGGTACAAAGCATGGTTTGCAGGTGACTAGTCTGGGCTGGGGACTCCAGTGCTCTGAGTGGAATAAAATCCCCAGGTTAAGGGATGGGGGTGAGGTGTCTGTGAATTTCTAGATGTGGAAGTCAGAGGATGGTTCAGCAGCCCCACGAGAGCCTCAGCCTCTTATGATTCATGGCATGTGGCCACCTCTCAGCTCTGAACAGAGTGAGGTATGAAGTCATTTCCAAAGCAGCGCCTATGAAATTCCATTACACGGTGCTTTTCAATTTAAGGGGAAAGACCTTTGCTGAAACTAATTTGCAGTTGCTTTAATCACGGAGCTGGAGATGGCAGGCTTTCCCCATTGCTGTGGCTAAAAAGGCTCATGCTGGTTTTGCAGATTGGGCCCCCTTCCCCCGTTCTCACCTCCGCTCCTGAATTCCTTCTGGGGTTGTTGAACATCCCCTAATTTTTGCAATTTTTGAGACAAAAAGGAAGTAATTATATTCAGTCCTTCTGGTGAATGTAAATGTTTTGGAATCAGAGCCCATTTGAAAACATTCAGTTAAATCATGGCAAATAGGATGCGCTCCAAGAGCGGGATCAGCCCGGGGCTGTTTATTCTCCCCTGCCAGCCTCCCAGGCACTTCCTCACTTTCTCCTGGCTTCCTTTGTTCCCTTAGTCACTGATCCCACTGAGACTTTTCTTCATCTGAAGAAGGCAGCCAGGAATCATAGAAAGCAAAGAACACTTGTTTAGGGGTCAGGAAACTGGGTGTAGTCCTACTTCTATTTACTAAATTTAGTCCCTGGACAAGTTCCTGAAGCCTTTCTGGGCATCTCATTTACCAGATGAAGATGGTAACACTTACCCTGAAGATCACAGGGGCTTTGGGGGAAGATTGGGTGGGATAAAGTGTGTAGAAGCCCATTAAGTTCTGCTCAAAGGTGTAGGGTCGTTGTTAGGGACTTGGTGATATTGTTTTATCCAAGGTTATTTATTAAATAGCAGTTGTCTCAGTCAAAAGACCTCCTTGCTGACCCAACCCCCCCCCAAGGTAAATTTCATAGCAGCTTGAAATCCCTTTGGGTGGAAGCTCCGAGGCTTCTGGAATATCCTGTGAAATAGGAAGATTTAGGAAAAGTCAGACCCTGACTCGCCCATTTTCAGTCATCCATATTCACCATGGATTTATCAGATCACTCTTAGTTTCCCTGGGGAGAGGAATAAAAAGAGACTGGGATGTGGGGACAGGCAGTTTTTGTGGGTGGGAAGTTCTGTTGCGGGGGCCAAGTTGGGGAGTGGTCATGAATATCTTTCCAGCATGGTGTTGAAACATGTGTACAACACAGGCTTGGTAAGCTAAGGTACATGGTGAAGGATAACCCATAAGGTACAGGAATAAATATTTTATTTGTTTAGTGAATGTTAGTCATTCTTCGTGCCTGTCAATAGCTGAACACACTTCCTGCCTCTTCAGGATCCTCCTCCACACCAATACTCATGGTGTAGAAGTGGAATGTACCAGAGAATTCGTTTTCCCAGCTTCCTTTGCAGGTAGGATGCAGGTAGGAGCCCCAGGCTTTGCCAACACACCTGTCCCAGGCTGTGGAGCAGTGGCTGCTGATGGGTTGAGGTGGAGACTGAGCAGAATCTATTCTGGCGAGGGTGGTGGGCCTGTGGCAGCCACATCCCACTTGTGGGGGCAGCTGTGACCATTGCCCTGGTGCCAGTGACCAGAGTGTGTCTGGGGATAGTGGCCCTGGCTTGGCAGAGGTCTCTTCAGGTGCTCTGTGATGTGATTTGGGGTGTTATTCCTCCAGCCCTTCTGGAGATCTGTAGGCTCTTCAAAATCCTTTAATAAGTCCTTTCTCTTCCTAAATTAGCCAGAGTTCATTTCTGTAGATTGCAACTAAAAATCCTGATTAAGACACATATATTATATGTTTTAATCATCACAACACCCCTGTAAGGTAATGTAGCCATAGCTTGCATTTTATGATAATGAAACTGCAGTGGAGGGGTGGGGGGTCATGCCAGGCTGAGTGGCAGAGGAGATATTTCAAAGTAGGACTGTTGAACTCCAGCATCTAGGATCATACCTTCTACTAGGGCAGGGTGAGTGTGAGTGAGGGTGCCGAGGGAGGCACTCGTCTCAGCATTAGCACTGGGGTGGCCTGACTAAGCTGGTGCAGGAGGAAGAAGCACTGGGACAAGGCCCCTCTTGTTCCCCCCAACCCCCAGCAAATCCATACGTTCTTTGCATACTACAGAGGGGGTATAGAAATGCGCGGTACATCAAAAGCCATAAAGCAATAGTGATTATGATAGTGTGCAGTTAGGGAGACTAAAGGCCCCTGTTATTCCAGAGCCTCTGTGTTCCTTATAAAGGTACATTCCACAGGTGCTCTAAAGCAGCCAAAATTTTCTGAGTCCTCTCTAGCCATATTTCTCAAGAGACCTCAACTAAGTCCCTCTTCACTGCAGTGGAAATTTCTGCCTTTTGTGTGTTTCAGTGCCAGCAGCAAAGGGTAAGAGGCATTTATTCCCCAGACGGTTTGCAGAGGTGCCCTGCAGGGATAACCTACCGTGTTTCCCCGAAAATAAGACCTACCTATAAAATAAGCCCTAGTAGGATTTCTAAGCATTTGTGCAATATAAGCCCTACACCAAAAATAAGACCTAATGATGGCATGGCTACGCAGCCTATCTGCACAACCCATGCATTTCGACATGGAGTTGTAAAGAAAATGAGCAGCCCTTCTCATCTGCCCCATGAGAGCTCTAGTGCTCAACATGAGAGACTGGGGCCAATGGTTCTGAAGGAAATAGAGTCGCAAGAAATTCAGGATGGAATTAGGGGTTTGGAGAGTTATGATGATGTTCCAGAAGAAGATGACTTAACTATATTTGAATCAGTGTAGATTGTTGTACCGTACTTAATAACACATTCCCTGAAAATAAGCCCTAGGGTGACTTCTTGAGGAAAAATAAATATAAGACTCTGTCTTATTTTCGGGGAAACACTGATATCTTGATTTAAGAAACAGGATTGGTTTGTGTTACTTTAACAGACTTGTTTAGCATGGCTCATGGCAACAATCCTCCTGTTTTCGAGGATTTGGGAGGTGGTTGTAGTGAATGCTGCAGGGGCTCCTTCCTCCCCCCCCACCACCAAAAACATCCCCCCAGAGTTCACATTTGGTGAACTTTATGGCTATGTAATCAAATATAACCAAAAGGAGTTATAAGGAAGAAAACAGCTGACTGCACAACTGTGGCAGCGGCAGTGAGGAATTCTGTCAATTCTGTAAGGTAGGAATGCTTGGTGTGCTCAGGTGTGCTTCTGCCGTCAAAAATTGTCACATGAACTTCTTTAATAAAAAATATCCAAAGAGCATGGTGCTCTTGGATTGTGTCATGTTAAAATAACCAACAGTCTCAGAAAATATAATTGCTTTTTCCTCACTTCCATTAGAAATTGAATTTCATTCCACCAATTAGCCCATGGGGTTTACTTTTAAAGAAAGATCCACTGGTTGGCTTCATGGAACAGCCTCCTTGGCAATGGTGTCCCAGGCCGTCATCGGGGCATTGAGGCTGTGCGGTCCAGTGGTCTGGACTTGTAATCACACTAGCTGCCCGCCCCCCACCTCGCCGTCCCCAATCCCCTGTGCCTGGGCTCCTGAACAGCTTAGACATGCAAAGTTGGGGCAAGAGGTCCCAGCATAGAATAGTCTAAAGAGCCACTTTGGGAAGGGCAGTTTCTATGGCAAAGATGAATGGGAAACAGCCTAAAAGTAACGTACTTCTGTTATTTTCCACTTCCGTAACTGTTTTCCTTAGTCCTCTGTGCAAAGGGGAGCATACAGATGAAAAATGGTTAAGGTTTCATTGCATTTCTAATATGCTCCTTGTGAGCTCTACATTATGAGGGAGGAGTCAGATAGGGATGTGACACCCTGGGAAATGGGGACATCTTTGTTCTCGCTATGTTGGATGATGGTTCCAAGTTCAAATTCTGGAGCGGACTGTCTGGGTTGGAATCATGGCATGTAAGGCAAAGGACTTAGTCTCCCTATGCCTCAGTTTCCTGTGAATATGAGGGTAATGGTGGGACGAATCTTAAGGGATTCTTGTGCAAAGCACTTAGGAGAATGCCTAGTACCTAGTGCTAAGCAAAGCTGAGCTGCCGTTGCTGTTATTACTACTATACTCACTAGTGTGCAAATAGTGCCAGACACCTGCTGATGCAATTTTGGTGGCCTCAAATGTCCCCCTTTCCCAGTTGCAGGTCCTTCCTCTCCCCCGCTCATTGGCCTGGAAACCATCTTTAGAGGTTTCCTAATAAAATTCCCATTCCCCTATGAAAGGGCCCCCTTTTCCAGCTGTTGCTAGCTGACTCTTCAAGGGGACAGCTCAATCCCTAATGACTCTGTGGCATGCAACAGAAGGACCTGGGCTTGGGGAAGGGGAACAGCTGGTTTGAGAATGAGTAGCTAATGCCGCCACCTGAACAAGGCCAGTTTGCTCTGTGGGTCGGCGTTGGGATAGTTTCCTCTGTGTGGTGTCTGCGTTGCTGTAGATCTCTAAGTTTGTCTTTGTTGTTGCTTCTCTTGACATTCAAGTGGTGAGTTTCATTTTCCCACTACGGTGTCACAGGGTTGTTCTGAGAATTCAATGAGATGGGTATTATAAGAGAGATGGGAGCAAAGTTAGGAGGGAGTAGGGTCACGGGGACAATTTCAAGGAGGGAATGAGAGCAGGAGTGAACGGTGCTGTGAGGCCACAGGCAATGAGAATTAGCTTTCTTGACATGGAGGTTGTTGGAGACACCAATGAGGCCTCTTTCAGTGCAGTGTTGGGGCACACCTCCTGCAGGAAGGGGCTGAAGAGCAAGTGCAAACTGAAAAAATAGAGAGAGATGGCACAGATAGCTCTTTTAAGAAATGTTGTTCTGGGAGGCCGAAGCGGAAGGATTGTTGAGGTCAGGAGTTTGAGACCAGTCTGAGCAATAGCAAGAACCCGTCTCTACTAAAAATAGAGAAAATTAGCTGCATGGTAGCATGTGCCTGTAGTCCCAGCTACTAAAGAGGCTGAGGCAGGAGGATCCCTTGAGCCCAGGAGTTTAAGGTTGCAGTGAGCTATGATGATGCCACTGCACTCTAGCAGGGGCAACAGAGTGAGACTCTTTCTAAAAAGAAAGAGAGAGAGAAAGAGAAAGAGAGAGAAAGAAAGGAAGAAAGAAAAAAAGCAAGCAAGCAAGCAATGTTGTGAAGTGGTTAAGAGATTGGGAGTAAGGGACACTGTGATCAAGGGAGGTCTCAGTATATTTTTATTAAGGTGGGAAAGACATGAGCATGTTAAAATACTGCTGTGGTCACAGTCAAGAGGGAGAGGGTGAATTATAAAAGAGAAGGGATGATTGATAATGAGAGTACCCTGAGGGGCAGGAAGGGACCCAAAGCCCAGATGGAAATCCTGGCCATGAGCAGAAGAGGGACAGTCCTGTGGAGTCACAGCAGGGGAAGGACAGGTGTATGCAGAGGTCACCTGAAAAAGTTAGGTGGTGGAAGCTGAGAGCATTCCCATCTGCTGGCTTCTTTTTTCTCTCTGAAATAAAAGATCGAATCTTCTGCTGAGGGTGCAGTTAGGTGGCCAGGGCAAGCCAGAGATTCCAGGAGAGTGGAAACAATTTACGTATTGAATGGAGAAAGCAAGAGTATTAGCTAGGGTGTTGGCTAGGCTGCTCTAGCAGGAGACTCCCTAATGCAGTGGCTTAAACAAGAGAGAGCTTTATTTCCCTCTCACGTACAGTCCGGGGAGAGGGGCCGCGGCTGCCTGAGGATCTCAGCAGTGTTGCCGCCCCAGTCTCTTTCCTTCCTGCAGCTCTGCCGTCCTTGGGCTGCTTCCCTCACCGTGTGGCTGCAGGTGACTGAGGTGCTATCCCATCCTGCTTCCCCTGCAGGGAGGGCAAGGAAGAAGAGCAGGGAAAGCTCCTTAAGCGGCACATTTCACTTACACCCCATTGCCTGGAATTGAGTCCTAGCTGCGAGGGAGGCTTGGAACCGTAGTCTGTAGTGGGGCAGCCGGGAGTCCAGACGGGGAGGATGGATACTGGGGGGACGGCCCTGCCAGGCTCTGCCACACTGGGATGGAGAAAAGCCGTCAGGCACTCTTTGACTATACTTTCTGGACAAGGGATCCTTTCTCCTTCTCCTTCTCCCCTTCTTTTTTGCTTTTCTTCCTCTCCCCCTCTTCCCTCTCCCCCTCCTCCTTTTTTTTTCTTGCTTATTTGGTTAGTTTGAGATGTTACAGTTGTTCTGGATTCATTTTCCCTTGTTCTGCCCAGGCCATCCTGTTGGGGCCTGGCGTGGGCTCTTGACATTTCTTTTCTCTTTCTGCCACCATACGTAGATGAAGTCAAGTAAACATTAGATAAACAGGACAGCTTGTTGGGTGTAAGACTGGAGATGTGTCCCTGTGGGAACAGGAACGACGTTGGCCCCAGCACAGCCCATCGTGTCCTCTGCCTTCCAGATCAGAGCGTGGACCCTGGGTCTGAACTGCCCGCCCTTTTCCCAACTATAGAACTTACCGACTGGTCTCTACGTGACAATCGCTCCTTGGATATTGCTGTATCTGTGCACCACGGGGCCAAATCTTCAGTTCTAGAGCAGTCATTAGTTTCTGTGCTAGGGGGTTTGAGAATCTGTGCAAGTAGATTTGAGGAGTCTGGGGTGGGGAACCAGAAGAGATTACAGATTTGGAAAATGGGAAATGGGAAAACCTGAAAACTCCCAATTCTTTTTCTACCTCAGGAGGACATGCTAAGGACTAGGACTAAATTATTTGTCATCTTTGTGCCTCTCACAAGTTACACAATTAATTCTTCATAAGAGACCAGAATAAAAAGCAAAACACCTGTATTTTAGTCTTTGTTGGGTCCCTAACCAGCTACAGTACCTCGGCAAGCTGCTTAACTCTCCGGCCTCTCTCCCTAACCTGCGAAGTGTGCTTGGATCAATGGCCTCTCAGGCGCATTCCGACAGCAGGAGTTAGTGAGCCTGAGAATATCGGCTTGGAGATGTTTTGCTTTTCTTAGGGTGAGTGGTGTGATGTTGCTTAAACACAAGAGCAGACAGGATTGGGAAGAGGAAGAAAATGGCACTTTTCTTTTTTTTTTTTTTCTTTTTACTATGAAAGTGGGTAAGAAAAAAATGGCACTTTTCTGAGAATTCCTGCTTAATTCATTTGGGTCTAAGAACTCTCCTATTATAAAATGGGGTAAGGGACACAGTCTGGGGACTGGTGCGTGCATGTGACAACACTCATTGGGCATCTGCAGTGGCGAGACGCTATTATACATGCTAAGACCCAGCACCAGGGGGACGTCCCTGCCCTCATGAAGCTCCTTCTCTAGTTGTCGGGACAGAAAATAACATATAAAGACACGATGAAAGATCCGGTGGTGGTAAGAGCTATGGAGAACTAATAAAGCAAGCTCAGCAGCTAGACAGTGGAGGGGCCGAGGGGTGCCATTGGAGAGAGGGTGATCAACGTCTTCTCTGATAAGGTGGCATTTGGGAAAGGTACCTGAATAAAGTGACCCATGTGAAAACCTGAGGAAGGGCATTCCCAGGCAGTGGGAACAGCAAGGGCAAAGCCTCTGAACATGCTTAGGCAGGTCAGCGTAAGGAGAGCGGCATGAACGAGAGCACTTGGAATAGAAAAGGTGAGGCAAGAGCCAGAGCCAGATCATTCAGGGCCTTGCTGGCCAAGAGAAGGACTTGGGATTTCGGTCTAAGTATGATGGAAGCCACTGGAAGGGGAGTAAAGGAGGCAGAGGTGGGTATCACGAAGGGAGTTGGGGAGGGCACTGGGGAACCCATGTCTTACTAATGTGTAAAAAACTGAGAAAGACTAGGCGCGGTGGCTCACGCCTGTAATCCTAGCACTCTGGGAGGCCGAGGCGGGCGGATTGCTCGAGGTCAGGAGTTCAAAACCAGCCTGAGCAAGAGCGAGACTCTGTCTCTACTATAAATAGAAATTAATTGTCCAACTGATATACATATAAAAAATTAGCCTGGCATAGTGGCGCATGCCTGTAGTCCCAGCTACTCGGGAGGCTGAGGCAGTAGGATCGCTTGAGCCCAGGAGTTTGAGGTTGCTGTGAGGTAGGCTGACACCATGGCACTCACTCTCTAGCCTGAACAACGAAGTGAGACTCTGTCTCAAAATAAAAATAAATAAATAAGATAAAAAGCTGAGAAAGTCTGAAAAGGTCCCCCCCTTTGCCCTTTGAGCGCACGTGAGCCATGGGCACTCACTTGCATGCCCTCAAACGTGTGGACATGTTAGTAGAGAAAGAGAGGAGAGGGTCTGGCTTCCATCTGTGTCCTGAAGTTCTTGCTTCTTGGAGAGTTCATTTCTCAGGGAGCATTACTTTTCATGGTAGGTCCTCTACACAAACACACACACATACACACGCACACACACACACACACATACACACACACATGCACACACACATGCACACATACACACACGCACACACACTGGTTAGGGGCACAGGCTTTGGAATCAGGTAGACTCAGCTTTAAATCCTGGCTATTGCACTTACTAGCTAGGTGTCCTTTGGGAAGTGAATGTGCCTTTTGGAGCCTCCATTTTCTCTGCTATAAAATGGTGATTTGAATAGAATCCTTGCCACAGAGCTGTTACAAAGGTCAAATTAGAGAAAACGTGTAAAGCACAGTTCCTAGTGTGTGGTAAGTGCTCAATAAATTGTAGCTATCATCATCATTATTATGCTTAATAAGTAGTAGCTTCATCATCATCATCATTTACCTTCTTCATGAAATTTCCTTTATTTATTGAAACAAAATGCCAGAACAACTCAAAAGTTACATTTGCGCTTCCAAAACACGTCTCTATTTTGAGCCAGCATGTCTTTTCCTCTCCAGGCCTGACCAGGCAGCCTGGAGTCTGGAGAGGAAGTTATGGGTGACGCTTCCGATGGGAAACCACCTGTCCACCCTTTTATATTCTCCTCGAAGAAATCTGTTGTCCTGGGAAGGATTTTCTCTGGATGGCAATTTGGCTGCTGAAGTGAAGGCAGGCTTCGTTGTGTCTGATCGCATACTGGCTCCGGGGCTCGGTGCGGGGGGCTGAACAGCTTGTCTTTAGCAGGTGATGGTGGAATGTCCTGCTGGGGGCCGCTTCTCCTTGCAGAGCCACGAGAATCCGGGCCGGCTGTTCGTGAGCACTGTCGCGTGTGTGCGCATGTGCGCGTGCCTGTGCACGGTTGTCTGTGTGGTGTTCTTGATAGACTTCAAAGGAGCTGGTCTTCCTCTTATCTCCTACTTTGAGATGCTGGGTGGCTGTGTGTCACAGATACAGGCAGAGTCACCTGCTGTCTGAGCTGCCTTCCAAGAGGTTAGGACATTTCGGTTCTCTTTGAGAAGGTCACAAGTAGCTATAGATGAGGAGTTCCAGGGACTTGGTGACTTGCACTTGCAGAGTATGGGGTGCCTTGGCCAGAAGGCTATCTAGCATGGAGAATAAATGCTTACATTTCTGAATCAGACATTATCAGGCTTGTATCCCAGCTCTAATCCCTGGTGGTTGTGTAACTTTGGACAACTCATTTTTCTGAGCCCCAGTTTCCTTTTCTGTACAGTACATCCAGGCACATAGTAAGTGCTCAATGAACAGTAAGTCATTGCTAAGACCGGGGTTCTTGGTTGTGCCATTAACTCGCTGAGTAGCCTTACCTGTGGTGTTTCACCTTGACCTTCTGCTGGGTGGAAAGAGTGAGGACTCAGAAGCACCTTCTAGCTTAAGGTCCAGTGATTCTACGAAGGGCTCCTCTAGGAGCCGTGGTTCCTTTGGCCTTGCCTGTTCCTCTTGAATTACTCCCTCTCCCCTCTCCAGTGGAATCATTCCTGCCAGTGTAGACACACATTCCACTATCTCCCATCTTTAAGATATTTTTCCATCACCTTTTGCCATGTGACTGCTCTCTTTTCCAACAAATATCCTGAATGCTTTATCTGTACATTTCCTCAGTTTCATAGGAGCAGGGATTCTGGGGGAAGCAGGAAAATGCTGTGGAGAAGAGAAGCTGTGCAGGTCTTACTTCCTCCAGGGTCTTGGCCCAGGGGACACACTCAGATGACACCCGCTCTGTTGCTCCTCCCTGCTCATGATGGTTAATTTTATGTCAGTTTGGCTGGGTCTTGGTCCCCAGATATTTGGTCAGAAATTATTCTTGATATTTCTGTGAAGTTGTTTTGGATGAGATTTACATTTAAGTCAGGAGACTTTGAGTGAGTAAAGCATATTGTCCTCTATAATGTGGGTGGGCCTCATCCACACAGTTGAAAACCTGAATAGAACACCATGAGCAAGAAGAATTCTGTACTTCGGACACATGCTGCAACATTGGCTCTTCCTAGGTCTCCAGCCTGGTGGCCTTTGGACTTGAACTTCAGCTCTTTCCTGAGCTTCCATTATGCTAGCCTTCCCCATCAGATTTTGCATTTGCCAAGCCTCTAAAGTCTCATGAACCAATTCCATAATCTTTCTCTCTCTCTCTCTCTCCTCTCTCTCTCTCTCTCTCTCTCTCACACACACACACACACACACACTCCCATTGGCTCTGTGTCTCTGGAGAACCCTGGTAGAGCTGTGTATTAGTCAGGGTTCTCCAGAGACACAGAGCCAATGGGAGTGTGTGTGTGTGTGTGTGTGTGTGTGTGTGTGTGTGTGTGTGTGACCTTGTACACACACAGCCATACCAAGGCATTAGAGACAGATATATGTCCCCCTCCCATGCATGATTTGCCTGTAGAGAAGGAAGAAGGCCACGCTTTACACAAAGCTCACCAAGAATGGACATTCAGGCACCAATGGGGATGCCACCTCAATTTTCTAGAAAGCTAGATCTGGTAATAGACATAGAGCTAGAAAGAGCTGGCCTGCAGTGAGAAAAAGAAGAAAACGTCACCTGCCTGGTCCAGCCTGCTGGAGTGATGTCAAGGAAAAGGCATAGGCCTTGGCATCTGACGGACTCAGGCTTAAATCCTTTGTCTCTGGGTAAATCTCTTAACTTCTCCGAGCCTCGGTTTCCTTATGTGGAACTCGCAGTTTTAGTATGGCATGAGATTGCTATGAAAAGCAAATAAATAAATATATGCAAACTTCCTAGCACATGTACGAGCTAAACCAATGATGGCTTCTTTATCTTCTTAAGAGAGAAACTTATTTGGAGGTAGACAAGGGCAGTGAGAGTTAAACCTGCATGTGAAGTTGCCGCGAGCATGATACAGAGCACGTCATCTTTCCTTGATGACATCCTGTGTTCTGGGTTTGCAGATGTGCATTTAATTGCAGGAGCAGCAAACCTGTAATGAGAGCTGCTCACTTCTGACTCTCCTCCTGCAGTTGTTTCTGGGCTGATAGGAGCATGTTTGTCATCCCTCATAGACTTTGAAGGAGTCTCTTTTCTTTTTTCTCTGCCACGGATCCCTGAGTTCCTGTGGGTCACTACTGCATTGATCTGAGTAAGATCCAAGGTGCTCTTCCTTCTGTGGTCCCCTTTGGGGGAAACGGCAAAGACATTATGAGAGTGAAGAGTCAACACAAGCCTCAGGAACAAAGACAAAAGGAACTGCATCTTACCTTTCTGCTAGACTTAAAGGCACATCAGTTTACGTCTGTGGGCCTGATGGATAGCTTTTGAGAAATTTCATTTGCTCTGGGCTGTCTAATCCTTTTCTCTAATTCCAAACTGTTAGGTCATATTTTTAAAAGGAAATTCCTTTTTTGCAAGTATCTGTGAAAGTGTAAAGATTTCCAGCCATATATTCTGCCTGCTTTTGACAGTCTTCAGAAAACCTACCTAGTTTGGGGAATGGAGGAACTAGCCTCATCTCATCCTACCTTCAGTATAGATCTGTTTTTTTCAGCACAAGGACTGATGGAAAACCCATATTACCTAATGGTATAAGCCTCCCTGTGCTGACTTCTAATCTCTGGTGCGACTCATACAGTTAGTGAGAGGCTGCTATGGTCCTGGATTGTGTTGGGTGCCATGGGGACATACAGAAGAAAAGAAGAGTTGGACATGGCAACGGGCCCTCAAAGAATCATAATTTCGAGGAAACTCATGCCCTTGCAACATTCACCCAAGGCATCCCAGGACCAGGTGGCCATAAAAAGTATTGTCAGTACTGGGGCATGTTCAAGAGTAAAACCCGGTGCTATTAGTAATTGCATTAGGACAACAAACGTGAACTGAGCAATGCTTACTTAGTACTGCTAAGTATTAAGTACTGTATTAAGTATTAATAATTAGTATTAAGTATGATCTTCTCATAGAACTTATTGTTAAGAACTTACTTAGCATTAAGAGCTATCTAGATGCTTTATCAGTCTCAATAGGGTTAATGAATGAAGGCATTGTATTGGTCAGGGTTTTCCAGAGAAACAGAACCAATATCCATCTATCTATCTATCTATCTATCTATCTATCTATCTATCTATCTATCTGTCTGTCTGTCTGTCTGTCTGTCTGTCTGTCTGTCTGTCTGTCTGTCTGTCATGGGAATTGGTTCATACAGTGGTGGAAGCTTAGTAATCCTAAGGTATACATTTTCAAGCTGGAGAACAGGGGAAGCCAGTGGTATAATTCAGTCTGAGTCTAAAGACCTGAGAACCACGGTGGCCACTGGTACCAGTCCTGGAGTCCAAAGAGTTCTGATGTCAAAGGGCAGAAGAAGATGGATGTCCCAGCTCTAGAAAAGAGAGTGAATTCACCTCTTCTCTGCCTTTTTGTCCTATGTGGGCCCACCGCGGACTGGATGGTGCCCACCCACACTGGGTGAAGCGGATCCTCCTTCCTCATGCAAGTCCACTGATTTGAATGCCAGTCTCTTCCAGAAACACCATCACAAACATACTCAGGAGTAACACTTTACCAGCTACCTGGGTATCCCTCAATTCGGTCAGATTTACACATAAAATGAAGCATCATAGACCTGATCTGTCCCACTCTCTCTGCCTCTCTCTTTCTCTTAAATATTTCCCCCTATTAGTCAAAACCTATCAAAAGTGAGATTTTTTTTCCTCTAATTTCAGTAATTAGACAAGTAGGGATAAAGTATAGTCACAAACCTAGGATTTGATCTAACCATTAGGCCAACTACCGTGTTTCCCCCAAAATAAGACAGGGTCTTATATTTATTTTTCCTCAAGAAGACACCCTAGGACTTATTTTCAGGGGATGTGTTATTTTTTTTTTAAGTATGGTACAACAATCTACATTGATTCAAATATAGTTAAGTCGTCTTCTTCTGGAACATCATCATAACTCTCCAAACCCCGAATTCCATCCTGAATTTCTTGTGACTCTATTTCCTTTAGAACCATTGGCCCCAATCTCTCATGTTGAGCACTGGAGCTCTCATGGGGCAGATGAGAAGGGCTGCTCGTCTTCTTTACCGCTCCACAAAGAAATGCATGGATTGTGGAGATACGCTGCATAGCCATGCCCCTCATTAGATCTTATTTTCAGGGTAGGGCTTATATTGCACAAATGTTTAGAAATCCTGCTAGGACTTATTTTATGGCTAGGTCTTATTTTCGGGGAAACACAGTAGCATCACAGATGGACAAACTCCAATCACTACCTATATCATGATGCATTTTGGACCAAATTGTAGCTGAATTGGAAGAAATTATTCCTTAGCACTGCCCTGGCCTAGAATAGGGAGCCCACAATGAGGATGATTAAAAACAGCAGTGAGCTGTTGTTGCGCTGACGGAAGAACATTTTTGCGCCCGTGAGTTCTAGGAGAATCGGCCAGCAGGACCCTACTCCAAAGTCAACTGGCAAAAAATCTCCAAGACGAGCTCAAGACGAGTTTAACGTGCGGCTGAGCATCTCTCCCCCATTTTTGGATAACAATTTTTATAAGGGACATTTTGCTTCAAAGTCTTGTCCATCCATCCATCCTTGTCCATCCTTCTGTTGCCTTCCCAAGTCAGCAGTGTCCCTCTCCCGGCCCACCTGGCACCAGATGTTCCGCCAGCCACCACGGTGCGTCCCGTGTCCTCCGAGTGGCAGAATGCGAAATCTCAGGCGACATTCACCTGGAAGCGCTTAGCCCTCAACAGCTGCAACCCCTTGATTACCTTGCCCGCCTCGGCAGCTCCGTGCCGCCACCGTATCAATTGCTTGTCAATTCGGTTTAGCGATGACTTTGACTGACTGGGATGAGGGGAGTGGAGGTGGGGTGTAGGCGAATGGTTAAAATTAATTGCTACATAAGAAAAAATTGAAAGATAATTATTCCTGCTTTCCTGTCAGTGCTCGAGGGTAGATGACCTCATTAACTTGCAGCTTGTACACAATTCAATTACTAGGAGATGGAAAATACATTTTTAATTACCTCAGTGGCCTGCGTACCATTCATCTCCATTTGCACGGTGGTTTTTTTTTTTTGGTTTTTTTTTTTGAAACTGTTGTGCTCTGAAGTAGCACCATCTTAGAAAGGTTGCCCTAAAAGCCAGTTCCCTGCTTCTATTATTTCTGTTTAAGGTGGGATATAAAATGTGTGAGATTAACCCCTGGATGCCAGGTGAGGTGCAAGGTAACCCTTGCTGTAGTAAAGTGTTTTTAATTAGCTTGGTGTGGCAGAAAATTCCTGGCTCCTAGTGAGAGAGAATTAAGGAGGAGAAAATTGTGTATTTGCTTTCCAGTCACTGAAAGAAGAAATTAAAAGCCGTGGAAAGCATGGAAATCAGGAAGGTAGGCAATACCAAGGTCCCTGTGGATCCCAAAGGAGAATTCTGGGAATTCTATTTTGATGTCTGTTATTTCACTGATTGAATTAAATGATGACTTAATTATCTTAAGTGTAGCCTTTGGAATTTTTTTTTTTAATTTCAGGCACAGTTTAGGAAACTATCTGTACTGTGACAGTTTTGTAGCAGTTCCTGTGTGTATGTTGGCTGCTGTTGCTCTCAGTAGCAGTTGTGTTCTGAGAGTGCACCCCCTTTGTGTCTCAGTCTCCCATCCCCAAAGTGCCCTGGGCTTGGGTTTTCAAAAACTCTGAAACAAGGTAGACGTGACACCCTGTGGATAAAATCGCCCATATGGGACCTGCTCCTACAGCACCCGGCCACACAGACAAGGATAGGTTGTCCTTCCCTCTACTCTATAAACACAGACCCTGAAGAAAGGCAGGTTTCTAGATTGTACTTGTAAAGTATGTTTAGTCCATATATGTGGAGATTTGGGGGTCCTCTCTATAAAGGCAACTTACTCAGGTGAACTGCTTGGTTATTGTTCATTGGTCTTGGTGGTCATGTGCCTTATGTAGCAGGAGTAACAAGTGTATGTAGTATATCTGGAAAAACATGGATGACCTTTTCCGTTGACTTGCTATTGTGGGTATTTGGATATGGTATCACAATGAAAACATTGCTTCTGAGCTGTACAGGAAACACATGAATATTAATAACAGTAAAACACATGTAAATTCTGCCAACACCAGATTTTTAAAGGGGATCCTCCCTCTCTCTGTCTCAATCTCTCTCTCTTTAGGCTTCAAGGACATTGACTGAACTCTGACTGGGTAGAGGATGAATAAAAGACATCCTGTTTTCGTGGCTCTCATGGGCAACAGGGGAGACCAACATATGAGTTGGTAACTGACAATGTCACACAATGGGCACAGCAGTGAAGTACTCACACATAACGAAAAAAGAGGCTGTGATTAGTATTTTCCTAGGTGTTCAGGAATGCTTTATGTCACAGAAAGCTCATTTTGCTTGTAGGTCTTACTCCATGGCAGAGTTTCTAATTTTAGCAGGTGACCCATGGTTAGCTCTCTGGAAGATGGGCCCAGAGTTCAAATGACCTGAAGAAGTTGGGAATTAGGGCATGTGTTTTCAAGAAGGTACCGGGTCTAAAATATCATTCCCCTGGGGGTTCCATGGGATCATTGAGGACCTTGTCCACAGTTCTGGAAATTTCTGAGAATTTGTCACTAAAAGAGTCCTGTAGGTTGTCCATAGTTCTACCCAGTGGTATGCTTTATATGTTAACACTAAATCTCCAGAAAAAAGTTTATTATAAATTTTATTGATATAAAAGATATATATCTCACAACTTACAAATAATATTAAAATACAGCATATTTTATTGTAAATTTCACATAATTAACTGATTATTACAGAATGCTTTCATTTATTTTTACTGAACTCTTGTATCTGTAGCCAACCTGTGGTTGCAATTCAACCGCAGTGTGACAAAATCAGACTACAGATAAACACTTGATTGCAGTCTGATTCAGCAAGAGGTTCTCGTGTCACTGATGAATGAGCACAGTTCCAACAAGAGGGACACATCAGAGATGCATATTAGAACTTCAATCATTGGTCAATGATGTGAGATACTTCTTGAGTGAGGCAGATAATAGTTTTCAAATACTAAAAGAACATTTCCTCAATTTTTTGTGCTAGTCACAACAACATAACAGTTACAAAGATGGCACAGTTCATGTTTAATCTACATTATTAACATTTTTGTCACTTTCACAAGTTTAGACAATCAGCAAAACAATAAATCAAACCCTGATTTGTGGTGTTTGCTGATTTCCAGGGTGTAAATACTCCACCATAGCCAATTTTAAGCTTTAAATGAGATGTTGTAGAACATGGAGTTGGGAAGAGATGTTCAACAGCACACTATTATATAGTATTTCCACCACACAGGTATAAGTGCTTACTTAGTAGTAAAATGAAGTAAATTAATTAGGAAGTGATGAGTTCTGAGTGCTATGTTTATTATCTTATTTTTAATTTAATTTAATTTCCCAGCATTATTGAGGTATAATTGACAAATAAAAATTATTTATAGTTACAGTATGCAACATGATGTTTTGCTATCTGTATACACTGTGAAATGATTACCATAATCAAGCTAATTAGCATATCCATCACCTCACATAGTTATCTTACCTTTGTTGTTAATGTAATTTATTTGGTTTTCACAGTTGCGACCTATGACCTCATATCCGGCAACTTCCTACATGGAGGTTTTCATCCCAGTCCCAGGTCATTTGAAAAGCCTCTTCTAACACATATGCATTCTCTATAAAAGTTAACAAACCAGTCCCTTAGAAGGACAGAACTGTATAGACATAAAGGTTGAAGACTTTGGAATCAGACAGACTGGGGTTTGAAACCTGGCTCTCTCATAGACTGGTCATGAGTGACTGGGCTGGTAGCTTACTCCTCTGAGCCTCTGTTTCCTTGTCTGTAAAATGAAAATAATGGTACCTAATTTTCACAGTTGTTGAAGGATTAAATGAGATAATTTGAAGGTGCTTAGCGTAGAGTCCTACATGCAGACAATGCATAATAAATGGTAGCTCTTAATATTAAATAATAGCCTACCACACTAGGTAGGAATTGAACTCAAATGCTTTTTTTCCCCAGTTAAATGAAATAGTGATGATGGAGTGGAACAGTTGCGAGACATGTGTTCCAGTGGGCAGGTTTCAATCTCTGCTTCTGATACCTGACCTTTAATGCCATGCCTGGGCATGAGCTGGGCCACTGGAGTCACACAGCCAGCCATGATCTTTGATGCTGGGTGGAAAATTGACTTCTTGGTTTTGTTTTATTATTTCATTTCAAAAGTCATAAATGTTTATTGTAGAAACTTTAGAAGATATATATAAACCCAGATCTCCAATAATTCTACACTCTTCAATAATCACATAACCTCTGTGAACACTTTGGTGTTTTTCTCTGCAGATTTTTTTCTTTTGTAGGGATTGAGTAATACCTACCACTATTTCGGAATTTACCATACTCCCCCGCTTTGGGCTGTCGCTGTTCAGTGCTGTCCTTCTCTCCCTGACTGGAACGTAGAAAATGTGAGCAGGGCTGTGTCTCGATATCTGGTTTGTTTTCATAATGCCGCTGCTAGAACAGGGAGCCTTGCACACAATAAGTGATTAATATGTGTTTATGTAGCAGAAGCGATTGATGGTTGGGGGTAGGTGTGGAGCAGATGTGGTATGGTGCTGTGTTTTCAAATTTGGGGTTTTTAGCAGAGGAACCCTTTGGTTCCAACAAACTCTTACCTGGAGCCTCACTTTATAAAACAGATCAAAATGGATCAATGGGCGACAGGAGGTCGGAACCAGAGCCTCGCTCATAAGTCTGCTCGCCACCCCATCCAAGCGTATCCACAGAACGCTGAGATTCTTCCTGGACATGAACCAGAAGACCTGGCTGTCAAGCCACGCCCTGCTGCGGTGTGACCTTGCACGAGTGTCTCTGCAGGGCGGCTGTGTTAGTTCCTACCTCACAGGGTGCTTGTGAGAACTGAGTAATACGACTTACCAGAAACACGTAGCCCGGAGCCTGGGGCACAGTAAGCACTCGGAAAATGTCACCCGCCTTATTTATTTCTCTTTCTCTCTTGCTTGTATTCTCCCCTCTGTCCCGTTCTCTTTGCTTGGCTGACAAAGGGTCTTAGTGTAGGTTTCTAAACAGAATGTGCCCACCGGATTCAGGTGCTGCCGCTGGCTGGCTTCCTCTCCGCCTCTGCTGCAGGACAGTCCACCACCCACAGGGCCACTCTCCAGCCCATTCTGGTTCAGAGACTCTTCTGTGTCTGATTCGGGGGGTCAAACCTTGTGGTGGAAGCATGCAGTTTCATCTCGGTTGCTTACTGTTTTTAATTTAAAGGCTTACGTGTCCTTTCTGACTTAGAGATCAAGGCCTCCTTAATGGGCCTTGTGTACCAACTGGTACTTCTCTTGGGGGACACTAAGTGTCCCTAACAGTGGCTCTTGTTACTAGCAGGTTGGTGTAGTGGTTAAAGATGGTTTCAGATTGTGACCACCCCCCTTAGATCTGTGTCTTTGGACACATGCCTCAGTGTCTTCATCTGTAAAGCATGAATTAGAATAGTAATGGTGCCAACCTCATGAGATTGTTGTGAGAATAAAATGAGAAAACGTATGTAAAGTGTTTAAAAAATATTAACATTATTTTAAAATTTAATCATGGTTTAAACATGCTCATATAGATTCCTTTTTTTTATTTTAGCGTATTATGGGGGTACAAGTGTTAAGGTTACTTAATATTGTCCATGCCCCCTCCCCCCTCGAGTAAGAGCTTCAAGCATGTCCATCCCCCGAACGTTGCACATCTTACTCATTGTGGTTGTATACACCCATCCCCTCCTACCCCCTCCCACCCTCCCAACACCTGATAAATGTTATTCCTATATGTCTACTTAGGTGTTGATCCGTTAATACCAATTTGCTGGTGAGTACATGTGGTACTGGTTTTTCCATTCTTGAGATACTTAACTTAGTAGACGGGGTTCCAGCTGTATCCAGGAATATACAAGAGGTGCTATATCACCATTGTTTCTTAAAGCTGAGTAGTATTCCATGGTATACATATACCACATTTTATTAATCCACTCATGAATTGATGGGCACTTGGGTTGTTTCCATAGCTTTGCAATTGTGAATTGTGCTGCTATAAACATTCGAGTGCAGGTGTCTTTTTCATAAAGTGACTTTTGATCTTTTGGGTAGATGCTCAGTAATGGAATTGCTGGATCAAATGGTAGATCTACTTGTATTGCTTTGAGGTATCTCCATATTGCTTTCCACAGAGGTTGAACTAGTTTGCAGTCCCACCAGCAGTGTAGGAGTGTTCCTCTCTCTCCCCGCATCCACACCAGCATTTGTTGTTAGATTCCTTTTTGAACCAAAAGAGATCTTTCACCTAACCAGTAGGGGACAGGAGTGGGAGAAGTATACCCAGATGCCTGAGAGGAGGTAGGTCCACGCCAAGGTGTGCTTGGAACAGCGCCTTGCATGTAGTCAGTGTTGGCTATTATTACTCTGCAAATGTTTATTAAGAAATTAATAAGTAATTATATAGTGTAACATAATAAATGAATAGACAATACAATAAATTATTATACTTTATATTATTCAAATATATTTAATAAGATGCAAATAATTGTATAGTGCAGCATTGTACAATAAATAATTGTATGATTGGATTTACCAAAAAGATGCCCAAACTCATTAGTTTAAAAATGGAAATAAAAACAATGAACTGATTTTTTTTGTCCTTTCCCTGTGGCCAAGATTAACAAGGTTGATAGTACTAATGTGGGTGAGGACCAAGAGAAATAGACACGCTTTTGCATTGTTGCTGGGAATAACTAAAACTGACATTAAGTATACCCTTTTGAACTCGCATACTACTTTTTAGAATTTATCCTAAAGAAATGATCATTTTTCTAAGCTGTGATTTCAAGACTTCTCATTGTAGCATTGCGTGTGATTATCAAAAACATAAAACAACTGAAAGGTCCAACAGTAGGAGAATAATTAAGTAGATTTTGATTTTCTAATATCATACTGCCACTAAAAATTATAATGTGAATCTATATTTCTTTATGAAGAAGATTGCATGATTAAGTGAAAAGAGCAGGTTTTAAAACAACATGTTGTGGCATGATTCTTATCTGTTTAAAAATGTATCTAGGGGCATATGTATGTATATGCACATGTATGAACATGCATATGTGCACATAGTAACAATCCTGGAGGGTATATGCTAAAAATTTAATAGTGGGGGAGTTTTAGAAGGTATAATTTATTCTTAAAACATTCCTATAGAATTTGAATTTTTATAATAAATATGTACTATTTTTATAATCAGGAGAAAAGAATCAAATTATTTCCTCTTAAGCATTAAATTAAAAAGGAACTTATTGTTCACGGAACAAATGCTGCCATGTGTGGGTAATTAAGACAAGGGCCTGGCGTCAGGGCTAGAGAAAAGCTATGAGCTATATAATACTCCTACAGTGAGAGCTAAGTGATGAGAGATTTATTCCAACTGTGTGTCTATGGTGGGTAGGCTTCATAGAGGGAATGAATTTGAACTTGGCCTTGAAGGAAGAGACTCAGTGGGACATAGGAAAAAGCATCTGAATTGATAAAGCCAATGGTACATAAACTGTGTATAGTCTGAACTTAAAGTATTGGGTTTTTCCTCCAGAATTGCCCCTCAGAAAAGAAGGAGTTGCCTTATCTTCAAGTTCCCTCATATGATGGGATTCATTTTCAATTTTTATTTTGAAAAACCACATTAGCCTGAAACAACCTAAATCAACATTAGTTTTCTTTTTTTTTTTTTCAAATTAATTTTCAATGGTTATAGAGGTTCCCAGCACTGATTTAAGGATTATTTCTTTGAGCATGACTTCACAACGCCAAGTGTTAGATTTGGTTATAAATGTGCCTTTTAGAAATCATGTTACAAAGCAACGCAGTCAGTGGTTACATAGTGAAGATCATGAATATACCTGTAAGTACAAATGAGGGAAAGACAAATTATAATGGTATGTGAAAATAATATTTGCAGCTTGAGATAAAATTTTTATGTTAGCAACACACAGATTCAAAAGTGCTACATCTCAAGTAACTTAAATGGAGATGAAGATGAAGTTCTTGGGAAAACAGACTCAAAAAGGGCTCTAGAAATGATAAAAACTGATATTAGAATAAAATTACTTCGTGAAAAATAAAAATGGAAAAAGCATGACTTCTAAATCAATATATGCTTTTGTATATACCATGTGATTTTACATGCATACATGTAACTAAATTAAATATTTTAAGTAGACATTTGGCTATTTTGTTTGTATCAGGTTTTTTCCCCTGCTTTTCTCATTGGAAAAACAGGAGATTGGCATTTAAGGGGTTGCATTATATTTGATGGTATGGTATTTCCTGTATTTAACATACATGTGTCTGATATCTCTGTGATGTTCAAATTGTGATATTCTAATAATCAATAGTAACAATAGCTGCCAACTTTGCCTACCTGCTATGAGCTATGGAATGTGTTTTATGTCTTTTAAACTCTATCTTTATTCCTTTATTTTAGCCCTACAAGACAGATATATTAGTTTGTCAGGGTTGCTGTAACAAAGTGCCACTAACTGAGTGGCCTAAAAGAGACAGAAATTTATTTTCTAACAGTTCTGGAAGCTAGAAGGCTGAGATCAAGGTGTTGGCGGGGTTGGTTTCTTCTGAGGGCTATGAGGAAGACTCTGTTCCAGATCTCTCCCCTAGTTTCTGGTGGTTGGTTAGCCACCCTGGGCACTCCTTAGCTTGAGGAAGCATCACCCTGATCTCTGTTTCCATCTTCACATGGCATCCCTTGTGTGTGAGTGTGTGTGTGTGTGTATGTGTGTGTCTCCAAATTTCCCCTTTTGAGAAGGACATCAGGGCCCTAATGACCTCGTTTAAACTTGATTACCTATGTAAAGACCCTCGCTCCAAATAAGGAGGTTCCAGAGGTCAGGATGTCAAGTAGGAGTTTTGGGAGGGACACAGTTCCACCCATAGCAGCAGGTATACTGTTGCCCTTTTATGGATGTGAAAATTGAGAGTTGAAGTTGCCCAACTAGAAAGTGGTAGAGCCAGGAACCGAACCCAGCTTGGTCTGGAGCCGGCTGTTTTGCCTTCTTTCTTCAGCCAGCCAGCCTGCTTCCCCATGGCTGTTGTGTCCCCCGATGGACACCACCTTCTGGAAATTCTCTCAGCAGCCCTGAGGTCCACAAGGTTTTATGTGAAGAGTCGATGCTACAATGAAACCCTTTCACCCCGATAGCTGTATGTTCCATTATGACCCAGAGTACAAGCAGATACTCTTGTCATGTTTGTATAATTAGTCTTCACCCTTAGAAAGCCCAGTAACTAAAACCTAAATTCTTTCCTTTGTTCACTTACTATATATTAGGCACCTGCAGTAGGTAGGTAATGCTGAGAAAATTAAAAAAGACAGGATACTGGCCCTCACCCATTCCTGTTGCTAGACTGAGAGGTGCACAATCAAATTAAAATTTAAAATGAGAAGCCCATATGTGAGCATAAACTTGGCTTGGAAATCGTGGCAGAACTTCGAGTTTTAATTACTTTTAGAAAAACAAACCCAGTTTCTCAGTGCTTTATATTACAGCTTCCTCTGCCTTGATAGCGCTTCACTGAAGAACAGAGATTTGGGGAGAAAATCGTGGTACCTTTCTGGGTTCTGAAACAGCCACCGACTTTTAGTAGTTGTAAACATGGAGGGATAGCAGCCGTTTATTGAGATGCTTGTCCAGTTCTGGGCGTGGAGTTTGATATACATGGTCTCATTTCATCTCGTTCTTGCAACAGCCTGATTTTCTAGGTGCTATTTGCTCTGTCTTATAGATAAGGAAACTAAGGTTGCATGAGGAGAAACAGAGAGTGAGTGTGTTCACTCATTCATCCCACAGCTGTCTCCTGAGCACCCTCCCTTCTCAGGCACTGAGTGTGCAGTGATTTATGGAATAGGCCTCCCCCGAAGCCGAGAGTACAATCTGGCCATGGCCTCCTCCAAAGCCTGTGCTCTTAACCAACATGAAGGGAGAAATGTCGTTGAGGTTAAAAAGAAACCGAAATAGGACCAATCCAAACGAAGCCCCATAGACTGGACAAAAAATTGTCAGACTGGCCAGAATGGCATTAGCTTGCTCACTGTCTCTGCCAACACTGTGACACTACAATCACACACTGCTGCAGTGATATCAGTGGGGTAAAAAAAACTCCACTCTATAGAATACATGGTCACATTATTGCTAGTGAGAGGTGAATGGAAGGCCGGGGTGAGTTTGCTGCCAATTGCTGGTTGCCTTATATCCAAATCAGTGTTAATATGGGACTCGCGACTAGGGTTTCACTGTAATAAATCTAAAATCATGAGCAGTGCTCAGAGAAATATGCATTACCCCTTCAATTTCTAAGACTGTGTCATTGTTGTAATTGTAGTCCCTATATCTTGTTTCTTTTACATTTCCTTACAGGTATAGCCCAGAGTCTCTCAAGCTCAGCACTGTCGACGGTTTGGGCTTGATGATTCTCTGTTGTGGTGGGCTGTCCATGCACGGTAGAGCAGTTAGCATCTCCCTGGCCTCTACCCACTAGATACCAGCAGCACATCCCCCTGCAGCTGTGACAACCAAAAATATCCCCAGACATTGCCAAATGTCCCCTGGGGGACAAAGTTGCCCCTGGGACTGGGGGTGAAGAACTACTGCTCCAGCCCTGTGGTACTTGGCGTTATCAGAAGGCCCACCAGCCAGCCCACGGTTATTGGGTACGTGGTAGAAGGTACTAGCAGCCCACAGCGTGGTGGGAGCCATGTTGGGACATGTCTCCATCAGCCCGAAGGTGAGTGTGGCTGGGCTGAAGGGTTTGGAGGTGAGGGAGAGAACGCTCACGGCCTGCTCGGGGCCCAGGAGCACCGTGTGTGGAGCGGAAGTGGCTGAGAAAGCAGACAGGTGGGTTGGCATTGGAGTGTCTCAAATGGCCACACACAGCCGGAGGGAGCGGAGACTCTCAGGAGCTCTCTTGGGTAACAAGGCGTCTTGTCAGGACTTGGGGTCTGTAGATGGACAGGGACACCATGGGGCTGACCCTCATCCTGGGTGCAAGGTCTCTTCCCCCGCACCTGGGCTTTGCCGTCTTCCCCTCTGTGCTCGCCGGCAGTGCAGACGCTGCTCCTCTCGCGCCCCCCGCCTCTCTTGGGGTGCTTGCTTCTCCCAGCTCCTGGTTCCTGTTGGTTTGCTTCTCTCTGAAGCTTTCTCTTTACATTCTACAGGGAGACTGAGTCTGACTGGCTTAACTAGGCGCCGTTATCCTCACTGGACAGAGCGTTGGTGCTGGCCACATCGTAGGTCACACTCCGCCTGCAGGTGGACGGCATTTGGGTCAGGTGCCCAGCCGTGGTCCAATTCTGGGCCCTCTCTTGCTTGTGGATCAGCCTGGGGCTGCTTCCCACATTAGGGATTGTGACAATGACTGGTACTATGGTTGACATGTCTGGAATGACAACCTGAGGAGTTCGGATTCCAATTCTGTAAACATGGAGCAGGGTGCCCAGGATTCTGAAGGAGTGAAAGCTGACGCCCGAGGGCGCCGTGTTGGAGAGGGGTGGTCCCCTGGGTAAGCCAGGGCTGGTTCAGACCCCAGTTTATTCACTTACCAGCACGTACCTTCAGGCAGATTTAACCACTGTAAGCCTCAGTCTAGAGATTGGGATGATCGCGGCACCTACGTCTCCAGAGGACAGGGACTTTGCCTTTTTGCTGCTGGGTCCCAAGCTCCCAGCACAGTGCCTGGCACGTAGTAGGTTCTAGTGTCTGTTTATTCAATAAGAATAGCAGCATTTGTTGAGCATTAACAACATCCCAAGTGCTGTTCTAAGCACTTTACGTGTGTCAACTCCGTCCTCACAGTGGTGATAGGAGGTAGAAACTGTTATTATCCTCCTTTTACAAGCAAGAAAATTGAGATCCGGAAAAGTTAAGTCATGTAGTGGAGACACCTATGAAACATCCAGGCAGCTGGCCGTGGAGTCCGAGCTCTTTACGGCTGTGTCATGTCCCTTCAAGATCTGTGTTTATACTCTATGAAAAGATAAGCCCTTAACAGATGGCAGCCACTTATAAAAAAATAAAACACTCCCCATTAAAAGGTAGGTCCTAACAACAATGGGAAGTACCTACGAGGTATTACACAAACACTTTTCAGCTGGGCAGTCTGTCTGTCCCTCTGTCTCTCTGGTAGGTTGGTATAGTTCAAAATAACAGTCAATGATGACACAGAGTTTACTGTGTTCTAAGCACTTTATGTATATTAACTCAATTTTTCTAAAGATCCAGTGAGGCCAGCATATAGTATCCTTTCCATTTACAGAAGAAAAAAGAAAAAGAGGCGCAAAGAAGTTAAGTAGTCGCTCAAAGTCACACACCCAGGAAGTGGCAGTGCTGGGATTGAACACGGGGGTCTGGCTCATAACTGCTGGGTATGCTACCTCAGGAGAGTGCCCTGCATGATTATGATGATATGATCTACCTGTCCCGTGCAACTCTGTGAAGACTTTCCAGAGTCTCTCTTTCTACAAGCAAAGGTGAAAGTATTTTAAATCCCAAATGTGTGATTCAGAGTCATGGCATGAAAATGTGCTGCCTAAGTTGGGTGCAATCTCTTTTGTGGCTTTTCAGTGTCTGGACATTTACCTAGATTATCTTGAATACACTGTGAACTCGTTAGGAGCCATTCTCTCATCCAGAGCTGCCTCATACCAGGATCCTGACCAATGGGGCTTCCAAACCCATATGAACCTATTTAAACATGACTCAGAATTGCTTTGATTCACTGTGCTCAAGGCAACATGGAGGGTTCCAGAGGGGGGTGAGGCAAGCTTCTCGGCCTTGAGAACGTGTAATCTGGCAGGGCCAGTCCACTGCGAAAGCAACCAAATGTGTGATAGTAACAGGCAGAGTAAAGAAGCGCTCGGTTAAGGCATAAACTGTGTGTCATGAAAATGCTGCAGATGGAGGGATTAATTTGGCCTGGGGAGGGGGAATATTTCACCTGGATTGAAAGGAACAGTGATCATTCTGTTGGAAAGGAGGGCATGGTGCTTGCAGACAGGTGAGGCGACAAAAGTCAGTTGGGATTAAGTTGTTAGGGGGTCCTAAATGGCAACTGAAGGCGTTTGAACAGTTTTCTGCAGGCAGTGGGGAGCCACTGAAGGATTTAGAGCAGGAGAGTGACATAATCAGCTTATGTTTTAGGAAGATAAGTGGCTCAATGTGAAGGCTGGACGGGGAGGGAGGGACTGGCTGCTGTGAGGCCATCTCTTAGGAGGTCACTCCAGTAGCCCGGATGAAGGATGGTGGGGCCCTATGGGGTCAGTGGACACAGGAATGGGAGGGGGAGACAGCTGTGTATGATAGTGACAGTGAGACGACGTGATCCGGTTCCTGATCAGTCAGAGGCGATGGAGGGGCTGACGTGTGGTTCCCATCAAGACGAGTTTGCCTTGACAGAGCAGCAACAGAGGGGGCCAGATCCTGTCCTCCTTTCCCCTGACTCAGTAGCACTACATAGTAAAAGCCTGAAGCCACACAACCTACAAGTGAAGTATTGGTCCTATCTCCCGAAGAATACCTGATACCTAGAGATCCCAGGCCTTTTCTTCTGGAAGTTGAGTTAATCAGAAGCGGGGTGTTATGCCACGTTTAATTCTACCAGCACCAAACCCACAGCCAGGAAGCAACTGGGATTAGGGGCCGTGTGCGCAGGTCAGGGGGGAGAAGATGTTTGAAGAAGCAAGTTCAGAAATGGGAGAGCCGTGACTCAGGAACATGTGAGATCTGACCCAGGGAACGTGGGAAGGCGCTGAAGTTCAAGCTCACCCATGAGACTTGTAATCCCCCAAAGACCTACCTCTGGTGGGGGGCTCATGCCTGAGGTGTCTTTTTCTGGGTGTCTCAGGTGAGTTTCCCTCCTTCACCTGAGCCTGGCAACTAGGTTAGTATCTGTGCCCGCCGTCCACACTTCCCCTTTACTGTCATTCATTACTCAAAACTGCCCAACCCTACATAGGACAGTGCCATTATTAGGCGCTGGGGATACATGAATGAATTCACACTTAGGCTCTGGACTCACAGACCTCCTAATCCCTTGGGGGTGGAACGAAAGAAATCAAGGGCTGTAAAATTCAAAGGAGAAAGTGATTCATTTAGCCTGGAGGAGGCTAATGAGGGTATACTTTGGTGATCTCCACCCCAGGAGGGACGATGTTGAACTGGATGGATTTTGAAGAATGAGGAGCAAACCAAATGAGGATGTGGGGGCAACAGCTCAAAGCCCTGAAAGCGTCAACGGGGTGTGGTTCTCAAAGGGATAGAAAACAGAAGTAGGGCGAGGAAGGAATTGTCAAAGTGAGGATGAGGATGGAAAAGTAGATCGTGGTGCTGAGGAGTTGAGTGGTGGGAGAGACTCGATCCCGTCGTGCTTCAGGGCTGCAGGGTGGAGGAGAGATGAGGGAGGAGGGGTGGGAGCTGCTGTAGTGTCCCAGAGCAGAGCTGCTGAAGGCTGGCATTCCCAGGCGGGGCACACGGAGGAGGCTGGAAAGCAGCTGTTGCAGACACAGAATTTACGGAGCTTGGTGACTGTGGATGCAATGGGTTTCTAGAAGGAACACACCAAGGAGGTGGTGGGTCTCTGGCCCAACCTGCACCTGCCTGGCTGGGGGTAGGTCTGTGTGTCTCCAGTCTGCCTCGTTCCTCTCAGGATGCCGACATCTCGCAGTGGTCACTGGGAAGACTGACGGCAATCCTGCTCTGTGCTTGATGCGGAGCCGGACAGCTGCCCACAAACACACAACCTTAGCAAAAGCAGCCTCAGGAGACTGCCAGAGGAGGGGGGATTTCATTTTCATTTCACGAATCAAACTTGCAGTTTCAGGAAGGCCAGGTTTTAGTCTGTGGTTGAGTGAGGAGTCAGGGACTGCTTTCGTAGCAAAAAGAGGGCAGCCGTTCAGGACTGGCCCCCTCCGGCCCCTCACGGGGCCACAAGGGGAGGCTTTTAAGAGGATGCTGTTTGGAAAAAAAAGAAATAAAGCAGAGAGTAGGGTGGGGGAGATGTCAAAAATCAGGAACAAAAACGCTCAGGCACAACTCCAAGCCCGGCTGAGGAGTTGCCAGGAGGCCAGGTGCTGCTGCTGGAAGCCACACTTCCCACTTGGCACTGCCGTCTGTCATGGCGGCGTTTCCTGTGCTGGGCCGGAGGCCGTCTCCCCACTGGGGGGGGGCTCGCCGGGGTGTTTCAGAGAGAGACAGACAGAGACAGAGACAGACAGAGATCAGAAGGCCCCGTGAAGTTGTTCCCTCTGAGGGCTCGAGGGAGAGGTGGTGATGGGCCTGCCCTCTCCATTTCTCCCGTGAATTCATTCTCCTGCCCGGTTCTTCCCAGGAACGCCTCACGGTGAAGCTGAGGAAATGCCTTCTTGGTTGGGCCCTTCGCGGCCCCGGCCCAGGCAGATCTCCCCTGCAAGTCTCAGAGCCTCTTCAAGGACGCGGCCCAAATCCTGTTCTGGGACTGGAGCTGTTGTCTTCTAGAATCAGAGCACAGGGCTGTCCAGCCTCCAGGGTGCTGTTCCTTACACGTTTTCCAGCCTCTCCTGGTTCTGTTTCATTCCTGTGGGGAATCATGAGGGAGAAATGTGGAAGACACGTGTCTCTCGACACTAAGAATGCGTCTTTAAGTGGTTGAAATGGGCTTCCTGCTTCTTCCAGCCATGGAGACTAATTCTCACTTTCATCTGGTGATTTTTAACCCAAGTCTATGCAGTTGGATAGGAATGAACTGAAACTAGCCCAGCCAGTTACTCAGCTGACATTTATTGAGTACCTACTGGATGCTGGGCACCGCAGAGGGTGGAAAGCACGCAGTGTAATGAGAGACCACACTGGTTTCCAAAACAGTGTGACTTGGCCTCTAGGGTCAGAGGACCTGGGTTTGAATCATTACTTCTTCTTTTACCAACTGCAAGGCCTGGGGCAGGTTGTTAGCCTCTCTAAGCCTCAATATTCTCATTTGTAAATGAGGAATCATGTACCTACTTTTTAAAAAATTTTTTTAAATTTTTATGTTTTAGCATATTTTAAATTTTTATTTATTTATTTATTTATCTATTTTTAGTGTATTATGGGAGTACAAGTGTTAAGGTTACATATATTGCCCATGCCCCCCTTCCCCCTCGAGTAAGAGCTTCAAGCGTGTCCATCCCCCAAACGCATGTACCTACCTTATAGGACTATGAGGGTTGTATGAGATAGTCCACTTAAAGCACTAATTAGCACAGTGCCTGGTGCATAATAAGGACTCAATAGGTGGCAGATAGACTCCTGAAAGAGGTTAGCACTAGGTAATGTGGGAATGCCAGAGATGAGCCCTGATTGAGCTTTGCCTGGAGGAGGGGACACCTGACCACAACCTTAAAAGGCAAGTAGGAAAGAGGCAACAGGGAGGTAATAGAAAGCTTCAATTTGGGAAAGGTTATGGTTAAAAAGCCACCTTGAGCCCGGTGCAGTAGTGTGTACTTGTAGTCCCAGTTACTCGAGAGGCAGAAGTGGGAGAATCTCTTGAGGCCAGGAGTTCAAGACAAGCCTGGACAACATTGTGAGAGCCTGTCTCTAAAAAATAAAATAAATAAATAAAAATCAAAAGTTTAAAAAGCCACCTTGGAAGCCTTATGCAATGTCAATATTACACTCACTGACCAGGTCTGAGATGGGCATGATGATTAAACATTCTCCAAAGGGTCTTGGGAGTTAAGCTTAGCCTTTAGGGGTTGCAGCGTTTGTAAAATAATGAAAGCACTAAACTGGCACAAAAGCAACAAGCTTTGTGGTGGTATTCTGGCTTGTAATTTGCATTAGACATAATTACATTTCCTAAGCATAAAAGGAAATATTTGTGATCTGCAGAGAGGGGGCCCGAACACACAAAGGCAGGTCTTTCTTGGTTCCCTGACCCATTAAGTGACAATTATGGTACCTGTGTTAAACGTCTTCTAAGTGAAATAACTTGCCATAGCTCTGTTCCGCTAATGCTTGAGTAATAGCATTTCCTCCCTCAGTTGCGTAAATGCCAGCATTTATGATTTTAAATAATAGCACATAAAAGCCCAGAAGGAATCTCTGAAGTATTTGCTGGCTTTCTTTGCCACCCGATTTAGAATTTCAAGTCCTTTTCCTCCTTTATTTTCTCCTCCTAAGAAACTGTTGACCCCACTGTAGCATCAAGGAGTAGGAACGGCTATGTATAGCAGGAAATTCCAAATAACAGGGAATTAAATCAGATTGCAATTTTTTTCATATAAAAGAAGTCCAGAGGTAGGCAGACATGGCTGGTATGACAGGGACCCAGGCTCCTGCTGTCTTTCTGCTCCACCACTGCATGACATGGCTTCCATCCTAAGGCCATGCATGCTTCAGGACGGCTGCTAGGGCTTCACCCATCGTGACAGCAGGAGGAGGAAGTGGGGAAGGACAGGTGAGCAAAACTTGCGGCTGAGCCAGCTTCCCTGAGGAGTTTTTCTGGAAGCCCCACATAATACTTTTGCAAACCACTCACTGGGCAGCACTTAGTCTCTTGACCACACTGTCTGCAAGGGAGGCTGGAAAATGTAGTCTTTTAGTCGAGCCAGTGCGTTGTCACCTGGGATAGCATTGGGGTTCTGTTATCAAAGAAGGGAGGATTGGACACTGGGTAGTAATCACAGTCTAGTCCATACTGTCTTCTTTGAGGCATTTTTATTTATACCACTTGCCTGTAATTTTATGTGTACCTTGCTCAGGAGGGTATCTGTGGTCTCTGTGGGGAAGTGACTATTTTGTCCTCATTTTTGGTCTGGCCCCATGAGGCATCTCAAAGACTGTCTACAGCCTGGAGAAAAATGCCAAGGCTTGTTTAAAAGGAATGTGAGATGGAGACCCAGCATTTCCTACTTTTTTTTTTTTTTTTTTTTTTTTTTTTTGAGACAGAGTCTTACTCTATTACCTGGGCTAGAGTGCTGTGGCATCAGCCTAGCTTACAGCAACCTCCAACTCCTGGGCTCAAGCAATCCTTCTGCCTCAGCCTCCCGAGTAGCTGGGACTACGTGCCACCATGCCCGGCTAATTTATATATATATACTTTTTTTTTAGTTGGCCAATTAATTTCTATTTTTAGTAGAGATGGGGTCTCACTCTTGCTCAGGCTGGTTTCGAACTTCTGACCTTGAGCGATCCTCCTGCCTTGGCCTCCCAGAGTGCTAGGATTACAAGCGTGAGCCACCATGCCCGGCCCACTTCCTATCTTGAATCCCAACCCTTTGAACTTCATTCTTGACTTCATTGTCTTAACTGCCTTCATGTCAGCCTGTTACTTCCTATTATTTAAACAACCGCCTTGACTCTCCTGTTTGATGTACCCACTGGCTACTTACACTACCCAAGCTCTGTTTTCTTTACTGCTGGACTCCCCTATCTCTGAAGCAGAGACATTCCATGGGTAGTCCTTTGGGTAATGTCTCCAGAAGCCCCCTTACCTGTGCCCTGTTTTCAAGTTGGATTCCCTGGGAAAAACTGAGCCCTATGGGGACACCCAGACATTCAGAATGAAAGGAAAGGGTCAGGGCTGTCAGAGCAGCTGACTGTGACCAGGTATGGGGGGAGGAGAGGGCAGAGATGGGGGTAAAGCATCTCAGCTCAGACAGGAAACTCAAGTAAGATAACAGTTCCCTAAAATCTGGAGATCGCATTTGTAATAAAGAGTGGGATAGCCCACAGCTGCATGGTCGAGTTTTTAAAGAAAAAATTAAAAATAACTCCTATTGCCTTTTTCCTTTTACAAAAGCAACACAGCTCTATTGTTAGAAATTTTTAAATTGTGGATTAGTGGAAAGATTGCAATTAAAAAGCACCATGATTCCATTACATAATGATAACTACTGTGAACAAGGTAAATATCCTTCCAGACCTTTCTCTGTACATTCATGTATATACAAATACAGTCATGCACCACTTAATGATGAGGATATGCTCTAAGAAATGCATCAATGGGTGATTTTGTCATTGTGCCAACATCATACAGTGTACTTACACAAACCTAGATGGGGCAGGCTTGCATACCTAGGCTATATGATGTGGCCTATTGCTCCTAGGCTACAACCCTGTACAGCATGTTACTGTACTGAATACTGTAGGCACTTGTAATGCAATGGTAAGTATTCGTGCATCTGAACATATCTAAACATAGAAAAGGTACAATAAAAATATGGTGTTATAATCTTATGGGGCCACTGTCATGTATGCGGTGCATCATTGACTGAAATGTCATTATTTGGCACATGACTGTATTTTTAAATAAAATAAGAATTATATTGCTGATAACTGTTTTTATTCTATGCTATTTTGATTTTATAATATAGAATGGACATTTTTTCCTCTGCCAAAAAATATAATTCTATTTTAGACTGCTGATATTCCCTTGAATGGGTACCATATTTTAATGAATTAATCAATTATTGAGCAACTTTTCACTAAATAATATTAATACTAGGAAGAATGTCTATATAGCTAAATATCTGCATGCATCCCCCTGCATTTATTTGGCATAAATTCCTAAGTAAATTGAGAGCCTCAATAATGCACATATTTTTAAGACTTTTGGTCAACACGCCCAGTGGGTTTCTCCCCAAGGGGCAGCCAGTGCAGTAGCCCAGGCAGCCATCTTGCCTTTGCATCTCAGATGAAGACTGCCACCTTTGGTAGCTTTGTAATTACTTCCGCCCCAAACCACACATTCTGCCCAATGGCAGCAGAGTGCACACACACTTACTCTGTAGGAAAAGAGTACAATGAAGAGGGAAGGGAGGGATCGGAGTGTGAACTCCCAAGGCATGAGAGGATAGGATTGGCCCTTCTGTCGGATGGTTTGGGGAAGCCACGTGCCCCAGAGGATGAGCCCAGCACAGAGACTGAGCTAGAAGAATTCAGTGTGTGCCACTGAACAGCTTTTGCTCACACTCCCCTCAGCCACTAGCGGGAAAAACCTCCTCACAAACATCATGGCTTGAAGTATCTGCATCTTCTAAGTCCTGTGGAAAAACAGTGGAAACCAAATGGTTGACGGAGAACAAGAATGTGGAGGAGGAGACGCAGGCCAGAGTCATGGAGCCATTCAGGTGCCATCTCCTCTCTGACAGGGACCTGCTGCCCACCTCACCCAGCCTGGGGCCAGTTGGTGAGCCCACCAGGAGCTGTCCCCAGCCCTGAGTGATCCTGGCACAGCTGTAGCTCCCAGGCTCTCGGCTCTCCTGCTCAGGAGGCCCAGCCCTCTTTCCCTCACTCTGCCCTCAGCCCGTTGAAGTAAGCTGCTTGCTCGTTTTGCTAAGGAACTGAGCTCAGAACCTTTTGACCTTGAGCCTTCCCTGGCTCCAGGGGACTGAGGCTGATGGGGCCAAGGCAGCTCTGAGGGGAGAGACTGTGTGTCTCTTATGTTCTGTGAGTCTCTCAATCTGTCTCTTTTTCCTATCTAGTTGCACGGATATGGTTCCCTTACCTCTTTGCCAGGCTTCTTTGGTGAATAAAACCACTGAGAGAGGAAGACAGGCAGACAGACAGACAGGGAAGGGTCTTCCTACAACAGCAAGCAGCTGAGAAGCAGCACAAAGGACACAGAGAAATGGGCCCCTGGTGCCACTAGCCACAGGAGATTTAAGAAAAGAAAAAGCCACTACAACTCCCAACCTGCTGTCAAGGAGCTCCCAGCATGGCAGGGGAGATGGACACCAACCTAAATGTCCACAGTGAACTGTGACCGGTTAGGGAAGAGGTATGGACGGGGGCTGAGGGAGCAGAGGACAGAAGGAGCCTAACTCTGCCAGGACCCAGCGTCCCAGAAGGGTTTCAGACCAGTGGAGTCTGGGGCGGGAGGAGTTTGCCAGGTTGAAAGCAGAGGCTGGACAGCAAGGCATGGGGACAGTCTGGGCAGAAGCGTGGAGAGCTGAATGCTGAATGCAGGGAGTCTGGAGAAAGGAAGTTCTGTAGCCTGGAGGGCCTGGGTTGTTGTGTTTGGGAGGAGGAACATCATCTTCTTGGCAGTTTGGAAGCCATTTCTCAGGAGCAACAAAAAGGTTGCAGAGACAGGGAAATTAGTCTTGGAGGACAGTGGGGAAAGGTTTGAGGGAAGAAGAAGGATTTGAAGAGGGGGAAAGACAGAGGACAGGCATCCCGGGGGGATGGGGGACGGCATGAGCATTGGAGGTGGCTGAGGAGAGGCCAGCCTGGTCAGCGGGAGGATTGGTGTGGGGTGGTGTTGAGAGTTGAGGCTGCAAATAGATCCACATGGGGAGCAAGGAGGTATCGGAGGATTTGGGGCAAATACAGGTGCATTAAAGTAAATATTTTAGGAGGAGTCATTTCTTGGCCACTTATAGATGTTTGAGTAGGGAAGAGACTAGAGGAATCAGGCCAGTGATGAGGTTCTTGTAGAAATCATGTAAATTTCCTATAAATTCTGTCTCCTTTGCTTCCTGCTTGTGGGGGTTCTAGAGGTACTGTTACCCCAGGGATTGAAGAAAAATCATCAGAAAACATCTGTCTTAGACTGTGTTATTTTAGTTCCCTGCAGAGATGGCTTTTTCGGTTTCAACTTGAAGCTTTGTGCTTGCCTGACATAAGAAGTTCTGAAGAACATTTCCTTATCTTTTGCTAAGCTGCAATTAAACACATTGACAGTCTTCTTACTTAGTGACCTTTTTGTAAGTAACCACACAATCAGTTGCTCTCAGATTTAGCATGAGAAAGGAAATATGTCTATCTACTCAAACTTACATGTTACCTTAAGGGCATTAGGTGAGAACCGTATATCCCAGTGCATTTAGCACTTTTCCCTTGGCTGCCAGGAAGCTCAGAACTACATTTGCCTAGCAAATGTGGTGACTACTTTACTCTGCTGCTCTCTGTTCTTTCTTATTGACTCCTTATCTTTCTTTAAAAAAATACATTTTTCTACTTATTCTTTTTATGTTTGAATAATGTAATCTACCTCAGATACTTCTGGGAGATAGGCTGGTATGTAATATGATTAAGTCTTAAATGAAATCATTTCCTCTTCCCTGGAAAGGCGGCTCTTACTGAGCTTTTGCAGGTAGCTAAAAAGCCTCTCTCTGCTCCCGTTGGCCCTGGCTTGTGTCTGCTGGTGGTGCCCAGCCGGCCTCTGGATCAGTTAGTTCATCCTGGCCAGGCTCCTTGGTAAGATGCACTCACTCCGAGCCCATCCGCCTCTGTTCGCTGGCCTTTTTGGCTTGAGATGTTTTCTGTCTTTTCTATATTTCAAAGCTTTGTGGTAAATAATCAATTCAAACCAGCACTGAGTCTCTCTTTCTGTAATTCTAAAAACCCATTAAATTATATTGTTGGGAGAAAACAATAGCTGTGCTAATCATGCCCTGTGCATGCGCATCTTAATTTCCCCAGAGGCCTGAATATGAATTTTTACTAACATGTTAATTTTGTGTGTTAATCAGTAGCTGTAGGCCGAATGAATGGATTGACTATGTAAAACTGTTTGATATTGAAACAACTCCTTTTGACCCCCTCAAATTGGCTTCATTCCCCTAAAGACGGTTAAAGTTAATTAAGCACTCAATAGGTTTATGGTGTTTAAATTAAAATATATTACTCCTCATTGTGTAGTCATCAAGTGAGAAAGACATCCTCCTCCTGGCTGCCTGGCTGGCTAATGGGCTTATCAAAATTCATGATGTAATAAGAAGGCGGACAAGTGCATGAGAGGCTCTGGCTGTCACTCAAGGAAAAACACTGACCACTTTTGCCCACTAGAGGGCAGAAGAAAGCCACGAATGCCCGCGGTTTAGCGGGTTGGTTTTGGGGATGGAAGTAGGAAAGGCCCCTTGTAGGCCGGTTTCTGTCATTTGTAAAGAAAGCAATTTATTATTCTTTTTTCCTGTAAGTGTGAAGCTCTCCCTTGATTTCTTTAATTCCCTTCTTTCCTTCCCTGTTCATATTTTATACCCCTCTTCTCTCTTCTTGGAGTTGTCACTGTGTTCATAACGGTCATATGAGGCCGAAGCCAGCCCATGAGACTCTCAGAAAAAAAAAAAAAAAACACAAAAAAACGTTGCCTTCTTTAATCTGGGTAACTTTTCCATGAAATTTTCACTGTGTGTGTAGGGGGGTGGGAAGCCAGAGGTTTGTACTTCCCGAGAAAATCACTGACATGATACAGAGAAAATACATAAAATAACACTTAACTCTTCTTTCCAGAAAGACACATGAAAGCTATAATTGTGCCTGCTGGTTTTCTCTCTGGGCCTCCCAGGGGCTGGGGGTAGGGAATGTGGCTTTGCAACCTGCCACACAGTTAGCATTTAGATCTGGAAGAAGAATCGCTTAATGAAATCGGCAGAGTGCAAACGGGGGGAGGCACGGCTGAGTCCTGCAGGAATACTTACTTTGAATTAAAACAGGACTGCGTTCCTGTGAGCTGATCAGAGCTCTGCAAACTCATATCAGATCCAAACCTGCCAGCCACTCTGCTGTCCAGCCTTGGACTCCAGACACATGATTAGGTAGCTGAGGACGATTTCTGAGGTCTCTTTTGGAAACGTAACTGGTGGTAGAGATCATTGGGAGATTCAAAAGGGTTCTTATCAATGACTCTGTAGCTATTTTTCTTAGACGGTTCTATCTAGCTCTATAGTGTTTGTGTGTGTGTGTGTGTATAGGGGTGAGTCACAAAATAGACAGATGATACCTCTTTTAAAGGATAAATAGCCGCCAATGTCAGACAAGGAGGAAGCAGGTGAGATGACAAATGAACTAGGAGTCATCACAAGGAAAACTTTAAGGATGCCAAGTTATTGTAATAAGTTTGTATTTAAAGAGTCAGCTCCACACCCTACAGAAAGCCATCAATGTGGACAAACATTCCAAGGGTATTGTTTGGCCATCTTTCATCAGTGTTTTTAGTAATGACCCAGGGTTTTATTTTCAAAATACTTTTGATTGATAATGATTAATAAAGAATATTACTCAAGGGCAGTGGAGGGGGTGGGGCTCTGCCCCTCTTTCCCCAGAACACTCTGCCTTCCCTCTGTTTTACATTTTAGGGCTCCACTTAAGATTTTATTTAGGGAAAAAAGGGTTCTACTGCTGAAAGAGAAGAAGAGAGAGAGGGAGGAGAATTTAAAAACCTCTGGCGTACTGCCTTCCAGTTTGCGATGTTTCTCGTGCTCTCATTTGAACCTCACATGGGGTTTTTCTCTGTGATCTGTTTTCAGAAGAGGAAGCCAAGTTCAGCAAAGGCAAGAAATGTATTCATTGTCACACAGTGCATGGCAGAGCTTGGACTTGAGCCTGGATCTTCAGAAAACAAATTCAGGACTCCTGCCCTGCAGCAGGGTAGGGTAAGAGCCTAAGTTTAAGGTCAGCGTGGAATAGTCAGGCAGAGGCAGAAACCTGAGACTGACTGGGCAGGACGGCAGGAGGCAGCAGTGCCCCAGAAAGGGAAGAAGCCTCCAGGAGCCTCTGGGGCCTGGCTGCTGGTGGGCCCCCTCCTCCCTGCTTCTCTGTATCCAGTGGGACCAGGGGTCCTGCCCCTGGACATCTTTCATTTGGAATTGTCATCATCATTCCAGTCCTTCGGCAGGTGGGGAAACTGAGCCACAGAGTGCCTGAGCTGGCTGGGAATCAGCCCTGCAAATCTTAGGGCCCAGGCCATAGAGGCACTTATGTCTTTCTGGGGGAAATGATTGACTTTGGGGGCGTGAGATGGGAACAATTGTTACTCATCAGCCCCATGTGTTCAGGGACAGCCCCTCCCAGCAGCCTCCTTTCCAGAATAACTCCCACGGACTCCTTTGAGCACAAACCCGTGCACAGGGCCATTTCATTCTCCGGATTAACAGGCTGTCCTTCCCCCTAGTGTGTCCAGCCCTTTCTTAAAGTTAACCAGTAACTGGCCTTTTTGTTATCCCATTTCTGTGCAAGGAACCCTTCCAACAATTCTCACCGAGGGAGCACTTCTAATTTTTGTTTCCTTTCTCTTTTGGGTCTGCAGAAAACCTTTCATGTCCCTTTGTGTCCTAGAGAACATCAGGCTGCCACCCAGAATGTGCCAACCTGCTTCACTTTTCTCAGCACCGCTGATGGTGTTCTTGACCATCCCCCTAACAGCATCTCTGCCGATCAAACAGGCTGGGGGTGGTGGTGGTGGGTTTAGGATGCTTCGAATAAGCTGTGCTTTTTGGAGACTCTTGGGAGGAGTGGCAGGGAAGAAAGCAGGAATAATGACATCTAAAGTTTGCTATTCGTGCGTGCAGTTTTCTTCCTTTGTGTGAAGTTTATTCCCCGAAGCCCGAAGAGGGGCCCGATAAGCAGCAGAAAGCCCACGGAGCCAATTGGCTGGAAAAGAAATGACAATAAAAGTCGCACAGAATGAAGGCTTCTGTCAGCACCCATTTAAGTTAAACAGATTTACAAGTTGCAGCAGAGAATTAACTGTTTGATTTGCTAGAAACGAAGAGAATTTCCAGCACTTAGAGTGAGGGGGAAAAAGTGATTTTACTTTTAGTTTATGTCTTGAAAGGCCCCCTCCCCTCCAAAACCAGGACCTAATTGCAACATTTTCCCCATCTGGGTCAAAAGGATCACTGGAAAGTCCAAAACCAATGCCCGCGGGCTCTAAGGGCCTGTAGTCTGCAGCCTCGGTACGCTCAGCTCCGTTATAGAAAGCTCTCTGTGTCATCTCTCCTAATTTGTGCACGTAATTGACAGCTTGTTAACAGTTCATTAGGAACACTGAAAACCATGTGGCAAAAACAGATCTATCTAGCAGAGAGGATGTGGTCCCTTCTTCTGAACCAATGTTTATTAAAAAATTTGCCAGAAACAAAATAGCATGGCAGGAAACAACCCACTGCCTCCGTTCAAAACAAGGACCTTTAGTCCCTGTCTGCTAAACTTCTCATTTCCTGGGACACGGCATTGTCTCCTGGCTGGCGCTTTGATCTAGCAGAATGGGAACCCGTGGGCCTGTGGTGGGGACGTACTCAAGGGTCTTCGGGGCTGCAACGGGAAGATGCATCCATCCGTGAAGACAGACTGGCCACTCTTTCAGGCTCTGAGGATTGGGACTTACAGGGCACCTCTGATCTTTCTGCCCTCCCACTCATTCCTTCTCTGGGGCTCTGCAGATCTTAAATATTGTCTTTGTGGAAGCTTCTGGTAGAACCAGTTGCAACCCCAAATCCTTCCCTATAATCCTCCCTCATTCCTTTAGGGAAAAATCATTGCCTCTTCATCTTTGTGCCTAAAACACTTTACTTTTACACTTGCTTTTGTTATATATGGACACATTGTGCTATTGCCACTCAGCTGACTCTTTTGCCCAGAGCATCTATGAGCTCTTGCGTTTTCTCCACCTCCAGCCCCTCACCACTGGGGAACCCAGGGTGGAATTGTTTCCTTTGGGTCATCTTTAAGCATTCCATTCTCAACCAACCCCTCACTTCAGTTTCAGCCGTCTACAGGACTCCTGGTAGAACATGAGGAATAGTTTTCAGGCTGAGCCTGTGTGTTAAAATAGGTTGGCTTCTAGAAAATGAATTCAATCTAATTTCCTTGCATCAAATACTTGACCAGTACCTACTATGTTCTAAGACTTGGGTACATAGTGGTAAACAAAACAGATACAGTTCCTGCCCTTATGGAGGTCACTGATTATTAATTATAGTAATTGCTATAGATTATAAACTTTGGAGGAACATTCTATCTTTCAAATGAATGTGATTTTTTTTTTTTTTTTTTTTTTTTTTGAGACAGAGTCTTGCTCTGTTGCCTGGACTAGAGTGCCATGGCATCAGCCTAGCACATAGTAACATCAAACTCCTGGGCTCAAGTGATCCTTCTGCCTCAGCCTCCCGAGTAGGTGGGACTACAGGCACATGCTACCACACCTGACTAATTTTTTCTATTTTTAGTAGAGATGGGGTCTCACTCTTGCTCAGGCTGATCTTGAACTCCTGAGCTCAAGCAACCCTCCCACCTCGGCCTTTCAGAGTGCTAAGATTGCAGACATGAGCCACCATGCACAGCCATGAATGTGATATTTTAAAGCCCCCTGGGGCAGAGAGATACTAGGGAATACTTTAATTGTAAGAATTATTCTTTTTCAAAGTACATCCCTTGCTTCCGTAGCCTCGGAGTCCTTTACACATATGGTACAGTCTGGTCACCAAAAGGAACTTAAGAAAAAAATTATTCGTAGAACCTTTCACAGCACAAGTTTCCTCAAATCATTTTACTAAATGTTCAAAGATTTGCCAACCTCATGCTTGACCCGGCTTTGCTAACTGATTAATATTTGAGCTTTGTTCATAAAATATTTCTGAAATTTTTAGCTCTTCTGAGGTGTCTATGTCTTAATAGCCCTGGGTTATATTCAGGCTTTCAATAGAGCAGTCAGAGGAAGTCCCACCTAGGACGGGAGGCTTGTTTTCTTCAAAGCATTGTGCTGAGGTTTTTCTCCAGCGAAAGGAGACAAGTGGTTGTGACAGTTCTCTGAAAGGATTGAAATTAATTTCATGTGACATAGTTGAAGCTACCAGAGAATTCAGCAATTCCCCAGTTGAATACCCACGCATCAGGCAAGATAAAGTAACAAGCTTGGACGAATTATGTTGATTGTGGTGGGCATTTGTTGGGGCCTCTTCTCCCAGGAAAGGACCTTGATTTTTGTTTTGGAGAATTCATCCCTTTCCATTTTCAACCATACAGTTTGGGTGGGACGGACCCCTCTTCCAGCTCCTGCGATGGGTTCTGATTGGCTTAAACCAGTTGGAGAAGCCAGCGGTCACTTGCAGTGATTGGTTCAGAGATGGACATGCGGCCCAATTCTGGCCAATGGCAGAGAACGAATCCTAGGATTTGTGGGGAGCTCGCGGAAGGGGCTCTTTCCCATCTGCTGGGTGTGAGATCTGCCACTGCTGAAGCTGCTCTGAGACCTCAAGGGGATTTTCTGGAGCTTCCAGAGACCACACTGTGAAGCTTAGAGATCATGTTGATGTGGAGGAATGCAGAGTGGAGAGAGCATGAGATAAGGTCTTGGTAAGGCTGATGAAGCCTTTCCCGAAGCTTACTCTCTTCTGTGCCTTCTGGTTATGCGGGCTGACAAGGCACAGACCTTCACCTGTTGCTCGAGTTAAATGGAATTGGCTTTTCTATCACTTGCAACAGAGGAGTTCCTAACTGATCACTTTACTAACATCCGAAGTGTCTTATACATTAGAATCAATGGATCAGGCATGGATAATGGAATGGAATTTAGCCAAAGGCAGCAACCGTGAGAGGCACGGTGTAGGGTAGCACAGCGTGGGAACGTCCACAGGCTCTTTCTACCCTTCCTACAAAGCAGCCACAGCAGGAACCCAAGGGTGGGCATGGCTTCGGGGGCGGGCAGCCTGGGGTGCTGACTGTGCCTCACACAGCGCAGGCGCGTTCCACTCTTTTGGGTCTGTTCTGTTGCCTGGCACAGAACAGTTCATACATGGGTGTTAAAGGGTAAGGAAATTCACCTGGAAAAGTCCTGGACCACTGTCCCCTGCGTAAGGGAGGGGTCTGAACATCACTTTACGTGGAGAGTCCTTAGAGAAAATGGGGGCGTCTTCTAGCTCCACTAGGCTGGAAGGCCCTAGAGCCACAGTGTCCGGTACAGTAGCCAGTAGCCACCAGTGGCCACCGAGCCCTGGGAATGTGGCTCATCCGAATTCAGGTGTCCTGTAAATGTAAAAATGCACAAAGGATTTTCAAGACTTAGTACCAAAAAAAAAAAAAAAAAAAAAAAAGTAACATAGCTCATTTATAATTATTCATATTAATTACATGTTTAAATGGAATTATGTTGAATATGTTGGGTTAAATAAAATACATTATTTTTATTAATTTTACCCGCTTCCTTTTACTTTTGTTAATCTGGCTACTAACGTAGAAAATTTAGCCTTGCGTTTGTGACCCACATTATATTTATATTGGACAGCACTTCCCTAGAGGACCGAGATCACATTTTATTTGCTTTGTGTGTCAATGACTGGCCCCGATACAGTTTTCTAAGTTGTTTTTTGAGTGAACAAATTGTGACGGAAAGCAGCTGTTGAGAACACCAGTCAGCAAATGCCCACAGCCCCTGCTCCCTCTGTGTGGGGGGCCTTTCTGTAGATGTCGTGCCCTGCTGTGGTGAGGTCTGAGTAAGACACACCCTTGGGAATAAAAGATAACATCTCCCCTGAAGAAGGTGACCCTCCCAGAGTCAAAGTTCAGGAAAGAGGTGGCCTCAGACAGGAAAGGGGGCCTTGGAAGACAGTCCTTGGCAGGTTGGAGAAGGGGGTCCTATCTGTCCCTGGACTTCAGCCCTTTGGATCTGGACAAAGAGGGTTCTAGATGTGTCTGAGGACACTTCTGGAGTGGGATTAGGGAATGTGGCTTCTGGGACACAGAGGCAGGCTGGAAGCAGGTGTGCGAAGGGTCTGAGGGGTGAGACAGCTAGAGCTCACGGTGCAGACTACCCAGGTGTGTGTTACTCCTGATAATGTCCTTGAACAAAGCCTGAATCACATGTGGCTGCCTGGCTTTGGTTGAGTGGGGACTTCTAGTCCAGGCTGGGTTGAGCCAAGGTGGTGTCACAGCAGCAAAGCTCAGTGAGACCAGGCTGCCCCTCTGTGTGTGGAGATGCTTGCCACGTGGACAACCTCAGAAGATCAGGGTCTGCTGCTTAAGGGAGTTATTTTTCAAGCAACATAACTCTGAGGCATGTCTGTCAAGACCACCCCAAACTGGTGAAAACTAAAAGTGATCAGATGTCCTCCAGCCTGGGTTTGCTTAGCTTGCTTTGCTGAACAACCTCCAGGACCTGCGTAAACCCAGACTTCCACTGACACAATGCCAGGAGTCCTTTCTAAGGTGTCCCCTGACTGAATCTCATGGGACAGAGAGGTACGTTCTATATCTCTGCCTTCTATACCTTGTATCTACTTCAGTTACTGCATCTACTATTTGCTAATGCATTTGTTAGTGGCTCTCTCTCTTCTACCAGACTGTGTACTTCTCGAGGGCAGTGTTCGCTGTTACACCTCCTGGCCCTGGCATAATGTCTGGCACAGAGTGGGCATTCAAGCATTATTTCTTAAAAGAAGGCAAGCAGGTGGTTAAGGACATGGGCCTATATGGGTAGATATATATGGACACAGAGTTAGCCCTGAGTCTGAATTCTAGCTTCACTGTCTGCTAGCTAAGTGACTTCTGTTCACCACTCTCAGCCTCATTGTAAACAGGCATAATGATACCCCTAGAGCCTTATTTCATTCATTCATTCAACATTATTGAGCATTTTCTGTGTGTCAGGCTCCATGCTAGGCACTAGTATCCAAAGAATGCAGATAAAGTTCTTAGCGTCTGGAACATAATAAATATGTATATACATTATGCATAATATCCATATGAATATATGCATTGATGGCCATATTGTCCTTAATGTTCTTGGTCATGTGTTCAATTCTTGTTGAAGAAATGCTCCCTTACTGCCTCATTGGAACAGAGTGAGGAAACTCTGTGTGTAAATATATTTTTCTTGCCCAGCCCTAAAATACCAATGAGGGGCCAAATTTAGGATTCTGTGAGTGGTGCAGACTGTTGGTTGAGGCTGGAATCACAGCTGAGCACGGACTTTACTCTGCGTTGTCTGAATCTGCCTACATTTTAAAGCTTGGTGTAGACCAATGAGTGACCCAAGTCATTGCATGATCCTGGGAGCTATGCAGTCAAGAAATTTGCCATGTTTTTCCCCTAAAAGAGGAATCAGATTTGAGTCCTTTTCCTGTTGTCTCCACAGCCCTCAAGGCGCTCAAATTGGACAGATGACACAGGAATTATCTTGTTAGGGAGAAAGGATTAAAACAAAGTTATTGATTCTTATCAGGGTTTTAATTAATACATTTCCAGCTTGCCAAGATAGCTATTCCCACAATTCTCCAGGGACAAAAATGCAGGGCTGGGGATGGTGGGGACAAGCTTTAGTTTTGGGGGGGGGGGGCTCTGTGGAAATCATTACCAGCCTTTTATTTTAAAAACAGTTTTCGATATTAGACATTTTCTGCAAATTATTAATAAAGTAAACAATTCAGTGTGGTTTCATAGGAGTGTCTGTGGTATTGTTGGTGTCTTAATCAGTATCATGGTGGTGCTAATGGTGCCAGAAACTCCAGAAACTCTGAGTAAGAGCCTGGTGTTTACTTTTGGAGGAGGACTGTTGAAACTTGTAGCTTTCTGGTTCACTGGTACCTTCACCGAATCAAGATCTTTAGGGATGACACTAAGAAAGATTGACAGTTTAATAAGGAATTGGCATCGAGTCTCAAGATCAAATCGAGCACTGCTGTCATTTTTTATTGATGCCAAGAGACCTAAAATCAACCCATGCCCCAAATTTATTTTAGAGACCCATTCTTCTCTTGCCAAAGGCTGTCCATCTTCCTTGATTTGGTGTTTTAGCCTCTGTCTATTTCTCATTCAATCTGTCAGTTTCTAGCTTTATAACTGGGTAGGCCCTTTTCCGCCTCCACTGAATCCCATTGAGAAATCTCAATGACATCACTTTCTGGAATAAATGACCTTGTTTTCTGATCTCTGATTTACAGCCTTAAAATCCTGAACTTACTTCCAAACTGATATTATCTTGATCCTATCCTAATGTTTTCCTCTATTCTCCTTGGACTATGTGGTCTGGTGTCAATTGTGGGACGTGATAAACCCAGTGCTGCTCATGAAGAATTTCCCCAGCCCTTTGGTCTCGGTTGCTATGTAGAGTCTTAAGTCTCAAGTATCAAGCACACTTTCTAGGATGAAGGACTGGGTAACCTTGATCAGTTTTTAGTGGTAGCCCAAGAATTTCAGCACTCTTTTTTGTTTTGTTTTTTTTAGGAGAGTGTTATTTTCTCTCTCTGACTTCACAATTTCTGCTTGCCATACTACTAATAATGCATGACCAGAAAATGGAAATGTTTACTGTATATATAGTCTCTATTTTTCACTCTTCTTTATTTTTAATATGCTCCTACCTCCCTCAAACCCTATCTTCTTTGGAGTTATCAAACTGCACATATTAATTTTTGAGAACTACAGATGAGTGACAAATTCTGCACTTTTCTTAGTGATTCTCCTCATATATACTTTAAGTGAGAATGGTTGTGTGTATTCAAATATTTAGTGGTCTAGCATAACAGAATTGATTGGACTCCATACTTGTTCAATTACTAATTAGTTATATAACTTGACATGGGCTAGTTACTTTGCCTCTCTGAGCCTTGATTTCCATAGCTATAAAATAAAGATAATGGTATTTACCTGATAGAATTATTCTGAGGTTTACATTAGCTTCATATTAGCAAATACTTGGGCCAGGTAATCAATAAAATTAGATCTTTTCACTCATTTCATTAATGCTGTTGTATTGATAAGAAGCTCTAAGATGAAATATACAATGATTAAAAAAGGACTCCAGTCTTTACAGAAATAACTACTTTGTGAAATCTGTAAACTTTTGATTACTGAGTTGAAAGAAAATGAAAAAAGAAAGCCAGATATTTTAGATATTTTTATGGAGTTTGCAAACCATTTTGGATTGAGCTGTGCTACATAAATTAAAATTTTAAATCAAAGAAAAATTGGAAGAGGAATTTGTATGAAAATTTGAAATGTTTAGACAAAAAGCCAAACTATGTACCATTTTGCAAATTTGAATTTTTTTTTAAAGACCTACTAACTTACTCCCATAGGTTGGAATCATTGTTTTGGAAGGCTCAGGTTCACTTCAGAGGGCTAGCAAAGTATTGCTAATGTGCTTCCTTTTTAAAAAGAAAAATAATATCAAAGCATCTTTTATGACAGTGTTTGCCTGCATCGTAGGAGGAGAATCACCCACTGACACCGTCACTCACAGTGCCAGCTGCTCACTACCCAGTCTGATAATATCAGGCATTTGTGCTCTCACTGAGTGCTCTGTTGTGAAGGGACTCAGGCAGGGCTGGCATTTTGCTATCCATGACTTGGCTTAGATGCTGAGGGTCATGCGTTAGCATCCCCAAATCAGGGGCAGTTTTTGTGGGGCTTGATATTGATGCATTTGGGAGGACCTATTTACAAAAAAAACCCCAAAACATAAAAATTACTAATATAAAATTATGTCCAGGACTTTGAAAAGGGCCCCAGCCCATGAAGGGCCCTGGAGCTGGGGCTTCAAAAGCCTCATGTAAATCTGCCCCTTCTCCCATCCCGATAGTCAGCCTGAGACGTGCAAGGAACTGAAATCCTAGAGACTGATGGGCAAGTTAAGTTCAAGGCTGGCAATGGCTGATTGTCCCTCATCTCCAGCGCCTCAGCGGTTGTCAGAAAACCGAGAATTGCAAAAGATGAATTTGAGAATGAGCACCAAGATTTTTTTTCTAATTATAATTTGTGTTTCATTACACTGTGCAAAATGTCAATGCTAAAATCATTTCTAAGCTAATAAAAATGCCAAGGACTACTACATGATTTGTTTTCCATGTGTAATTTATCATACTTCTATAGATGCATTTTAGTGCCATATGAGGTCTTTTAAAATAATTTGCAAACTATGCGTAGTGTAATAGAATATTTCACTATAGATCATGATTTCGGGGCTCATTGTGATTTCTAAGCTATGGAAATGTTTTTATAGAGGGTACAGCATAATTATTCTTTCAAATTCTTATATTAGCATAAATATCAGAAAGCTGATTTTTAAAGTTTCTGTTCAAACTCAGGTTTCAGAATTTATTATCTGGTTATTTTAATCTTCATGATTAAATTGGTTTGGCAACTATCATTGAAGTCTTTTGACTGTTTTTATAATTTAACTTGTTTATTTCTCTTTTTTAACATTCTTGAATATACTCATGTATGGATTCTAGAATCTGAAGATTTAGGTTTATTTTGTGTACCTTCATAGGATTTTTAAAATAACACTCATTTTTCTCTTTTATACATTATCATGGTGGAACATTTTGCTAAATGCCCTGAAACAGTTAATTCAGCCCTCAGGGCAGCACAAGGACCTGTTTTCAGAGAACTGCAAAATAAGGTTGTCCTCTTTTCTCTTTCCCTTTAGGTATCTCTTCCTCTGGCCCTTCCTTGCCTGGATCCTAAGGAACAGCAGCTGTTCCAACCCCCCCACTCTCCTGTTTTGCTTGCAGGCTGCCTGCTTACAACCATTGTAATGTACAATTAGCGCTGAAGCACATGCAGATAATAAGAGAATCATCATAAAAGCACTAAACAGAGCAAATAACATTTCAGGCTGGATTTAATCCCAAATACCTGGTGCTCTGAAGCAAGGAGGTACAGAAGCCAAGACAACACTCCAGTTAGGTGCAAAGGATTGGAAATATATATATATATGTGTGTATATATATATATATATATATATATATATATCACACACACATACACACAAACACAGTGGTCAAATTTAGATATTAATCAGGACTGCATGCAGAATGAGTAAATGTTTTAAATTCAAAGCTAAAATGGTCTGAGCTAAGGTAAGCATTTTAGGCTTAATGTAGCATGCAGTTCTTCTGGCCTAAGGATGGCAAGAGAGACACTCAGATTCGGTAGAAAGAGGATGGATTAGGGGGAGGGAGGATGGGACCCTGGGGTTTTGGACAGAACTTTGAACCACGGGGCGGAGTTACCATCTTGACTGTTGCATGGGCATTTTCATCCCTGTGCATTACTTTCCTCATTAAAAAAAAAAAGTAAAAGTAGTGACTAAAAGTAAAAGTTGTGACTAAAAGTAGTTGTGGGTATTTCCTGAAGGTGAGATGCTGTTGCTTCTATTTTAACTAATAAGTTCATCTTAGTAAGAGCTGATAGTTCAGCGCCTACTCTGAAGTGCAACTGAGGTTTAGAGAGGTTAAGTCACTTTCCCAAGTTCACACAGCCACTAGAGGCTCAATTTGAATCTCTGAAATCTGATTCGATTTAAGGATGCTCTGCTGCCCCAGGACCTGAACCTGTGGCTCCCCCCTGCTGGGTGTACTCCTCCCTCTGGCTTTCTCATGGTTATCATCACAGAAGGGTGCCTTCGGTCAGGCGCTGTTCTTCAGCCTCTCCCTCCAAGCTTCAAGCCAATAAGTTTGAGATGTGTGATAAATCCAGGCGGGGAGATTAGAGGGCTGGAAAGAGCAGGGGTAATTCTGTGTGTGCAGAGGAGAGTTTCCCCATGTAAATCCAAACACCTTGTTTTCCAGGGGAATTTAAGACAGCGTTGCGAGGCAGGGCTTGGACTGATCTGTAATATTAATAACTAGATCTTCTTTTTCTCTTCTCTTTCTTGTACGCTGTATAAGGCAGTGTGCAGAACTGAGAACTGATGATTTATTAATTACATTTTCCAGATGGAATGGCAGCCTAAGGGGTGGTTTTCTACCTAAAATAGAAACTGAAAATGCAGAGATGCTCAAGATCTAGTAACTGACCGTAATGTTTCCATCTTTGCAGCTAAGCTTGCAAAGGCTGCCACGTTGAAGGGAATTGTTCCCTTTTCTGAGAGGTTGGTTTTACAATATGGATAAAATAGTTCTTTATGAACAATCTCCATCCTCAAAACTTTAATTTTTACAGAATTCAATCAAAAGTCTAAATTATATTAACAACTTTCTATTGCGTTTATATCACAAGGTCTTTCCAATTAATTTCTTTTTATAATATTCCTTCTTTTTAAATTTTTTTTAATATTCCTTCTTATATGTATCAAAACTCATACTGAACAATGAGTTCTGGGTTGCAAAAGAGGATTTATTTTTTGCACCTGTCTGTAAGTTTTCCAATCAATTTTTAACAAAGCTCAGTAAGAGTAAGATGAGGATGGAGTCCTTTGTTTCGGTAGAAAAATTATTTGAAAATCTGCATTACATTTGGTCCCTTAAATGCCCAGAGGAATAATTTTGCCCAGACAGCTGCCTAAAACCTGTAAGTTGGATCTGACTTCAGCAATGGTGTTTTTATACCCAAAGTAAATGGGTATCTTACAAAGCTTGAGTGAGTGATTTTTTTGTTTTTGCATCATTTAAAATCTTCTAATAAGGCTTTTGAACCTAAGAAAGAAAAATAAATCACTGGCCTCCAAAGGATGCTGGAAGTTATTATTTTTGTTTGCTCAATGTGAAGAGAGCTAATCCTCCAACATATCACATTGTGTGTGTTTTTCTCCTCGTGGCATTAGAGTATTAGTCCTCAGCACAATATATACTTATCAGCTCTTTTTCCACTTTTCGTGGTGTGTATTTTAATAGCAGAAGGGGATTTGCTGATGATTAAGAAGGAAAATAGAGGTAGAAAAGTTCTTATTATATAAAACGATTCTTCGCTTACATAAAGAGGATTCTCTGGGGCTTAATTGGGAAAAAAATAAACAGGAGGTAAGTCGCCTAGATGTTTAGAGGTTAAACATTCCATAACTGGCTCTGAAATCAGCCTTTCCTTGCAGTCTCGAGGTGGCTAATTGCTGGAGCATCAGAACCGTTTGAGCGACTTCATTTTCCCCGGGGATCGACACTCACAACAGGATAATGCTTACCCTGATAGAAGTGTCACAGTGGGACTCGGCATAATTTGCTGATATGATATCAAAAATAGCATTAACGTAATTACATTTCACACTCGTAATATTTCACAGGCAATAATACAGTAGAAAATTACACTTTTTTTTTTTTTTTGGTAACCTGGTCATTTAAAACTTTTTTTTTTTTTTTAAATGGAGCTGCAATGAAGCTGACATATTTGATGGGTTGTTGTTTCTTACATGTGTGCTCAATTTATAAATGCATAAATGCAGTCATTAGTCCAACCATTTGCCTGGGGTTAAAGGACCGAGAGTAGTAAATGGGAACTGTTTCAATGGAGATCATAAAATGTGTCTTTTTTAATTGTAGTAGCAGAGGAGGGATAAGAAGCTCCTTTGCCCCGGCAGCTGGTTATAATAGAAACTCTGCCTTGAGAGGCCAAAGATGTGGGATCTACACTGCCTTGCTGTGTGACCTTGTTCAAGTTACTGAAACTCTCTGAGCTACTGCTTCAAAGAATGGTGCTGGAAGGACTGACCTCTTGCAGGCCATCCCAGTTGTAATATTTATAATATTCCAGCAAGAATTCCAAATTTTTCTTTTTAAAAATGTTAGCTTTGCTAAACATTGTTAGGGTCATTATTTTTAAAAATGCTGGATTTTATTTTACCACCGAGGTAAATTTTCTTTTTGCCAAGGAAGCATCACAGCCCTCTGAATATTGAGGCTTACGCTACTTTCTTTGTACTATTGAAATTTCGCCAGTGGGTTCTGGTGAAGAAAAGGTCACTGATTTAATTTCACCACAAAAAGCCCCGTCTTTCTGTTGTTCCAGATGGACTCGGTGAGAAATCTCAAAGGCTGCCACTTTCTTAAACACTCCTTTCACAACTTTCTCATCCATGCAGCTGCGTGGCAGATCTTTATTGAGCAACTACTATGTGCCGACACTGTGCTAGGTTCTGAGCATGTAATAGTGTGTGAGAACAAGCTTAATCACAACAGGATATTTTTAATTGCAAAAAACAGAAATCCACTCATTAAAGCTAATTTAAGCAACAGGGCATTTATTATAAGGACACTAAAGCATCTTTTACAAGCCACAGGCAGTGCGTGGAACTGGGTGTTGTAGGGACTGGAACAAAGGGCATAGAAACTGTCAGAACAGCAGTCAACTTCTCTCTCCATCTCCGTCTTTCTTTTTCCCTGGGACGATACGTCTGGCATCCTGGCTGCCCATTTCCTTCATTCTTGTGTCTGCAGGCCATCTCCTCTGCACACTCATCTGCTTGTGTGTGGGAGCCACTGGCTGCCCATGTGACAACTTTGTGCAAGTTAGGAGAACATGGCAAACTGGATTTCCAAGCTCTCTTGCCACTCAGTTGAGTGCCCTTGTACATGGTGGCCTGGGAATTCCAAAATTGCATCCTTGGCCCCCAATTTCATATGACCTTCCAGCTAGGCTCTCCACAGGTAAATGGCTGTGTCTTCGTGCCCCAAATGCAGTTTCCTCAGAGAGAGACGTTCATTGGGCCAGGTGTCTATGCATCATCCAATCGAGTGTGTCTGGGATGGCCAAGGAGCACACCAATGATAAACAGGGCTCTGGAAGGGCATTCTAGGAACCACGCCTCTGCCTGGGCTGGGGCATTCCCTAGATGGGAGACACTATAGGGGAGGCATGGCCTCTGAGTCAGATGGAACCAAGTCCTGGGCTTGCACCTGAAGCACTCAGACTCAGTGGGTTTGGAAAATCAAAAGGTTGGATATTGATGACAGCTGTGCTCCATCCACTGCCAGAGAACTTCAGGGTCTGCTGTGGTTTTGATTTTCCACATTCTGCTCCTTTAATCTCATTTGAGACTGAGATGTCTGCCTTGGCATTTCACAGTTGTCCCCATTCCATATACAGCAGCTCTCACTAGGTCACCAAAACACAAGGAAGCAGGGGCACAAGTCACAGGGGAAGGAACCTGTGCCTGTTGCAATACAGTCTTCAAAAATCTCCACCTCACACCCCAGCATCCTGTAAACGTGGGAGATGCTCCAAGGAAATGTGAAGGATCCACTGGGGTGTCTTTTTACCTCTGCCAGATGCAAGGCTTCTAGATCTTTTTAAAGGCTTTTTTGAACTGAGAATTCCCTGAGAACAACTCTGAGACGATTCTGTCTAGAAAGTATTATCTCATTATACAGTGAGTTGTGGGAGGGCATATTGTAAAACATCTGATATTTTTATCTAAAAAAAAAAAAAAAGAAATAAAAAGAAGAAACAAAGAAATGGTTGGATCATGTAGACTTGCCTCATTCAGAAGTTGGCTTGGGTCAGGGTGTCTCAGTGAGTTCAGGCTTTGGCATAATATCTTTGCTCCAAACATGTAGTCATGCGAGATGAAGTATTAAAGTAGAAAACTAAAATGGTATAAAAGGCATAGCTCAGAAGTAAGATGATTCCAGGGACCAGAAATGCCACATGAATAGAGCTGGATCCTTGGGCCTGTTGACTGTGGGTCTGGAAGCTGACAATGGTGATTAGGAGGCCACCACTGAGGGGTGAAGAGGATTAATCATGCTCAACAGGCCACACTCACTGCTGCTGGGCACTGGGCTGTAGCCCCCAAAGTTGTGAAAGGAGGCTGAGAAGTGTTGATCACTACCTGGGGCTGTGGCAGAGTTTCTCCCCCTCAGGGCTGTTGTCATGTTAGGCTAGAAAATTCGTTGTAGGGAAGTTGTTCTGTGCACTGTAGGATGATTAGCACCATCCCTGGCCTCCGCCCACTAGATGCCAGTAGCAACAACCCACCCCCTCTAGTTGTGACAACCAAAACCATTGTCACCAAACACTCTCAGATGTCCCCTGGGGGGAAATCAGAACCCCCGGGCTATGGCTGTAAGAATGATGGGAGCCAATGGAGGCTCAGAGAACACTGAGTCTCCAGTAGGAATTCAACCAAGCTGGCCACTGCCTCGTGATTAGATCTGTGATGTTCCCAGTGATATGTGGGACAAAAGTCCTGAAATGCCATTAGAAGATCTGATTGGGGGTAATCTTTGTGGAGGTATTTGCAAACCTGTCAAATAAGGGAAGTTGAACAAGTGATGAAAGGCAAAATAAACCAACAAATGAAATATGAGCCAATTAGAAATCTTGAAAATAAAAAAATGTAGTGACAGAACCAAAAAAGCAGTAGGATAAACTACAGATTATATGTAGTTGATATCAAAGAATCACTGGATTAGAAGATAGCTCTAAGTTAACTCAGAATGCAGCACTAACAGAGAGGATATTTTAATAAAACAAAGCAATAACATTTGTTTTTAAAGTTAAGAGACATAAAGGATAAATGAAGGACTCCAAGGTAGGAAATAGCAGAGAAACAGTATTTGACAAGAAATTGAAGAAAAGCACAATCCCCTTAAGTACAGTGCGTGTCAAATTCCAAGCAGTAAGTATAAAGAAAAATTCACAACTAGACATGTCATAATAAAACTTTCATACATAAAATATAATTTCTTATCACCAATAGTAAAGGCCAACAGACACTTAAGGGATATGTTCAAAGGGTTGAGAGAAAAGAACTGTCAACCTAGAATTTTTCCACCACGCAAAACTATTATGCTATACCAGGGGCCTGCAGACTTTTTCTTAAAGGGCCAGAGAGTAGATATTTTAGGCTTTGGGGCCACATGGTCATTTTCACCCCCTTAGATTCCACACTTGATCTTAGCCAAAAGGCTGAGAAGTGATTTCCACCCACTAAAATTTATGTCACATTTGGAAGGAAGATAGAAGTAGAGTAATTTGAGACTTTGGTGTACAAATATATAATTAAGTAGGTAAGTTAAAATACTAAGGATGACCACTAGAACAACAGAAATACACTCTAAAACTTCCAAACCAACAATATAAACAAGAGAATTATAGAAAGAATTATAGAAAACCTTATCAATCCAAGAGAAGTCAGAAATTGAGGGGAAATAAAGAAGCCAAGAAAGGGATAACTAGCGTCTTGTGGTTAGATAAATTTATCTAGTCCCTTTCATGAACTGATGGGTTGAAAGTGAGCACATTGGACTGGAAGCTATCTAAGGTCTTTTTAAAGGCCTCTAAAATTCCAAGATTTAGTGTTTACTGACATTCAGGAGCATCAAGGACATGGTGGTTACTGCCGACCACTTGATGGAGACTGGCCTCGTCACTTGGGCAGTTGACATTTGCAACGGTATCTCAATTTTCATGTTGTCACTTGCCTATGTTACGGAGCCTCTTGCAGACGGACAGATGCTTGTTATAACCATCTGCACAGGGGCAACGTGGAGATTGGCCCGGGAGAGGCAGGAGAGGGCTTTTTGCTCCTAATATGTTATGAAAGTTTAATCAGAGTGGGAATTTTCTGTCATAGGTGATTAGTATGAGCTCCGATTAATATTCACGTTCCCTAATTCAGTATGAAAAGGGCCAATATAAGAACATTTTGCTGTGAGAGGGAGAGAGGATGCAGAATGATGCCACATATAGGTTCTAGTGTCTCCTTTGTGAAAGATGAGTGGCTCCTTCCAAACCTGCTATCTTGTTTATTCATTGCCATGAGAGTTTAGCCTCTTTTTTTCTACCTTGAAAATAATTCCTGAATTCACTATCCACCCCAAATCACAGAGGAATGGCAGAGTTCCTCCACATTTCCATTCACAAATACATAATAATAGTAACGGTAATAATAACATTGATACGTAACAACTATGTATTGAGTGCTTCCTATGTGCCAGGCATGGGGCTATGCTCTTTATAGCTATTAATTCATTGAATCCCCTCCAACACCCTTTAGTATCCCATTTTACATATGTAGAAACTGAGGCTTCGAGGGGCTGTACCTTACCTGAGTTCCCACAGCCAGCAAGCAACAGTGTAGGACCCCAACTTGGGGGGGGGTGGGACAGGGGTTCAAATATGTGGAGCAGTGTTGCCCCTGTTGTGGAGGAGAAGATCATATATATACATATTTTTTGAGGTTTAGTCTCTAGACTAGGATTTCTCAATGTCAGCACTATTGACATTTTGGGCTGGAGCATTCTTTATTATGGGTGGAGCTGTCCTGTGCATTGCAGGCTGTTTAGCAGCATCTCTGGTCTCCATCCACCAGATGCCACTTGGGGGCAGGGGGACGGTGTGCTACTACAGAAATTATCTCCAGAAGTTGCCAGGTGTCCCTGGAGGGCAGAATCACCCCTGGCTAAGAAGTGTTGCTGTAGGCCAGGCTCTTCAACCCTCTGCCGCAGTGTCTCACGCAGGAAGGAAGCCCCCCTCCCTCCCTGCCCCAAGAGCTTTGACAGGAGCTGCTGTTTGCAGAGATGGAGTAGCTCTGAGTTATATTTCAGGTGAGAGTGGGTTTCTTGAGTCCTGAGCTGTTTCTGTGATAGAGGCATCTGGGCTTCTACTAGTCCAGTAAAAATGAAAGACTTCCTTGAGTCTCATGGCAGTCCCATTGGGTTGTTTGCCCAGCTCCTCTTCCCTGCTAACTGCTCAATGTGCCTGGCCAGAGCCAATGGGCCCAGGGTAGATTCTGACTCCACTTGGGCCAGTAAGTTCTCTCTCCCTGGAAGTTGGAAGTGGGACCACAGTGCATCTCTCCTGGTGGCTAGAGCTATGACCTGCCACCATAGGCAGCTCTGGCGGCCATCTTCCCGGCCATCTCTCTGCCCCAGGCGCTAAATGGTGTAAAGAAGTGGTTGGCAGAGTTGGTGCCCAGATCCAGCAGTTGCCTGGAAACTGGTTAGAAACACAAATTCGGGGTCTATGGATTCAGAAATTCTGAGGAGGAGCCCAGCAACCTCATATTAACAAGTCCTCTGGGTGATTTTGGTGCTCACTAAAGTTGGTATGGAGGGTGAGAAAGACTTGAGAGAATATGATTCGTGGGACGGAGGGAGGACACCTGTGGAAGAGATAACTTCCCAGTTCCAGTCCTTCCTGATGCCTGGCCGAGTTTCTGCCCTTGGCTTTACTGAAACACTTCTATGTCCTAGTAACAAGATCGATTTCGGACTCTTTTTTTCCCCCCTTAAATTGACTGAAGTCAGTTTCTGTTGCTTGCAACTAAAATATCCTTACTCATTCACCTCACAATATGACTGTATACAGTTCACATAGAGAGGAAATTATATGGAGCAATATCACCCCAGCTGCTCAGAAAAAGACTGTAATTTTATCAAGGGCTTTTGAAAATATTTAAAAGCTCCAGAGAAAATATCCCATGGTTTTTTCTTATTATCAAGACCAAGAATTGGGTATGGGTGCGTCTATTTAAAGAAGCTTGTCTACTGAGAAGAACAAACCCTCCCTCTCCTTATCTCTCTTTGTATTTTTTATTTTTTAGTGCTAAAGGCTTGGTGTTTTCTTGGCTCTTCCCTCACTTGTTTCTTCCAGGTTAACCTAGAATTAAGATAGATCTCAATCAGCCAGCACATACTTATTGAATGCCTATGATGCACCAGGTGTTTGGAGGGTCAATTGGTCATTGTTCCTACCTACTCTCTCCTCAAAGAACCTACAGCTTTGTAGGAGAGAACACAATTATCTTATCCCCGTAAAAGAAAGACACACAGTGTGATAAGTCCAGGATTAGGTTTGTGTACAAGGTTCAGGGGAAAGCCAGGAGAGAGGGTGATGGGTTGTGAAGGTAGGGAAGTTCTGGGAAAAGGGGAAGCAGGGGAGGTAATCAGGGAAAACTTCCTGGAGGAAGTTTCATCTGAATTAGACTTGGAAATATGATTAGATGTCCACCAGGCAGATGAGGCAAGAGAAGGAGGGTGTTCAATTTGTGGTTAACAAGCACCACAAGGGAAGAATTTGATTTTGTTCATCCTCTTCTTGATTCTGATTTGGTGGACTACCGTATCATATAAACATTGAAAATTAGGTTAAGACTTCTCTAAATTTTTTAAAGCCTCTAGAGACTGTCTCTGTTATAGCACTGACAATTCCTTTATCTGGGCCTAATTTATTAACTGCACTTTCAAGATGACGTGGTTGAACACAACTGGCCTTTAAAGTCATCCTTGTTAGGAAAAGAGGCTGTATCTGTATGTTGGTTTATCTCGTCTAGGAGAAAAGTAAAGGGCATGAAGGTGAAAAAATCCTCTATTAAGTTTTATAATTATAATATGAAAATTCAGTTAATTTCTTTTATCATAGTGAGTCATTAAAGGCTGAAGTAGGTTCCCAGCCTTTTGTTTCCAGAACAATCCCCCAGAGGCTTAGCGCACTGTCATCAGAACGGGTCTGATTAAAGCAGGGAACCTCTATCTTCAGATTACTGCTCTTTGTCATTAGCATTACGTTATCTTGCTCTTCAGACTGATTTTTAATTTTTATGCTTGCAATTATAAATGATTTACAGGGACATTCATCGCCCGACCTGTCCTGAGTCATTAAATTCGCCTAGGTTGAATAGCCTGATGTGCACCTGAAATTAACCAAATCAGTGACATTATCTTGCTGGATTTTTCAGAGGCTTTAGAAATAGGGAAGAGAGTCCACTCTCCCTCTCAACTCCTCAGCTTAATGGGAAAATATTTTTAATTGATAAAAGAGGTAATTAGCCAAGGCTAAGAGGTGCGCGCTAATTGTGCAGTATATCTTGCAGAGTTAGTTTGGCCACAGTTTTGGAAAAGAAGGGAAGAAGGAAGATGACCCAAACACAGACGTGGCTGCAGCCAGTGGGGCTAGTTTGGCTGTGTCTTACCTCCCTCGATCAAGCCCAGGGAAAGAACCATGCTGATGTCTGCTGAGCACTTAGTATGTGCCAGAAACTAGAACTCTCCCAACAGTCTCTTTGCTCCTCTCAGTGTTTTGCATTGTATCATTCTGATATAAGGAATGGACATTCTAGGAGATTGTGCTCTCATTCAAGCTAAGGAAGAAGGAACCAAGGGCAGGCTCATTCTCTGTCATTTAGGAGCTACGTTCCTGTTCTCATTCTTCTTCTCTCCTTTTCATAGCATCTGTTTTCCTTCCAGAGCTCTTTTTTCTTGGCCGGCACCCCTTGGGCCCAAATAACCACTCCAACCCCATTCTGCCAGGTCCTGTCACCTCAAGCACCTGCCACTGCCTGGCAATAGTCTATACCTTTCTTAGTTGACATTCTCTATAGAAAATTAGTGGTTTCTGGTCAATTAGTGGGTTTTCTACCCTAGAGTTGGGAAAATGTCCCTTGTCTGCTAGGGCCAGAGGGATAGGAGTTGTGGGTAAACAAGTAAAATGGTAATAATAGTATCTGTTTGTTGTGTCTTTAAAGCAGGTGTGATTTTTCCCACTTTACAGATGAGGAAGCTGAGGCTAATAGAGGTTAAGTTATTTGTTAGAGGTCAGCTGGCAGGTGTCAGCTGGCAGGAATTAGGATCAAGTGAGACGAACTCCATTCTCCTGCTTCTGCTTGATGCGCTAGCTCTGTGACACCTGACGCATGGACAGAGGAAGCTCAGCGGCCAGGCTGATTGCTGGCCAGTGTGGTTGGAGATCCCGTGCCTGGGCAGTGTAGACAGCCCCAGGTTCCACCCTATCCTCTTACCTCTTTCTGTGTCAGTTCAGGGACATTGGAATAGCACATCTCACCATCCAAAAATCAGAGATAAAAGAGAAGACATCTTGCTTCATTTTGAGCTTTACGAAGAGTCCAAAGAAAATCTGATTGAAGGGTCATAAAAATATTTTTAAGGCTTTGACAGGGAGGCCTGGTAAGAGAGGAGACCGGAAATTAGCCCTTTGCTCACTGCCAGAGGATAGAGACCTGTGCCTCCCTTTCCCTGCTCTAATACTTACTAGTTAAATGACTTTGAGGAAATTACTTTATTGTCCTGGTCCTCTTGTTTCTTCATCTGTAAAATGCAGATGGTATGGTTACAAAAATCAGACCAGGTAGTGTGTGTACCAACAAGTCCAGTCCCTCAGGAACTGTAGCCATCTGAGGAAGATTCATTTTCCCTGTCTCCCCGTCTCGTCAAGACACTCAGGCCCTGGCCCCTTAATAATTGTAGCTTTGGTGTTAGCAGTTGTTCTGAGTCTTAGAATTCCCTGGAAAATGCTACTAATCAAGGGACTATAGCTTTTATTTTTCCAGCATCCCTTCCCTCTTTTAGGTAAAATAGAGCCCTCACTTGGAGGACAGTGCCCCTTTCCTCTAAGGCTGCCAGCTCAGCACCACCCAGGCCTACAGAGTCATAACACCCAGCTGCCTGGCCTCCCTGATTGGACCAGAGATGGGGACATGGCTGAAGAGAATTTATGTTCAGATGCTGGTAGACAGGAGCTCTTGCTCTCTTGGGGGAGTGTGAAGCTGGAGTTGCCTTGGTCATTCCTTCTACTTGCTGCAGAAGGAAGTGTCTGTAGGAGCAAAGAGAAGCAGAGATAGGGAGGAAGCAGGACAGAGCTAATTTCTGAGGACATCACTTTAACCTCAGAGTTCCTGAGGACACTCTTCAAGTGCCCAGTTACATGAGCCAATAGAGTCTCCTTTTCTGCTTAAGCCTTTTGAGCTGACTTTCTATCCCTTGCAACCAGAATAGCCTTGAAGAGAAAAGAGACTCAGTTTCCCCTAGTCAGGTGCTTGGTGAGGCATGATTCAGGTCCCAGCGATGACATGACCCCTCCCAGCCAGAGCCACTGGCCATCAAAGACAACAGAAGGTTCCTTGCAGGAGTGACACAATGATGTTCTAGTTTCCCTTGCTAGTGGTCTTCCAGAAAGTAGGCACGAGCCCTCTTCCTTCCTGTCTCCCAAGCTGTAACATTAGCACATACACAGTGTCCCTTACGATCAACTGCCACCATTCCCAGCCACTGCCTAGCACCTCCAATTAATCCCTGACTGGATACTGCTTGAAAAGCATGCCCCATTTCCTACCATGAAACCATTTGATTGGATTACAGATGCTTGTACTCACAACGTCTTCATCAGCACAGACCATCACTGATGAGGTGAAATGTGCTTCCCATTGCAGCCCTGACACAGGAAGTGCCCCATCTCCACCCCCACGTCCAAAGGTTTGCTCTCAGCCACATCTATAATCCGTCCCTGTGGGTGTGCTTCCATCGTAGCCTCCTACCTCCTGCAGGCCTGCGGGTCTGCACTTGGGCATTGACTCATCTGGAACTCTCCAAGCCTCCTCTAGCCCATTTCCAAACTGAGCTTCCTTAACAGCTTCCCGATGGCTCAGGCTCAAGGGATGGATTTTGGAGTCAACTAGACTTGTGTTTGGATTTCAGTGCTATCGATAACTAGTTATACAACTCTGGACAAGCCCGTTTTCTCATCTATAAAATGGAGATGTCCTAGGTTTCCCAGGCAGGCCTGAGAGGAGATTCAGATATATTTGGCTTGTGACTTTGACAACAGCTCCCTCCCTTTGGATCCATTTGCATCTGCTATTTTGCATCAGGATCAGGTGACTTCCATGTAGTGGTGTGCAGGTAAAAGTTTTTAACAATTAGCATATCTCATTGTATGTCTATGCATAAGTTCATTATAAATGTTACTGATTAAAAGAAAGATGCTTGGCACACAATTTACAAATTATAATGAAATATGCAACTGACTCTCTTTATTATAAATTCCATACAGCCCATCGCTTCTCACAGAATGCTTTTATTGATTTTTGGCTGAATTCTTCTATCCTTAGCCAACCTTTAGCTGCAATTGACAAACAAGTATACTTCTGGCATGAATGCTGCTTGATACTTCTGTTTATGTTAATGAGTAAGAACTATATTGTGAGCTGAAGATAATAGGCTTTGAATACTTAAAAAATATTTCCTCCATTTTGGGGGCTATTCACACACTGCAGACATGATGTACTTTTAAACTTAATCTGCATTTTTGACATGGTCTTAAGTCTTTAGTCAAGCCCAGAGATCAACAAATTATGGCCTGTGGACCAAATCTGACCTGCTGCCTATTTTTGTAAATAAAGTTTATCGGAAAACAGTCACGCCCATTCATTCAGGTATTGCCTATGGCCACTTTCATGCTACAAGGGCAGAGCTGAATAGCTGCAACAGAGACCAGAAGGCCCACAGAGCCTAAAATATTTACTACCTGGCCCTTTAACAGAAGTTTTCTGATCCTTTCCCTGTCTCTATAGTCAATAAAAGAATAAATTTGATGAATAAATCAAAATAATAAATTTATAGTGTTTGTAGATTTCCTTGCTATAAATCTTCCCACGTGGCCAATTTCAAGCACTAACTCCATGTTAGAGAGATGGGTCTGTTGCAGCCAGATTAGCTGCAAGGCTCTCCTCATCCCCACCATCACATCTGATTGCACAAGTGGCTCTAGTCAGTCTCTCAGGGCTTTTGAATTAGGACTAAAAGTTCTTGAATAGAGAGAAAGTATAACTTGAGCTGGGAGTGGCAATATTTCTTCTCTCATACTGACTGAAAAGACAGAAAACTGGTCCACAAAGAAAGAAGAAAGAAGCTGTGATGGACATGTTTTGACTACCCAGTATCTCTAGGAGAAACCACCTTTCTCTCATTCTCAGTCCCTGGTTCAGGTGGGGCTGGCTCCACTAGGTAGAGAGGTATGGCCAGAGAACTCTGCTCCCCTGGCTACAGTGATTGGTTCAAGGTTGGACACATGATCCAGGCTTGACCAATCAGAATACTCTGCTGCCTGGCTGCAGCGATTGGTTCAAGAGTGGTTTCATGACCCAACACCAGGCCAATCAGTCATCCCCAGAGCTTCAGCAGAAACTATCAGGCAAGAGATCTTTTTCTGGCTGTAGTCATTAGCTCTGGGAATGATTTAAGAGGAGAGTGGCCATCTTTGCCACCAGGTAAAGAGAGTCTTCTTGAAAATGAAGCCAAGAAAAAGGAAAGTAGAACGAAAGAGTGATGGGATCCCCAGGATGGCCCTTGAATTCCCACATCTAACAGTGCCTGGAGCTGTATTTACTTCTGGACTTCTCACTTGTGTGTGTGTGTGTGTGTGTGTGTGTGTGTGTGTGTGTGGCTACATATACATAATATAAAATTTACTGTTTTAACAATTTCTAGGTGTACAGCTCAATGGCATTAAGTATGTCCACATCGTTGTGCAATTATCTCCACCATCCATCTGCAGAACTTTTTCATCTTCCCAATCTCCGCATTCCTCCCTGGCCTCAGCCCCTGGCAACCACCATTCTTCTCTTTGTCTCTATGAATTTAACTACTCTAGGTATCTCCTACACGTGGAATAATACAATAGTTGTCCTTTTGTGACTAGCTTATTTCACTTAGCATAATGTCCTCTAGGTCCACACGTTATAGCATGTGCCTGGACTTCCCACTTTTGAGAGCCAATAAATTCCCTTTTTGCCGTGTACTGCTTTGAGTTATATTTCTTTCATTTATGACCAAAAGGATCTGGCTAATATAAAATAGATGTGGAGAGAACAAAAATCCCAAGATAAAAGCTTCCCAGTTTCAAATACCAGCCCCTTTTTAGGTCTGACTGCATAAAGCCCTTCACCCCTGTGAAGATTGAAGATCATCTTCCTCTCTCTTAGGCCAATTCATTTGGTTAAAAACAAGAGTCATAACCAACACACCCCCTCATCCCCTCTAGGTTAAAGCCTGAACTTCTCCAGTGTGGACTTAAAGAGCCTCGATCTTCTTCAGTTCCTGTCCCCTCCTGGTGAATCCTGTTCCCCATCCTCACTGAAGCTCTTGCCATTTCCCAAATGATTCTCCTTTCTCTCACCTCTCAGTCCCATGCCATCCTCTCTGCCTAGAATGTCTCTCTTTTCCTAATCAGAAAACTCCTACATAGCCTTCAAGACCCTGCTCAAGTATTACCTACTCATCATAGGCTTCTCTGACTTCCTTTTCGCTCTCCCAAGCCAAGGACATGCTGCACTGCAACTGTTGTAGGTTTCTCTGTCATTAGACTAAGAACTCCATGGGGACATGGGTTGTATTTGCTTCTTTGTGTCCCAGGACCTAGCATGGTTGCTAATACTTTCTGATGAATAAATGAACATAAAAATTACTTGATAGGCCTCAATACTTGATATCCAAATAATTAATGCACTGAAGGCTTTTAAAAGTATTTTATCATCTAAGTGGATTAAACATTGTCCCCTGAAAGCTTTTTAAAAATTACTACTTTTACTATTAATAAAAATTTCAGAGTGAACCCTTAGCCCGGTGCTGACAGATTTAGCGAACACTTCTAGTAGTAGAAACCCAGATTCATGAGACTTGACCATATTTAGTCAGATGCAGAGTAGCATTTTCTGTGCCCTAACTTGTTCTTTCCAGAACGTATTCTTTTTAAGGACATACGATGTAGGTCGCTTGCTAATTATATTGTATTATCCCTTAATCCACTCTTGGGTGAACTCCAGAAATGATGGGTCCTGACATTGTGTAAAAATTCTCCTTCCCTTGCTGCCTGGAACTGTCTCTTTCTTTTTCCTTTTTGCTACATCTGTCTCTTATTGATGTATCTGAAAGTCATTTGAGCTGGACAGTGCAGCTAAATGATGCATTTTGTTAATATGGTGCCCTCTCCGTGGATTGCTTTAGATTTAGTTGTGTTTGTTCCTGTGCAATTTATAAAACCCTCTCATAGTGCCCTGTGGCCTATCATGGCCATTGAAAGAATAGAGGATCTTTGTCATTTGAAAAGCATCACGTCTTTGATTTTTTTCACTCCCTAGTCTTAAGGCTTTTAAGTACAATTTCTTCACATTTCTGTGTTCACCTAATTATTTTTCCCCAAAAAAGTAGTCTTATGATCTTGATAGTGTTGCATATTCAGTTTGGGAAATTCAGAAAAAGATAAAGGAAAAAAGGATCATCCCTAATAATCCCATGGATTTTGTTAAAATATTGGTATATTTGCTATTTGCTAAGATATTGGTATATTCCTCTCCAGTGTGTCCTTTCTTTAAAATAACTTTATTGAGGGGTAACTGACATAAAATAAGCCGCACATATTTAAAGTGTACAATTTGATGAATTTTAGCATATTTACATTCTTGTGAAGCCTCCACAACATATTACCACTACCCCAAAGTTTCATGGTGTCCCCCCTTGTCATCCCTGCCCCCTGTTCCACCCCCAGGTAACCTCTGACCTGCTTTCTTTCACTAGTGATTAGATTGTCTTTCCTAGAAATTTATGTCATTGGGACCACACAGTATGCATTCTTTTTCTTTTTTTTTTTTTTTTAGTCTGGCTTCTTTTACTCAGCATAATTATTTTGAGATTGTCCATGCTGTTGTGTGTTCATGCCTCTTCATTGCTGAGTAGTATTCCACAGTGTGGATATATCAGAAATTGTTTATGGGCCTGCAGCCCAACATTTGGGTAGTTTCCAGATATTATAAGCAAAGCTTCTGGGAACACTTGGGCATAAGCCCTTGTGTAGACGTAAGCTTTTACTTCTCTTGAGTAAATATCTAAGAAAGGAGTGGCTGGGTCATATGATAGATGTATTTTTTACTTATTTTTTTAAGGAAACTGCCAAAGTAATTCTCCAAGGAATTTGTCATTTTACGTTCTTATCAGCAGTATGTGAGATTTCCATTCCTTCACATCCTTGTCAACACTTAGCATAGTCCACTTTCTTAGTTCTAGTCCTTCTAGTGGATGTGCAGTGGGTTTCTCATTGCAGTTTTAATTTGTATACCCCTAATGACTCATGCTACTGAACATATTTTTACGTTCATATTGCCATCTATATTCTTTGGTGAAGTATCTATTCAAATATTTCGTTCCCCCCCCCCCTTTTTCTTGAGACAAGATCTCGCTCTTCTGCCTGGCTGCAGTGTAGTGGCACAATTATAGCTCACTGCAACCTCGAACTGCTAGGCTTAAGTGATCCTCCTGCCTCAGCCTCCCGAGTAGCTGGGACTACAGACATGTGCCATCACACCCAGCTAATTGTTTTAATTTTTGTAAACATGGGATCTTGCTATGTTGCCCAGGCTGCTCTCAAATTCCTGGCCTTAAATGATCCTCCCACCTCGGCCTCCCAAAGTGCTAGGATTATAGTTGTCAGCCACCACACCCAGCCTTTTGCCCATTTTTAAATTGTGTTGCATGTCTTCTTATTATTGAGTTATAAGTGTACTTTATGTGTTCTAGATCTTAGTGCTTTGTCAGATATGTTTGCCCACTATTTTTTCCCAGTCTGTGGCTTGCCTTTTCATTTTTGTAATAGTGGGTTTTTAAGAGTGTCTTAGTCTGTTTGGGCTGCTATAACAAAATGCTTTAGACTGGGTAATTTATAAACAACAGAAATTCATTTTTCATAGTTCTGGAGGCTGAGAATCCAAGATCAAGGTGCCATCAGACTCAGTGTCTAATGAGGGATTGCTGTCTGCTTCATGGACGGCACCTTCGTGTTGAGTCCTCCCAGGGCAGAAGAGCAAGGCGGCTCTCTGTGCCTCTTACATAAGAGCACTAATATCATTCATGAGGGCAGAGGGTCATGACGTTATCACCTCCCAATGGCCCTGTCTTCTAATGACATCACCTTTGTAATTAGGATTCAACTTATAAATTTGGGGGGGGGGCAGACAGAAACATTCAGACCATAGCAAGGTACAAAAGGAAGAAAAGAGGAAGAAATCAATTCCCAAGTTTCCAACTTTTCAGAGAAAAAAATCACAAAAGATATTACTTATCTCAAGTTGATTGTTATGACAACCTTGTCAGATAAATAGGGACAATAACTACTATTGCCATTTTACAGATTTTTAAACTGAGATTCAGAAAGTCAAGGTGACTTGTAAAAGGTCACACAACTAGTCAATGGTGTTGATTTTGGTGAAGTCCAATTTATTGATTTTTTTCCCTTTATCCGTTGCACTTTTTGTGTCCTATTTAAGAAGTTTTTGCAAAACTCAAAGACGCTAAGATTTTCTTGTATGTTTCCTTCCTTTAAAGTATTAGCTCTTACATTTTGATGAATGATCCATTTTTAGTTAATTTTTATATATGATGTAAGGTATGGATCCTTACATACCTTACATGTAAGGTATATGGTTCTCTGGTTCCAGCATTTTGAATAAATTTGTGTCATCTATTATTATGCATGATAGGATCAACTTGGTATCTGCTGGGCCATTGACTAGTTGTGGACCTTTTACAAGTCACCTTGACTTTCTGAATCTCAATTTAAAAATCTGTAAAATGGCAATAATAGTTATTGTCCCTATTTATCTGACAAGGTTGTCATAATAATCAACTTGAGATAAGTAATATCATTTGTGATTTTTTTTTTCTCTGAAAAGTTGGAAACTTGGGAGTTGATTTCTTCCTCACCATCACCCCCACACTCAGGCACCTTGTGTAGACATTTGTTGAATCTGTTGTCTCCTCAGTGTTCCTGCCCCGACTGTCCTGGTTCAGATCAGACTCTTGTCTCACCTAGGCGGTTGCACTGTCCTGCTAACTGATCTGCTGCCCTCAGACCTGACCTCCCTGCTGCTGCCAGGGTGATCCGTCAAACCTTACTGGTCATGCAATCTTCAGCTTGCTCTGCCTCGTCTGCAAAGCCACGTCCAAGCTTAGGTCTCGTGTCCAGGCCCTCGAAGCTACAGCCCTGCCTCTCATCCAGCCTGTTCTCTCACTGCTCCCTGCCTGGCATTGTACCTGCAGGAACACACTCCCTCCACGCCCCCTACACACACGCGCACGCACACACACACATGCACACACAAGCACACACCCTCGGCATTGTTCACCTCTATGAATCTGGACTCCAGCTGTGAGATTTGCTACTTCTCTGTGAAGACACTGAAGAGCTGTGACAACTAAATGTAATACATGATCCTGGATTAGATTCTGCACTGGAAAAAAAGAAATTTCTTGCTTTTTGGAATTTCTTTTTTAAAAATAAAGCACTTTATTGAGACCACTGGCTAACTTGGGATATAAACTATAGATTAGATTAAAAAATATTAGACCACTGTTAAACTTCCTGAATCTAGTAACTATACTGTGGTTATGGAAGAGATCATCCTTGTTCTTAGGAAATACACACTGAAATATTTAGGGGAAAGTGGCATGATATGTACAACCTACCCTCAAATAGTCCAGAAATAACAAAAGTTACTGAAAAAGAACATTTTCTTTTTTTATTTATTTAATTTTTTTTTTGGTCTTGAATTTTTCATTAGATCGTTTAACGTTCCATTTCTTGAGACACACTTGGAAGTTTTTGTGGTTATGTATTGTGCCTCTTGAGACATGTTGGATTTTCTTGTCATTTTGCCATGAAAATGTTAAAAATGGATCACTGTATAAAAGATATACAGGAACCCACTGTACTATTCTTGTAAACTTTTGTGTAAGTGTGAAAGTGTTTTAAAACAAATTTTTTTATATTGCCTTTGGGTTGATTAAATAAATGTTGCTATACCCACAGAAGGGCATACTTGGCAGTCATGAAAAGAAATATATTTATTGGCATAGAAACACGTTTATATGACTGATTGAAGAAAGCAAGTTGCCATATGATCTCAGTTTTATTATAATAGAACAAAATAAAAATCTTCTTCCTAAAACAAAGTATGGAAAGATGTACACCAAAATGTTAATTCTGGTAATTTCTGAGTTATGGGATAAAGGGTGATTTAAATTTTCTTCTTTTTATCTATACTTTCTGTTTTTCTATAGTATGTACACATTAATTATGTGATAAAGATTAATTATTTAAAAACCATGAAGAAACAAATGAGAAAAAAGCTTTAAAACCACCTTAAATGTTTGGACTGACGCTGGGACCCTGCGAGCTGGGGTACCTGCCTTATTTAGTAACCTCTTTTTTGGGCAGAGGCTTCAACTTCTTTCATCTTCTAACATCATGGTGTGGTGATTAAAAAAAAAAAAGAAAAACTCTTTATGCTCTATCCTCTGTTTCCTCCAGTTTTGCCTTCTCTGGATATGAAGGCTTCAGAGAGCCGTTTCTGGCACATTTGGTATTCTAAATTGTTTTCCGTGTATTTAAGTATTTTCTGCCACTTTGTGATTTAAAATAGGGTTTGAACTGCTGCTCCTCACAGTCTCCTGGGCTTGGCCATCACCAGTTAATAATTGCAAAATGCTGAACGTTAGGGGCTTCACTGGGTGCTGTGGGTGGAGGAGGCATCACCCAAGCACTTCTTAGCCCCTTCTCACTTTTCCTCAGCAGGCCCAGGAATGACTGCTCTATCCTGGACCTGCTTCATCATGAAGCTTGAACTATCTAATAGTCATTTTTAAGAGAGGCTTTCTTTGAAATCTGTCCAGAGCAAGTCCAGAGAGGAAGAAAGCACACCAGTTGCGATGCCATGAGTGTGTAGATTCTGTTTCTATCTAATCTGATCTCTTGCAGAGCCGTCTTTAACGGTTGATTCTGCTTCTTGATGTCTGAAAAAGCGGATCATCATCTACCACATTTCCCCTTTAAGATTGTATTTTCCTGTTAATTGAGCATAATGTCACGGTCTTCCTATTCTTACTCAAAATGTTTTAATGAGTTGGCTTCACGTCCTTTATTTCTTTATTTTTCTTGTTTTGTCTTGCATTTTTCATTAGATCCTTTAACATTCAGTTTCGGAACACAGATTTTAAATTTTTTGCTGGTTATATATTATGCCTCTTGAGACATGTTGGATTTTCTTGTCATTTTGACATTGATTTACCAGAATGAACTTCCTGTGAGAACACTGTTGCAAAGAAATTGTTCTGCTCTGACAGTAGGTGATTTTCATGATTATTTCCCCCAGTTTGGGAACCCAATGCATGCACGCTGAAAATTGCAATAGCAATGGTCTGCAGCCAGCCAGGTCTGGGCATTTTCCTAATGTGAACTATTGCTAGCTCATGTTATTAGCTTTTAGATTCAGAGCTTGGCAACTTGGTTTAGAAATATCATTTTTTTATATTGGTATATTGCCAAGTGGCAAGTGAACATGGTATGGGCTAAAGGCTTATTTAGATATTTGCTCAATCTCACATCTTAATAGAGTTTTGAGAAATTTTTCTTATTACCTACCATATCATTTATCCCTTAAAGTCAAAATGTGGCCCGGCGTGGTGGCTCACGCCTGTAATCCTAGCACTCGGGGAGGCCGAGGCAGGCAGATTGCTCGAGGTCAGGAGTTTGAAACCAGCCTGAGCAAGAGCAAGACCCCGTCTCTACTATAAATAGAAAGAAATTAATTGGCCAACTAATATATATAGAAAAAATTAGCTGGGCATGGTGGCACACGCCTGTAGTCCCAGCTACTCCGGAGGCTGAGGCAGCAGGATTGCTTGAGCCCAGGAGTTTGAGGTTGCTGTGAGCTAGGCTGATGCCACAGCACTCACTCTAGCCTGGGCAACGAAGTAAGACTCTGTCTCAAAAAAAAAAATAAATAAATAAAGTCAAAATGTGCTAAGAAACAACAAAAAACTAATCAAAGGAAAAACTCAGTATTCTTTAGGTCATGGTTGTTCAAAATATGAGATGGTTAGAAAACTTCCTTTCCATTTTTATCTTAATGGTCTTCCATCCATTGTGGAAACAAAATAGCTTATATATGCAAAATACATTTATTTATCTGTGTGGTTATTCCCTCTAGGTTTGGGATTATATTCTTCTTAAAGTGCTTGAAAATCCTAGACCTAAATTATAGTAAGATAAAAAATGGGACACGCTCACAGTATAGCTCAAGCTCATGCAGAACGATAGTTTACTGAGGCAGAAGTCTACCAAGAGAGTGTGGTGTTCCTTTATATGGCTTCAAAGACTGGAAGGAGTTGGTGGGGTACCTGCTTTTCCTGTAGGTGCCATTAGTATGAAATACTTTGTGAGAGGTGGAAGTCAGGCAGCCAAGGAAGGTCCAGGTTTCCATCCTGTGTGCCCTTCCTTGAATATCTCTGGAAGCCACAGCATTCATCTCCACTGCTGCCACCCAGGCCAGCTCTCATCATCTCAGTCACCTCCGAACTGGTGTCTCTGCCCTCACACTTGCCTTCAGAGCCCGTTTCCTAGAGCGCCAATCTTGAAACGAAAACATGATCATGCTGCTGCCTGCCCTGGACAGAATGGCATCCCATTCTCTTAGGATAAAATCCAGTTCGTACATGATGAGCCCAGCCTCTCTCTCTCTCTCTCTCTCTCTCTCTCTCTCTCTCTCTCTCTCTCTCTCTCTCTCTCTCTCTTGCCACATTCATGACCTTTCTCCCTTCTTGTCCTCTGGTCCAACCACAAGGCCTCACTGGCCTCCTTTCAGTTCCTCAGAAGCTCTGTGGTCTCACCTGCCTTTGTCTAGGTGAGGCCCCTTTGTTATAGCAGCTCATATAACCATATGCATTGTCCCTTGGTATCTGTGGGGGATTGGTTCCAGGGCCCCCTGCAGTTACCAAAATCCAAGGATGTTCAAGTCCCTGATATAAAATGGTGTAGTATTTGCATATAACCTATGCACGCCCTCCTGTATATTTTAAGTCATCTCTAGATTACTTATAATACCTAATACAATGTAAATGCTAAGTAAATACTTGTTATACTGTATTGCTTTTAACATTTTTATTATTTTTATCACTGTGTTGTTGTTTTATTTATTGTTCTTTCTTTTCTGTGCATAGTTTCTATTCCAGGTTGGTTGAATCAGTAGATGCAGAACCTGCAGCTATAGAGGGCCAACTGTATATCATTTTCCTGCAGAACACTCATGTTTAACTTGTAATAAAGTATTCAACATTGTCTTTCTTTCATTAGTGTAGTATCTACCAGAAAAGAGAACCTATTATTACTCTGTTAGTACCAGCACCAAACCCTAAAATATGGTTAAATTAGTAAAACTTAAGATGAAATCTAGATTAATTTATCAGTTTCTTTTGAGGATATCTTAGCTCCTCAAATTGGTTATGCTTGAATCATTGCCACCAAGAGACCAAGAAAGACTTCCATTGTACCTTGTGAGTAAACTGTTATGACAATATAGTAAAAATTAGTTCCATTCTAGAATAGTTACTCTGCAAATTGCACTGGCTTAATCTTCTTCTGGCTCAATTGCTGGACCCATCCCCCCTCCCTCCAAAGCATCCCTCAGCTCTCCCTAGAAGTTCCTAAAGTGCAGCAGTTGCCCCTCTTCATCCATCTGGTTCTTTCCCTCTTGTCCTGCTGCCCTGGTTCTGATGTCCATGACCTGAAGGAATAGTATAGTGGCCTTCATCGACAGTCACCACTGTCCACACCCCAAGTTGGTTACCAGAGTCCTGACACGAGGGATCTTCTTAACATAAGAGAAACATCTGGCCCGAAGGCAAATATAAATTAGTTAGGACATATAAAATACCCATTGCCTTATTTATCACATAAATCCTCAGGTCTATGTTACTATGTCCATTTTAGAGATGAGGAAAAGCTGAGGCTCTGGGACATTGAATAATTTATTGAGGGCCAGACATCGAGGCTCATGCCTGTAATCCTAGCACTTTGGGAGGCTGAGGTAAGAAGATTGCTTGAGGCCAGGTGTTTGAGACCAGCCTGGGCAACATAGCAAGACATTGTCTCTTAAAAAAAAAAAAAAATGAATTAGCTGGGTGTGGTGCACGCAGCTGTAGACCAAACTACTAGCTACTCAGGAGGCTGAGGCAGGAGGATCACTTGATCCCAGGAGTTCAAGGCTGCAGTGAGCTATAATAGTGCCACTGCACCCCAGCCTGGGTGAGAGAGTGAAACCCTGTCTCAAGGGAAAAAAAGGTATCGAGGTCACTCAGCATCGGGGCCATGATTCAAACCCAGATCTAATGACTTTAAGCTTTTAACCAGTATTCTGTACTGCATGATGACATTAATAGAAATGGCTGACATTCAATTTATTTCCATTAGTCCTCCTGGGCTCTATAGACCCAAATCATTCTGTGATGACCATATCCAAATAGGCTTACTTGGAGATAAATTATTTACATCAAGACACACAGAGTATATTCTTAAGTGTTAGTTTCATCTTTTCTTAACTCTGTACATGTTCCCATATAAGGTATTCTTTCCCCAGGTCTCTATTTCTTTTCTTTTCTTGGAGACAGAGTCTCGCTCTGTCACTCTGGCAACAGTGCAGTGGCATCATCATAGCTCACTGTAACCTCAGACTCCTAGGCTCAGGTGATCCTCCTGCCTCAGCCTCTGGAGTAGCTTGGGACTACAGGCACAAGCTACCATGCCCAGCTAATTTTTCTATTTTTAGTAGAGATGGGGGGTCTTGCTCTTGCTCAGGCTGGTCTTGAACTCCTGAGCTCAAGTGATCCTCCTGCCTCAGCCTCCCGGAGTGCTAGGATTACAGGCGTGAGCCACCTTGCCCAGCCTCTATTTTTTAATGTATGTATTTCTCATTATAACCACATGACCTACTAACACGACACAGTCAGAGGCCTCCTTGTGCAGGCTCCCAAGGCCTGATTTTACCCTTCAGCTGCCCGTGTGACGCTCCTTGAGGACTCAGCACAGTCACAGCTTCATGCTGCCAAGCCTGTGTTTATTCTTAGTTGAGGGGAGTGTGGGGATGGACTTCCTGCCAGAATCCTGCCCTGGCATTCCAGGTTACTCACCACAAGCTATGGCCCATTCTCTGCTATTTATAGCGAGTGGCAAAAATAGCCTCCCCTTCTGAAAGGAGTACCTATCTGCCCACGGCCATCTGCCCACGGCCTCCTACCTCCTGACAGGCGCTTTCTCTCCTGACCTCAGGAGGAGGCAGGGCGTGTCCTTACCCAGACCCAGAGGCGCCTGGTCCCTCATGTACACACACATACCTCCTGCTCCGGAGGCACCCAGAGCTTGGGTAGGCTCCGAGGCAGGGCTTCAGCACAGGGATCCGGGCAGAACCTAGTCTGGCCCCAAGGGAAAAGGCGGGAGCCTGGGGAGAGGGGAGAAGATAAGACCAGAGTCCCATTGTTGGAGCTGGGTACAAAGTCAGGCTGGGGTCCTGGGTGCTGCTCATCTGATTTCTGAGCCTTGAATGCCTGAGAGACTCACTGGTCCTCCAGCCTGGGCTGGGGCTGAGTCTGGGGGTGGGGAGGCGAATGGATCCAGCTGCAGGGGCTGGAGTGTGGGGCAGAGTGTAGACACCTGTGCTGCTTTCTAGCCCCGTGACCAAGAGCAGCTTACTTCCTCTCTCCAGGCTGTTTCCTTATCTAAGGGGTTGGCGCTAGAGGAGAAACTCCTGCTCAGGTGTGTGCGTCAGAGTAGCCTGGGGAGCTTGTTAAAATAGGGGTGCCCGGCCCCCTCCTTGCGGGTTGATTGGAAGGCCTGGGAGGATGGCGCAGGGGATCTGGGCATTCCCCAGGCTCCCGGGGAGGAATCTGATCCCTGTCAGTGTCGGCAGCCCCTGCCCCAGGGGCCTTCCAGCTCCAACATTCCTTCACTCGAGAGTTTACTACATCAGGGATAAGAAAGCGTGGAAGACAGGGTTCACCTCGCGTGATGATTGGGCAGAATGAGACACTTTCTCAGGCGCTTGTTACATCCCAGGAAATCGGCTGGGAGCTTCTTCAAGCCAGTTTTCTGTGTGGAAGCTGAAACTCGGGGCTCGAGTTCATCCCCTCCTATCTTCTCTCCTAGGCGGTAGCTCCCTCTCCCTCGGTTTAACTGTCATCTCTCTCAGAGTTCACACACCGAAAGACAAACCTAGACAGGCTTCACGTGAGTTTTATTTGGCCTGCCCAGTATTTTTTATTATAAAAGTCTGAATTGGCGCGTTCACTTTCCAGCTCACCCTGGGCCCACCACTCCCGACTTTTAGACCAGCCAGCATCAGCCCTTGGCGTTGCCTCCTTGGACTCTGATTTTAGACTGAATTCAGTCTCTCGAGTCTTGTTTCTAGCTCAAATATCTCTTCTGAGCTCTCGCTCCATACATCCAAACGCCTCCTGGTGAGAAAATGCAGTTTGTGTGGTTAGGGAAGGCCAGGGTGGTGGTGCAGGGCTAAATAAATGTTATTAGTGATATCGTTATTCCCAATGTCCACCTCTTCTTAAAATCTCACAGGCACCCAGCTCAGCCTCTTTAAAATTGAACTTGTCACATTCCTTCCTCTCTGTCGCCCCAAGCCTCTCCACCACATTCCCTCGTTGCTCGTTGCCTGAGAATGGAGCCGTCCTGGCTCCTTCCCCTCCTTCACTCTAACTTACCGCCAGAACTTCTGCAGAATCTCTCCAGAATCCATCCAGTTCTTTCCATCTCCGCTGTCACCACCTAGTCCAAGCCACCATCATCTTTGCCAGGACTGCGGTACAGGCCTTATTGTTCTCCCTGTTGACATTACTTTTCCATTGTAACCCATTGTTCAATTTGAGGCCACAGGTTATTTTACTAAATAAACCAGATCTTGCTTGCCTGTGCATACAAGCCATTTATTGGCTCCCCATTGCCCCAGGATAAAATCCATTTTTTTTTTTTTTACTGTCACACTGTCAACCCAGGCTACAGTGCAGTGGCATGATAATAGCTCAGTGTAGCCTTGAACTCCTGAGCTCAAGCGATTCTTCCGCCTCAGCCTCCCGAGTAGCTGGCATGTGCCACCCTGCCTAGCTAATTTTTTAAAATTTTTTGTCACGATAGTGTCTAGCTATGTAGCCCAGACTGGTCTTGAACTCCTGGGCTCAAGTGATCCCCCTGCCTCAGCTACCCAAAGTGCTGGGATTACAGGTGTGAGCCACTGCACCCAACCAAAATCCAAATTCTTTAACAAGACCCTTCACAGTCTGGCTCCCGCCTCCTCCCCAGCCTCCTCTAGTGGTGCCTGTTCTACTCATCTGGGACTTCTGTGTCTCTGGGGTGTACCAAACTCTCTCTGGCCTCTAGGTGGGCCCTCACACACTCCATTTCTCCTCCTGGAAGACTCCTCTTCCTATTATTGTTCACTGGAGAACGCCTACATTGTCTTCCTGTCGCAGTTTAGCTGTCACTTCTCAGAAGGTCTTCCCTGATCCCCTAGACCAAGTCAGGCCCCTGCTAGATCTTGCAGAGCCCCTGTGCTTTCCCTGGCATTGCTTTTGCCACACTGCATCACGACTGCATCTGATGGTCGCTTCCTCTCTAGCCCAAGGCTACACGTGGGCAGGGACCATCGCCATCTAGCTTGTTCACGGCTCTCTCTTCTATGCCTAGCACATGCTTGGAATATAGTAGCTAAACAATAAAGGTTGAGGACAGGAAAAAAAGGACAGAAGAAGAAGAAAGAAAGAGTGGACTCCTGATTTTCCTCTTCTCTGCAACAAGAAAGGAACGCAGCTAACATCTTCTAGCCAAAGGAGAGAACAAGAGCTGAGAACAAGAACACATCCCCACTGCCAACCCCTTTATTGAGAACTCCTGAGGGCAGGAATTCTCCTTTGTTCAAAGACGTATCCTCAGCATCTAAGAAAGAGCAGGTGTGCCACAGAGGATGTTGAATGAATGAATTCATTCGAAAAACTTCTTGACCTAGACTAGACTGTAACCAAAGATATAACCAGCAGGAAACTGCTGTTTTTTTGTAATAAGCCTTAAGCAACTACTTGACTTTTTAAAAGTAGGTACACATATATAAACTTTTATAAAAATTAAAACCTCAAAAAGAAAACAATGGAAAAAATCCTCACCGGGGACCCTATTGTTACCACCAATCAAATCGGGGTTATGAACTTGCAAACTGGGGTGTATTGTCCAGATGTGATGACACTGTTCCAAAGTCACAGAACCAGCAAAAGAAAATGCAATCCATCCACTGGACTCAAACGAAGATTTTGTTGTCATCATTTAGAAATCCAGAAGGGAGGAGAAAATGTGCACCCAAGTTTGGTCCAAGTCTACCACTAAATGAGGGCATGCTATTGGAAACCTTACTCAACCTCTCTGCTTTATTTTTTCCCTGTGAAATAGGGGAAATGAGACTTGCCTTGCAGAGTTGTTTTGAACTGAATATAAAATGTGAAGCGCCTGGCACAGTCCTGACACATACCAGGTGCTCATTCGAGAGCATCGTTTAAACCAACTCCTGCCTTTTAATTATTTAAAAGTATCATGGCTAGGCTCACACAAAATGCAGGGAGCTCATGAAATATTGCTCTCCTGGTGGGAAGATGCACTATTTATTCACTGTCCTCTTGCTAAAAGAAAGAAGATGACAGTGGCAGAGAACAGAAAAGTATTAGCAACAGAGAGGCACAGGAAATGAAAACAGAGGAAGCTGATTCTCACTGGATCTTGGAGTCATGCTGAAAAACAAGGTTTTCATGTATCCCCTTTCCCTCTGCTATAAACTGAATGTTCATGAGCCGCCCTCCCCATTCATATGTTGAAACCTAATCTCCAAAGTGAGTGTATTTGGAGGCGAGTCCTTTGGGAGGTGATGAGGTTACATGGATAGAATTAGCACTCTTACAAAAGAAGCCAGAGAGCTCCCTCCCTGCCTGCTGTCCTGTGAGGACTCATGAAAAGATGGCTGCCTATGAACCAGGAAGTGCGTCCTCAACAGCTACAGATCCGCTGGCACCTTGATGTTGGACTTCCCAGCCTCCAGAACTGTGAGAACTAAATCTCTGTTGTTTATAAGCCCCCCCCCCCCAGCCTATGGTATTTTTCTTATAGCAGCCTGAATACTGAGACACACTCTCACAGAATGTATGAGGAAGGCTCCTAAAAGAGCCCAGCCAGAGGTGGGGTTCCGTGGGCAGAAGAGGGAGCCTCTGTTTTCCAGCCTGCTCATCTCTCCAGTGCTTTATTATTATTTTTTTAATGAAATTCACATTTCATCATTTAAAAAATAATATTTGTTCTTCTAGGACAAATCATGTTCATTTGGGACATATATGCGAAAAACGAAAGAAAGAAAAGAAAAGGGAATAAAAGGAAAAAGAACAGAAAAGAAAAAAATTATCTGAAGTTCCACTGCTAGATAATGCCTCCAAACATTTTGCAGTCTATCTCTTCAAAGTTATTTTTTAGGTAATGTGTACATAAAATGACATGTTCTTGTATAAGAAATAAGGTCACGTGGGGTAGAACGGCATATTGTTCTGTAATCTGATCTTTTTTATTGAACATCTTTCCATGTCAGTACGTGGATGTATCTCATGGCATCATGGGTGACACTGGTGGGCTCTTCAGGGTGCCTGGTCACAGGACACTCATGGTGGGTGCCTTCCCTGCATGGAGAATTGTCGTCTGTTTCTGTTTCCCCTCGATGAACAACTTTGTAGTCAAATTTTTACCCAACTCCTAATTGCTCCTTCACAGTGAGTCCACACATTCAATCTTAGTTTTTTCAAGTAAAGAAGACAGTGGGACAATGTGATGAAAATGTTGAAATCATAGGCGGGCCTCTTTGGTGCTGAGGAGAGGGTGGGCTGTAACTCAGCCCTGTGCTTTTTATGTCCAATTCTGTTCAACCTCCAGGTTTTATCTCAAGTGCCACCTCTTTCCTATTTGGCAAACTTAAAAAATGAGCAGGACACAGCCCCTGTCCTTAAAGAGATTAAAATCCAATAGCAGAAATAAGAGACACAATAATTTATCATATCCAATAAGTGAGTTTTCTCTCTCATTTAACACAGAAATACCTGTCTTTTCATCAAGAGAAACAAGGACAAGATGGACATAATTATATTAATAATAGCCAATGCTTAATGAGAACTTACTGTGTATGTTTAGGAACTATTAATTATTAAAGAGTATGCATTCATCATTTAATTATCACAGGAAGCCTATGACTCGGGTGCTATGGTTACAAACATTAGATTGTTGGAGAAACTGAGGTTCAGGGAAGTTAAGTAACTACTCAAGGTGATCCACTCGGGTACCATACGTGATGGAGCTGGATTTGATTCAAGGCGCTTTGAGGCGAGAGCCGTCTACCGCTGCAAGTGACATGGAATAAGGCTGTGATTTAACCTTCTAGGTACTGTGGCCTGAACACCAGCTTGCTGACATCCCCCATGGTGGAGTTCATAGTGACCAATCAGTGCACCTTCCACACACCCGTCAGCTTCCCTGAGATCCCGGTGGCCACCTTGGCTGTGGGGAAAGTGGGCCACGCCAGTGTGCATTACTGGCTTGCTCTGTTTCTGCCCAAGCCCTCCAAGGAGCCACCTTCTGTAGATCACCATGACCTCTGTGATGGCTTTTTCCTTGGCCACCCCAAGTTGGCACAGTTTGAGGCTTCGGCCTGTGCCACCAGGTCTTCAGTTCATGTCTCTGTGAACCCAGCCACCGGCAAGCCAGTGGACCTTCCGGAAGACTTCAGGGCGGCCCTCCTAAGGCTGATGAGCCCGGCATCCATGTGAGTCACATATATTGTACTTGGAATTGTGCATGACATAAAATAAAGTTTAGATTATTCTCTAAACCATTTCTTTTGATTCCCTTGCATATAGTTTTGCTCTGAAAATGACTGTTGATTCTTTATTTTTATAACAGAGTTTTCTAGCTCCATTGAGCAGGGGTCTCCTTGCATTGGGTCCAGGGCTCTGTTTCCTCCCATTGGTCCTCCCAGCCACCTAATGAGGCAGCTGCTTCTTGACCTCTCTTTTACAGAAGATGTGACCTTTGGTGCTGTAAAGCCACCTTTCTTTCATGCATCTAAAACAACAAACCAATAAACCTTTGACATTTTTCTGTTAAATCCATAGCTTCAACCAGTCACCCATGCCATGGGTTGAAGTCTAGAAGTAACTATGAAGAAAATGAATCTTTGATGCTGAAATACATAAGGACCACACTTTGGGGTCGTAAATAAAAATGACTGCGATTTGCTGAGTGCTGACTACATACCACGTGCTTCACGGTCATTATTGCAATTGGTCCTTTGACTGCCCTATATGGTGGGTGCTATTATCACCATTTTTTAGATGAGAACATTGAGGATTTAAAGAGGACAATTCAAGTCAGGGGAAGGGGTTCTAGGCCAAGGTCCATCTCCATCTCAATGCAACAGTGAAAACCACTGGTTTAATTTCTCCAGGCCTCAGTTTCCTCATCTGGAAAACATGATCCCTACTGAACTTTTTCAGTTGGGTTCATGAATGCTTTTGGGGTATAAAGAGACTCTTGATCTTCTGTGGAATTGAGTTCCAAATCCCTGCCACATATAAACATCTTTGGGATACCCTAACCATGGTACACACAAATGCCAATTGCTATTCCTTTGCCATTAAGGCCATTCGATTTGGCCCAGTAATAGATCAGTTTTGAGGGTTTAGAAACACTTCACACAACAATTCTAAAACTTGGAAAGACTATTAACCAGCAGGCTGGTGTTTGCAGGCATTGATCCGTCTGACCTTTGACACATGCTATGCTCAGAAAGGGCAACAAGGAGCAATCCTTTCATTTGTGTGTCACTTTTAAGTCCTTGAGATTCTTGCACATTTATTATCTCACCTCATCTGCCTAACTGCTCTGAAAGTTGGCCATTATTATTATCCCCATTGTACAGTCAGAACAGGCCAAGATCAGCACTCTTCATTGGCAGAGCTAGAACTCGAACCCAGCCAGGCCTTTGGACCTGCCTGTCCCTGCCACCAACTCTGCATCTCATCACAGTGTTCTGAATTTTTTAAAGACACCATTGTTCTGCTAACAGTTTTTTAAAAATTGTGGTGATAGCAGTGTGGTTCCATCGAGAGTCTCTTAAACAGGAGGCAGTGAAGTGGGGTGATTATGAGATTGGGGTCCACTATTAAAGAGATCTAGATTTGTATCCTGGATCTGCCATTTCTAAGGAGGGGAATCATATGTCTCTCTTCACGTAGGGAAGCCCTGGCTGTCCCAGCATCATGGCAGGCCCTCCCCCAATACTTTTTAACTTATAAAGACTAGAAATTCATTTCTCACACAGGCTGGGAGGTCCAAGATCAGGGCTCTGACAGGTTCAGTATTTGGCGAGGGCTGCTCTCTGCTTCCAAAGTGGTGCCTTACTGCTGTGCCCTCACGTGGCAGAAGGGAGGAAGGGCAAAAAAAGGGCCCAGCTAGTTCCCTTGAGTCTTTTTATAAGGGCACTCATCCCACTCATGAAGGCAGATCTCTCGAATTAATCACCTCCTAAAGACATCTTAGTACTATCGCATTGGGTCTTATGTTCCAGCATATGAATTTAGGGGACACATATGTTCAAACCATGGCAGTGTGTGTGGACATCCCAGTCTGCATGTTTAAACTGAGTCCACCTCAACAGCTGCCCATTGCCTATCCTTTGGGACTAGAGGTGCATATACCGGCCACGTTGCCTGCCCTTTCGAAGATGTAGCTGGGGAAGAGGCCGACCCAAGCTCTGTACGAGGCTTGGGTCACTTGGGCAGGGAATTCTGGGGTCTTATGGGGACCTGGAGCATGGTCTAGAAGGGAAAGGCACTCTGAGTTAGCAAAACTCTTTGGCCCCTGGGGAGGGGAGAATAGCCAAAGCAAGAGAGGAATGGGTTTTTCTGAACCCCAAAGTGGGCCGAGCTGATTGCTCAGGATTTTAGGAGGATATTGATTAAAGCTGCCTCCTTTCATTGGCAAAGGTGTCCTGGTCTGGACAATCAATTAAATACTCTATGTATGTATGTTTTAAGACAGAGTCTCACTCTGTCACCCTACATAGATTGCAGTGGCATCATCATAGCTCACTATAACCTCAAACTCCCGGGCTCAAGCGATCCTTCTGCCTCAGCCTCTGAGTAGCTGGGACTATAAGTGTGCACCATGATGCCTGGCTAATTTTTCTACTTTTAGTAGAGACAGTGTCTAGCTCTTGCTCAGGCTGGTCTCAAACTCCTGAGCTCAAGTGATCCTCCTGCCTCGGCCTCCCAGAGTGCTGGGATTACAGGCCCGAGCTACCTCACCCAGCCTAGTTACCTAAGTTAAGAGTTGTATGACTTTGGGCATTACATCCCCTTATAGTTCCCTGATTTGTAAGATGGGGTAAAAATACTCTGGTATCCACAAGTACCACTGGTGACAGTGTTTCCAAACTACCCCTGCTGAGCAACAACAGTAGGATTGGACTTCCCTGCTCCGTCGAAGTTCGATGTGGCCACATGACTTGCTTTGACCATTGTCAGTGAGCATGAGTGGCAGGGGTCGCTTTCAGGAGGCGGCATTTGATTGCCTGTGTCTGGCTCTCCTGTGGATATGGGTGCACACGGAGATTCCCTGCTGAACCCCAATAGCGCAGCTGCCACGGACAATTGGCTCAGGCTACAGATGGTTTTGCAAAAGCAAATATTCAACCTCTGTTGCTTTAAACCACTGAGATGTTCAGTTCCTCTAGTACTGTAGCAAAAAAGCAGCTTATCCCCTCTCCCTTACCAAGTACCAGCCTCCTAGGGCTGTTGGGAGGGTTATGTGAGAAATGTATGTTAGTACGTGGCATAGTGCCTGGCATATGGCTATTAGTATTTATCCTAGGAGAAATGAAATGCTTATGTACACCCATTCTACAAACACCTTCAAGGCAGGAAAGTAGCTAATCCTTACACTCATTTTCTTTGATGTGCTTCTGTGCAGTTTCTTTTTTATGTGAGAGAAATTATAGAAGTGCTCAAAGCACACAAGAGTGGTGGGACATATCTGACGTAGGGTATGTGTCCCCAACCACGGACCCTGGGACTGACCAGAATTGAGAGTGGGGTTGGCTTATTTGGAAATAGCCCCAAGTTCATGTAAATCCTCATGAGTTTAAGAACTTAGATGACACGCTTTTTCCAGTGCTCAAATGTTTAATACTTCAATGTGAACTAACTCAGTGAACATCATAGCACTCATTGGTTTTTAGTGGGAAATCCTAGCACTATAAACATCATTTTAAGACTAAAGAGAGAGCCAAATCTCAATTGCATGATCTTGGAGGAAACTGGGATTTTATTATAAAAGTTGCAAAATAAATCTAGATGGACTAAAAAACAAAAAAAATCCCATCAGCCATTCTATTTCAGTCCACAAGATGTTTCAGCTGAGCTGCTAACAAGTAGCTACATAGCTACTGTTTGCTGGGTACTTCTGAGCAGACATGACTAGTGCATTTGCTAACAAGGGAACAGCTACAGTCATCCAAGCAGGAGAGGAAAACCTTCAGGTATCGCAGGTTTTCTAACTACATTTTTGTCACACTCGAATTCATTCGAAAACTTACAGCAAGAGACAAGAGGTACAAAATGTGTGCTCATGTTTTGCTTGGACAGACTATGGCTCCTAGCAATTAATGCTTTTAGTCACATTAAGCATTAAATAATGCTTTGTGACATTACAGTATTTCCCATTACAGATCAATTTTGTAGCATTTGTTCATAATCAGACTTGAAATGTTACCTAGAAACAAAATATGTTTTCCTTGAAACAGTCAGACCTTATTAGAAATCTAAGGTTTTACAAATCACCATGTTAACAGTTATGTCCCCTAGCTAGGGTTTTCTTTCTTTAAATAGTGTTAAATTCAGCCCCAGAAGCTCTAGTCTCTTTGAGGGTTACTCTTCTTATGTGCACTGACTCGAAAGGAAAAACTTAATGCTCCAAATACATCTAATGTCTTACTAGGAATAACTTAATAAATCAACCAGTATTCTCTTCTGGGGGTGGAAATAATGTTAGCACCTTTTTAAAAGTGTTATGCTTATAATCCGGTTATACAATATTATTTTCTCATGTTTTAAAAGACAGATTCTCAAAAATAAAAAGCTTAAAAAATAAAAAGACATCAGCCTATTTCTAGGTAAAAGGAGTTATTCCCATTTCCTGACCACATAATCATATGCTGTGGATGAGCAAAGTAGAGATATTCATAAATTTGGAGCAGTACAACTTAATTCTAAACAGAAGAGATTTTGGAGTAGGAGCACCTGGAGTTGAGTTTTGGCCTTGCCATTTGATCACTAGAATAGGGCAAATTGCTCAACTTCCTATTCAGTAAATGTTAGCTATTTTTCTATTTTTTTACAGAATTATTTCCCCCCCCCCCCCCGAGGGATATTCCCTTTGATTAAAGCCATCAGCCTCTCATTCATTCAGCAAATAATTACTGAGCACTTACTGTATATGCTAGACTCTACTGTTCTAGGCCCTGGGAAACAGCAGTAATTCAGAGAAACCAGACTACAGCTCTCATTAAATTTCGATTCTAGCTTAGGAGTGGTGTGGGGTGGGTAATGTGAACCCAAGATAACGTCAAGTGGTGCAGCAGGGTAGCTTGAGTGGAGGTCCCCCGAAAGATATGCCTACCTTCTAGCCCCTGGAACCTATGCATGTGACCTTATTTGGAAAAAGGGTCCTTGCAGATGTCAAGATGACATCATCTTGGCTTATGGTGGGGGGAGACCTAAATCCAACGACAGTTTTCCTTATAAGAGACATGCTGAGGAGTGACACAGAGAAAGGAGGAAAAGGCCCTGTGAAGACAGAGGCAGAGATAGTGCAATGCAGTGATGCAGCCACAAGCCAAGGAACTCCTAGAACTCACCAGAAGCTGGAAGAAACAAAGAAGGTTCTCCCCTGAGCTTTCAGAAGGAGTGCAGGCCTGCTGACACCTTGATTTCAGACTGCAGCCTCCAGACTGTGAGAGTACATTTCTGTCACTGTCAACCACCCACTTCATGGTAATTTGTACAGAAGCCATAGGAAATGAATAGAAATGGTAATGTGTACCAAGAAGAAAACAAAATGAGGACAGGAGAGAAGGATTCAAGTTGGAATTACTTTAAATAGTGGGATCTGGAAGGCTGCACTGAGGAGGTAGCAGGAGTTACCCAAGGAGGTGAGATGGGTATTCTGAATCTCAGGGGATAGCAAGTGCAAAGGGCCCAGTCGGGGGATGACCATGCTGTTTGAGGACTAAAAAGAAAGTCAGTGGGGCTAGAATATTGAGGGGAAGGGGAGGGAGAGTGAAGGGAAGTAAGGGATGATGCTGTTGAGATAGGTAGGGACCAAAGACTACAGGCCGACTCCTGTAGGGCCCTGTAGGCCCAGGTAAGAAGTAGACCAGAGACTATAGGCCGACCCCTGGGCCTGGGTAAGAAGGCCCAGGTAAGATCTTAGAGTTGACCTGCAGATTACCTAACTGCATGGAGAAGAAAAGACTATATATATATATATTTATTAAATTAGTAAATATGGGTACATTCTCAACATTTCTAGCAACTGGATTTAAAAAACCAGAACCTTTATAATCTTACTCCTGGAATCCAACGCCACAGTTTAATTCAGTATGAATAAAGATGCCACAAATGACATCTGTGAAGTCAACCACAGGGCACTGTAGAAAATCCTCAGGAAGATTCTTTATTTCATTCATTTCCTACTTACAAGGTGAAATTCCAAACTGTAACAGTTGTTTTTGCCAGTTCAGCCAATGGCTCAGAAGATCACCTTGTCCTAATTCCATAGTAGAAGCTATTCCAGGGGCAGGTCCGAGGGTTATGGACTCACTGGACTGGAAGGTGTCGTTCTGGAATCCGGCTACATTCCACCACTTCATTCCGGTTGGTGATCATCAGGGAAACAGATGGTATTTCTAGTCACTATCACAAAGATCAGAACTACCTCATTTGCATGTCAAGAAAATTTCCTCAAGTTTATTTTAAGTATTTTTATCATTTCCCTACAGTTGTTCAAGTGTCTGACATTCTTTCCGCTACCTCTAAGTTCCTTTCTTTTTCACATTATCTTTCTTGATTGCTTCTTCTTATAAAAACAAACAAACAAAAAGATGTGGATTTATTGTGCACATAAGCAGGTCCATACAGAAAAACGCACAGTAACAGCTCAGAGTATGAAGTCAAGAAGGAAGAATCTGAGATATCAGACTTGCTCTGAAATAAGCTGCTAGGGTAACACCACGTTAGCTTAATCAGAACTTTCCCTTACCGACTATTTAACAGTGGCAAATATAAAAATTCTGGTAGTTAAAATACATAGCAGTCACTCATATACTGCCCCCCACCCACCCAACTTCTGAACAGAGCTTTTTCAAGTTTTATCCTCCTTTTGTTTTAATTTAATGGAAAAAAACTTAAAAAGTCATGTTGTAGCAATGTATCCCCATAAAGATTTGCAATCTACCAAGATTTTAATGTGTTTTGAGAGAAATCTTACTGAAAGAATAGTGATAACCATTTCCCAGTAAACACTGAGTTAAAAACAATTTTTATACCCCAATCTGAGGTATAAACTTGCATTTTGGGGAACACAACTGCTGTAAATTAGACAATTATAGCAACCACCCAAGACAATAAAAGAAAGCTTATGACAACAGTCTGCCATATTATGGTGAGTGTCTATCAAAGTTCATCATGATTTTTTGTGAGATCTTCCCCATAATTGGTAGCTTGGCTTCCAACAAACATGTTCCAGTTCTCCAAGATCTCCTCTTTAGTTAGCTTCTCATCCTGTAGAAGAGAGGAAAGAGGTCTCTGATAACTGTAGTAACTCAGTGTGATGCTCATGTTATTTCACTGATGTGCAGCACTTTCAATACTGCCTTTAATAATTCAGCAGCTGCTGGGTACCTTCTTCATCTGCCATTACTGCACCACAAAACTCCAAACGGGAACAACCTCCTGCGATAAAAGCTGTGCTAACGTACATCACACAAGGCCCCTGAGTAATTTCAGACGCTAGAATCCACTTGTATCTACAGGCAGGGTGGGTATTTCCAAAACAGGCCCTGAAGAATTCCACTTCCCTTTTGTGGCCTGACCACATAACCTGAGAATTTCGGACAATTAGCCAAGTGGGAAAGAGGCAGAACTTTTTTCTAAATTTATTTATTTATCCATTTGGATAAATAAGCGAGTCCTAGGGCAATGTAGGTTATACTTCTTAAATCCATGGCCTGCCCACAGCTAAGCTACTGGGTCTCCAATCCTAGGAGACGTCATTTAATGTAAATCTGTGGCACTTATCAGACTATCCAGGAATGTCTGGGCCTAATCACCTCATTGTGGGTTATCAGGGTATTGGCTCAAGTTCACAGGTCTCCACTGTAGGGCAAGAATGAAAAGTCAACAAGGACAGGGCCACACAGGCCAATGCTATCACCAAAAATGCAAACAAAACCAATCTTATGTAATTGGTCTCCCTTCAGTCAGTGATTCCAGAAGAATGTGAATACCTTGTTTGTGTCTGACTCATACACCAGGTGCCTGGCCTCGGCCTGTGCGTGGTCATAATCTTGAGGGAGGATCCAGTGGCGAATCTCATCTTTGTCCAACTTCCCGTCCTTGTTCAGATCCCGGAATTCATTAAACTGCTCCCGTTCCGACACCACCCAGTCCGGCTCAGGGCCATTCTCCTCGTGGGAAAACATATCCGCTAGAAGGGAAGGTGGTTCTTGGTTATGAAGACAAGTGAGAAGGTAAAAACCAAAAAAGTTGGCCTCCTGAGTTTGGAAAGGTGATGACCAATCAAGAGACCTAACTCGAACAGCTGGTGGGCAGTTTCCTGGGGACAATAATGTGATAGTGTATCCACCATGAAGGCCACGTGGTAGAATAGAAAGACCTGAGCTTAGGAGCCAGAGGATGAACCCTGGCTTTTGACTTAGTTCAGCAACTGGGATTAAGTTACTTAGTTCAATAACCCTTAAGTTTCTTTATCTGTAAAACGGGTATAAAAATTGATAAAGCACAGGGTTATTATGAAGATCAAATGGACCATTTATGTAAAAGCCCTCTATAACCCAAACTGGCACTATCTAAGTGAAAACTAATATTAATGACCAACACTGAGCACCTTCTATTGTCCAGATACCATATAAAGTACTTTACACACATTTTTTTTTCACTTGAATTTCACACGACTACTTTATGAACTAGGTACTCCCATTTTACAGATGAAAACAGTGAGGCAAAGGCTCACCCAATGACCCACAGCTAGTATAAGCTGGAGGCTGCACAAGAACATGCTTTCAACCTATGTTCTTAACCACTGTGTTTATTATTATTATTGTTTATATAATTTCCAAAGGGCTTTCACATGTCATTTTATTTCATCCTTATAACAATTCTGTAAAATAGGTCATTATCCCCATTGTACAAAATGGCAAGGAAAGGACAAAGACAATGTTTATGCATTGTGTGTTTCATCACTAGGTCTTCTTGGAAAAGAGAGGTACCCTGTGGGTAGTTTCTCTTCAATGGGATCAGAGCTTGGAGATGCCAAGTGGTGAGAGAGCAGGTAGTGAAGGAAGGAAAAGAGAGGCAAGACCCTTGGCTACAAAGTAGCTGCAGGTCAGCCCCACAGCTGACACATGCACATAGTTTTCTGACAAAGAGCTATCCCATATATTAATTAATTCGAACTGCATCCAACCCTGCAAAGACGGGTGCTATTTATTCCAATTTGACAGATGAGGAAACCGAGGCATAGAGCTATCACATGACTCCCCCAGGGTCACATGCCTAGTCAGTGGAGAAGTCAGGGCCCCTAATTCCAGTGCCTTTCCTACTACCACACCACCAGCAGCTTTCCACTCGTCCCTGCCTGAGCAGAAGGCTCCCCTAGAAATGACAAGTCGATACATCGGGTCTCTCTGGCTGCAAGCCACTCTGCATCTGATTTGCAAGCACAATGCCTCCGCCTCTCTCTCTCTGACCAGCATAAAGAATGCAACGCTTCTTTTAGGCAAAGCCACGCAAAGACTGTTCCTGACTTTGCACCATTTCAATGCAGAGTTCAGGAGGGCCAGGCAGAGCACACACTCTCAATCAAAAGCACTGCATTGTTTGTTTTAATCAGGCAGCCTCTGCTGTCAGTCTCATTTCATCCCCCGTCACTGCGAGACGTCCGCAGCTTTGAGTGCTTTGCTCGCACGTGCACCCAGCGAGAGGAGGGCTCTTCTGCTTGCTCGGCCGAGGGAGCTGTCAGCATCTCTTATTCTACAAAGGAAGTGCCACCAAGATCACTTTAATTACTACAGCGAGAGCTACCTGTCTGTTACCAACGACAGACAGGGAACAAGTGTTTGGTTCTCAGGATCAACCATAATTTCTAATGATTAGAAGAAACTTTGCTCTTCATTACTAAAGGCAATTGCTCTCATTCATGGGGTAGCAAAAGAATACAACCACAGAACCAGAGGCTGATGGCAACTCGGGCTCTGGTTTTACATTTAAAGGTAATTAACTGCCTAATTAACTGTCTTGTACACATTAAAGACGTGCACAAAAATTACATCCATCCCATCCCTCTTTTTCTAGGTTAACACCTAAATCAAATGACTTTCCAGCTTTTACTTTATTGAGACTTGTCACGAAGAGCTGTCGTGACAAGGCAGCCTGTAGTCGGAGCCTTGTGCCTTAGCAGCTGGTAAGGATCAAAAGGAAATTTCCTTGTTGCCTGCTGCTTCAGTCCTTTCTGCATGGGAGGCTGGAGGGGCTAGTGGGCTGCTGGGAAGGGCTCTCACCAGCCAGGGTGGGGGGTTTCTGACCCAAGTGTATTGAGTTGACTCTCAGCCAGCCAGCGCTCACAGATTCCTGAAAAGACACTTCTTGCTGTTGCTTCAGTGAAGTCCTTCAGAACAAAATTCTACATATGGCACTCCCAACTACAGGAAGGAAAACTAGAGGCACAAATGGCTATAAACTGGGCAGTTGTGCGCTTTGTAAAAGCATTTACCCAAGAAGAATGGCTTTCTGCAGAGAGCCAGGCACATAAGCAGGTCTGTCAACCATAGCTGCAACTACTCGGAGATTCTTTCCCTGACACTGTCTGCTCTATCTTCCCTGTAAATCTAAGGGATTGCCAATCCCACTGTGCAAAAGTAAAACTAGGCAGTGTGATGAAGGGTACCTCTCAGAGCCGTGGGGCCAACTGCTGGCCAGCCTCGTGGCAGGGCTAGTCTTTTCATCTCTTCTCCACTCAGTGAAGTCTAATAATGCTTCCCTGATACTGCACCACTCGGGCTGATGTGACAGATGGGGCTGGAAGGCCTCCCCACTGGAAATGCACAGGAGTGACACTTACAAACTTGCAGCTGTTGTTAAAAGAGACGTCTGGGGAAAGTAGCCAGACGTGTGGGTGGAGGAATGTGGCCCAGTTGGGACAGCTGAGCAAGCACTCACCAATGTACTCATCCTGATCCACAAACCCATCCCTGTTCTTGTCAATGTCCTCCAGAGTTTCCTAGGAAGCAAAGGGGAAAACAGAATGCGAGATGGCCGTCTGTTCTCAGGGTGAGAATGCTATTGTCCTCCTTTGTCCCGCTTTTACGGCTGAATGCTTGGTGACTTCTGGCTCATCTCCCTACCTCCCTAGGCGTTAGTTTCTTATCCGTAAAAAACAGCCAGTGGCTTCTGTCCCTACTTCCCCACCCCACAATTTCAAAGGCAGAATGCTCTCTTCAAAAGAAAATGTACCCAGAAGTAAATGTAAGAAAATGTAAACCCAGAAGTGCTCTGATCATATCACAAGCCCCGCCAGGTCACCCAGCTCCACCATCCAGCCAAAATACCCTCGGAGGACCTGCGAGGAACCCAGTGTGAGAACCACTAGATGAGATGATCACAAGAGTCCAGTGCTAAGTGGACTATGAGCACTGAGTTGCTGTCAGAGAAATATGAAACAGTAGACAATTAAAATCTAAAAGTATAGCTGACTTATTAATGTATTACACTGTATATTTAATACATTTGACTTAATGAGGTTTTTTGCAAGGGTCAATAATTAAATGAGTTTACTGTCTGTTGGCAGAGCAGCTCAAAGGCATCTTGGGTCAAAGAGCATGGCTCGCCTGCCAGCAGAGAGCCAATCTTGAAGGCACAAGATCCACTTATGGATAATTCTCCACCTGTGCCATCTTCTGGCAAGTTAACTATCACTAAGTAGATGCTGGGTGGTAAAGAGAAAGTATTCTTGGCACCTGTGTCCAGTCCTTAGGGTCATGGTGGTCATGAGGATGAAGCATGTGGCAAGAGTGGCACCAGCCACCAAATGGATAACTGCAATCACCCAGAGCTGATTATAAACAAAAGCTTGAGCACTTGTTTCCCAGCATTAAAGCAGGTGGAACCGGCTGGGGGCATCTTCCCAGGAAACAAGTGATGGCATTGATTTGATGGTTGTGGAAAATGAAGACATTTGGGACTCCATAAGACACTACTGTGAGAGCAACGACACTCTGAGGCCTTGCAAACAGTCGTCCTTCAGGGGCTGGGGGCTGGGCCATTCCCCTCCAAGGACCCACCCTCAAGGGCGGCACCTTTTCTAGCCATACTTTTCACCTTAAGTTCCTATACGGGTTTAACAATCCCACACACTCTATTTTAGTCTTTTTCCAATGCCCTTGAAGCTGAAAAATGGGGCAGAGACTAGCTGGTTGCTCCCTAAACCCACGTGCTCTTTCTAGATAATATCTAAGCTACATTTCCCAGTGTCCTGAGATTTAGGAGGGGCCCATGAACATAAACAGAAGGGATGTGTCATTTCCTGGCCAGAACAGTAGAGACAGACTGTGTCTTCTCATTCCCTCGCTTTTCCTTGGTCTGCCAGCTGGGTGCTGCCAGACACGTGCCTTCAAGATTGGCTCTCTGCTGGCAGGCGGGCCATGCTCTTTGACCCAGGATGCCTTTGAGTTGCTCTGTCAACAGACAGTAAACTCATTTAATTATTGACCCTTGCAAAAAACCTCATTAAGTCAACTACTAAATATACAGTATAATACATTAAAAAGTCAGATATACTTTCATGTTTTATTTAATAATTGTCCACTAAGTCATATTTCTCTGACAGCAACTCAGAGTCAGAGAAGTCCCAAGATGGCGGAACACAAGAGGGAAGTAGCCTGGCTACCCGATAGCACCTACAGGAGAGCTGCCCAGGAGATCCTTCTGGCTGGACTAGCTTTGGCTGGTGGCTAAATGGCTATGAGTGGGGGCTATTTGTTATAGCAGCTAGCATGCCCTGATTAATTTACTGGGTAGATAGGTATTCCAACACATTCTACTTCAGAGTCCTTCTATAATTCCCTTTAAGCTGAGAAACATTCTCTCTTTGGAAGGAGGGACAAGAGTTGGGGACAGTTTTCCCCCTGATCTTTTCCCACCCCAGGATCTTGGTGCATCTTACCAAAACCACAATTTCCTTCATATGCTCAAACTCCTCAGGGTGCAGAAAGGCGGTAAACTCCTCCCGGGTAGCTGTCAGGTCACCATCCTGGTCCGCAGCCTTGAACCTTCTTTCATCACGTGGCAGCATCTTTTTAAAAGTTTGATGATCTGGAGAATCATCAAGCTCTGCGGGGTTTCCTGCAGGACATACGCAGAAATGTTTAAACCACGCTACTGAGAAAGGTGTTTCCTTCTCGATCACTCATCTTTTGTGCCCCAGTGGTACACATGGAACAAAAGGTCATGGCCTATTGAGTTCTTTAAAACATTTTCTTTTAGAATGCCTCTAGTATCTGTCCCTTCAAGCTGACCCATAATCTAGGCCCTCATGGCTTATTAGGGGCATTGCCACAGGTGGTTAAGAACACAGGCTTTAGACCATACTAATGCCCAACTTCTCTTCACACAATTCTGCTTTCATCCTATCAGTCTTTGATCTAGAAAACAGAGCTCCCGAATACCCACAACATCTAGTCTCAGTGCCCCTGCCAGGCCTTTCAGATCTTCCTTATTCTGGCTACGTGTGTGCAAACAGGCTCCCCTCGGGCCTGTTTCTTTGCTATTAATATCTCTACCATGCACACAGCAGGTCTTCACCCTATTCCTCTGAACCCCACTTTCCTCTTCTTCCCCACAATCCTCCCTCTCTCCAAAGATAAATTCACTCTTCAAGACCCAGCTCCCAAGCACCACCCACCAGGAAGCCTTCCCTGACTGCCTGGGCCCACTCAATCCTTGCTGTCCAAAATTGGGCAGCAGTTTGAAACTGTACCACAGACAGCATGTCCCCTCTGCTTTCTTCCCAGTGTGCTTCTGAGATGTAAGTTGAAGTAGGGCAGCAACCTAAGGGATTTTTTTTATTAGTCTCTCATACCCCCCACCCTCCTATCTATAACTTCACTCAGAGTAAGCAACTCCGTACATTCTGAGTAAGCAGAGGAGGATGTTACACAAGCACGCTCTACTTAGGAGGTTGTGACATCTCCCCCAGGGAGCAGATACAAGAGAGTAGAGAGTCTCCCACAAGAAGCTTGTGACCGGGCCCTGGCTGTGTAATCGCTCCTGCAGCACCAAGTCTTACCTAGGTAGTAACCGTACGTGGCTTGTTTGTATTCTTCCCAGGAAATTTTCTCATCTTTGTCCCTATCATAATCCTTCCAGACTTTAGCGACATTATCGTAGATGTATCTTTTCTGCACCCGTTTGATCCAGGTTTTTAGCTCCTCGGTGGTGACAAAGCCATCCCCATCATTGTCAATTCGATCAACAATCTTCCTGTATTAAAAAACAAAAAAACCCACAAGGCTGTTAGAAAGGCTTATCGAGGCATGTGTGATCCTGGTCCAGCAAAAGATCAAACACCTGCATGATCTAAAAATGCACAAACAACTAAAATGGAATCAGTGATCCGATGGCGCTGGAAAGGATCTTACAGTTTATCCTTCCACGGTTGACATGCTTTCCCCTCTGTCCAGTGCCAAGGGCAGACACTACTGATGTGATGGATCATGCCCCTCTGTCCCGAAAAACCTGGAATTCTTCATAGCACAGTGCTCTGGAGACGGCCACTACTAATGGATGCAAGCTGATCTGTAAGATGAAGCCTATTGCTCTTCCCTGATGTAGTCCAATGTCCTCATTTTACAGTAATGGAAGCTGAGGCTCAGAGAAATTGAAGGATTTTTTCAAGATCACATAGCTAGTATTCGGTACAACCAGCCTAAGAACTCATGTCTTCTGGCTCTGGGTCCAATGCAAAAAAGTACAAAATTCTATGTAACCCAAAAGATGAGTGAATTGTTTTTTTTTTAAAAAGAATCCCACCATCGTGGATTCCAAGATTTGAAACTTAAAGCAGAAGGTGACCAGATCTTGTTAAACGAAGCACTAAATGTCAGAGTTGAAAGAGCCTTGACATCATGGAATCTATTCGAGAAACTTGACCAGCTTAGCAGCTGTGGGAGCCTAAACCCACTACTGTCAGGGTGAACACCCCTAAGCCACGGGTGTCACCATCTCCACAGCTGGCCCAGGTTCCAGAAATTTCCCACTGGACTCCACTAAGGAACTCACCATTGTCCATCTCTAGGCCAGATGGTCCCAGGGTAGGGACACCATCCCTGTAGAGAAGAACTTCAAAGACACCCACCAGCTATTTCCAATGTTTAAAATAGTTTCACCTTAAAAGTCCATTTACCTGGGATGAGGTTAGACAGACTAATTATGGATTGATTTCTTTGTTTAGAACTGGAATTCTATTAACTTAAGTGGTTAAACTTTCTTACTTTTCAACAGAAGGTCTCATTGGCAGTTAATCTTTAATTAAAACAGGGAAATGAATTCATTACCTCTTCATGGGTACAGTTGGAAAGTTTGATGGAGAAAATCTATAACTTTTTTGGGGAGGACGAGAAGGGGCAGAGTAAAACATCAAAGTCCCCACCTGCTACTTGAACCTGGGGAGCCCAGGCTCCTCTTTGACAGGAAGGAGTAAACACCGCTCACAGCCCTTAAGTGTCCCTTCATTTACAGTCTGAAGAGGTCTCAAGACTAAGACTAAACCTCAAGTCTCTTCACGCTTCCCCCTAGAAAATCACAACCAGACACAACAGAATTCTTTCAACATCATGCTATGTTCAGCCCACCTACTATGTGCTGGGCACTGCTCCAATCCTGGGGATATGGTGGTGACATCCCAGTGGGTTACCCAAAGCCAACAGAGGAGCAGAATTCCAGGCCAGAAAAGACCTAATGACACCAGACTGTACAACCCTCTTTTTGTGGAAAGGACAGCACCTAATCTATGACAAACATCCAAGAGATAGCTCAGCCTGACAAATGGTAGGGGCTCAATAAGTATTTGTTGGACAAATAAATTGACCTTAACCACTCTCTCTAAAAAATTCAAGAGTGAGATACTGGGAAAGGCAGCCCAACCCTTTAACCAGAACCCCTGGGTCCTCCTCCTGGCTCTGGTCTCCATTACCCATGTGATCTTGGGCAAGTGACTTTGCTCTCTGAGCGTCAGTTTCCCATGTGTAAACTGGAACACCTACTTTACAAGGAACGTGGAGGAATAAAAGAGAGAACCTGTGCCTTTCCCCACTAAAGATCGGGGTGGATATGGAAAACTCAGCACTCAACAGGCAGCAGAAATAAGCAAAACCTTGAGGGGGCCGAGGGCAGCTCAGAGACCCCCTGCCAGCCCACCAAGCAAGGCTGCCCAACTCTGCTGCAGATGAGGACTGCTATGTAGGGACAAAGGTGTCAAGAGAAACCAGAAATTGGGGTCTGTATGTGAAACACTCAAATCTTCCATGTTGGCAAGTACACTTTTTTCTAAGACAGTGCAGCATGTTTGTGACTGTGTGTAGTCTATGGGTCCCCACTTTGCAACCGTCTGCCCTAGGTATCTCTAGGAGTGTTAGAGCAGTCACATTTTAAGAACCAATGGTCAGGCAGTGGTGACACAGTTGCCCAGATCCAGCCACACTCATCCCTCAGCAGCCCAGACTTGGAGGGGACTCTTGAAACAAGCTGTGACTAGAGGAGTGGCTTCTCACACTCAGCTCCATCCCAAATTGGATGCATAATTTCCAACACCCTCTGCGCCACCTCCACTCCAGAATGGTGCAGCCACTACCTAGCCAGTGGCTCACGCCAGAGACCTGGTGTCACCCTTGATTCCTGCCTCCCTCCTCTCTGGCATTGAGTCAGGAGCAACAGCTGCCAGTTCTACCTCCCACTAGTGTCTGGATTCATCTTCTCCTGCCATCGGACAGGCCATGCCTTCTTCTGCATTCATCGCCTCCCCCCTGCCCCTGCTCTCCCTGGCTGTGCCTCAGTTAGTCTGACTTTCAAGCCCATACAGGATAATATAAAATCTCTATCTCACGGAGGTCCTCCCTGCTCTGCCCTGGGATTCCCCTTCATTCTTGCCTCTCACTTCTCACCGCGCCCCCCCCCCCCCCCCCGGCCCCTTTGCAGACGCAACATGTCTCATGCCCCAGAACAGGTTTCAAAACCTTTATAAACGGATTGTTCTCTCTTCAGGAATGCTTTCCTCTGTCGGACACCTGGCAACCTCTGAATCATCCTGCAAGCTCTGATACGGTGACATTTCCAAACCTCCAAGCCCCTCTCTCTAACCTTAGGGGTTCCTCCTCCTGGATGTGCTCACTGCCCTTTTGACATGCCACCATCACGACAATCATGCATAGTGTCAGTCTGTGCCACTCTCCTCCACATTTAATTATAAGCACTCTGAGGCTTAGAGCATGAGGTGTCATCTTTGTACCTGCCAGGTATCTGATGTGCCTGGTACATGTTAGCCATTCAAATGTTTGTTGTATGAATAAATGAATGAAGTCAAGGTATTGACACAAGGCCCAAAGGCAGACCAACTCCATGAGCATCTGTTCTCACCACTAGGTACCCTGTCATGATGAAGGCATTAAACTGGAAGCTGAAGGACCACAAACTATACAGTTCCCCTAACTCCAAATCTCAGAACTTCTCCCCTGCCTCCTCTCCAGTGACAATGTGGCTGCCACTCAGGACCCCAGAATAAATCAATGTCCAAGTGCCTCCAAGCAATACAATAGACTGAACTCATCAATGGCCCTCATTGTTAAGTCCTAAACAAGAAGAGAAAGTACTCTGCAAGATAAAAGGTAATTGTTAGGAGGTGACTCTGAAGTTCAAAGATCTTTTTATCAGAGCAGGCAGATGGTGCACCTACACAATAGGTATAATTTATCCTGATCTTCTAACTAAACATGTTGGCCTCTAGCAGCCCCCAGGAGCACAGGGATGGCTGTGTTCTTTTTAATGTAGCAGAACCTGAAGATCCTCCGCCCCCAGGAACCAGGTTCCGGGAGCCCCGGTGCCCAGTAGGCAGGGCTGCTGGGTCCCTCCAGAGCCCTGCCTCCATCTGGGGCCAGGCTGGCTGCTGTTTCCTCTGGAAGGATTTCCAGATAACTCTGCACAAGGTGTCTCTTCAGGGGAGCCGGGGAGGGTGTACTGGGATGTACCAAAGTTTCGTTTCCCAGGTTTGGTTCCTGACTCAACTGCCTTCGACAGCGAAATTCAAAATCCACCACCATGGCCACCCTTAAGCTTTTTGCCCCCAACACATCAGTTGCCAAGGAAGTATCTCTGCAGACATCTGCTGGAAACACAAACTAGGAGACCAGTTTCCACTCTCGCCCCCCACCGGCTCGCATCCCCAGCTGCCCCTCCCTTCTTAACAACCGGATTTTTATATCCTTACACCAGATTTCCCGGGCGATTAGGTAAAAGACAAGAACACCCCAGCCTAGGCCAGGATCACGCCTCTCCCTTCGCCTGCCTCCTTTATCTTTTATCCAATCTGTTCATCCTCGGAGACCTCCTTAGCAAGTGTCCCAACCCCCAGTCTCCGGAGTGGGGTAAGAGAGAAACTTCGAGAGTGGCTTAGAACTGAAGTCATTAAAAGGCCACTATGGACAAACTCTTCTTTTGTACATTCTCTCCCCTCCCTTCTGATGCAACCAAGGGGAGGGGGCGGGCCCCGCCGTCCTGGCTCCCGCGGCCGCTGCCACGTTCTCTCCTCCCCGCGGGGAGCCACCCCGGCCGGCCGGGTGCGGCTGCGATCTCCACGCCGGGGTCCAGCGCCCTCGGGCAACTTTGCCCAGGCCCAGGCGCCGGGCCGGGCTGGACCCGCCTTCGGGTCCGCGCGCGCGATTTCGCTTTCGCTTTGCCGCCGGCGTCCCGCGTGGCTCCCGCCCGGGTGGCCCCCGGGCACCTGCGCCGCCCCTGCGCGGCCCGGGCCGCGGCCTCACCCCAGCCTCTCCTTGCTCTCGTCCGGGGTGAGCTGATCGAAGGTCTTGGAGTCCTCCTTGCCCAGGAAGGCCTCGTGGTCGTACTGGAAGCTCTGGTTGTCCTCGGGCGGCCGCTCGCCCAGCTCCGAGTCGGGCCGCACCACGCGCTCCTTGCGCACCGTGGGCTTGGCCCGCAGCGCCCGCGGCGCCAGCACCAGCAGCAGCAGCCCCAGGGCGAGCCCCAGGCGGCGGCCGCGGCCACCGCGCGCCATCGTCCGGTGCAGCGGGCGGCCGGGAGGGTGGCACCGAGCGAGCGGCGGGAGCGGCGGCGCGGGAATGGGGGCTCGGAGCGCGGCGGCGGCGGGGCTGGAGCCGGCGCGGGGGAGGGGACGGGCCAGCCCCTCCGCCAGTGCCCGCCCCGTGCCCGAGCAGAGGGGCGCGCCCCGGGCCTCGGGCTGGGGAGCTTCGGGCGGCCCGGCTCACGCGCCCATTGGCCGCCGCGCTGCCGGGGGAGGCCGGGGCCGCCGAGCCACGTCGCCGGCCCGGGTGGTGGGCGCAGGGCTCGGGTTTCGCCTCGGCCCCTCCCCGCCATCTCGTCGCTAGGGGCGGGCCCGGGCGAACTGGGCTGGGGACTGGAGGGCTCGGAGGAGAACTGGGAAGAAGTTCTTTGTCAAGCAACAGATGTTTAGGATAGAGTTCCCTTTCTCCTCCCCCAGTTCCAGAGCACTGTTAGGACGGAGGCGCCACCCCTGCCCTCCGCCCCATCGACTTCCAACTGAATGAAGCCCCAGCCTCCGCCCCAGACCCTGCCTTGAGATGCGCTCTTAAGCCCAATCCAACCCCACTTGGCGAAATTTGAAGTCTGGTCACAAACACAAGAGACCGGACCAGTGTGGGCGAGGTCCTCTAGAAGCGGGGGTCGCAAACTCAGAGGCCACGGAGGGCCCATGTAAAGGGAGCCAGCCCTGTGTGCGTTCCAGCTGCCAGGAGGAATGCAGGCCCCGCGCTGGCAGTCCTATTTCCTGAAAGAAATAAAGGTTTCAGGTGTTTATGTTTTTATTTCTAAATGTTGGCAACTCATTTTACAAAAGCACTCCGTGAGTCAGAACTTATCTGTACATCATATCGCGATTGCTGCCAATACAGAAAAGCTCTGTTCTATCAAACTTTCTGCAATGATGGAAATGTTCTATTAATATATCTGGGCTGTCCTATAGGTAGTGGCTACTGAGCACTTGACATGTAGCTTAAAGTAACTAAGGCATTGAACTTTTAATTGTGATTTAAACTTAAATAGGCAGAGGCTACTAGTGGCTACTATATTGCATGGTGCAAGTCTAGAGCAATAATTCTTTCTGTGTCACAGCCTTTGGAAACTCATTGATGACCCTTTTCCAGAAAAATGTACAAACAACTACTGACCAGATGTTTGATTAAAGTGTCATAAGAGTTCCTGATCTGAAGCTCCACCCATGAGCCCTAAGTTAAGAATCCCTAGAAAACTAAAACTGTGGTTGAAGAGAGAAGCCCACCCTCACAGACCTGGGTAGCTGGACGCCCAGAGGTGTCCTCTATCTTGCTTTGTCCTCGCCTCCATCCCTGATATTCTAAAAAACGTCCAGGCTGTGCTTCTTGCCCTTTCAATAAGGATGTCAAGACATTGGCAATAACAGCTTAGATGCAAGGAAGGTCTTGCATCTTATGAAGGTCTATGTCAATCGGTTAATGAATAGTTACTGTTTGACTACCACAGCCTAAGCACTGGACTGGGTGCTGAGGGTACAATGGGAACAAGACAGTCATAGTCTCTGCAGAGCTACATATATGTGTATAGATGTGAACATCTATACATATATATGTGTGTGCATGAACAGATATTCATTCATTCATTCATTCAATAGACTGAGCACCTGCTAAATGTCAGGGCTGTGCTAGGTACTGGTTTACTGAGCATGTATGGACTGCAAATCAACATGACAAGTGCTCAGAGAGAAAAACATTCAGTATTATGGGGATATATCAAAGCAACAGGACCCAGACTTGGGGATCCATCAGAAAAGACCTCCTGGAGGAAGGAACATCTACACTTACCCGTATAAGTTAGACGCTGGGGTGTGGTTATATGAGAGGAGGATAAGGTCCTGCGTGAGCTGGCAGAGAACAGTGGAGTGTGGAGTAATGTCCTTATGACCCTGTATATCCCCATGGGCTGGCAGTGAGTCCTTGGAACCTCACCCTACCTCAGCTGACTTTGAATGGGGCAAGAGGTGCTATGCTTGAGGCCAAACATGTCCCCCACTGCCAGTCTAGAGGCTTGAATTTCTAGCAATAGAGCAAAAGAGAATTTCTAGCATTACTTTGGGCGTGTAAGAGCTCCCTACTGAAATGCAAGTGTCCTGAGGTAGGCGGCTCAGTACCTTCTGTGCTCATCAGGCAAGCAGAATATGAATTGCTGAGTGAGGGAGGAGAAGGAGTGGGAGCAGGCACAGGGAATGAGATCAAGGCTAAAAAAATAAAGAAGATTAGCAAGGGAATGAGAAAGAAAGTGTGACAGTCTTTGCTTATTCACAGCTTTTGCTATGCGCTGGCCTGGGTCCCTGGGACTGATCCGGGCTCTCGGCAATGATGATGGCATATCCTATGCCCTTGTTAATAGTTGGCTTTCTGCCAGACACGAGTGGTTTCCAACAGATTGTTCCAGAGGTAGTCTTGGCTCCTGTGGGAATTGCCAGAGAATTCCAGCACTGCTGTGAATCCGGAAGAGTTTACATAATTTCCCCTGGGCTTGCCTCCTCTTTCTTCCTTTATATTTATTTTTATCCCTCCAACCTCCCATGAGAGTTCAACGAGTTCTCCCAGCTAAAGGATAAGGAAGGGTGATGATACAAAATAGTCAAAGTATCGCATGCATAATTGCTTTCTTTCATTTTAAAAATTGCTTTGCATTTCTCCCCATGTGCATATATGGAAAGACTAAGTACTTTGTCATCTCTTAGGTTAACCTCCATTCTTGATGAGGCAAAAGAACCAGAGCAAGAGGAGTACATTTAGCAGAGGGTTGAACCAGTGAAAAGGAAAAGCAAGTTTCAGATAGGTAAATTGATTAGTGTATGCTGCTCTGCTACGGCTGGCTACAAATAACATTGGCAACTACAACAAAAATCTAACTGGAAGTTACTAAAACAATAAGAAAACATTATAATCTCATGTAACTAGAAGGCTTAAGCTAGATCAACTGCAGCTTGGTTAATTCCGGTGGCTTGACTACGTCCTCAAGGAACCAGGATTTGGGTTTTTGTTTTTCTCTCAGAAGCAGGGGAAAAAAGGAATATTTTGTCCCTTTATTAAGAAGAAAACTTTCCTAGCAGACTTCCCCTCACATCTCATTGGCTAGAATTGTGTCACATGCCTATGCCTGATCCAATGACAGGGAAGGGGAATTGAAGGTCCATGGTTGATTGAGACCAATCAAGATTCATTCCCAGGGACTGGAAAATGCTGTATGTAGCATCCTCTGAAGCACTTTATTAGGGTTCTGTTGGCAAGGAAGAACAAGCAGGACCGCTGTTTCTGCCACATGTTTAAAAGCACTTTGAGGCCGGGCACAGTGGCTCACACCTGTAACCCCAGCACTTTGGAAGGCTGAGGCAGGAGGATTGCTTGAGGCCAGGAGTTTGGGACCAGCTTGGGCAACATAGCGAGGCCCTGTCTCTAAAAATAAATTTTAAAATTAGCTGTGATCATGCCACTGCACTTCAGCATGGGTGACAGAGCAAGACCCTGTCTCTATAAAAAAAAAAAAAAAGAAAGAAAAGAAAACACTTTAAGTAAGAGATACTTAAAGTATCTCTACCTCCTTTCTACTCTCTACCATTCAAAAGTATGCCAACACTTCAAGGCCCAACTCAAATGTCACCTTCTCCATGAAGTTTTTCCTTATACCTCAAATCAGAATTAATTACTTCTTCATCTTTACTTCTTCATCTATATGCCCAGAGCCTTTGTATCTTACATATAACACTTCTCATAGTTTGCTTTGTATTAACAAATTTGCTTTTAGTCTCTCCTAATTCTAAATTCCTTGAGAAAAATGATCACATCTGATTCATGTCGATATTCATAAATCCAGGGACTAGCACATTTATTGCTTTCTCACCAAAGTTGATCAGCATAAGACAGATTTGCTATGAGGCCAGGACCCTATATCTTTTGGTTCACCACTGTATACTCAATACCTAGCATAGTGCCTGGCTCGGAGTAGGTGCCCAAAACATATCTTGAATGAATAATAAAATAATTATAGCTACCAACTTCTGCTTCTTGTCAAGATGGAGTAAGGGAAGGAGTGGATTTATCCTCCCATTTGAAACAAACAAACAAATAAGCAAAAATAGACAAAATATACGAAACAACAATTTTCAAGACACTGGACATCAGGAAACAAAGGGCATTGGAAATAAAGTGAATGCATGTGATTACCCTGGGCCACTGTGCAAAGAAGGAGAACTAAGATGGATCCTGGAAGACTCCTTGGGTTGAAAAGACAGAGGTGAGTGTCCAGAGAGACCACATCAGCCATAATTCTTAGAAGAGAGTACCTGAGAGGAGATAGCTGCACAGACAGAGAATCCCCAAAAACCTGCAGAGGGTCCCCTTAAGCATTTGGCAGAGCACTGACAGGTGCATGCAGGTGAGGCCGAGGAACGAGCCATCTGAAAGGATTAGGTGGAACAGTGGATGCCAGGACCAGTACCTGTTCCCACCAGTCAGACTGGAAAACTCGCAATTCCTGGGGCACTGGGGAGAGTGCTCAGCAAGGTCTTGCCTCAGTGGTGGGGAATAATTAACCTCGGATTGAACAGTGCTCTAGAACATGCCTAACAAAACATTAATAAAAGCAAGATAAAAAAAAAATAAAATTGTTTCTAAGTAACTTAACTTCATTCCAGAAAAAAGCTCAAGAAAATTTACAAAAAATATCCAGCCCCTAACAAGGTAAAATTTACAATTTATGGCATCCAATCAAAGACACAACAAGGCAGCAAAACACAGCGAGAAGAAACAATCAATAAAAAATTGACCCAGAACTGACACAGATGTTAGAATAACAGAGACGTACATTAAAACAGTTATTACAATTGTATTCAATATATTTTAAAAGTTCAGAGGAGACAAGGAAGATATAAAAAAAGAAGCAAATTGAAAGCCTAGATATCAAAACTATGATATCTTAGATGAAAAATATATCATATAAGATTAGTAGAAGATTAGATACTGCCAAAGAAAACATTAATGAACTCAAAGGCATAGCAATAGAAACTAACCCAAATAAAACATACAGGCAAAAATGAAAGAGAATCAGTGATCTCTGGGACAACCTCAAATTATATATATAATACAAGTCTGTAAAGGGGAGGCAGAAAAAAACATTTGAAGAAATGATGGCCAAAATTTTTCAAACTTGATAAAAGCTATAAGCCACAGATCCTAGAAGCTCAATAAACCCTAAGCACAAGAAACATGAAGAAGACTCCATTAAGGAGCATCACAATCAAATTGCTTACAACCAATGATAAAGAGAAAATCTTAAAAGCAGCCAGAGAGTAAAAGATGAGTTAGGAGACTATTACCAGTGTAACAAAGATATCACCTTTGATATCTTAAATCAAGTTATTTTTATCTTTGTTGCTACAGACTGAATTATGTTCCCCTGAAATCCATATGTTGAAGTTCTAACCCCCAATGTGACCATATTTGGAGAAAGGATCTTTAGAAGATAATTAAGGTTAATGAAGTCAGAAGGGTAGGGCCCTAATCCAATAGGACTGGTGTCCTTATAGGAAGAGGAAAGAGGTCCTCTGAATGCATGCACCAAGGAAAGGTTACATGAGCCTGTGAGGATATTGCAAAAAAGTGCCTTGCAAGCCCAGAAGAGAGCCCTCACCAAAAACCAGCCATGCTTGCCCCCTGATCTCAAACTTCCATCCTCCAGAAGTGTGAGAAAATAAGTTTCTGTTGTTTCCACCCAGCCTGTGGAATTTTGTTATGGCAGCCCAAGCAGACTAGTACACCTGGTAATTATATTTCATGCTTGTCCACGGCCCTGGTACATCCAGGCTACGTGTAGATGGAAAAAAGGGTACCAGTTGAAAAGAGGAGAGCCTAAAGATGCAAGAAAGCGAGGATAACCGATAAAAGTCCCAAATCCACAGAGCCCTTTGGAAATTAAATAAAACCTAGGGACTCTCACCGAGAAATTGATACAAGGGCAAAATACTACATTGATTTTAGGAGATTCCTGGAGCATCTGGAGAGCCTCATAGACTCTTGCTGGTCCCCTGAACTCGACCTTAAATAACCTCTGTCATGTGGAAAACCAGTTGGGTTGGGACCAAGAAACTTGGAAGGAGATTGTGGGGCGGGGGAGTGATAAATGGGAAACAGGACAGCAGGGACACATTTTGAGGCAGAGACAGAGCAGTTGTTGGACCTCAGGTGTTCTGAGTCAACACCTCTGTGGAGTGCAAGAGGGGTGGAGCAGGAGTCCTGGGGCAGAAAAATGCTTGAAAAGGTTAAGATCTACTTGAATTAGAGAAAAGGATGAGGAAAGAAGGAGGAATGATTACAAGAATCCAGCGTTTTAGGGACAGCCAGATGAGGGCAGATGATATGATTGCTGTAGAACCCACCAGCCTCACGTGTAATTCTCACCAGCTCTAAGAGGAAGGTTTTAGCGACAGCAGCAGTAGTGGCAGAAAAAAAAATGGATTAGAGATTTATTGCAAGCTGAAAATTGGCAAGGAGAGTGCAAGGATAGATCTATCTGCTTTAAACTAGGATTTATTTTAAATGAAAACCTAACTGCAAATGTTGGATAAGGAAGGAAGGAAAGAGGAAGAAAGAGGGGAGAAAGAAAGAGAGAGAGAGAGAGAGAAACAGAGACAGAGAAAGGAAGGCAGGAAAGCAGGCAGAAAGGAAGGTAAAGAAAGCAAGTCCTTTTATCCTTGGAAGGATTAAGGTGTTAGATATACTTATCTGCCCTGGGGCATCGAATTTCTTGTTCTGAATGTATGAAATCTGACACCCTGTTAGTAGGAAATTAGAAAAAAGTTCTCTATTGTTTGCCCAAGGGTTATAACTAAGCCCTGTAGGCAGGTAGTTACTGGGAGTGCTCCACTCTGCTCTCAATAGAGTAGGAGCCACAGTTTCCTCAGTACAGTAGGAGATGGTGCTTTCTCCGCTGGGGTGGAGCTCTAATGGTGGTCTGGAAGGCTGAGGTTCTTCTAACCCCCTGGGATGGTTTGAAACCAGCCCCATCCACAGAGCTTCTCAGGTTTGCCGGTGGAATTGGACAAGTGTGTTCTGCTATGGGCAATCCTTCGTGAATCCAGGAAGAGGTGAAGTTACCAACTCTTGCAGCACAGGAGGCTGCAAGAACAACTGATGACGACCTTATCAACAAAAAGTGCTTGAAACACATTCACGATTGTTACTGACAACCAAATACTGATATTTGGTTACTGATAAACCAAAGGACATTTTTTTAAAAATCGTGTACTCTATAGGAGACATTTTTTTCTCCCCTTTGAAAAATTACATGCGACACATATTCTTATAGAATAACTATAAAACACAGATAAACAAAAAATGAAAATCACCTCAAATCCTACCACCCAGAAATAACCACATTCAGCCTCTTTTTGTATATCAGACTTGATGCGGTCATATGCAAATATATAAATGTTATGTTTTATGAAAACGCTATCATGTTGCATACATTGTTTTGCAACCTGCTTCTCATTCCTTCTGCAATTTATGGTCTATTGTGAACATTTCAAGTCATTTACATCTACATCAGCATTCCTTTTCTTTCTTTTCTTTTTAACCACTCAGACTACATCCTCTCCCTATTTCTCAGGAAGGGAAGAACAATCATCAATGGCAAATGGCTGTTGCAGTGACACAACACGGAGAACCAGCTTCACACTCAGGAGAGAATGTTGCACCTCCTGCTCACGGTGCTTTACACACCGAGAAACTTCCTCAGTAATGAACTATAGAGATGTTTCCTAAACCTATAGTTTTAATTTATTTGTTTAGAGGCAGGGTCTTGCTCTGTCACTCAGGCTGGAGTGCAATGGCATGATCACAGGCCATTGCAGCCTCAAGCCCCTGGCCTCAAATGATCCTCCCACCTCAGCCTCCCAAAGTGTTGTGATTACAGGCATGAGCCACCTACATCAGCATTCTTAATGGCTGCATTAAGTATTGCATTGTTCTTCAATTGTTGGAAGTTTAGACTGCAATTGTTACCAGAATTCCATTGACATACTAGCTCTTTGTAATGAGCAATGGCAACATCTCCGTGGCATGCAAGAATAAACGGTTTACAAGTGTGTAAGGTTTTAGCTGATCTGGGCCAGCTTGGCTGATCTATGCTGGGCTGGGCTCACTTGTGTCTCTCTGGTCAGCTGCTGGTTAGCTGAGCAGTCATCTTCATTTTGACTGGGCTCACTCTTATGCCTGGACTGGCTGGCTGTTGGCTCCTCTAGGATGGCCACAGCTGGGACAACTAAGGCAATTGGCTGTTCCAGGTGGGTAATCCTCCATGAGGCTAGCCTAGGCATGTTCTCATGGCTACTCAACCCAGCAAGGGCTAAGCAGAAGTGTGCAAGCACTTTTGCAAGACTCTGCTTGTATCACATTTGCTCACATCCTGATGGCCAAAGCAAGCCATGTGCCAAGCGCAGAGTGGACTTACAGGGCAAACAGTGTGAATACAGGGAGGGGTAGAGAATTGGTTGGTTGTTTCTTTCTTTCTTTCTTTTGCAATAAACTCTTGTACACATATCTGTGGGTGCTATCTCATTATTCGGTGGTATGAATTCCTAGATGTAAAATTGCTAGGTCAAAGGTATCTCCTTTTCAGAAGACAAAATGCCAAATTGCTGTCCAGAAAGGTGTACCAGTATACATTTTCATTAGTAGTATATAAGAAAGCTCATTTCTTATACTCTTGATGTATAGGAAGATATTATGCAACCTATGGACACTCTAGGGCAGGCGTCCTCAAACTACGGCCCGTGGGCCACATGCGGGTGTTTTTGCCCATTTGTTTTTTTACTTCAAAATAAGATATGTGCAGTGTGCATAGGAATTTGTTCATAGTTTTTTAAAAACTACAGTCCGGCCCTCCAACAGTCTGAGGGAGAGTGAACTGGCCCCCTGTTTAAAAAGTTTGAGGACCCCTACTCTAGGGGTTTGTGCTCGAGTTGCATGATGTGCCCCAAAGCTTCATAAACATAAACCAAGAAAAATAAGCTTACCTTGGAAATTCCAAGGACCCTAGTATGGTCCTTTGGAAATGCATGTCCTATCTCTCCTCAGGAAGGATTGGAACGACTCCAGGGTAATGCCAAGAGACAGAGGGAGTGACCATATATCCTGGTTTGCATAGAAATGTCTTCATTTCTATGTTGTTGTCCTGGCTTAATTATTAAAAGTGCCCCCTTTCACTCTCAAAAGTTTCCCATTTGGGGCTATAGGTTATATGACCCCCAGGTAAAAGTCACCTAGCTTTGATCCCCAAACTCCTTCATTCATTCAACTCATGGTTTTTGTGTGTGTGTTTTCTTTTGAATGTTTATTACCTGCCATATACTGTGCTAAACACTTAGAATACAGCAGCGAGCAAAACCCAACATGGTCCCTGCCCTCATGGTGCTTGCAGTCTAATAATGGGGAGAGGTTAATGGAATAATCACACAAATCCATGTAAAACCTCAGCAGTGGTGACTGCTTCAAGGAAGAGTTTCCCAGTGCTAAGAGCATTTGTGTGGTAGGGATCTTACGTGATAAGTATGATCTTATCACAGAGATCAGAGAAGTGTCCAAGAGGAAGTGATGCTTCAGCTGCTCGGCTGTGACTAGAAGTGAAAGAAACTAGAATATGTCACCTGCAAATAAGCCCCTGTCTTGGTCCCTTTTGGTGTTGCTATAAAGGAATAGGTGAGGCTGGGTAATTTACAAAGATAAGAGGTTTATGAAGCTCAGTGGTTCTGCAGGCTGTACACGAAACACGGCACCAACACAGATCACTTCCACTCACAGTGGGAGGGGGAGGGGAGCCAGCGTGTGCAAAGGTCACATGGGGCGAGAGCAGAAGCAAGAGAGGGGGAAGGCGCCAGACTCTTTTTAACAACCAACTCTCCAGGAAACTCTCCCAGGAACTAATAAAGTGAAAACTAACTCATTACCAAGAACTGGCACCAAGCCATTCCTGAGGGATCCACTCCCAGGACCCAAACACCTCCCACCAGGCCCCGGCTCCAACACTGAAGATCAAATTTCAAAATGAGACTTGGAGGGGCCAAAAACTCCATCTCCAAACCATAGCAGCCTCTTCGACATAAATATTTTCGAGCTAAAGGCAATGAAGAAACAGCAAACAGAGGAACAGCTCTTTCTAGCCTCCCTGCCTTTCCACTGGCAGACAGAACGTAAATCCTCCTTTACTGGGGCAGCTCCTGGTAGCTGAGACACGGCACCAGAGGAAGCCGCCAACAAACCCCACTCCATTAGTTTACCTCCATGTATTTACCTTCCCACAGTTTCCCACCTCTGGAAGCCTAACACCGCTTTCCTCTTTCCTTTATTTTGTCACTTTTCTACATTTATTGTTCTTTGCTGAAGATGCTACTAAAGCCAGAGTTCTAAGCCACTGCCTTGAGTTACCTTTCCTCCTCCAGGTTTTTGAAGTGCTGTGTGCACTGCACGTGTTCCTAAACTTGCTCGTCTTCCTCTTGTTAATCTGTCTTTTGTTGCAGTGTTATATAGCCGAGATTCACAGGGCCTCGGGACAGAGAGACAGAGTCACCAAGGCTGTAATTATGAAAAGGAGTTTTATTGTCTAGCTCGAGCTAGGGTCCGAGCCCCCAGAGTACCAGCGCAGTGGCCTCTTCTTCGGGCAGGGACCCCCCTTTGTGTGCTAGTGAGCCTTTTATACCCAAGCTGTTTACATGCTGATCATGCATCCGCCCCCACAGTGATTCTTACTTCATCCTGCCCCTGATAGGCTCCAACCTGTTCCAGCTCCTAGCTGAGAGACTCCGGTTTCCTCGTTCTTTGTCTTTCTCCTCTGCATCCCATAATGTACTCATAATGCCTTGCGGTTAGCAAGCAAGCAGTAAACAGAAGCTAGAAGGTATCCATTGTCCTTGTAGCCCAGTATCTTACAACAGAGGTCTATCTTAGCTATGGATTTGAGGAGAGATTATATTTCCTCCCCAACAGAAGGATGAGTTGGATTTGCCTAGGCGAGGGCATTCCTGGGGCAGAAGGAACGTGTGCAAAGGCTGAGATGGAAGGAGGCGGGTGCAGATGTGGAGAAAAATCTAACCTGCCATTCTGCTTCTGTAAATTCCACTCGCTCAACCCTACTCCCTCCCCCGCCAGCGCCACTCTGTAACTCCCCAGCCTTTAGTCCTTGGAAACTACTGACCAAGATTAGAAATTAGACATGAGCTCATCTGGTACATGTTTGTGCAAGGTCGAAGCCCATGAAACTTTCCCCCCACCCTGTGACCCCTAGCCACCTGCGTGTGGTTTCTGTCTATAAAAATCCTAAGGAAAAAAGGGCTGGTGCGACAGCCTCACTGTACGCCCCTGCGCGCGCTGGTAAATGAATCCACCTCATGCTATTGCATCAAGTCTCTGGACTCTGAGTTTTTTTTTTGAGCGGTCGTCTCTCCCCCACACGGGCTGTACATTTCTGCGGCCCAACATTTTGGGGGCTCGTCCGGGATCGGAGAGGTGACCCCTCTTAAAAGACCGGCAGCACCAGGCTTGGAGGTAGGCAGACTCCGGAGTCATCCTTTATGTTTGTCTCTGTGTTGTATGTGATGTGTCAGTTTTGAAGTTTGAATTTGGAACGACAGGGTACTAACTCCGTGAGGAGGAAGTTCCTCTGGACCAAGATAGGGTTCTTGGCGGCCAGAAAAACTGTCGCCCTGGAGGACGCTCCAGGGATTAGGGGTGACCAGGTGGCCTTGGTTGACTCCATTTGTTTGCCTGCAAGTTGTTGCAGGATTGGGCAAAAATAACCCTAGGGTAAGGTATCGTTGTTTGTTTGTGTTTGTGTAAAAAAAAAAGCAAGTGGCTTCAGTGTTTGTCTGCAGTTTGTGTTGTCGCTCTTTCCTTCTTTGTTCTCCTTTTTACTCATCCAGGAATTATGGGCCAAGGGAAGAGTACTCCTCTCTCCCTCACCCTGACACATTGGAAGAAAGTACGAGACCGGGCCCACGACCTGTCCGTCATCATCCGGAAGGGCCCCTGGCAGACGTTTTGTGCCTCTGAGTGGCCCTCCTTCGGTGTGGGGTGGCCCTCAGATGGAACTTTTAACCTCTCTGTTATTTTTGCAGTGAAGAAAAGAATCTTCGCGCCACACCCCTAAGGACACCCGAATCAGGGCCCCTACATCGTTGTGTGGCAAGATCTCGCCCAGAAACACCCCCCCTCGGGGAAAGACTGCGGGTTTCCCCTCTGGCCCTAGTGGCCCAGACGACTTCGGATCCAGCCCGGCAGTCTCGGCCATTGACTGACCCGCAGGCTGATTCCCTCCTCCTTGATTCTCCCCCACTTTACCCCCCTCTTCCACAGGTCGCCCCTTCACTATCAGGGCGCGCCCAACCCTCGGCCCCCTTGGCTGAGGGACCAGCTCAAGGCACCAGGAGCAGGAGGGGTTTTCCTCCGTCCTCAGATTCCACTGTGGCTTGTCCCCTTCGTCCTGTGCCGATTCCCAACCATAGTTCCGGGGAGGGTGACAACGCAGCCCCCCTTCAGCCCCTCTCCAGACCCTTTTCACCACAGAGGAACGGGAACGAATCATCTTGGAAGCACGGAAGAATGTTCCCGGACCTGATGGACGCCCTACTCAGCTTCCTCCCGTCGTCCCAGAGGCCTCCGGCGGCGCGGGCGCCGCCCTCCTCCCCACTCCCCGGCCCGCTCCCGGGGTCCCCGCGGCCCGCCGAGTAGCGCGTCCCGAGTCCGGGTGCGGGGCCTGGTCGGCGCGGTTCCGCGTCTCGGCCGTCTCCCCCCGCTGTCCCCGGGGTCGCGGTGCGGTCGAGGGGCGGTTCTCTCGCCGCCGCCGGCCCCGGGTCCGCGCCTCACCGGTCCGTGCTCCCCCCCTTGATGGATGCCGCTTTTCCTATGACTCGGCCTGGCTGGGACTTCAATATGGCAGAAGGTAGGGAGCGACTGACCGTCTATCGCCAGACTCTAGTGGCAGGCCTCAGAGGGGCGGCACGACGCCCCACCAATTTGGCTAAGGTAAGAGAAGTCCTTCAAGGACCAACTGAGCCCCCGTCCGTCTTCCTTGAAAGACTGATGGAGGCATTCAGACAGTATACCCCCTTCAATCCAACCTCTGAAGGACAAAGGGCCTCGGTAGCCATGGCCTTCATAGGCCAGTCGGCCCTAGACATTAAAAGGAAGCTTCAGAGGTTGGAGGGGATGCAGGATTTTACTCTACTAGAGTTAGTTAAAGAAGCAGAGAAAGTATATCATAAAAGGGAAACAGAAGAGGAGAAGGAGCAGAAAAGGGAAAGAGAGAGAGAAGCAAGAAAAGATAAGAGGAAAAAGAGACAGGAAAAAAAAGATTAACACGTATCTTGGCCGCAGCTGTAGGTGATAATAGGCCAGCACCAGTGTATAAGAATAAAAAGCCGGGGAACTCGAGTACTAGGCCACCGTTGAGGCCAACTCAATGTGCTTTTTGCAAAGAAGATGGACATTGGAAAAAAGACTGCCCTAAGCTGCGGAATAAAGATAAGGTCCTGGCCCTTCAGGAGGACAGTGAATGAGATAGTCGGGACTCGGCCCCCCTCCCCAAGCCCAAGAATAAGGGGGTCAGAGGTGGCTCACAGAGGCCCGCAAAAACACGGTCACTCAGATTCCGAGGCCCCGCTCCCCCCGTCAAGTACGAGAATGAGAAAAAGGGGGTTGCTCGGGGAGTATTGACTCAGACCCTGGGGCCTTAGAAAAGACCGGTAGCTTACCTGTCCAAGAAATTAGACCCAGTGGCTAGGGGATGGCCGCCTTGTTTAAGGGCCATAGCAGCCACTGCCCTGCTTGTAAAAGATGCAGACAAACTTACTCTGGGGCAAAAGCTAACAGTTATAGCCCCCCATGCGCTAGAAAGCATCATCCGGCAACCCCCCGACCGGTGGATGTCCAATGCCCGGATGACCCACTATCAAAGCTTGTTGCTGGACAGCGAACGGGTTTCTTTTGGAGCCCCGGTGGCTCTCAACCCGGCCACACTGTTGCCGGAGAAGCATCCAGAAAACAGAGAAGTCCTTCATTCCTGTCATGACATTCTGGCAAAAGAGACAGGGCCACGTAAGGGCCTCCGGGATAAGCCGCTACCCAACCCACACTGCACCTGGTTTGCCGGCGGGAGCAGCTGCATCCATGAAGGTAAAAGGGTCGCAGGGGCGGCGGTGGTCAGCAAAGATCAGGTCATATGGGCTGGTAGCCTACCTGAGGGAACCTCTGCCCAAAAGGCAGAGTTAGTTGCCCTGACACAAGCCCTTGAGCTGGCAAGAGGGAAAAGGGTCAACATTTACACAGACAGCCGTTATGCTTTTGCAACAGCCCACATCCATGGAGCCATATACCGCCAGAGAGGCTTGCTCACCTCCTCGGGAAAAGAAATAAAAAACAAGCAGGAAAGTTTACGTCTCCTTGAGGCTGTTCACGCCCCCCAGGAGGTGGCCATTATTCATTGCTCTGGGCACCAGAAGAGAACTTCCGAGGTGGCCCAGGGGAATAAAAAAGCTGACTTTGAAGCAAAACAAGCAGCTCTAAGGTCAAGAACTCTGATTTTTGCCGCCAGTCCCCCGGTGGCCTCACTGACATTCCCCCACTACTCCTCAGAAGAGGAGGAGAGCCTGGCAAAAAAAAACCTGCCAAGTTCTCTAAAGATCAGCAAGGGATCTGGAAGACTAGAAAGGGAAAAATTGTCCTGCCCAAAGAAGCCGCTCAGGCATACTTAAAGCAATTGCATCGTCTTACTCATTTAGGAGCAAAGCATCTACGCTCCAATTGCCAGTCTACAAAATACCACATCCGGGGACTCAGTCGCTTAACTGAGGAAGTAGTTCACCAATGCAAAGCTTGTCAACTAGTAAACTCTCACCCCTCTCAGGCTAGCCCCCGGCGGCGCCTAAGGGGAGAGCGTCCTGGGGACAATCGGGAGATAGATTTCACAGAAGTAAAACCAACCCGGTATAAATACAAATATCTTCTAGTTTTTATAGACACCTTTTCAGGATGGGTAGAGGCTTTCCCCACAAAGAAGGAGACAGCAACAGGTGGCCAAACGAGTCCTGGAAGACATCTTCCCCAGGTTCAGAATCCCTAAGGTAATTGGATCTGATAACAGCCCAGCTTTCATTGCACAGGTAAGTCAGGGAATGGCCAAGATACTAGGGGCGGATTGAAAATTGCATTGTGCCTACAGGCCCCAAAGCTCAGGTCAGGTAGAAAGAATGAATAAAACACTAAAAGAGGTCATGACTAAATTATCCTTAGAGACTGGCGTGGCAGACTAGACAGTCCTCCTCCCCTTCGCCCTCTTCCGAGTTTGCAATACGCCTGGCCCTCTAGGAATAACACCGTTTAAAGTTTTGTTTGGGGCCCCACCACCTCCTTTCATGTCTAATCCATGGTCCATGCCACCTGACACTGATGCTAATGTTCCCCATTCCCTACTCGCCAGGTTAAAAACCCTTGAAATTGTTCACAGGGAGAAACAGGACAGCTATTAAATTCTTTGACCTTGTTTTTAGCTATGGTAACCCTGCTATCGACGCCTACCCAGGCAGCCACCTATTAGACTTATATACCAGACCCCCCTCTGCTCCCCCCGGTGGGCTGGGGAGAGGGTGTTGTTCCTGTCTATGTCAGTGATCCCAGGGCTCTGGGAGCACCCGCTAATGATCACATCCAGCATGCTAAGTTTAGACAGGCGATTTTCTGGCTCTGCACCCTCTGATTTGCCGCCGCCGCCCAACATACTTCCCTGTGAAAAGGAGCTGGTTGTTTCTACTCTGCACGTGCCCTGGAGACGTTGCCGTGAACCGACTGCGACTAAGATTCCTATTCTTGGGACGACTCAGAGCATATATGATTGGACCCCAGCAAAAACTGACAATGAGTATTTGGGAGACAAGGGTTTTGTTGAAAGGCTATGGACAACTACTTCAAAGGTATACCAGACTAGTATCTGGAAACTTGTTGCAGGAACGGGTCAATTCTCTGCAGAGTGTGTGGTAGACTCTACACCAAAAATACGCCTAAGGACTATTTCTGCCTGTGTCCCTGAACCTTTTGTACTCATAATAGGCAAAGTGAATATTCACACTGTCACTCATGGTTTTAAAATATCATGCCTTAATTGTCAACTAACTAATTGTATAACAATCCCTTGCCTATTCTGATAGAATGGTTGTGTTATACCACCCTGCTTTTATGGTGGTCCCAGCTAATGTCTCTGGTCCATAGTATAATGATAAAGGATTGCAAATGTAAAAAGAGGTGAACTCTATTTTGCTAAGGACTAAAAAATTTATTGGGCTACTCATTGTTGGAGACTCCTCCCCTTGATACTAGCATTGCTACGGAAGCCCGAGATTTCCTCAATCAACTCTTAGGGCATGTTCCATCTTTTAGAAATTTTAAAAGCTTATTCTCTATGATTATTGGGGCTCTTGTTTTTCTCCTGCTAATTTTGTGTGTTACGCCTCTGCTACTGCGACTGATTGTTAAGAACATTTTGGCTGTTAAAGTTGCCATATACTCCACTAACTTGCAAATGAAAGCTTACCAGTGACCCTCCAATTAATTATAAAGGGAAGGGAGAGATGTTAGGAGCTGTCCCAAACACGGGAGAGTTAAAGTGTGGTTGCTGCCCAGAACACTGGGGTCCTAGAGACACAGCACCTGGCGCCTTAACTCATAGCTCTGGCATTCTTGGCCTTTCTTCTAGCTCACGGAGGGTGCTAGAGATAACAATAGCAGTTATAGAAGGTCACTAAAATAAGCTGACTAGTGACATTCATCCAAGAACAGGTCAGCACTGTCCGGTTAATGGTTTTACAACAGCAGTATCAGCCACTCGCTATAGATGATAACCTATAGTTTTAAGATTAAAACTCTCAAAAAGAAAAAGGGGGGAATGTGGAGAAAAATCTAACCTGCCATTCTGCTTCTGTAAATTCCACTCGCTCAACCCTACTCCCTCCCCCGCCAGCGCCACTCTGTAACTCCCCAGCCTTTAGTCCTTGGAAACTACTGACCAAGATTAGAAATTAGACATGAGCTCATCTGGTACATGTTTGTGCAAGGTCGAAGCCCATGAAACTTTCCCCCCACCCTGTGACCCCTAGCCACCTGCGTGTGGTTTCTGTCTATAAAAATCCTAAGGAAAAAAGGGCTGGTGCGACAGCCTCACTGTACGCCCCTGCGCGCGCTGGTAAATGAATCCACCTCATGCTATTGCATCAAGTCTCTGGACTCTGAGTTTTTTTTTTGAGCGGTCGTCTCTCCCCCACACGGGCTGTACATTTCTGCGGCCCAACACAGACAGGGACGTGAAAGACTCACGCAGCTGTGGTGGAGAGAGTCGGGGAACTTGGAGTGAGGTGACTCTGAGAGGTACTAGGTAAGGGATACTAGGCCTGCCTTCCCAGCATGCCCCACGCCCTTCTTCCTTCCCAAAGGAACCCCCATTCAGGAATCCATATGTCTCCGAACACAGTTTTCTGCCCCAGGGGACAGTAACTTCACCCAGAGTTTAAGGGAATAATCCCTTTCCCAGCGATTGGTTTAGTTTTAAGCATCGGCCCCATAGGAACTACAGAAATAGGGTATTGGGCAGGTGGGAGGGGGGAAGAGGGTGGGTCGGGTGTATACATACATAATGAGTGAGATGTGCACCATCTGGGGGATGGTCATGCTGGAAACTCAGACTTGTGGGGGTAGGGGGAAAAGGGCATTTTTTGAAACCTTAAAATTTGTACCCCCATATTATGCCGAAATAAAAAAAAAAAAAAAACTCCAGTGAGAATGGCCTTTATCAAAAAGTCCCCAAACAATAAATGCTGGCATGGATGCGGAGAGAGAGGAACACTCCTCCACTGCTGGTGGGACTACAAACTAGTTCAACCTCTGTGGAAAGCAATATGGAGATACCTTAAAGCGATACAAGTAAATCTACCATTTGATCCAGCAATCCCATTACTGGGCATCTACCCAAAAGATCCAATGATACTCTACAAAAAAGACATCTGCACTCGAATGTTTATAGCAGCACAATTCATAATTGCAGGATTGTAGAAACAGCCCAAGTGCCCATCAATCCAAGAGTGGATTAGTAAAATGTGGTATATGTATACCATGGAGTACTATTCAGCTCTAAGAAACAATGGTGATATAGCACATCCTGTATTTTCCTGGTTAGAGCTGGAACCCATACTACTAAGTGAAGTATCCCAAGAATGGAAAAACTAGCACCACATATACTCACCAGCAAACTGGTATTAACTGAGCAGCACCTAAGTGGACACATAGGTACTGCAGTAATAGGGTATTGGGCAGGTGGGAGGGGGCGGGTATATACATACATAATGAGTGAGATGTGCACCGTCTGGGGGATGGTCATGCTGGAGACTCAGACTTGTGGGGGGAGGGGGCGAAAGAGCATTTTTTGAAACCTTAAAATTTTGTACCCCCATATTATGCCGGAAAAAAAAACAGAAATGAAAGAAAGTTTCCCAGGGGACTTCCAAAAAGCGTTTCCTCATGTGTAAGAACAAGTCACAAGAAAGGATGGTCCCTGTTTGTTCCTGTGACTGCTGTGAAATCCAGATGTGAAGACTGGAACCACTGCAACTGTATCCTCTCCTCTCAGGACGAAGCCAACACCAAAGATGGCAGAGCAGAGATTCGGAAAGAACCCTTTTCCTGGATAAAGGTTGAGTTGCAGAATCAACCTGCCCTGGAGGCCATCCTCCCTCAGGACTTCCTGTTACATGGGAGACTAAAGTTCCTTATTGTTCAAGCGAGATTGGGTTTGAGTTTCTGTTACTTGCTGTCCAAATGCTGTAACAATAAAGACGAGGATAGATTGTGTCCCCTACTTATGTTTTAAGATACTCTAGGAATTTTTTATTTTTTTTGCCTTTTTCTAAGATCAATGAAAAGTCAATAGAGTTTTAAGCAGGGAACATAATTCATATTTTCATTTCTCAAAAGATCACTCTTTTTGCCGTGTGGAGCGCAGATTCTAGGGGGCAGGAGTGGACGAGGGAAGACCAGGTATCCTAAGGAAGGGAATATGGGGTGTCTGCCTCGGGCCCCACACTTGAGGTGGGAAGCAGCAGCATGAACATCACCTTAATGAACCATCATTAAAATTGCATTTTTTTGGTTTCTGTATTTAACAAGATCTCAAGGGACTGATGAAAGATGCCAGCACAGAGTGGCTTCCTTTTAAGGGCCAGAGCTGTGGCTGGAACTCTGCACTGGCTTGAGTAACCTGGGGGCTCAGCCTCTTCAAGGAACAGCCCTAGAGGGTGACACAGGAGAGATAGAAGGTGGGGGGCAGTGGAGGTGGCAAAGAGTGGGCAGAAACATTTTAGAAATAATATTTTGGTGATAGAATGAATAGATCCAATGAGAGAGAGAGAGAAACGGAGATGTCAAGGATGACCCTCAAGTTTCTGTGTGACTGGAGGAAACAAATGTGCCATGAGATGACATAAGAATTCTGGAAGAGGCCCAGTTGGGGGCAGTGGTTGACTCTGGGTTTAGTCAGACATGCTAAGTTGGATGTGCCTTTGGAACATTCAAGAGGAGGTTCTAAGAAGGTGGAATATGGTGCTTGGAGGATAGGTTTGGGCCAGAGTTATTAATATTTTAGTCATGTGCACTTTAGGAATTAGTTGAAACTGTGGACGTGCACGAAAGGGCTTTGGGAGAGAGAAAACCTAGGATAAGGCCTGGAGGACTGGGCGGAGGAAGATGGGGCCTTACAAAGACTGCAGAGAGGCTTTTGTCACAGAGATAAAAGGGAACAGATCAGTGGCATGTTATGGGAGCAAGGGAACAGAGTGTTTTAAAAAGCAGGTAGTTCATGGAGATGCTGGTAATTGTTGAAAAGTCAAAGAAGAACTGTGATAGCGAGTCTTCAAAGATGGCCGCCCAGCCAACTGTCTTCCTGAAACTCACACCTTTGTGTGGTGCCCTCCCACACCCAATGGGGCTTGGACCTGTCCGGCCAACAGACTGAAGCAGAGGGGACACTGTGTGACTTTCAAGGTCATATGAATCCTTGCAACGTCCATCTTGGTCTCTTGAAATAGAGAGAGAGAGAGAGAGAGAGAGAGAGAGAGAGAGAGAGAGAGATATGCCTGGCTAGTCCCCAGTTGTTCCACCAATCCAACCTGGACGCAAGCCGTGTGAGGAGAGAAGCCATCCTGATGTGGAGCCTTCAGATGACTCCAGCCCCTTGAGCGAGCTCAAGTGAGAACCGCTCAGCTGATTCTGGTTAATCATGAACCATGAGAGATAAAAATAAATTCCTGTTTAAAGCTACTGAATTTTATAACTGGAACAAAAAAGAAATGTCTCTTTGATTTGGAGGTATGGAGGTCATGACTGTTTCTGGGAGAGACAGGGGCAGAAGCCAGATCTGAAAGGGTAGAAGACTGGGTGAAAGCTGAAGAAATTAAATTAAGGCAGGGAAGACAGCTACGTTCTGGAGATGGCAAGGAGACCATTATAGGATAAAAACAACTTAAGAGACAAAACAAAGAGATACAATATGAGAACCTTGTTCGAATCCTGATTTGAACAACCCAACTATAGAAAGACATCCATGAGATAATTGGTAAAATGGAATGTGGACTGGGTATTAGGTGATATTAAAAATCGCTATTAATTATTTAGCTATAAGAATGACCTGGAAGTTATGTTTTTAAAAATATGCCCTTATCACCTCAAGGTGCATACTGTGATGACCTGACATATGAAATTTTCTTTAAAATATGTACATTGGTAAATTGGTAATAACTGTTGAGGCTAAGTAATGGGTAAGTAGGAGTTCATTAAACTAGTTTCTCTGGTTTTTAATATATTTAAAAATTTCTATAAAAAAAGTTTTTAAAAACTATATAGAAACATTATTTTATTAAGGATTTATAGGGAACAAATGTTAACATGCATTTGTGGTAGTCAAATATAGAGTATGCCCTTGTTGATGTAATGATTCTTCTCCTGGGATATTGGAGAGAACACCCATACTAATTTGTCACTCTAATGATACTCTACAAAGGGAAAAAGAGCCAAAGGAAGGATTCAATTGAGAGGAAAATACTGAACACACAGGAGAAAGGAAGAATAGTGATAATGTAAGGTTCTGAAAAGGAAAGGGGGGTGGGATCAAGAATCAAGGTGAAGGTTGGAGCCAGTGTAGACAGGTGTGTATGTGTTGGTGTCCAGGGGAGGATGGAATTCATATTTGGCAGACTCTAAATCCTCAGAGAATTAGAAGCGAGGTCAGGCGCTAGAGAGTTGGGGTGTTGGTAATTAGGAAATCATACTTTGAAGAGATTTGACAATGTTATTGAGGTGGGTGAGAAGTGTGCTTACTGGAAGAACATAGTGGAATTGCAGGGCACAGTAGAATTGCAAGGAAGTTTAGACTATTAGCCAGATTATTGAAACATGGACCAGGGACCTTAAGCTGGATAGGTTGAGAACAATGCCAGGAAAATGCCTATGGACTGGGAGGAAAAAGAGGCCTTGCTGGTCCAGCTGCCCTGATAGTGTGGAAGAATGGAACCTGCAGAGATTTGGACTCAGCAAGTGTGGGAAGGGTACTGAGCATGTGTGTATTTAACAAGAAGCCTGGGTGGTTCTAATGCAGGTGCAGGCGGTTCTTGGAGCATACTTTGAGAAACGCTGTCCTAGTGATTGGATAAAGAGTGAAGCCAGCTTGGGGCTGGAGGCCTGTCGTGTGCCAGTGGGGAAGCAGGGGGGACAGACAGGAGAACGTGGGCTCCTTTGCTGTTTCAGATGGCTCAGTAGCTTTCTCGACCTGATGGATTGCAACTTGAGAGCCCAATTTGTCCAACTGGGCACCTTTCCCAAAGCCCTAGTGGGGCTCAAACACAAAGGTAGGGGGCCTTCAAAGTAACCCTGTCTGCGCTTGCCCCAGGGGCTTCTCACCCAAAGACTTCAAATACTGGGGGTTTTGTTGTTTGTTGTTTGTTTTTGCAATTCTTTCATTCTAGAAATAAAATCGAGCTTTCAAAATCAACCAACCAACCAGTCAGCACTGTTGAGGTTTGCACATTTGGGCTAATTGTTTTCCTTTTCATTTAGACTTATTTCCCACTGAGTGTGAGATAGCACTTGCAAGTAAATCTTTAGTAATTCCCAGGCATAAAGTGATTGCCTTCATTTCTCAGTGGGGCATGCGAAAGTGGGCTCATTTGCAGAGAGAACAGGAATAGCAGTTTTTCTAGCTTAAGGCCTGGAAGAAAACTGCTTTCTTTCCCTGACAATCATAATCCGCTCCTGCTTTAAAAACGTGTTTCAAAATCGAGAGGACTCTGAGAGCCTGGAATATGCTAGAAGGATGGATTAAGACGTCGCTTGTTTGCCAATTTATCTCCAATCTAGACGAATGTCCCTCTTATTTCTCCTCTCTTGCGACTTTCTCCACCACAGACCCTGTGAGTTGCCTGGATGTCCAAGAATTAAGCCTGCCTTGAATTAGCAGAAGCAACAGGAGAGGGGAGGGAGCTTTCTTTTCTCCTGGTCTCCACCGCCATTCTCGGATTTGAATTTGCGGTGGCAGAAGGAAGGAAAGGTGGGTGCTCTGGGGGGGCAGGGAGATCACAGCCCAGAGGCGAGCTGGTCCTGTGGCCACTCTGTCTGGACAGCCTGACCAACGCAGAGCAGAAGCCAGGCTGGCTTGGTATGGGGCGTGGAGCACAGGGGCTTTGAGTGGTGTCTGGGGAAATCCTGAGCCACTTAAATGAGCCGTTTAAATCTGACAGACAAATTGGTGTTTTAAGAAGATTTACCAGGCAGTGATGTGCGGAATGAGGTGGGGGTGGGGGCAGGGCGCTGTTAACAGAGGCGGGGGAAGAATGAAGCTGTGAGAATAGGATTCTGCTTTGAGTCAGCAAATACTGAGCGCCTACTGTGTACCTTGCCTTGCACCAGCACCACCTCCAAGCACGCTCCCTCCCCAGGAATAGAATCAGCATCTGCCCTTTTGTCCAAGCCAGAGCTCTAGTTTCCTTGCGGATGCGGTTCTCTGCGTTTCTCCCCAGTCTATGGCGTGCTCCTGTCAATGCCACACCTCTTACACCTGCCTGCTACGCCCGTCCGCACCCCCTCTCTCCCATCTCTTCCTGGAGCCCGAGCCTCCCTGCCTCCCGCCTCCCGGTTGTAACTCCTTCTCCGCCTGGCAGTCCTTGGGGTGGGGTGGTGGGGGCGGCCTTTCTAAAGCACATCGAATCAGGCCACCTCCCCTAACAGAAACCCTTCTGCAGGGCCCCCACTATCCTCAAGGACAAGTCCAAATTCCTAACAGAACAAGAAGGCCCTTGGTCCCTGGGGTCTGCTTAGCTCTCCTTTCTTCCGTTCCACTCCTCCCCTGGGACTCCTTCAGGGCATATTTAGAGATCCTTCCTCCCAGAAGCTCTGTCTGGGGCAGGTCCCTTCTACAGGCTTTCAAAGAACTGTCTCTGCGGCTCTCCCAGGGCTTATCTTGCTTATCTCACCACCTCATCACTGGCCTTTCTCTTCTCTCCACGGCAGATGAGCTTCCAGGGCACCTTCCTCCTCACCCAGCACCCTCCTGACACATAAAACATGCTTAGTAATTATTCACCAAACGTGAATGGATGAATTTATAAGAACCTGGGATAGAGGCGGGGGAGAGGTGTTAATCCCATTTTACATATTAAAAAACTGAGGCTTAGAGAGCGACTTAATAATTTGCTCAAGGCTTCTCAGCTTCACAGCCCAGAATCCACTCCAGGGTGCTGATGTCCTGTCCAGCGCTTTTTCCTCTTCCTTGCAGCCACAGAACGGAGGTCACCAAAGAAAAGAGTCCTGCACAGTGTTTTCAATTCTGGCTGGTCATTCAGAGAGCTTCCAGCGGGGCCCACTGAGGGGACGAATGCGACAATAGATGCAGAGGCTTTGATATATTAGTAAGGGATTCATAAACTGGAGTATTATTCAGTTTGGAGATTGCAAAGGGCTAGGAGTACAAATGAACCATTTTCTAACATAATTTGAACATTTATTTCACTGAAGTTATTATTCAAAACACAAACCCTCTCTGTTTCTGAAAGCCACAGGATCTAGTTGCATGGATTCATTACTCTTTTTTTTTTCTTCCCTCCAATAAATGTTCTTTGCTCACTATTTTTTTTTTTTTGATTGACTGGAAGAACTGCATTGCAGAATGATAGATATTGTTCATTTAACTCCAGCATTTACTTTTCCTCTAAACTGCTGTTCTGTTCATGATTGATCAGACTTCTCCCCCATTTAGCACCCATGTAAAACATTGCAAAAGATTGGGTCTGTAGCTTGGATAACGTTTCTGCAGCAATCTGTTCAAGCCGCCACAGGCAAACCGAGTGGCGTGGAATCTCTTAATGAAACGTCGGTGGATATTAGGGTTTTATGGACTGGAAAACAGTACAAATCAAAGCGCTTTGCTTACTGTTTATCTGTTTAGAACATTTTTATTTTCTAAACCTAGCAATGTTCATCTTTTTCATCCAGCATTTTGGTTTGGTTCTTTACATATTGATTTTCCCGTTCATTGGCATGCCCTGATGAGGCTGCAGCACTCAGGTGTGCGGTCAGCACAAGCGCGGGACAGAGTGGCGGGATTGGGGAGCATTCTCTGGCCCAGACCCCTCCACTCAAGGGATGGAGAGGGCAGAGCTGAGGATATTTAACAGCAAACAAACAAAAACATACACCTGTTTTTCCTGTGGGGTTTTTCCCTTGAGCCAGCAGGTTTGGCCTTTTATATTATTATCTTCCTAACATTTACATACAAATCCCACAGCAAAATTAGCCTTCTCTCCTTACATTTTATAAGGGAATATAACAGACAGGGTCCCAGCAGGAAACCAAATCCATCAGACGGTTTGCCCAGGGATCGGCAAATATTTTTCTGTGAAAGGCCCGATAGTAAATATTTTTGGCTTTGTGGGGGTGCGTGTGCGGGTGCGGGTGGGGGTGGGGGTGGGGGTCACATACGGTCTCTGTTGCAGCAAGAGGCCATAGGCAATGCCTAACTGATGCCTGAAGGCATGGCTGAGATCCGCACAACTTTCTTTGCAAAAGGAGACTGGGAGGGTGGTATTCAGCTTGTGGGCTAAAGTTTGCTGACCCCTGGTTTAAAGGAAAAGACTTTAAGGGACATTGAACAGATACATGGCCAAGGTCAAGGGAACAAACAAGGGACCCTGAGACCAGCAGCAGCAGGAAGCTGTTACTCCTCAAAGGCAGAAGGGACAAGGGAGGACACAGGTTCATGGACAGGCTCTCAGGCAGGGAGAGAAGATATATCCAGGTCTCTTCCTCCTCCTTCCCTCAGCTGTCCTGCCTGTGCCTCCCGTCATCTGACCCCACCAGGGCCCAGCCAGCAAGGGCTGGTGGTGGAGTCCTCAGGGGTTGGTATCTCAGAGCACAGAGCGGGTGGAGCCCCAAAACAGAATGTCTCAGGGAGGAGGTGGGTGGAGAGAAAAGGAGAGTTAGCCACATGAAGACGTCTATTTCGGGACTAATTTCTTATACCTGTTCCTTTTTGGCGTAAAAGTAATCTTGGCTGGCCACATTCCCCAACCCTGGTTACTCACCCTGACTTTATTCTGGAGAACTAACCCTCCCCCTCACATGCTAGCCATAGGATCCAATTGAGGCCAACGATTCACTGGTGCAGAACTTCTGTTTCAACTGTTGGGAAAGATAATCTGTCCTTTTTCTGGTGGATCCAAGGCTAGAACTTTGGCAGCCAGCGGAGCGTGTCTTGGGGCCCTCACCAGGGAAGAGCCTGTGCTGAGTCAGCGCAGGGAAGGGCAGAGAGAAACACAGGTCCTGATACTGTCGCCGAGCCGCTGGGTCCAGTCGTACCTGGAAGCAACACCCTCACTTCTCAATCACGTGACCGGGGCATTCCCTTTTTTGCTGGGACCAGTTCTCTGATTCTGGCAACTGGAAGGATCCTGGCTAAAAGAGAAAGTCCAAATTTGTCTCTGGAGCCAAGGTCTGCCTACTGCGCAGCTGTGTGGACCTCAGATGAGGCACATCTAATCACCCAAGCGTGCGGGAAGTGGCGATTCTCCCGTGTGCACGAATATTCTCATGTGTGCACGCAGCTGCAGTCAAGCAATGATAGATATTGCTGGCATGTAAATTTCTCAGACACAAAAAAATCTTCCTTTTCTGAATATCTGTGTGACATGGACCTCATGTGTGACAAAGACAGCAACTTCCTAGGTATTTGCATACGTAGAGTGAGATAACCATAGCAACCCGGCAGGTTCTGAGATATAATGTCATGCAGATCGCTGCGGCTCAGGGACACTGATGTGAATTTGGTACCTGCCTGGGTCTCCGCTATTTTGTGGCGACTTTTCCTTTGCTTGAACTGAGGGCTTCTTGCCACGTAGCACCTCCCATCAGTCAGTGACTCCTCAGATTTTGAATTTTATGGGCCAGCAAATTGTCCAAAACAGAGAACTGATACAAAGTTGTCAACTGGTTATTTTGCTAAGTGAGAATATTTAACAAAAGAGATAAAACAAACAACTACTATCTACTATGACCCTCATTGCATGAAAGAAAGACCACTTTCACATGTCTGAGAGTAGAGAATAAAAGAGAAGCCCTTGAACAGAGCACGTTTATCTTTAAGAAAAATGCACAACGTCAGGGACACCGTGTCTGGTCGGACACTGTGCACAGCTGGGACACCTGGACGAGGGGCACGTGGGGCCTGAATCCAGTCCTCTCTCTGCTTGCCAAGCTGTGGTCCCCTGCATGGGCTGTGTCCACTTGGATGAGGAGGTGTTTTCTTCTCTACACAAAGGGGCTTCCTGCTTGCCAAGCCGTGTGCGACAAGGCTGTGTCTGCCCAGAAAGGGTAACTTTCTCTAATCTGTGCAAAACACTTTTGGAGCTGGCAGCAGCCCTGCACAACACTGTTCTACTTTAAAACATTTCATTGCGGCTGTGATTAAACCGGTGCCTGGCGCTTAGTAGGTGCTCAATAAATATATGTCCAATGAATGTTGAGTGGCTGGCGGGAACTCCAGCAAGGGCCATTCCTGGTCTACATGGTCCTGTTAGGGGGCCATGGTGGTAGTTTGCAGCACAGCTATGGGAATTGCGTTTCAAGGAACTTTCTCATCTCATCAGTGTTCAAATGGAAGGAAGTGGAGAGCAAGATTCTCCATTCTTTGAGAGGACCATAAGGAAACCAGCTTTGTTTAAGTGCCTGCTGTGTGCCAGGTCAGCCACTAAACACTTAGTACTGTTATCTTATTGAATAGCTGATGCAACTGACCTTTTGAAGGGTTAAATAACCTGTTCCAAGTCACCCAGTGGCAAAGTGAGATTTTGACTGCAAAGTGGAAAATATGGCTGGGATTTGTGTAGAGAGTGACCCTACAGTCTTGCACTCAAGAATTGCCTCTGTGGGTGTCTGCCCTGCCTCCCTAGGATGTTGCCCGGTCGTGGTGTTTGTGATCAGCAGTTCCCCGCCTTGCTTTTCAGCACGTTAGGCAAGAGAATCAGTTTACCACCAGGATGTCACTAAAGGTCACTGACATCAAACCAGAATTGAGTGCAACTACTAGGTAATAAACAGGGCAAAAATCTACCTCTTTACCTGTTAAAAAGTGTGCAGTTAATACAAACAAGCAAAAACTCAGAAACCTGGAAGAAAAAAATAATGCAATCATTATAATAAACCATGTGTTTGCTTTCCATTTCCTCCTCACGGATTGCAGCTGAGGAATACTCCCCCTTAGCATCCGTGACGTGTTTTCCAGAACTCAGGGGCTCAGCTCATCCCACAGCACATGGCCTGCACAGAATCAGTTTCCTGAGTTGTCGGCATGATCGAATGTTCGTGCTGCAAAGGCTGATTCTCGGTCACTCCCCGAGTCACTGCAATGGGGCGAACCTCACCAACCACGCTGCACAGCCTACGTATGCTTCTAGTCGTTTCAGAAACTATTTGTCAAGAGGTTGCTCTGTGCCTATAAGGCACCGTTCCCATCCTCCGAGGTAGCTTGTAGAACAGAAGTCAGACGACAACGGGAGTTCCAAGTGTGAGCACGGGGATGTGGACAGGGTATGGCTGTGGATTGGCTGCAGAGGTTTGAATGAGCCTCAGAGGAGGGGGGATCTGAGCTTGAGATTTAAAGGACAGTTGGGATTTGAAAAAGGAAAGAGAAAGGGAAAGGGCATGGCGTGAGAGGGGACCAGGGTCAGCAAAGATGCTGCTGATGAGAAATTCACATTGACCCGCCAGCTACTGATCCTGGGCACGGGACATTCTCTTCGTTCATCCACTTACTTGGTGTTTCCCACAGGAAGCCTAGGGTGGGGAGCGAGTCACAGAAAACCTTCTCAGACTGATCTAAACATAAAGACTTGCTGTTTGTAGCACAGACATGAGGGTGCTGGCTCATGTAGCCAGGCATCAGCAGTGGAGCGGGATCCGGGTGTATTGCAGGAGGATGAAGAAGGCTAGAATAGTGGGAAAGTAAATGATGAAGGTGTAGACCTTATTGAAGAAGAAAGGGGTCAAGAGTGAAATGGAGAACTTAAAGAAGACAACAACGATTAAGTGAAGTACGCTGTTTTGCAAAAGTCTTTTGTGACTTGACTGCTTTTGCCTGGCCACTCTCTGCCTTCTCACCTGGGTGGGGAGTTTAGATTTAGCCCCATGGTCCCTTCCTTTTGGGGTCTGCCTGTCTGCAGAGAGCATGTGCTTGGCTCTGGGCTTGGCTGCTGGGTAAACATGGGAGTTAGGACTCCGCCCCTGCGCCAGGATAGAGCCTGCGGCTCTTCCAGGGATGCCTGCTCTAGGGGAACGCATCTGTTTAGCTCTGGGGCCTGCGGTAGGAGAGCTCACCCACGGCCGATGACATGTGAGCAGAATCTGTGTGGTCACTTCTGAGTGGAAGCTCTGAGCGTCAGTGTGGGCCTTGCCATATATGTTTTCCTCTTTGCTCTGACAATTGACAGTGTTCCAGATGGAGTCTGCTGCAACTGCTGGGTCTCTAAGTTAAGGTGACATGGAGCTGATCCTCAGCTGGCCACAGTGGATATGTAACATGAATGAGAAATAAACCTTTTTTGTTATCAGTCACCGAGATTCCTGGTGTAAGCTACCTCTCCTGCCTAACACAAGGTCTGCAGTTGCTGCACGTCTAAGCCACTTTCTCTAACAGCCCTATCCGCAATAGCCTGACAATGACATCTCCATCTGCCCTTCTCCTTTTCCCTTTCTAGAACTCTGTTGGGACCGAGGCTGTTATTATTTGGACTCATATATCCGGATATCCTGATAAGGGGTCAGTCTGCAGAACTCCAGGTAAAAATCGATCTGGCATCTCAGTCTACATACGGAAAGTTGGAAGCATCGATAGTAAATGTATTGGTGAGCTCTGACACTGTGAAGTGAGTGGAAGATTATTTAGATAAATGAATTAATCTGATTGAAATGGTTTCCAGAAGTAAATGTCAATGAACCAGATGTAGTAATTTCTTGCTCATGAAGTAGTGTTAGTATGCATGTGATTTGAAGTTTATGTTAAAACACAAGCACGGCATTACCTCTTGGGCCGTGGATGGTGCGGGCAGGGCATGGGGCCACCGTGAATGGAAACCGCTTGTGTCAAATATGGTTAGCCCAAGCAGGATGATGAGCCGGACTCGAGGTTCCTAGAATTTAGTTTTGAATCATAAACAATAAGGCAAGGCCAGAAATATATCTTTTGTGTAGAAATTAACATCCAGCTGAGGACTGAACTCTGATCTTTTTCTTTTGCTAAAAACTCTTTCCTAAGGAGGCCAGCTGGGTCAGGCCAACAAACGGTAAATTCCTACTAAGTGGCTTTTGTTAACCAAATAAAGCGGTGGTTTACTTTCCAACCTGATTCTGGTATGGCTTTAATATCACCTAAAAGATAGGAAGCCCCTGTCTTAACTCAAGCATCCTAGCAGATGCCTATCATAAATTTAAAATATCTTAACTCAAGCATCCTAGCAGGTGCCTATTGTAAATTTAAAATATCCTCCTGTCTGGACCTCCCAGGGTACTCATACCCTTATCTTAAAGTAAGCGTACCCTTTCTGGTCTTCTAGATAAAGTCTAACTCTCTCAGCCAATTGCCAGCCAAAGAATCTTTTAAACCCACCTATAACCTGTAAGGCCCCCCCCCCCCAGTCCTTAGAGATGTCCCACCTTTTTGGGCCAAACCAATGCCTGCCTCTCATGTATTGATTTGTGACTTTGCCTGTAACCACTGTCTCTCTGAAAATGTATAAAACTGAACTGTAACCCAAGCCACACCGAGTCCACTTGCCCAAGGCCTCTTGGCAGTGGCTCCGGGTCATGGTCCTCAAATTTGGCTCCGAATAAATCTCTTTAAAATTATTTTACAGAGTTTGGCTTTTCTCCGTTGACACAGCTATCCGTAAACATCTGCTAAGCAAAATCCAAGTGGCCTGTGTGTGCTGGAGTCTTTGCTTCGGTGCCTCCAAGTAACAAGCGTTGCCTTCAGAGGGAACAATTAGCCTCTTAAAGTATGTGTGTGGGGCCTTAGCAGATAGTTACCCATCTATATACACATTTCCAAAAATGGGTTGCTGTTAAAATGCGTGCTCCAAAAAGGGATTAGGAAAAAATTATCAGGCAAATACTGAGTTCAAGGTTTATTTATTTATTACTATAGAAACTTCTCAGAGGCTTTAACACATGAATGTTTATTGTGCTTCTCCAGAAGGGGCTATAGCATGCAGCAACTTCCTAAACTTTTTTGACCATAAATGATGGTAGATAGATAGATAGATTGATTAATGGACAGAGATGGATGGATAGAAGGATAGAGAGGGTGGAAGGATGAAGGGATGGGTATGGGCATAGATAAATAGATATATTTAGCATTTCATTAGACTATCTGTAAATGATAAAAAATACTAAATGAAACTATAATTATACCTTTGATTGGATAGATGAATGGACTCCATTGATGTGAGCTCTTACAGTGCAAATTAAATCAGCTGATAAATTAGGATGCCTTGGGGGACAGAAAACAAACTTTCATATAGAAGAGACTTAAACAATAAGGTTATCTATTATCCCACATGAGAAATTTGGAAGCATGGTGATTTCAGGTTTGGCTAACTCAGCAGTTCTACAATATTATCGTGAATCTGGGCGTTTTCTTTCTTTCTGCCCTGCTCTCCTCAGCACGGAGGCAGTCTCTCCCTCCGAATGGCAAGATGTTGCTGCAGTTTCCAATTCCCACGCCAGGCAGACACAATCCTCCATAAAGTTAGAGAGAGGCATTTCTTCCTCTGTGTGGCTTTTTTTTAAGGAAAGAAATTCTTTCTCAGTAGCCACCAGCAAATTCTCCTTGGATCCACATGGCAAGGTTTGGGTTGCACGCCTGTGCCCTGAATGTAATGAAAGCTGGGAATGGGAGCGTTTGACGTTTTAGGTCTCCATAGTGGGGGGTGAGTCCAGCCAGCAAGGGAAGCGGTGTGTCTCAGAGGGTTGGTAGGTAGACAGGCAGCCAGTACTGTCTATCATATAATTGCATGATCTTGGTGAAATAGAACCGATAGGATATTTATCTGTGCCCCGTCTGTCTATGTATCTATTATAAAGAATTGAGTCACCAGGTTATGGAGGCTGAGAAGTCCCAAGATATACAATCAGCAAGCTGGACATTCAGGAAGGAAGGACAACGGTCCGGTTTTGGTCTGAGTCCAAAGGCTGGAGAAGACCTTAAAGACAGAAAAGCAAGCTTAAAGACAGAAAAAGCAAGTCCTTTCTTCCTCCCTCTTTTTTATTCTATTTAGGCCTTCAGTGGATAGGATGAGGCCCACCTGCACTGGGGAAGGCAATCTCCTTTACTTTGTCTACTGATTCAAATATTAATCTCATCCACAGACACTCTCACAGAAACACCTAGAATAATATTTAACCAAATATCTGGGCACCCAGTAGCCCAGTCACATTGACACATAAAACTAACAGGCACACTTAGGCAAGTTACCTCTTCAAGCCTTCGTTACCTTATTTGTAAAGTGAGATATCAAATTGGGTTGTTGTGAGAATTAAATAAAATAACACATTTAAAGTACATAGCACAGCACCTAGCACACAAATCACTCTCAGTACAGATTTTTAAAAAATTTTTTTCAGCATAGTATTGGGGTACAAATGATAAGGTTATGTATATTGCCGTTGCCCCTCCCCCCTTGAGTCAGAGCTTCAAGTGTGACCATCCCCCAGCTGGTGCATACCACACTCATTATGCATGTATATGCCCATCCCCTCCCCCACCACCTGCCCAACACCTGATAAATGTTATTCCTATATGTCCACTTAGGTGTTGATCTGTTAATACCAATTTGCTGGTGAGTACACGTGGTACTTATTTTTCCATTCTTGGGATACTTCGCTTAATAGAATGGACTCCAGATCTAGCAAGGAAAATACAAGAGGTGCTATATCACCCGTGTTTCTTACAGCTAAATAGTACTCCATGGTATACATATACCACATTTTATTAATCCACTCATGTATTGATGGGCACTTCGGTTGTTTCCACATCTTTGCAATTGTGAACTGTGCTGCTAATACAGACTTTTTAAAGCACAAAATTGAACTCATTGTAATAATAATCACTCAAACTTCACTGACTCTCTCTCTGTTACGCTGCCTCAAGGCAGCACAGACTGTACTGATCCTGAGGTGGTTCCTTTGAAGATTCCAGAGCTGGGTTCTGAGCAAAAGTGAGGGGGAAAGCCCCCAAGTTGCACAGAATCCTTCATGAAAACCACTCCTTCAGCTTCTTCTGCAGCCCTTCTCACCAGAGCTCATTCATTCATTCAAAAGATATTTATTGAGCATCTACCAAATTCTGACACTGTGCTACGGTGGCTCACAGATGGTTAGCAGTTGAACTGAACCAAAGGTATAATTGGCAGTGGAAGGTTGGAGACCTGCGGCCAGGTTCTGCATCTTCCCCAGACTCAGGGTACGAAGAGGTCACAGTGCTCTTGCTCTCGTGAAGACCTGGCAGTTAAAGGGGTGAGGGTGGGGAGAGGCATAATGGTTTTGCAACTGTGACCTTTGAGAGCAAGAACTATTGCTTCTCTGTGTACCTGATCATTACATCGGTTTTCTGTGACTGGCCTCTGGCCAATTGCCATTTTGGAACACAGGTAGAAAAAGACAAATAGAATTTCTCCCTCTTTCTTCTTTTTTTTTTTCTGCCCTCTTTTGGAACTTTTTATCCATGCCTGGGACTGAAAACACAGAGACTAGGGAGCTGAATTTTATTCTTCCTTCTACCCCAACAAGAGTGTGTATTTTGAAGGAAAAGCAAGGTTCCAAGGTTGATCAACATTGCCAGAGGTGTCACAACTTCAGTGAGTTGGTTTCTAAAGTCAATGAGCAGAGTAGATTGCCTAACATTAAAATAATCCTCGAGAATTCAAACTCCCACAGATATGGTTTTGTGGATCAGAAGCTATTGTATGTCTAACAGAGCAGTGTTTCTCTCAACATGCGAACAGATCGCTATTTCTGTGTTTGAGCACCAGCTGAGGTGTTTGGCTTGTGTGTAAGGATCATGATGAAAGCAAAATAGTTTTAAGTTGTTTGTTTTATGTTAGCTAAGTGTGAATAGTTTGCATATATTTAAATAAGAATATGAATGTTGGGATATCCCTGTAGGGGCCATTACTGATACATAGTATGCTAGCCATTTCTATGTAACTGAACACTTAAAAATTAATTTAAAAGCATTTTTATATTTTCCCTCAATTTTTTATTTTTGAAAATTTCAAACCTAAAGAAAAGTTAAAAGAATAGTATAGTGAGAACACCTATATATCATTCACCCAGTTTCATCAGTTGTTAGCATTTTACCACATTAGTATTCCCTATTTCTCTCTTTCTAATACACACACACACATACACACACATACACGATGTGCACTAGTCATAATGAGGTTTTGCAAATTGAGTGCACCTTTGTAACCAGCACTCAGCTCAAAAAACAGAGCATTATTAGCACCTAGAATTCTTTCTTGGATGCCCTTTCCGACATTACTCTCCAGGGGTATCCATTATCCTGACTCCCAAGACCTAAATTGGTTTTGTCTGCTTTTTAAATTTATGTAAATAGAATCATATTTTATGTACTCTTTTTAGAGTCTGACTTCTTTTGTTCAACATTATGTTTGTGAGTTTCATCCAAGCTTTTCCGCTTAGCTCTGTTTGTGTGGTTGCTGCTGTTCAAGGCACTGACTTTTTTGAAGCCTCCAGGCAAGTTGTCTTGTAGACTGCTCCGTGATCTGGATTTGTCCGATCATTTCCTCTTGATTAGACTCAGCTTAAACATTTTGGCAAGCGTACAATGCATGTGAAGTTGCATAGTTCCCACTGCATCCCACGAGGGGCACCTAGTCTCACTTTGTCCCATTTTGGGGGGCGCTAAGCTTGATCACTTGGTTAAGCAGGTGTCTGATAGATGTCACCGTTGTAATGATACCTTCCCTTTTACTCTTTGGGAGGATTCTTCGACATCATGTAACTATCCTGTTAGCTGATGAACTTTGCACACAATGGTTTTAGCATCTATTGATGATCCTTGCTTGCATCAATTACTTTGTTGAAGTTGAAATTCTTAAGAAATTCTCTTGTAAAACTAAGACACTCTTAAGTATTCATGGTTTCTAACCCTCAGACTCTGCAAAGATACAAGATGAACATTCATTCTATTCTTGCTTTTTTTGCCTTACCTGTTTCACTTTGTACCCTGTGAGGCTGACCCTGAACCCCGCACCATCCGCACTCCCTTGCACTCAGCTTGCCCTTGGGTCCTGCCCTTGGGAGCATGTTACGGGCAAGACTTCCAAGGGCAGGAGGAGAGAGGGCACTTCAGCCCTTTGGCCCTAGGAATGGTAATAGCTTCCTACTTTTCCAGTGTCTGGGTGCTTTGATATTTCTTGTTTGTTCACTTAACCATGTCCATAACTCCATAAATAGTCCTTTTATTTTTTAAAAAAAAATCCTTTTTTTTTTTTTAACCCATCTGAAAAATTCTGCTTCCTGTTGGGACCCCGACTGATTCTGTGAATTTCACTCCAAATCTCTAGTTCTGATCTGCACTGGGGGGTGGTGGTGGTGGTCATTGTGCTTGCGTTGATCAGTGTCACTGATGAGGTTGTCAAAGGGAGTGTGCAGCTCCCCAAGGCTGGTGACAGTGGGCACCATGACCACCCTGGGCCTGGAGGGGCAGTGACAGGGACAATTATTCAGCCTGGAGACACAGAGGGTGGTGTGGCTTTTTACAGGAGCCATAACCTTTGGGTGAGGGATGCAACTGGCTTATGGCAGCCCTAGAGTGAGGAAACCAGAAGAATAAACACTTGGGCCACTGTCCTCTCTCCCTCCTGTCTCCCGCTGCCCAGACATGATAGGTCCACCCAGTCCCTCCTTCCTGGAGCAGAGCAGGGTGGACAAGGGGGATCTGAAGATGCCAGCACATCTTCAGGGGCTTTCCTTAGTTCCTGACCCAAAATGCGTGGTCACAACCCAATACATCAAATCCCAAATGGTCTACAAGGTCAAAAAGCCTTAGCTTGGTGTTTAGAAACCATCTTTGAAAGGTACTAAGTATTACAGTGAATAATGAGGTTTTTCAATGCCAACTGCATCCTTGGACAAGTAACTTGACCCACCTGAACCTTGTCTGTGATGAGGATACTAACAGTACCCCCATTATATGGTAGTGATTGAAGATTAACTGAGCTGACACCTGTAAAGTGCTTAGCACCGTGCTGGAAATGTCCTGAGCATTTCATCAAGGTTGGCTTTGAGTAGTATCATTATTATCTTTGCACTTAGCTCTGGAGGATGTCAAGATGGGGCGAATTTGCCCCAGAAAATATCTTGATGTAGAAGGAATACTGACTTTGAAGCTGGAACACTTGGGCTCAAATCCTGCCACGATATGTTCTTCCTCAATGTTACCTTAAGTTCTCTGAGCCTCAGTTTCCTTGCTGGAAAATGGAGCACAAACACCCACTTCACAGACTTAGATGAAGACCAAAGCAAATGAGATAAGTGTACAGGAAGAGGTTTTCTAAAGTGAAACAGCATTGCTAATGCATGGAATCATAATCATTAAGCCAGAAAAGAGTGTTCTGTGGCAAGCATTTTTCTGATGATCTTCGTTGCTGTTCTCTTGTTGACTCAGTACCTGTCAACAAATGACTTCAGTACAACCTAAATGTCCCTTGCCCAAGCTAATTGCTAATTTAGACTTAAACTGCTCCCAACTCACGATTAGAATTCAAACCTTGGAACTCCATTAGGGATGCATAATGCTACATTTTCCTTCACTGAAATTAATCAGCTGCAAATGATTAAATTACTATATATAGTGTGAAACACAACAAAGCTGTAATTTTTATATAAATTCCAGAATGTTACATTATTTCCCTTCCGCACTGACATTGAAATAATTCCTCCACAATCACTGCTTTGTCTTCTGTAAAATAAAATTTAAAAAACTCATTGCTCTTCAAGCGTACCAAAGTCTGCGTTCAATATTTAATATGATTAATGTTTACTGTATTTGTTGTGGGGTTGTCTGCTAATTGTGGCGTTAAACCGCTCCCCCGTCATCATCTTCGGGGGCTGAGTGATGTTGGTTCAGAACCACTGTTTGGGAAAGTATCAATTAAAATTCAGCTCCATTGAACACATGAATCTTTTTTGTTGTTTGTTTGTGGTGCCCGGCCTATCTGGTGGCAACACTCTCCTTCGCTCCCTTTCTCCTAACTGCAAGAACAGATGGAGATTCTAGGCAGTTTCTCAGGAAAGATGTAGCCCACGGTGAAGCCCTGGGCTTGCTCAACAGACAGTGTGCAATGCCAGCAGTATGCTTCTCTGGTGAAGCCCTTGGCCACTGGCGTGCAAGGGGACTGGTAGCTAAAGCAAGGCCTGGGTGTGGGCGAGATACATCATGACCCATGCATCTTTAAATTCTGTGTCCCAGCCACTGCACTCTTAAGGACCTTGCCTCCTTCCCGTTTGCACCCAAAGACACCTCCCCTGCCTCCTCTGTGTCCCACTGTGATTAGAAGAAGTGAACTGAGAGACAGGCAACCTGGAGTGATGACCCAGAGTGTGCAGGCACCCCCATGACTCACCTGGGATAGGTCCCTTAACCTCTCTGGCTCTTGGTTCTCTTATCTGCAAAGCAGGAATAATCATCTCTGCTGGGAAGAATTAGGGATGAGGCAGTGCTTTGTGAATGGCAGGATGCTCTCGAGATGTGTCCTTGCCATTGAGTGGCACGTGCTCCTCAGGCTTCCCTCCCCATGGTGGCAGGTCCTCTGGTTCCCTCCCCGAAGTCCCTGCAACCTTTCTGGGGAAACCCTGGGGAAAGTCTCGGAAAGGCTGCTGAACCAAGGACTCTCAGCCTCCGTGCAGGCTCCAAAGCCCAGTGAATGTGTCCCCCACTTCTGCTGCTGCTTCCAGCTGTTGGGGCTTCATTCGGCTGCTGGCTTTGAGGCCATACTGTGCCAAGTAACCTGGGTCATGTGGCAGTGGTGGAGTGATTTCTTCTACCACTCTCTTCCATTCTTGTCAGTTCCGAAGAACAACTGCCTTCCTCTCCCAGGGTCTCCTGAAGAATGTGGGGGACAAACCATTGTTGCTGCTTCTCTTGGTAGCCTCTCTCTGTTTGGAGCCCACACACAGGATCCTGGGGACTGGCCTCAAAGTCTCCTCTCTCCATGCCCTTGTTCCTTCCTCTCATCTTCCTCACCCCTGTGAACCTTGCCTGCAGATACATGATCACGCCTTTCCACCCAAGTGTGGGTTCCATGCTAACACTTGGCCACATTGAGTATTGACTGGGCACCCTCTGTCCTGCGGTGTACACAACAGCCTGGCATGCTCCTCACCCCAAGGGGTCAGAGCCATGGGGTATCTACTCATGCCACCTCTGCCTCACCAAGCCCACCCCAGAAGACCCCTATGTGTTAGTGGGCTCTCCTTTCATTCTCACTGGGAATAAGTCTCTTCTGGACTCTCAGGAGCTAGAAAGTGGGGCTCCTGGATGTTTTAGCTTCTACCAGCCACACAAGAATAGGAACTGATCATATACCATTTTGACATTGAGTTGTCCTTCCAGAATTGAAAAGGGATGTCTGCTGGATCCATTCAAACACTCTCCACTGATCTCTTCTTTTGCCAAAGCAGACATGTTTGCAAATGGGCTGTCCCATTTAGCCAATGGACAAAGGGATGCTCAGGTAGGGAGTGAAACTCAGACCTTGACCTGGAGCTGATATTTAGCCAGGGTGCACCAGCATGTCCATGTAGGTTATTAAAATACTGAAATACATCTAAGCAGTTGGTCAGTAGCCACTGCCAAATGCCCCTCTGTGTCACTGCTGCCCAGTCCCCAACCTTGGGTCCTCTGGAATTCTGCACAGTACCACAGAAGGGGCCTGGCACCCCAGGGATCTCCAGGGGCCTGCTGCAGACCGGGCTGGGGTTCTCTCTGATTGGCTGGTCCTCGAGCCATGTTGGCCCATAGGTTTGAAGATCACTCGACCCTTCCAGCTCGCTAATCACACAGAGGTCTCCCAGACAGCCACTTCAAAAACCCGTGGCAAAAAAAGTGTTGGGATCTATTGTGAAACACACCAAAGCTCTTTTAAAATTATTTCAATGCCAACAAGTCTTGTCACTGAACATAACTGCCTTCAATAAACAAACTCCAGTGTGGCAATCCCAAATTGCCCCTTTATCCTTATGCTTTCAGAAAATAGTATTAATAACACCAACACACACCGAGTACTGCCCACTGCCAAGCTCTGCACTAAGTACTCTATGTGCAGGATCTTGTCAAGTCCTCTCTGTAATATCCTGATTGGTGGCCGTTATTATTACTATTACTAAGATGCGGTGATGAAGGTTCAGAGAGTTGGGTCATTTGTTCAAGATATCACGCTAGGAAATGGTGGGGCTGGGATCTAAACCCAGGCTGAGTGACTCCAAACTGATTGGTATATAATCTCTTATGTGTTAGTTATTTTGTTGCTGTTCTTATTGTGTGGTGTTTTTTGGTGCAGGAGTCTGTTTTGTGTGGCTGTAACAGAATACCAGAGACTGCGTAATTTATAAAGAAAAGAAACTTCTCTCTGACAGTTCTGGAGGCTGAGCAGTCCAACATCCAGATGCTGGCATCCAAGGGCCTTTTTGCTGCATCATTCAATGGTGACAGGTGAGGAGGTGAGCGGGAGGTAGGAGAGAGAGAGAGAAAAGAGAGCAAGCAAGAGAGAGCTGGACTTGCCTTTATAACAAACCCACCCTCTTGGTAGCAAACTCACTCCCACAATAGTGACATTAATCCATTCTTGAGGGCAGCGACCTCAGGACCTAATCACTTCTTAAAGGTCCTACCTCTCTACAGTGTTGCATTAGGGATTAAGTTTCCAACACATGAACTTTGGGGATCACATTCAAACCATAGCATGTGATCCCCACTATCGTAGCACCCCAGGGAATGTGTGTGTGTGTGTGTGTGTGTGTGTCTGAAAGAGACAGAGAGAAACAGGATGGGCATCTGTAGGGTGAAGGGAGAGGCACATGTAGTTACTGCCAGGTCCTTGTCACCCATCATTTGATGTGGTCACCTAGATTGTCCAAGATTGAATGTATGTCAAGGGGGTTGATTGACTTTCTCAGAACCCAGACGAGTGCCACGTGTACACCAGTGCTCTGACAACGCATCTGGATCACGATGGGGTGAGTCAGTAAGTAGGAACTGCTGGGGCCAGGCAGGAGGAGCCTGCTCGCTGCTCTCTGCCAAGATGGGCTGTGCTGGCGCTTTCCCTCCCTCCCTCCTTCCCTATCTTCCTTCTTGCATTGCTCCCCCACCCCCAGTCTTCGTCTTCACGTCAATAGAGAGAAAGGCACTAGAGACTTATTAAAGAGCTACAAGAACTAGCAGCCAGGGCCCAGAACATTCCCAGTTTCCAGATGGTATGAATGTTTGTGGGTCTGGGCAGAATGTGGACCATTCTGGGGGACTCTGATGGTTTTTCCCCCCTGAATTCCCTTCAGAGTGGTTTTCTTAGGGGTGGACAAATTTAAGATGTGAAACAAAAGTTGAAATGATGTAGTGGGGCTGATTCCTTCAAGAGTTCCTCTGCCTCCAGACCAGGTGAAGGCTGTGCTGCATGCTAGTTATTCCCCTGGGGGTGTCCAGGCCACCCGGGTGAGGGGACTCTGTCTCACTCACACCCGGATAGACCAGTTAGCCCGGTTGAGGGGCTCTCTGCCTTCCCCATGTCCCACAGCAATAGCCAAACATCCATTGTCTTTATGTCCAAGGTTTGCTCTGCATTAACAAGCCCCTGGCCAGACAGCACTGGGGATAAGACAATTACCTTCTTTGTCTTCACCTTCAAGAGCTCAAAATCTCACTTACTGTCAGGGCTGGGATGAGTTGCAAATCCAATCCAATCTAGAAATACCCAGTGAAAAGGCTAATCTCAGCTTTGCCTCAGCCAAATTATGGGAAGCAGGGAGGGTAAGGGAAGGGAGAGGAGGGAAGAAGAGAACAGGCATTTCTTTTGCCTGCTTCAGTTGCATTTTCCAAACAGTGTTGTCTCTCCTACTGTGGGAAGTGCCGAACCATGAGGCCGGGCACCTGAGCGTGGGCAGCTTCTGGGTCGGGGTGGTTCCTTGCCAGCTCCCCCTCCCCAGCAGGGAACACGTCCTCTGCCCCACAGACAGCCTTGCCGGGGACCTAGCCCCACCTTCAGACGGCAAAGCTCTGAGATTCTGTCAACTGCGGAGGGAGACTCGGCCAAGGAGGCTGACATTGCCACTGCGCCACCTGCTGGAAGATTGGAAAAAAGAATCTGAGTCTCCTGGTTGGGCTATAACTGATAGCTTCGCAGTCATCACGATGATTGTTAATAATTCCCATTTCGTCTTATCACACAAGTTACACAGGTTTATTGAAGACAATTTAGGAAGTTCATATAAGTAAAACAAATCATGAAAATCGCCCATAATCCTGTCACCCAGAGGTAACCATTGTTTGTGTTTTGTTGGCTTTCCCTTCAGTCTTTTTTCTAGTAAAATAACTAAATTCATGCACACTATTAGTCTCATTCAATACACAGTATTTTATAGCTTGCTTTTTAAGCTTAACAATATAGCTCAAATATCTTTACCTATCCTTAATTACAATCCGCAACATGACTCTTGCTTAGTGGTGTTTTTTATAGCCCTATGCCATAAATCTAGCGTCTTTGCCTATATATGAATTTACGGTGTTTCTAAGCTGTGAGTTTTCTCTGAGTCTCATTTCTCCCTTCCTTTTCCTCCTCTTCTTTCTCTCCTTGTCCTTCCTTTTTGCTTTATGTTTTCTCTTTATTCATTTCTGTATTTCTCTCCCCTAGCCAAGGTCTGCAGCACGTTGTTCGGGACAATTTCTCGCATCTGTCTTGCTGTCTCACCCCTTCACGCAGCGAGCTCCAGAGACTTTCCACTGGGCCCTGGAGCTCCTTCCAGGTGGGCTCTGCTGTCCCTGCCTTGAAGGACGGGGCACTCTGCACTCTGCATACAGACAGGCAAGACAGAGGCGCTCCCAATCCAGTGCCTCCTCCAGCGTCTCTGTGCAAACCGGGCTCCATTCTAAGAACTTTCCAGGCATGATCACATGTAAGCATCACGAAACCCCTGCAAGGTACAGTCTGGCTGTCCTTCCTTCCTTCCTTCCACTGGATAGCCAAGGATACCAAACTTCAATAAAAGCAAATGGACTTGCCCAAGATTACCAGTTAATAGAGTCTCAAACTCAGTATGCAGTGATTGTCTAGAAACAAAACAAAGCAATATTTCCAGCCTCTCTTCACCAATCAGGAGATGTGGCAACACAGGTTTGCATCCACCCACAGCAACCATTAGCTGGAGCTGAGAAGTGGTGCCCGCATCCTACAGGCACTGGCTCTCCAGTTGCACCACGTGCACCTTTCATATGTTCTCCCCGTGACAGAGGAGGGCTGTGTGCTGCCGGTCACGCTGTGGGACGGGCTGGCTTCAGCTCACAGAACAAGAGAGCTTAAGGGAAGAAAATGACAGGCTCAGGGCCGTAGGTACATTCCTGGCTCTCTGTCTGGGAATCGGGATGTGTCCGTGGCTGCCCTAAAAGAATCACTTATCTCTCCTATCCGTGGGTGTGGGAATGGATTCAGAGGGCACCAGACCACAGACCGAGGAATCATTATAGCTCAGACTGAAATTGTTGCTGTGGGTGCCACTTCCAGGGCTACGGAGTAAACACATGCCCAGGAGGGGTTGTGTTAGCCTGGTTTGGTTGACGGAGGCCTGCAATAAATGAAGCTGATAGAATATGTAAATCCCACAGGGATTGAAAAGCTTTTTCTGTAAAGGGACAGGCAGTAAACGTTTTGGGCTTTGTGGGCCATGTGGTCTCTGTCGTAACTGCTTGACTGTGCGGTTGTGGAGCTAGAGCTGCCACAGACGGCAGGTACATGAATGGGCGTGGCTGTGCTCCAATAAAACTTTGTTTACAAAAAAAAAAATGGCAGAAAAAGCAAGCCATAGTTTGCCAACTCCAGTGAAGAAGAAGAAATAGAAACATTTAGGAATGGGAGTGTTGGCGTGGGTTTAACTTCTGCGAACCAAGTTCTGTTTAAGCTAGGTAGATTTTATTTTTCACAGTAAATTCTATTTTCTTCAACTGAGTCCTCACCCATACATCATTTATCCACTTTCTGCGACTTTTGAAAATGGTCAAAATAAGACTTTTCCCTGGAAACAATCAGGGATTGGAGATGGGAATGCGGACTTGGATTCTCAGACACGGATTGTTTTCTAAACTGTTAGCGACTGGATTTCCAGATGAGCAGAATCCCCGAGGAGGTTCCTCTTTGGACACAGGACTTCTCAGGCAGAGGCAGAATCAACCCCAAAGGGGATTGGACCTGTGAGGAGGCCACGGTCTTCAAAATGCTTCCTTCAACCACCTGGGTGAACAATATCGTTTCACACAACTTCCAGTCCCTGAGAAGAAACCTGAGTCAGAACAAGAAGAGAGCGAAAACTAACTTAAAAAGAGAATATTGAGAAGTCTAGGCATCTCTCATAAGTCTGGAGTCTTCACATCCAGGGATTAGGCTCATACAAGGAGAAAGGGGAGGAAGAAGGCTGCCAGAGAGTGACAGGCCATCGGGGGCTCCTGTGTCTGCGTTGTACTTGAAGCATCTGGTGGTGTGGGTGGTGTAGGGAAGAGGGACAAAGGGCTTTTCCATGCTGGCTTAGCCTAGACAGCATTCTCTAAACTTGGAGGGGAAGGGGCCTTAAGAAGGCAGGGGGTCTCCTCTGTTACAAGGAACTCATCATCCCGTGCCCCTGGGGACGTTGACTACTACTAGATGATACCAGTGCCCATTTCCAGTGAGCCCTGACGTGGGTCTCACGTGCTTGTCAACACAGCGCTCCATGCAGCCACCTGCAACCAGTCAGGGTCAGACCTTAATACTAATAACGATAATTACAGCTAATACTTAGAGGGCATCTATTGTGTCTCAAGCACTAGGCTGAGTGTGGTTTACATGTTAGCACCTCTAATTCTCACAACACTATGAAATAGAGTCTTCCCTCGGTATTCATGGGGGTATTGGTTCCAGGACTCCCGTGGATACCAAAATCCATGGATACTTAAGTTTCTTATATAAAATGACATATTGTTTGCATGTAACCTACACGCATCTTCCTGTATACTTTAAATTATCTCTAGATTACTTATAATGCCTAATATGATATAAATGCTATGTAAATAGTTATAATACTATCTTGGTTTTTTTACTTGTATTATTTTTTTATTGTTGTATTGTTATTTTTTAATCCTTTTTCTCCCCAAATATTTTTGATCCATGGTTGGTTGAATCTGTAGATTCAGAACCTGCAGATGAGGAGGGCTGACTGTGGCTACTATTATTTTCCTGTTTTTCTCAAGATGAATTCCATTTTCCTGCATCCCAGATTCAATCCAAATAACTTATTTTACATAAGAGAAAATTGGTCACATTGTAGCAAGGCGTGGAACCAATAAGAACCCAGATCTCTAAATAGCCAGTCCATTGCCCCATACTGTTTCCTTGGCAGGTACATGGTATATTAGCATACAGGCTAAGCTGCTATAACAAAGAAGTACCCAAATACACTGGCTTAAATAAAAGAGAAATTTCATTTAATGCTCACCAGACATTCCTAAGGTGAGCAGTTCGAGGCTGATGAGGTATCTCTGCTCCATCAGATCATTCAAGGATCCAGGATCTTTCTATCTTCTTGGTCTTCCTAGGGTATTGTCCTAAAAGGGATAAGTCTGATTCAGTTACACACTTGTCTTCCAAAATAGGAGAAGAAAAAATGTCCAGGACAAGTTGTTTTGTCTTTGTGAACATAACCCAGAAATTGCACAAACACTTCTCCTCATATCCTATTAGCCTGAAATTAATATCTGACCCTCTGTCCTTAACTCTCTCCTGCAGCTGCAAGGCAGACTGGGAAATAGAACTTCTTGTTAGGAAGCCATGGGCCCAACTAAAACTCAGGAGTTCTATTAATTAAGAAGAAGAGTAGAATAGGTAGTGAGTAGCCTAAAATTGTAGCCTGTCTGTTGATCGTAGTAGAAGTCAGAAGGTTAGAGCTTCTGCTCTAGCTTTTTTTCCCGCAGTCTAGAGTTGCCCCACACTGCCAAATACAGTAACCACTGGTGCCTAGCATCTATTAAAATTAAAATTAATTAAAATTAAAAATTCAATTCTTTAGTCACACCAGCCACATTTCAAGTGCTCAAATGGCCATATGTGGTTAGTGGTTACCAAAGTGGACCATGCAGATAAATAATATTTTCATCCTCCTGGAAAGTTCTATTGGATAGCACCGATCTGTGGACTGTGCGTCTACACACAAAAGACCCTGACACTTCCAGGCCTCCCTTTATGAGACAGCTGGAGTTTTATCTACCAGAGAGGGTTGTAAGAGGATGTGGAGATTGTTGAGGGCTGAAGCTTAGAGATTCGACTCTGGATAAATTCCGGTGCCTGGAGAAGCTGAGTCGAGCTTGCAACTGTGAGATATGGTCAGGCCTATTTTCTCTTTAGCTACTGTGCCCCAGGTGCTACCCCTGGCCTTTTGGGCTCAGCCACTGTTGTCACAGATAATTCTGCAGGCCACAGAGAGAAAGTGAGAACCTGGGCAGGAGTTTGTGGTTGACACATAATCCTAGTCTTCCCAGAGGTAGCAAATTAAGGTCTTCTGTAAACATCTGTTGTTTTCACCTGTTTGGTGTCCGTTTGCCCTTCTTTTGGTCACAGCAGCCCTATTTCCCTATGAGATGTAAGGGGTCGTGCTTCCCCTCTTGCAGTCGGTGTGGCCTTGCTGGACTCCAGGACCCTGCACGTGACTCAGGCCTGGCTGATCAGAGTCGCGTTAAATGGTCCAGGGGTGGCCCTTGCCCCAGGCGGGATCAAAGAGCCTGGGGTTTCTGTTGGATTCATGGGGACAGAGACACTCTTCTTATCCTAGAGTGGCTAAACAGACCAAATATGGGCCGTAGAATGCTTCTGGCCATTTTTACCACCGCGAGAGAAGACCCCAAGAGGAATGAAAATAGCAGGGAAAATGAGAGCCACAAAAACTAGAGCAACAGATTCCAGTGACAAGTTGTGAGCCCTGGAATCTAGCTTATGCCTGAAGACGATCTACTCCTGGACTTTTCAATTTTGTAAGCTAATAAAATTGCATTTATGTTTAAAACTGTATGCGATGGGTTTCTCTTACTTGTTACAGAAAGAGTCCCAATAAATATGGAGTCACTGCCTGAAGACCCAAGTTTCTTGCTCTTCCTCCCATTGCGACAGCTGGGCACGCAGCCCTTAGTCATCTCACTCCTCCTCCTGAGCCTCTCAGCGGGGCCAAAACACCATCCACAGGCTGCTCTTACGTGGCCTCTTTTAATGTAGTATTTATTCTACCTTGATTTCACTGGGATATGAGTGTGTGTGCATGTGTGTGAGCACGTGTGACAGTGGCTCTCAAACTTAAGTGTGCATGGATCACCTGGAGGGTTTGAGCAACACAGTTTGCCGAGTCCCACCCCCAAATCTCAGCATTCATCAGGTCTGGGTGGGACCTAAGAATCCACATTTGTAATAAGTTCTCGGTGATGCTAATGCTGCTGTCCAGGGACTATGCTTTGTGAACTGGCATTTGGGGCAGAGAGTAACACCTGCTGTTGCTAGAATGTTTTACAACATTTTGTAAAACATTTTTGCTATTTTGCTGTTTATTTTAATCACATCTTATGGTTATCATGTAAGATAGGTAAGACAGCTATTAATGATATATCTATTACTCTGACAAGAAAACGAGGGCCCAGAGAGATCAAATGATTTACCAAGTACAGACAGCTAGGGCTTGCAGAAGCTGAAAGCAAAACTCAGATCTCCTGACTGGATTATTTTTTTGCATGACAGTTTGCTATCTTGTATGAAAGTGCAATCCATATTAAGGAAGGAAGGAAAGAGAGAGGTAAAGAAAAGAGAGGATCAAGGATAGATGGGGAGAGAGAAGAGACAAGGGAGAGGAAGGCAGAGAGAACCTAAAACTGAAATCCTGGGAAGCATGCAGCATACTGAACACCATCACAGGCTTGGCGTGCGTTAGTCCTGGATTTGGTCTCAGTTCTGGCACTTTCTAGTCCTTCAACCTTAAGAATAGTTCTTAATCTCTTTGATCTCCAATTATAAAATGGAGATGATAAAGCCTACCTTGAAAGATTACTGTGATGTTTTTCAGTGAAATAACACGTGCAAGTGTTTAGCAAGAACCGGGCCCAGAGTAAGCTCTGCATACATGTTAGCTGTTGGAATTTCACTTAATCCTCATAACCCTTACATGTTAGATGCTGTATCAGTGAAGTGTAGACTGAGTCACTGTAATAAATAACCTCTTTAGATGACTTACAAAATAAACAGTTTATTACTCTCCCACATGACAATTCGGAGGGAATGTCCCACGTTGAACGGCAACTCTTCTGCACACAGGCATTCAGGGACTTGGGGTGATGGCAGCTTTTTCAATATTTGGCTTCCAAAATCTCTCTTGTCACTGTCATTCTGATCATCTGGCCAACAGAAAGGGGAAAGATGATTAGAGGAGGTCTGGCCTGGTCTTCAGGTGTCATCCCTGAAGGCACACATGTCTCATATTCTATTGCAGAGATCGAAGTCACATGGTCTCATCTGGTCTAAAAAGAGCTGTTGGAAGAAAGTCCTCCTTGGGCCTCTTGCGTTCCTGCACGTCTTGCTGGGTATACCAAGACTTCAAGGCCCTCACTGCTCTTTTACCCAGGCTGTTCTTAGGGTTGTTTACACAAGCAGTTGTCTTAGGAAATGAAATTACATCTACCCATCCCTTTCCCCCATCACCAGGGACAATGAACAAGCTTGCTTATTGCTTTCTAGAAAAGTGATGGGCTCCCCAACCTTGGCGCTCCACAGTTGCAACACTAACCCACTGCGTGCGTAACATCCATCTGGGGCCATAACATCACCCCCATGAGACCTGGGGGCAAGAGGAGCCCATGCAAAAATGCTGATGCTGCTTGATGTATCGTGAGTACGAAAATCCTTTGTCTCTGACCTAGGAGTCTCATGTCTTCTTGTCAGCACCAATGAAATCAGTCACAAACTAACGTATCAGCTTGTAAGTAAGGTAAAACCAAATCCCGCACTCAACAGGAAGCTGAGAAATGTGGCCCCTAGCTGGGTAGCTATGTCTTAGCTATAATTTTAGACCTACAGAAGAAGGGCAAAAGGGATTTTGGTGATTAGCTAGCAGTTGCTTTCAGAGATGGTCTTGTCACCAGTAGGAAGTGGAAACTCATAGAGGTGAAGAAACTTGCCCAAGCTCTGGCAAAAGGCAGAGCTGGGATTTGAACAGGTCTGTTGAAATCCTTCTACTAAAATGAGAAGACGCAGCACAGGAATCTATTATTACAGCCAAGCAAACACATGTACGGAGACCCATTTACTGTGAAGCTAATGGTAACCCTAACCCACCTTAATCCTTACCCTGACTCTTCCAAGGCTCTGGGAGAGGCCCTAGCAATGTGCGCACATGGGATTGGAAGCTGTGCTAAAGAGCTTGGGCTTTACCGCACAGGCAATAGGGAGCCATCTGAAGTTCTTGAGCAGGGATATTACATTGTGACTGCAATGTGGGAGATGGACTGGATGGATGGAGGCACTGAGGCAAGGACGCTGGTTAGGGGACTGTCATCACAGTGCCTGGCCCAGAAGTGGTGTTCAATGTGTGCTGAATGAACGGCTCTGGTGAAAATGATAATGGCCTGAATCAGTAGAAGGGCAGGACACATGGGGGTGGGTGGGCAGGCAGGTAATAAATTCATACAACATCCCACGCTTGGGAATGATACATATTATATTCAAGATGGCAGTTACTTCTAGGGACAGGGAAGGGCCTGCGATTGGGGAAGGGGTCAAAGGGACCTCACCTCCATTGGTGACATTTTATATATTAAGCTGGGTGACATGTACATAGGTAGTTGCTAGACTGTACTTTTTTTATTTTTAACTTTTTATCATGGAAGTTCTTTATACCTTTTGTGCATCTGAAATATTTCCTAACAAAATGTGTAAAAGACAGGTTAGAGACAGAATAGAAAGGAACAATCTGTGTATACAGCCTCTCCCAGAGATGTTTGCATTTTAGCAGAAGACAATTTATTAATACTCGAGAAAGAATTCTGATGGAGGAAGATCTAATTCCAGGAACCTGTAGGTAGGAAAGATATTTCCAGGAGAAAAACGAGTCTCTGGGCCTGCCTGCAGCCACGTGTGTATGGCTGGCTCTGACCGTCCTCCCCAACAGCACACAGGGCAGGACTAGGGGCCCTTAGGAGGGCAGACCGTACCCACTCCCTGGCAGAGGATCTCCCCAGCAAGCCAGGGGTGTTTGCTCTGAGGACCCCTCAAAGAGCATGGCAACAGCAGCCATTTTAGTAGTCATACCTCTTGCCCCAAACTGCCCCAGTTCTCTCTATGAATTTTTCTTAATTTTTTTTTTTAAGCCAAGATGAACATGCTAATGTTTCTCCTCTCTTCAGCTCCACGTCAAACCCTGGTGCACAGCCTTGCATTATTCATGAAGGTTTACATTAATCAAATGCTTCAAAGTTTCATAAAGTTTCTATTTTGGAGCACACATTCTTTGTAGGGCAGGCACTTAGTGGACAATGGGATCGTGTTTTGGAGCCTCTCCAGCATTCTTAATTCCCATCTGCTTTATTTGCTGCAGCTGTTTTACTTCTTCCCCAGAGACCACATCTCAGAATTCTGTGGCATGTAGAGTGTTTTCAAATAAATGTAAGCACCAGGAAATGTTTTGTGGGTTGAGTAGATGCAAAAAAAAAAAAAAAAAAAAAAAGGAAAGAAAAAAAGAAACAATATTGAAATAGTTACACTAGGTTTGTCTTCTCTGCCTAACGTCTCCCTGGGATGCCCACACCTCGCTGGCTGCAACTTGCCCTCCAGTGTCCCTTTCTCTCTTTTTTCCTTCAAGGTTAAATTCTCGACTTTTAGCTGAGCCACGTAGACTAAAGACTACATTTCCCAGGTTTCCATGGCACTCCCTTGCAGTGGCCAGGGGACCAAGTTTCTGACGGTGGGGTGTAGCAGAGGTGATGCCCGTGACCTTGGGGCATGCCCCCTCTTCTCTCTGCCTTCCGTCCACGCTGGCGGAGCTTGGACTTTGAGGAGGAATCAGGGTGCTGAGTACCAGCGACAAGGTAGATGTTGCTGAAATCCCTAAACCCTTGGCATCCCTTACCAGCCTGGATCTCCTAAAAGGAAGAAAACCACCATCTCGTAGAAGACGCTGTTTTCTGGGGGAGGGGGGAGGTTGAGGGGATAGGGGAAGATTACGACACACTAATAATTTACTCTTTAAGGACAATGTCTTCTGAGGGATTTGTAAGAAATATTTGAATTTGCTGATCAGAGAGTATTTAACTGGTATAATACGCATGGTCCGAAGTGGGAAGGACGGATATAAAGATGCCAAACCCTGGAAGCATAAAGAACCTGCTGCACAGCATTCGACTAACTCACTCCCCATCTCTTTTGTCAATACCCACAGTGTGAGCATGAACACACAGAATCGCCCAGGGGCATCCTCTGTTGTACTAGCAGAAAAGAGGAGCTGATCCAACTAAGCAAGAATAACATGCCTCCAACACCAATGAATGGTTGAATAATATTGGATTATTGGTATTTTTCTTATTATAAAAGCACAAGAATAAAAATCATCAATAATCCCACTACTGAGTTATTGTTTAGATCTATTTCTTCTTAGTCTGTTTCAGTACAAATATAGATGTTCATCATTTCATAAATGATTTCATAGTATATATATTCTTTATAGTTTGCCTTTACCCCTTTTTATATGGTAAGCATTTTCACTTGTTATTACCAGTTCTTCTACAATGTGGTTTTAATTTTTTTTTTTTTTTTACTAGTACAACCTCTATGGAATACAATGTGGTTTTTCAATCATGCTTACTGTCACCAGACTGTCACATGGCTACACTCTAACTTATCATCCAATCCCCTAGTCTCGGATACATATTTTTTTTCATTTCCTTCCTTCTTTTTTTTGCTACTATAAATAACACTAGGATGAACATCCTTGTAGATAAATATTTGCACACATCCTGATTTTTTTATATTAGAGTAAATTCCTAGAACTGGAATTCAGGAGGATTTAACCATGGTTGCTGCTATTCCTTTTTTTAGACCCATTTTGATGTCATTCATATTTCACCATCTTCTCTGGTTGGGCAACTCTCAATCAGGTTCTCAGAACAATAAACCCATTGTCTGATTTATGTTAAATAATATGAGAATTTGAACATTTCCTGTCCTGAAATATTCATAGGTTTTTGTTTTCATCTTCTACCATTGCAAGCAGTTAAAAACACAGTCTGGAGAAATGGCATTTTTCTTTCAGAAAATGAGTTGGTAATTTATTCAAATGAGGCTGGGTAGTTGTTTTAAATTATTACCTTATGCAAACCACTAATGAAATGAAGTCAGTTTACATCTTTAAATAACCTTTAATATTTGTACAAGTAAATATCTCCGTTTGACGATAATGCAAATTGTCAGAAATTTTCATTTTCTCACAGTTTAGCTCACTCACAATGGCTGTCAGACAGCCAAATGATATGACTCAGAGCATTGCTAATAGTTTCAGCTGAAGACAGTAGTATTTCAAAGGTAAGGGAAAGGAGGTGCAGACGCTAATGAAGTTTTATTATCAGAACACAGAATTAGGATTGTGACAAGAGACAATGGTGGCAATGACATGTAGTTAGAATGTTACAGCTTGTGAAGTCCCTAGCTAAATCTCAGGGACAGAAATATTGAGAAGGATAGACTGATGAATACCCCTAAATGGAAGCAGACACAGATCAGATCTCAGTTTATCTGGCTGGAAGGAAAGCAAAATACCAAAGCAAAACAGACAAACAAACAAAAAATCCCAGAAAACAAAAAGCAAATCCAAGGCAATCTATGATCTACAAAAGAAGCAAGGTTCAGGGTTGAAGTGCCATAGCCACATGATGGGTATGTTTGCTCTCAAAAACAAGGTTATGAAAGCTGAATCCAATGGATCACAATTATACTAAGGATTCCAGGTTTGAAATAGTGCCTTATCAGTAATTTGTAATTATTTTTGTGGGGGAGAGGAAGGGGAGGGGGAGAGAGGGAAGGGAGGGGAATAGAGAAAGGAAGGTGAGGACAGTCCATCTTCCTCCAAAATGGTGCCCTCAGACGTCAATCTCATGAGATGGGCCCTTCGGAACAGCCCTTGTCATTTATCTTTCATTCATTCAATTGATAGATATTTAGTGTCTGCCAAGTACAAGGCACTGCTCTACTAAACACAGAGGACACAGTGGTGAGTAAGACACATAAGGCTCCTGTTCTCAAATTTTGCATTGAGGGGATTAGAGAAATAAGAAAATATCACACAGCACTACATGCTCTATAAAGAATTATAACAGAGTGAGGTGACACAGTGCTTGCGAAGCTATTTTATAAAGTATACAGTGGGTGGTGTTTTTAAGGCAAATCCACAAATTCTTTGATGCTCCTCCCATTAAGAGGTAGAGTCTATGTCCCTCCCGCTGGCCTTTGTGCCTACCCAGAAGAAGAACAGGAAGCAGAGGATGCGGCGCTCAGTTAGAAAACGCCACACAGTTTCTGCTAATTCTTCTTGGGACACTCCTGGGCGTCTGCAGCCGAATGCAAGAAATCCAGCTATTGTGATGCTGCCAGGAGGAGAAAGATGCCTGAGCAGCCAGCTGTGCCGGCTCCCAGATGTTTGAGGCTTTCCAGCCCAGGCACCAGACATATGATGGAGGTGACTTCAAGACGCACGTAGGATGGCAACCACATGAGAGCTCCGGAGTGAAAACTGCTTCTCTGAGCCCTCTCTCTTTCAGATCCCTGAGCCGGATAAAAAATGATTAATGTTTTAAGCTACTGTCTGGAGGTGGTCTGTTATGCAGCAATAGAGGCCTGGAATGGGGTGGTTGAGGAAGGTTTCTTTGAGAAGGTGACACTTATGCTGAAGACCTCAGTGTCACAAAAGAGCCAGAGGAGGAAGAACATTCCAGGCAAAGGAAATGGTACAAACTCCTGAGTCAGAGATGGGTTTAGCAAGTTCAAGGAAAGAAAGCAGACCGGTGAGGCTGAAGCGTAGCCCAGCACCCATTTCCTACCCTGTCACGGTGTCACAGTGGGTGCCAAAGAAACTTTCCCAAATCTCATATCGCTGAGGTCCACGCAAAAAAGAAGGTGGCGTTCAGACACTGCAGCTCTTCTCAAAGAGAAGAGGATTTCACACCTTCTTGCTGGGAAAAAAACAAAAACAAAAAACAACTTCTTGCATTGAAAAAGTGCTGTGGGAGAAAGAAAATAAAAAGAAGAGAAAAACTCCAACTCCTTAGACTAAAGAGTTGGCACGAACAATTCAAAACAACATTTATACCAATTAATACTATATGAACATTAGTTTCGAGGATTGGAAAGATACATATGAATGCCTTTGAATTATCAAATCACCTGCTCTTAAATAGCCATTTTGCAATTTCTGCCTTCTTTAGACTGGTAGACCTAATGTGAAATCTAAGAAATGCAAATATTCGATGATATTATCAGAAAGCGAAAGGAAGCAGTCTGAACTTGCATTTTGTGGCAGCGACCAATGCCCCGTAACTTGCAGGTGAAAGTCTGTCTGACTGAGGGGCGTGACCATGAGGACACGTGGAAGAGCTGCCCCAATACAACCAGGCACAGGTTGCTGTCAACAAACTGGACAGAGAGGAGATGGAAGATATGGTAACATTATTTGATATTTTAAGCCTCCAGAGAAAGCTGAGACACAGGAATGAAAAGCTACAGACATGTACACTCTTCAAGCATATAGAAGAGGTGTGGCATGTCCCTAGAGTCTCTAAACCCTTTGCAGATGCAAACTCTGATTCCTCTTACCATCTCTGAATATCCTCCCATTAAGAGGTAGAGTTTATGTCCCTCCTGCTGGCCTTTGTGCCCACCCAGAAGAAGCAGAGGACGTGGCGCTCAGAAAACAGCACACAGTTTCTGCTAATTCTTCTTGGGACACTCCTTCTGGGCATCTGCAGCTGAATGCAAGAAATCCAGCTATTGTGATGCTGCCAGGAGGAGAAAGATGCCTGAGCAGCCAAAGATGCCTGAGCAGCCCTGTGGAGGCAAGTAACCCAAACACAAATGAAATTGGCTTAAGCAAAAAAGGAGACATCATTGGTTCATGGACTCGACTGTGAAAAAAGTGTGTTGGAGCTGGGCTCAGGGAAGTCAGGATCCAAGAGCTCCATCACCAGGAGGATGCTCTTCTGTTCTCTTTCTGCTTCTCCCTGCATGCTGTCTTTATTCTTTAGACCAGATTCTCCAAATGACAGGAGACGTGGCCTTGGGCCACCCTAGGCTTACCTCCTGGAGTGTAGCTATAGCTTGCTACCAAAGATGAAAAAGGGCTGTTTCTCCCCAGTTTATATTTGGAAAAATCCCCAAGGATACATCCTGATTGGCCTTGAGTCACTTGGCCACCTTCTTTGGTCAGAAGGGAGCCGCTGTCATGGTGGGTTGGCTCTGCTGAGAGCCTCGTTGGGACGCTGGCTGGAGGTGATGCTACAGAGTTCTCCCTTCTGCACGCCCTGCAGGAGGCTTAAGTAAATGCATACTACTTTTCCAAGATATTTGTTCACAGCCGGATTTGTGTTCAGATACATCGCCATGCGGACCGTGACCTGAGGCAACGTAGTTATAGCATCTGCGATCTCTTCTCCTCCCTGCGCCCACCCCACACACATGCAGACACACGTGCACGCTCCTGAGCACACACCGGCCTCACCTGTCACTATGTCAGTGGAGATGAGGGAGAATGGGAGGGACATGCCAGCAAGGCAGCAGGATTTAAATTGGGAAGGATGGGGAACTATAGGCGAGAGGAAGAGAATAGAGAAGGAGAGTGGGTAGGATGAAAGAGAAGAAGGTGCCTCTCTGAACTGTGAGCTCTAGGTGGAGTCTTTGGGGTCCCCAGAGTGAGGGAAGAGAAGGCCTCTGAGGGTCCTGCTGTGTATGTTGGAGGTAGAAAGAAAGGGGGCATTACAGAAAAATTTCAAGATGTTTTCCTATATATTTTTAACATAGACCCTCTCATCCTCATTCTTTTCTCAAGATACTGCAGAAAATATTTAAATGTTGGATTTATACTTCTTTGCCGATAATGGGCCGCATGGTGACTTCGATTTCTAAGGGTTACACACATGAGGCAACTACGATCCAGAGGAATCAGGTGACTTCCTTCGGAGCACACAGCCATTAACTGATGCCTCTTCCACCCTGGCCCACCATGGCCCACTACATGGCTCAGGAGTCAGAGCCAGCCGGGCAGGGGTTTTGCTCTGCGAGGAGTAATCTTGCAGTTGGATTGGACCTAGTTGCATTTTCTCATCTCCACTTCCTCTAAATATCTCAGTACTTAATCTTTGCTCCAGTGGGAAAAACCCTCACTCTGGGGACCCCATGTGTAGGTCTGAGGAAGTAGAAGTCTTCTAGAACCTAGCCTGTCTCTTGAGAAAAATATCAATTATTTACAATAATATCCAATTATTTGGATTTCTAGTTTGGCCTCTGGCTGGCTCTTGCTGCCCCCCTGCTGTTCCTTCCTTTAAATTGGTGTCAAGCCCATCAGAAAAACATGAAGTTCACTCCCTGCGATGCAGCATGGTGGTCAAAATGGAGACTCCAAAGAGAGACAGACCTGGGTTCGAGTCCAGACAATGTTACTATTTAGTCATGTTACCTTGGGGGAAGTTGCTTAATCTCTCTGAGCCTCAGTCTACTCATCTATACGATGGGAACACCATCATTCCTCCCTCCTCCTTTTTTATGACAAATAATTTTTTCCTTTCCATTTTTTGAGGTATTTTGGAAAGGATCAACCAAATCAACATCTGGGAAGCACCTGGTTGATTACCTAATGTGTCCCAAGCCCTTAGTAAATGGTAGCAAAAAAGATTATGATCCTTAGGAACATCTGGGAGAGGGCAGGTGCTAAAGTGAGGGATTGAACCAGATCAACATTTCATAGCATCTTCTGAAGATTATAATTTCTGGAAGTTTCTCCCAGAGGGGAGGAAAATGTTCTTCCTGTGGTCAAATATTGCTTAGAAACTCTGCACACTCTACTTCCCTCTTGGAAATTGATGATACACATTAGCATATTAATAGCTCTGAGAAATCCTGCAGAAAGAGTTTAACTTGGTTGAACCCAGTGATGCCCAAATACATTTGAGCAAAGAACCACCATTTTAAAAAAAGAAGAACATCTAGTGAAATCAGTGGTTCCTTGGAACACACTTTGGGAAACACTGGACCGAGCACTCTTTAAGGTTCCTTCCAAAAGCTCTTGGCAGGAGGAGGAGTCAGGGTGCCTGCCTTACTCAGTCCTCAGGAAGGTTTATTTTACTGGCTTCTCAGAGTGTAAAAAGGCCAGAGGATGGACAGATCTGCTGCTGGAACCTGTGAAATCTACTTATTAAAAGATATTGGATTGCTGGTGATATATGAAATGGTGTAGTGCTATGGAAAATAGTCTGGTGGTTCCCCAAAAGGTTAAACACAAGAGTCTTGCCTAAATTCATATGATGAAATTCTAACCCCTAGTGTAATGGTGTCAGGAGACAGGGCCTTGGAGAAGTAATTAGATCATGAGAGTGGAGGCCCAAGAATGGGATTAGTGCCCTTATAAAAAGAAGAGAGTCTGCTTTCTCCGTCTGTCTTCTTTCTGCTGTGTGAGGATACAAGAAGAAGGCCATTTGCAATCCAGAAGTCCCTCACCATAACCTGACCATGTTGGCACTATAATCTCTGAGTTCTGGCCTCCAGAATTGTGAGAAAGAAATTCCTGGTGTTGATAAGCCAACCAGTTTAGAATGTTGTTGTTGATTTTTTTTGTTTTTGTTTTTTTTTTTTTACAGTAGCCTGCATTAAGATACCACACGACCCAGCAATTCCACTCCTAGGAATATACTTTAGAGAACTGAAAACATATGGTCATACAAAATCTTGTACATGAATGTTCATAGCAGCATTATTTATAATAGCCCCAAAGTGAAAATAACCCAAATGTCTATCAGCTGGTGAATGGATAAATAAAATGTTGTATGTCCATACAATAGAATATTATTGAGTCATAAAAAGAAATGAAGTTTTGGTTCATGCTACAAGATGAATCAGATGAACCTTGAGGACATTATGCCATGTGAAAGAAACCAGTCACAAAAGACCACGTATTATAATATTCCATTTATATGAAATGTCCAGAATAGGCCAATACTTGGAGACAGAAGGTTAGATTAGTGATTGCCTAGGGTTAGGGGAGCTGGAAAATTCCTGCTAAGGAAAACAGGATTTCTTTTAGTTCATGAGAAAGTTCTAAACTTGATGTTGATGATGGTTGCATGACTCTGTGAAGATACTAAAAGCCATTGAATTGTACACTTTAAAGGAGTGAATTTTATGGTATGTAAATAATATCTCAATAAAGCTGTTACAAACAAACAAAAATAAAACCACACTGATATGTTGGTGGTGGGGGGGGGCGCGAGGAATTGGTCTAGAATTAGTGTGGTTTTCTAACTGCAGTGAGTTTGAAGGAGCAATCTCTTTAAATTGCAGGATTAGGCACAGAAATGACTTCTGTGTGCAAGGCTTGGTTTGTGGCTTGCTGTGTCTGTGGTCATTGCTACAAGGCCACAATGTGGTGGATCAAACTGGGGGTCCCCCTAACAAAAAATATATGGGTCATATATGGAAATTGTCTTCCCCTTGTCTCTCTGCATATTGCACATGCCACCCTAGACAAATGTTTTATAGTATGTCTTATAATCATTTTATAAAGTGTAGGGTGATGTTTCTCTAAAACCACCTCATTTCTGGTGATGGTGGTGGTAAATGGTGTGCAAGGGATTCAAATCATTTCCTCTGCCCAGACTCAAATCGAGTCATTTAGGGCACCATCCCATCCCGTGGATTCCATCCCATGGTTCCCATCTATGATAGAGCCAGATTTTTAGACCCCATATGAGGCTGCCACATAAAGCAATCACAGCAAGAATGAAATTGTCATGATTGTGCATTTGGTATGTAAAAAAAATGTAGCATATTGCTTCCAATTTAAAATCTTAAATGTGTATTAGTCACTGTTACTCTCCTCCACCACCTTTCTGATTAAGTAATATAATAATAATCAATAGATTAGCTAGTAGGGTACAAATGAGAGCTTTAGTTGTATTAACTACAAAAAGGAAACAATTTAGTCTCTCATTTTAAATCAATGGAATTTCTCCTTTAACTAGAAGATTTGTACACTTGTTAGTTGTTGGGGGGAAATGTGTTCTTGTTAATGGCTAAAATGAAACATAATCAATATAAAAACCTATAGTTGTATGTATGTGTATAATAATAAGTGAGTTCAATATTTTTAGCCCCTGGGAGAGACATTGACTGGGGGAGATTGTAGACATGACTCGGCTGCACAAATGCTGTGTGAACCTCAGTAGGGCATTTAACTTGGTAAGGGTTAGTTTCCTTACCTCTCAAATAAAGATCATAATTTTTAATCCGCTTTCCTAAATGTGTCTTTTATTGCTTGCTCTGTCCAAAGGCCCAAGTAGCCACTACCCCATGCTTTGCTATTTTCTAAATAGGGAAGCACCCAAACAACAAGACTGCCTCTTCCAGGAATTTGAACTAAGACAAGGAGGTTGGCAATTCACGGTTCTGAAAGATATATGGAAAACCGGAAGGTATTTTTCCTGCTCTCACACAGCCAACCCCACTCACCACAGAGCACGTCGCATCTGGTCACCAACAAGTGTGTGGGGACTTCTCTCCACTGGCGACGAGTTCTGGCGTGGCTCCTCCAGCCGGCCAGGAGGGAGTTCTCTAATCGCAGTCAATTCCGACCATCTGCCTGGAGATTGCGTCGGATCCCAAAGGTTGAGGGCACAGTCGCACCGGAATGCCACTCATTCAGACGCCGGCCGCAAGCACAGACTGTGGCCTGTGACACATGTATTTGCGGAACTATATACTGTGAAATCTTAGCATGGCAGTGGCGCAAGACGAAACTGCAGAGTCAGGATGGCTGCCATGTTGGATCGGATATGAAATGAGGAAGAGGAGGAAATGATCAAGAAAGGAAAAAATGGGCCGGGCGCGGTGGCTCACGCCTGTAATCCTAGCACTCTGGGAGGCTGAGGCAGGCGGATTGCTCAAGGTCAGGAGTTCAAAACCAGCCTGAGCAAGAGCGAGACCCCATCTCTACTATAAAAGGAAAGAAATTAATTGGCCAACTAATATATATAGAAAAAATTAGCCGGGCATGGTGGCGCATGCCTGTAGTCCCAGCTACTTGGGAGGCTGAGGCAGGAGGATCGCTTGAGCCCAGGAGTTTGAGGTTGCTGTGAGCCAGGCTGATGCCACGGCACTCACTCTAGCCTGGGCAACAAAGTGAGACTCTGTCTCAAAAAAATAAAAAGAAAAGAAAGGAAAAACTAAGAGTGGAAACCTATTGAGAAGCAGAGATGGATGAGGGGGACCATGAGTGGCCTATTGAGGCAAAGCAGGCCTGGATCTCAGCTTTTCCGTTCTAGTTCGCTTGAAGCCTTGGTATAGTTTGGTTGCTGTCCTTGGCCTCCCTGGGGTCTCTAAAGGTTTATGCTGAGCTTCCCTTTTACTTACTTTGATCAAGGGTGAGTGTGTTTCTGTTTCTTTCCAAAAAAAAGTAGAGGGAAAACATGAAGCTGACTTTTGAAAAACGTCTTCCTTGCTACTTAATAGAAGTGGAGGAAGGAGCAAATGACTTCGCCTGATTGCCTGCCTTTCTAATATTTGTGTTACTAAAATATTTGCTTAATTGAACTGAAGTTGGTAAAGTATGTGAAGATGCTTTGAAAACTTCAAAGCATGCTGCTGATGGAGAGCATGAGGGATTATTAATAATCTGAGTTAGGTTTTATGAAATCTCCATTAGTCATTTTTGTGTATCTGCCACAATGAATAAATCCAAAAGAAACGGCTAAAATATACAGAAATTGGGTGAATTTTCACTTCTTCGTCTGAGCAATTTTAATTTTAACCCTATCCTAAAGTAAAAGAGAAACCTAAGGGTGATCTCTTCAAACAGTAAGCAAGGCAGTTTTTGTCTGGAGCTGCCAGTCAGGTCCCTGTAGGCAGAAAACACATTTGTTCACGTTTGTAAACTTCCTAGCATAGATCTATGTGTTAAGGTCTAGGAAAAGACCAGGTCTTCTATCCCAGTGAAATTTCTGGCTCTTCTGCTGGACATAGAGCTACAACACGAAGCCAAGGATTGAGTTTACCCAAGTCTGCATTTAGTGCACATGGGGATTAAGACAATAGCTAGATTCCCTGTTATTGAAGAAGTGCTTTGGTGGATGCCAAATTGTCCAGGTTATCTGTCTTGGACGACTTCACCAGTCACTCTGATTTACCTGCATAACCTCCAGGCTGTGTCTATTAAAACATGGAGAAAAAGAGAGGGTGCAACCATCTAAGGGTTGAAGCAGGACATGGGATTAGAGAAAATGTGGCCTGTGGTCTTTATGATGTTGCTATCTGCCATGTCCAGACTTATAAGAGTTCTACGTTCTGTGGGAGAAGAAACTTGACATGCAGGAATATCACAGACAGCATGCACACGTTCAAAGTGGTGCCCAGTTGCTGTCTGATTGGTTTCTTTTCAGCTCTCAACTGCTACCTGCCAGCCTCAGCACAGTCCCGCCGCCACCACTGCTGCCACCACCGTATTTTGTAAGGCAAACACACCTGCCATCTGGGATGGAAGGGAGGGGTCGCCTTTACAATGTCCACAAACAACCTCTCCCCATCTCTGATACAACCTTCTGGGTTTTAATTACTCCCCGAAAGTGAGAGCCATCCCAGGATCCTTCGGTGACATTTTCCAGTTTCCTGTCGGCTCCACTTATGAGAAACAAATGGGCTGGCTGGCCTCCCTCTAGATTGAGTTTTTCATGAAGTCATTACTTCTGTCACGGGGAGTATTTTCAAATTGAAAAATCTGAAACAATAAATGATGGTGAAGCAGTTAATAACTGTTAAGAAATCACATTTGGAAAATTGCATTTAAGCAATAACCTTTCTCCCTGTAATTAAATGACAGAAAGGTCCTGGTTTTAATTAAGTCAGCAATTTATAGTTATGAAGCTATACTTCACTATGCAGATTAGCAAATGATAGGTCACAGAACACCCTGAGTGCATTTTGAGTGGGCCTGATATGGTAATTACTCCACTGTTCAGTGGTGACCACATTGAACCGTATCTCTAGATGAAACAATTTTCTTTTCCTTGCTCCATGATGTATAACTAGGATGAGTAAATGTACCACGAGCACTGCCTTGCGCATCTTTAAATTAAAATGGATTTTAAATGAGGGGGCACGAGCCGAGGGAGTGGGGCTGAAGAACAGCACCGGGAGTGAATGGGCCACTAGTCAGTGCCTGCGAGCAGAGAATATATCATTGTTTTACAGGGCTCTCCATCTTGCGCCTGAGTGTTTGCTGCAGATTTATGAGGAAGTAAAATGCTAATGTTAGTGTATTTATAAACATATGATGGGGGTTTCATCTATAATTTATTTGCCGGCCCTACTCTCTGCATCCATGGAAAGGAAAATGAAATGCTGTGTTGGACAGCCAAAAGGGTCATTAATACGCCTTTCACATTTTATTTAACTAACTCCCGGCTCATATTACACATTGATGATCACATTGTGAGATGTTTTTTGAAATGCTTATTGTGTGTCTTGTCTCCTGTCTGCCTCAGCCTCAGCTAGTACAGAATTCTAGCTGTCACCAAATGGCTTCAGATGACCTAGTGGGAATTTTCTATTGGGGAATTGTGTGTGTGTGTGTGTGTGTGTGTGTGTGTGTGTGTGTGTGTGAGTGTGTGTCTCAGGGGTTTTGGAAGGAAGAGAAAATCCAGATCCTGAAAATCATGACATTGTTCATTTCACTCGTAAAGTTTCATGGACATCTGAACTCTAAGAGATGACTTATTTTCAGGTGTTTGATTTCTTCTTCAAACTCCCTGTTTCTCTGTCTCTCTTCCTAAGGCATGCCTCCACCCAAACATGTGGAAACAAGGCATTAAAGCTTACAAAGCCAAGCACATCTCACATGGCAGAGGGAGCTGAGAACAGGAAGATCCTCCCACATCCAGAACACGTGGATGGGATGGCAGTATTTCTTCCGGGCAAGAACCCCAACTGTTCTGTTTATCAACACTGGTTTTATACTCTCTGTTCCCTCTACTGCATACACATAAAAAGAGCTGAAATGAATCAGATTTGATTTAAACTGACCAGCAAATCCTTCAATGTGTCGCAACTAATGGTGAATGCCTGTTCCAAATAATCAGAAGCAAAGCAAAATTCTCCTAAGTCAAGAGTTTCTCCTTTAAAAAATCTTGAATCGGCCGGGCGCCGTGGCTCAAGCCTGTAATCCTAGCTCTCTGGGAGGCCAAGGCGGGCGGATCGCTCGAGGTCAGGAGTTCGAAACCAGCCTGAGCAAGAGCGAGACCCCGTCTCACTATAAATAGAAAGAAATTAATTGGCCAACTAACATATATAGAAAAAATTAGCCGGGCATGGTGGCGCATGCCTATAGTCCCAGCTACTCGGGAGGCTGAGGCAGAAGGATTGCTTGAGCCCAGGAGATTGAGGTTGCTGTGAGCTAGGCTGACGCCATGGCACTCACTCTAGCCTGGGCAACAAAGTGAGACTCTGGCTCAAAAAAAAAAAAAAATTCTTGAATATTCTTATAGAAAAATTAAAAAAAAGATACACATGAACTTCCCATCCACTCTCCCTCAGCCTTTTTGGAATTCTAGAAAAGGAGTCAAAATTATTGAATTCCCAGAAAAATTACCTATATTATATTTAAAAGGAAAAAAATCATCATAGCATGTTTAAGGATCATCTCATATATGTTTAATTTAAAAGTCAGCTACATGGATATTCCAAGTCGTCTGCCTGCTGTGATCTTGGGAGATTTTCCCATGTGGAGCCCTCACCAACACACAGAGGGAAACAGTGTTTTTCTTAATATCTTGGGGCGATTTTTGGAGGGACACAGATTTTGCACAGCCGTCTCCAACCTGAATCCCTGCTTTTGCTGAACTCCACAGCTCCACTCTGTCTTGCCTTCCACATCTGCCACCCCTTTTCTGCTCTGGGTCACCCCGTTGGGCACCACTCCAATTTCTTTCTTCCCCAGAGACCTCCTGACCCAAGGCTCTGGGGGCAGCAAGTGCCACCTGAAGGTCTGAGGCAATGACTTCACGGCTCAGCACATGGAACTTAAGATACTGTTCTGAAAATCACTGCTTGCGTTCACACTACTGGGAAGTTCTTGGAGGAGAAGCCACTTCTATTTCCTGTGTTGATCATGACCTCCCTTTCTTTGACCTGCTTCCCAATTTCCTGTTTATTATTTGACAGAGCACTCCAGTCTCCTCTTCGCCCTCCTTCCAAAAGCACTCCTGCTGTGCCCGGGGAACTTCATCCTTGAGACCAGACCGCCTCTCTCTTCCTAAGTGGAATTCTGATCTCATCGTTCAAACTGTCACCTTCTGTTTCCTGCCACAACACAAGACACGATGAAGCAGTGCACTGCAAGGACAAGCCCCTGACACCTTGGAGACACGTGGTCATCTTGGAGACACTGCCCAGCTCCCCCTGGTTTTAACTGAACTTCTGAGACTCTTAGTGAGGAATCAGGGAAAGCTCCTTAGAGGCCTTTATGTAAGTTTGGATTAGATGGCTGTTCAAATAGTGCATTCGGTTAAGGACTAGCGGGTTAAATATTCGTAGGGAAAGTGAGCAGACTTGAATTTGTTCTTAGGATTCTGATGCAGAGTGACCAAGAAATTTCAACTCACTTCTTCCCTTATTGGCAATGGTTGGTATCAAGGTCATTATCTTGGGCAAGGGAAAGCAAAGTTCTTAGTGCTGGTTGATGCCAAGAAACCATTATCAGCGCTTCCTCCCTTCACTAGATCCCAAGGCCTGAGCCATAAAGCCTCCCTCTGTGCTGAATTCTGGGATTCCACCAAGGCAAGAAATGCTGAGGCTCGAGGCCACAGAGCTTCTTTCTTGCTCACAGAAAGGCAGTGCAAGACTACTTTCCGTCCTGTGCATCGCCATGGGAACTCTCCCAAAGGAGTTGCCAAGGCAAAAGAAGTTTAACTTCCTGATCTTCCTGAATACTCCAGTGAATTATTATCAAGTGGAAATGCATGTAATTAAGGTGGGTGGAAGGCGGGAATTGAATTATGATAAAACTCATGCTTGCTGATGTGTTTGATGACAGAGGAGGAAATCATAAAGGGAAAGATGATGAATTTCTGTCTTTTCTCTGGGAATAACTGACTTAGAATCAATGTAATGAAAAATTGTCAAGTGAACACAGAACGGCACAGGAGAAGGATACGTTTCTGACGGAAATATATTGGCTCACAGCAGAACCACACTTTCAATTTTGATCTCTGGGGGGGGGGGGGAACACCAAAAATGTATTATTTGGTGAACAACTATGATCATGTCACTTTCCTACTGAACGGCTCTCTGTGACTTTTCCTCCTTTCCTGCAGAGTAAACTTAAAATTCCTGAGCATGGCATTCAAAGACTGTTGTAACTGACCCCAATTTCCCCCATTAACCTTGTCTCTTATTCTCCCTAACACATGCAAATGGACATGTGCACACACATAGGCATGAGTACTAACCACACCCTAGTACACTTCAGACCAAGCACATTACTCACCCTTTCTCAAATATGCTGTATTCTTGCTCATGCCAGAATGCTCTTCCACCAATCCAAATATCACATTCCAACTCCACCTAAGGCCTACTTCAATACCCCTTTTTCCACCAAACCTTTTCAAAGCTAGAATTAATCTCTCCCTCACTACTCCTATAGATTTCCTCTAGGTGGTAGTTAATAAAACTTATAGTGTACATACTATGCTTATATTGCTATTTTTACTGATGGATTCATTTCCTCATTATTTTGTAAACTCTTTGAAGGCAGAAGCCATGTCTTATTCATTTTTGTGACTTTCACGGTGCCTGGCATAATGCTTTGGGCAATATTGGCTTTAAAAACTAGTTCCCTTTTTTGCTTTGGCTGTCAGGAAGCTCAGAACTAAGTTTAGGGGCTCAATTACAAAAGCTCTTCATTTGGCTTTTCTGGAACAATGATTCCTCACCTTCCTTACTTGATTCTTGTCCTTGTACTCTTATTTTACTTTTTTATTGTGTTGAACTTTTAAATAGAAGCTACCCTAAATCCATTTTGGAAATAGGTAGAAATAATAGCTATAAAGGCTGAGTTGGAGTCAGTGCTATAACATGAGGTTAAATCTAGACTTACTTAAGTTATCAGATATTAGTATCGCCCACTGGGCAGACTAGGGAGATAGAAAAAAGTGAAAAATCAGATCAAATGAAGATAATAATAACATCTTTATTGGTATTTGCGGCTCTTCAGAATTACTCTACATTTTATCTTCCCAGCAATTCTGCGAGGAATGGATGAAATAGGAATCTTTTTTTAACCTTCATTTTAGCAGTGAGCAGATTAAAGCTCAGAGAGGCTGGGTGTCTTGGTCAAGGTCACACAGTCAGAAGCAGGTAGAGCTCTTTGAAGATCTTCTCTTCGCATCTCTTACTGTGTGTACCAATCCAGAAAGGGTGAAGTTTGGCCCATGAAAATCCATCACAGGGCCTGGTAGGCTTGGCGTGGGGGGACACAGAGTGGGAGTGGCTGCTCACTGCTAACATACTTGTGATTTCTGACTTCTTCCATTTCCTCCCATCCAACTTCCAGCCTGAGTGGACAACAGATTGCTCCTTGGCTGTGGTTCAAAGAGCAATCATCACTGAGGGCAGATCCGTTAGGATACTTTTGGTTGCAGGTCACAGAAAATCCAGCTCACACTAGTCAGAAAAATAAGGCTGCCGATCAACTCCTATCACTAGAAGTCTGGGAGTCAGATGGGCTTCAGGGTGGATTTCATCCAACGATGTCTACCTCTTGTGAGTCTCCTGAATCCACTCTCCTCCACATGCTGGCCTCATCCACGAGCCAGTAGCAGGAGGGTAGCAATCTTTCTGGGCCTCAAAGGAAGGAAGAGATTTGCTTCTGGGGGCTGTCTCAGGACAAGAAAACTTCCAGAAGCCCCTAGCAGACTGTCTTTGCATTCTGTTCACTCAGCTGGATCATATGATCATTCCTGAACCAACCCCTGCAAGAGGATGGAATTAGCCCCAGCCAACCAGGCCCACCTGGGAGTGAGGTCAGTCTCTCCCGCATTGCAGGGGTGGCGTGGGAGGTGGGGAGGAGGGGAGACAGGGATGGGAAGAAGCATCACCTGATCAAAATAGGAGTACTGAGGTTCTGTTAGCCCTCTCTGCTGAGTAAACACACCCTTACCTTCCTGCTCTCTCACTGGGCTACACCCGGGACACTTCCTCCAGCTACTGCGCTTCTTAGTCAGTGTATTTTCTTTCCTTAATTTCCCTTCTTCCTTCCCTCTCTCTCTCCCTCTATTTCTTTCTTCCTTTCATTTATTTATCAAACATCCTTTGCAACAGTAGCTGTGTTGGACGCTGGAGGTTCCTAGATGGTCAAAACACTGCCATCCTTCCTGTGGAGCGCCCCCTTCTGGCATGCGTGGGCCAGTGTCCTGCAGAGTCCAGGCAAAGCCCCCTCAGGTGTCCTGCAGGGGCTATCAGCGGACAGGGGGACGTGGGGTACACATGAGAGTTACGGTGCTAATCAGGAAGTTTGTTTCATTTAAAGGAGAGAGCAGCGAGGCAAGGAAGACTGATTTTTGTCACCCAGAACTGAAATACCACATTAAAATGCCTCCTAGCCACCGTGAGGTTTGTCCATTAAATTTAATTAAGCTTTCTTTAGAATCCCATCTCCAGAGATCTATGAGGCCCAGGGGACAAAGCATTTGCTTTTGCCAGCCTTTTCCTTGCTCCTTGCATCATTCTTTCTGACCAGAAACTCCCCGTGCCTCCATTGTTCAGCAGAGTGTCATCTTTAGTGGCCTAACGCAGGCATGTGGATTGGGGAAGTTCTTCCTGGCTCCTCCTGCAGTTTCCTCCTAGAGTTTCTGGACTCAACAGCCTCTTCTATAGAGAGAGATTTGAGGTTCGGGAGTTTCCTTTTCTGTCTTAAAAAGGACTGCCTTTAAGATGGATACGCACCGTTCCAAGGACAGCTTCTCTGTGTCTCTGAGACTCTCGTCTCTCTCAAGCAGCCCAAACATTCTGGAGGCTGTGATTCCCCCAAAGGGACCAGCTGGGAGCAGCATGTGCCCACGCCAGCCTCAGAGTGGGTGTGAATTCCTCAGTTCCAAAAAGGAGCAATTCTGTCTGATGGGCTGTTGGTGCCAAAGCTTACCCTGGCAACTTTCTTGGTACTGAGAGCCTAGCGTGCTGTGGGGCAAATATTTCAGCGTGTTTCGCAGCCCCGGGGACCTGTTCCCATCCTCCTCCGCTTGGAGGAATATGCCACTCAGAGCTGCCACATTAATCCTGCTACTGAAACCAGCCACCGACACCCCAAGTGACAGCTTAACACATGCGCACACACACACGCCCTTGTCTCGTGCCCAAAATCACAATGCAGAAAGTTGAAAAGGTGAGTGTTCCAATTCACAACTGCCATTTTCCCTTGGGTGCTTCCCAGAATGTTAATAGGTACTGCAGAGGGCTGGGAAGAGACTCTTGGGTCAAATGAGCCTAAGAAACAATGGGTTGAACAAAAGTAAACAGGTTTGTTGCAGGGCTTCTCAGAGCCTTTAACGTGCTAATGAACGCTGTGAAGGGCTAGTGGGGGTGGGAGCAGAGGAGCTATAGTATTTTCCTTTTCCAAACTAATTTGACAGCAGAACGTTTTTTCTTGGAACATCACCTGGGACTGGTATTCAAAGGAACATCCTTTGCAAACATACAAATCCTCCTGTTCGTTCTTCCTTCTACTATGAGGACACTCTATTTTTGGCGTTTCTCATTCCTTTTGTAGTAGCAGTTTTTGGTATTCCTGGTGAACTGGTGGGATGGGCTCTCCAGAGGGTTCTTCGCAAAAGAAATGAGGGGCTTCCTGGGAGAGAATGCATCCTAGAGAAGAAGGAATGAGACAGGCAAGCTTGAGCCAGTGGCAAAGCCTTGGCCATTAGAGGGAAGATGCAAAATAGAGCACTGAGGTATCTCTCAACTGGTTTTGCCTTCTGTGCACCATTGAATAATACAAGCCTGCAAACCCAGGAGAAGAGCAGGGCTAGAAGCCAGCACATTGGTATGTATTAGGGTTCAAGCAGCCCTGTTGTGGGGACCCCTAGTAGAATTTAACAACTAAGAGGGAAGGAGGCTTTCTGTCCTGTTTTGCAACAAAAGCCTGCAATTCTGGTCTGTGCCTTATCTGGGCTGCAATAAGCAGGGGAGCAGTACCCAGAAGTTGAGAGCAAGGGACCAGGGAGAAAGAGCAGATAGATAGCTCCCGTGTGGCTACTGACAGGAGAACTGGTCCATCTCATTTGTACACACGGGTGATGCTTCTGGGGAATCTTGGGGATATTTTTGGCCACAGTCCTATGGCAGCAAGTGAGGGCAAGAGTCACTTGGGCATTATTCATGATGAAATTCTTTTCATACTCCTAGACGTCTGAGGCTTGGAGAAATTTGATAATTGGTTAGGATATTCATCTTTTAGCCTTAATAGAAACCTGAAGAACTGTGTCTTTGAAAAATAGAAAATTTTGTGTCTCTCCCACAGAATTCCAATCGGTGGTCCAGGGAGGCAGCTAGCTCTGCCTTCAAGGCATTCCAAGCACCCAGGTCTCTCCTTTCTTGTTGCTTCACACCCCCCCCCCTGCAGTCCCTCCCTGGGCATAGGGCCAAAGCTAGCTCAGCACCATGTCCCCATTCTAGCTAGCAGGAAGGGGAATGAAGGAGTAGAACACAGACAATTTTCTTTTAAAAAGTATCTTTGAAAAGATTAAAACATACAAAATAGAAAGAATTAACCTCCATATATGTATCATCCAGACTGAATAGTTATTAAGATTTCAGCGCTTCCTTTTAAAGCGATGATCTGAAAATTGCACATGTCACTTCTCCCTCGTCCCATTGGTAAGAGTTTAGTCACATGTTCACATCAAGCTGCAGTAGACCTGCGAAGTGGATTCCCCCTGAGTACACATAAATTACTAAATAAAAGAAAGGAGAATATCTTCAATGATGATTACTCTATCAAGCTCTGCAACAACGAAATTGTCTTATGCTCGTCCCCTGAAACGAGGTTTCAGAATTAGAATTCTTTTCCATCACTAGGCCCAGGGTAAGAGGTTGCATGATTTGGGGCCTCAACTTAGGTTCAGCTGAGTCAACAGAAATCAATGCATGTACTCATCTGAGTGGCTGCCAACACTTTAGAAACCCAACTTAGATATATTTGGTGGCTGTGGGTTAGATATCCTCATGAAGAAGTCAAGAAAGCTGAAACCCAAATAGGATCATGTTTCAGGGTAGGTTTAAGTCATCTGCCCTTTTTGAGTTGGGTCTTAGTTTCCCTGCCATAGAGTTGAACGGTTGATGATAGTCTTATCTCTAAAGAGAAGGTAAGATTGTTGAAGCCTTTGTGACAGTATCGTGGTAAAGTGGGAATTATGTCCAGGGAGTGGTTGTGGCCAGCATTGGTTGGGATGCTTCAGCTACAGTGACAGAAACTCAAAACTGCTTACATAACAAGAAACCGTGTTGGCACACGTAACAACGTGCAACAGTAGAGTGAGCTCCAGGTCGAGTGAGACTAGTAGTCTCAGTCCTCTTCTGCATATCAGTGTCATCCTCTGGGTGATACTGAGGTGGCTACAGTCATTCGAAGCCCTGCATGCTAGGCAGGACAATGTCCAGAGGCAGAGACTGGCTCTTCCTGTGATTCTCCCTTAAGAGCAAAATAACTTTTCCAAGAAGCCCCCATCATCTTCCCTAAATATCTTTTTGGCTCGAATGAGATTGCATGTTTATTCCAGATCCAATTTTGGTGGCCAGGGGAATGCCATGTTCTGATTAGGTTAGACCTGAGTTCTTAATTTCTAAATCAGAAGGGGAACAGTTCCCCTGGTGATTGGCTTGGGCTGCCCAGAGCCCACCCCTGGAGCTAGAATCAACTCCCCAACCACTAGACTGCAACACAGTGGGGGAGAGAGCAGTGGATGTTCAAGAGAGCACCAAAGTGCTTAACTACATGGTACTTTGATTTTACTTTATTAAAAGGATCCAAGAATTTAACTCAGAAAAAATTTTGCATGAGTCAACATCCTATAAGCACCATCATTAAAAGCCTCATCCCCAAGATCTGAAAATTATTCCTTATTGCTAAGAGAATATTATATCATAATGATATCGCTAGTGAATCATCAAAATGAATATTACAAAAGTCTTTATGTTCATATATTGGTTGACAAGGGAAAACATGAATTTAGCAGAAAATAATATGCATGCCTTTGACAAGTTATAGTTTATTCCTTGCCAACAGATTTTTCCCCTTGAAGTGAATTCATTTGTGAAAGGATTTTGCTGCCTTGGTTAAAAACTGTCCAAGGCTTGTAATATCTAAATGTCAGAGAACAATGGGATGCATGCATCTTGATTGCTACAGTAATTTGTACAAACCAAGGGGAAAAATTGAGTGTTGGGCTAGATACTGCAGGTGAGTCTTTGGGTGCATTGAAGATTTTCAGAGAGATATTGGCTTTTTGCAGCAGTTAAGTGGATAGAACTTAAAAACCTAAATCAAATAGCCTAGAAATTAGGAAATGGAAGTAGATAGGCAAAGATCAAGGTACAGGCTTTGTCATTTGCAAGTCTGTAACTTTAGGCAAGTTATGTAAGCACCCTGGGCCTCAGTTTCTTCATCTGTATAATGGGAATAACAATCTCTACCTCCAAAAGTTTTGTGAAGATGAAAGGTGATACACACATCTTAGCACAGTATTTAGGACATAGTAGGTGCTTACCAAATGACAACTGTTACCAAAATGTCCAAGACATTCCAGAGGCTACTAGATGACCCCAAAAATGGGCTTTTAGGTGAACACCTGGGGTTGCTTGGATCACTTGCTTGGTGGACTCCATCATGCCAGTGACTGAGTTGATGGTCTTTCTGCTGCCTTCCATGGTGACTACAAATTAGGAAATGTTTTTGAGTTGAGTTTCTCCTGTAGATTCATGAGATGGTTGAGTAACCAAAGACCAAAGTTTTATGTTCAACAAAGCAGCATTTGACCTGAAAATGAGAGCTAAGTCTAGAACAGAAGAGTTCTTGATCTGATATGATCTTGCTGGGTTTTATTTTTTTTCACTCTTCTTAATAGTTCTTCAGTTGATGGAATGGAAGACAGCATATGAAAAATTTCTTTTCATTTTGTTGTTTTTAAAAGAAATTCAACTAACTTAAATTTCTTTGAAAATGCATAGTATTTTGCAAAAAAAAAAAATCAAGCAATATAAAGAAGGTAAAAATCTCTATCATTCAAATTCTGCCTCCCCAAGATTAGCTTATATCGCATCATTCTTCCAGAACTTTTAAGAATATGTGAATATATGAAACTTTTAACATAAATGGAACATATTTTCTATAGTCCATTAGAAGGCGAGGGAGAGAGAGAGACAGAGAGACAATCCTGTGAAGTTCTTCTTTTCCACTTTCAATGTTAATGCATAAAGACCTATTTTCTTAACAGCAGTGGAATATTTAGTCAATCTCTTAGATTTTGGCTGTTTCCAACCTTTCATTATTAAAAAAATTCAAAGAAAGAACATCTGGTGCATATGACTTTGTACACTTATCTTCTGTCCTTGTTTTTAAGTAGATTGTCAGACTTAGAAATGTAAAGAGATCTTTGAGCCCAACATAGCAAATGTGTCTGACAGGTTGTGGACAAGTCACCACATACGTTACCCATGTGAGAAAAGCAAACCAAGCTGCTTGTGCTTATCTAAAATCTCACCAGTCCTTGGGCTTTGCTGTTCAAGAGGCCACCTCTGGGTACAAGGAAGATCCTACCTGACGTATTGGAGTTCCCATAGGTTCCCATGGGTTCTGGAAATGACCGCAACCCGATCATTTCCAGAAATACCCAATTTTTTTCTCCACTTGGCTTAGTCCAGCAGCTACATCAAAAGTGGACTTCATCAGGCAAGACGTTTTTCTTTCTCCCAGAGGTTTCATGCAACTACACAATAGAAGGCCTCTATCTTATGGAGTCAAGAGAGACAAATTCTGACTTCACTTTTCTCAAATTGAGTATTGGAGCAGTTTATTCTTATTGATGCCAGCAGGTTAATTCATTTTTTGTATATCTAATCTACCTAGCTCTCTACCCACCCACCCCCACCACACACACATAAAATAGTATTTTCCCAATTTTTTTATGAGTGTTCTACCATTTTGGAAGTATAATTAGCCAAAAAAAAAAAGACATATTAATCCAAGTCAAAAAGTACTTTCTAAATGCATCATTTTTTCTTATTGATAAAGGAATTTCCATGGTATTCTTCTAAGAGCAAATCTCAGCTCTCACAATATACTACATAAACATATTATCTCCTTCTGGTACATTAATTTTTGGATTACTCTGGGGGACAAAACACCACCAAAGTAGTGGTTTGGCTATAAACTCCCTTGACATCTGGCCAAACCTCCAAACAACAAGGATATAATTGCTTTCAAGCACTCACCACTGAGATTTTCTGGCCCTCGCTGTCTCATAAATAAAAAACTTAGCACGTGTACTTCTGTGGTGATAAAAACCACAACTTATCATAATATTTACCAAGTCATGATAAGATAAAAGCTCACTTTTGGGGCAACAGGAATAATCTCCAGCACAGCCTATTAGGGAGCGGCGAGCACTGCCAGCAGGAACTGCTCATAGGGGCTCGTGGGATCCCACTTCTCTCGTTGTGCCATGGGCGACGGGGAGACAGCGTCTAGGTGCCTCCACCTGTGGCTTTCACAAGTTACTGCCTGAAGACATCACTTAAAGCACGTGGAAATTTCCGGGTGAGTTTGTGGTGACTGATTTGGGCTACTCTTTGCTCTCTCTTGGGCTTTCCTGTCTGTCTCCAGAAACATGACCATCCTCTTGTGGAGGGCCCTTCTCTGAGACTGTTTTCCAGAACATAGGGCATACACTTCCGGTGGGGACAGAATGTTCTAGGTGCTACCCAGTGTCTGGACCTTATGGAACCTGGACCATATGGTAAGAAACTTATTCCCTTCCTAATTCTCCTTTAAGCCTTCTGATTATCCGGAAGAAAATCACCATTTGTCTTTAATACCTTCTAACACACGGTAACCTCCCTTTTAAACAAAGAATGCAGGCGCTAGACTTAGCCCACCAGAATCGGGGTAGAATTTAGTAGTTTAGGCCTCTATGTGTCTTAGCTCCCATTTATGGCAAGAAAGTGTTATCGATTTTCTACCTGTGGTAACAATGCCAGATTTCCTTTGACACTACATTTAAGTGGAGCTTTTTTTTGGGGGGGGGGAGGTGGATTTATTTATTTAATTTAATTTTTATTTCAGCATATTATGGGGGTATAAATGTTTAGGTTACATATATTGCCTTTGTCCCACCCAAGTCAGAGCTTCAAGAGCATGTCCATCCCCCAGACGGTACGCACTACACACATTAGGTGTGAATATACCCATCCCTTCCTCCCCCTCCCACCTGCCTAACACCCAATGAATGTTACAACTATATGTACACATAAGTGTTGAGCAGTTAATACCAGTTGGATGGTGAGTATATGTGCTGCTTGTTTTAAAAGTAAGTCATTAAAAAAGATTTAAAAAAAATAACGGAGGTGGGACATAGATGTGGCAAAAGCCACAAAGGAAGTACCGACATGACCAAAGTTGGGGAAATTCTGGGGGAAGTTCAGGGTATTCCCAGTGCTACCAACCCTCCTCTTCCTCTTCTCTCTTCCTCGTGAACATTTCAAGTGCACATTGCTGATCTCCCTGCAGTTTCCGGAAGACGCTTTGTGACTCTGAGCAGTCACCCTTGTGGTTCCCCCTGCTGAAATGTCCTTCTTCTCACCTTCTTCTGGTAATTCCTGCTTATTCTGCAAGAACTGGCTCAGGCATCAGGGTTTCCCCTCCCCCTATTCTGTGCCCCTTTTGTGCCCAGCACCCCGAGTCTCCCCATCACGGCACTTCTCACACTGTACCATCATTGCTGGTTGACACGCCCCTCCCTCCATGAGTGAGCTGCTTAGGGGCAAGGTCTGTGTCTTAGTTGTCTTTTTTTTTTTTTTTTTTTGAGACAGAGTCTCACTTTGTTGCCCAGGCTAGAGTGAGTGCCGTGGTGTCAGCCTAGCTCACAGCAACCTCAAACTCCTGGGCTTAAGCGATCCTCCTGCCTCAGCCTCCGGAGTAGCTGGGACTACAGGCATGTGCCACCATGCCCGGCTAATTTTTTTGTATATATATTTTTAGTTGGTCAATTAATTTCTTTCTATTTTTTTAGTAGAGACGCAGTCTTGCTCAGGCTGGTTTCGAACTCCTGACCTCGAACAATCTGCCTGCCTCGGCCTCCCAGAGTGCTAGGATTACAGGCGTGAGCCACCACGCCTGGCCATAGTTGTGTTATTTATCTATGTTCCCACCAGCTACGTGATGCCTGGCAGGTGGTAGGAACTCTGTGCTATAGTAGAACTATACATACTTCCTGCCCTGTAAGTGGCTGCCACAGACGTAAGTATTTGTTGATTGAGAGAGTGAGTAGTGAATACATGAAGAAGGAATTTCTAGCTCCTCGGAGCCTCTTTGCTGTTTTATGAATCTTTATCACGGATGATCCCACCCATGGCCACCCAAGGAGTCCCCCCATCCTGTGTGTACTTAGGGAGCAACTGGGCTGAGGACAGACCCACCACGGTGGCAGTGGCCTCCCCACTGACGCAAGGGATCTTTGGCCTGCTGGTTGTGTGTCTCTGTGTCTGAGGGCTGCTGTCACCACCCACGTGAACACAGAGCGAAGTGTTGCCTCTTGAGCCACTGTAAGGGCCTTGGAGGGAACCACAGGGCTGGGCGCTGCCCGAGGACCCTGCCCAGCAGAGCACACAGCGGCTGCACGGGGCCTACGCCCATCAGCAGCCTCAGGGAGAGCAGCGTCAGCCTACACAGACCTTCAGAGGGTCCGGGCAGGGCTGCACCCAACACCAATGTCATCTTGTTACAAAAAGAACTGGAGATGGCCGGGCGTGGTGGCTCACGCCTGTAATCCTAGCACTTTGGGAGGCCAAGGCAGGCGGATTGCTCAAGGTCAGGAGTTCGAAACCAGCCTGCGCGAGACCCCGTCTCTACCAAAAATAGAAATAAATTAATTGACCAACTAAAAATATATATACAAAAAATTAGCCGGGCATGGTGGTGCATGCCTGTAGTCCCAGCTACTCGGGAGGCTGAGGCAGTAGGATCGCTGAGCCCCGGAGATTGAGGTTGCTGTGAGCCAGGCTAATGCCATGGCACTCACTGTAGCCTGGGCAACAAAGTGAGACTCTGTCTCAAAAAAAAAAAAAAAAAGAACTGGAGAACATGGAAGAAAGAAAGGAAGGAAGGGAAGGAAGGGCCGGAAATTCCGGCCTTCACATTGTGTTAGATTTCCTTCCAGGCTTTTTACTGCTTTATTTTTCTATTAAATAAAAGTTACATTTATGTTACAAATACTATTTTGTACCCTGATTTTGTCCTTCATATTTTTATCATTATCATATCCATAAAGAATAATTTATGTTACTTTTATTAGAAGGAAAAAAGTCATTAGCAAGTATATGATAAATTTAAGAAGAGAAAAAGAAGAAAAAATACATCTGCAATTGCCCTCGCTAGTGTTTATATTTTGATATGCATCATTTCAGTCTTTTTTCTTTCTCTGTGTGTGTGTTGAAACATAATTACAATGGTTACCATCTTCTGAATGCTACTCTGTGCTAAGTACTGCGCAAAGCACTTTACCAACATGTTCTTATTTCAGCTTTCTTACAACCCAGTCAGGAATCATTACCCCCCGGTAACAGATGAGACCCTTCGAGATTAAATGCCTCATCTGGAGTTGCACCTTAGTCAGAGCAAGAGTTGACGTAGAACTGTTTGGAGTAAAGCTGATGGTTTGAACCCCTACACCTTCCCACTCCCCCACCTTGCTTTTTGATTGCTTTATAACACTTTCGGAGGGTATATTCCATAGGAGAGCTTCTCACCTCTAGCTGTGGATTAGAATCAATTCTGAATTGGAGAATTTTGGAAAAAAAAAAAAAAACTGATGCTGGGGCCCTACAGCCAGATGTTCATCTGGGGGCTGAATCACTGGTGTTTTCAGGGTTCCCAGGTGGCCCTGCGTGTAGCCTGTGCTGAGCAGAGCTCCTTGGCTTACTCGGTCAGTGGTTTCTCTATTGTTGGAAATGCAGCACTTGAAAATCACATTGAAGTGCCAACCTATCTGCTAATACATAAAAACAAAGCAGCATGTGGCTACCGTGCAAAGGGGACCTCCCCGTTCGTAAACCTTCCACGAGGCACTAAATTGAAAGCAAACAGCAATCCCTTTACATACGACCTCTGATGACAGCAAGGTGGGCCAGGAGAGGAGTGGAAGCTGGTATTCAGAGTCCCTGAAGTGTGAGCACCCCAAACCTTGGACGTACACGGAATATTTCAGGTCACTGGTTCGTGTGTGCCTGAGTGAGTCCTTAATTTCCTTTTTTCAGACTCCAGTAATTTCTAGCAGAGTGGATAGAGTTCATGCCACACACACATCTGGATTTGGGGGCGTGGATCTGAAATATTCGCAGGCCAATATGTCGGGCGCAGATGTTGAATTGGCAGCCAGGGAGGATGGGGGTGACCTCATTGGAGGCCCCATCTGGGCCTGTGCTTGGAGCAACACAGCCTTGCCGGCTGGTTTCAGCTGCGTCCCCTACCTGGGTGCGTCCTCCCTGCCCGAAGGCATTGCCTGGCCCTCTCCCTTTCCGGGCACCCAGGAACTTGACATTGCTGCATCTCACGGGGAAAATGCCAAGAGGGTGGAAAACAGCAGCTTCTTAGAGGAGACAATTGTGACCTATCAAGACTGGTCTGTGTCAGACCCGGTGTCGGTCCAGAAAGGGGCGTGTGGAGCCCAGAAGTGGGAGACACACTCTCCTTCCTCAGCGCAGCCTGGAGGGTGGACCAGGGGCTGTGGAGCCAGGCAGAGCTGAGTCTGAATGCAGATTCCACCATGTTGTAGGCTTTCAACCCTATTAAGCAAGTTGCCTCTCTGAGACTCTGTCTTCTTGTCTGTAAAATGGGCATAAGGAAAGCTACTTCCCTGGGTTGCTCAGAAAATGAGATGAGTGGCCAGCAAGCCCCTATAGCAGGGGCTCTTGTCCCTCCCGCCCACCGTGTGCACCTGCTTCTAGATTGCATGTGACCACACGCGATCCATTTGCAACAGCCAAGCTAGCAGTTCGGTAGAATTCAGTTCAACAAGCATTTGGGGGACCTGTCCTCCCCAAGCCCATCCTCCAAGACCCACCTCAGTTCTCATCTTCTCGCCTTGATTCTCCTGGCTGGACGTCACCTCTCCCCTTCTAGATTCCCGCAGTGCTCAGGCCAGAGGTGCTCAGACATTGATGTGGTTGGGGAACACCCAGGATGCTTAATGTTCTAAGCTTACTGTCCACATCCATAAGACAGGGACAAGCATACTGCACTCTCAGAGTTGTTGGTGAGGGGTCAACGACATGTCACGTGTGAAATATTTAGCACAGGGTTGTGTACCTAGTAGGTGCACAGTAAATGTTGGCTTGTAGATATCATTACAATAAATAATCATGGGCTTCTATAACTAAACATGTTTTAGCAATAAGAAGAGGAGGAGGGAAGATTCTAGCACTGGCAATTGGAAATTGCAGGATTGCAGGATCCAGATGGATTCCCAGACACCAGTTTCTTCTGGACATGTGACCGCGCTGCTCAGAGTTAATGAGTTTCTAGAATAAAGTTCTATGTGGAGGGAAGAGGTTTCAAGTGCCAAGTTCTATCCACTCCAATTCTCATGCACTGTAACCCTTGGCAAACTTTCTTCACCCAAGAGTTCTGACTCTGGCTCAGCTTTCCAGCATGGCACTGGTTAGTTATAATAATAGGAAGAGGCATTCTTGGGCCAGAAGAGAGGTGCTGGGCTGGGGTGGGACGGCAAGGTGTGGGGGAAGGGCTTTATGAGAAGCCAAACAAACGGCATCCGAGAATCTGTGCGGATGTCATCAGCCTACACTGCAGTGAAGCTCGGGGTGGGGTGGGGGAGGGGCAGCTCACGAGGAAGCTTGGGGAGGATATGGGCACGACTGTGTCATGGGATTGAGGACGTGTGAACATGAGAAAGAAAATCAGAAAAATGCTCTGAATGAAGACGGAACCATTGCAGACAAGACAAGACAATGCGGGTTTATGTCAGGGCCATGCGTGATGCAGAGGCCCTCCTGGAGCAGCCCTTTAGGTACGCTAGTGGCCAACACAGGTGTCTCTCCTGGGGCTGGATGCAGCAGCCCAGCTGCGCTGGGAAGGGAAGGGAGTCCCCTCCCCCCACCAAAACAGCACAGTCAGAACTCAGTCCTCTCTACCCAGGCCTCTGTGACCCTGGCACATACATACGGGTCCTGGCGTCCAGAATTCCATGATTCTGAGCTGTCAAACACTAGCAGTTCTCTCTGTCTCTGACATCAGCCCTGTTGGCCCACGGTCCTGTGGTTAGCACAAGATTTGGGTTGGGTGAAATCCTACTTTCATTGCTCCCTTGCTCTGTCACCTTGGACAAATGACCTCACCTCTCCGGGTTCCAAGTTCCTCCACTGTAAAATGGGGATCACCACACTTACCTTACAAGGTCGTCGTTAGGATTGAAGGAGAGGTGCAGAAGTTGGAAGAACGGGGTTGGGGAGGCTGAGGTTGGAGGAATAAGGTCTCTATTAGCAAACGAGCAATCGGAGAGCTACTTGGTTCATTTCACTTAATCCTCCCAACCAGGCTGTGCCTTTATCCCCGTTTTACAGATGAGGAAGGGATGGCTCACAGAGGGTAGGTAACGTGTCTCAGGCCAGGCCACGGGGTTAGAAAATGGCTGAGCTGGGATTCGAACCCAGATCTCTCAGAGGCTACAACACTACTCTCCCTCCCACATCAGGTACATCCTGCCTATATGCATTACCTTGCTTCTGAGCACAGCCTGTCTTGGCTGCTTGTCTGGGCACAAAGGAAAAGAAACCTTGACTTGCTGGAACTGGCTCTGAGAGCACTGCTTCTTGCCCTTTCTCTTCTCATTTATCCACAGACCCCCAGATGGCCGTGGAGGTAGCAAGGTGGCCAAGAATTTCAGTTAGAGAAAACTCCATTTGCTCTCCGTCCAAGATGGCTATATACTTTCCAGGTAAAGTCGGAGGGCCCTAATGTGCAAGAGCGGCTGAGTGTGGCCCGAGTGGCCCCTCGTTCCTGAGTCAGTCCCAGCAGAGAGCCCGCCCGCGTTGTATGTGTCCTTACTCGTTAAGGATTCTCTGTATTGAGATGCAACCTAATTAGGGTTGAGCTCGAAGCCTGTTCGTTTGGGGGCTTAGTTCATAAAAGATTAATGTTCATTTTCCTTGGGTTTTGTTGCAGAATTCAGCTGGAAAAAATCCAGGGTGCACTTCTTCCAGGAGAAGTAGCACTTTGGTGGTTTGTGAAAATCCCTTTTCCCTCATGTTAAAACCTCGATTTTTATGTTCCCCTCACCACTCGCCCCAACCCACCGCCCTAGCATTTTAGTTTCTGATGATATATGAGAGGAAAAAAATGAGGTCTGTAATCAGGAAAATCTGTTGGTGATATTATTCAAAAGGAACGTATTGACTTACAGATAATTTTTTAAAAAGCAGGTGGCAAATAAAAACAAGGCACATTGGAAAACAGTTGCATATTCATTCATTTATCTATTCTATCATTCAGCAAACATTTTTTGAACACTTGTTATATGCCAGACACTGAGCATTTACATTATATATTTCATTTGATTTTTCTTTTTGTGATTTGCTTGAGCAATTTAATTTTATCATCAGCGTGATAATACAAAGTGCTTCGTACACGTGAATGGGCAGCTTCCTACAGTACTTCTGCTGAGAGAAGATCATAATTATCCAGTTAAATAAATGTCTACTGTATCTTCTGGTAACAAAAGTAATCTATGTGAATAGTAAAAATGCCAAACAATATGGATTGATTTGATTTAAGAAGTAGCAGCCTTTTCTAATCCCAACTCCCAGAAATTTCTACTGCTAATGGATTGGTGTTTATTCCTTTAGGTTTATTTTTAAGCAACAAAGTACAATAACAATACAAGTTTATGTACAGAAATGGAAAACAGGTAGCACTTCTGTTCTGCAACCTGTGTTGGGTCCCTTAATAACCTAACCTACTGTAGTGAGCTTTCCACGTGAGTCCCTAGAGAACTTGCTTGTTGTTTTAAATGGCTGCGTGGTGTTCCATTGTGTGACATTATTTATTCCAGCAGTTCTTTATTCAGGATATTTTGGTCATTTCTAATTTGCTGTCATTCCAAGCAATGCTTCAGTGGGCTTCCGTATAGCTATATATGGGCGTTTCTACAAGTATTTTTGTGAATAAAAGTGGAGTTACTGATTCAAAGCGATGAATGCCTTTTTTTGTTGTTCATTTCCCGATTGTTGTATGAAATGTCAAGACCCTTCACGCACTCTGAAATTTTCTATTCTATAATCCTTCCCCTCACACTCCCCCTTTTCTCTATTTCCACTCCTTTCAAAATATTTTTAAAGCAAGTCCCAAATCGTAACAGGTGTTTTGGGAAATGATGCTCTAGTTTTGAAAGGAAGCAAAAGTAGAACATAGCTGAACCTTTTTTTGCTTGGAGCAGTTCTGCCTGGCTGTGGATGAACAAAAATAGCCTCTTCTCTTCCCTCGAGTCGACGTCCTTGTGAATTCTTGCTGATGTGACCATTCCCCTGGGAGAGCCAAAGCTTGGGTTTGCTTTTCCTTATGTTCCATAGGTGAACAGAAAACAACAGTAATCATGGATGTTTGTGGGGGAGAGCATCATTTAAGCTTAATAAGTTATTCTATTCCCGAAGTGGTAATCTGATTAAAACTCCTTCAAAGTAATATAGTCATCGCAGGATACAGCATCTTAGTGAGGTCAGATGAGTCATTTCTGTGCTGGACAAACTTAGAAATAATGTAGTTCTATTCTCAGTTCTCCATCTTAAAATATTTACTAACACACATTTCTGCATTTTAGATCGTTGACATTTTTCTTTGTTAAAACTGAAAACATACAACTGGATACATTGTAAAAAATGAAACTCTTATCTATGTGGGTGTCTGTAATATTTTTTCTTGGGCCACATTTAAACGAGAGATCTGTTCCCACTGTTAAAAGATCCCAGAGGGGACCTTCTCGGGAAGGCTGAAGTCACAAAGCTTTCTCCAGCTCCTGGCTGATTTTGCTCACTCTCTCCAACAGAGGGCAGTGCGTTTCTCTTGTTGGCCTGCTCAAAATTGAAAAATAGTCCTTAAAAGCAGACCATTCTCATCATCTCAGAATTCCAGCACCTTTCTCTTTATCAAAATCATTCTCAGCACTCTTTTGAGACTATGTCACCAGTGAATATTCCAAACATAGAATGGACACGGGAGATTTAAGTATTCCTTATGCTAGAAAGAGCTCGATCGCTCAGATTCAAAACTATAAAACAGAGCAAAATAGATTCTTAAATGCCCTGACGTCCTTTCTTTTCACTGCTTTGGTTTTTGGCTTTCGTTTTTGTTCCTTAACTATCCCTATCCTGGAAGATCAAGAGAGTTGGTTTTGAAGAATTTGTTATTATAAATAGTTTAATCTCTCCCCAGCACTATTCACTACCAAGTTTTTTTCCATTGGCAACTGGGTTATTTCTTAATGGGGAAAAAAGAAGTAGCGGCCTGGTGGGTTCCAGGGCTGGGAAAGGGGCCCAGGAGCGAGCACACCTTGTTCTGTTGATGGAAGGGCCCGCCACTCTTGGCAAAAAGATTTGCCATCAATTACAAACAATCCCACACAGGCTCCCTTAGATTGGCACAATGATTTCCAGCATAATGAAGAGTTGGGTTCAATGCCAATCACTGTCTGACTGCCAGTGAGAATTTCTATCTTTCAAACTTCACCACGAGGGAAATAGAGCTGAAGAAGAACTGTCCAGAGAAGTCTGGGAGGAAAGTAGGAAAACGGCAGAGGAAAGGAAGTGATCGCGGCTGGGCCTGTGCTCTGTCCCCTCTGGATCACTGTCCACAGGTAGAAAGCAGCACTGTGCAAGGCCTCAGCGTGGGCGGCCTGCTTACCCGTGCAACAACTGATACTCGAGCCGGGTTTCCATGGCTGTCACCCCGGTAGTGACTTGGCTCCCAAGCTGGGCCCCATGAACTACTCCTGGTGTTCATACCCTCGTGAGGTCCCCTCCCACCCCTCCCAGGAATCTGGACTGTACCTGTCTCATCTTACCCAATAGGATGTGGCAGAAATCACACCATGCTCATTCCAGGCTTTTAAAAGGCCCGGCAGATTCTACCTGTATGCTTTTAGAAGCCATCTACCATGTAAGAAGTCCAGCTGCCCCACTGGAGAGAGACCCCCCTGGAGAGATCTTGGAGGGTGAGACTCCTCATGGAGAGAGAAACCACATGGAGGAGCATCTGAGTGCCAGGTATGGGGCAAAAAGTCATTTTCACATTCGAACCCAGTCAAGCCTCTGGATACCTCTAGCACCAGTTCCCATCTGATTGCAAGCACATGAGAGATCCCCAAGCCAGACCAGCAGAAGAACCATCCAGCTGAGTCCAGTCAACTCACAGAATCAAGAGAGCTAATAATAAATTAATTCATTGACAGAAGCACTCCTCCTATTACTTTAGCACTTTCTGGGTGAAAGGTCTTAATACCCTGTGAGGCCTGGAAGCTGGTTGTCAGAGGTTGTCATAGGAACCAGACTTCCTGCTTTGCAGGCACAAAAGAGGACTGAGTGAAGGGGGTGCTTTTGGGGCAGAGAATAGGTTCTCTGCCGAAATCCAGGAGACCTGGGTTCTAGGTCTGACTCTTGTACCAACTAGCTGTGTGATGGTGTGTAAATATTTCTTCATTTGAAAAAAAAATGATAGTTCACCTATTAGGGAGGCTGCCATTTTCCTTTCTTTGTGTATGTAAGACATCATGAATCAATTGTTGCTTTACTAAGCCTAGACTTGGCCCCAGAATCCTTCTCAATGTAGACAGCTACTACCTTTTTCTTTTTAAGAGACAGAGTCTTGCTCTGTCACCTAGGCTGGAGTGCAGTGGCACAATCATAGCTGACTGCAGCCTTGAACTCCTGGGCTCAAGCAATCCTCCCACCTTAGCCTCCCAAGTGGCTAGGACTACAGGTACATGCCACCAAGCCCAGCTGATTTTTTTATTTTGTGTAGAGACAAGGTCTTGCTATGTTGTCCAGGCTGGTCCCCAACTCCTGGCCTCAAGTGATCCTCCTGCCTCCGCTTCCCAAAGTGCTGTGATTACAGCTATGGACCACTGCAGCTGGCCTACCTTCTTATCAGAGTTGGCTCATCAGATGAATACTGTTTGCTACCCTTCTAGTACTTTCAAAAAATAATTTACTAGCTATGGAAAGAACATGGATTTAGAGTAGGGGGAGTTATTTCCTATTGAAACTCCTCAGTGGTTTCTCTTTGCTTCAGGAGAAATCTGTGCTCCTTAGAAGGGTCAACAAGAACTTGTATGACCTGATCTCCAATGGTTCCCCATCTACACCCAGAATCACAGGTTTTGCAATCTGTTGCAGTGATTTCTTTATGAATATGCCTGCTGAACTGTCAACTCCTTGAGTCCAGGGATAGAGTTTTAACCACTGATATACATCTCTAGCACTCTACATTTGCCTACAATCTACTACAGTTAAAAAAAAAAAAAGTCAGATGAGTGACCTATGAATGACCTATGAATGACCTATGAATGAAATAAGAAACAGTTAATGACAACCACTTCACTTATAGTCTTTTGGAACAGTTTTGGGTTTGTTCTTTGGGACTCCAGCCTTTCCTGGGCATCCCAGTGAACGATGAATAAAAGCTTTGATAGATTTGAGCTTTGCAGTTCCAGCCCCTCCTGAAATCAGGCCCAACTAGGAGTAACCAAATCCATGATTAAAGTTCCCTTAAACCAGGGCCATAAATGCAAATGCCTGCTGGAGGTAGAAGGGTAAAGTCAGGGTGACGGGGACATGCCCCATCCAAAGGTGCCAGCCCCTGTGGCATTCCTGCGGGGGTGGGGGGCGGGGGAGTGGCTGCCATGCAGGATTATAGGACCCATGTTGGGCTTGTGTTCACTCTGTCCCCAGCATCCGGATGGGCACTTAGATGTTTGTTGAACACATGAATGAAACTGCTCCTCTTTTGAGAACCACTGGAAGAATCTGCAAAGAAAAATGAGAGGTGAGGAGGGAGGGGGAAAGGATGAGGAGACAGAAACAACTACAACTTATTGAAGGTCTGCTAAGTTCTTGGTGTGATAGTAGGGTTTTTACCTGCATTATCTTACTAAACCCTTATAGCAAGCACATGAGTTGGATTTTACAATCCCTGTATAATAAACAAGTGATTTGAAGCTCAGAGAGGTTAAGTATATTATCTCAGGTCACACAGCTAGGAAGTGGCTTAGCTGGGATTTAAACTCATCTCGGTCTGCCTTTATGCTTGTCTTACATTTAGACTGCTCAAAATTGCTTTACTGTCTTCTCAGGACCGACCAGCTATATGATCTTGTTATTCAGTTTCTTCATCTATAAAATGGGTATAATAATATTACCTACTTCATAGGATTATTGTAAGAATGAAATGAGTCAAAACATACAGTGCTCAGAACAGTGCATAATACATAGTAAATTCTCAATTTAAAAAATTAGCATTTGTTAATTTTTGTTGTTCCTTTTTATTCTACCACTGAACTTTGTCCACCCTTGATTGCACAAGAAATTGGGTGACGCCCCTAGTAAGTTGTCTAAAATTCAGAATCTGCAGTCTGTTTTTGTGCTATATTTAATAAATTTTTTGGCAATCTGTCTTTGTTTTTGTTGTTGCTATTGTTGCTTTTGTTTCTTTGCAGTCTGTTTTGGTTTTTTTGAGACAGAGTCTCACTCTGTTGCCCGGGCTAGAGTGCCGTGGTGTCAGCCTAGTTCATAGCAACCTCAGACTCCTGGACTCAAGTGATCCTTCTGCCTCAGCCTCCCGAGTAGCAGGGACTACAGGCATGTGCCACCATGCCTGGCCAATTTTTTCTATAGATTTTTAGCTGTCAAGTAATTTCTTTCTATTTTTAGTAGAGACGGGGTCTCACTCTTGCTCAGGCTGGTCTCAAACTCCTAAGCTCAAGCAATCCACCTGCCCTGGCCTCCCAGAGTGCTAGGATTACAGGCATGAGCCACCACGCCTGGCCTTGCAGTCTGTTTTTAAACATCCATCTTGGCCGGGCATGGTGGCTCACGCCTGTAATCCTAGCACTCTGGGAGGCGGAGGCGGGCGGATTGCTCAAGGTCAGGAGTTCGAAACCACCCTGAGCAAGAGTGAGACCCCGTCTCTACTATAAATAGAAAGAAATTAATTGGCAAACTAATATATATAGAAAAAATTAGCCGGGCATGGTGGCGCATGCCTGTAGTCCCAGCTACTCGGGAGGCTGAGGCAGGAGGATGGCTTAAGCCCAGGAGTTAGAGGTTGCTGTGAGCTAGGCTGACGCCATGGCACTCACTCTAGCCTGGGCAACAAAGGGAGACTCTGTCTCAAAAAAAATAAAAAATAAAACAATAAAAAAATAAACATCCATCTTGACACACAAGCTGGTCAGCATCGAGTCTTCTAAGGATGGACTAGTGGAGGGAAGTTCTGAAAGGTGAGATATTTTCTACACTAGAAATGGCAACAGTCTTGGAAGGAGAGCACCTGGGTACAGCGATCCTTGATTAGCTGTATGACCCTGGCAAGCAACGCCATCTGTCAGAGCCTCAGTTTCCCCATCTGTAAAATGAAAACAATAGTTAACTGCTCAGGTCCCTTTTGGTGCTGCCACGAGGATCCACTGCAGTGGGGTCTGGGGCTGAGCCATGCCAGGTGCCAGCAGTGGCACACGTGAGGCTAGCCCAGGAGGGTGCAAGGCGTCCTCCCATCCCCAGAAGCTGGGACAGCCCTGGGGGCAGGCCAACAGCCCCGCAAGAAAGCTGAGCATCTGAATAATGACCGTGTTCTTTAAACGGAGCTGTGGCCCTGTGGAGTGCTGAGAACTCATTTTCCACAGTTCACTATTCTCCTAGTCAATGGGGCTTGACTTGATTATCCTTCCTTCAGGAGATGTGGGCAACGTTGGAGATTTGTTAAAAATTTGCTAAATAAAATTGGGCCCTCCTCCCCAGCAATAGTTTCTGTGAGCGATGGGGCTTTCATAGGGTAATTTCATAGGCAGATGTAAATCTCAAAACGGAAAATACACTCCATGTGTTTCCTCCTGTGCAGGGCTGTGAATGTGTGTGGCTAGCACGTTCCATATTTAGAGGGAAACAAAACAAAACAAGACAAAGAGCATGAAGAAGCGGCCTCTAAACAAGAGTGAGCCTCTTCGTGCTGGGTTCACGGAAGCCACAAACACATCTCTGATCTCACCACCTTTGGCCCCCGTCAGGCCGACATTCGCGCTGGTGTTTTTATTGCTCCATGTATCGAACAACTTGAAATGTTTTAAACAAAGAAATAACATTGAAAATAAATGCATTAAAGCGTCATTTAAAAGAAAAATTCGAAAATCAAGAAGCAATCCATTTTTTCTGATTCCAAAAGTACAGTGTGGAAAATTTGAAAAATGCAGAAAATAAAAACCACCCACGACCATCCTACTCAGAAATAACATTTCAAGCATTTTCTTGCCACCTCTTTTAATGTGTGTGCATAAATCTGCATGGAAATGCACGGGCAAACTCAGATCCCTCTGGATAGGTGGTTTTCTGCATTGCTTTTTTCACCTAACACCATGATGTGAGTGTTTTTCTCCCCCTTGTATTGTTGAATAGCTTTCAAAATCATGATTCTTAATGGTTATGTAATTTCATCAAATGGATGGAGGATGTTTTATTTAAATACTCCCTGGCTTGTTGGAAATTTAGGTTAAATTGAATTAACTTTTCAATGATAGGGAAAAAAAAAACGATGCTAGCTATTTATGAAGCAACAATGATTTCTTACCCTGCATGAGCAGCCAGCAATAAAAGTCAGTGACATGATCCAACATGTGATGAAAGTTCCAGAAACGGCCAGGAAATGGATGGGGAAATCGTGAGGGATGAAGTGAGTTATTAGTGTTTATTATTTATATGGTACAGTAAATATATAGAGCGCAGGACTCAGCATTCGCTTGTCAGCAATGAACAACCAGTCCGTGGAGCCTCAGAGCCCGGACGATGCTTAAATCCACTGATCAAGGCAGCGTCATTAGAGGACATGGCAAGTCAGTCGTTCTTGCTGGAGCTTCTCAGCACAAGGGCATTTCCTTTGCCTTGGAATGGCTTTCACTTTCAAGGACAACACCTCTAGTCCCCTGACAGCTTCAGGGTGTGTGTGTACGTGCATGCGTGTGTGAGTGTGTGCACGCATGCCTGGGGGGAGGAGGGAGCAGAGTGAGATCAGTGTGTTTTTCCTTCATATTTTCTATAGCTTTGCCTCCTGGGATAGCAGCTTTCCATGGCCACGCCCTGATCCTTGTTAATCTGAGAATCCCAACAGACCAGAAAGCCTCTCTTGCATATGAGGCAGAGATTCTTATGTCCAATTGACAGTTCGGGAAATAGAGTCAAAGAGAGTACAACAACTTGAGCAAGATTTGTCTTTTCAAATAACAAACCAGGACTAAAACTGAGGACCCCAAGTCCTGCGTCATGCAACATCACAGCTGTCCCCATAGGACATTTCTGATGTCTTTCCAGCCCCCTTCACCTCTTTTTGTTTATACTCATGTGGAAATAAAATCTCTTTGGTGAAGTGGAGAGAGGGAGTTTGAGAAAGAAACCCTCTGTCATTCCGAGACCCTCAAATGGGGCTCCCTTCCAACCCCTCGGCTCTCTTAGTCTCCCTTTCCTGCTTTATTTTTCTCTAAAGAACATATCCCATCTAAAAATATAGGTTTTACTTAAAAACCAAAATGTCACCCCAGTAGAAGTAAGCTCCACTAGAAGTAAATTCTTTCAAAGTAGTGTGGAAACAGTAGAATATTATAATAATACGGAGTAACAACATAATAATAATAGTCATCATGTATCAAGTGTCTACTACATGTCAAAAACTTCCCAAATATTAATTCTAATTCTTGTACTATCCCAGCAGCAGGCAAATATTCTCACTGCACTTTTACAGGTGAAGAAAACTAAGGCTCAGAAAGGTGACAGGATCACCTCAGGGTCACAGGTCAGATGGTGACAGAGATGAAATATGGTCCAAGCCAGCCTGAGTCCAAAGCTATTTCCCCTCATATCATGCTGCCTTTAGAGAGACAACTGAGGAGGAACAATTGGGTCATTTTGGCATCCAGCTACATCTTTTCTGCCTAGTATGTAGGTGGTGGGTCAGGGATGGGGAGCAGGTCCTGGGTCCCGGGACTTCTAAGAAAAGTTCCCCACCCCCAGGCTCTTCAGCTGCCATTTTCTCCCAGTTGGCAAATCCTTTGGCTTCCTTCTTTCTCTGAAACATGTCTTTGCCCCATAGACTTGGGCTCCCTCAAAGTTGTTTATGAATGGGCTTTTGAGAGTCTGCTCTGGGTGCCAAGAGCCAAAGGACACTTGGCAGCTCAGAAAGGAGGACATTTGGAACATTGGGCAACATCTAAGTCAAATCTCACCCACTTGCATGTGCCCCTCTGAGCTGGAACCAAGCCCCCGATACAGACATATTCCAAAGCAGAGACATAGGGGGGTTTTTGCAAAATGACCCAGAAAATCTAAACTTGTATCATTTCTAACAAAAGTGCTGCTTGTACCCCTGTCTGCATGAACTCAGAGGTAGGCGGTTAGCTGCCCCTTGGGGAACTGGATCCTGAGCCATAGACTTACTCTTTGCCAGCTCTTTTAGCTTTGTAGATAAATGGTTTGAAACATCCCTCCTCCTTTATAAAATAGCACCTGAAGACTTTCATCAAACAAAAGCTTACGTGGCAATCCAGTCCTGCCTCTTCTCACCAGACCCCCGGAAAGTGCTTGAAAACCACTACCATTCTAGATCATCTGAGCCAGAAGATGCCTGCTAACAGCCAGGAAGTGGCACACGGCCACCTCACAAGCTCCCATCTTCTTTACAGGGAGGAGATGGAACCACTGAACAAGTGTTCAGGTAGATTCGGGTGGACAGCAGGTGTGATTCTGCAAAGGCCATGTTGAAGCCAACGTGGTTTCTGTGTCTCGAACTGTCAGAAACCATCCATGGCAAAGCCGCTTGACTGGGTCACCGACACAGGGCAGGAGAGCACAAGATGGAAGAATATTATCTGGATTTGGAACTGGTAGTTTCTCCATGTCATGGCTCTCCTGTTTTTACTCTATCTTGCCATGAACTGCATAATTTTTATACTGACTCAGAGCAAATAAAATCTTGGATTAAATTTTATAATTTAAATAGCTGATTTTATTTCTTCATTTATTCTGCAAATATTATTAAATGCCTTTAATGTGCCAAGCTCTGTTCTAGACACTGGAAAAATCGTAGTGAACAAGACAGGTGAAAATAACATACATTTCACAGCTCAGTTCTAATTTTGACAATTAGAAACAATATTTTTCTCTGGAAAGTGGGGGGCATATATCATTCAATGCCTTCTCCCATGTGAATGCCCCAAAGTTGACTTCTTTCCTCTTGGAAAGAGATTTCTTACTCTGAACTTATTCATGCCATCAGAATAGTTATTTAAATTGCTCTTAAAAAAAAAAAGGCATATATTCAGATTTGCTGTGCTACTTATAACGCAAATTTAAAACAGTTTACGATCAAACAGCATTTTTTAATTTGTCTTGATTCATGTGAAAGTAATTTGAATTCACATTAGTATTCCGGAAACTGGTCATTAACAGTTTTTAACTGATTTTGTAAACACATTTTGCTAACAAAATAAACATAAACAGGAAAGGAGAACGCTCAATGTAGCTGAGGCATGAAGACACACACCCATTAAAGGGGAAGGGCAAAAATACTCAGCGTAAAATGGTGAAGGCATTTGAGAGTCATTTCATCTCCAACTCGCTTCATGAAAAATCTGCCAGAAAAATGTGAATAATTTCATATTTGCCTGATGCGGAATATTAAGCGGCAGAGCTGTTTGTGTGTCTATCACGGATCACGGCAAATAGTTGAGCTGGGGTGGGAGGCAGGGCCTGATGAGCATTTGATAAGGCAGGAGTGGAACAGCATGTGGCAGGAACGAGTAAAGTGGTAGGGCTGCCTTCACGCTTAGCCAGAGTGGGGGATTCAGAGATACACAAAATGGGGAAGGTTTAGTGGCCCGGCTCTCCTCCAGTCAAGGGGGGTCCTCTACCCACATCCCCACTGGGGGAGGCAGCTCAGCTCACCTTCCTAGTGCACCCCGTTGACCTACATGCTTTAGGCCCCAGCAGCTTGGCATCTAAATATGCGCCTTTCAAATAAGCAAAAACTAATTGCACATGTCTACTGATTTTATAGGACTCTAATTTGTAACCACCCTGGCAATGCCCTTGCATCCCTTTTCCTTCTGGTCGTCTCACATTCCACACTCTCTCAGGCATCCTTCTATCAACTCTCCCTAAATGCCTCCAGCCTTCTCTGACTCCAGAACATCTTATTCTTCTCCTTCCATTTGCAAAAGTACAAAGATCTCTGGAGCCCTCCAGGGGGGCAGGAGAGGAAAGGGACCAGACCATTCTATCAAGCTGGCTATATGCAATTGCAATACAACTCAGTGTAATTCCTAGATGGACAAGGCACACATGGTTTAGGAACATGGGTCTGGGACTCAGGCCCAGCCCTGCCACTGGGTAAGATCCTTCATATTTCTGAACTTCACTTTCTTATCTGAATAACAGGGAGAATAACATTCATTTCCTGTGGTTGCTAAATAGGCAAGGTATTTATCAAACAGTTGGCACAGCGTATGTTCAATAAATGGATGGTGGAACTATTCTTACTATTCCGTCTTTCCTTGAAATGTTCCTACATCTCCTAGTGCCAATAATTTCTGACCTATTCCTTCTTCAATATTGATCCTATTCGACATTGACTGAGCACCTATTCCTGCCAGGAATTGTGCAGGAGCTGTAGATAGATGACAAAAGCAAAGTCCCTGTTCCCGAAAAGCACTAACAATCACTTGTGACTCCTTATGGAATTCATAGACTAGAACCAATGAACTAAAGTTTACATGAACAGAGTGACAGGAAGATAACCTGCTTCAAAATATGGCCGGTTGTTCTGTGTCTCTTTATTTGTGTCTGGAGAAGTGAAAGACGAGATGCTCTGCTACCACTTAGCTCTAGGTGGGTCACTGGCCTCTTGGAACCTCAGTTTCCTCGTCTGTGAAGTAGGGATTCTACAATTTGCCTGGCCCACACCCCTAAGCCTTTGTGAGGAAAGACATAGGAGAGTGAGCATGATTTGGAACTGCAAAGAGCCATGCAAACATAAGGTTGTTGCTATTGTCAGTCCTGATTATTGTAAGTGACCTTGGATCCTCCAAGTTCTCCCTGGACGAGGTGGAGAGGTGGAGACCCAAATGCTCCCAGCGCAGGAACACTCTACTGCCCCCCAATGCCTATGTTGGCCCTACCCTAATGACCCTGCAAGAGTCATGACACTTTGGCTTCAGGTGACAAAGATGCAACTCAAACTATCTTTAGGGAAAAAGTAGGAATGCACCAGCTTGTGACATCCAAGAAAGGGCTATGTGGGATGTTCCTGAGTCACAGGGCCACTCAGAATACAATGCTTTCTTTTGGGAAATGCTCCTTCGAACCATACAGTTTTGGGGAAGGACTACAATCATCTGCTACTTCTCTCTGGCCACAGTGATTGGTCCAAGTTGGACTTTGTAGCTGATGCCGATACTACCTGTCTAACCTGCACACTTGCAGGTGCCATTGAGTTAATTCACACTGAACGGCCATCAACAAATGAGGGCAAGAGTTGGTGCATAAATACTTCAGTTTCCTCATTCATCAGTGGGCTGGCGCTTAGTGCAAAATTTTAAGGAGCACCAAAAACTCAGTAATCAAAATAAATCAGGTTGTGATGCAATATTTTTTATTTGCATACATGTATGGGATACAAGTGTAATTTCACTTGTACATGGATATACTGTATCGCATAGTGGTGAAGTCAGGGCTTTAGTTTATCCATCACTGGAATAATGTACATTGTACCCATTAAGCAATTTTTCATGATGCAATATATTTGAAAAATAAAAATTAATGTGAAAATTCCAGAGTGTACAAAATAGCAAAATTTTAAATAAAGGCAGCTCTGGTATTACTGGTTTTTCTTTTTGCCTCAGGCTCTAATACAGCTCAGCTGGGCATTAGTGTGTATCTTTGAATGGCTTGTTTGCAAGTTCAGTAGAAAACGGAAGTGCAAGTAGCCTTGAACAGAGGTGGAGATGTCCTCCTCAGCAGGCTTCTAATTGGACCAACCTGTGGTCTGCCCTAGCTCGGGGGATCATCCCCCAGAAGTGTGGCTTAGAGCTCCATGCAAGGGGCAAGGCTGGGCCATGCGAGAACAGTAGTCTGAGAACATATGGGCAGTTTATTCTTTGATGTCCTTGGAAGAGTGGTCACAATTTGCATGACATACGCCAACAACCAGGACAGATACACCTCAGGAGAGTGAAGGTCATTTCAACTAACAAATCATTCTCCATAACGGAGAAAACAAACAACAGATCAAGACACAAACCTAAGAAAAGATTTTAAGTTGGTTTTCTCTCTCTTTCTCCCTCTCTCTCTCTCATCTTTCCTCTACATCTGGAGGTACCCCTCCTTGCCAGGTAACTGAATGACACAAAGCAGCACATTGGAGAATGGCTTCTTTTTTAAGCACACCCCAAATGAGAGAACTACCTAGAGATTAGTGCCTCTTTTGTGGGGAGAATTTGATACTTGCACCATTAGAAAGCAAGCTTGGGGGAAGCCAAGCCCACGATCAGAATGTAATTGAAGTATGTTACCCATAATAGGTTCAGATGTTTGTGATCTTCAGCACTTTATGAATTCTGCAGCAGATGGGCGAAGGCCAGGTAGCAGGCACGAACAGACTGGGTTAGGCAGGCTGGCACTCTGACAAGGGCAGCCACAGCTGTGGTTCGGGTGTTATTCAGCACGCCCACCCACTGCACCAGCAGCCTGCCTTCCCCAGCTCACGGCCACGGCCGCCTTAATGAAGAGTGGAGGTAAGCATGAATCCCGGCTTTCCAGGGATCGCAACATTTGAGAAACCCAGAAGAATCAACATGATGGAAATGGTGCCAAGTCCTTTTGCCTCTTGCCTTTCAACAAAAAGAGCAAGAAAGGAGGGAGGAGAGAGAGGAAACCTGCTAATACAATGTACATCTAAACAATTGCCCTTTTGCCTGGGCTTTTCATTTCTTTCCTCAAAAATTCTGGGCTGGAGGTGGGGGAGGGGGAAGCAGAGAGTCAGAGGTGATAAAAGAAATCCTGAGTGAATACAAGAAGAATGTAGGCAATCCTGTGTGATGCACAGGATGCTGTGGTTGGAGTTTCAAATTCTTGCCCTGTCAAATCGTTGCCCCATGTGTCACTTAGGGCCATTCTTAACCCGCCCAGCTTTCTGTTTCCTCATCCGTCAAATGACCAACATGTAATAACTGTCTCACAAGCTGTTTGTTTGCACCACGAAATGAAGTAACATGTTAACCACTTCGGTACCAGCGTCGACTATAGTCAATAGCCACAGATGAACATGCACAGTGACTTTAGCCGACAGGCGTGATATGACTTCTCCAATTTTTCATTTCTCAAAATAAAATTGTGAACATTTAAAGATAACATAACGAAAACATATATGTATATGTTACCTATTCTGATATTTACATTACAAGTAAAGCTGCCTGTAAAGTAAAACAAGCTTCCAGTGCTTTAAAGTTTTCCTCGTCACCTAAGAGCAAAACGGATTTGTCGCCAATGCACAGCACAAACATTGTGAGGACCATGAGTGCCGGCTGTGGGCAAGATTTCGCGGCCGGTGAGCGCCGTACCGAAGTGGTTAATTGCTAATACTTACTGAGCACTTACTATTGGTCAAATTTTATGTAGCAATTCTGAAATCCTCCCAACAACCCTGTGTGTTAGGCCCTGTTATAATTCTCACTTATAGATGAGAAAACAGAAGATGAAGAATGTAAATAATTTAGCCAACAATGTAGCTAATAAGTGGTAGACCTGGAGTAAACAATGCCAGGTCTAAAGCTCACATTTTTAAGTCCTGGGTCATGCCAGGTCCCCAGGTCCTTACCAGCAATTCCAAACTCCAGAAAGCTCTGAAAACCAAAAGTAATTCTAGTTTATTTGACAGCAGAACTGGGCTTGACCTGAATCATATAGCAGCAGAAACTCATGTGCACTGACTAGACATTGTTTCTAGTTTTAATTTATCCCACTTAATGTAAATATTCAAATATCTTGACAGCAAAATACATCAATTTGCTAATTGGATCACAAGGTGCCATCCAAGTTGCTGCTGGGAGTTAGATAAGATATCCTTTATAAAATTTGGAAATTCTGGATTTTGAACACCTCTGGCTCCAAGGGTTTCACTATGGCACTGTAGACTTGTGCTGCCTTTCCACGGTAAGCACTTGGCATCAGTTTGATGACATCAAGTTTGCTTTATCATTCACAAATGCAACTAGTATATCTGTTTCTAAATATATTTGATCAGGTATTCATTCAACAGATACTTACTGCATGTCTACTATGTACTAAGTACCATTTTAGGCACTATGAGTAATGTGAACCAAATACATGTTTTCCTGACCCACATAAAGCTTACAGTCTAAGAGGAATAATAATAATAATAATAATAATAATAGGGGAAAATAAAAGAGCAACATATTTTAACCATAGGGTGTTACGGACCAGAGTACAGGATGCCCTGCATTCTCCTTTGTCTCTAGGCATATACAACAGAAATGAGCATAATCTGTAATAATGGAGAAATAAAAGAATTTGGGAGAAAAAACAACAACCCATAATTATTCTAAGAGAGTAAAAATGTGTGCTTGAAATATTGAAGTAATTATCAGGTTAAATTTCTATGATCCCTGCAATTTCTATGAAACCTGGAAATGTTGGGAGCGTAGGCCTGGCATATCTCTTAAAGCAAAATTATACTTCTTTTCACTTAGATGCAAAGGTCATAATTAAAGATATAATGAAGCTAAGTGAGTAATGGGATCTGTGATTCACTGGGGGAGTGCAGGTTGCCTGAAGGCCTCCTCCTGCCCCTGGGGATGGGGGTCACCAAGTCAGATAGCCTGGAGAGCCCCCCAGAGCCCAGAACCCTCAAGTAGGAGAATGAAGAGTTGCCACCAGGGGCACTGGGAAGTGGCCCCTGAAAATATTCAACCAGAGTAAAAGCTTCCCAATTTATCTTCTCCCAGGTTTATTAGCATCATTTTTCTTGAATATTAAAGAAATGGGTACTCATAGTAAAAGATTTGGAAAGCTTTTATTTAAAAAGTCTCAAGAAGTATGAAACATTTCACCTATAATCATCTCATTATTCCTGGGGCAATCACTATTAGTTTTTTAATAAATTTCCTTCTAGACTTTTCTATGTGCTCTTCCTCATAGTTAAGATTTGCCTCTATTTAATACTTGGTATCCTCCTTTTTCCACTTGACATTATCATTCATAATGATAACAGTAACAAGCCACTGGCCACTTTCTATGTCCTTTGTTTAAATGCTTATGCAATCTTGCAAAGTGTGTTCCACAATGGGCCACTACTTGACATCTCTGTCGTTCCGCATCCTGTCTGTAAAATGGGGTATTCACAGTGCCTACCACACAGGATTGTTTCGAGGATCTTGAGTTCATACAGCTAAAGCACTTGGAACAGTGCCCAGCATGTGATAAACACTTGATAGTGTTAACTAGCATTATTACCCCATTTTGCAAATGAGGAAACCAAGGCACAAAAGGTTAAGCAGCTTGTCCAAGGTCAGTAGCTGGTGGGGAGCAGGGTGAGGACTTGAACACACACAGTGTGACTCCAGAGTCCACGGCCTTAAGCCAAGTACAGCGAGAGCCAAGTTTCTTTTGAGAAAAAGGACTGAAATTTGGTCCACAGTTGGGATTATGACATACCTAGATACATCTTCTGAACGTGCAAGGGTTCTAAACAGAAGCCAAATTGTCAAAAAGGACAGTGGGGTCCTGAAGCAGAAACTTGCACAAGGAAAGCTGGTGCTTCTAGGTTCCTCAAGTGAGAAACTGTGTCTATGTTCTTTACAACCATATCCCTAGATCCTAGACTAGCAGAATAGCACCTGACCGCAGTAGGTACTCAGTAGAGCTGTTGACTGGCTAAATTTTGCAGGATGGGGTCATTCTTAGCAAATGGCTTGAAGATCAGAGGGACTGATGGTTCCAGGGTAGCTGCTGACATCAGAACCCATCCTGACTTAGCCACTTTGGCAGAATGTCTGTTCCCGGAAACAGTCATGAGAAGCATACTGTATAAAGAGTCTCCCTAAACTCTGCAATGCTTGGGACCCCCTGTTCTGGGACTCCCATCCTAATCCAGCTAGGCCATCTCCAGCTCGTCTTCTGAAAGTGCCATTGGCCAGGGCAAACTTCAGTGTAGTTTCAGCCGTGTTCGAGTTTTACCTCCCAGCTGGTGGTAGAAACATGGTTCCAGCCTGACTTGCACAGATGCGGTGGCTGCTTAGGGTACAGTGGAAGGGGCAAAGCTCCAGTCAGAGAGAAAAAAAGCTGTGTTACCAAGCTATGGAACACTTTAGGGTTCCACCTACTGTGGTATCTCCACCTTCCTCAACTGAATAAACAAAAGATAATCCGCAGTAAGATAACTGCGGAATGTACAACATCAGGGAGGCAAAAGCAGGATCCCTGCTCCTTAGGACTGAGACACTGCCAGAGATCTGCCACAACTAGAGAGTAGCAGTGGGGCATTCCAGCACACAGTGGGCCTCTTGTGGACAGTGGTTCTAGCTTGGCTAGACATGACAGCAAGCCTCGATCTGGACAAACTCATTTCAGTCCATGGTAGAGGTCCAGAAACATTAGGGGAGGAGAATCCCTAGGGGGCCTGGACTTTTAACTTGAGTTGGTGGCGGTTCAGGGTCACAGCCATTTGGGCATTAAAATGCTAATGGAACATTGGGTTGCAGTGGTTACTTAATTTATGTCTAGTTGGGGAGGCAAGATGGAGTGGTGTTTAAGGCATGGGCCTTGAATTCAGATAGATCTGGAGGGGGAATATCACTTCCATTTCTTGAGCAGGTTATTTAGCCTCTCTAGCCTTGGTTATCATGGGAGTGATGCTACCACATTGAGCTCTCTTGAGGGTTACATATGCAAAGTGCTTAGCAAAGGTCCTGGCCTATATATCTACTATCGGAAATAAAGCAGCCTCTCCTTCGGCACAGGCACGTTCATGCACATCATGCAATAACCCTTTAAGGCAGGAAGTATTATTATCATCCCACAAAGCCTCAGAGACCTTGAGCAATTGCTCCAGATCACACAAACTATAAGTGGTGGACCCAAGACTCTCACAGAGCCCTTCTGGGTCCCTTAAATTATATCAGGCAAGTAATTTAATAAAGCGAATGAGCTAATTGACAAAAGTTTTTTAAAACATTAACCTGTGATACACATATAATATAATGGAATAGTGTAGAGTTATTTAGAACGATGTTGCAGAAATATGTCTACCAGAAAGGAAAGTTTATCATGGACTATTATTACAACACAGTATGTTATGATCCCTTTTAAACAATATATATAATATATGCATAGAAAAGACGCTGGAAGGATCTACATTAACATGTTACATTGGTTGAGTCCGAACGGATCTTAGGCTGTTTCTTAAAGGTTCATTTTGCTTGTATAATCTAGCCTAAGATTATTTCATAAATGTTGGGGTGAATTGAACACATGACCTAGAGTTAGACATTAAAAATTTTGCTTCTCTCTCAAAAGGATGGCTAGCTTCAGACCAAAACTCTGAATTTTAGGATTAACATGCTCAGGTGGCACATAAATCAGCAGTCACCATCACTCCTAACCCATTATTCTTTTTTATTGTCTTCAGAGCACTCACCACCCACCACTTCGTATGTTTTAGTTGCTTGATTGCATTCTGAGCCCCCACCAGGAAGCTATGAATTCCTGAGAGCAGGGACTTTGGTTTGTTTGCTGTCTGGCACAGAAGATATGCTCAGTACATGTTTGTCGAATCACCCATTTGTTAAAAGCAGTGAGTATAACCCAGCTTTTCCATAAAAGGCAAGTCTTCCTCTTCCACTGTCACCCCTTCCCCTCCCCACCTGCCCTCCCCACCCATCAGCACCTCCCATGCACATCATTTAGCACCCAAAGCACCATGGAGGCTAGCAGGTAACCTTTGACATCAGGGCTTGTAATACGCATCCATCTCGATGGTTTTCTGCATATTGTGTTTTCGCATGTTTTCCTGCTCTCGATCTTCAAGGACTGTGGCAGCTGCTTAGATGCCGAAGGAGGGCAGAGTGCTGGCTTTAGGGGTGGGGGTAGGAGATTAGCTTCCCTGAGCGAAGAAAGGATCAGCTGCTACTTATCACAAGCCTTGCAGATGGGCATTGTTATCCCGGAGTCTTGGGTGGGGAAAACAAGGCACAGTGATACTCAGTGACTTGTCCTGAATCCCTGGAATGTTGACAGGCTCCTCCTTGGGGCCCTGAAGCTCCCTCCACCATGCCACCCAGGCTTCTCCGATTCCTACTAGGCCATAAACTCCCGAGGACAGGGTTGAGGTTTTGTTCATGTTTGTTGTTCCAGAGCTTAGTTAGCACAGGGCCTGGGCCATAATAGCCACTCAATGAACATTTGTTAACACAACCGTCTAAAGTACGGTAGCCAGTAAGTGGCAAAATTTTGACAAGAGCCCATGCCTTCTGATTACCTTTGCACCAGATAAAATCCTGGAGTGATCCGTGTTAATGTAACGAATGCAGCCCCCTCCCTACTTTGGGCTCCTTTATTTGGGATGTTTCTGGACAACACCAAAAGACATTTGCAAAGTGAATCTCACTCACGGTCAGGAGAGAGTGGGGACTCCAGGACTCCCCCAGTGTTCTAGCTGCTCACTGGTGGGAAATGTTCCAAAAAGCAGAGGCAGCTCTGGGCCCCTTCATGTTTGAAAAAGAATCTAAGAGCAGGGATGAGGCAGCGAGCTGAAATTTTAAGAGGCTACAGAAATCCAGTAAGTAACCATAAAACCCTAGGAAGGCAAGCTTTGAATAAAATTAACAGCTAGCAGTTAAGTTTTATTATGTGCCAGGCATTGTGTTAAATGCTTTACATAGAACTTCCCATTTAATCCTCCTAGCAACCCCAGGGGAACAGATTTTACTACGCACACTTTACAGAAGACAAAACAGAGCCCCAGAGAAGTTAAGTGACTTGCCTAACAGCACACAGCTGGTTTAGAGGCGGGATTAGAACCCAGGTTTCTCTGTCTCAGGTGCCAGCTAGTTGTCAGAGCATTCCTGGAATGCCCGTGCAGGGCGTGTCCAAAGAAACCCCAGCTCAGCCAGAAAAAGAACTGAAATTTCGTGCAAAGGTGAGATGGCTGGATCTGGACCAGCCGCTGGGCGGGCCAGAGGGCCTTAGAGCAGGTCCCTCTTCCCAGCGCTCCCCAGCCCCGCGCCCCGCCACCCTGGCTGGCGCGGTCCTCAGGGCGGGCGCTGTCCGAGGCGCGTCGTCCGGGGCGCGGGTCGGGATGCGGGCGCGGGCGCGGGCGGAGGGCTGGGCGCGCAGCTGCCGCGGGGTTCGGCCTGGCGGAGCAGATGGCGCCGGCGGGGGGCAGCCGTTTGACGTTCGTAGCACTTTCCTTCGCGCATATGTTGCGGGCGGGGACGACCTCCAGCCCGCTGTGGCGGCCGGTTGCCAGCCCTAGACGAGCGCGGACGCCCGGCTCGGCTCCGAACCCCAGCTCGGGCCCGCGTCTGTGGGTTAGGGGGGCTGGCAACCGTCCCCTCGAGTAATGACGTGCATTTCCTATCTTCACCGTAGGCCTACAAGAAGGACCACAGTCCCATTTTACAGCTAGAAAACTGAGGTCTGAGAAGGAGCTGAGCGGCAATGGGGCCAGGACTAGACCCTAGACCCCTGCCTGACACGTGCTTCTGCCTGGGGACAAGCGTGTCTCCAGCCTAAGGGGCCCGCCAAAAGCAAACGAACTTTCTCGATCTTGCTTGTCTATGTTCCAAAAAATGTTCTTCCTCGTGTAGGGCCCTTGCACATGGTGTCCTTTAAGCCCCACCCTAATCCCTCCCCACCCCCCAACCATTCCTTCCAAGGGCTCTTTCAGTTTTCAGCTGAGGCGGCATTGTCTCCAGGAAGCCTCCCTGGAACCACAGCACCAGGGCCCTAAGGGTGGCTAAGACCCTTCATTCGATGAACGTGCGGGAGCCGCCCCCCCCCCCAACTGTAAGGACAGGGAGTGGGTGTGCCTTTTTGTTCAGCATCCTGTTCCACCTGCATCATAGGCACTCAAGACATAGTTGTGAATGAATGAGTAGTTAAACGGGTGAATGAATGAACCAACAGGATCTCTGAAGTGGCACTTACTTCCTTACTATCCAGTTGTCAGCCAGTCGGGGGCGGAGGGAGGGCAGATAATACAAGAACCAGGGCTGTTTGGAACCTTGGGCCTTCTCAGCCGCAGCCCTTCGTTAATGAAACGTGTGCTGCGGTTTGCTCCCCTTCCTCCTGCTCAGCCCACCCCACCGCCCTGTGACTGGAGGCCAAGCCCTTCCCCTCCTGTTGACGGAACGGAGTCTTCCTAATGCTGATGAATGAAGTGACCGTTAATAAGATGAAACCAGGCCAGAGAGAGCCAAATGAGAAAGTTGGCAGCTTTGTAAGTGGTTTTTCAGGGGGAGAAAGTGAGAAAATGGACACTAAAATGAATCCTTTAAGTTGCTTTCCTGACCTGCTTAGTGGGAGAGCTGGGGATTCCAGGGTGTTGGAGACCTTCCCAGATGGAAAGAGTTCAGATGCAACAAATATTTACTGACGCCTACTCGGTGCCAAGGGCTCCTTGGGGCTCCATGACAAACAGCTCGAAGGATGCTTGGCACTCTTGAGGCCTCCTTTGAGCCTCCCCAAAACGCTGGGCACTGAGGTTCATTGCCTCCATTCTGCAGAAAAAGGAACAGAGGCTCGTGGGGTCGAATGGCCTGTCCAAGATCATCCTGCCAGAATTTTATCCAGAAACAGTTTTCATTGTTTTTTGAAAAATCCAAATGTGATTTTTTTTGTGTGTGACTTAAAAAAAAAAAAACTCTTAAATTTTTTGGTACATGAATTGCAGCTTGATAATTTGCCTGTTTGGATGCCATCTCCCTGGCTGGAAAAATTATCTCCTCCTTGAGAGGTCTCAGATTGACAGAGCTTGATCTCCCTCATTTACTAAATCCAGTAACTCTTTCAGTTCATTGAAAAGACTAATAGCTAGAGCTTATTAGTCCTCATCACTTGTTGACTAAGTGGCACTATTAAATTAATGTGTTCAGTACTTTATGTGCACTAGCTCATTTAAACCTCACAACAACTTCAGTGAAATATGCACCCTTTTGGTCCCTGTTTTGCAGGTGAAGAAACTGTAGGTTAAGTAACTTCCCCAGGATCAAGAGCTGGTGACAGGCAGGATTCAAACCCAGACAGTTACCTGCTAGGCACTGTCACATTCACGGTTTTCAGGATGTTCTCTGAGGACCCCCAGGGTCCCATCCAGGGATGGAGAAGATTGAGGCAAAGGGACATTTGGCTGGGCAGGCCTGAAGGACTCGTCCATTCAACCAGGACAGCTCTGCTCTTGTCCTCTAAATGGAATCTGCAAGATTTTGTTGGACAAAGAGTACCCAGTGCTAAAAATATTAGAAGTTGGGAACCAATAGGCGATTTTATTGGTCTGACAATTGTATGGTTATGCAGGTAGCAGGGCAGTAGCTTCTGGGGGCCCAGCTTTATTTCCTGTGTGCATCACCCTGCAGCGCCCAGGCCTGTGTCTCAGTGAATGCAAGCTGCAGTGAATAAAATGTTTCAGAAGGTGCCGGGGTAGCTGTTCTACTGCAGTTTACTCTTTGCTCCTTCTAGAACTTCCAGGGGCACCTGCAGCCATGCAGAGAAGACTCATATCAACCTCCAGCTGGTGCTCATGGAGAAGAAAGACTCTGTGCAGGTCAAGAGGGGGCTTAGTGGGGTCACCTGAGAGCAGCACAGAGAACACCTTGATACTGTGGCTTCAATTTGCTCCCAGGGATTTTCTGAAGTTATGAGGGTAGGAAGTGCAACAGCCTCAGGCTAGAGGACACAGGAGCCTCAGGTTTGGGGACAGAGGAAGAGGGCTCTGCTACCTATTAAGAAGGTAGTGATTCTGCCTTTGGGGGGTGATGAAGATTGAGGTACTGGCGTACATACAGCCAGCCTGCCCAACCTGACTCTCTATCCATACCCTTAATGTTTATTACTTAATCAAATCCCATTGTGTACTCCAATGTTAGGCATACAATAAAGTCAGATATGGGTAAAAACTAAAACAAAAACTAAAAACTATTAGCAAAGACTAAAATCAAGCAAAGGTATAAATTAAATAGTCAGGTTGGAGAAGAGAGTTAGAATACAGGTGTGCAGATGGGATATCATAAACAGTTACTGGAGTTGAGCTTCAAAATTAACTTTTAGCTTCCTAGTGGCCAGAGTGAAAAGGAAAACACAATCCGTGATATGATTCTAGTTTTCTATGAGGATATGCTGAGTTGCTCAAGGGATGATGAGCTTTTCTCCAAACATAGAACAAAAAGAATTTTCTTGAAAGGCTCACTGAATGCAGAATTCAAGGATGAATTTTATGGAATAGAAGGAACCACTTGTCCTTCAAACAGGTCTTCATGAATAGTACTTCTCTCAGTAGGGCTTTGGATAGGACTTGGGCAGAAGGCAGTTATGGTTACTGTGTTTTGCTGAATAAGTCAGATCCACCCTCAGACTTTCTATCCAGTCTATGCTCAAATATAATTATGCAATGAACATACTTCGAATCAAAAGAAAAAGATGAAGTTATGTGAAGTGGACCTCAACCACATACATATTTTTAAATTTATACAAATAAAACTCTCACTGATGTTGTATATGTGCCTCTCCCATTGCTTCATTTCCAGATCATGGTCCAAGCAAATTCTGCCACTCTGTGGAGACCTGGCCCTGATAATGCTGGTTCATTTAGCAGGTACACCATTCATCTGCAAGGAAGGAAGAAAATATAGATGTCATCAATAATATTCCTACAGAACCTCCAAGCTAACCCAGTTCTCCTAGTGTGGGAGGCAATAATTTGCTTCCTGAGATATGGGGATTGCTTTTCTTTGGTAGCTGAGACCCAATCAGTCTTCAGAGGTGGTTGTAATTAATAGGTAAGGAAGTGCAAATACATCTGAATTAATAGAGCCACTAGGTGTGACTAACTATAATATGATTACATGTGAAATTAACCCAGAGATCAAACCTAATCAATCCAGACTAATAACTGCCAGGACAACAATTTATGGTTTTAGATGAGTTTACTTTGAAAGGAACTAAGGAAAATGAACTCTGTTAAAATGTAAAGGCTGTGGTTTTTTTTCAAAAGTGTGAGTAGCATACCAAGATTATAAATATGCATGTAGATGATATTAATGTCCAGATGTTGAATAACCAAACCATTATTTATATTGGCAAGTGAGAGTAAACAAAATTAGAAAACCAGAAATTTGTAAGTAGAAGCACACATTTTTTAAATGAAGCTGAAATGGTATAGAATCTGAGACTCTCAATGTTGCAAGTTTTATTATTTATTTAATTCCAGTAACTTAAAAAAAATTACAGAACAACATTTTATACATAGAATATATAAGCTATAAAGATTAAGATAATAAACAGCCATGTACTTACAACTTAGCTTAAGAACCACAATATTAGCAAATTCATTGCAGCCCCTTGGACATCATTCCCTGACTCTAGACCTTCTCTCCCACACTCCAGAGATAAACACTATTGGAATTCTGCGTTTTGTTATTGTGGTGGATTATGTTGCTGGCCCCAATTTTTCATCCTTTACTGTATCCACACCTTTCTCTATGTAACTTTGCAGAGCCCTCCCACTGTGGATAAAGCTTATTTCACTCTTTCTTTGGGTTTGTCCAAGAGAGGGAAGTAGAAATGACATGTCAGTTCTGAACCCAAGCCTCAATAATCTTTCCATGTTTCCACTTGCTTTTTTGCACCTTTTCCATCACCATAAAAAGAACATGCCCGCACTAGCATGCTAGCCAAGGAAGAGGATAAAAGATACATGGAATGGAAATAAGTCACCCCATCCTAGATCAGCCAACCCCCAGTGAAGCCCCAGTTCCATGAGAATAAGTGATTGTGGCCTTAGAACACTGAAGTTTTAGGCAATTCTTTATACAACATGTTTGTGGCAATTGCTAACTTGCATGCACATTCTCCCCTTTCTTTATAGTTCTGCTGCAGATATGTCCTTGATCACACTGTTTAGTTTTGCATATTTTTGAACTGTACATAACAGGAAGCATACTGGTGAATTCTTTTGCATAGCTGGCATTAGGATTTAAAAGGTCCATGTCAATAATTGAAAAGAGCCCTATAGAAGCCAAGAGTTTTAAAAAATTACAGTAGTAAGCAGGTAAACAGACTTTCAAGTGGGCATCTTGCCAAGGATCATCCACAGCCAGGTCAACACAAACCATCTCAGCAGCACATGGATGATAATGCTGGAAAGCAAAATAGCAGAAAAGATGAAGAATGAACCCTTCGTTATGGCTGCCTTCCATCCCATGGAGACTGTGGTGAGATGAAGAGCTGAGGTGTCAGGCAGACCTGGGCCACACTCCACACCCTCCTTGTCCACTGGAGTAAATTTCAGCAATTATTTTATACCCTCTGAACCTCAGTTTTGCTGTCTGAGGAATGGATATAATAATCCCTCCCTACAGTGAACTGAAAGCAAATTAATTCACTCACCTCTGTGAAAGCAAAGGTTTCAATTCTAACTTTTGTAGAAGAGATGGGAAGTGATGGCATTAAGGACACAGGGTAGAAAGGAAGAGGAACTTTCTTTCCCCCAAGGCATGAAGAATTTGTGAGTTGAAGGAAAGGCAGTTGATACCTCTCACCACTCACTAAAATTAATTCAGGATGGCTTACAGACTTAAATTTATGACATGAAACCATAAGAATTCTAGAAGAAAATATTGGAAAAACTCTTCTAGATATTGACCTAGGCAAAGAATTTATGAAGAAGACCCCAAGGGCAATCACAGCAACAACAAAAATAAATAAATGGGACCTGATTAAATTAAAAGGCTTCTGCAGAGGCAAGGAAACAATCAACAGAGCGAATACACAACCTACAGAATGGGAGAAAATATTCGCAAGCTATATATCCAATAAAGAACCTGCAAAGAATTCAAGCAAATCAGCAAGAAAAAATAAACAAACCCCATTAAAAAATGGGCAAATCATGAACAGGAGCTTTTCAAAAGACGATAGACTAATGGCCAATAGTGCTCGACATTACTAATCATAAGAGAAATGCAAATCAAAACCACAATGAGATATAACCTAACTCTAGTGAGAATGGCTTTTATATCAAAAAGTCCCAAAACAACAGATGCTGGTGTGGATCAAGAGAGAAAACAAAGCTTCTACATTGCTGGTATGACTGCAAACTAATACGGTCTCTGTGGAAAATAGTATGGAGATTCCTCAAAGAACTAAAAGTAGACCTACTATATGATCCAGCAATTCCACTACTGGGTATTTACCCAAATGAAAAAAAGTCATGTTATCAAAAGATACTTGTGCTTGAATGTTTATTGCAGCATAATGCACAATCACAAAGATGTGGAATCAATCCAAGTCCCTGTCAATTCATGGCTGGATTAGTAAAATGTGGTATATGTATACCATGGAGTACTACTCAGCCATTAAAAAAATGAATTAATACCTTTTGCAATGATCTGGATGGAACTGGAGACCATTATCCTAAGTGAAGTATTGCAAGAATAGGAAAACAAACACATGTACTCACTATTAAGTTGGTTCCCCCAAATAACATCATGCTGACTACAAGATGCTAGACATAGGCCGGGTACGGTGGCTCACACCTGTAATCTCAGCACTCTGGGAGGCTGAGGTGGCAGATCTCTCAAGGTCAGGAGTTTGAAACTAGCCTGAGCAAGAGCAAGACCCCATCTCTACTATAAATAGAAAGAAATTAATTTGCCAGCTAAAAATATATATAGAAAAAATTATCCAGGCATGGTGGCACATGCCTATAGTCCCAATTACTCGGGAGGCTGAGGCAGGAGGATTGCTTGAGCCCAGGAGTTTGAGGTTGCTGTGAGCTAAGTTGTCGCCATGGCACTCTAGCCCAAGCAACAAAGTGAGACTCTGTCTCAAAAAAAAAAAAAAGATGCTAGATGTACATGAGCTCATGCTGAATGATTTAATTTATATAAACTTCTAGAACAGGCAAAATTAATCTACAGTTACAGAAAGCAGATCACTGGTTGCCTGGGGCTGGGATTCTGCAAAGAGGCACCAGAGATCTTTTGAGGCAATAAGGTAAAATTTCTATATCCTGATTGTGGTGATGTCTACATGTGTGTATATACGTTTGTCAAACTCATTAAACTGCACACTTAAAATGGATGTGTTTATTTTATGTCAATTTTATCTTAATAAAGTTGATGTTTTAAAATTTCCAAATGGGGGTACAAATGCTTTGGTCACATACATTGCCTTTGCACCACCTGTGTCAAAGCTACAAGCGTGCCCATCCCCCAGACAGGCTCTTAGACTTTCAAATACAGGAGTGTCTAATGTTCAACTGTAAGTGGTTCGCCCCCCCATTCACTACTGCTGAATTACCAGTAAAAACTGTCCCACACACAACTCCCTGCTGGGGATATCAAAGGAAAGGAGCCAACCATCTCTTATTGTGGGATGCTGGGGTAAAGGAACAGGTAGAGCATGCCAGGTGAGAGGAAGATGAAGAACTCAGTGACAGAATGGGAGCAAAGGTAACCAACCAGTAGAAACATTACTGTACACACACATTCCCAGAAGCAAGGGGGAGGATGTCAGGTTTCCTTTTGCATACAGGATGGGTGTCCAAGCTGATTCATGTAAGTACAACAAGCTCTCACCATCAGGTAGATTAGAGTCAAAGGGATGAGCTGGTGCCAAACATCAGGGGCTACCTATAAACAGTAAAAAAAAAAGTCATTGATCTTTGTGCATTGAGCCGACTTAAAATGCAAATCCTTTTCTGAAAACAGGAATTGAATTTTCTTGTTTTGAGGTTTTCAGAGTTGGTTAGGAATAAAATCATTAAGTCAAACTGAAAAAAATATAGTTGTCACCAGAATTTCTCTTGGAAAGAGTTCTATACATAGTCAGAAGAAATAACTTAATTTTCCCTTTGAAATAGTAAGAGGTAACCTTTACTGAGTACTTTTTATATGGCAGGCCCTGTTCTGAGTCTTTTATAAATTTTAAATCATTTAATTTTCACTCAGACTCTATGAAGTAGGTACTGGTATTATCCCTACTTTCTAGGTGAGAAAATCGAGGTACATAGAGGTTAGATAATTCATCCAGAGTCACAAAATTAGTGAGTGGGAGAGTTAGGATTTTATTACAAGAAGTTGAGAAATCACAGCTAAGGTGGGGGATGGGGGGAGTCTGTGCTTGATACCCACTGGCATCAAGTGAGTAGAGACCAAGGATGCTGCTAAACATCCTACAAAGCACAGGAATGCCCCCTTCGCCCCTCAACAAAGAATTATCCACCCCCAAGTGTCAATAGTACCAACGTTGAGAACCCCTGCTTGCAATCCCACACTGTACCCCATGTTGGTTAAAGTGTGTGTGTAAGCTCCCCCAAGAGCTATTAATACTACTTATACTATTGGCATTCTAATTCCTTATAAGAAGTTGGACCTAGTTAACTGCATAGATTTTGTTTTACTGAGAGGAATGTGCAAATTAGGGGCAAGAGCGGAATTGTTTGGGACAATAAAAAGCAACTGAGCATTTTGCAGTGGAAGGGTGGGTGTCTGTGGAGAGAGGCCACGGGTTATGGTGGGAGAGAAGGTGATGGAGAAAGGAAACATACATCTGGTGGAAATGTTTGGAGAGTTTTGCTGTGAGGGGTGCATGGAAGCCCTCTTTTTCAGTTCTCTAACATTTTATTAAAATGTGCATTGCTTGATGATGTCTTACATAATGGATTTTCCTTTGGATGGAATAAAAAGAAGTACAGAGGTATTAACATACGCCTCCCTGAGATATACATCACAGAGTGGAAACATGCTGCTTGCTCATGGGGGGACATGAGAGTTGCACATCTCAGGCAGTTCTGTAGCCTCTGCAGACGAAGAAGACAACATGGCGTCCATATTCCTGAGCACCATCTGCAAAACCCTCAACAAGCTCCTCCACTCTCAGGGCTACATGCCAATGCCTCCCAAATTTCTGTCTCCATCACAGTTCTCACTTCAGAGCTGCAGACTTCTTTATCTAACTCCCTCCTGGATATCTCTACATACTTATCAAAGTCAACATTGTTGAAACTGAACTCATGATCTATTTCTTTCTCTATCCTACTCCCACCTTGGCAGTTGATGGAATTACCCAGCAACTGGTCAACCAGTAATCATTAGAGACCCCTATCTTTGATTCTCAACAGCTTCCCCATCCGTCACCAAATCTCTCCCTAAAGTATCTCTTGACAGTGACCCTCTTTTTCCTATCCACAAATGTCACAAATATGTGTCCATTTTTGCTATTAATGTTCAACAGTAAAGTGGAAGGGCATAATTCCTCCAAATCAATATGTTGGGCTCTTTCTGCCTCTAGCTTTATAAATGACCCAGAAAAAAGAAAGAACAAATGTAAATTCATGGTGAGTGCTGATGATACAGAATTATGTGGCAAGCTGGGGCCAGGGGCAAAGAGCAGGAAAGATTCATCATGACGGAGATCAGCTCAGCAATTGAGCTGACACATGGCCAATTAAGTGTGTTCATGGGAAGCACAGAGAAGTCTGCAGCGAGGCCCATGGAAAGAAGGCAGGCTTGGACCAGCTGAGTCAGAACCAGATCCGATCACCTCACCTGCAGAGGGAACCTCAGCTTCTAAAACATGAACAGATAGTGTTGAAAAGAAAACCTTAGATTCACCAATCCCAGGCAAGAATATTACCACCCCCGCCCCATCTTTTTTAATATCAGAACAAGCATAATAAGCATGCCTGGTTTTTCCAAGGATTTTTTTTTCTCAGCACTGGGCAATTGTGTCATTTGGGGCATCTGAATGCCCTTGTCCTAGTGAAGTGGGAATTGTCGATTTTGTTGAGCCAGAAGTGGCCTCAGAGGCCACCAGTGCTGGGGTCCCCAGTCATGGATTCTGAGCCTCTGGGGCCCCCTGGGGCTGTTGCAGGGGTGCTGGAGCCCACATGTGCATGATGCCTGTCTGTGCACTGGCTCAATCAGTGATGCTCAGTCTTCGGGCCATGGAGTCATCCCTGGTTCATGATGAATTTTAGGCATCTACAAACCCTCTGAAATTGAATTCAAATACTTTTATATATATGTGCATTTGACAACTTTGGGGGTGGGGAGGATCATTGTATTTTATCAGCTTCCCAAGGCAAGTCCCAAAGGAAGCTTCCCATCCAAGTAAATACCATGTATGACTTTTTAAAAATATATATTAAATTCTGTTGAGATTAATAAAGTACACATTTATTTAAGGTATTGATTTAAAAAGAAGAGTTTTTGTCGTCGTACATTTTCTGAGTTGAAAAATGTTTTGGTACTATACACTAGGATCATTTGAGAGTCTTAGAAATGTTTTTATATATTTTTTTAAAGCCCTCACAAAACACATAACTGATAAAGGGGTTGAATCCAGAATATATAGAGAACTCTCACAACTCAATAATAAGACAGAATTACATTTTTATGACATTCCAGGAAGGAAAAAGTTTTAGGGACAGAAAATTGATCCGTGGATGCCAGGAGCTGGGATGGGGGAAGGGATTCATTGCAAAGAGGCACAAGCAAACTTTTTGGGGTGACAGGAATGTTCTATAGCTCACGTGTGCTGGTGGTTAAAGGATGTACACATTTTTCAAAACTTATCAACGTCTATACCTAAAAAGTATGCGTGTGGAAATTGGACTTTAATAAACCTGACTTAAAAATAAAGAAGTCTTCATCTTTGAAAACCTATTGATTTAGTCCAATCATTTTATGTGTGAGGAAACCGAGATCCAGAGGGGTAAATGGGGTGCCCATTTTCCAGGCCATTTTCCCGCATCTTTTTGATATGGCAGGGCTCTCATTCAACGTGCTGAATGCAAGCATGCCTGGCAGGGATTACTGCCATGAGACGCGGAGAGGTCTCCCGGGAGAGACCTCACCCCACGGGAAGACAGAGCCAAGCATCACAAGACAACCTAGGAGCCCCTCTTCGGTCCCTAGAGCATTGAAACCTCTATCCTGGCATCCAGCCTCAGGCAGAGCTGTCTGGGAAAGTCTACAAGACTCTGGAGGCACTATTTTTGGAATAGTGCCTGTGTTTTGGAAATTGATTACAAAGTGTGACTCACCGGGAAAGGAAACCCTTTAAGACTGATCACCTGGAATCCTTGGCACTAAGATTTCTGGCTCTTCTGAGGCAGGGAGAAAACGGTAGGATGGTGGCAGCCCTGGGGGAGACATCAGAAATGGAAGTAGTGTCCCCAGATACCCCAACGACAGCGAACTTATATTGTACAGACATGAGATGCCCTCAGAGAATTTGTGGTAGTGAGGGCTCAGGGGAAGTGGCATACAGGTGGCTGACGTTTTGTTTGAGCAGGTGGGAACAATTCTAATGATTGCTGTAAATGCGACCCATCAATGTCCTTAGAGGCTGGGGAAATTGGGATTTCCCATAAGCCACACCAGCTGGTTAATGGCATGGAAAGGACTAGAACCCAGCTCTCCTGGTTCCTTGTGAGAGTCCTCTAGTGCAGCGGTCTCCAACCTTTTTGGCACCAGGAACCGTTTTCATGGAAGACAATTTTTCCATGGACTGGGAGTGGTAGGGGCAGGGGATGATTTCAGGATGATTCAAGCACATTACATTTATTGTGCACTTTATTTCTATTATTATTACATTGTAATATATAATGAAACAATTATACAGCTCACCGTAGGTTGGAGCCCCCTGCTCTAGTGCATTCAATTCCTAACTGAAGTCTCTGATTCCACTGTCAAAAAAGTGAGGAGAGAGGGGCACACATACCTTGAGACCCTATATAGGAGCATTAAGGAGCTTTTGTTTCTTTTTGAAATGAATCTTCATTTACACACAGTTATTGAAGGGCTTTTTTTTTTTTTCAACTTTTTTAAAGCTCCCTAACCTTTCCAAAATATCCTCCCAAGTCCACCTGTTCCCAGAGTGAAGTCCCAGGGGCTGGCCTAAGCCACGTGGGGAGCAGCTGCCGACCCAAGAGTGACCAGGCAGACTGCAGACTGGAAGGAGGCCTCCCAGGGCCGACTTGTAGGATGTGCTGAGACACCTCACGGAAAGCCCTTGTTCTGAGGCGAGACAGGAAGTCCCGCTCTCTGGAACTCCTCCCAGGGAAAACAGGGGACTGTCAGCAGGAATGGCCTGATGAACCCACTGGGGGTGGGAGAGCCCCAGGGTGGGCGTGTTGCCTGGTGCAGAGGCTTCAGGGCAGGGGGGAGGAATGTAGACCCCCTCCCGGGTCAATCCAAGAAGGAGGAGGAGAAGAGCAGAGAAGGGAGGAGGGCAGAAAGAACGCCCAAAGCTGTAGCTCTGCAGTGTGTGCCTCTTCCCCTGTCACCCCCGTGTTTGACTCGGGGCTTCCCATGGAGATTGGTGAAGGGACTCAGGGTCAGGCCTGCGTGGGGTGGGGGTGGGTTACGTGGGCAAAACAGAAATAGCATGAGTGGATTCAGGAGCTAGACCACTAAACAGGAGCCGTTGGCATTAGCAGACATTGTGCCAAGAACTTCAGACTGTCACAGGCCATAAAAGTGGCTGGGGTCCAATTCCTATGTCTCCTAGGAGCAAGGGGTACTGGGTGATACCAGGGATAAATACAGAAAGAGAGAAGTGAGCTTGGCTGAGAACAACGGGTAAAGTTGTGCCACTCATACTGTCTACTTCCAGCCTCCAGGCTGGGCAGACGAAGCACAGTGTCACAATGACCCCAATGGAGCCCACCAGCCATCTCTGGGAGGTCTGTGCCAGTGTCCAGAGCCTTGGAGGAGGAGATCCTGGATGATGCCTGATGGCATATGAGAGTAAGGTGGGACAGCCCTTGGGACTCTCTCGACTGGGTGGGAGGAGTTTGAGAGAGGTAGAATTCCCGTAAGTTTATAGAGAGGAAAAGAACAGAAAACTATCATTTTATTAATATTGTTATTGTTCCTTTATATGCCCATTTGTACACAACTAGGGTGGCTCTCACCATTTTGGACGTTCTGACACCTTGGCCAGAGAGTGGCCCTCTGGTGGGACAGTGCAGACCCAGGTCTGGTGATGTCCATGAGTCAGTGACTGACAATGGACAGACGTCAGAAAATGGGGAGAGGAGACACCACGTGGTGGAGGGCGGGCTAGATTGGCATTCAAACACCTGAGTGAAAGGTCCTGTCCTACTGATGGGCAAACCACTTACTGTTTGGCCTCAGATGACTCATGAGTAAAACGGGACCCTATTACCAATGCCGGGGGTGCGGAGGGGGGGCGGGCAGGCGCCCCTACTCTCCACAACCCCCAGCCTTTAAGCTGCTGCTATGATTCTTAAGGATATCAGGCTCCATCTGCCTCTAGCTTTATAAATGATCCCTCAAACAAGAACAATGGTAAATTCATGGTGAGTTTTTGGGAGCCTCAGTTTTCTCATCTGTAAAACCGAGCCAGTAACCCCTATTTCACACATTTATTATGAAGATTAGTGAGAGAATTGGATGTAAATGTACCTCACAGATTGTAAAGTGCCACCCATGTGTAAATATCATCATTAGGTTAAAGTGTATGAAATTGTTAATATTAGACCTACCATTTTAGACCTACAAAAATGGCCATTTCTTGTAGCTCAACCTAAATCTATCATTTTTCATGATTATCAACATAAGGATGGCAAATCATGTTTGTGGAGATGGCAAATCATATTTGTGGGAAAAGGTGGAGTCCAAAAATAGATTTATTTCAAACTGGGTATTGTCAAAAAGCCTTGCTGGAGGAGCAAGGGGTGGCGCTTGAACCCGTGTTCATTTTCCATTGGCTCCCAGAGCTGTGGAGGTGGAATTTCAAAACCTGAGGGAGAGTCATTCCCAGTTCTCTGGAGCAGCTGGGCGGGTGAGAAGAGCCCGCAGTTGAGTTGTGTCAACCACAGGCTCACAGTGGCACCAGGCATGTCTTGGAGAACAAGGGGTTTCAACCTCAGGACAGAGAGAAATCCTACTGAAGCCAGCAGGCATTTGGCAGAGAGAAAAACTTTGACTTGGTCTTTCAGGGCTCTGCACCAAATTCTAATCCACAAAATGAATTTGTTGATTTGTACATTAAAGCCATTTCAGTTCACATTTTGCAAGTCTTGCCAAGGACATATGGTTCAATCCAACTTTTATGCATGACTAACATTATCAGTGACAGCAATAATATTAGTGGCTAATTTGCCACGTGCAATCTATACACCAAGACAGAGTGATAAGTACATAAATGCACTCTTTTGAAATTTAGGTTTTGTGGAAAAGACCCTAGTGAGTCCTTAAGGCTTAAGATACCTGTTTCAGCCTAGCTTATATTAGAGCACTTTGATATATGGAGTTAGTGGGCCCTGGCTGGCCTATTTATTAATAATGCAGTAGCATGCCCAACAAATAGGGCAAATTTGAATTGGTTCCCATCTTCTGCAGCAAATTCATCCCAGTCATTTCCTTAACCTCACAAAAATGTGTCCCCATGTTTTATGTGACTGATTTTTTTAAACCCTATTTTTAGCCTTACAATGGGGTTTTATTGTTTCCATTCCAATTGAACTAGTTTTTTTCTTAAAGAAATATTCTTTAGCTGATAGGAGAAGTAACTGACAGGGCAAGACTTGGACATTCTGGTTCCCTGGCTCCATACCATCAGGTTTAAACATGGACTTTCTCATGCTTCATGGTCTCATACCACCTCTTTGCACAGGCTTGATTTTATAGGTAGTCTTGGTTCAACCAAAGGTAATCAATAATCAGAAATATTTCTGCAGTAGAAATTACTTGAAGAGGACTGCATGTTTGCAATTCATCATAATACCATTTAGTTCGAAACTTGGACATTCTGTCTTGAAAACAAATGTTGGAAGCACCAGAAGACACTGATGGAAATTTGGATGATTTAGGAATGAGATCCTGGGAATCTGATTTTGCAGTGTTACATCCTAAATCTCTTTCCTCAGAACTGCCCCCATTCCGATTTCTAGACTCTTCCATTCTATCAAGATTAACTGATGTCTTAAAATTTGTTCACATTTTAATGCTGGATATTTTCAACAGCACATAACAATAAGGGACAATGCTAGAAGCAGTTCTTTCATTTTTATTTAAAGAAATATTATCATATTTATTATTCAAATGAGGAAACCGAAGCTTCTCAAGGATTTGTAGATTTCCTGAGAGTTTATATTTCTACTACTTTCTAAACTTATGGCTGTTGATAGTTTTAACCATCGTATCCTCCAGATATTGAAACTTGTCAATTTCTAACTAGTCTTCTCTGCTCAGAGGCTGGTACCTTGAAGGGTAAGAGAAATGGACATTCTCTCCAGACCAGCAATGAAACTTAGAGGTTAGCATTTTGCCAATTTCTTTCCTTGCCAACAAGGTAGTTTTTCTTTTCTTTTCTTTTCTTTTCTTTTCTTTTCTTTTCTTTTCTTTTCTTTTCTTTTCTTTTCTCTTCTCTTCTCTTCTCTTCTCTTTTCCCTTTTCTTTTCTCTTTTCCCTTTTCTTTTCTTTCCTTTCCTCCCCCCTTCCCTTCTCCCTTCCCTTCCCTTCCCTTCCCTTCCCTTCCCTTCCCTTCCCTTCCCTTCCCTTCCCTTCCCTTCCCTTCCCTTCCCTTCCCTTCCCTTCCCTTCCCTTCCCTTCCCTTCCCTTCCCTTCCCTTCCCTTCCCTTCCCTTCCCTTCTTCCTGTAGGGTCACAGTCAGAAGGGCCCAAATGAGTTCTCCATCATTCCCCTACAAATGCCCTTTATTTGCTCATGAACTCCTCTTGTGTTTACATTCTCTTGGCAGGGCAGTAATGAGGCAACATTTCCACTCAAAAATGTCCCCTGTGCACCTGACAGCAGAGGGGCTCACTTAGCTTCTTAGGGAAGCGGCCACCTGGGTGCTGACAATCTCTCCTACTCGCGGGTGCGCTTAGACATAATCCTTCATTACACACACACACACACACACACACACACACACACACACACACACACACACACACACAAAGTCTTGTTGTTGGCCCAGAAACATGCCGGTGCATGCACTGCTTCCGCGGTGGCCGTGTCGCCGAGGACGCTGAGCCATGCAGCTCTCCCTGCTCGTTATCCTCTCCCCAGAGACCCTCACCCTGAGCGAAGCGCAGTGGGATGACAGCTCCGCGGCCCCTTAGCGTTGAGGGAGATTCCATTTGATTCATGGTTTGCCTAGAGGGCAGAGGGGCCAAGGGGACACCGGGTTAATTCACTTGCGCAGCTTAGGTTCAGATCCCTCCACACACAGAAATGGACTGGACGGGTGGCGATCCATTCTGCATTTTGACAGACAGCCCCCCACCCACCAGCGCCCCCCGGCTTTACAGGACGGATGCCCGTCTGCAGCAGGAGAGAGCAAGGTGGCGCCGGGGGGCTGAAGCCGTGGAAATATTCCACAGCTGAACTCCGCTCCTAGATCAGAGAGCCTTTAAGAAAATCCTTCTTCTAAGGAGCTCTTCGTTCCTAAAGAGAGGAGGAACACGTCGTTCTGCAGAGCGAAATCTGGCAGCTCAATTGCATTGGCGTGGCCAGCCCATCCGAGTCCAAACCGATGGGACTCATGACCCAGCTCAGAATATGACAAATTCTGTTACGTCATTAAAAGGGAAATACCCTTCGCTTCTGTGAACCCGATTATGGTCCGATTGTGGTCCGGCCGTGTACACAGCTGGAGGCTGACAGAGTGTGTGTCTGAGAGGTGGGAGGGATTCCACACCAGAAAAAAAAAAAAAAAATCTGACCATGTGGGTGTCGCTTTATGGAAGGCAAGAGAGCCTAGTGGTTACAAGTTGGGTTCTAGAGCCAGACTGCCTGGTTTAAATCCTGCCTCTGCCACTTGCTAACTGTGTGTATTCGGGCAAGTTCATCAGCATCTCTGTCCTTCTGTCCCCGTTTGTAGAATGAAGGTTAGTCCCATCACCTAGCGCAAGGGGCTGTTGTGAGGAGTAAATGAGCTGATGCATGTGGAGTGTTTGGCACCTGCTGGCGTGTAGTGGGAATGCAATGAATGTTAGCTACTGTTGACAGTTGGATGCAATCGGACGTTTATAAAGATGACAAAAATTAGGAGAAAGGAAGGTCCCAGCTGTGCCTTGGCCTTAGTTTGCTTCAGTCTCCTATTTCTCTCTTGACTATTTTGGCTTCTTTTTGTTCCTATTTCTTCCCTTTCCCCTCAACCCTCCACCTCCACTACCTGCTTCCCAGTACTAGATAGCAAAAACAAAACCTACCTATAATAAAGCATATTTTTAAATTGAATTTTTAAGAGATTTGGTGCCTGGTCTGGCTTAATGTTCCTCAGAAAGCTTGAGTGCCTCGATTGCTCTTGAGATCCCCATTTTACAGCTCAGAGCTGGGAGGCAAACAGTCCTGGATGAATTTATCCCAACAGATACAAGGACTGAACCCAAGAATAATTTGAAAGCTCTTAAAGAATGGGGACGGTCTTTCTTAAGCTCTGGAGAAGGTCACATCCTACTTTTCCTTCTGGAATTTCTAATTGATGGGAAGACTGCCTCCAAATAATGTGAAGATAAACCCAAAACAGAATCTTCTGCTGGGCAAGTCCTGAAAGATCTTGTTCTTCATGGGCGTGATCTTGACACACAAGTGTAGAAGACTGGGGAGGCATCAGCCCTCAACCTCTTCATTTCACAGAGGGCAAAACTAGCTAAGTGATTTGCCCAAAGTCACAGTGACTTAGTGGAAGGACCAGGACTCCAGACTGAAACCCAGGGCTCTGCCTATACCATACAACTTCCCATCTCTGCTGACTGCTCCTTTGGAGACCAAGGTTAGCACATTTACTCTTACTTAGTTCTGAGAGGAAAGACCACGGAGCTTCCACCCTCAGAGGGCCATCAACAAGGCATGCCCACCCATGAGTCATCCGTGCTCTTCACAGGATACCTGTGGCGGATATTGTTTTAAAATACCATGGCTAAGAAGTGTGGGAGGGTAATACAAGACCCATGCTGTGTCCCAGGACTCTCAGCGTCTTGAAAGGAACATCCACAGAGGAATCTGTGGAACTCCCAGTTAGGGTTGGACAAAGCCCAGGACATCCTGAGGTGGCCCATGGGTGAGATCAAGCAGGATCCGTACCTACTGTGCCCCATTTAAGAAGGATGGTGTGGTGTAGCCCATGGGGCATAGTAGAAGGCACATATGAGTCACAGCCCTGCCACTGGCTAGTAAGGTGACTTGGACTCCTCTTTCCACATCTCTGAGCCTCTGAGTTTCCTCTCTGCAAAATAAGGAACTGGATGATCTCCTAGTCTTCCTCCAGCTCCAATAGCCTCCTCTATGAACCTAAAGTTTTACTGCTAAGGGATTAATTGCATAGGCCTTGACATCAGACAGACTGGGGTTCAAATTCTAATGCCACCGTTGCATGGCCTCCAGCAGATATTTTTCTCTAAGCATCAACTTTTTGCTTCTGTAAAATATTAAAAAATGATACTATCTGCTTCATAGGTTGTTGTGGAGATTCGGTGGCATGAAATATGTGAACAGTGTTTAGGATGGAGATTAATAAATGTTAATAGCTTCTCCATCCACCAGCTCCTCCTCCCACCATCCATCATGCAGAAAAAAGTCCTGAGGTCCAGTTAGATCCCTCTTGCTCTACACTAAGTGTCCATGACCAGCCTGTAGAGCTTCTAGGCATCACAGCTAGATAATCTGATTTTGTCTCAACTAGAAAAAAGTAGGGCACTCTGCTTTTCATTCTGGGTTAAAATTGGTGACAACACAAGGGTAGCAAAAGTCAAATAGCACATTGGTTGGCTTTAGTTTGAACCCCCTACTATCTACCTTACTCAGCGAGTTCCAGCTCAGATGGATCCGAGGGCCTGTGGCTTTCGCCTGAAAATCCCTGTCTCTCTGCCTGATTTATGCCAAATGGCATTTCCATGCAAGACTCCTGGTGCCTGGAAATGTCGTTAAAGAATGGCAGGGCTCGGTAAGGACCGGAGAAAGGGAAACTTCATCCTGCCTGCACATCAACACCGTTAAACGCGTTGTTACAACAACGACCGAAGCTGTCTGGTGATACCATCGGTGGCAACTGGTCAGTGAAAATGTTTTTTAATTGTGACTTGAATGTGTTTATCAACCTCGCTTTGATATCGAAAAGACAGCAACAGAAACACAGGGAGCCACGGTCCTCCCGGGAAAACATTAGTCATCTGTGAGTGTGCAGGCCCTGGCAGATGGTCAGCTCTTCTCCTGAAGTCAGACTTCCAAGCCACCGTGCAGCGTCACTGCCAGAAACGAAGAGTGTTATCTTGACATCGAACATCTTTATAATAAAATTACTAATTGGTCACTAATACCATAGGCTTTTAAGCTGGAAGAGAAAATCTCATAGAGGCCGTTAAGTGGTTGGCTGCATATTTCATTAATAAAAACTACTCTTAAAGCCACCAGTGCCATACCTACCCTACGGATTTCTTAGACGCCCACCAGGTGATCTTGATTGCCTTGAGATTTTGAAGCACAGCCCCGAAGAGCTATTTTTAAATATTCAGGTACATCATAATATCACACAGCAGTTACGTTCCTATTTTTTAACATCTTTAATTATACTATTTTGCATTACAGTTTCCGGGATTCCTCCCACCCCCTCATATTTGGCAACTCCACAGCATCTGTCAAAACAAATTAGCACTTTGGGTGGTAGAAATATATTTTTTATGAAAGCAGCAAATGTGTCAGTCTTGGACAGAAGCTAAAACCTGATTTATTGGTTTGTTTTCTAGGGTTTCAGACCCAATAGGCAGAAGCTTTCGAAAGAATTTTCCATCTGCATCACCAGCGTGCTTGCAAAATATGTAAAACACATTCAAATTCCGCCAGAAAGAGTCACTAATTATGATATGTATTTGCATATGTTTAATCACATATATCTTATTTCATTTTGCTATTTCTGCAGGGCCCCTCGCTTCAGGGAGGGGGTCCTTGGCTCTGGTACAGCGTGCACTCAGCAAAGTTCTCTCGAGCGAGCATTCCGCTGCCACGCTGTTAGTTTTTTGTGTTATCTTTTCCAATGAAATTTGAAATTTACAATTTTTAAATGATGTGTGTGAAATTATATGACTCTATTATGTCATAATATTATACATCCCAAAATATTGGTAAAGGGTCCTCCCCCTTCATCACCAACTCCCCCCCCCCAAGAGATCAGAGCATTACTGAGAAAATAATGATTAACCTTTAAAATCAGATTGGCATTTCTTTTTTCTCCAAATCTAGAATTAATACGCATTTTTTAATCATTAGTGTAATGTTCAGGATGATACTTTTGTTCTTTTGCCTGTTGAACTGTTACGGCTGCTAGTAACCCTTCAAATTGTTTGCTTCATTCAAGCATTCTTTCCTGAATAATTCATTAGGCATTATTATCCAAGCGTGGAACCCCTCATTTAGCACTGCTGATCTTTTCCTTATGTGTAGCTGACAGGCAATCAAAGTTTTTATCAGTGCAGAAAATTTGCAATTCAGAAATGTAGTTGCAGCAATTAGTAGCTATCAGGTAGCATTGGAAGGACAGCTTCATAAAAAGACAGAGTTGAATGAGCTCCACTGATGTTAGCACAAAAGTAATGGGTAAAACTAACCAGCTGTTTCTAAATTTACCAAATGGAACATTCCCTTCTTCTCAGAGTGGAGGCTTTAATTAACTTGGAGTTCTGTGTGGCTTCCCAGAGGGGGAAGGGAGTGGGTTAGGACCCTTCCTTCACAGGGGCTGGCTGTTCTCCCCCTACCGGGTAACGGGGCGGGAGCTCTGAGCTTCCCTCTTACCCAGTCCTGGAGGCGAGGGGGGCAGGTGAGTGGCACTTTTGCCAGAAGACCCCAGAGGGGGTGCCTATGCCATGCTGGCAGCCTCACCCCATCTTGGCATCTCAGATGGGATGGCTGTGATGCTGCGATTTTGTCCTGCTCTGAAACTTCCACCCTGCACCCACACACTGGCCTCAGGACCGAGACTGAGGCTGAGGGGAAACGGCTGCCCGGGCCTCATTCATTCCTTCATAGGCTGATGCATTCATTCCTTTGTTTATTCTTTTCATTTCTGAACTCGTTTTGATTCCTTCATTTGTCCATCTGTCCATTAGATCATTTATCCATTCATTGGTTCATCCAAACATTGGCTGAAACCGTCGGCGAGACGGGAGCTTGTGCCTACTGGTAGGGCTCCTGGTTCTGGTTTTTTCCCTGTGAGTCTGTACGCAGGACTTGCAGGGCCTGAGCCCCCTCTCTCCGTCAGAACTTGCTCTGTGTCAGGAAGAGGTCTGAGGAGGCTGTTTACACTCGAGGTGAAGTGCAACCCCTCTGGGAGAGCCGGTTGCCTGGTAACTCATTGGCAGCAACAGAGGGACGTTTGGCATGTGAGACGGTGGGGGAGGCTTTGAGGGGTCTTTACAACCACGGCTTGGGGGTGGCCTCTGCTCCCGGTCCACTCCAGGACAGGAACTGTAGCAGTTCCGCCCAGAGGTGGTTCGGGATGCTGAGAAAAGGGGGCTCTGCTCTCCACCTCCTCCCAATGCCAGGACCCCACAGGCCGGCTGCTGCTGGGCTGCCACCCCAGAGCCACCCAGGCCCCAGGACAAAATGCATGGAGGTCAGCTAGGACTAACAAGCTGCCCAGACCCAAACCTCCAGGTCTTGTCTCAATTTCAACGGTGTCTGAACGGAACAGCACGGTATTTCATAGCCCAGACTTTGGAGTTAAACAGACCTGGGTTCAAGTTCCATCTTTGCCACTCATAAGCTGTTATGTGGCCTCTCGGAGCCTTAATTTTTTTACCTGTATAATGAGGTGTTATAGGGTTATTGTGAGAATTAAATGCAACAAAGAATATAAGGTGCTTGATATAGTTAAACACATGGTAGATGCTCAATAAATGGGAGTCATTATGATCACTAAGCATGAGTTTCATGAGGATGAGGGCCCTAAAGGTTAAAAGCACAGCCTTGAGCTGGGGTGCTGGGTTCAAATTCAGAGTACAGTTCCTATTTGCTCTGTAAACTTGGGCAAGGAACTTAAATTCTCTGTCTTAGTGCCCTAACCTATAAAATAGTAATACTAATAGTACCTACCTCATAGAGCTGTTCTAAAGGTTAAATGGATTAATATATTTAAAATTAGAACAGGACATGGTAAGTGCTATGTATATGTTCATTCTTCTTTTTTAATTATTGTATCTTCAAGGGCTTAATGGCACCTAGTTAGAGCAGGCTTTTAAAAAATATTGAACAAATGAATGAAAGTCCCTAAACACACTTCCCAACCCCTTCATTTTACAGACAAGAGCTCTAAGGCCCACAGTGACTTGACCAAAGTTAGAGGCAGAAAAATATCAAATTCCGAATCTGGACTCCCAGGCCATCACCCTTTCCATGTGTGCCATGGAGGGTACCTTGTCCTTGAGCCTTAGATGACATTGCCAAGAAAGCATCCAGTCCTCTTTGCCCATGGCCCCGGCTCTGGCCAGATCTGTCCTCTCTTTTCTACAGGGAAGCAGGCCCCATGGTGCAGCTGGGAGAGCACTGAACTAGGACTGTGGTTTGGTTCCTGGACCTGCCTTGACCATGGGCAGGTCAGCACCCGTCCCTGAGTACCAGCACTCATGGTAAGATAAGTTCTGCTCTCCTTCAAGTGAAATAGCCAAGATCTGGGTTCCCTATGGTCTTCAGACAGCTCCACTGTTGGGAAAACAAAAGCAACGCTCCCTTGGAGGACACCACAAGCCATGATGACCACACAACTGCTTGACCACCTTGTATTAAGTCCTTATCTTACCCAAAACTTTATTTTGGTCTCAAGAAAATACTTGTGTGCATTTTAATGTCGTTTTGTACTTTCACATGTATAATCCTATTTTGTTTGTAACACAGAGAAAGGATGTCTCTCAAGGGCTCACAATAAGCTGAGATGAAAATCTACCTTCCAACTCCAGGTTCCAGGACATTTTCTACCACACCACACACCTCAAAAGGGAATGCACCCTTTGAAATTCAGGAATCAAGGTCAAGAAGTAATTTTTTAATAAGAAGACTTCCAAGATATAATAGATCTGAATGTATTGACAAGGAAAGATGTCCATTGTTAAGTGTGGAAATAAAAGCAATTTATAGAATATGTATAACATAATTACATCTTAAAATATGCATGTTTTAAGAAGTCTAGCAGAGCAATTAACAAACTACTAACAGTGATTATTTGTGGGGACATAAAATAATGGGAAATTTTTTGCTGTGACCTTGATTCATTCCTCTACATTGTTTGAGTTATTTTATAAGGAGCGTGCATTGCTTTTATAACTAACAAATACAATAAAGATATATTTCTAGAGAAAACACTAGACTAAGAGGGAGAACATGAAGTTGACTTTCAGAGAGGCTTGGTAGGCTTTCATGCATCATTGCATTGAGTCCCATGGTGGGGCCACCAAGGAGAGCAGACTAAGGCTCAAGAGAAATGAGAGGTACCAGGTTGGGGGTGGGGTGCGGGTCTCAGGCTTCTTGCTATGGATGTGGATGTAAAAGCGGAGGGGACAGAGCTGGAGACCCACACAGAGGAGCCCTCACCAGCCAAGTGGGAAGCACCTGGCACACACCCACAACCACAACAGGGCCCCAGGGCATGGCTTGGCATCTCCTTCCCTGCCAACTTCATTCCTTTGGGCAGAAGGGGGTAGAGGGTGTGGCTGATGTTCAGGGAAGAGAAGATGGAGATAGCTCAGAGGTGGGAGTAACGTGATTGGTGGGGGCATATACTGCCATAGCCTGGGAGCCTTAAAAGCATCTTGGTATGGTGGTGCAACCCTCTAGAGGACAATTTGGTACTTTTTAGCCATATTCAAATGTCACACCACAGGTTGCATGAACAATTTTAGCCTCCTTGCTAATGACTATTTGTTAAAAAAAAAAAAAAAAGTGTATGTGGAAAGAAAAAAAATCATACCCTTAAGCCCAGCAATATGACTTTTAACAATCTGTCCTACATAAATACTCAGAAAAGTATAAAAAGATATATATCTTCAATGATGTTGTTTAAAACTGAGTAATACCTAACACACACAGTGCCTTCTATTCTAGGAACTTTACATATATTGATTCATTTAACCCTTGCAATAACCTTAGGAGGTAGCTGTTATAGTCATCCCCATTTTAGAGATGAGAAAACTGAGGCACAGAGAGGATTAATCACTTGTCCAACATGCCAGAGCTATTAAATGGCAGAGCTAGAACCTAAGCAGCTGGGCTTCGGAGTCTGTGTTCATAATCACCACTACACAGTCTCTCACTGTTGGTTGTTTTTTTATTATTATTTATTTATAAAAAGCTCTGGAAATCAACTATGTCCACTAATAGGAAGTTGTTTAAATCATGGTTCATTCAAACAATGGAATATTCTGTGGTTGTGAAAAGGAATTAGGTCGCTCTCTAGGGGCTGGCATGAAAAGACAAGGTAGATGACCAAGTGAAATTTTACAAGTGTGGAATGGTGTGTATACTATAAATGCATTGGAGTATTAAAAAGGATATATGACATGAATGTATTTGCACGAAATTTTCTGGATACACCCACAAAGGAGTGTGACTGTAGTTACCTCTTAGAAGTAGGAAGAAGAAAGGGGCAAGAAGGTGAGTTTTGTTTCAATGTTTGTATTATTAGCTGATATTACTTTTGTGATTAAAAGAGTAAAATTAGGTCCACATCATACCAATTAGAATGGCTACTATCAAAAAAACAAACAATAATGAGTGTTGGCAAGGATGTAGAAAAATCGGAATCCTTGTAACACAGTCAGTGGAAATGTGAAATGGTGCAGCCATTATGGAAAACAGTATGGTGATTCCTTGAAAAATTAAAAATACAATTACCATGTGATCCAGCAATTTCACTTCTGGGTACATACCCCAAAAGAATTGATTGAAAGCAGAGTCTCTAAGAGATATTTGTGTATTCATAGCAGCATCATTGACAACAGCCAAAAGGTGGAAGCAACCCAAGTGTTCACCAACAGATGAATGGATAAACAAAAGCGGTGTTTACATAAAATGGAATATTATTCAGTATTAAAAAGGAAAGGAATTCTAACACATGCTACAACATGAATGAACCTTGAGGGCATTATGCTAAGTAAAATAGGCTGGTCCCAAAAAAGACAAATACAGTATAATCCCACTTACATGAGGTACATAAATTAGTCAAATTCATGGAGACAGAAGATAGAATGATGATTGCCAGGGCCTGGGAAGAGTGGAGCATGGGGAGTTAATGGGTGTAGGGCTCCAGTTTCTCAAGATGAAAATGTTCTGGAAATTGGTTGCACAACAATGTGAATGTACTTAACACTACTGAACTGTACACTTAAAAATGGTTGAGATGGTAAATTTATGTCATGTATATTTTACCACAATTTAAAGAAAAGAGGTTTGTTTTTGTTTTTAGGGAGAAAAATGACCCCTTTCTAACCCCTATTTCTCTAAATGCTTAATTGTCCTCTCTGAGGCCCTCCCACTTTGCCTCACCCATTTAGAGAACATTATAGAAAGATCCAGAAACTGAGAGTCCAAGATTCAGTTATTAAAATAACCATTTCTATTTGCACTTTACACTTTTGGTTCTCCTTGTAATCCTGTGGGAAGGGTAAGGTGGGTTTTCTGTCATTCTAATTCTGTGGATGGGTAAACTGAGGGCTGACTTGTCCCATATCAGAGGAAGAGTTCAGACGCCAGTCCTGTGGCTCCAAAGTCTGAGAAGTAGGAGAAGGGGCAGAGAAGGGGCAGGCCTTGAGTGGAAAGTTCTGTGGCCCTGGGTGCCAAGGGCTGGATGCAGGGTTCCTGGGAGGCAGGACTGGTTCTCAGTCCTGTGAATTACACAGACCAGCAAAATCTCTTCCTTCTCAAAAAGGCTTTGCGTCTTGACTGCCTTAGTTGCCAACTTTTATATTTGCCAACTATATTTAAAAAATGTTAAAGCCAGCTATCATCTGTTGCCATCATTTTGATACCGAAAGAATAGTCCTTTAAATGGAGTGAATTTGCCATATTGTCCTATCTTTTCACATTTCATGTAGCTTGGAGGAAAGTACGGCACCCACCAGCATTTGAGCACTTCTGGTCCATGTTGGCTGTGAAGTTATGCACTGTATCTGTTACTGATGAATGCAACAACACTTTAAATAACTTTGGCAGATTCAAGATTATCCCATGTGATAGCCAAAATAATTCTTCCCCTCCAAAAATGTCCACATCCCAATTCTCAGAACCTGTGAAGATGTTATATTACATGGCAAGTGGAAAGTAAGGTTGCTAATTACCTGCTCTTAAAATAGGGAGATTATTCTGGATAATGGGGTGATCCCAGTGTAGTCACAAGGAACCTTAAACAGGGAAGAGGGAAAGAGAAGAGTCAGAACCGGAGAGGTGGCACTGTGAGAAAGACTCAACCGACCAATGCTGGCGTAGAAGATGGAAGGTGGCCACAAGCCAAGGAACGAGGCAACCTTTAAAATCTAGAAAAGACAAGAAAACTATTCTACCCTAGCACCTCCAGGAGAAATACAGCCCTGCTTACACTTTGATTTTATCCCACTGAGATCTATTTTGGACTTCTGACCTTTATAACTGTAAGATCATATGTTTGTGTTGGTTTAAGCCACTAAGTTTGTGCTAACTTGTTACAGCAGCCATAGGAAACTAATACAGACTTCATGCAGCCTGGAGAAAAGTACGGCACCCACCTACATTTGAGGACTTCTGATCAATGTTGGTTATGAGGTTATTCACAAATAATTTGTTACTGATAATGAGGAAATCTATGTGCAAATGAGTTTTAAGTAATTTTTGAGCAGATTCAAGATTATCCCGACAGCAATGTCACTTTGTAAATTGCTTCCTTAAGTGGGAAAGAGGGAAGGTTATAGCTGGGGCTGAAAATCATGCATAAATCATGACTGCCTTTTTTTTTTTAATTGAGCGCTTACTGGGCTTACCCTTAAGCCCAGCAATATGACTTTTAACAATCTGTCCTACATAAATACTCAGAAAAGTATAAAAAGATATATATCTTCAACAATGTTGATTAAAACTGAGTAATACCTAACACACACAGTGCCTTCTGTTCTAGGAACTTTACATATATTGATTCATTTAACCCTTGCAATAACCTTAGGAGGTAGCCATCCTCAACACCATCCTCCGTGTTTTATCTACATGATCACATTTACTCGCCCCTCCCAAATCTGCAAAGTAGACACTATTAACATCCCTGGTTCACTTGCAGCTAGTGGATGATGGAGCCAGGATTTGAACCCGTCACCAGTCACAGAAGTGCACCGGGCATCCTCGTGCCATTGTTCAGGTGTGTTGGCATACCTAGAGAAGGCCAAGAACCCTGGCCTAGCACAGTGGTTCTTAAGTGACACTCCTGCAGACACCAGGGCTCCCTGTGCTAGCTGGGCCACACAACACATCTGCCCTATCGTCAGCAGTGGCAGTCTTTTCTCGATTTATATATATTAACAAAAGGATTTCTAAAAATAATAATTTTAATGGAAAGGCATTTTTCAAGTTCACTTCTTCTCTGATATATTTTTCTTAAACTTTTATTATTTGGTTGATATTGTTTGAGTGTCTATGTGCTAAAGGTAACCCTAAATTACACATTTAATCCTTTAAACTTAAAACATTAATGCTTCATGGTTTTTGTTGTTGTTGTTGTTGTTTGTTTGTTTTTTCCTGCAAAAATCTTCGTGACTTCCGGGTACTCAGTCACCAATACAAAGATTCCTGGTTTGGAATCTGCTATTTTGGTCACTTGCTGTTCCCCATAAGCAGATTATTTATTAGGCCTGAGATATCAAAACTCTTCCCCAAGTTCCCTTCGGGCTATTTTCTTGAGACTTTGGAGGTTTAAAGCAAATCGGGGATTGGCTAACAAAACATTCTGAAACAGATGAGTCACGGTTAAGTCTTGCCCATGAGAGGAAGCCAAGTGCGACGTCTTGGGGATTCAAAGGGTCCTCCCCTTCTCTCCTTCCCTGCTCGCCCGGAAACCTGGCTGTGCTCCCCGGACACGCTCGCAGTGGCAAAGTCATGGCTGTTTCAGCACATTAATGGGATGAATTCTGGGAGTGATAAAGGCCAGAGAATGGAGGCGCTGAGAGACGCTTTTGTGTCTCCAAGACTCCGACCCCTTTGATGAAACAGATGTTTGGGCCAGGCCCTCCTTTACAGGGAAAGTGAAACCTCATTAAACAGCAGGAAAACTTCCTCAGTGGCAACGAACAGCCCACATGCTGGTCTTCCCTGGCAGCAGACGGGCTGGGGAAGAGGTGGTCTCCTGTCATCAAGCCCTGCGTTCCCCCTGGGGACTCCAGTGCTGGTGTCTGTGACACGTGGTCACCTTGGAGGCTTTGATTTATGGTTGACTTTGGGGAAGGCCAGCCTCTGACCTTGGCAGCAGCCTGTCGCCTCGCCATGTTTTCTCTAGATTGGGAGAACTTTCCATCAGGATCAATGAGCATCCCCAGTCTGACCCCAAGACAGAGCTTCCCAGACACCCCTCTGATTCCAATGCAGCAGGAAGGTTTGAAATGGAACCCTTTCCGGATCCATCAGCGACCCGGCGCGCACTGCACACAAATGTGGGCAAATCCAGGACTAAAATTGCCCCATAAGTTCAACCTCAGTCCAACATCTGAGAGAGAGGGTGCAGTGTGTATCATCCATGGACCCATCAGGATTTCCTGGGTTTATTCTAAAGCATCAACTGCCCAGCTGCCCAGCCAGGCTGCTTTAAAAGAAAGCAAAACAAATGACACGAGAGTTCCCCAAGGATGACTGTTCCTCAAAAATCTGCCGGGTAGTCTATTCAAAGTTTAGGGCAGGCGTCCTCAAACTACGGCCCGCGGAGCACATGCGGCCCGCCTAGGACATTTATCCGGCCCACCGGGTGTTTTTGCCCCCGCTGCCTGTCCTGCTTAGCAGCCGACTAGTCCCAGGCCCACAGTGCGCATGTGTGGAATGTGCGCCGCACTCTCCAACGGCCCTCCAACGGTCTGAGGGACAGTGAACTGGCCCCCTGTTTAAAAAGTTTGAGGAGCCCTGGTTTAGGGTGTGAATTTGGGTAGGGTCAATTATTTCAGCAAAATCGTAGATTTAGAATTAACTTCCTTGAACTGGAAACATCTGCATGACACATATCAGCCAACAATAAGTTAGAAATCAGCCTAATGGGTGGGTGTAAAGAAGGAAGAATTATGTATGAGCTATGTTTAATTGAATGACAATAATAGCTAATATATAATAGCTAATATTGAGTACTTATCGTGGGCCACGCACGGTGCTAAGCACCTCATATGTATCAACTCAACTCTTGCAATGGCCCTCTGAGGTTGATATTCTTATTGTCCTTATTTTATTGAAGAGGAAACAGAGTCACAGAGAGGTTAAGTAACTTGCCCGAGATTGCACAGCTATTAAGTGACAAAGTTGAGGTTTGAACCCAGGAAATCTGGCTCAAATCTATGTCGTAACCACTGGTCTTGCCTTTAAAAACTGTCTAAAAATAGGTAGAGGAGAGAGTCGCCCCTCACAAGAAAAGTTAATCCTACTCAGTGTCTATGTGCATGTGTGTATACGCAAGACACGTGACTGCGCACACATACACACAGCGTGAACTGAGAACACACGTAGCTCTCAGAACCCTCCTGTTTTCACCTCGTGGGAGCAGAGAGAGAGGCCTTGCCCCCATGCTTTTTGGCAGGCCCTGAGGCAGGGGAGACCTCACTCCACCCGGGAACTTCGGCCGCTGGGCAGCTGCCGGGAGGTGGCGCTGTGTCACTTTCCTACTCCGGAGCTTTTGTTTTCTGCGGGCTGCAGGTTGGAGGTGGGGAGGCCAATTTGAACAGAGCTTGTCGCCAATTTCCCTGATTTGAAATCTCACTCTCTTCTGTCACTTCCTTCAAATGAGCTCGGAGATGTTCATCAGATGACAGTCCTGAAAACGAGCCAAAGCTGTTCTCTTAATCCCATCTCAGGCTGGATTTGAAAAGGGTGTTTCCAAACAAGGAGCAGATTTCATCTGTCAGAGTTACACTCAAGCTGACCTCTTGGCTTGCAAAAGGCGAGAGGAAAAACACACCAAAAGTCTCAACCACTGTGCAAAGACTCTGGTGCTCACTGGGCCACGGGCTCAGGCTCTGTTCACGGGGAGGTGCACGGACTGTCCGTTCCCCGGGAAACCCCAGGTGTAGCTGGATGAACCCCAGCGCACCTCGTCTCTCCGGGTCTCCGAGGACTTGCCCCATGCTGGTCCAAAGTGGCCCACCTCTTGCCGTCCTTCGAGAGGCTCCTCAAGTGCTACAGGGCTCATGGCTCTGCTGACATTTTGACATTTGCACATCCAATGAGCCGTGTACTGACTTACCAAAGGAAGAATCGCCCAGCCTGGCGACGCTCAGGGCAGGAAGGGGCCCTGGAATAATTTAGTCTACCCCCCAGTTTTCCAGATTGAGCACATCGAGGCCCAGAGAGAGGAAGTAAATCCCAACCTGGGAAGAGCGGCAGCTAGCTCTCTGAGTGCCCTGGCCAGGACAACTGCCACCACCTTAGGATGGAGTTTTCACCCTAAAGCACAGGAAGAGGACTAGAGCTTCAGAGTCAGACCGGCCTGGTTTTGAATCCCAGATCTTTAACCTTATCTGTGTGACCCTGAGAAGGTCACTAAATATTCCTGAGCCTCAGTTTCATCTGGAACATGGGACAATACTAGCATTTTTATCATGGGTTGTGGTGAAGAGCAAAGGAGATAACAACATACACATAGAAAGTGTCCAACATACGTTTCTTCATCCTTCTTTGGTGTTATTTTAAACCCTAATCAGAGAAGCCAGTTTCGGATTGGGCTTGACACAATGGTGGGGACATGAGAAGCAAACCGTGCTTCTAACCACCCTGCCCTCAGACCACAAAGCTGCTTTGATCTTGATGTGTGAATATGGAGGATTGTCTTTTCTGTTCTTTTAGATCTGGAAACAAAGCCAGACTTAGGCATGAGCAGGCATCGTGTAACAAGGTGTTAAGGGATCTGGGAAGGCTCCTCACTCCTAAATCTTTCTCCTATCTTTCTCATAATCATCCCTTGGCAACCATGTGTCTTCAATACTATGAGGAAATGCTCTAATTTGGGAGCACATCCTTCCTCTGTAAACAATCAGATACCCCCATGAGTGTGATGGTGATATCAGTCACTAACACTTTAGTATGAATTTTTCCAATCAGACTGCTTTCTTGCTAATATCTGCATTAAGGGGAAAGGTATTTTTATGAGGATAGGGGAAAAGCTAAAAAAGAAGGGATGTAATTTTTGAGATGAGCCAAGGGGGTACTGCAAGTAGAGTTAGCATGAGAGCAGTTCAGATAGACAAAGGGCACTACAAGAAAATGCAGGGATTCAGAAACAAAGGCAGGAGGACACCAGAGTTAACTTTATCTACCTGGGAAGTTTAGTGCAGTAGGTGTGTGAATGTAGGTGAGATGACTCAGGACTACCAAAAGGCCTTAGTGCCCTCCACCCACCCAGCCACACACAGCATCTGCAGCGCCCACGGTCACGGTCACGCCCAGCACTTGCGCCCGACTTGAAGCGTCAGAGACCTTCCTAAGGAGCAGTGAATTTGAACTCTTCCTGACTCAGACAGGGCGTGTGGCCGATGGCTGACCTGGAAGAGGACTTTCATTCAAGCCACAGTTATTTTGCCCTGGGCCAGGCCAGGAAGATGACTAAGCCCTCAAGAGGCTCCCAGGCTAGGGAGGAGGATAAGTCACCCACCCCTGTCACTCTGCCCTCTCGTGGAACCGTCTGCGCAGCCCGAGAGGCCCTGCCTCACGCGGCTCACCTCTCGCCCTCCCCACCTCGAGGCGCCACCGCACCGGCCTCTCCCTGCCTCCCAGACGCCGCGAGCTGTCCCCACCCGGAACCTCTGCCAGGCAGGCTCAGCTCCCTTTCCTTCACAGGCGGGCTCCTCGTCATCGTTCGGGTCTCAGCGCAAAGGTCACCTCCTCTGAGAAGCCTACCCTGACCTCCAAATCCATCCCCCCACCCCCCACTCACGCCCTCTCTCTGTGAATCGCGTGTCACGCAAGCTCCGTGAGGGCGGGAGCTGTCCTCTCCCCACAGCTGCCCCCAGCACACGGTGAGGACACACCGCAAGGCCCGCAGGGGAGCCTGGTTTCTGATGGACGGGTTGCTCTCGCCCCCCCACCCTCCCGCCCCTCTCGCCCCTCTCGCCCCTCTCGCCCCCCTCTCCCGCCCCTCTCGCCCCCCTCTCCCGCCCCTCTCGCCCCCCTCTCCCGCCCCTCTCGCCCCCCCCACCCTCCCGCCCTTCTCGCCCCCCCGCTCCCGCCCCTCTCGGCCCCCCGCCCCCCCTCGCCCCCGCACCCTCCCGCCCCTCTCGCCCCCCTCTCCCGCCCCTCTCGCCCCCCTCTCCCGCCCCTCTCGCCCCCCTCTCCCGCCCCTCTCGCCCCCCTCTCCCGCCCCTCTCGCCCCCCCCACCCTCCCGCCCTTCTCGCCCCCCCCCGCTCCCGCCCCTCTCGGCCCCCCGCTCCCGCCCCTCTCGGCCCCCCCGCCCCCCCTCGCCCCCGCACCCTCCCGCCCCTCTCGCCCCCCCCTCCCGCCCCTCTCGGCCCCCCCGCCTCCCCCTCGCCCCCGCACCCTCCCGCCCCTCTCGCCCCCCCTCTCGCCCCCCCTGCCCCTCCCGCCCCTCTCGCCCACCCTCCCACCCCTCTCGCCCCCCCCCACCCTCCCGGCCCTCTCGCCTCCCCCACTCTGCTGGGCCTTTTTTTTTCCTTTGCCTGAATCATGCTCAGATCGCCAAGCCCTCACTGTATAATTCAAGTGGAAAATAATGTTGTTTTCCCTCAAGCCGGATACCCTTTCCAGCTGCCATCTCTTTTTCTTTCTTCCATGTCCAAACTCCTTTCCAGGGTCACCCTCGACGGCCCCAGCTGTGCCCCATCTTCCACTCACGCCTCAGCAGCTCACGCCGGGGCTTCTGCCTCCACCCCTTGGTGACAAGATTCCCATGAGCAGGGCTGTCCCCAGTAGCCACACAGGGGGCGCACCACACACCGCCAGGGGTCACCATTTCCACAAACGAGGGTGCGGATGGCGCCCCCTGGAGGTGTGCAGTGTGCACGGCGCGCCCGGCCGGCCGAATCATCATCTCCTTCCCTCGGCCTTCAGCCCCCGGCTCTCTCGGCAAGGTGACATCGTCAGCCCTCTCCTGCCTGGCTTGATGGTGCCTTATCCTCCTCGTCTCCTTCCTGATCCTCCAACTTCTCCTTTCCAGCCTCCTTTCCTAATTCTTCTTGCTACTCCCCCTCACCAACCGAGGGTGTCTTCCCAGAGCCTCTGCTCGCTCCACACAGCCTGTCCCCGAGACCTCCGCCCGCAGGCCCCGGCTGGGCACCTCCGACAGACATGAGGGGGACTCCCAGACCCAACTCTGCTCACCGCCAGGCCTTCCCCGGGTCCTGCTCTGTCAGGACCGCTACTGGGGTCATGGCAGGAGGAATGACCCTGGCATCCTCTACCTGACAGAACCCTCCCCTGGCATCCCCTTCCCCGGAACTGGCACCTGGGCCACCTCATGAATAAACGGTTCCTCACACTAGACAACGGACCGGTGAAGGGAAGAGGAAACACACTCCGCCGAAACTGTCCCTGCTCAGAGAGAGACGGCCTGATTCCGGGGACTTCTCGGGTCATCAACACTGTTCACTGAGGAGGGAATCTGTCCATGGAGAGATTGGAGGGAGCCGGCTCTGACAGGTACAGAATACAGAGTTGGCAGGGACAGTGAGCATTTCCAGGAGAAAGGGGGACTCCCTGACAGCAGCCTGACCTGGGAGCCAGAGCCTGCTGTTTACACTTGACTTCCAGGGTGGGTGCCTGAGGAGGATTGACGCGGGGAGGGGGGCAGGGGCACGTGTCTTGCACAGGCGCCCACCTGTCAGGCTGGGGAGGAATAATGCTGGAGCCGGGATCTGCCCTGGCCGAGGGCTGCCCACGCCCGACAGACACTCCTGGCCCTTAATCCTCGGGTCAGCGATCTCAGATGGGAGGGGGCCAATTGCTCCCCAGGGACAGTCCCAGGTGCCTCTGGAGAACTTTCCATCATCAGCACTCCTCACAGAAGGCAGACTTGAAGCCTGCTGCACCTTTTCTGCATTTTCGAGTCTCTGGAGGACAGAAAGGAAGCCCAAGCTACCCTTGTTTTCCTTTACTTTTGGGGACTTATCTGGTTTTTATTTGACCCTCTCCAGAGATGGTACAATTTTCCAGATGATCTGGCATTTTGTATCAGAGTCCTTCCTGGACTCTGGAGGTTCAACTCTTGCCGCACTGGGATAGACCAGGAAATGTCCCACACGGGTAGGGGCAGACGTTCAGCCCTGACAGAGTTGCACTTTCTGCCTAGCAAGAGGGAGGAGGACATACTGGAGCAGAAATATCCTCCAATCAGAGAAGGCGGCAGCCGGGCACTACAGCACAGCGCTACTCAAAGTCAGGCCTTCGCACTGTGTCACAGACTGTTTGCCACCAGACCACAGCATGGCAAGTTCAAAACCTGAGAGTCAGCAACTAGAACTTTTGTAACAGTTGAACATTGCCAGGACATCCAAGTGCATGACCCATGAAAAGAGTCACCTGGAAAGAGTTTGACCAGGTTGGGCATGAGCACTTGCACAGTAAGTCGCATAAGGCAAGAGCTACTATTAGTCATGGGCAATAGGACAAATTGATTTCCAATCATTGATTAGAAATTTAAAAATCTGATCCATCACTACAGTTTGAGAAGCACTATTTTAAATTAGTCTCTTAAAGTCTCTGAGAAGTACTGCCATAAAGAACCTGCCTGCTCTCCTTTGCTAAAGCCAACGTTTCCCAAACTTATTTAACTATGAGCTCCTGTTGGGGTGGGGAAGGGGGTGTTGCTAGCATACCAAGGAACTACTGTTCCTCTAAACACACTTTGGAGAAGACACTCTACACAGTGACAATGGGAAAGTGGGCAATCCCTTGGTCTAGAGTCTCCAAACATTTTCCAAGCCACAGGTCCCACTTGGCTAGATGAGTCAGGGCCTTAGGTAACTACCTTATTTGGATTCACGGGAATAATTTAATGACTGCTCCTGATCACCTGGTGCCTTGAAAGACCTTCTCTGCTGCTCCCAGGGGGTCCCAACATTTACCCAGGGTGGGGCCAAGGGCACCACCAGACCATTATCTCAAGCCTCTGGTTTTAATTAAATTACAAAATGGCGCACCAGAGGTGACAACAGCACAACAAGGCCAGCTAAGTTGGTCACTGAGGGAGAGGCACTAACTCCTTCAGGCCACAAGGGGCCCATTTACTAGAACCCAGCACTGGACCAGGGCACCTGGGATCCAGGAGTAGAGTAACTTCTAATTCTCCCCCCTCAGCCCTGTGTACATTACAAACAGAGACTTGTGCATTCTTATCTTAAGCTTTACTAGTTATATTTGCTGCTCTGAGCACCAAGGCACACAAAGTCTTTATTTTTCTTTCCTTGTAGTAAGTGGTGTGCTGGTACATGTTTAACCACTAGCTCTCTGCAGGGATAGGTGGGAGCCCTGTTTCACAGTGTTTGCTGATTTCTGTGGTGTAAACACTCCTACCCTGGCCTATTGCAAGCTGCCATTGTGACCTCATTGACTGCCGACTTGGCAAGTGGTACCCACAGTCAGCTTTCAGGAACCAGGGCCAGCCACCCCAGCTCTGACAAAATGTCACTATAGAGTTTGACTCTTCCTTCATAATATTGTAGACTGACGTGCTGAACCATATACAATGTCTGGGCAAGAAAACGCCTCAGAGGTAATCTAGTCTAAACTTCCTCACTTGACAGATGAGGCAACAAGCCCAGAGAAGTGCAGTGACTTGCTTGAGGCAACCCAGCAAGCTGATGGTAGGTGGGACTCAAAACCAGACCTTCTGGCTCTTTCATACATACCATGCTTGTCTTTAAACATATGATCTTCTTGATTCTGCAAATATCCAGGCAAGAGTTATCACATCCATTTCATAGAAGAAGAAAGTGATAAGGGGTGTTAAGAACTACCCAAAGCCACAGAGCTAGTAAGTATACTGGACTGACTTCCATTCCATTGAAACTTCTTCATTCCAATTTTTTTTTTTTTTTGATTGGATATCTTCAATGAGACATGCTCTTCTGCAGTTTTTCAGCTCCTAAAGATTTTTGACCAGCAAAAGTCATGGATGGGTGAATTTCTCTCTTAATTTCCAGTCTGTTGCTTATTAATTCTCTATCATGAGTATTGCCCATTGCTGGTTTTGAAGATGCATCTAACGTGGTAGGCTACTATAATATAGAGATTCCCAAATACAGTGGCTTAAATCACATTGAACTTTATTTCTCTTTTACTTAAAGTTCAGGTAGAGAGTCTAGTTTTTATGCTGACTCAGTAATATCAGGGGCCCAGGTTCCTTCTATTCTGTTTCTCTGCTCAAAAATTGGCTCAATATAAGGCTTTCATCTCATGGCCCAAAATGGCTGCTCTGACTCTTGCTATCATATCCATGTGCCAAACAGAGGAAAGGTGGAAGTGAAGGGAGAATAGGGCATGCCTCTTCTCTAATTGCACTTGCATAAGTTGCTTATATCACTTTCATTCATACACCATTGGCAAGAAAAGAGTCACATGGTCACGCTAGCTGCAAGGGAGGCTGGGAAATGTAGTTTTCAGCTGAGCAGCTATATCCTGAGCAAAAATTTGAGAGTTCTACCAAAGGAAGAAGAGGAGAATGCATGTTGAGAAATAATTAGTAGTCTCTGCTATAATGTCTGAAATGCTGGAGGTAGAGGTAGGAAGGAGGACAGGAACAAGAAAACAGGAGGATGTGGAACAGAAAGGCACTCACCACAAGGGAGGCTAATGTCAGGAGAAGAATGCAACTAGCCTGTTTCCTCTTCAAAGTCTAATCCCTGTATCACCCCAAGAAATCTGCATTATGTAGGAAGTTTCTGGGGATAGCTTTTAAAAACTTATTTTGAATGGGATATTCAGAATGTTTTTTATTAATATGTACATATGGAAGTCCATGCTCTCTAATATGGGGTGTCTTCAAACCAGGACTGTAAGTGATAATGCCCTGTGGTGATTATTATTAGGCAGGTGACTCTGTGCTTTAATTTCGGTTTTGTGGATTAAGTTGAGGTCTGAATATAATTTTCAGGTTGTTGCCCATCTCTCTTCTGGGGAGCAGCCATTTCATCCTCCACTTTAGGCCCAGCTCCACCCCAACTCCTGCCTGTAGCCATCTTCAGAAAGGCCACAACTTTGGAGTTAGTAAAAGACCTATGAAACAAACCAGAATAAGAAGCCGCTCAACTTTCTTGAGTCTCAGCAATGATCTGCCATCTTCCTAATGACAGCGACAGCACCTCTCAGTGTCTTTGCTTTTCTGCTTCCACCCTTCCCCATGTGACTTAGATAAGACTTGCAGATGACCCCCTTGTTAACCTGTGACAAGCTCAGACGTAGGGCCTCCACTTTCTCATTCTCTGTCTCATAACTAGTTTGCTTAACTGTTCGTCCCCACGTACCAATCTGGACAAGAAGCCTGCTGATCTGACCAAATTCTAGTCAGGTTCTGTTCTTCCTGCAGGTCCCTCAACTTTGGCCTGCCCTTGAACACTAGAATGTAGAACAACCCTTCCTCGAGGACCCTTCCAGAAAAACAGCTGACTTCAGAGAGAAACACTCCCTCATCAACTGTCCCAGAGCACGACCTGCTCATCCTGGGTCCCCATACTGGGTTCTTTCTAGCCTTATTTGCTCATTTCTACAAAGGTGAATTCCTGTTTGGCCTGACCACCGAGTCACCTACAGATCTCATGAACGGAGCATTCTCTATTGCAGGAGTCGACCTTCCCTTGTTACAATAGTCTTTTCAGATAAAGTCCCTCCTTACCTAGGCCTACATATGTTTTTACTTGACATCCTCCTCACCCCCTGCTTCAGTGTTGTGGGCCCTCTGATCTTGATCTTGGATTTGCAGCCATCCCCCCATCCTCTCCCCATCCCCCACAACATTACTGCTCAGGGCTTGTCACCGCCCATATTTCCTTCTCCACAATTTCAGCAGTTGGAATCTTTTACAGAATACTTAGCAGAAAACTCAACTCAGAACAGTCAGAAAACAACACCTTAAGCAATAGAGACGTTTAATCGTCTCACCAAAAAGAAAGTCTAGACATAAATGATCTTTTCTCTAATGATATCACAAGAACCCCTGCTTCATCCATCCACCCACTCTGCCATCCTTAGAACATGTGTGTCATATATATATATATATATATTCTCATAATAACAAAAATAGTTCCAGGTATCTGACTATCACATGATATTGTCCAAAGCAGGAAGGAACTGAGGGAGGAAGAGAGCTTTCCTTGAGGGTCCCTTTCTTTTTATCAGGGAGAACATTGTTTTCAGAAGCCCCTTGAGAGATCTTCCCTTACATCCTATGGACCAGAGCTGGGTTACATGGCCTCCCCTAGGTAAAAAGAGGCTGGGAAGGTGAGCCATTGGAATTTTCTGCCTCTATAGTGGGGCCTTTGTCCGTGGAGAAGAAAGAGGAGAAAATGACTGTTGGGTCTGCACCACTGGTTTTATACCCTCCAGCAAATTGGTTAGCGATCTGACTAATGGGTCCCTGGGTTGTAGGGCTAAAGCCCCTCTCCCTTCTCAGTCTACTTAATAAAACACAAGCTTTTCTGAGTGCAGTACCTCCTGCTTGACTGTCCAACGCCCGGTAGAGTTGGCTGTCTCAGGCTGGTGGAGTGGACAGATGGGATCTGGGAAAGCTTTTAGATCAACACCACTCAGGAGAGCTTGTTTTCCAATGCCTCCGATTCCTCTTCTGTAAAACGGGGGTAACAATACCAATCACAAAGGGTTATTGGGAAGATTGACGAAAAGGTGCTGCAAGTGCCAGGCACATGGCGAGGGCTCAGTAAGAGCCAGATTTCTTCTTCCATCCAGAAGGAAGAAGCCTGAGCCTGTGGCCTCAGAGAGGCTGCTCTGCCTCCAATTCAGAGCAGAGGAACAGGCAGCAGGAAGAGGCCTTTGCATCCCTTTGCCTTCCTGGGGCATCCTGTCCCTTCAGTTCAATCCTACCAGAGTGCATTAAGTGCCTGCTGAGTGCAAGGCTTCCCCCAGGGGCACTAGAAGGAGGAGTCAGACACCGTCTCCACCTGGGCTGAGCATGTGCCCTGCCAGCAGGAGGACCAGGACGAGAGTACACCTGAGTATAAAGCGAGGCAGACATTTGACATTCCCGAACTTGCCTCATTACCTCTGAAAGCTCCATCGCATAGCAGGGAGTTAGCAGGATGTGATTCTCATAACCCCCAAAGTGGTGATTTCCATATTCAGTAACTTTGATTTTTTTCCCCCCACTACCATTTATGTTTTCTGTTTCAAGAGATAAAACCCTTTGGAAAATTCTAATGCATTCTCTTTCCCAAGCGTACAGCTGCTTTGAACAACCCAAGTTAATTGGAAATCTCTCCTAAAATCATGCCGCACTTTCTAAGGTCATTTGAAAATTCGTGATCAATATTCAGATTGCCCCTGTGAGTCCAGCCATTGGGGTCTTCACACTATGTAAAGTCACAGCCTGGTCTCTAAGAGCCACGTACCTAGCCCTGCTATTAAAAGGGCTATCTGCAAGTTACCCTTGAAAATCTGCAACTGACAAAAGGCCCTCTTTTTGATTAAAATCAAATTCTCCATTCTAAGAAATGAAACTGCCTCCATAGATGGCCCTGAACTTGACATCAAGGTGCCTTCCTACCTGAGGAGTCTGGCGGAGAGCCTCTGACAGTACTTAGGGCTTCATTAGGGCACTAACCATGCAGGCAGGGACTTCACTTGGCTCCTAGGCTGTCCCTGTGACCAAGCTGCCAGGGCCAGAGCCTGACACAGGGCCTGGTTTGTGGTGGGTGCTCAGTAAGCATTTATTAAATGACTGTATAAATGAATGAATAAGTGAAATAATAAAATGTGGTAAAAGCTGGCATGAAAAAGGGTGGTTCGGGACAAGACAAGCCATAAATGTTTCCAGTGGTCACAGCTCTTTCTCCAAGTGACCTCGAGGACAGTGTTCCCTAATTGTCAAACTGTAATAACCACATTTTCTAGTTTCTATATTTGCTGCTTTGGAATCTGGGGGCGTTAATGAATCTGGGGGACTGCCCCTCCCGGTTAGACCATTCCTAGAGACAGCAAAGAGCTCATCTACCAGCGCACCTTTCCTGTGCAAACCAACCAAGAGTCCATGCCCCAAATAGCTCCTCTACTGAGCTCTCACACTGAGGACCACTAACCACCTGCCCAAATCACCCCAAGGACAGGTACCAGGCAACTAGGGACAGTCCCTATTGTGGCACCAGAACCTGCCACAATTATTTAAACTAGCCAGTCCTAAACTTGCTTGTCCTGCCCTGCCCATTTCTTCCTGTGGAAACCACAACAAAGGCTCTTGCCCATGTGTTCCCCTTGCTCCTTCTGCTTCCTGACCAATCCTAGTGCTTCCTGCGTGTCCCCCTTCCCCACGGTGGGTCCTGTCTGCTCCTCTCAGGAACTGTAATGAACTGTCTTTTCCTTCTTTTCTTTTCTTTTCTTTTCTTTTCTTTTCTTTTCTTTTCTTTTCTTTTCTTTTCTTTTCTTTCTTTCTTTTTTTTTTTTGTTTTGTTTTGATAGGGTCTTGCTCTGTTTCCCAGACTAGAGCGCAGTGGCTTCATCATAGCTCACAGCAACCTCAAACTCCTGGGCTCAAGCAATCCTCCTGCCTCAGCCTCCCTAGCAGCTGGGACTACAGGTGCACACCACCACACCCGGCTAAATTTTTCTGTTTTTTGTAGAGATGGGGTCTCGCTCTTGCTCAGGTTGATCTCAAACTCCTGACCTTAAATGATCCTCCTGTCTCGGCCTCCCAAAGTGCTAGGATAACAGGCGTGAGCCACCACAAACATAGTGAGTGCCGTCTGTGAGCCAAGCACCCTGCTAGGCTCTGGAGACACTGAGGTATGCCAGGAGTACCCCATTCTGCTTCACATCTCTGTGCCGCCACCCGTGCTGTTCCCAATGTCTTTCCTTCCACTTTTCTGCCTGGCTAACACCAATTCATCTTCCAAACAGAGCTCAAATGTTGATTCCCCTGTTAAACCTTCCGCCTGACTGCCTACCCAGGCAGAGTTCCTGACCATGCACTTCTTTATGCTTTTACTGTACCATCTGCATTCAGCAAGAGGGCTATGATGAGCCAGGCATGGTGCTAGGCACATAGATATAGAGATAAATTATAAATAGTTCCTGGTCTCAAGGAGATCATATGCTGGGGAGGAGGATCGGAAATGACTAGCTGCAATAGAGTTTACAGGCACCACAATTATAGGACAGGTCCCCAGATGACCTTAGCTTACCCAGATCTTCCCTCTCTTGCTTGTGATTCTCAGGCAGTGAGCATGCCACAGCCTGAGATAAAGAGGTGATGTCCAGAATAACTTGAGCTATATCCTCAACAAACAAACTGTGGTACATCCATACAGTAGAATATTATTCAGTGATAAAAAGAAATGAGCTATTAAGCCACAAAAAGGTATAAAGAAAACTTCAATGCATACTACTAAATAAAAAAGTCAACTTGATAAAACTTGATACTGTATGATTCCAAATACATATCCTTCTAGAAAAAGCAAAACTTTAGAGACAATAAAAATACCAGTGGTTATCAGAGGCTTAGGGCTAGAGAGGGATAACTGGAGGATCACTGAAGATTTTTTAGGCAGTAAAACTATTCTATGTATGGTATTGTAGTGGTGGATACATGTTTCCATACAGTTGTCAAAACCTAAGAACTATGCCATAGAAAGAGTAGACCCTAATGTCAATTATGAGCTTCAGTTACTAATAGTATATCGGTATTGGTTCATCAATTGTAACGAATTTACCACACTAAGCAAATGTTGATAATAGAGAAAAATGTGAGGAGGAGAAGAGAGAGTATATAGGAAACCACTGTACTCATGTGGTTTCCCAAAAATGGCTTATTTTTCTGTACACTTAAAACTGCTCTAAAAATAGTCTATTAATTTAATATACATATATAATCCCTGAACTTCCATTTTTGTCTGTAAGGCAGTCTTGATACACGTGGAGATTAAATGCTGCCACCCTTTGGATCTAGGCTGGCCTTGTGACTCACTCTGTTGAATAGACTATGGTGGGAGTGAGTTGTGTAGGTTCCAGGATTAAGTCTTAAGGGGTGTTGCAGTTTCCATATTTTCTCTCTGGGAGCCCTCAGCCATTATGCAAAGAAGTCCTGGAGACGCTGCTAGAAAGGCCACCAGGAGAGAGAGGCTGTCTAGAAAGGCCACCGTTAGACAGAGGCTGTCTAGCAGAGGTCAACAAACTACAACCCACAGGCCAAATCTAGGCCCCCAAATTCCAGGAATGGGTGGGTGGGCATGTTTGGGGAGGTATTATTCTGCATAGCACACAAATCTTAGTTATGAAGTTTGAAAATTAGATGTTTGAAATTAATTAGATGAATTAGTTTGAAAATTAGATGGTAAATTCATAGAAAATAATACTCATCAAGAAATGGAAAATATTAAGAGCTATATAACTATTTTCTTTTTTGAAACAGAGTCTCACTTTGTCATTCAGGTTAGAGTGAGTGCTATGGCGTCAGCCTAGCTCATAGCAACTTCAGTCTCCTGGGCTCAAGTGATCCTACTGCCTCAGCCTCCCGAGCAGCTGGGACTACAGGCATGCACCACCATGCCCGGCTAATTTTTTCTATATATATTTTTAGTTGGTCAATTAGTTTCTTTCTATTTTTTTTTTAAGTAGAGGCGGGGTCTTGCTCAGGCTGGTTTTGAACTCCTGACCTTGAGCGATCCTCCCGCCTTGGCCTCCCAGAATGCTAGGATTACAGGCGTGAGCCACCGCGCCCAGCCTATATAACTATTTTCAAACTTTAATGAGTAGCCAAAAAGAATCCCACAAAGAAAGGGACTTCAAGGGCCAGATGGTGTTACAGGCTAGCACTACCCAAACTTCCAGGAATAGGTTAATGCTAATCTTACACAAATATTCTGGAGGATAAAAGAAATAGATAGAGGAAACACTGTCCAAATTATTTTATAGGACTAGTCTCAGTGCGGTGGTTTTAAATTATGTCACAAGCTCTTTGATGTTTCTGCCATCAAAAGGTGAAGTCTATGTTCCCTCCCCTAGAGCCTTCTATGACTTCCTCAACAAACAAGAAGCAGCAGAAGAGGTGCTGTGTGGTTTCCAAGGCTAGGTTAGAAAAGGCTGTGCAGCTCTTACTAGCGTCTTTTGGGATTATCTCTTCGGAAGCCTCTGGTAGAAGTCCAACTACCTGGAAACTGCCATGCTGGAGAGATGAAAGGAAATGGAGACAAATACCTAGAAGTCCCAGCTTTCCAGCTCTACCTGTTTGAATTGTCCCAGATCAGGGAAAGACAAGTGAGTGAAAAAGCCTTCCAGGTGATTCTCAGCAACCACTTGACTGCAGACATGTGAGAGACTCCAAATGAGAACCACTTAGCTTTTAGGAGAACCCAGATGACTCCCAGAGCCATGAGAGATAATACTAATAAATAATTTTTGTTGGCCGGGCGCGGTGGCTCACGCCTGTAATCCTAGCACTCTGGGAGGCCGAGGCCGGCAGATTGCTCAAGGTCAGGAGTTGAAAACCAGCCTGAGTGAGACCTCGTCTCTACCATAAAAATAGAAAGAAATTAATTGGTCAACTAATATATATAATATAAAAATCAGCCGGGCATGGTGGCTCGTGCCTGTAGTCCCAGCTACTTGGGAGGCTGAGGCAGGAGGATCGCTTGAGTCCAGGAATTTGAGGTTGCTGTGAGCTAGGCTGACGCCACGGCACTCACTCTAGCCTAGGCAACAAAGCGAGACTCTGTCTCAAAAAAAAAAAAAAAAAAAAAAATTTTTGTTGTTGTACACCACTAAGTTTGGGATAGTTTGTTATGCAGCAATAGATACCCAGAACATATTTTTATGCAACAAAAGATAACTAAAACATTAACCTTGGTACCCAGACTAGACAAAGACAGAAGAAAAAGGAATATGAAAGTCTAATCCACTCAGGAACATAGATATGAAAGTCCTAGACAACATATTGGCAAACTGAATCCAGCCATGTATAAACAAAGATTATGTATGTGGCTAAGTTAAGTTTAGCTCAAGAATATAATACTAGAAAATTGATTAATGAAATCCACCCCATTTACAGATTAAAGGAGAAAAAACATGATCATTTCAGTAGATGCAGGGAAAAGTATTCAACAAAATTTAACATCTATTCCTGATTTTTTTAAACAAAATTTTCTCAAGCTAGTGATAAAAGCGAACTTCCAAAGCCTGATAATGGACAAGCTCAAAACAAAACAAAACAAAAAAAACTACCACAAACATTATTCTTTTTTTTTATTTTGAGACAGAGTCTCACTTTGTTGCCCAGGCTAGAGTGAGTGCTGTGGCATCAGCCTAGCTCACAGCAACCTCAAACTCCTGGGCTCAAGCAATCCTTCTGCCTCAGCCTCCCAAGCAGCTGGGACTACAGGCATGCGCCACCATGCCCGGCTAATTTTTTCTATGTATATATTACATAGTTTGCCAATTAATTTCTTTCTATTTATAGTAGAGACGGGGTCTTACTCTTGCTCAGGCCGGTTTCGAACTCCTGACCTTGAGCAATCTGCCTGCCTCGGCCTCCCAGAGTGCTAGAATTACAGGTGTGAGCCACCACGCCCGGCCAAACTTCGTTCCTAAAGGTGAAAAGTTTCCCATTAAGATGAGGAACAAGACAAGAATGTTCTTTAGCAACATACGATTCAACCTGGTATTGAAAGTATCAGAGAAGTATAGCATGAAAAAAACTGGAAACAAAACAAAAGTTGTCATTATTTGCAGATGATTTAATTATTTACCTAGAAAACATGCCAAACAATGTACAAAAATTTTAGAATTTGAGAGTTTAGCAAAACTCTGTAGATATGAAACAATCTAAAAAGATTAATTGCATCTCTAAACACTAAGTTAGAATATATAATTTTTAAAGGCAACCTTTACAACAGCAAGAAAAGTATAAAATAAATAAATAGAACGATAAAGCAAATGTGGTAAAATGTTAACGTTTGGAAAATCTGGGTGAAGGCACTTCTTTGCATTACTTTTTAAACTTTTAAGTCTGAAATTATTTTAAAATAAAAAGTCTTAAAATGTAAGAACTTCTGTTCATGAAAAAATGCTCTGAGAGAATAAAAAGATAAGCTTCAAATTGAAAATATATATACAATGCATATAAGTGACAATGAATTAGTATTCAGAAAATATAAAGAACTATACATTGATATTTGAAATGTATGGTATTTGATATTTCAAATATAGATATTTGAAATGTATAGAAATGTTTTAAAAGAAAACCCAAAAGAAAAATAGGCAAAAGGGTTAAACACATTTGATAAGAGAGGAAGCACAAATGGCCTTTAAATGTATAAAAAGATGCCTAAACTTATTAATAATCTGTAAATGCAAGCTAACATCCTAATAAAACACCATCAGAATGGCAACAATTTACCAATCGATCAATATCTAGATGAAGAGGTTGGAGAACAATGTAGATTTTTATCCTTATCCACTGCTTATGGGAATTAAAATTGGTTCAGTCCTTTGGTAAACACTTTGGCATTATCAAGCTGAACACGTGCTTATACTAGCAATTCCACTGGAGGTATTTACCTTAAAAAACCTCACACATGTGCACCAACGGGATATACACAAGAATGTTCATAGCAGCACTGTTAGTAAAGCCAGAAACAATCCAAATTCCCATCAGCAATAGAATGAATAAATAAATTGTGACATATTCATACATTGAAAGCCAGGTAGCAGGAAAATTGAATAAACCACAACTACATGAATCAACTTGGATAAATCATTAAAATATAATGTTTGGAACCAAGTCACAGGAGAATATATAATGCATCATTCCATTTTATAAGCACAGGCAAAATTAAGCATATACATATATAGATAATAAAGGAAAAAGAACATGTGACCTAAAGTGGTGACAACATGCTGTTTCATAAGCTCAGTGGTAATTACATGAGAATTTGTTTTATTATTATTCTTTAAATTGTATACACATAATATACATTTTTGTGTGTGTGTGATATGTCTCATAATAAAAAAATCTATGAACATATAAAATACCTATGATACCTACTGTTAGGGTCGGGAATTGAACTCATTTTCTACGTGTGGCTCAGTTGTCAGTAGATGAATGCTATCGTAGCCACTGTATACATTCTTGCTGTGTGCATTCAAGCTAATTTCTTAACTTTTCCAAGCTGTGAAGTAGGCAACCACGCCTACTTCACAGGACAGTTAATGAGCATTAAATGAAGTCATTGCCATATGAAATACCTTACACACAGTGGGTTTTGATAGATGGCAGCTTTTTAAAAAGTGGCAACCCTAATAAAACCCCTAGGAACTTTTAAACCCACTTTCAAGTGTTCTTTTCCTGGTTACATTGATACCAACCAACCAGCGGCTCTCCCAGGGAGTCGGTCACGGTATTTTTGTTTGGGGACGTGCTCCTTCTTATTTGCAGTGCCATGGTCCCACCAGGCCCTGAATCTCCTGCCTCCCAGGAGCACCAGAGGTTTGCTCTTTCATTAACATCACTGCAGCTCCGCTGAAAGGAGCCCCAACCTATTATTTAGTCTTGTTTTTAAAAATACACGCTGTGCGCCTAGAATTGTCTCTCATTATCAAGAAGTAACAGTAAGGATCCTCTGCACTTAACATTCTGGGGGACTTGTCTTTTTCAAAACAAATTTTTTGAATCCCTTATACACTTGAAAATTAAATATGTGCAGCCTGAGCAGAGGCCGGAGCCGCCCTGGACAGGAAAGGTCCTCGGTTGGATTTGACCCCAGAGTATTGGCTTCAGGAAGGTCATGATAAGAGGTCAGTAGCACATTTTACCTGTCTGACTCCTTATCTAGGACAGGTAAGAGCTTCAAGACCAGGAATATATCTTACTCATTTTTGTATCCTCTCATGCAGGTCTGGCATACAGGAAGTGCTCAATAAAAGTTTTCTGAACTGAAATGAATTGCCTAAGAAAAAATGTGATCGCCAGTGTCTGCAGGTTCATCCAAACAGCCATCTGAGGGGTCAGCAGCAGCTTTTTCCATCTTTACAGAGTACCTGGCACCATGAAATAATTAATTGCATGGATTAATTATTAATTATTTAATTAAACAATTGATTCGTTTGGGGGCTGGGAACTGAAGATTACTGGCAACCAGAAATCAAACAAGGCATTGTGCTGGCTGCAACATGGCAGTAAGTGGACTTCCCTGGACCATGAGTTAAAGGGAGTGGAGGTCTTAGTGCTAATGTCTAGAACCAGGAGTGTCTCTAGCTGGTTTTGCTATTTCTGTCTTTGATGGAAGTTATCTGCCAGCAGTCACTGAGGAGCCTTGTCAGCACTTGTAAGTCATTCCCAAGTCCAGGAGCAGTTCACAGACCTTGGCCCTTCCCCAGTATCAGATATCCCTGGATGTGCCTGAGCCATGGGGGGGTTTTAACCCTGAGCTCTGCCTATGGCTAACTGGACAAGATCTCTGCTGAAAGGATCTTCCTTGTTAAGTCTGAATCAATGAGGAACCTCCCTTACTTTCAACTTGTACTGAAAACCAGAGTGGTGGCTGGAAGGCACTGATTGATTTCAGAAACTTGGGGTGCACACCTGAAGGAGGGGCGGGGCCAGCTCCCCCATGTGTGGGAGGGGTTGATTTCCAAATAAAAATTAGGGTATTGTTACCAATTGGAAGGGTTGCTGGGCTGTCCAAAAGAGTCGATGTCCACTACCACAACTAGAGGTGTGTCTGAAGATGAGTAATTTGGGGTGGTGGAGAGGTTTGAGGTTATGGCACCTCATCAGAGAAGGAACATAGCTGGGTCATTGGAGCTCTGGGACCGTGGGTGGGCACTAATCTGCTACTTGAGTTTGAGTCAATTATTTCTCTCTGATCTGCCATTTTCTCCTCTGTAAGAGGAGGGAGCTGGGATAGGTCATTCCAAAGCCTCTCCAAGTCCTAACATTCTATAGGTCTTTTATTTCTCACTCCTGCCTATGTCCTGAGCAGGTATAAGAGAGAATAGTTGGTAACCCTGAGCCCACCTGGGCAGTGGTTCTTTTGCACACCAAATACAGGCTTGTTTCTTGTTACTTGTGAGGGGGCAACTCAACTGAGGTCAAATTACTTTGTGGTCCCTTTTGTTTGATGTCTAATGGTGGTGGTATTCTTAAGTACTGTTTGAAAATTTGGGAATTTCAAGTGCCTCTAAGCTTTCCTCAAAACTTCTGAGAATGCAACTTCTTCAAATTTGGCAAACTAAGCAAAAATGTTCTATGCAAGAAAAGCTGTCAGTGAATCTGATTTCTTCCAGACCAGGACTGTGTCTCATTGAGTTTTGTATTCCTCATGTCTACTGCAATGCTTGGCATATAATGAGCTGTGCCAGCTAGTCAACAGGTTTTTATTGAGCACCTACTGTATGTGCCAGGCAACTTGCAAGCCCCTAGGGATACAATGATGGGTGAAACAATGTGCTGGCCTTCAAGTACTCCTGGATAAGTAGGACGTACACGAGTTAACAGACAAATATGACAGTAATGCAACTCTAAGGAAGGGAATGAGAACAGAGGATGGCAGAGAGAGCCCCCAGTCATGGAGAGTCAGGGAAATCTTTGTGTTGCTGGTGTGCATGCAGACACTTGAATCAGGAGTGCTACAAGCCAGAGGCTCAATCTGACTCGAGCTCCACAATTGAGGTGTAAGATGAGTAGAGACCAAGATGGTGAGAGAGAGAGAGATGGGGGTGGTGGGGGGTGGGGAAGGAGAATCCAGATCATGTAGGGCCTTGAGGTCTTAATAAGGAGTCATCTCAAGGGCAGTGGGCAGCCAGCTGTAGGTTTTAAGCAGGGAATAAATACATGTGGATGATTAATAAATGCTGGTGTATTTTTACGCATGAAAATGTCCTCATCTGAAAATACAGGGGTTGGATGAGATGATCGCCATGAACCCTTCCAACTGTGACATTCTGTGAGTCTCTTAAGTTTCCACTATGATTCGGGTCAAGGTCTCTTGATTCCTGCCTCCTCTCACCAACCGCAGAGGTGACTCTGAGCAGGATAATGGAATGAGCTGGGCACGTGGTGTCTCGCCCTCCCCCTCTGCTAGGCGGTGAGCGCGTTCCATTACAGCGGGAGAGACGCTTCCTCCCTGACCAGCCTCGCTCCAATCCATCCATCAGCCGATTAACGGCGGCTGAAAGCCACTTATTGGGAGTGATCCTGCCCTTATCACTGTCACTGGCTGCAAATAAACATCGACTTTATGCCGAGTTTCCATATTTAACCACGTTTAAGTAACTGCTGATACTTTCATTACATGACATTTGCACTTCAGAATTTAAAATTAGACACATGCACGCAGCTCTTCCACCGAATAGGGAAGCCCACGTTGTCTGGGGCCTTCCTGCCGTTTCTTTTCAAAGAAAAGAAGATTCAAAGTGAATTCCGTAGAGCACACGGATCTCTTGTACTCTAAAAACAGTATCAACAAGAAACAGATCAGGACAATGTAGTTTTATTTTTATTTTAAAAGGTCGGTGCCTCATGTAAAAGCTAACAGCATCAATAATGGATGAGATGCATAAATGATATATCACAGTTGAAAAATTCAGTCCTCTGAGGAACAGAAAAAATTTTCTTTTTGAGCTGGATTTCACAATAGAAAAGCTTAATACCACACACAAATTCATTGCTCGAAGATGAAAAATATTATTTATCTAGACTGAGCATTAATGAACACACACATATTATGGGGCTCAAAGTAGTATGGATGCAGATTCTGGGTCTCCAGATTTTTTAAAATGGAGATAAATTTACTCCTGCTCAAAGAAAATGCGTTGATATGATTTTAAGGTTAAAAAATGAGGTGTTAATGTTCATAATGTGATAACATACATGTCTTTCCAACCATTATTTTTCTTATATTCCCTTTCTTGTTCTTTTAGCTTGAAAAGTTTTTATCTCTATCTTTTAGCATAGCATCTAGAATATAATAGGTGCTCAATAACTGTTATTCACATAAATAAAAGAATAATTGCTTAATGTTTTTTGAATGCTTCCTATGTGCCAAGCAATATTCTATGTACATTATTTTACTTAGTAATCACAAATAGCCTTCATCTGGGTATTATTAATATTCCCATTTTGCAAATGAGGAAACTGAGTCCTAGAGAAATTAAATAACTTGCTGTGGGTATGTGGCTAGTGGTGCTGATAAGTGGCAAGTCTAGAGCAGAATTTGGCTTTGCTCAAGCCCAGAGCCTATATGCTTAGCTATAATAGGACTATGAACAAATTAATAAATTTGCTTTTCTGGCCCAGGGAATGAAAGAAGACTATTAATGGAATTGAGGGGTCAAAGTCACTGCTAATAAAAGGCACTAGCAGATCTTTTTCCATCATATAAAAAATACAGAGCAACTGTGATGCTCCTTCAAGACTCACTTATTTAACACCTAAGGTGTGATATATACAGTGCTAATCTGTGCTGTCCAAGAATATGGTAGCCATTAGCCACATGTGGCTATTTCAATTTCAAGTCACTGATGTTAAATAAAATAAGAAATTCACTTCCTCAGTTGCCCTAGCCAGATTTCAAGTGCTCAATAGCCACTTGTGGCTAGTGACTACCATGTTGGACAGTGCAAGATATAGAACCTTTCCTTCATCATGCGACATTCTGCTGGACAGTGCCAGGTGAGAGCACATGGGCACAGATGTAAGTGGCACACAGGACCTGCCCCTCAGGGGCTCAGGGGGCTCAGGGGCCCAGCATTTACCAAGGGAGAGCATGTACATTAATAGCTGTCCCCCAGTAGGATGTGTGGGCAGATAGAAGAGGTTCTGAACCCAACTTGAAGGGGATGCAGGATAGGGCAAAGAGAGATGGCAAAGCTTCACAGCTATCTGCTCTAAGTCTTGAAGGAAAAGTAAGAAATTAGCCAGCAGGAAAAGGTGGGCCCTCAGTTGGGAGGGAGGGAGTTCCAGACATAGGGAACCAAAAGCTGAAAGGCCCAAAGCTGAGAGGAAGCTGGGGATAACAGGGGAAAGGCAGTCAAAAGTATTGCAAAACCTTCTCATTGTGCACTAAAGTTGTATTTTTTTTTTAAGTTTCAAATCCAATGTCTGTGGAAACTATTCTCACCCAAGTCATTGGTTCAGCCAAATGGTCATCTCAATTCTCCTGATTTTGCTCAAATTTTTTTCTATTAAGTTACTTGTATCACTTAATGTAACTATTATCTTAGAATAAAACCAACCATGAAGCTGAGCTCTGATGAAACTGCTCTCCCTACCCAGAAGTAGCTGCTGACAGAGGAGAGATAGAGTGACCATCACACAAAATCTGTACCAAGGTAGTTTTCCTTAACCAGGCAATGGCCTTATTTCTCCTCCAACCCAGCAAGCCCAGGAAGAAGTAGACAATTTCAAGAAACTCTGGGTCTTAAAATTCTTAAAATCGGAAATATGATCATTAAATATCTGTATGCTTCTAATTTGGTTGGATTATAAGGTAAAGGTAGGAGATTACTGAGAATTTTTTTATAACAGTAATTGAAAGGGACTCTGGGAATATCAGGGACCAAAAACATCCTGAGTCTCCATATTCCTTGCCATAGCAGACATCACCAATTGATCACAGCACTCATTCTCCCCAATTCTTGTTTTATGCCATTTTCCTGTCTGTTAGGTACCCTCTAGTCCTCCTGGCCTGCTTTCTTTCCTTTCATGCCAAGATTATTTCTGCCCTGAGATCTTTGTGCTGGCTAGCTCCATTCCCTTGAATGCCCTCCTTTAGGTCTTTGACAGCATTCACCTCTTAGGCAAAATGCCTCTCTAAAAACTCCCTTTACTTCTAGTCATTTTGTATTCTGTATTTCCATTTTATTTCCTTAATAACAAATATCACTACCTGAAACTATATTATGTATGTATTTGTTTGTTTGCTTACTAATTTATCATCTGCCTTTCTTCATTAGGATTTGCTAGTGTGTGCCTGGTGCATAGTACACCTCCTTACATATATGTATATGAAATGAATAAATATATTCAGTGCCAGCCAAGATAACAATAACAACAATATCTGTAATCGTAGTGAAATAGAGAACTGGCAGGCCCTGCTTAACACAGTAAAAAGCCCCTACCCACCTGATCGAAAACAGGATGTGGCAATAGAACAAGTTAAGATGGGTCAAAATCAAGATGGCAAGGAAATTAGCCACTGCCTGACCTTACAGTTCATTATACCCTAGCTATATATTAGTATGTTGAAAGAAACTCCCATTGACACCACGACAGTTCCTGGAAGAATATTTTTTTTTTTTTTTTTTTGAGACAGAGTCTCACTTTGTTGTCCAGGCTAGAGTGAGTGCCGTGGCATCAGCCTAGCTCACAGCAACCTCAAACTCCTGGGCTCAAGCGATCCTCCTGCCTCAGCCTCCCGAGTAGCTGGGACTACAGGCATGCGCCACCATGCCCGGCTAATTTTTATATATATATATCAGTTGGCCAATTAATTTCTTTCTATTTATAGTAGAGACGGAGTCTCGCTCTTGCTCAGGCTGGTTTTGAACTCCTGACCTTGAGCAATCCACCCACCTCGGCCTCCCAAGAGCTAGGATTACAGGCGTGAGCCACAGCGCCCGGCCCCTGGAAGAATCTTATAAAGTAAAAAAAAAAGGGGAAGATTCTCAGTATTAGGAACTTACCACCGCCACCCCTTCCCAAGAAATAACACGAATATTCCTCCTCTGCATGGCCTATGATTAAGCCAGTGCTTAAATAAAAAAAATTAAACAAAATAAACCCAAAGGTGCTATTCTCCTCAGCAGGGAGAACTAGCCTCTACTCTGTCTATGGAGTAGATCTTCTATATTTTCTAAACAAAACTTGCTTTTACTTTATATAGTTGGCTTACTCTTGAATTCTTTCTCGCGTGAAGCCAAGGACCCACTTGTGATTCCCAGCATTGGGAATTACTATCCTGTAACAGGAGCACTAATGCGAGAAGTGGCATCTCACACTAACTGAGGCCTCATTACTCACCAGGCACTAGGCTAAGTGCTTTAAATGCATTATAGTATCTGAAGTGTTTCTCACAACAATCTTGTACAATAGATCTCTTATAAATGCCATTTTACAATTGAAAACACTAAGATTAGAAACTCGCCGAGGTTACACAGCTACTAAGTGGGAATGGAGAACTGAACCCTCAAAGAGTTTATCACCTGAGCTCCTCACCTCCTCATGATGTGGCCTCCTCTTGGCCTTCCCTGACTCTGCCTCTTGGATTACAAGATTGACAGAATGAAGCCTGGGAGACAAACCGAGGATCACGCAGTTGGTGTGTGTCAGTGAAGGGTTTCAAACTCAAGTCTCAAGTCTCGAAGTCTCAATTTTCAAATCTGAAGACTCAAGTCTTCTGACTCCGCACCCAGAATGCTCTGCTCTCTTTGCTTTGCTGACTCTTGCTAAAATGTGAAAGCACTGGACCTTGAATGATTTGTCTTAGTTCCGTATCTTCGCTTGGCTCAAGGACACTGTTCAGAACTGGGCCTGGCACATGGCTCAAACAGTATTTGTTGACTGAGTGGACATTCATTTACTAATTTCAACACATCTTTTGGTCACAGTGTTCCATGGTATAATGCTATATAGGGAGTTGTTTTTCACTAAAATTTGTTAGCATATTCAAGTAACAGTACAAATGACTGCTCTCTATTTAGAGAGATTTAAACACGTAAATGAATAACACCAAAGATCCTGGTGTGGGAAATTAGGTTATGCAAATACCTTCAAAGGCTGCATGAGATGGTCTCTTCGTTTGAGGGAATTTATTAGTAATCCATACCTATTTCCTTTCACATGCCCTATTTTACATTTCTGCTGCATTTAAGTTGAATGCTTCAGCTAGACAATCTTCAGTACAAGCACAACAGTCAAATTAAAGCTAGCGAAGATGCAATGTTTTTTGTTGGTTTTTTTTTTTTATAGCAAAGCTTAAGTGGCTGAGCAAATTATAGCCCAGCCAGCCAGAGTGGCAATGAACCATTCCAATTGTAAATAAACACATGCACGGCCTACGGACAGCCAGGGTGCATCCAAGACATTTCAGGCAATTCATTAGAGCCTTCAAAAGGTTAAACCAGAAGGCAAGATTGGATGGGAATCTTTGCTGTGTCCACAGCACCTAGAACATTGACAGCTAAATAAATGCTGAATAGATATATGGTAGATGCTGCCATAAATATTTGCCAAATGAATAAATGGGTTTTCTAGAAATGTCTTCCATGATGTCCTGTTTACCTGATGTTAACAATCTTGTGATTCCTGTAGACGGTCATGAGGGCTCAGCTCCTTACTTTATTCAAGATGACCTCGTTTGAGGTTCATATCCTAGAGGAAAAACTCTAGAAAGGACCCTAAAAGAGAAGTGCATTTAATGGACATGTTGTTCTATCTTGGGGAGCATTCATCTTCCCTTCTTCAAGTTACACCTTCCTCATTCTCTCTTAGTGGACTCTCTTTTCCATTCTCAGTCAATTTAGGTTTAGATGAAGATGACTCCTTGTTTACCACTAGGGAAAAACATGTAACTCAGCCCAGGCCAAACAGCTTAAAATCTCTGTGACCACAGCCACATGACTCAGATTAGGCCAATCAGAGCCAATATGTCTTAATCTTGGAATTTTGCTGGAACTAACAGGAAAGAGGGAAGCTTTTCCCACAAGAGTTGCTGGGAAGACAGAGTACAGATGGAGCTTCTGGCATCACCATATGAGCAAAATAGGAGACCCTGCCTGAGAATTAAGCCAGTAGAGAATAAAACAAAGCGAAAGGATTGAGAGAAGAAAACCAAATCCCTAGATCCAACCCTACCTGAATACATATTACCTCTGGAGTTTTAACTAGATGAGCCAATAAATGTGTGTTTTGCTTAAATGTGTTTGATTTAGGGTTATAATATGATTTACACATACTACTCAAATAAGTCATTTTTGATGGTTATTTCATACACTGCCTCAAATGTTTGATGTTGAAAAATCAATGTCTAGAGAGCCTCTATCTTATAGTGTCTTGATAGATACATTAATACAGGGAAAAGTAGAGCCTTGGAAACATAGAATAGTAGCACCAAAAGGGCCTTGGAAGCTATCAAATCCACCCCCTTTACCAACATAATAATTTCTACTTTGTATTATGTATTAATAGCTATAAAATATTTATCACTTCTGACCCAGTAATTCCAACTCTGGGACTCTGGCTTAAGGAAATAACCTCAAATAATGAAAAAGCTACTTACTCATAGATGTTTATCACAGCATTATTTATAAATAACAGAAAATCAGAAACAACCTAAGTGTCCAATAATACGGAAATGGTTGGATACATTTTACCAAAAAAGTTATATAGTTACTAAAATTATTATTAAACGTTTTAAATCACATGTTTATATCACAATGTTAACTGAAAAAGAGCAGGAAAAAGTTTTAGGTATTGTGAGATCATTTAAAAATCCATGAATCAGGCCGGGTGCGGTGGCTCACGCCTGTAATCCTAGCACTCTGGGAGGCCGAGGCGGGCGGATTGCTCAAGGTCAGGAGTTCAAAACCAGCCTGAGCGAGACCCCGTCTCTACCATAAAAATAGAAAGAAATTAATTGGCCAACTAATATATATAATATAAAAATCAGCCGGGCATGGTGGCTCGTGCCTGTAGTCCCAGCTACTCGGGAGGCTGAGGCAGCAGGATCGCTTGAGCCCAGGAGTTTGAGGTTGCTGTGAGCTAGGCTGACGCCACGGCACTCACTCTAGCCTAGGCAAGAAAGCGAGACTCTGTCTCAAAAAAAAAAAAAAAAAAAAAAAATCCATGAATCAAAAAAAAAAAAAATACAACAGCAATATCTCCAAATGTAAGTGGTGGGAAGATGGATGATTTTTGGCTCTTCTTTCTACTTATTTATGGAGGCTATGTTTTCTGTAATTAACAAGCATTATTTTATAGAGGAAAGCATGTTATTAAACTTTAACTCTCTCTACCAGCTCCCTGATAGAAGTCAGCCAGCCTCAATTTGGATATGTCGGCTGCCTCCTTCAGACCATGAGAACGAGTGAAGGCACAGAGAAGACCAGTGGTACAGCCATGAAACCCTCACATAACTGAAATATGGGCATGTGTCAGTCACTCATTCTGTGAGCTGCTTACAATGAAAATACATTAGAAGCTCTTACCACTGATCTACTTTTATCTCCACAGGGACTTAGTAGTAACAGCTATTGTTGGAAGTATCATTTCATCATTAACCTCGTTAGTGAGGCAAGTTCAAGGCAAATCCCTAAATGCACATCCTCAAAATGATGCTTTTTAGGTACTTTTGGTCTCTAGGGGCACAAATGAGTTTTCCAGGACGGAAGTGAGATGCCAGCCCTCAGAGCTCATACTCTTCTTGAATAAACCAGTGGACTAGGCACTGAGGGGTCCCCAGAGTTTAATCTTATCCTATTCTGAAAGAATGACTTCAGAAAGTTAAACAGAGCAGGCCAGAGAAGGAGAAGATAGGAGACACATTAACTCAGCACATCTGGCTATGTCTGTTATTAATTGGTCTGGGCACAAAGGCAGCTCCAGAAACATGACTCTCACTCAGGGTCCAGAGCAAACATAGGTCTCCCTCCAAATGCCAAACTTCCTATATTTCCGAGCCCACGAGAAAGTCATGTTGGCTGCCATTTTGTTTCTCAGCCAACGAATATAAGGCATGTTCTGGGTCTGATTGCTAGAACAGTACACTGAATAGATATGGAGATGGCAATTCTTGTGGAATTACCTGGACAGGACCTGAAAGCAGTGGTAAAAGAGGTGAAGTGAATATTTGCCCCAGAGAAGAATAGGTTCTGGGGAGGATTTGTTTCCTCACTCTTTTGCACCTACCTGGGACAAGATAGAGAAGCAGCGGCTTCTCTACAGAACAGAACTGTGAGGTTCAGAGGCTCCTTTCTGAGTCCTTCTTGGTCTCTCCTCTCCCTTCAAAAGCTTATATTAAGAATGATTGGTATCAGCTGCAGGGACACGAAGTAGGGCAGTGCGGGTGAGGAGTGGACCACTCCACAGCACCTCCAGCAAGTGTGCCTTCCAGGAGGCTCTCTGCAGACTCCAGTGCCCAATTTCTACCCTGGTAGCAGCTTGTCTTTCTGTGGCCCCAGAGGTGTCACTGGTGCCACTAGGAGAACAGGGAGTCTTGGGAAAGAGGAGAACAAGGTCTACAGGGTTCCCTCCTGCAGAGTGGATCTCTTCTACCCGGAATGTGAACAGACGACTCAGGCCTCTGGACAGCCTGCCCTGGCACCTTTCTTAGGTCCTCTGTTCCCTACAACGGGAGGAAGAGAGCAGGCAGCTGAGATCCAAGCTGTAAGAGTGGAGCCTCCTATGTAAAGCCTCCAGAGTCTATTTTCTTTGCTGGGACCCTGTTGGGTTCATATAGAGGAGTTGGGTGAGAAGTGGACAGTGGACAACCCAGGGGTGAATGGGGCTGTCGTGGATCATGCCACAATTACTATCCCTCCTGCAAGCTCGGAAATTGCATTTGGCAAAAGAGGGGTTGAATTCTGGGGTGCAAGAAAGCAAAGGAATGTCTCTGGAGCACTGAGCAATCTACCCCAGCGACAACGCTCCTCAGAAAGGGTAATAATGTAAACATTCACCCATTAGAGGAAAAAACTTACCCTTTCCACCACCCTCCCCACCATTAACGATACTGGCAGCCCTATTAAAATACAAGTCTGATTTGTGTTTAATGATCTTGAAAGTAAAGTAATTGCTTGAGTATTACCATTCAAATGTTCTTAGAAGCGCAGATAATATTTACAATCGGATTGTCCTTTCAGGGGGGAAGGCAGGCGGCGGTCCCCCGGCCATTTGAAGCTGAGGCCGGAGAGAAGGGACCTCAATAATCAGCTTGAGGCTCAGCATTCACCTTCCTTTCTTCTTTTCAATATCAAGAAACTGCAAGGAAGGAGACGTTTAGAGGAACAGGTTTATGGTACAAGTTAGAGTGTAACCAAATTGTTTCTTGGGAAAACAGCATACGGCATTTGTGTTGAGTCAGTTATTTCAGGAATTTGGAGAAGGCAGACTGTGTTGTTCCTGAGACAAGAGTGAAACCAAATAAAAAAGCAAGGATAAAGAGGAGAAAAAAATGAAGCCGCAGCCCAAGCAGATGGATCTAAATATAAGCCACATTGTATGGCAATGTCAGTACTCCAATCACTAGCACCTTCAAGACTAGAGCGTCATTTTACAGAATTGTGAAGCCAACTTTGCTGCTACAGGAAATACAAGGCTTAATGCCTGTAGACCAGGCGATAGCACACAGTGTTCAGGGCACAAACTGTAGAGGGAGTTCCCAGTTCAAATCCCAGTTTGGCCACTGGTAGCTACATGACCTTAGGAGAAAGTAACTTACATTCTCTGAGCTTTGGTGTCTTCATCTGAAAAATGTAAAGTGATAACTGTACTCATATCACAGGGTAACCATAGGGATCCGAAGAGGTTCTGGAAACAAAGGGCTTGGTACAGTGCCTGGCAGAGGGAAGGTGCTGAACAAATGTCCTTGATCTTTATTAATATCAGAAAAGGTGAATGAGGTTGTAACTACCTTCAGCACCCAGCTTTCCGTAATCGCTATGTTGATATTTGTGTATTTGGCATACTCAACGTTAGTAGCATCTTGGTTTTCTGGCCGCATGCTCAGTTCTAGGTACTCCTGTGTCCAGGAGGAAATAGAAACCACAGCAATTCTGCCCATTTTACAGATCAAGAACCTGTTGAGAGCCATGCCAAAGCCATAGACATCAGACAGAAAACAGTTTGGTCTAATTCAGTGCTACCTCTCCCAGACCACACAGTCTTCCCATCACCACCTGCCATTTACAGACACATGTGGCCTTTACATCTTCCCTTTGGGCTAAAAGTCTGGGCTGGGGGGTAGGAGGGACCACAGATAGTGAATTGTCATGGTGAGAACAGGAAAACCATTTTCCTCTGAACTTGGAAGACAAGGAAATGGGCAAAGGAAAATCATCTCATCCAACTCCCCGATCATGGGGTGTTGGCCCCAGGCAGAACAGTTATATGGCACAAGCTGTTTGTGTCTGGTGTGTACTTCCTCCAGTTCCCTCCCTCTCCCTCCTCCCCACCCCGCCCCCACCAGCCTCTTCCTCACTGCATAGAGCTAATGCTTTGCTAGCAGAGGGGTTCACTCCTTCTCATTGAATAACTACAGATTACAAATGCCTCCTTCTCTCACCAAACTTCATAATAAACAAAGATCTTAAACTGTTTTTCTCCTCAAATTTAAAACTTTACAATCTCTGGGTCATGCTGGCCTCACATTATACCTAGAACTTTTCTTTTATTCGTAACTATTCCTGACCTGGGGACTTAGCGTGCACATGAGCCACAGTACTTCATTGCCAAAGGGAATCGTGGAATCATCAAGCCCTATCTGGTCATTTTACAGATGAGGAAACTGGCCCAGAGAGGTTAAATGACTTTCCCTGAGATGCATAGCTGGTATGAGCTGGGCCAGGTTTTCTGACTCAGAGTTCTAGCTTCTCAGTTAACACTAGATTAAGTGATAACTGAGGTTACATTTGGTGGAGATTTGATCCAGTGTGTGTGTGTGTGTGTGTGTGTGTGTGTGTGTGTGTGTGTGTGTTGAATAGAGAACACTTGGCCCTTTTAGGGAGAATTTCATAAGGTGGGGGTAGGGGTGTTGGGAATTCGTGTTAAATAACAGCAGCAGCCATAAGCATCCCTGGAAACCCACAGGACTTTCTTTGCTTTCTGTGCCTCAGTGTCTTCAACCATAAAATGAAAGGGTTGGCTTTGGATGCCTAAAGGTTCTCCCAGCATTAGCCTCCTGAATTTCCAAAAACCATAAAGGGCCTATGAGAAGACAACATGCTCATTTGCTAGATCACAGCTCCACAAGAGTGGGGTATGCATTTGACTTTTTCATAGCCAAGTATCTAGTACTTGAAAAATAGCCTTGTTAAAAAAATAACAACAACATCAATAGTATTAATAATAGGAAACCATCACTGAGTACTTGCCCAGACACTGTACTATGTGCTGGCTGTACATTCTCTTATTTAATTCTCACAACAATCTTATAAGGTAGGTACTAGTGTTACCCCCATTCTACAGACAAGAGTATTGAGGCTTAGAGAGTTTAATGTATTAATAACAGGCCCAAAGGTATGAGGTAGTGCACAGTAGAGCTATAATTGGAAGCCAGCTAGTCTGAATTGAAAGCATCAGCTCTTGGTCACAACTATTTGTGGAAAGAAGACTGAAGGAAGGAGCCATGGTATCTCCCAGCCTATGAATATTTGCTTTGGTTACAAAGGTGGCTCAGAGGCAGCAGAAGAAATTAAGACTAAGTCCTAGCCCTGTCTCCCAAGCTCCATTCTCTATTTTCCATGCTTCCAGGCCTCAGGTAACTTCCTCCTGACATATGTGGCCCCATGGACAGGTACTTAGTTCCCTCCTAATCCTCTCATAGAGGAAGGGCCAGTAGCCCTGGGCTCCTGCCCAGGCAGCAGGATGCTCAGTCAAGCCCAAGGGTTTGTGTCAGGGGAGCCATCACTTGAGATGGTGTCTGGGAAAGGCCTTGAGGCAGGAGTCACTGTCCAAAGTCTGTTGCTATGAAAAGTATCTGAATTATGTTTGGGGAAATAATTTTTCAGGGCTAGTGAATGGGAGCCATCATGGCGAGTACCAGACTCTGCAGCCTGGAAGTTGGGAAACATTGGTCCCATCATAGCTCAGAAACTGGTTTCCCATGGAGACCTCACAAAGAGCTTTAACCACTGGACTCTTGATCACGAAGGTCCCTCCTTCTGAGATGTTCCATTTTGGCTCATGATTCCAAATAACTCCATAACGAGCTTGGCCAGAGCTCCAATTTGCAGCACAGTGAATGTACCAGAAGGCTCTAGCCCCTTGACCTGAATTTTCAAACAATTCAGTAAGAAAAATACAGCCAGGGGCTGTGTTGTCAGGGCAGCCAGAATATGTTCCCTGGATGTCATCATCCCAAATCCCCTTCTGTGCCACAAAGTCATTCAGCCAAAGAGAACCAGAACATTGTTTTGTTCATCTTGTCAACCACGGAGGGCTTTCTCGGGGAGGGGAGTCAGTTATGAGTGCTCCCAGCCTGATACATCATAAAATGCTCTCTCCTCCCCACTTCACCCCACCCCCTTGCTTCCTGCGCCTCTTCCTTTATCTCTATTCATATCTTTACAGCAACAGGTTGCTGTCCCCAGATGAAACCAATCCGTTCAAATGGGAATGTTGCTTGATTTGATCAAAGCCACGCCTGTGTTGCTCTTAACAGCAGCCAAGCTGCTGGCAGCACCACACCAGCCAGAACCATCACCCTCAAACCTGGTGGCCAAGCTACTTCCTTTCCTTTGTGGTTAGTCCTGAATTATGGTGGTCCTTGAACAACGTCTCTCTAAATCAATGGACTTATTTCCACAGAGGCCTATTTCAAACTCGATTTTCTCTCCTTTATCTCCCTGCCTGGCTACTTAACCTGTTTCTGTTCCCTGAAAATCATCTTTGTGCTCTGAGAGGGTTCAGTGCACACTCTATCTCACTAGGACTTTTAATCGTTTCCCCCAGAGCTTAACCCCAAGGCTCTGAGTCTTTTCTGTTTATTTCTTTGTCTTAACTGAGCAGGGACCCAATGTGGTAAGTTGGTTCTTCAATTCCACAACAACCTCAGGGAGAGCTGTGGCAAAAGCAGCCATCTTGGTTTCTCCCAGGTAACATTGAAAGTGCCTCCTTAGTGTATATATTTGGTTCCTTTGGCCTAGGACCACCGAGGTAGGTGAACTTCCTTTCTGTGGGAGATTCTGTTATTGCTCCTGCATACTCGCTGCCCCTCCCTGTGAGAAGACTGTACTTCCTGCCCCACTGACCTCAGACGTGACTATGTGACTTGGTTTTGTCAATGGCATGTGAGCGGCAGTGACATATGTCACAATCAACCAGAAGTTGTAAGAGCCAACGAGTGGTTCTGTCATTGCTCCTTTCTCTGCCAGGAAAGTGGCACCACCCATGTAGCAGCAGCTTCTTCAGCCTGGATCTCAGAGTGGAGACACGTGGAGCAGAGCAGCCGCTCGCCCACTGCTGAAATGTGCCGTGAGCAAGGAACACACCCTGTTGTCGCAAGCCGCTGTGATGTGAGGGCTGTTTGTTACCGCAGCACAACTTAAGGAAAGCAAAAGGATATCCTAAAGGGTGGAAACAGTGCTGTCCTGGGCCTAAACATTCTGCTTTCTCCTCAAGGAAAATGCCTCCTCCTATACTGTTCATAAAGCTGGTTACCACAAAGACCCTTGACGAGTAATACGTAACAGAAAATATGCACGTGACTCTTCACAGCTTGCCAAGACCTTCATGTCTGAACGAGGTCTCATGTGACCTTAATCACAACCTAGTAAGGTGGAGGGAACAGGCATTTCTGTTATACAGTAAGGAAGTGGGAACCAGATAATTAAGGAAGTGGGAACCAGATAATTAAGGTGATGTAGCCTTTCAATAGAACAACCAAAACTGGTACCCAGACCTTGTGTCTCTACCACCATTTCTGCTTCATTAGAGCTGCCCAACACTGATGCTACAGGAGGGGAAACTGGAGCACCACCTAGGGTCTCCAATGTTCAAGTGACATGAGAGGCCACGGGAGGCGGTTGGGTGTTCCCACTTCATTCACTCGGGCCCAGTTTGAACACAACATGCAATATAAACAGGTGTGAGTTTTGAGCTGGCTTTTAGGAAAAGGCAGTTGCATTCTGAAGCATTTCATCTGCAAAATCAATGGATTGGGACCTTGTCAGATATTTGCTGAGAAGAAATAAAAACTAGTATACACTCTATAAAATATAAAATGCACATACAAGGCTTGTACCGGGATGTCTCTGACCAAACTTTTGACCAATCAGATCTTTAACTAGTGCAACCAATCAGAACTCGGCCATTCCCTGGATGGCTCTTCAGATGACATAACTCATCGTCTGAACACACGAATGATCCGTGGTTAGTGGCTAAGTAGAAAATGATAAGTAACACACATGTTATATGAGTAAGACATTTATGTTGATGTAACTATTATATTTGTACTCACATAATTACTATACAATAATTAATGATTAATAAACTGTTAAATCCTACTCTTGACAAAGTCTGAAATATTGGATCAGATTATTTAAAAGACAACAGCAGGGGTTGCAAGAAGGATGCACTTTGCCTTGTGATAACTTGAGCTTCCTAAGTGCCTCCCCAAATTCCGAGCACAGGCTCCATAGCCCCTCCAAAGGAATGAGTCTACCTGAAAACCCTAGGCAGCTAGGCTGCTGAGAAACATCTGCTCTGGCATTACTCTTTGTAGCAATTGGCTGTCAGTTTCAATGTCCAGGCTAGAGCCATTACTGGACCAGTCTAGTTAATTTACATGTTTACCAAATGGCTATTATAGACCCAGTAGTAAACTAGATGTTCAGAGATTTATAAATGAGAAAAGAGGGATAGTTTTGCCCGCAACCTCCATCACTTAGAATTCATACACCAACTCCATACATCTGTGCTTTGCCTCTTCCCAGCATGTACAGTATTTACTTAAGGTAAGGTTGCTCCAGACAGGAGAACAAAAGAGTCCAATTCTTGGCTTTGGTGTTTCAAAAGCCAAAAGTTTTAATTGAGTCTTTTAAAAGTCTGATTTAGGGTCTTAAAACACAGTAATTTGACTGTCCATCCCTAGTGGGAAACCACCCAAAGGCAAAAAGAAGTGAAGGGGGGGAGAACTCTTTAAATTGTATCCTGTCATTATATCATTGGGGGTGTAGTTGGAATTTTAACACTGGTATTCTAATAAGTATTATGTATTACAACAAATGAGTAATTATATTGGGATCCTTAGGAATCAGGGTTTTTTGGCATAAAGGAGAAAGAGAAGTAAGAGATACAGTTAAGTAAAAACACTATAGTCTTGAATTTGAAATGAAGTATCAGTATGAATTCACTGTAAAGGGGTGGAAACAATAAGCAACCTAATAAAAATGTCCACCTCTAGTGCCTAGGTGGTGATTTTGAATCATCATTTTCTAATGAAAAGAACCAAGGATCATTAGATAAATCACTGATTCCACAGCTGAGGCAGGAAACATGCAAGAGGTGCTTGGAAACATTTTATCAAACCAAACAGCAAAGAAGCTCTCACAGATTACTAGGGGCACATCAAAAGGACTTAGGGGCTAACTTAAAAGAAGATCCCAATCGCCAAAGATGGGACAATATAAAGTTTCACAAAAATAACATCAATGTATTTCCATACTCCAAGTATATTTAAATCCATGACTTTTTAGTTATACTTTTTAATATATTTGTTAAATTTTTAATTATTATGGTTACACAATGGTTGTATATCTTTATAAGATACATGTGATGTTTTGCTACAGGTATACAATGTAAATTAATCAAATCAGAGTAATTCAGGTATCCATCACCTGAGGAATTTAATATTTCTTTGTGTTAAGAACATCCAAATTCCACTTTTTAAATTATTTTGAAATGTACCCTAACCTATTGTTGTTTATAGTCATTTTGTTGTGCTGTCAAATATTGTTTATTCTATCTAATTATCTACCTATTTTTGTACCCATTAACCATCCCTGCTTTATCCCTGATACACACACACCTCCTTCACAGCCTCTGGCAACTGTCATTCTACTCTCTGTCTCTATGAGTTCAATTGTTTTTAATATTTAGCTCCCACATATGAGTGAGAACATGCAAGATTTGTTTTTCTGTGCTTGGCTTATTTCACTTAACATAATGTTCTCCAATTCCATCCATGTCATTGCAAATGGCAGGATTTTACAAAAAACAGATGATCGTTTTAATTGATGCTGAAAAAGCATTTGATAAAATTCAACATCCCTTCATGATAAAATCTCTCAAAAAACTGGGTATAGAAGGAGTTCACCTCAACACAATGAAAACCACATATGACAAATCCACAGCTAGTATCACAGGGGGGAAACTGAAAACCTTTCCTCTAAGATCTGAAATAAGATGAGTATGTCCATTTTCACCACTGCTATTCAACATAGTACTGGAAATTCTAGCTAGAGCAATCAGACAAGAGAAAGAAATAAAGGGCATCCAAACTGGAAAAAAAGAAGTCAAATTATCCTTGTTTGCAGACAATGTGATCTTACTTAATATCTAGAGAACCCTAAAGACTCCATCCAAAAACTATTAGAACTGATAAATTCAGTAAAGTTGTAAGATACAAAATCAACATACAAAAATCAGTAGCATTTCTATATGCCAACAATTAACAATCTGAAAAAGAAACTGAGTAAGTAATCCCAATTCCAATAGCTACAAATAAAATAAAATACCCAAGAACAAACTTAACCAAAGAAGTGAAAGATCTCTATAATGAAAACTATAAAACACTGATGAAATAAATTGAATAGGACACAAAAAAATGGAAAGATATTCCATGCTTGTGGATTGGAAGAATGAATATTGCTAAAATGTCCATACTACCCAAAGCAATCTACAGATTCAATGCGATCCCCATCAAAATACCAGTGATTCATCACAGAAATAGAAAAAATAATCCTAGAATTTATATGGAACCACAAAAGACCCAAAATAACCAAAAACATCCTTAGCAAAAAGAACAAAACTGGAAGAATCACATTACCTGACTTCATATTATACTACAGAGCTATCATAACCAAAACAGCATGGTATTGGCATAAAAACAGACACATAGACCAATGGAACAGAATAAAGAACTCAGAAATAAACCCACACATCTATAGTGAACTTATCTTTGACAAAGTTTCCAGGAACATACAGTGGGGAAAGGACAGTCTCTTCAATAAATGATGCTGGGAAAACTGGATATCCATGTGCAGAAGAATGAAACTAGACCTTTATCTCTCACCACATATAAAAATCAAATCAAAATGTATTAAAGACTTAAATCTAAGACCTGAAACTACGAAAGTACTAAAAGAAAATATTGGGGAAATGCTTCAGGACATTGGTATGGGCAAGGAGTTCTTGAGTAATAGCCCCAAAGCACAGACAACCAAAGCAAAATTGGACAAATAGGATCACATCAAACTAAAAAGCTTCTGCACAGCAAATGAAACAATCAACAAAGTGATGAGATAGCCCACAGAATGGGAGAAAATATTTGCAAACTATTAATATGACAAGGGATTAATAACTAGACTATAAAAGGAGCTCCAACAACTCAATAGGAAAATATCAAATAATCCAATTAAAAAATGGACACAGCAGGAGGTGAGCAGCTAGCAAGTGAGCAAGGGAAGCTTCATCTGTATTTACAGCTACTCCCCATCACTCGCATCACTGCCTGAGCTCCTCTCAGCAACTTCAGAAAGGAGGACCCTGGCTTCAGAGAACTGCTCTGGTGTCCAGATGAGGCCCAAGTTTGCTTTCATGAGAACAACAACAAAAAATGTTTGTTTCATGAAGATAAGTGTCATTGGCTGTTGCAGAAAGCAGAAGATGGCTAACTAAGATCACTCCTGCCCTCATGTATCTACTCAGGGTTGAGAGTGACAAAGGAAAATATACTTGGTTAATGGACTATTTCAGTCCCTCTCTAAATAAGCCGTGCGAGAGATAGTGGGGAAAAGTTACTTTGTTCTAGATTGAGTATGAGAAGGAAGTAAAAAACAAACCTCACTGGGGTTGTGGGTGTTTATTTGCTTTATAATTTGACATTCAGAATTGGCTGGAACAACACTGGTAAATAAAGTCAATTAATGGCCTCAATTTTTATTGCTAATAAAAGAACATTATATACGTAAAGCCTGATGGTTAATCTTCCCTTAGGGTGTCCAAGTTACTTGGCCTGGAGCCCTAGCATAAATGCAGTACTGTTTGTCCTGCTGCCACCAAGCACGACATTCTCACCTGCTACCCAGCACAGGGGAATGGGATCCAACCAGCTTCTGGGTTATTGTTGGACATGAAGTGGTCTGGCTCTGGGTCAAAACAAATTTGGCCCTTTGAAGTCTCTGAGGGTTGGGGCAAGTCCTGAAAAACAGTGACAAGATCATAATAGGTTCTTTATGAACGGTTCTGTACTCAAACGACATTGAGCCTGGTGTTCACGGGCGTTGACCTCAGAAATGCCGTCTCAGAAGCAGCTCGATGCTGCAGAGAAGCTGAGCTATAAATGGATGCTGTGCAGCTGTGAGGGGAGCTATTTTGGGATCCCAGGGGGTCTCATTTGTACTTCAGGTGAGGAGGCTTCCAAGTGAAGGAGCGTTCTGGGGCTGGGGGAGAGACTACACCACATGTAGCCCTCCTTCCACCTGCCCCACTCTTCTGCTGGGGCTACCAGATGCCATCCCCTCTTTCTTCAAAGATTTCCCTAGCTCGGGGTCCTGGAGCCCTTTGGGAATGTGGGAGGAACACACCAGGGAGGAGAGGGAGCAAGTCGTCTTCCAGCCCAGAGTGTTCAAGGAAATTGCTTCCTCAGCTGCGTTCTAGATAAGACTGTGCTGACCTTTGCAGGACGGGCAGAGGTGCCAAGGCCTCAGGCTCTCCTTGCTTTTTCATCCACTTCAGTGGCTTTCAAACTGGAAGTAACCGGGAGCTGAGGTGAGAAGAGAGAGTGTCAGACTCATCTTCACAGTTCAGCTCTGGCCCACTCTGAGGGACAGGGGGTCTGGATCATTCTCTCTCATGGCTCAAGCCTCAGGCTTCAGTGGGCATGACCTTAGAGCCCTCTGAGTGGTACAGCTCCGAAGGGCAGCCCTTCTATCCAACTGGAAATCACCTTGTCAGTCATGTTAGGTTAGAGGCAATGGTAGATTAATGGTCTCTTCCATTAGCCCATGCTTAACGGATCAGATTAATGGCTACCATTTTGAAGACAGACAGGGGGTCTAATGGAGCAGCTTGCGTTGCTTAAGCGTGTGGCCTCAGAGCCACTCAGACCTGGGATGGAATGCTGCATGCCTAAGTCCTTGCTATGTGGCCCTGGGCAAGTCTTTTCATCATGGTTCTCACTCACAAAATTGGCATAACTACCATTCTGCCTCACGGGGTTGTTGCGAGAATTAAATACCATGCAGCGCTCTAAAAAGGTAATCCATTTTTGCGATGGATATGGTATATCAATTTTTACTAATGGACGGGGAAGAGAAGTGGCAATGAGAACTCTTGAGGTTTCAGGCTGCACTAGGACCCTAGATCTGACTTACCTTGTCACTGTTGAAGGAACTTTCTCCTCTAGACTGAATGAATGTCTGTGTCCCTCCAAAATTCAGATGTTGAAACCTAATCCCCCGTGTGATGGTGTTTGGAGGTGGGTTCTTGGGGAGGTGATTAGGTCATGAGGGTGAAGCCCTCATGAATAGGATTAGTGCCCTTATGAGAGAGACCCTGGAGAGCTCCCTTGCCCCTTCTGCCACGTGAGGATTCAGCAAGAAGAGGGGGTCTGTGAACCAGGAAGCAGATCCTCACCAGACACCAGATTTGCTGGTGCCTTGATCTTGAACTTCCCAGACCCCAGAACTGTGAGAAATAACATTCCCTTGTATATAAAGCACTCACTCTATGGTAGTTTGTTATAGCAGCCCAAGGAGAATAAGAAACCTCCTAAGCCAAGGAAAAGAGAAGTGACATGGTGGGAAGTAGGGACCAAGGACATAGTCAAATTCTTGCTGTCTTCTAATCAGGCCTCAGGCTGGCCTTCAGGTTGCACTATGAAGAGCTCCTGATAGTGACAGCCCAAAAAGCCAGGTGTTTAAGAGGAATCTTCTCCCCATGCTGGGATGTCCTGAACAAATATCTCAGCTCTACTGGAGAATCATAGCAATGAAACTATAAGGTACTACCGAAATAGAGTTCATGTCCTCTCTTACACATGAAGCAATAAAGGCTCACAGAGGTAGAAGGACTCACCCAAGGTCACACAGCTAAGAGCAGCACAGCCAAGACAAACACCCGGATTCCCCCTGCTCCAATCCAAAATTACATGAAGTGCTGGAAACCCAGACAATATCGTTAGCCTATATTTTTAGATGTTTTGAATTTAGCCAGATGGCTTTTTGTTGTTGTTTTCAGATACTATCCAAATGAACATTATGAGACAAAGGATTTGAGTTTTCATGGGAAATCTATGGTTTGTGAATATAGCATATAGTGGCCTGGATTTTATTATTCCTTGAAAAAGAAATCTGGTTGGTGGATGGGAAGGGAGAGTCTAACATCACATTTTCAGCCTTATTTTCCTCACAAACTGTGTGAAGTTCTACGAAATTATACGTTTTTGCCTTCCAAAATGATTTCATCAAGCAAACACTTTTTAGACTCCTACCATGCATTGAGAGAGGTGAGAGAGATATTACCAGTGAACAAAATAGACAAACATTTCCCCCTTTGTGGAGTACCCATTCTAGTGATGGAGATGAACAGTAAATGATAAACCCATCAAATAAGTGAATTATACAACAGGTTAGAGGGTGATAATTGTAATGAAAAAGATAGAACCAGGTAAGGGCAATTGGGGATGTCAAGGATTGGAGGTGCAATCTAAGTGGGGTAGTCAGGGTAAGACTCATTAAGAAGGTGACATATGAGTAGGGTGAACATATAAATTATCATTTAAATTGGGAAACATTTAAGAATACAAGGAGAAGGTATTCGAAATTACGCTGGGACAATAGGTGTGAACTGGCACTGCCCTGGGCGAGCAGGGACATACCTCACCCTGCATGTAGGCAAAGATTTGAAGGAGGTGAGAGCATCAACCCAGCAGATACCTGGGGGAGCTGTGGTTCAGGCAGAGGGAAAGCAAGTTCCGAGGCCCTGAGGCCAGAGCATGCCTGGCAAGGTAGAGGAATGGCAAGACACCCAGCTAGAGGGGAGAGAAGTAAGAAAGGAGGTCAGAGGGGTTCTGGGGACCCCAGAAGGCATAGGCCATTGTAAAGGTTTGTTTGGGCTTTTCTCTGAGAGAAATGGGGAGCCACTGCTGAGTCTTGAGCCAAGGAGTAACACAATCTGGCTTAATCCTACCAGGATTCACTTTGACTGCTGTGTTGAAAGTAGACAGAAGAGTTGGAGCAGGAAAGCAGGTGGTGGGGGGGAACAAGTTAGGAGGGAGCAATAGACAGGGTAAGAAGTCAGATTCTGGGTATATTTTGAAGGTAAAAACAATAGGGCTTTTCTCCATGAAAGTGCCTCTTGAGTCTTAAATAAGAAAGGCAGGGCCAGGTGCAGTGGCTCATGCCTGTAATCGTACTACTTTGGGAGGTAAGGTGGGAGGACTGCTTGAGGCCAGGAGTTTGAGACTAGCCTGAGCAAGAGCGAGACACAGCTACTTGGGAGGCTGAGGAAGGAGGATCGCTTGAGCCCAGGAGTTTGAGGATGCAGTGAGCAGTGATATTGCCACTGCGCTCTAGCCTGACCCTGTCAAAAAAGAAAAAAACAAACAAAGAAAGAAAACTTAGCACATGCAAAGTATTCAATTTAATCATATTGCCACTACTACGCATCTTAATAAATATTAAGATTTTAACCACATCTTAATAAATATTCACTGACAGCAGTGGAAGAAGAACCCCTGAAACTAATATTTCAAACTACACAATCTCTTAAATTAATTTAGCAAAGGGAAGGTTAGAAAAAACATTTATTGAACACCTACTATATGCCAGACACTGCTAAATCCTCAGCTGACCCTGGCAACAACCCTGTGCAGTAGCTATTACCCCCATTTTATAGACTAGGAAGTAGGAACAAGGAAAGAAAGCTTCCTGAGCTTGCCCCAGGTCATCCAGGTAGTAAGCAGTGTGTGTTCTTATGCATTTAAATATTCCAAAAATATACTCTCCAAATTGTTATCTTCCCACTTTACATAACCTCACATTATTTTAAAATTTCAATAATATATCAATATTCAATAAATAATAATTTTTTAATGTGAATAATATAATATATATGGTATTTCTATAACCAGCCAAAAATGTGATATTTCCGTTTTGGGGATGGGAGAGGAGGTAGGTATGGCAAGCAATCCCAGATGGGTTTTCTAGAAAGGCAGAACCTTGGGTCTTCCCTGTAGAACATCCAGCCCCCGCTGCAATGTTGCCCAAGCCACTAGGGAAAGGGTAAACTATGCACAGCACCAAGAATTTAAGAAATCAGCAGGGAAAAGACCAAAAAGGAAGATAGGTAAGCGTGTAATGCATTTGAAAGAGATTTCATCTAAGATTGTTAAAATAATAGAAAAGATTTCATGCTTAAAGGGATAAACTTCCTTAATCTGTCACATACTCTTAATCCCTAGATGAGATGTCTCTGTTCTTGGAGAACGGACACAACTTCCTTATATATTGACCTCTAGGGCCCCAGACAAGGCACAACAGTGATTAATTCAGTAACCCCGATGTGTTTTTTTAAGAACATCAGGAGGATTCTTGAGTCCAGATTAACTCTAAGGTCAAAAGATTATACTTATCACCTCAAATAATATCCCTCTGAAAAGAGTACTAGGGAAAACCCATTGATGAGAGAAAAACCACCTCTGCAAAGGGCTGCTTCAATTATTTGAATTCTGTTTTTTAAAAGGTATCTCATTTAAAAGGTACCTTTTTAGAAAGGTATCTCATCCTGTTATTTGTGTATTTTGAGTCTGGTAATAACAGCAGATATGTCAGATATGTTAGAGGAGGTTATTACGTCCTAAAAATAATTTTTAAATGACTGTGCTTTGCTTCTAAGAATGCCATAGGAGGGAATTCATCCTTGACAGGAAGCAGAGAAGAGGTTTGCCCAGATTCTCAGGGGAAAATGAGGTGGTCTGTTGGAAAGCAAGGCGAAGTGGTTTAAGGGAAGCTCAACAAAAAGATAAATGAAAAGAGCATCCCTATGAAAGTTTATGTTTTATATTTTTCTTTCTAAAGAATTTTGATTCTGGCAGGGGCATGCAAACATAATTCAAATCAACCAACAATTGATTACTGAACACCTCCTTCATTCACGCGAAGGAAGATGCAATCTCTCTTCTCAAGGAGATTATAACTGATTGCAATACGATGTGATAATTCTCTACACACACACACACACACACACACACACACACACACACACCCCACAATGGGATGAAAGGTAGGGTAGCTTTTAATTCTGCAATGGGCCTGAAGGACACAGGAGGTCAAAGGAAACTACCAGGAGATGGCCAGGCTGCAGTTTCCCAGCGTATCCATGATCAATTTCGCATCCTTTGCATCTTACTGCCCATAGACCTCTTGAGAGGCAAGAAATTAGTTCTGCTATTCCTAACTTTGCTTTAAGAACCCTGCTTGCTATTCTTAGCCTTCAAACAAAGTCTGGTGGGAAAACAGTGGAAATTCTGGACGTGAAGAACAGATTGAACAATTAAAAACAAGAGAGAGAACAGATTGAAGCATTTTTCTTAGAAGTTAAATGAATTTTAAAACTTTCAAACCGAAGAGAAAAGAAGCAGGTTAAAAAACAGCTTCTTCCCTCCAACAGAAGGCTGGTGTTACTCAGTAGACATGGAAAGGAAAGACATTAACAAATTTCACCCCACCCTGCCTTGACCTCTACTGCCTCCAAAGAAATGCTGTCATCCCATCAGGTGTAGGATACCCTAAGACTGCGGTCCCCAACCCCCAGGCCACCGACTGGTGTTGTTCTGTGGTTTGTTATGGATGGGACTGCAGAGCTCAAACACCCCCCACACCCACTGCCTCTGGTCTGTGGAAAAATTGTCTTCCATGAAACCGGTCCCTAGTGCCAAAAATGTTGGGGACCACTGCCCTAAGAGATAGGGCAAGGAGGAGCTTAGGGTCACCTCTGCACACTTAAACCCTGTATCTAGCTACTTCCCCGAGTTCCACCCTCACCCCGAGGCAGTCAGCAAAGTAAGGGACCTTAAAATTATATCAGATTGACTGACAACATCCCAGCCTACTGATAATCCACCCTCAGTCCACATTTTCACACACTAAAGATTTGCTTGCAATATGTTCATCCTGTCGGTCTTAAAGACACAGCCTACATTGTCTGAGGGGACTGACAGAGCTTCCTGATGACGGCAACGTCCCTGATGATGAGGGCTACTATTCGCTGTCCTTGAAGCCTCTGGGAAGTTCATTGGTCTCCCATGGCCTGCCAAGAGGACCCACAGGGTTCTTCTTTGTCTCCTTGGGCCCCTTTCAAAACTACAAATCCTCAGATTCTCGCGAGAGAACACCTTCAGTCCTTCCCAGTGAATGAACCACTGATTTCTCAAGTGCCATCTGACTCCTGGTCTCTCCATCCCAGTTGCTGCTTCTCAGGCATTTAGATAACAGTTGTTCTTATTTGACCAAAGAAAGATTTAAACACAACAAAACAAAACCTTAGAAACCTTGACCTTTTTTGGTGACCTCTATCTAGGTTACCAAGTTCTTCTCTGCTTCTAATAAAGGGACGATGTGTTTCTTTATCAGCTTCTTGTGTCTGGTTTACCTAAAGAACAGTCATTTATTGTCTGTACATGTCTAATAAATTGGGCCTCTTCCTTGGGCTGTCATACAAAGCCAACTGTTTCAAGGACAGATTCCACCAAAATGGTGGACACAAAATATCATTGTGTAACTGAATCCATGTTTGTTTATGTTCCCAGAGACAAACTCTTTAGTTTATCCTCGCACTTATGAATGTTTGTTTTCTTCTATTGCCTTTCAGATTTCCAGCTTTCAAGGCTCAGCCCATGTTCTATCTCCCTAGGAAAACGTAGCTGACTGTTCTAGTCCATAGAGAAAAGGCATTAGCTCTCATGAAGAGGACACAACTATCAACATGGTGACTTCCATGGAGACCTGCCAGCCTTTGAGCTCTCATTATTAGTGAATCCAGGGTCAGGGTAATTTGAGAGTCAAATGGTGGCCAACTGTCAACCAGGAAATCTCTTCGGACCTAGCCTGGCATAGACAGTATTATTAGAGAATTAAAAGAAAAAGAACCAGTGTGGTAGCGCATGCCTGTAGTCCCAGCTACTCAGGAGGCTGAAGTGGGAGAATAGCTTGAGCCCAGGAGTTCGAGGCTGTAGGGAGCTATGATCTCACCACTGCACTCCAGCCTGGGTGACAGAACGAGACTCCATCTCAAAAAAAAAAAAAAAAAAAAAAGACAGAGAGAGAGAGATAACATACCTTTAAATACGTTTCACAGTGCCTGGCACATAAGGGTTCAATAAATAATCCTAGTTTTATTGCTACACTTTTGTGCTCTAGTCAGGCTTGGACTCCCTTCTTGCCTGGGTTCTCCCCTTCAGATATCACCTCTATGTGCCACAGCCCTTGCCACCACTGTCTGAAGAACTATTTCTTGCTCTGTCTGAAACACTCAAATCCCTCATTTTAAACAACGTGTGTCTCAACGCCAGGACGGAACCAACCTTCATCTTGTGCCTCCTGCTGTGACGCACTAAGAGCACATCACTTCTGGGACATTCCTGCCAAAATCATACAACCTAAATTTAATTATGAAGAAATATCAGTGGAATCCATATTGAAGGACATTCTACAAAATAAGTGACCTGAACTCTTCCAGAATGTTTAGTGGCCTGAACTCTTCCAGAAAGACAAAGGAAGGTCTGAACTGCAGGTTTGATCAGAAATCACCAAATGATGGCCCTCGGGCCCAAGCTGGCCTACCACCCATTTTTGCAAATAAAGTTTTATTGGAATACAGCCACATCCATTCATTTATATGTTGTCTATGGCTGATTTTTGTACAACAAAGGCAAGGTTGAGTATGGACCATAAACTGAAAATATTTACTATTTCGCCCTTTACAGAAAAAAAAATGTGCCTACTCTTGGATTTGATTAACAGTTTTGCTAAATTTCCTAATTTTAATAATTGCACTGAAGTTATATAAAAGAAGGACCTTGTTCTTGGGAAATCCACACTAAAGTATGTAGGAATCAAGTGGCATCGTGTCTACAACTTGCTCTCCAAATGTTCAGGAAAAAAAAAATAAAAGAATGGGAAGGGAAAGAATGAGAAAGTAAATGTGGAACAATGTTAACAATTGGTGAATCTGGGTAAAGAATATGTTCTTTGGCCGGGCGCTGTGGCTCACGCCTGTAATCCTAGCTCTTGGGAGGCCGAGGCGGGCGGATTGCTCAAGGTCAGGAGTTCAAAACCAGCCTGAGCAAGAGCGAGACCCCGTCTCTACTATAAACAGAAAGAAATTAATTGGCCAACTGATATATATATAAAAAAAAAAAATTAGCCGGGCATAGTGGCGCATGCCTGTAGTCCCAGCCACTCGGGAGGCTGAGGCAGAAGGATCACTCGAGCCCAGGAGTTTGAGGTTGCTGTGAGCTAGGCTGACGCCACGGCACTCACTCTAGCCTGGACAACAAAGTGAGACTCTGTCTCAAAAAAAAAAAAAAAAAAAAAAAAGAATATGTTCTTTGGATATATTTGCAAATTTCCTGCATATTTGAAATTTTCTCCAAATTTAAAAAGGTTTTTAAAAAATCGCATCGGCTTTGCCGAAAGGAACTCTAAGGAGATCTTCTCGCTTTTATATACTTTGGAAAAGGCCTGCTACTACTCCTGCACTCCTCTGTTGAATGGCTTCTCTCTCAGTTTGTTTGGCCCTGGCTTTCTGGTTCCCTCACCTGCACACCTGTGCCCTGGCCCCCTGCACCTGTGTTCTGTCATGTAGCATTGCAGTTGTGCCCTCATGTTATGTCCCACTTCTTGGCTAGTGGAACAACTCTCTGATTGCAGTTCCATCTGAAAACCTCCATATTGGACAGAAACATGGAGTCTACAACACATCCTGTGTATCGCAACTGAACCTCTGCCATGGCTGGGGCGCAGGGGTGTTTCCGTTTTAACGATTTCACCCCCACTGTCACAGAGGCCATGAACCTGACCTAGAGAAAAAAATCATGCCAGCCACACACCCTCCACCCCTTCACACACACCTCCTGTCTCCCTGAAGCTATCTTGCTCTCGTGCATCAGGTGGAGGGAGCCTGAGGAAAGGTGGTTGATACCTATTATTTTCTTCTCTGCAGGGTCTCAATAGGACAGAATTTCATCTTAAGGTGTGGGCTTTTTAAAAAATATGTGCTTGTATGGAGTATAAAATGCTGGTTTGTTACTCTAGAATCACACCTCACCCATGGTATTCTCTCTGCACAATTAGAGCCATTCTCTTCCTTGACTGGCTTGGGTAGGACTCGCCTGAAACCATAAAGAAGAAGCAGGGAAAGCCTCTCTCTCCCCCTTCTCATACTTTATCTCATTTTGTCCACACAACAACCTGAGAGGGCAATGGGACAAATGTCGTTCATTCCAGTTAATAGGTCATAATACTGAGACTGTGAGAAATTAAATAACTACTAATTTAGATCACAAGGTTAGGAGTGGTAGCACCAGAAATAGACAGGAAGGCAAAGAGAAAGTGCATGGTATAGTCAGAAGAGCAGAGAATGAGCAGCTGAACATTCTGGCATTAATCCCAGCATCCTGCTCATTCCAGTTCCAAGGTTATAGAAATTTGGATTCTTTACTTAATGCCTAGAAACCTCAGTTTCCTCATCTGCAAAACCAGGGTAATAAGACCTACTTGCTGAGTTGGTGGTGAGGCTTAAGTGAAGGATCTATGAGCACCTCGTCTGGTGCCTAGCAGACTCAAAAAGCATCATTACTTTCCTTTCCCCATCTTCTTCTATCTTACGTGCAATGTAAGATCTTCCGTACTCTGGAATATGAATTTAAAATCAGCACGGGGGGGGGGGGGGCTCTCCTAAACCAGTTGATGTTAGCTAATGGGATCCTTCCCATGCTAAGTACTGAGTTTACAGATGGGATCATGGGAAGTTTTACTGGCAAATAAAAAGCAGCGCTCACGAGGACTGTATTTGCTAAGCACAGCTTGTGAAATATATGCTAGTAAACCTGCAGCAGCCTATTCATTTCTTTATGATTTTTTTAAGGGCAGCCTTGGGCATTATTCGCATTCTCCTCCATACTCTTAATGTTACTTAGGCTAAATATCTGACATCTTGGTCCCAGACGGAGGCATAAAGGCCTAATGAATGGGATAAATCAGGCTCATTTTGAAGAATGACAGGAAATAGAGCCTTAATGTTTTTTATTATTAGAATCGTAAACCATTAAATATTAAGACTTCATAAACGTGGCCCTGCGCACTGATAAATTAACAATGCCCACCAGGACGTGCTCTTGTATTACGGGGGAGCAAGAAAAGAGTCCTGGAGTCCGGACCCAGACGAGCGAGTTGGGCAGAGCCATTAGTTTTCAGGCGTAAACAAAAGGCCACACTGGTTTGCACCGCCTTAAATGGAGACAACGCTTTGGAGGACACTTGCACCTACCGGTGGAGGGTTGAGGCACAGGTGCCGTGGAAGGTACCAGATCAAGGGCTGAGGTGCTCTTTGAGCTCACCCGAATTCTACTGGCCCAGACTCAGCAAAGCGTGTCCCTTGGTGGTCTGGACTGTCCCATTAGCCATGGTCCAACAGAGGACTCTGGCCACCTGGGCAGTCAGCAGGCTGGACTTTTTATCAGCAGCCAGTCATTTTATCAGAGACCTGGCCCAAGGTCATGGAGAAGAATTTGTGCTGGTGTCAAGCAGAGACTTTCCCTAGAACACCTGCTTCCCTCACACCAAAAAGCCAAAGTCTTACCCAGCTGGGTTGTGGGGGCCATTTTTAAAACTTAAAAATGAATCCGAGTGACCCAGGCGTTGTCCTGGGACACTCCCCAGCCTGGGGACAGAAGGAACTGTTGGGGGGAAGCGCTGCAAGTGGCCTGGACTTTGTGTCTCTCAAGCTGATAAGGAAAGTGCTTTTTTCCCCTTTTAGTGCCCTTTCTAGCCCCGTCTCTCTTCCCAGCAGCTCCCTGGCGCCCCCTGAGAGCGCCTGAGCCGCGGAGGTGCAGGGTGATGCTGGCCCCTCGTGTCTACCGGGACAAAGCCCTGGATCTGCTCCAGGCACAGCTTCTTACTTGTCCCTGACCTGGGCAGGGCCTGGAGGGCGCCTCTCTCCATGTGCCTAATGAGGGGCCTGGAAGAGTCCTCTCTCCATCACTCTGGGGACAGACGTGAACGTGGCTGTGCCTCTAGAGGATATGCAACTCCATGTAATTACACCTTTTTCAAGCCGCGTAGAATGGAATTGTTGGAAAGGCCCCACTGATTGTGGGCTTGCGAATTGGTAGGCTCCAACTGGGACAGCTGATAATGATAATGATCTTGCATTTATACAGACCTTTTCATCCAGATGGATCCATGGAGCTCAGCAGAATTTACAACCAATTGTCAAAGCGCAGAGCCAATCGCTGCCCTCTGTGAGGTGCTGCCAGCTCCTACGGAGGTCGTGTTGCTGCTGGGGGTCTTGGTCAACATTGTCCCTCCAGCGGGAGCACGTTCCAGGTCCATGCACTTGAACTAGAGGAGGAATTTGCAAATCACGGTAGCTCTAGCACAAAACAGGCTGCTCAGGGCAGCTGGAGAGCTGGGGCTGTGGGGAGCTGCACGTGTGTGAAGAAAAGCCGAACTCGGCCCTTTGCTGAATGCAGAACTCCATCCCTGCAGACCCGGCATAAGCAGCTAGGGCAGGCTTAAGTCGGGGGAGACAGCTGGGTCCCCCCAAAATTATTCATGCTGCCTCAAGGTGAGTATTTTCTAAAGTGTGTTTCATATAACATTAGTTCTTCCTACCCTCCAATAGAAATAATTTGGGGGTCTTTTGGGAAAGGCAATAGCTGGACACCCCCCCACACCTGAAGAGTCGCAATGCACATTAGTACAGTGAAGGCAATGAGAAGTCCTGAAGTCAAGAAACCTATGTAACCTTGACCTAGTGTATCCCAAGCTGATTAGACCACAGTGCCCTTTTCTCTTTTTGCGACATACTTCAGAATATGCTATGTGCTTTGAACTAATCTGCTACAGATTTAGACGGGCCTGAAGTAAGGTTTTTCCATCTTCATGTTTTTTAATAAAAAATGAATATATTCTGTTTAGATCAGAGATAATATCAAAGAGCTGAATGGTTGCTATATACCATTTTATTTACCAACCAAGGGGAAACTGAGGCTCAGAGAGGGCTATCACATGCCAGATTCACACAGCAACCTGGTGGCAAAGCCAGGGCCAGCTTTGGACTTCAATCCAATCCCATGAACAACTATAAATGTAGTAACCGGTTTTTTTAAAAACAAGATATAAAGATATTCTACATAATCCCTGCCTTGTTTCATGGATCCCATTGGATCTTCTGTCCTTTTTCAGGTAAAAGGTAGGTATGTGGTAGGATGTGCCATCACTTTGGACCTTAGATATCTGTGGGTTGAGGGTGAGTCTTAAGTAGATCCATGGGAATTTCTGCAGCATTCCCAGATGTGCACTAACATGCATCATCCCCTCCCCTCCGTACACACGTGTGTATATACAAAGCAAACTTCTGAGAGACCCTGAGGTGAGTAGGAAAAGAACGACTGAAGGATATGGCCCTAGGCTCTTGCTGTCCAATACAGTGGCCACTGACCACATGTGGCTATAAATTTGTAGTTTAAAGTTTATTAAAAGTAAAATTAAAACTTCACTTCCTCAACTGCACTAGTCACGTTTGAAGTGTTCAATAGCCACAGGTGACTGATGGCTGCCATGACAGACAGTGCAAATTAGGACATTTCTATCACCACCCAGAGCTCTGTCAGCCAGTGCAGTGTAGACTTCAACGTGCTGTGCTAGGCACAGGGCTCCCTGATGCATTATCTTCAGGGGAATGTATAGTTCCCATTTTCTTCAAAGAGCAGAAAACCTACATGCTAAACAAGACCACTTGCAGATCATCAAAAGGTAGCTGTATCTCCCAAATACTGAAAGGCAATGATCTGGAAATGACCTAAGAGCATACCAATAAGATGCAGATAATGCAACAGCCACATTTTTTTATGTACTTCCTGCCTCCAGGTTCCAAATTAAACTATCATCCCCATCAAATGGACCACTCAACACCAAGACATGAGCAATTTTATGTTACATAAATGTTTGGGGGTCTCTTTAATCTCTTTCATTATATTTTCCTTAATAAAATATCACCATTTACTTAGTATCTGATTACTTTGTCCTTACAGTCCTATAGTTGGCTTTTGGACCATATGATAAATATGCACGGTTGATTTCTTTTCAACAGCTATTCGGTAACTCTTTACTCAGCCCGAAGTTGGCGATGTTATTCTCAAGGTCAACCCCTTTTCTTTTCTTTTATTATTATAGACTTAGTAGACTTTATTGTTTAAAGCAGTTTTAGGTTCACAGCAAAATCAAGCAGAAGGTACAGAGAGATCCAACATACTCCCCTCCCCACCCACAGCCTCCCCCGCCATTAACATCCCTCAGCAGAATGGTCCATTTGTTGTAACTGATGAATCTACATTAAGGCATCCTTGTCCACCAAATCCCATAGGTTACACCGTGGTTCACTCTTGGTGGTGTACTTTCTAAGGGTTTTGGCAATGTATTAACATAATGACATGTATCCACCATTATAATGTCGTGCAGTCATTTCCCTGCCCTAAATAAAAATCCTCTGTGCTCCACCCACTTATCCCTCCCTCTACCCACACCCCTAGCAACAACCAAACTCCTTTTGCTTTAAGAATTCTATTCATTTTCCGGACATTCCTCAGCCTAGCTGCTGCTGCTGCGTTGCCCATCTTCTAGCTGGATGGCCTCAAGTCCAAAAACATCGTGGCTTCCCTGCAATCACACCGCAGAGCAGACGCAGACAGGGACTGAGCCCAGGACGCTGGCTTTGCTCTGGGCTCCCAGCTCGGGGGCTTGTGGGCAGACTTGCTGCACTCTAGAGTCCTCCCCCTGTCTCATTTGTCACCATGACCTCATCCTCCCCACTGTGCGGCCTCCCAGCCAGACCCCGGCTGCAGGAGCATCATCACTGCTGATTTTGTTCTGGGACTCGGATGTTCATTCTTTTCTCAGGATCCCCCAGGTTGCTCAGACAGAGTGGCTGCCAGTCAGCCCCAAGAGTCCTGGAATTTGGCCTCAAACCAAGTTTGCCTGGGGCCAGTGCTCTGCCTCTCCCCAGCCGGGCTGGCAATCAGAGGGAAAGACTGAGCTAAGCTCCTTGGCTCAGGGAAGAGAGCTTCGGACTTGAGTTTTAACTTCCAGCTTTCTTAAAAATTCTGGAGTGAATTTTGCATTCCTCAGGTGGCAAAAGATGCACAGTGTTTTCCTTTAGGCAGAAGCATGATTTTATTTTCTCTGAGCTTCATCATCCAGGATGAGCCCAGCTACCACGGCCCTGCTGTGGCAGAGCCTACCCTTCCTCTGTAGTAATAGAATTTTTAGCCAGGCACCATGGCCACCCAGAATAACACTACATTTCTCCATTTCCCTTGCAGTTAGGTGTGACTTAAGTTCTGGCATGGAGAGTTATATAGGCGTGGGGTGTGTACCCTCCAGGAAGAGAGGGAGCCTGAATTTCTTCCCTTTCCTTCTTCCTTCTAGTTGGAATGGGACATGAGAGCTGGATCTAGAGCAGCCCTCTTGAGCCATGAGGTGGGCTTGGAAATGTAGCCATGCACAGTAGATTAATAAAATAGAAATGGCCTGGATCCCTGACACTAGGTAACATCATACCAACCCTGCACCACCTTCCTGGACTTTTGCATAAAAGAGAAATAAATTTCTATTGCCTTTAAGGCACTTATTTGGGGTTCTCTGTCATTCACAGATAAGCCTAATGCTGACTAATATACCACCCTGAGTATTGGTAGTAATAACAATCACAGGAAGAAAGACAAGAAAAACAATAGCTACAACTCTGAATACTGATTGTGTTCTAGGCACTTCGCTCAGCATATTAAATAGAGAATGTCATTATTCTGCACAATGGCCCTACAAGGTGGATACCGTAATCAACATTTACCAATGAGGAAACTAAGGTTTAGAAAGAATAAGTAACCACTTAAGGTGATTCACTAATAAAAACCAAGGATGGATTTCAGAACACTACTCCACAAACAGGAAGAGCTGAGGCCAGGGATGAGGAAGGGAGAGTGGCAGCCGGTCAGGCAAGGGGAGAAGGTCACCCAGTGACCCTCCAAAATGTATCATGAAGCACCTGGCGGGGCACGGAGAACCCTCAAGGCTGCCTCTGGATATTTTTAAATTTCAAGGGAAACAGCAATATTTGACATCTGTCAGAGGCAGTGCAAATCTCTAGCTTGGGGTCGCTCATAGTTTCAACATTACTTCTTGTTCTACATTTCTTTTGATGTTAGAACTATTGGAAGAAAGTTGCACCGCTTCTGCTGAAGATGCTAAGAAGTTAATCTGGAACTGCTGGTGGCCATCCCTGATAATGGAGCCAAAACAGAGGAAGGAAGAGCCTAAGGACACAAGAGGGACATTTCTAATACCACCACTGGCGCATCTACATCTAGCCATTCATGAAGTCTTGCCTTTTCAGCACCATGAACAACTTTGTCATTAAACCACTTTGCACTGGGTTTGTGCCACTTGCAACAGAAGGAATCTTGGTTAATATATCTCCAGTGGGATTTAAAAATTGGCCAATGGGGAGGAGCTTAGAAAAAAGGTCTTGAATTTTAACTAATTCCTTAGGAGTTTAAAAAAACCAATCTGATGGTTTTTCATTGGCAAGTAAGAATTTCTAAGAATTTGGGGGAGGGATGAGATGAGGAGGTGATGTTTTCTACTATAGTCCTAAATCATTCTGTTTCACTAGGACATGATGATCTCTCTGGCAAAGAGGTGGAAGGCATCTCCCCACCTCTCCAATGTTGAGGCATCCATAACATGGTCCGAGATGTCTCGTCAGTCTCCTGTCCTTGTCAACACTGATCTCTCCTATACAAATTTTGATCCATCTGTTCCACAGATGAGTTTAGGGCTAGGACTGAAGGCTGTTGACTGTTACCTCAGCTACTTATATCTGTGTGATTTTGGATTACTTCCTTATCAAGCCTCAGCTTCCTTATCTATAAAATGGGGATACTGATTCCTCTTCCAAGGTTCTTTTGGGAATTATACTACAAAATGTATGCAAATGCACCTACCATAGTACCTAGCACAGAGTAGACACTGTGTAATTGTGAATTCCCTCCCTACCTTTTTATCTCACAGGGCTGGGCACACAAGAGGTACTTAATAAATTTATGTACAACGTACAATGATTGTTTGATCCTTAGGGAGATCAGACCCAAATTTGCACTGAATTTACATAGTGCATCTACTCTCATCAAAACAAATGAAGACTGCCCTTCTATATTTAATACATTAAGATCTGAGCGAAATCTCAACTGCAACAACCAGCATTTACTGAACATCTCCCATGTGCCAAGTACCAGGCCTGGTCCAATAACACAAGGGTATCTATGACACAGCCTGGACCTCAGGAAGTTCCCAGTCTAAACTTGACTATGGGGAATGGATAGATAAGGATTTTTACAGAGCAAGGGTTACAGAATCTTTACCAAGAAATAACATAAAGAGTTATTTTATTCCAACTTCTTCTTCTCTCCCATCTGACATTCACAGCCTTGACACAACATACCACAGTTGTTCAGCCTATGCTTGAACACTTCTCCTGATGGGAGACTCACCTCCTCCCGAGGCGGCCTAGTGTGCCTTTGCACAGCTCCAACCATTAAGAAGTACAGATAGGAAGTTTTCTCTGACCTGAAAGTGTCAGCTATTCTATCAGCTCTCTGCCTGAATCTGACAGAGAACAAAATGGGAATTAGATACGTGTGGTGGTTTCAGCATGAGACAGTTACTCGGTTTAATGCCAAATACAAAACAGAGAAGAAGGGGGAATGCATTTGCCAAAGGGAGCCCTCCCTATGGGCTTTGGCTCGGCCCCAAACTGTTTGACAAAGAGCCACAAAGATGGCATGGTCAGAGCACAGCCACCAAACGCATACGTTGTTCCAAGGATGGAAAAATATTTGGCTTCCATAAAAACTTTTTATTATGATTATTAATAGTTCCTTTCAAATTAGAGTCTTCCTTCCTTTGCACTTTTTATTTTTAAAAATCGCCCACTTTCCTGGTCATTGAAAACTTGGATCGTCAATGTTAGCCTTTCTCCTTAAATTAGTTTCCTCTGTCCAACACCGTAGCCACTAGCCACAATGAAATAAAATAAAAAATTTGGTTTCTCATGCACACTAACCACATCTCAAGTGTCCAGTGGCCAAGCGTAACAAGTGGCCACCGTATTGAACAGCACCGATATAGCAAAGCAAGTTCTGCTGGACAGCCTTCGTCTGCTCTAGGGTGACTTTGACCTTGTATTTGCTTATTAATATGGAGGAAACAAGCATGAATTTTTAAATCAGACAGACCTAGAATCTAACCCCAGCTCTCCATCTCAGTAACTGCGTGACTTCGGACAACTTCCTGGGCCTCCCTTAGCGTCACTTCAAATGCCGCTGGAGATGCCTCATCCACATGCATTATATGCCCCTCTCATTACATCGCTGGCAACGTGCTGCCTTCCATCTGAGTTACCGACGCGTGTTTCCCACTTTCCCACCAGCCAATGAGCTCCTGGGGACACATTCATCTTGCCTCCCCACAGTGTCAACACAGCGCCAGGCTCGTGGTAGGACCTCAGTCGGTATTCGATTGAATTAACTCACCTTCTGTGTGACGTGGGCAAATTTAAAGAGGGTGCAATTCCTGGTCTTTCCTGATGTCTCCAAAAAAAACCCAAGACTTGAATAACTAAGAGGTTGGTTGAGTAGCACATTAGTGGGTCAACGCAGTAACAGTATAGTAGCAAAGGCTTATTGAACGTTTACCAGTTGTCAGACGCTGTGCTAAGGGTTTTTTACATGTGTTTAATGGTCCATGAAATAAGATAGATACAAGTATCACCCACTAGTTTGCAAATGAGCAAACTGAGATCCAGAGAGTTTGGGTGATTTCCCTTAGGACACACAGCCAGTCAGAGGCAGAGCTGGTGTTGACTCTAAGCTGACACCATAGACCACGGGCTGGACACTACTCCTGAGGAGACAGGGGCAACTCTTCCCTGAGTTGCAGACCCTGCTACTATCCTCACCCTGAGGCTGCAATTGCTGAGCCATAGCCCACCAACAAGATGAACAGAAGGTTTCAAACTTGGGTTTGCACGGTCAAACCAGCCCCAAGTATTAGGCTTAGATGATAGTGAAGATATTTACATTTGGTAGGAATTAGGTCTGGGGCTGAGACTTAGCTTTCCAAGTCATTTTTTTAAAAATCATAATGGACACTCAAGATTTCTGCCCTCAAAATATTCATGTCTATTCACTCTGACTTAGCGATTTCCCTATGAGGAATTTATTCTAAGAGAATAATCAGGAATGTCGCCATGCACCACAATTTAGCCACAAGGAAATTCATTATGGCATTGTTTGTGAGAGGGAAAAAAGAATAGAAACAACCCAAATGTCCAACTGCGGATTGATTAGATAAACAAACCATGTTTTACCCATAAGTTGCAAAACCAATAATTAAAAATATTGTGTTGGAGATACATACTTAATGTCAAGGGAATGTTTTGGGGCCATATCAAATTGAAGAGGGGAAGAGAGAGCGAGTTACAAAGCAGTTTGAATCTCATGGCCCAGTTATTGCTAAGGAGTGGTAGAAGAGAGCTCTCTAGAAGAAAAAGCACCAAGTGTTAACTCTGGGTGGAAGGATTCAGGTGATGTCTTTGTCTTCCTTTTGCTTACTTGCATGTTTTAGTTTTTCTATAATACATGTGGTTTCTTGTAAAATTTAACATTTGCTATTTTTTTAAATCTTTCTAAGGAATCATTTCTAGAACTCCTATTTCCACAAAGGCCCTCACCCCCAGCTCCCGTGCCACCCCCTGGAGGACAGGCTGCCTCCCTGGAGGGGCCGGGCTCAGGGCTGACACACAGTGGTGCACACAGCATTTTCCCATTCCTGGGCTAACAATTGGCCTGCGGTTTTTATGTGCAAAGCTATTTATTTTCCAATCAGAGGCATTGAGTCGGGACTTCTGGGGGTAAACTGGTAGCTCTGGACAGCTTTGAAGCATCACAAGTGGGAGGTTTTGTCCCCTGAAGATTTAGGAGGGCAGGCTCTCTCGGACTGTTTTATTGGCTTCTTTTACATATGTATAGCCCTGGAGCGGGGGTGGGGACACTGCTTGGTGGGGACGGACCTCCCCAAAGCCAAAAAAAAAAAACTTAGAAACCAAGGGGAACGTTGGAAACTTCTCAAACATTGGCCCTTTGCCTCCTACCAAAACCAGAGCCGTAAGGACCCCTTGCTTTCTTCTGTATTTTCTTCTAATGGACATAGAACTTAGAGGTGAAGGACGTGGTCTTTGGGGGTCAGACAGACATGGGCTGGAACCACAGGCACATTACTTAATTCCTCTGAACTGCAAATCAATTCCTTATCTGTAAAATGGGCCAATAATAGTTGCTATTCAATGTTACAGATTGTCGTAAGCAATAAATAAGAGAATAGCCATAAAAGTGCTTAGCATAGTTCCTAGCACATAGTAAGCACTCATCCAATGGTCGCTGTTATTATCCTCTTCCCTTCCCTTCCGCCTCCCTTCCTTCATTCCTTCTTTTCTTCCTTCCTTCCTTTACTCCTTCCTCCCATAGGTTAAGGCTGAGCTAACACAACTCTGCAGCTAGAAGTCCTAGCACCATTAGACCTCCCTCTCCATTCATTCCCTAAACCTCTGCCCAAGAAATTTTGCAAAGCCCCCAGCCACACACACACACACACACACACACACACACACACACACACACACACACCCCTGAGCCCCCAGTGTGGTTTTCAGTGTGGCCTTCCCATTTCCCGTTGACGACTCGGGTCCTGGTGCAGGGACAAATTGGACGAGCAGAGTGTAAATGTTACCACTTTGGCTCCTCCTCAAGAGGGGCTGAGCACAGATGTTTGCAGGGGCGAGCACGGCCGGTAAGAATGGGGGCATTGTGTGCGGGCTCACACAAAGGCTCAGTGGCCCCTCTCCGCTGCCAGCCTCCCGAGCATCCCCTCTTTACGCATTGATTTATTAGGCCAGGGATGAATGAAAACGTAATTAATATTACTGAAGCATTAGAGTCTATTTAATTTAAATGCCACTGAATATTTCACTTTCAGCTGGGAGTGACAATGTGCTCAGGCCCGGCTGGTGAAAGCCGGGGCCATCTGTTACCCCGGCGAAGGAGAGAGACTGGGGAGGCCGAGAGTGCGGGGCTTTGTGGACATTCCAAAGGTCCACGATCATCATTCAACTCAAGGGCAGCCAAACCGCATTCCTCTGCACGCACGAGCCCCTCAGCCAGCCCGGAGGGGGCTTAGAGAATGGGCAGGGGAGAATGCAGAAAATGAAGAGACCTGCCCTGCACCAAGAAAGCCCACTGGGAGGCCAGGGAGCTGCAGCAGGAGGGTGGGGGGGTGGAGGAGACACAAATGCAGGACCGCTTAGGGAATTGCTGCATTGGAGGACTAAGGGCTGAGCAGCTAGAACTACGCTGTCCAGCAAGGTAGCCACCCGACACGTGCAGTTCTTTCACTTAAGATTAATTAAAATGAAACAAGATGAAAAATTCAGTCCCTCAGTCCACTTGTCACATTTCACATGCTCAAGAGCCACATGTGGTTAGTGGCTACAGCATTGGACAGGGCAGTATAACATTTCCATCATTGCAGAAAGTTCTGGACAGCACTGTTACAGAGGGTAATTGCACCTACATACTTAGAGGGAGCGTGGCCCCAGAAACCCGCCTGAAGAATCCTGATTGGTTGGTGTTAGGGTTCTCTGAGCATCCAAGAATCATTTGGTGACCAAGAGAGCAGGTGCGATGGCGATAGATCATGTCACCATGTCATTCAAATCTAGTTCTAATGCTTGCCCTTGGACAAGTTATTTGAGCTCTGTACAATCAGTTTCTTCACCTATAAAATGGACATAATTACGGGACCTGACTGTGGTATTGGGGAAAATATTATCAAGTGCTTTCAACAGTGCCTGGCACACAGCGACAGCACGATGTACATAAGCTATTATCCGTGGAAGGGGCTAAGGGGAGAATGATCTCGAATCAAAGGGAGAATGTTGGCCTGGTGTGTCTGAGCTGCGAGGACTTGTGGATTTTGAATTTAGGAGAACAAATCTGAGCAGCCAGCTGGGGGGCCCGGAGCCCAGGTTTCTGGGTTTCTGGGGCTGGGAGAAGGGTGGGGGGATCTGGGGGAAAAGTGGGGGGATCTGGGGGAAGGGGAGGATCTGGGGGAGGAGGGGGTCCCAGGGCACTCCAGTGCGGCCGCAGCAGGAGCAGGAGCAGCAGGAGGGGGAGGTTCCGTCCTTAGTGGGACGATAATTAGCCCGGTGGGTTCTCTCATAATTGGGATCATTTGTTCTCCTGGCTTTTTCTCTGACAAACTGATTCCATGCCAGGGGAAAGCTGTGTGACTCACACCTTGCCATGCCAATTAGCTGATAAACATCAAACGTAAACAAAGATGGCCTAATTAAAACTAGTCACTGAACCTCTGTGAGCATCTTGTCAAAATTGCACCAACATTCTGCACCCAGGCTTGTGCTGGGTCTTGGGAGCTAAATAAGGGATTCCGTGGAGAATTCACAGATGTCCCCTCAGGAGGGGCCCCGAAGGTGACGGAGGAAGCAGGCAGAAGGCAGAGGAAGGGATTAGCTCAGCCACTTGGATTGGCCCCTCCGGCGATTCCAGCTGCAAACCTACACACACATACACACACACACACACACACACACTCATGAAGGTGCTGGTGTACACGTGGCACGTCCACAGCTACCCCTTTGCAGTAAAAAACCATCTCAGGCCTATTTTCGTCTCTGTATGTGGTTTCCAGTTGGGTCATCTTTTCTGTGCTTTGCATATATCTAATTCTGAAATTCTCAAATCACAGAAAATGAACCTCTCTGTGACTCAGTTTTCCTCCTGAAAAATGGAAATGATACTTGCCCAATTTACCATTCAATGTCATGGTAAGATTCAAGTAAATCTAGGCACATGAAAGCACTTTGCAAAGGTAAAAGCGTGATTCCACTTTAAGGTGTTCTGTCTGGCCCTGTGTAAAGAATGCCGCTTTTAGAATTGGATGCTCTTCAGTCCACACCTTAGCTCTGCCACTTACTCTGTGGGTAAGTCACTTAACCATTCTGAGCCTCAGTTTCCTCATCTGGAAAATGGGGCCAGTGAATTGTGCCAAAGTAAAGATTAAAGGCAGCAACACATTCACTACAGGGCCTGGCACATAGTAGGTGCTTGAAGATGGTAGTTTTCTACCCTTTCACTCCTTTCCAAAAGAGGAGGGGAGGGCTCATTAAGCAGAAAAAGGAGAAGAGGAGGAGAAGGAAGAGGAGAAGGCTTCCTTATACCCCAGCCCCCACCTGCACATACACCTCTTACTCTATCTTTTGACTCTCTCTCCTTGTAACTTAACCACATTTAAGTCGCAGCTCCGGAGGCTTAACTGAACTATTGGCGTTTCCACAAATACACTAGGCAGCGTCATAGCACCATGATTTTTTCTTTTTTTTTTCTTTTTTTTTTTGAGACAGAGTCTTGCTTTGTTGCCCAGGCTAGAGTGAGTGCTGTGGCATCAGCCTAGCTCACAGCAACCTCAATCTCCTGGGCTCAAGCGATCCTCCTGCCTCAGCCTCCCGAGTAGCTGGGACTACAGGCATGCGCCACCATGCCCGGCTAATTTTTTCTCTCTATATATATTAGTTGGCCAATTAATTTCTTTCTATTTATAGTAGAGACGGGGTCTTGCTCTTGCTCAGGCTGGTTTTGAACTCCTGACCTCGAGCAATCCACCTGCCTCGGCTTCCCAGAGTGCTAGGATTACAGACAGGCGTGAGCCACCATGCCCGGCCCACCATGATTTTTCATATGCTGTTCCCTCTGCCTGGAAGTACTTTCCCACCTGGTGAAAACTTTCTCAACTCTTAAGCCTCTGCTCAAGTCTCTATAGAGAGTTTTCCAACCACCCTCTTCTCTGCCTCCCTTAACCTGGAGGAACAACCACTTGGGCTGTTGCTTCACTGCACACCCTATATATGCTCAACCACCATGTGGTAATGGAAAAAGTGCATGAACACATACATATGAATGCATACATGGTTGAAATATGTGGCGGGTATTTGTGCTGGTCCCTGCCCTCGTGGATTCAAAACCTGGTGGAGGAGACAGACTTGCACTTATTTTATGCCTTAAGTTACTGGGTGCTTAGTTGAAAGTACAACTTACCCTCACCCATGTCCTCAGACTATGATCCCCTGGAAGGTAGAGACCTTGTCTTAGGGCTAATTATATCTCCAGCACCCATCACAAAGCCTAGGCATAGCAGGAGCTCCGTGCTTTGTTGAAGGAATGAATGAATAATTGAATCAAGACATGAATGAGTGAATAAGCAAATCTCTCATTTCGTATCAGTGATACTGTCTGCCATCTGTCCACCTGAGCCACAGTGTTCTTTCCAAACTGGTTTTCTGTGGGCACTCCCAGGAGGGCGCCTTGTCCACTGTCCCATACCACATGCACCCACCAGGGACCTTACCTTTTGTCTAGTATAAATACTTGCATTGCTTTGCCCCCTCAAAACACGTATCATAGAAAATTAGGAAAGACAAATAAATGGGAAAGAAAATCACCTGTGGACAGCCAGCATGCAGCCTCTGGTCTATGTCCCTCCAACCTCAGCCTCTGCTGCTCATCTGCACGTGGTAATGATTACGTGTACAGACAGTGGAGTCACACTGCCTGGGTTCACCTCCCAGTTCTGCCACATAACGGCTGTGTCAACGGAACTACTGCTGCCATTTTCTCACGTTCCTTCAGCTCGAAACAGTCCAAATGCCGAGGTGCCATATTTGGGGGCAGCAGTGTCCTGAACCCCATCACAAGAGTCTTAAGCTCTCTGTGCTCCAGTTTCTTCATTTAGAAAATGGAGTGAATAATGATGCCTGCCCCATCGTTGTCCTGCGGATTAACCAAGTTCACGCGCGGGAAGTGTCCGGTGCATAGTGAGAGCTCTTCGCTGGCTCACACTCTTTGGTAAGGCTCTCCAGTGCCCACCCAGCGCCCCAAAGCCACTCACGACCAAAGGGATGCGAATGGCCTGTCCGTGACTCTGAGATGAATCACCCTGGGCTGTGGCTACAAATATTATGATTCTTTCCCCCCAAACTGGTCTCTGTGTCAGCAGACCTGTGCCTGAAATGCAGCTCCAGTTTAAGACAATCCTAGCTTCACTGAACCCTCTTAATGTAAACAAAAGGATTAAGGCTCCTCCGACACCCCAGCTAGGCCAAGTTTGCCCGGATAGAGACTCACGCAGCTCACTGTCAGTATTCCTTCAGCTGCGTCACCTGACTGAGGAAATGCCCAGTCCCTGACAGGATGCGGGTCCTTACCATGTCCTCCCTCCTGCTCGGCAGAGCCCTCTTCTGCCTCCAGGCAGGTGAGTTAGAAAGGGGCTTTGTCACCAGCCTTCTTTTGGAGGCTGGGAGCCACATGCTGCCCATTCTGGGACAGCACAGGGCCCTCCTGGCACCAGGAACCCAAGGTTAGTTTTGGCAATGGCCCTGTTTCCAAAACAATCATCATGACGGTGTTTGGTGCAGCGGAAGGGTTGCCGGCCTTAAAGCCAGCCAGGCTAAAGTTCGAGGCCATGCTCTGCCATTTAGGAACTGGGTGGCTCGGAGCCTGTTTCCTTATTGCATAAATGATACGTGAACCCTCCAGAGGCTGGGCACATAGTAGGCGCCCCCGACGTGGAGGCTGTCATTAGAAGCCCACGGAGGGGGCAGGGGTGGTGACGGAGCAGGGAGCTCAGGGAGCAAGCTTTGGTCCTGGCTGCCTGCTTGGCAGTAGGCAGCGCTCCCGGGTGGGAAATGAGAAGACCCCAGGCTGTGCTGATGGAACCTTGGCTAAAAGGCAATCCCTCTCCTGTCCCCAGGAAGCAGAGACAGTCCTAGCAAGTAGAGAAATAAGCCTTCCGAGAAAGTGGAGAAAACTGCCTTCGAGGTGGCGTACAAGGGGCTGCAGGAATGCACTCTGCCCCAATTCGCCCCCACTCCCACCACGAGCCGAGCCTCATCGTGGGACTTCAGGCTCCATGGAGTACCTGTTCAAATGCAAACACCAGGAGGCGCCTTTGCCTTGTGGCCCAGCGCACAGGGATGGGACTGACAAGCAGCAACTTCCTCCAGAGCCAGAGTTGACAGGGAGGGGGTAGGAGAAGGGAGCGTGGAGGGCCCTTACCCAGGCAGCCTGGAAGTAACCCAGAGCCAGGTGGGGTGGGCAGAAAATGCTCAGCTTGGGCCAGTTAACTCTGCCCACAGGCAAGGCAGTGCCTGCTCCAGGACCTCTGCTCCCCTTCTGGCCATACATGGAGGACAGAGGAGGACAGGCTCTGGGGTGAGGGCCAGCAGGGTACAGCCTCTGGGAAAGGCAGCTAAGCAGGAACGGGGCTGCCTCCTCTGAATCCAGCTCTACCCTGAGTGACCTTGATCAAGCCTCTCCCCATCTCTAAGTCTCAATTTGCCCGTCTATAAAACGAGGGCAGGAATACCTGGCTCTTTAGAGTTGTAAGAATGCTAATCGTTAAACACCCAATAAATGTTAGCTCTGGATAATTTTCCAGCAGAAGTGCGTTCAGCTCAGCCCACCAAGGAAATGGCTTTAAGTTCATTAAAAACCAGCAACGTGGTATCCTGGAATGGAAAAGGGACATTAGTGGAAAAACTGGTTAAATCCAAACGAAGTCTGGAGTTTAGTTAACAGTATTATCAATGCTGATATGTTAGTTTTGATCAATGTACCACGGTTATGAAAGATGTCAGGGGAAGCTGGGTAGGAACTCTTGTGCTATCTTTACAGCTCTTCTGTAAATCTAGAATTATTTGAAAAAAAAAAGGTTTTTTTAAAAAAGGCAATCCCTTTTTTGAAAGGGATTGAGAAATTATTGAGAAACCAATAATTTCTGTTCAACATGGAAAAATGGCTGTAGCATAAAAAGGGAAAAGACAGTCTTGTCTTTCTTGAAAGAAAGCAAACAGCATTCCAGTCCACCTTTTAAGGCCAATGGCCTTTATTCCTGTTCTTCCACACACATTCCTCGAAATGTTAAATAATAAAATGGTAAATAATAAATGGTAAATAATAAAAGAATAAGGACATTTCAGTACCTATAAATGTATCAGACACCAGACTGGGTGCTTAACATACATCATTCTATTTCATCCCTCCAACAACCCTAAAAGGTAGGTATTTCTGTTCTCATTTCATAGAGCATGAAAATGGAAGTTTATGAAATTGTCCAACTAGGAAATGACAGAGGGTTTCTAATTATTTATACGTCTAAAGTCTGTGTTCTTTCCACTGAAGGAAGAAAAAAAACGAGGATAATTGGAGGCTGCAAGCTCTCATTTCTGACAGTCAGATTTAGGAAGCTGTGCCTCAGTGAGACCAATCTTGTGGATTAGAGACTAATTATTGTCAGAGGATGGAGGTTATTTAAACACACCAAGCATTACCTGAAAATTGAATTAGTCAAAGTACAGATATCCAGCAGCATTGTTTATTGAGGCAAAAAAAAAAATTAGGAAATAGCTTAAATGTTGAAAATTGGGAACTCTACAGAGTTAGTGATGGTATACCCATACAATAGAATAGGCAGCCATTAAAAGTAATTTTGCCTAATTTTGTTTGTGACATGCATCAGTTAGAATACTTTTAGCTATCAGTAACAGAAAAATGCAACCCAACCCATTTAAATTCAACAATAAGTAACTTATTTTTAAAAAAAAAAACCCAAAAAAGAAAAAACCAACGAAACACCTGAAGCTGCTATTGTTCTAGCCATCATGCGCAGGAATCACTACATATGGCGAAGAGAGGCCATTCCGGAGTGTCTCTTTCTGCCATCAAGGAAGCCCATCACCCAAACCTGCCATCAGTCTTGCCATTGCTTTAACCAGAATTACGCCACATTCTGTCATTACTCCAGTCACTATTTTAGCTAAGCTAAATCATCTCTTTCCCCAGAGACTGGAGATTGGATCTGACTTCCTAGAAACAAGTTGCTACTCAAAGGAGGGTAGACACCTGAATTAAGACAGGGCTCCTGTTAGGAAGGTAGAAAGGAACCATAGCTGCTAGGTGAGAAACCAATAATTTCTGTTCAACATGGAAAAATGGCTGTAGCATAATATTGAGTGGAGAAAAAGAGAATGTATTTCAAAAGAGCTCAATAGTATGATTCTGTTTATGCCAACTGTTCATACATTTATATGTGTATCTGCATAGAGAAATATCTGAAAGAATGTGCTTCAAAAGAGCTAACAATAATTACCTATAGGCAAGGAGGTTTCAGGAATATTTTATATTATTTATACTATGCTTAATTCTTTATTAACTCTGTACTGATTTGCTATGAGTGTTCTGTATTGGGTTATTTATGTGTGTTATTCTTACAAAGACAGTAACTATTTTCTTTGAGGGACTTTTAAGCAGGCAAGACCTTTGCATGGAAAAAGTCAGGAACTGCTGTTTCAGGCTTTGGAGTCTCTACTGAGGACTTAAAAATTAGGAGGGCTGTTTTTTGTTTTTATTTTGTTTTGTATTGTTTGACAAAATTTTATTTTCATGCTAAGTTCAAAACACCCACAAATTTTTTGACATTCCTTCTATTGAAATGTGGAGTCTATGTCACTTCTTCCTAAACCTGGATGACTGTTTTTTTTTGTTTTTTTTTTTGAGACAGAGTCTCACTTTGTTGTCCAGGCTAGAGTGAGTGCCGTGGCGTCAGCCTAGCTCACAGCAACCTCAAACTCCTGGGCTCGAGTGATCCTTCTGCCTCAGCCTCCCGAGTAGCTGGGACTACAGGCATGCGCCACTATGCCCGGCTAATATTTTTTTTTTTATATATATATCAGTTGGCCAATTAATTTCTTTCTGTTTTATAGTAGAGACGGGGTCTCGCTCTTGCTCAGGCTGGTTTTGAACTCCTGACCTTGAGCAATCCGCCCGCCTCGGCCTCCCAAGAGCTAGGATTACAGGCGTGAGCCACAGCGCCCGGCCTGGATGACTGTTTTGAACAATAGAATATGTCAGAGATGACACTGAATTTGAGTCTAGGTCACAAAAGTTCACATAGCTCCCCTCTTGTTCCCTGGAACGTGTACTTTTGGAGCCTTAAGCATGCATGTAAGACGTCTGACTGCCTGAGACCATGTCGTGAGGAAGCCCAAGCCACAAGGAATGGCCACATGTAAGCCACTCTGGTCAACATCCCAGCTGAAGCGAGCCCAGACGGCAGACATGTGCATGAAGAGTGATTTCATACCCAGCCATTCAAGTCTTCCCCGCTGAGGCTGCAGAGACGTGCACGGGACAGAGACAAAGTCTTCCCCACTGTGCTGTGTCCAAATTCTTGACCCACAGAACCTAATTGTATAACAGCATGGCTGTTATTTTATACAACTCAGTTTGGGGTCATTGATAACGCCACGCCATACAATGGAACCGTTTGTCCATGTGCTTGTTTTGAATGCTACAGGTCTGTTCTCACAGGAACAGGTGTGGCACCCAAGGTTTCATCCTTGAACATGTCAGAGACCCTGAAGTCCAGAAGATAAAGGGGGTAGGACGACAGTGGGAGTCACAAAAATTTCCCACCTTCAGCCTGGAGAGACAGGAGAGAGAGAGAGACGTGCATTCCTAAGACTCGACTCAGACGGGAGAAAGGCAAGAAGGGCTGAGTTTTGCCAGCAGCCTTGCAGGCAACAAGCTCAGAGCAGCGTGGACGGCCAAGGGAAGCCAAAAGCACCAGAGCATTTGAGGTGGGACTAGAATAGTTTCCACACACTCGTTGTGTGGCGTTGGGAAAGTCATTCAACCTCCCTCCGAAACAGAGAGCCCTCCTAGTCTAGCAAGTATTAATGAGCCCATGTGTGCAAAGCCCAGTGGCTGTGTTCCAAGCCCTGTCCCCTGCCTGGGGGATAGATGTGCTCCAAGGACAAACACACCCTTATTTTTTTTTTCCAGCCAGGATTGGATTTAAGATTGGAGATCCAGGTTACTTGAAAAAATATTTTCAGTGGTCATTGGCTGGGAACATGGTGAGGAGGAAGAAGAGAGTGTTCGAGAGGGAAGAAAGTGTTGGCAGAATAGCAACAGGCAGGAAAACGGCCTGGCCAGCGTGGAGACTGAGCTGCTCTGGTTAGAAAGCCCGACCCGTGGACTCAGAAAGATCTGGGCTTCACTCTGGCTCGGCTTCTTCCTGGCCGAGCTGCCTTCAAAAGTGTCCTCGGACTCGGGTGTGCTCGTCTGTGAAGCCAGGGACTGTGGAGCCCAGCGTGGGAGAACTGTGTCCCATTAGGGCACTCTGAATCCCCACATTGTGCACCTACCTCCCTGTCACACAGGCTGGGCTTCATTTCTCCGGTGACACAGGCCCTCGTGCACAGCTGACCCCTTTTCCACAGAGAGCTCTGGGCATCAGCTGTGACCTGGCATGCTCCCCTGAGCTTCACCCAGTTACATCCCTGCAGGCCCTGCCGGGGCCACCAAAATCCCCTCGCCGTTCTCCCAGCACCATGCCTGTGCCCCAGCATCCCCCCAAGCCCAGAGGCCAGAATGGTTTCTTAAAAACATACAAATTATGTCATGTCACTGCTCTCCCAAGACGTCTACCATACACTTTGTCTTCAAAAGAAACCCTGAACTTCTTCCCTGGCCTCAAAGTCCCAGCTACTCCCAATCCCACTGGGCCCACTCCCAGTCCCTTGCCACTCTGGCCAGGCCCTTCCCACCTGTCCTCAGGGCACGCCAGCCCTGCCTGTGCTCCCCCCAGCTCTCCGCCAGCTGCCACCTTCTCCCCATCCAGGCCTGGCCTGGGATACCCCTCTTCAGAGAGACCTTCCCAGGCCACTGGCCAACCCCACCCAGCTCCACTCACATCCACCACTGTATCTCACCAAAGCAGAAAATATGTAGTCTATTGAGTGATTACATATGATTAGCAATATATATTATCAATGATAGATTATTAATTATATGGATTGATAAATCCAATATTTCTATCTAATAATAGTATTCTGAGATCACTTATGATCTGTCTCCCTCCCCCAGAATGGAAGCCCCTTTGACCAGAGAGACTCTGTCTTGGCCATCCCGTATCCCAACACCAAGAGCGGGTCCTGTTTGTTGAGACGACTCCCAAGGACGGCCCACTTGGAGGAGCTTCTCCTGTCTCCATCCTCTCCAACTTCTCCATCCTTGGAGGTCCCGAAGCACTGGTTTGGCACTAATCCCGCAGCACTTAGAGTGGCACTTCCCACTCAGAAGTGTCCTGCCTCCCAGGTACCTTTTAAGTCCCTGTGTCTTAACTGTCTCTCTGACCTGTGCCCTCTCCCCCTCCCCCACACAGACCCTAGCACAGTGTCCTTGGACAATCATAGATGCCCCAAATGCCTGTTATTTATCTGGCTGGTTGGTTAGTTGGCACTCTTATCCTCTCTCCAGCCCCATCTCACTCCTGCGGGCTGCGAGTAGATCAGTGAGTGTTCTCCTCCGGTGGCTGCTGTCACCAAGCTTGCTGCTTGGTTGTGATATGAACTTCACTCTCTGTGAAAGGACGTTCATGAGGGCTCACTTATGACGAGTGTTTCCTGATTTCATGTCCAATGTAAACACAGGCAAATATATAATTATCAAGCATTATTACCACTTGTAATTACCCTGACTCCTCAGTCAACATTGTGAACTAAAGAAATGAGCGTGAAGAGTGGAGTGTTTAAAATTTGCCCTCTTGTCCCTTAAAATATTTATTTTTCAATCATGACTCCAAATAGTTTAATTATGTCTGGTTACCCAATTAGTGCATGTGTGTGGAATTTACAGGCCATCCAGAGTAAAGCTCCGTAACTTTCCAAATGTCTGCGTCTCATCGAGTGTCCCATCAAATATTTCCAAGTATTCATTTCCAAGGCGCTGTTTCTAGATTGCTTAATACCACCATCAACAGCATCTCTGTAGCAATTAAGAAGCTCCCTGAGTTAATTCACTGAAGGATTTCCCAGGAGTCCAGAACTGTGGAGGGCTCCACTTATAAACCATTGGTTCCCAAAGTGTGGCCCACCAGTGGCTGCTGCATCAGAATGACTTGAAACACTTTTCCAATGCTGATTCTTTGACTCAGGCCAAACTTGTAAATTTGCATCCCAGAGAATAGAGCTAAGGAATCTGCATTTTAACAAGCTCCCCTGTCAGTCTCATTCACATTGTTTTTGGGGTTTTTCTTTTGAGACAAGGTCTCACCCTGTCACCCAGGCTAGAGTGTAGTGTCCTCATCTTAGCTCACTGCACCCTCAAACTCCTGGGCTCAAGCAATCCCCTGCCTCAGCCTCCCAAGTTGCTGGGACTACAGGTGCACAGCACCACATCTGGCTAATGTTTCTATTTTTTGTAGAGACTGGTCTCACTCTTGCTCTGGTTGGTCTTGATCTCCTGACCTCAAGCAATCCTCCCACCTTGATCTCCCAGAGTGCCAGGATTACAGGTGTGAGCCACCACACCACACCCTCATTCATACTGAAAAGTCTCGGATGGAGCCAGTATCCTGCCCTGTCCTTGACTGTATCTTGCTTCTATAACTGCTCTGGAACAAGCAAGAGGAATGTCAGTGGCAAATGAAAACATGGCTTTCTCCAGAAAACTCTTCAAATCTGGTCTCCTGGAATTATTAAATGTGTCTTCCAGAGAATTAACAGTGATACCTGTGCTAGTTAGAATGCCAGTTAGGCTGCTCCTACAAAAGCCAAAGTAACAGTGGCTTAAAAAGACAGATTACTTCCGGCCAGGCACAGTGACTCACACCTGTAATCCTAGAACTCTGGAAGGCCCGGGAGGGAGGATCACTTGACGTCAGGAGTTCAAGACCAACCTGAGCAAGAACAAGACCCCAATCTCTACTAAAAACAGAAAAATTAGCCAGGCATGGTCACATGTGCCTGTAGTGTGTCCCGTGTGCCCCGACTCCCCACCAGCCATTCCCTTTCCTCTCCGCCATTATAATGCCAGAATGCAAATGTGCCTCGCCCCTAAGTCTTCCAGAGTTATGACAGACCTCTCCCTGGGATTCTAACTGGGACAAGGAGGAGTTCGTGGATCAAAATTAAATTTATACTTGGTCAGCATGTTAGGTGGAAGTTAGCTTTTTGTTAAGACCCTATATTTTCCCACAGTGAGAGTAACTTTATTCTCAAAAATGCTCTCAATACATTAAAGTTCTGATTGAAGGATTTTAGATAGCAATTGTTGGCCTGCTGGTGCTCAGGGACTGCCCACTGTCCTGCATTTGATCTTTATGTCCCAAGGCCCATCTGAGGATTAGAGGTCGGTGGGGCAAAGAACTACAGGACTAGTGCCATGGAACAGGGAATTACATCTCTGCGTGTATTAGCTACCACGTACAATAATATCGGACTATCAGTCTCCTTGCCACGGAAAATGAAAAGGGAAAACCAGCAAAATGGGAAAGCCACATTTCCTTCTATTTCCTCCCCATCACCTCAAGCCTTGCTCAGCATCCCTGGCCCAGCAGTGCCCTCCTGAGCCCAATCTCATCCCTAGTTCACACTTGTCTACTTGCCTAGGTCTCTGAGACTGCATATCGATGTGCCACCAACCCAGCCTTTCCATGTGATTCTGTCAGTTTGGTCATGTGTAGCCTGGTTAGTCAGCACAGCACCAAGCACCAGGTTTAGCCATTTTCTTTGAAATTAATCAGACATTTTTCTGCTGGAGATATTGAATCACCATGGCGTGTGTAGGCACAGCGTGACCTTATGCTATAATGAAAGCTACCTCTTAGGCTCTCTCTGGCAGGAGTGAAGGCTACTTTTCCTCAGCTCTCTGGGGCCTCTCTTTTATAAGGGCACTAACCCTTTTCACAAGGGCTTCATCCTCATGGTCTAATCACCTCCCAAAGGCCCCGCCCCTGAATACTGTCACCATGAAGGTTAGGATTGCAACATATGAATTTAGGGGGGACATAACCATTCAGACCCTAGCACACCCTAACACCATTGTCCCTTCTCAATGGTAAACAAAACAATTTTCAACAGGGTTAGGTAGTTCCATAAACAAAGAAGTATTTCCTTCATCTTTTTGGAATATTTTATTTGTTCCAATATTCTACTTTTTTTCTTTTTTTTCTTGCCGTTTGACTTTGCAATAACTTTGTTACAATATTCTAAAGTGTAAAGATAAAATATGACCAAGATGATTTTTCAGTTCAACCACCTATACTTTGCCCAATTTTTTTATTTATTTTATTTTATTTTTTTTGAGTCAGAGTCTCACTCTGTTTCTGGGGCTAGAGTGCCGCGGCATCAGCCCAGCTCACAACAACCTCGAACTCCTGGCCTCAAGTGATCCTCCTGCCTCAGCCTCCCAAATAACTGAGACCTTGCCCAATTTTATAGTGTTTTCCCTACGGGAGCCCTATTGCTACACTGGAAAAAGAGACTCAGCGACTCGACCTGAGTGACTCACTCAGTGACTCGACTGCCTTGTAAAGACAAGGCAGTCTTTACCTCTTTGACAGCTTTTGAGGTGCCGTCTCAGTTACTGTATTCCTTCTCTGAGAACCACATCCCCTCCTCCCACCAGGGCCTGATACACTCCTGCCTCTGGTCAAAACTGATTGAACCAGGTTACAGACACCTGACCTAAGCTGAGAAAATCAGTTTCTATATCCTAGAACTTTAGAATTCATTCATTTTGCCATCCAACAAACATTTATGGAACCTTGACTTTGAACTAGGCATTGTTTTAGGAGCTGGGGATACGTTGTTTTAAGAGCTGTGGGTAAATTGTTTTCCTTCTCCCACTACATCATTCTGGGTTCGGGTAGACATCTATGCTTCCTCATGCAATCCCTCTCTTTGTTTCGGCTGGTTTAGTGGGTGTCTATTCCTTGTATCAAAAGAATCCTTTCCAAGACAGTTTCACATTGTTATTCATGATGGGGAAATGCCTATTTTCTTTCTTTCGACTTTCAAAGCCATTTCCCCATAATAAATAATAAAGAACCTGAGCAATCTGTCCAAAGTTATAACTAGGTAAATTTTCATTGATTGGAATCAAATTTGATCTAAAGAGATCTTTAGTTTTGAGATTGAAACTATATTGTCCACTTTAGGATAACAAAGAGAACATCAAGTAATGTGCCAAAGCCTTTTACTGAATCGTAATAAACCGAAATTTCTGCCTTTCATTTCTTTATATTAATCACACGATAGCCCTGATACCCCATACACACATGCGCGCACACACGCGCACACACACGCACACACGTGCGCACACACGCGCACACACGCATGCACACACATGCAGAGAGAGAGAGAGCGAGAGCAAGGCAGAGAGAAAGAGAGAGCACCTCTAATAGACGGCTCGTGTAAGAAAGCAAAATAGAAGGGCAGAAAATTGAGTGGTTAGAAGCATAAGGCTTGCAAGACAAACCTGAGTTCAAATGCCTGCTCCCCTGGTGATCTTGGGAAATTTCAAATCTGTAAAAAAGAAATAGTGCTATGTCACAAGCACTATTTCACAAGATTATTATAAGAACTAAAGTAAATGAGAATGTGTGTAAAGACCATACTGCATAAGTGGTAGTCACTAAATAGGTAGTAACTGTTCATTATTGGGCTCTCTATTTGTGAGCTACAGTGGATATGTACGTAAATATAGATATGTATACATGCTATGCAGATACACATCTGTGTATGGCAGTTGTACCATTTCCCTCGCCTAGGGAGAAACTGGAATGGTAGTTTAGGCCAAGAGATGATTCAGACCCGTGTGTATAAGTAATTACAGTACTCGACAATAAATTGTAATCAAATCCAATGGTGTAACCAGAGGTGTGAGTTTCTGCCAACTCAGGATCCAGTGTCAACCTCCACAAACCCTCCTCATTCTGAATGTGCATAGAAGCTCTAAATGCTTTGCTGAAACTGAAGAGGCGGTGCCTTAGGGCTGCTATAACAAACTAGCATAGATTGGGTGGCTTAGAAACAATAGAAATTTATTTCCTACAGTTCTGGAGGCTGAAAAGACAAAGATCAAGGAGCTGATAGATTCTGTGTCTGGTGAGGGTCCATTTCCTGGTTCATAAATGACACCTCCCCCGTGTCCTCATGTGCTGGAAGGGGCAAGGCAGCTCTCTGGGGCCTCTTTTAAAAGGGCACTAATCCCATTCATGGCGACTCTATCCTCATGATCTAATCGACTTCCAAATGTCCCACCTCTTAATATCACATTGTTGGTTAGGTTTCAACATATGAATTTGGGGAGGATACGAATATTCAGACCATAGCAGGTGGGGAGGGAAGTAGGGTGTCGATTCCATTTCTCTACTACCCAAATGCTGAGTGTTTGAAGGAGGAGGTGTAGAACTCTTGTATCCCCAGGTCTTTGAAAATTACTATTTGGGAAGACAGCAATGATACTGTGCATGGTCACGGTAGGTGCCACACATTGGGCCAGCATTCACCAGACCTATTATGGACTGTCAAGGGTCAGGTAGCTCACTGGTTAGATGTGTGGACTCTGGAGTTGGACTTCTAGGGTTCACATTTAGACTACACCACTTGACTTTGGTCTAATTTCCTGGCTTTCCTCAAACTTGGTTTCCCCTTTTGCAAATGGCTACGATGATAATACTAATATCTGCAATACTAGTTTCCTATGACTGCTGTAAAAAATATTATAAACTTGGTGGTTTAAAACAACAGAAATTTATTTTTGCCTAATTTTGGAGGCTGGAAGTCCAACGTCAATTTCACTGGGCTGAAATCAAGGTGTCAGCAAAACCATGGTCCCTCCAGAGGTCCCAGGGGAGAATGTATTCCTGGCCTCTTCCAGTTTCTGGTGGCTTTTCCAGCATTCCTGGCTTGTGGCCTCATTCTTCCAATTTCTGCCTTCATGGTCACATTGCCTTCTTCTCTTCCATATGCCAAATATTCCTCTACCTCCCTCTTATAAGGATGAGTGTGATTTCATTCAAGGCCCACCCAGACAATCCAGAATAATCCCCCCATTTGCAAAGACCTTTTTATCCTCTAAAAGGGAACATTTACTGGTTCCAGGAATTATGACATGGATATCTTTGGGGGCCATTGTTAGTCTACTACATCAGCCTTGTGATCTTATCATGAGGGTTAAATGAGATACCCCAATAAAGCACAGCGGTTAGAACATAGGACTGTTCAACAAGCTTTAGCTACTATTTCCAGATGGTTCTTGCAGACTACAAAGTGACTCTGGAGGAACCTAGACCAAAGAGCGATAAAGGAAGACAGGAAAGGAACTGGTGGTCATTGTCCTTCACCAATTGCATGTAAACATTCAAAATTGTTTTATGTTGGTGGTCTTAATTGTTTTATGTTGGTTTGTGAAAGGTCTTATGTGCCTTTCACACTTCACCTTGTAGGTCATAACTCCTTATGTGATGGATATATCGGGGAATATTGGAAAGAATCCAGAAATTGATGCCAAAGAGTTTATTCTCTTGTTTTTATTCACCTATATTTTGGGATTGATATTTCCATAGGAATTTTATTTCTACTCAAATTCGGAAATAAATGATCATCAAATTCTGAATGAATAAAACCTCCATGTCCTGAAATTTTTGAAGTTTTTGCCTTGGTTTTTAACTTCTCCTGTAACATTTAAAATTCGCTGGGCATGTTGGTCTTCTCGGTATCAGCATAAAATTGTTCTTTGTTGTGTGGCCTAAAGCCTCTGTTAGTTTCAAAAGGACAGAATAAAGATCAAGATTGAATATAAAACAGCTTTCCATTTTTCCCATAGGCTTGGCAGGTGAGCAGTCAGGACTAGGAATAGATTTGCACTTACAAAGCCTTTTCACAGACATTATTTCATTTAATCCTGGTAATAATCCTATGAGATGGACAGGTATCGTGAGTCCTATTTTTTTTTTTTTTTTTAGATCTGGAAAACGAAGTGAAAAACCTAAGGCTTGGAATACGAAACAGGCTGGTGGAAGGCGGAGCTGGGCTGGAACTTGAGTATCCTGAGTCCTAATGACACCACCGATAAAGGAGAGGGAAAGAGGATGGAGGAAGGTGACTCTGAGCAGAGACAAAAGGTCACCTGGAAATTCAAACCTGGAAAAGACTGCAAGAAGAAAGGCAAGTGATGTGAAAGGAAGGAAGTCAAAATCCCAACTCAACCTCCTGTTTGCTCCCCACTTAAAAATGGAAAAAATAGGTGCCAAGAAGCCAGTGATTTGGTGCGTTCACCTGCATTCCTTTTGGTTCCTACATGGGGCTGCTTTCACATTATACAGTAAAGCGGGTGCATGACCTTATTCGCTACCTCTTTTTCTAAACCACATCCTCTCACCTGGGCAGGTATCTGAGCAGGTGAGAGGTTTCTCTAATGACATGGATAATCGGCAGCCCTTGTTTCTCCTAGAAATATTTCTTCAAGGAAGTTCAAAGCCAGAATGCATACAGATGAACCAGGCATTGAAGACTATGTTGACCACACCGATTTAAAATGTTTATAATAATAATAAAGTGACAGAATAAGTGTACCCACATGTGTGTGTTACTCAGCTCCTTTTTTATACTGTAATTCCCTCCTCTTCCAGGAGGGTGTCATTTTCTAAACCAACTGCATTTCCTGTTTTTCAGCTTTTGCAGCATTACTTGAAGGTTTCGTATAGCGTATAGCGCAGGTGATATTACAGTTACCAGTCTTTGTAATGACAGGGCCATTGGCATTGCATGAGGAAACGGATGGGCTCATTGAAACCACCTGATGCAGAAAAAAGAAACCGAGTGTGAAACTATACTTTTAGGATCTCAAAGTATACTCCAAAGCAGTGGTTCTCAAACATGGCTGCATATCACAATTACCTTAGGGGCTTAAAACAAAAGAAAACTTTAAAAAAAAACCAAACTGGTAACTGAGTCCCAAAGCAGAAAATTAAATTGTATTTCTGTGGGTGGAACCTCAGCATCAGATGAGCTATGTGTAGCCAGGGTTGAGAACCAGTGCCTTAAATAAAGGACTCAGTGAAAAGAAAATGATACCAGAACCTCACTCTAGACCCTTTGTAGATGGTGCATATATACATTCATATTTACATTAAAATATGAGTATACCGTAAGATTATAAATAGAACCCACTATAAATATGGGCTCAATGTTTCTCAACAAATTCTTCTGGAATCTTAGTACTTCTATTATTGTTACGGAAGATTGATTGGGGCATTCAAGTTCAAGATGACTGACCACACATCTAAGTTTGCATTTCCTCCCTTCCCAAATACCCCAAAATGCACAGGTTCATTTCAAGTCTCTGCTTGTGTTTGACCAAAGTAATCCTATTGCCAAGTCTAAATACAAAGGGTAGAGGCATAGGCTGTGCCCACTGTGAAACTATGGCAAGGGTGTGGACGTTGAAATTACCATTGGTAGTGAAGAAATGAAAGCAAAATTTCCATCTACCATGCTAAGTATCTATAAACAAGAACTAGAAAGAGATATGGAAAAAAGAAAATAACTAGATCTATGAGAGTGGTGAGAATGTTGTTATACTTAAACACATTTTTAAAATATTTTCAGTATATAACATGAGGGGAAGCTGGCAAAAGATACATGGGAACTCTCTATACTATCTTTTCAACTTTTGTGTGCATTTAAAATTTTCCCAAAATAAAAAAATTTATTTGCAAAATATTTTAGGACAATCAGGGTTTCTAGGAAATTTTTCACACCTAATACTGTCATTATCAGGCTGATCATTTTAATGTGTATCCTGTGATTGTCACAGGATTTATAATACCACAGTGAGAATGTTTTTCCTACAGCCTAATTTTGGGTGATACTTAATAACGAGAATAATAATAGTGAATGGCATTTACTGCATGCTAAGCTCTGCGCTAATCATTTATATGCACTATCTCTCTAAATCCTCACTGAAATTTTATGTGTAGCTACCATTATTATTCCCATTTTATAGATGAGGAAACTGAGAATTAGAGGTAAAATTACTTGCCTAATATCATACAGCTAGTTAATGACAGAGCTGAAACTCAAACCTAGATCTAGCTGATGACAGAGCCTGCAATTTTAAGCTCTATATTATATCGTCACCCAAATCTACTGGTTGTAGGGAAAGTTCTGCTGTAGTTCTTAGATCTGTGAGGTAAGAGAGTATGTATTGTGCATATCCAATGTGGAGGTCTGGTTCTCATCAGAATTAGAAAACTTAAGTTGTACAATGCTTACTTCTTTTTCTCACTCTCCTCCCCTTTCTGTCTTTATCCTCAGAAGTTTCAGGCTGTCTGGTCATTTCCTGTTTGAAAATTACCTGATAGATTAATTTACACTAAGGTATGAATGATTGATAGCAACTCCACATCTTAATCCTTACAGGAGTAAATCCATTTAAAAAGAATATCTATAGGGAGTAGTGCTTATCCCACAATGTTAAAATGGTGGAATTGGGCTAGGCGAAATGGTTCACTCCTGTAATTCCAGCACATTGGGAGGCTGAGGCAGGAGGATAGACTGAGCCCAGGAGTTTGAGACCAGCCTCAGCAATGTAGTGAGACCCTACCTCTACAAAAGATATAAAAATTAGCTGGGTGTGGTGGTGTACACCTGTAGCCCTAGCTACTTGGGAGGCTGAGGCAGGAGTATCACTTGAACCCAGGAGTTCGAGGCTGCAGTGAGCTATGATGATGCCACTGCACTCTAGCCTGGGTGAAAGACTGAGACCCTGTCTCAAAAAAAAAAAAAAAAAAAAGGGTGGAATTTACCCACTGTGGCATCTTAATGTGGGAGATATTTGAGAAGGAGCCCTTAAACAGAAAACCACACTAAATAAAAATCACCGACTGCAGGTAAATTAATGTGCATAAGGGACTAAAATAGACTTCAAGGAGAGCTGAGACCCAGGAAATTAGACTTATCATTCCCTCCCTTCAGAAACTATCATCAGGTCAGAAATACCCACAAAATCATATAACAATGACAAAGCACCCCATTGCATGGTTCTCAGCATTTTCAAAGGAGCCAGGGAGAGTTATAGGAGTTGAAATAATTAACCAGGTTTACAGGTCTGAAAAAAAGACTAAATAAAAAGATTTGTACTAAAAACAAGTGGTGGTGGTGATATGCCTCTTATCTGTAGTAAATTCAAATTTTAATATCATTTTTTGAGCTTTTATAGAATTATTTATGTTTTCATTATTAAAGGAGACTTTATTGTGGACAAACTATTTTCCTTACACTATTTCATTTTTTTTTCTCCAATGCTTCTTTGGGGTAGGTTTAGATGAGGAAACTGACCGAGAGATCAGGTGATTTGCCAAGGTTTTACAACTGATAAGCAGTGCCCCAGGTTGCAAACACTGCCCCCATGCCCCGTGCCTCATTTCTGAGCCTCTATGGGGGTGTGGACCCCATGGCATCGATCCAATCAGGAGACAGAAGTCACACCAATAATGTGAACAAATATTTTTCAGAAGTATTAACTAGTAACAGTACTGAAGAGGTTTTATTTTATGTGATTGTCCATTGCTCTTTAAGAGTTCCTGGTATAATGTCTATCCCAAGCCAGACTGTTAATTCAGGGGCGAGAAAAGTATTTGTGCTTCTCTCATCTTCTCCTATAGTGCCAAGCACAATCCTGGGCATAAAAGAATTTGGGCATCGACACCCAAGTTCAACTCTTTGCTCTGCTACTTACTAGCTGGGTGACCTTGAGCAAATCACTTAGCCTATCTATAAAACAAGGATAATAGTGAGTTATGGAAAGAATAAAGTGATGTAATAAATGCATATGACTCAGATGAACAAGCAGTAGCTACTATTACTACTATCATTACTGCTGCTACTGAGATTCCTGGCAGGCCATGGTGGCTCATGCCTGTAATCCCAGCACTTTAGGAGCCTGAGGCTAAGAAGATTGCTTGAGGTCAGGAGTTTGCGACCAGCCTGGGCAACATAGCAAGTCCCCATCTCTACAAAAAACTTAAGAATTAGTGAGAGTGATGGTACATACCCATAGTCTCAGCTACTTAGGAGACTGAAGCAAGATTGCTTGAGCCCAGGAATTTGAGGTTACAATGATCAGCCAACTGTACTCCATCCTAGGCGAAAGAGCAAGACCCTGTCTCTTAAAAAAATAATAATAATAAAATATATACATATATATTCCTTACCTCTTTTTCTTCTAAAATGTTGCCCAGTATAATAACTGGGACAATATTTGAAAATTAGGAAGACATCCTTTGACCTCATTTGCAGGCAAATCTGTCCTTTGGTCTGCCGTAAGGAACTACCATATGTTAGCCCTATTTTGAGCATTGCCTTTTTTTTTTTTTTTTACAACATTACTGAATGTTAGTGTCAGCTCAACATCCACCCTTCCTCATCAAAAATCTCTGAAGCACCAGCCTACTGAAAGTTGGCCTTCTTTAATCCAAGGGTGATATTTCTGTGCCTGGTTAACTTCCCTCCAGCTTTCAACTTGAGCCAATTGGCTTTAATCACAGGATGTTATTGAAAAAGATTGGGAAGATTATGGGTAGTAATAGAGATAATTGCCAAGGAGAAACAAGGAAAAAATAAATGAATCTTCCATTTCAGGGAGAAATAAATGGCTTTATTATGGGGTCAGGAGGGATGATCCTAAAATTCCCTGTCTAAGAGAAAATGCATAATGGTAGTTTGGGAGTTGGAGAATTTGGCAGCAGCAACATCCATGGATCAAAACAGCTTTTAAGGGACAACCTCAGGGGACTGCATTTCTATAAAAGGAATGAGATGTTTTTCTTTATGCTGCTGAAAATGCAGAATCAGAGCCGATTGGAAACACAGCTAGCTCCTTTGTCATTATTTGCAAAGGACAAGAAGAAACACGATGTTCCACTGTATTAGGGCGATGGGCAAAATTCTCTCCAAGTTTTCTGAAACCCATTTGGGCACATTTCAGGAAGCTGAAAAAAACTTTAACATAAAACTTTGTTCAAAATTAGTTTTTCTGGGTTATTATCTTCATAATAGTGTATTTAATGGAAACCTTTAAATAGGAGCACCATTCCTTCTTCTTTCAAATGCACGAAGGAAGGACAGCAGTATGGAGTTGTGTTTGCCCTGAATGGCATTTTAGAAAAAGCTGAGGTCTCCCACTACAGGGGACTGTACAATTCTGCAAAGAATGTCCCCAGGACTGCCATTCAGCAAGCGCTTCACGGACCTCAGTTTTGAGTAGAGGGTCCAAGGCCCATCATGCTTCTCATTAGGGCTGACCGTGAACCTTCAAAATCCTGGTGACGGAGACTCAAACAAAGGCTCAGAGAGAAAATAGCATGAATACTATAGGATGCATCTGTCATTTGCACTGAAATTCTTATTTTTCTCATCTACTGATTTATTTTGGAACTACCCTAATTTCTCACACTATTCAATGTTACATTTTTCTTCAATAACGTCCTCTATTCTTAAGTAATGCCCACTTTGTGCAAGAGGAGAAAACAAGGACCCAGAAGTGACGTGATTTCTTTCAAGCTCTCCTGGTCTTGGAGGGCAGGGAACCTGAGCACCCGTGAATCCTAACAGAGAGGTCAGCCCACATCGGCTCTTCTTTCCCAAGGAAGCCTCCTCGGAGTTAGCCAGCCTGGGACTGGCACCTGGGGATTTTCCTGCAATCTCCTGGGAATGGCAACTCCCTAACGGGAAGACTCTAAAACCAGGTGCAGTGAGCAAATGCTACCGAGACACATAGTATAAAGCGAGATATTGACTTTTAGGTCCCAAGATTATTGCCTACGCCCCTGGAACTTGCTTAGCTGACCCCTGAGGAGTACTTTATTTATTAATTTGGAATGTTAAATATTTACATGTTTTAAACATCATGTGTCTTACTGGTATCTTGGATTCATCTTCAGCTAAGGCTTTCAATAAATAAAAGTTGTTTTGGACATTGTAAAATACGTGGAAGGCCAGCATTACAAGCATTGAATGTGTGGATATAAATAATTACTGGGATTTGATTACCTCACTCACTCCACCAACTCCTATTCCTAACAAGAACTGTATCTGATTGGAGTTGCTTAAATCTTTTCATAATTTCTCCTTACAAGCAACTTCAGACTTCAGGCTTAATTAGGATGAAATTGGTGCCTTGAACAGTTGTTCTAGCCATTGGTAATTTACTGGCTAAGAGGTCATTAACATATAATCCATAATATGTATATCCCTAATAGTAGGAGTTTTAAAAAATTGCCGCCCAAGTCACAACATTTGGATTTAAAAATCCACTACAAGGCTGAGAAAATCCATTTATTGTACCGAACTCTTTGGAAGCAAATGCCTTTTTAGTAACCGAAGAATGCACACCCTTGGAGAAGGTAAATTGCAGCCCATTTCCTACTCAGGTAATTGCATTCTCTGCTGATTTTAATCTCCTCTCCAGGTTCTGTGCCCCACACAAGGCTCTCCCAGATTCGTCTTTGAACCTCTGGACTCTGGAGTCTGTTGGAGAATCATCCCCACTTTTTCTAAGCAGCTCCTTCCCAAATCCTGGGCAGAATCATTCTTATGATGGGGTTTGCCTATTTATTCATGTGTCTGCCACCCAGAGCTGAGAGCTTCTTCCTGGGGGGCCCTACCTAAGAGCGATCACGGCTTATTACCTGTCTATCCAAGATTCAAGCCTGGATGGCTTTTAATTTTTTTCGTGCTTAATGTAGAGAAAATAGAATTGCTTTTGATTGATCCTGCCAAACTCCACGATGCATGTACCCCTCTTATTGTTCAGTGGGTCATAGGAGGCTTTGCAGCACAAAACTCTATCCGCAGGAGCCAGTGCAATGGGAAAACTGGGCGAGGGGACACGCTCCCATCTGCGGCTACCAGCTCTGTGACTGTCTAGTTAACCTTACCCAAGTTATTTAAAGTCTCTGAATATCAGTTTCCTCATCTTTCAAAATGGGTTTACCACATGATTGTTATACAAAGCAAATGAAATTATGGGTGTAATACCATATTATATAAATGCAGGGTATTATGATCATTTAGTAAATGCAAAACTTTTCCTTGAAAGATATATGTACTGTGTACATCATACCCACCTACCCAAGCACCACTTTGCTAACATTATGAGGGAATGTTATAAATTGTAAAAGAAGGAGTTTATGCCAATTTTTTTAGAGAAAATTTTTTTTAGATTTTTAAGTTGACAAATTGTAGGTAGCATGCACAGCACGATGTTTTGAAATATATATACACTGTGGAATGGCTAAATCTAGCTATTAACATATGCATTACTTCACATAGTTATTATATTTGTGGTGAGAACATTTTATACCCACTCTCTCAGCATTTTTCAGGAATAAAATATATTATTAACCATAGTCACCATATTGTACAATAGATCTCTTGAACGTATTCCTTCTCTCTGACTGAAATTTTGTATCCTTTGACCAACATTTTAAAAAGTATATTAATAGAGCTATAGTGAAACCTTTAACAAAAAGTGCAAAGTTTTAATAAAATGCAAGGCAATGCTCGCTTTTCCAGATTTTGGTCTATGTTAAATTGTCAGTAAAGGCCAATGTGCTCTCGTATAGTTGTCTGAGCCTGGAAGAAGCACAGTTATATTTTCATTGACAAACAATTTCACTCCCTCTATAAATCAACATCATTTCCTCCTGGCCCCCTCCAAGATGCAGCAGCTGTCATAAGGTTGCCAGGTAGAATAATGATTCGGGACCCACAGACCACACTGTCTTATTGAACTGCTCCCAAGCTCACTGGCTCTGGGACCAATAAATCATTGCTTTACAAGTCATCTGGAAAGAGAGGTACACAGAGTCAAGAGTCAAGGTTCCACACTACTGTTGGGAGGTATTTGTTATTGGTGGGGGGGTATTTTAATTTTTTTCTATTTTTAGTCATAGAATGACCTTTCTCTTGATCCATTAATAGCTTCCTATCTGCATGTTTTTCATCCTCCAAATATTTAATCATCCCACTTCAGTGTGCAGATACCACTGTTTTTCTTCTCTTTATTTTGAAGCTCTTCCAGAGCCCCTGCCGTTTGTTAAAATGTAGAAGTCAGGATTCTTTCTGGTGTGGCTTCCACTTCATTCTATCCCACCTCCCACGGAGATTACACATTCAGCAAAGAGTCGGCCTGTTTTTGGTGTCCCTAGCAGATGGAGACAAAGTTATTTCCCACTTTTGCTCCAAGAAACAAGGCAACGTTGTGTTGCCAGGTTTTTGCTTTTTTGTATTGAGCAATTAAAAAAAAACACAATAATCCCAATCTTTTTGCTTCGTAGGAGATTTTTTACCATTTATAAAGCTCTCCTCCCTCCATTTGCTTACCATCCGGGTCTCTCTTAGGAGAATTGACCACAAAATGTGCTGCCAGATGCCAGAAAGAGCATGGGAGAAAGAATGAGGACTCTATATTTAAGCAACATCTAAGACTCCAGAAGTTATGAGATTTGCTAATGAAACTGAAAATACAACAAGCTTCTCTATGTCTTATTAATTTCTGCCCAACTATTTAATTACCCCACTTCGTTGATGGCACCTCCACTGTTATTTTTAACTCTCCCATCTTAATTTTCAAAGGAAATATCTGAGCTGAAAGCTTAGAAATGTCCTTGAAAATTAAGGACTATGGTTTAACTTCAAAGTTAGGGCTACAAAAAGGAGGGATCCCTGATTTTCATTCCTCCAGGATGAATACTCTTTGTCATAGGGATAATATTTCAGTTGCTAAGAAAATTAAACTTCAAATTTCAAACGAATTTATGAACAAGAATTTGTTTTCTTTGTACTAAAAAGAATCCATGAACACTACAATAATAATTGCTACAGGGCAGGCAAAATCCACTGATGAATGCTAAAATAAGTGGGCAAAATTTTAAGGAGAAACAGGATAATTGAATACCTTTGAAGTATCTCCCTCAAAATAAATTACTGTGGTGGTTCTAACATGTGTCTACAAATCATTTGATTCTCCTTTCTCCAGGAGAAATGAGAATGCCTCACTTAGTGACTTGCATCTACAAATAGATTATGGAAAGGGAAGAATTGTAAGTTTACATGGCAAAATCTGGTAGACACCACCTTAACCAAGTGATCAAGGTTAACATCACTGTAATTAAATATATCAACATTATATATTGTTTTATGTGATGAGATAAGAAAGGCATATCACTTCTGTGATATCCTTCCCCCAAATCTGTAAGTCCAGAAATGATGAGAAAATATAGATAAATCCAAAATGAGGGACAGTCTACAAAATAGCTGATCATTAGTTCTCAAAAGTGTCAAGTTCATGAGAGATAAGCAAAGAGAAAAGAGGGAGAAAAATTATAGCTAAGATGAGACCAAGATGACATGATAATTAAATGCAACATGATATTCTAGATTGGATCCTGTACAGTAAAAAAGACATTAATGGGAAAACTGGTGAAATATGAATAAAGTCTGTAGTTTACTCCTTAGTAATGTGCCAATGTTAATTCCTTAGTTTTTATAAATGTTAGCACACTTATGTTACGGCTATGTCAAATGTTAACATTAGAGGAAGAGGGATGAAGGGTTTACAGGAACTCTTGTACTATCTTTGCAACTCTGTAAATCTGAAATTATTTCTTTAAAAAATCTTTTTAAGTAATCTGCATGATTATGGGCATGTTTAATGTAAACACCGGCAAAGCTAACTTTCATTGATTCTTTCATTCAGTTTGTTCTGTATATATTTATTGAGTGCCTATTTCTGCCAGCCACTGGGGACACAGTGCTGAACATGACAGGTCCCTACACTCATGGAACTTAAAGCCTAATGGGTATAACCGGTATAATGAGTGATACAAAGTCAGGTTGCTATGGGAATCTATAAAGAGTACCAAACCTTTTCCTGAGGTCAGGGAAGGTTTCCCTAAAACAGCAGATGATTTCACTGAAGTTAATGACCAGAAGTTAATGTCAGATGAGGGCAGGGGCTTCTTGGGCAAAGAGGGGACCTCTCCAAGCTGAAGGAGCAGCATGGCAAGAATCTAAGGCAAGGAAAGAGGAATCAAGAAGAAAGCCAAGAACTGGGGTTAGAGGGAAGAGAACAAGATCTGGATAGGAGGGCAGGGGCTAGATCATTCAGGGTCTTATGAGTCAGGGAAAGGATTTGGGATTTCATCCTAAAGTAATGAGAAAGCACTGGAAAGTTTTAAGTAAGTTATGTAATCATGTTGCAATCTATTTCTGTTAATTTGTACATTTGCTAGCTTCCTGAGTCAGTACAGTATTGTTCATGTTTGGGAATGGGTTAAATTTCCCAATTATTAGTAACCTTTTATAAGAAACATACCATTTATTTTTTACCCTGACCCCATCTCTACCTTCAGTTCTTATTTTAGGGGTGGAGGGGAAAGGGATGTTTAGCTAATTACACCAGGACCCAAATAGCCCAGGAAACAAAGTAACCCCATCACTGACATCAGTCATAATTTCAAACTGAGCCTTTGTTATTCGAGGGCTCTTTTAGAGGAGGAAAGTGGCAACAGAAGGCTTCCCATGGGCATTTTTGGTGGTCCAAGGAACATGCTGTTTGTATCAAAAGATCGTTTCCCTTCAGGCAATGAGTTGAGTTGAAATCTCCATTATTGACTGAGCCATATTGTAGGTGAGGAGTAATCTGAGCAAAGAAAGATATTTGCCAATTGGCTCCCCAGAACTCAAACAGCCTTCCCATTTGAAGGTATCCTCTCCACTGTCAAAGTCTTGGTGGGAGGCAGGGCCCTATCTCCCACTGCAGATGTGTGTGACTTAGGCACGTGACTTAGGCTCAGCTATTTGGACATCCCCACCCAGATCTTTGAATCTTAAGTAGATGCTTCAGAGACACAAGGGCTACTAGAATTCTTCCTGGTGGGGATGGAGTACTGGCAACACAGTCCAGGGACACTAGTGGCAGCAGTATCAGCAGAGGTGTCCAGAAACCTATGGCATGATTTGGGCCACAGTTCTGCTGCTACCCTCCACCGGCTGCTCCCCATTTGTTGATTATAATTCTCTGTAGGTGATCCAATATCTTCTTAATGGATTCTTTATTTGCAGGTCTTTTTCTGGTATTGGTGATCAAGAACCCTGACTAGTAACAATAATAGCTCACATTGATATAGCACTCATGATTTGCTATGCACTGTTCTAAGTGCCTTTGCAATAAATGTTATCTCCTTTAACACTAGTAAAATAGAGAAATTGGTTTCTCTGCTGACACAGGGAAGCCATGTGGTAGAGTAATTTACTTTAATAAGAAAAAACTAAAGTGTGGATGGAAGCCCTTTTTCAGAACTAGAAATTAAAAAGAGGCATTTTTTTTTCTAATAGTAAGAAATTGGAAGTAACCTGAAATGTCTGAGAATGGGAAGGTAAGTAGGCAAATTATAGTACAACCACTCAAGGGACTAGTATGCAGCCATTTAAAATGATGATTAGCAAAACAAACTGAGATGCAAAATGAGAAATGCTTGTGATTGCAATGGTGTAAAAATATGAAAGCAAGTTGCCAAAGACTAGAAGGATTATGTAAACATTCAGGGCTGTTTTGTTAGGGTGGTGATTATAGGTGGTGCTTCCCCTCTATTTCTAAACTCCCTCTAGTGATGTTATATTGTATCTCTAATTCTAAAAAGAAACACACTTTCTCTCACTATATATTTATCCCAGCGCTCCAGGATGACTCTTCTCCAAGTGTGGGAAAATCCCTATAATCATCCCCTTAGCAACCATTTAAGATAATGAACTTCAGGGCCACTTCTACATCTATGCTACCAGGGCACATTTTGACCCCAATGTTCAACTGAAGTTTTCAGTACCAAATCCCAAAATGTACCAAGATTTCAATCCTCATCTGCTTCTGTTTTGAGGTTAAAACCCTAAGCCAGGTGCACATATTTGGGGATATGCCCCATGGCTTCCCTAACCTGATTATTCTTGCTACACCACAGTTTTCTACTTCACACAGGAGATAGGAGATCCACTTCAGTTCGTGAAAGTTTGTAGAAATGAAACATCACTCCTCTGAGTCACACTTTTACCTCCTGTTCAGGCTCATTTCCAGAGGCCTCCTGTACCCTCAACTTCACCCACCTTCACTCTTATCTCTCAGCTTCCCAGGCTCCAAAACCTGCCTTCCTGTGAAAACTTCCCCAGTTTTCTAAAGAATTCTCCCTAAGACACCAAAAAATAAACTTAATATTAGTTGAACTACTAATAAAATGCAAATGGAAACTTGTCATTTTTTTTTGCTTTTTGCTTTTCTTTTCAGCTCTTCCCCCATAAGTCAAAAAATTGCCATGTTTTTGTAGGTAAAAAGTGGCCTAATGTCTACAATTTCATATTATTTAGCCTAATTAATAGCAGGCAACCTACTATGAGCATCATTGGCAGCCCCAGTAGGTTGGTAATAGAAAAAGACTATTTTTAACTGATTAAATAAATTTAGTTTATCAATACAGTAGAACTGAATAATGCATCTCAAAGATACAGTATTGAAAAAAATGTTATGGTATGGTTCCATTTCCATGAGGAGGTGGTACAGAGAGAATGTTTGCGTGCTGATGCATAATTGTATGAACACGTAGAATATTTCTAGATGGATATACATGACAATAGTGGTTGCCAGGAACTAGGTGGTATAGGAAGGGGGATGAGACTTATCTTTCAGTGTATGCCATTTGTTACATTGTACATTTTCTACCATGTGCATGAATTACTTATTAAAAAATAAAAGTAGTAACTTTTTTAAAAGCTAGTTTTTTTTCTTAAATGCATAAGATTGAGAATTAAGAGCAAAATTCTGCTTTGATATTGACTGAAGGATGAGTCCCTATTGTGACTCCACTTATAGTTAGGGTGACCCATACCTTATATTCACCAGGTTCATTCCAACGCTCCGAAGAAGAGATTGAAGTATTTATGCAAAAGACCACATCTTTCCTGACATGGACTGCCTCCTGGGCCACTCTAAGGCTTCCCCAGTTTCTTCTTTCAAGGTTTGGGGGAGTGCAGTGGCACACTGAGCAAATTAAGCATGGATATAGTTACATACCTATATATATTTTATAAAGCTTTAAGAACAATGCCTAGCTCATAGTAAATGTCCCCCAACTTTATAGAATATTTATTCACTTCTATAAAATAAAATTGCTAAGATTCTTGAAAGTAGAGAATTCCTTCGAGTAAGCAACATGTTTCCCCTATAATTTTGAAAGCCATTTGAACCCAAATGAATAAAGGTTTCCTATTCGGCTAACAGTATTTAAGTACTATAAAGTAGGCACATTGATATCTGCAATAATGTTTCTTAAAGTTGTTTTATTTTTGGTTTTGTTTCTTGCCTTTAACTTCTAATTGTTAAGTAAAGCTAAATCTAGGTCAATCCTTTAGGCAAAGGACCACATATTTGATCTTTAGGCAGATTTTAGGCATGAAACTTTGGGAAGAAGGGAAAGAAATCAAATTACAATAAAAGAGGACTTGTTCAATTATGGTTTTGTTTCAGCAGCCATGGTGCTATAACCGCCCAAACTCTCCCACAAAACAACCCATACCCTGAGCTTGGGGGAAAGCAATGGGAAAAGAAGTCTGTGTTATAATTAGATGTTTCCAATTGGGGTTTTCCCCCTTCCCTTGATTTTGGAACTAGTACATAAGCAGATAGTATTAGAATATCTTTAAGGCCTCTGGCCAAGTAACTGCCAAGTAGACCCTCTGTATCCTCGACCAAGGACGCCATCTGTCCCACTTTGGCACCTCTCTGCAAGTTTCCTTCCGTCAAAGTTCTCGGTATCACCATGATAAATGTATCAGTCCCCCTATAAAAAGTGCATTTTTCACATTTTAAAGGGAAATGCAAAAATATGATTGTTAAGTTTAATTAAAATAGAAGCAAAATTTGAGATTTAACTGGGAAAATACATGCAACATATATAGGACAGACAAGTGGCTGTTATTTTAAATAAATACTCCATTTTTTAAAATGAGCAAAGAATACAAACTAGCCATTAAATAATAAAAAAGGGTCAAACTTCACTAAATAAAAAATGCAAATCTAAATCAATGTTATTTCACCTATCAAATTAGGAAAGGTAAACATTGATGTTATTATTCAATATGTGTTATCATATGGGTAAATAGCACTCATAATTTTTTGTGGAATTATAATTCTATACCTTTCTAAGATACTTTGAAAAGTACAAATTCCCTCAATCCATCAGTTGTACATTCTCGAATGTATTACATGGAAGTATATAAAGACATGTGATAAGTTAGCTCTAGGGATGGCCATAGCAATATTGTTTGCACTTGCAAAAAATATTAGAAATATCCTAACAGTCCATCATCAGAGAATTAGCTAAGTAATTTGTGAGGCATTCATAGAATAAAACATTTATAGATATTAATGTAAAGATGGCAATTGCACATTTTTGAGTGTAAAAAAAGCAGTTTACAAAAGAGGATGGTCCCTTTATATATATATAAATGTACAAAGTGTTTTAGAAATGTGTCCAATCAGAATGTTAATGTGATTCTTTTTCCGGGTTGTAGGATTTCATGTTATTATTTTCTAAACTTTGTTCATTTATATATTTCTGCAGTTTAAAAATTTTTTAACTATAAATATGTTAATTGTACAAAAATTAAAAAGCTCTACATTTTTTAAACAAAAAAATAGTAAGGAGACAGGTGAGTCTCCTTTGAAAAGCATCTACTCTCTGCATTGAAAGACTCATTTTTCTTGTGGGATTTTACTACCCATTAAAATAAACTGCACATTATTTTTACTGCTTGAAGTCCTCTGAGTAAATTTGTGGCAGTTCTCTTCTGAGGGCTAATTCTGGAAAGATTAATCTGTGGTTTCGGTTTAAGAAATGAAGTCTATTAAGTGGTCTTAAAAACAAAAATGGCCATGATTGTTCATGCAAATTATTAGTGCTTTAAAAGGTCCTGAGCTTCAGTGAGCATGGCTTTCTCTTCCTTTCCACTTTATTTAAATCAGGGGAGCAGGCAGTGCGTATGGAGCCCTGTGATGGAAGCATACACCTGTCCTACACATTTGGGATGAAGGCCAGTAGACCTTCTAAGGTTTAGACTCTGGGTGAGCCTTTGAGATGACAGCAGGGCTTTGATTCTGTAATAACAATTAAATATCAAGGTGAACACCCAATGTCTGGAGACTTTCCCTGATGGAAGTGAATGAACACTTGGCTCTAATACCTGTATCCAGCTAGAATACAAATAGAGCATATTATCAGCCATCAGAGCATGTCATCCCCGAGTAGCAGTGGACTGAGAAGCAGACTTTAAACCAAAGTGGAGAGCACCCCAGTGCCACTTATCAACCAGTCCTCAGCTGGGATACCCATGGAGCCCAAAGAGGGAGCGGAGGCCCCCTGAGGCAGCCAGATCAGCAGAACCAGCCCTGGGATTCAACAAGGTGTCTGGTGTATTCAATATACACAGATTTCTCATTCCACTGTCTGATGGATTGCTTCTTTGTAGACTTCCAGAAGGAAGCAGATTACTGGGTAGGGTATGGGGAAAGAGGCACACGTGTACACTGCTGGTGGGACTGTAGATTGGTACATGATTTGGGGAGGGGAACAATTTGGCAGTGTCTATCAAATTTTAAAATGCACATTCAGGGCAGCATAACAACTTTATCTGTAGGAGTCTAGCTTCCAAAATGATATATGCACAGGAAAGTATATATTACAGCTTTGTTTATAATAGAAAAAGTTCCAAACAGCCTAATGTCCATCACTATGGGACCACTTAAATAAAGTATATTGTGTCTATACAATGGCATACTCTGTGCCAGTAAAAAGGAAATACTAGTTGGGCGCAGTGACTTGTGCCTGTAGTGCCAGCTACTCAGGAAACTGAGGCAGGAGGATTGCTTGAGCCCAGGAGTTTGAGGTTGCAGTTAGCTATGATCACGCCACTGTCCCGCAGCCTGGGCTCCAAAGTAAGACCACATCTCTAAAATAAAAAGAAGAAAAAAAGAAAAAGAAATACCATGATAATGACTTGGAAATATATCTCTGTTAAATGACCTTCTACCCTCCCCCTAAAAAAACAACCTTTATTCCAAAAATGGTATACGTAAGTGTATGTATGTAAGTCTAGTTAGCATTGAAAAGAATTTGGAAGGTCATATGCTAAAAAGTTAATATGGATTCTTCTAAAAAAGGATGCAGTTAGGAGACTGAAATGAAAGAAAGGGAAACACACTTCCTACCTTATAAATTTCTGTATAGTTTAAATTTGAAATTTTTCCTTACTATGTTTACTGTGAATCTTTTTTTTGAGACAGGTCTCACTGTTGCCAGGGCTAGGGGGCAGTGGCGTCATCATAGCTCATTGCAACCTCTAACTCCTGGGCTCAAGTGATCCTCTCACCTTGGCCTCCCAAAGTGCTAGGATTACAGGTATGAGCCACCGTGCCTGGCCTGTTTACTGTGATTTCTTAATTTAAGGGACCAAACCTATTTATTTCCATATACTCAGCAATTTGTGCTGAGATTCTGTTCAAGGTGACACAAACTCTGTGTGACTTTGGTTCCTCCCAGCCTGAGGACCTGAGTTCTAGGACGAAGCCAGGTAGCAGCTCAGGCTCTGATGGGTAAACTGAGTTTTGAGGCAGGAGGTTAGTAATAGGGCAGCAAGGCTAGCAGCCTCTTGTTCCTGACCTTGGATATGAGACCAGGGCAGGATCCCCAGTCAATGTTAGATGGACTCTGAGCTGTGAATCCAGGATCCTGGCAATATTATACTTATTCTGTCTCTGAGCCTGATGGGTCCCCAAGTAGGGTTGGGGCTGAACCCCCAGATGAGGTCCAAATGGACTGTGCTTCAGCAGAGTCTATTTGTACCTGGGCAGAGAAGACACTGTCTGAGGAAATGGGATCTCCATCCAAGCTCCATCCCTGTCTAGAAGTGGGGCCTCGAGCAAATTTCTTAATTCATCTGATTAATTCATACAGTTCCCTGAGCTTAGGGGAGGCGGCTGAGGGGGGGAAGGTGGGCTAAATGTGGTGTTAGAAGGGCCTGGAGCCACTTCCCTCATCTGCTGCCTGGACGCCCTTTCTCTCAGTGCTCCCTGCAATTCTCTCCAAGCTCTTGCCCCTGTTTTCTCAGCTGTAAAACTCCAAAATGATGTTGTATCTATTTGAACCATACATTTATAAAGATGCTCTCAAAGTCTCTTATGAGTCTAAAATTCAATCATTATAATCTATATAAACAGAGGCTGATAAACCCATCAGCCAAAAATCTCTCCCTAAGTCAGCAATTATGGGTGACCCCCTCTGACTGATAACTCAATGACAGGTTGTAACAAGGCTCTTTGAACATGTTTTTGGAGGGACGGGGGATGATGGTGGGAATCATGCGCTGGTTAGACAGCATTACACACTCCCATTGACCTACCCAAGGCTGTTCTCCTCCGTCTTCTTGAGAAACAAGAGTATACTTTCTGCTACTCCTCCTGGAGCCTCCCCCGTGCCCCGTGGGAACCAGGTTGTCCATATTGGCTTACAAAGCTTTCCCGAGAGAGTGTTGCTCCCCCCTCTTCTGGTTCTGTCCTGGAAGGTAGAATATGAATGTCCAGGAGCATGATGAACAAGGGAGGAGCCAGCAGAGCCACCGTTCCTCCTCAGGGACACACTGCCCACGTCTGCCGGTGTTAGCAACTGGTGAAGTCACTTGTCATTTTTTCCTCTTTCTGTTATTTTACCCTCCATTGTCTAAGTGAAAAAGAACAAAAGGAAAAGCAAGGGAGGAAGGAAGGAAGGAAGGAAGGAAGGAAGGAAGGAAGGAAGGAAGGAAGGAAGGAAGGAAGGAAGGAAGGGAGGGAGGGAAGGAGAATAAGTAGAAAACCTGAAAGATGAATGAGAGAGATGGCAGAGAAGAAAGAGAAAGAATTTGAATGACCAGAGAGGATAGTCCTGTAGAAGCAAGAGAGGAGGAGCCCAGAGGGAGGAAGTAAATTAGAAGTCATAAGATGTCAATATCTGTAGAGGGACTAGGATATGATAGGTTCAGGATCCCATATGATGGGTGCACTCCCGAATCAGCCCCTATATCCTTCCACTATGCTCTCAAGTCTGTCCTCAGCACCATCACTTATATCCTCTTATTTGAGGGACCCCTTCACTTTCTCCTGCTGACACCTGGCTCTTCTTCCTGGCTCTACCTCAGATGGTAGCTGCCTCTCTCCATGGCCATGGCACTACAGGGCCTGCCTTCTCTGGCACTTTCATACCCATCTCTCCCTCCCCCCTAAAACCCTCCAGCTTTGACTCTCATGCCATCAGACTATGGTACCAACTATCCCAAACTGATAGTTGGGATAGTACCAACTATCCCAAACTGATGGCATGAGAGTCTGGTGACTCTCATGCCATCAGACTATGGTACCAACTATCCCAAACTGGTGGAGGTCTATAAACTCCCACCTCTTTCCCTCTCATTCTTTGAAGACTTCTGCTCCTAGCTCACCAGCCTTCTCTCCAGCACTAAATCTTGCCTTAAATCTGCCCTAAATCTTGGGAATGTCAACATCCATGATCTTTCCAGTGCCCTGGCTTTTCAATTCCTTGCCCTCCTTTGCTCCAGCTGCCATGCTCTCCCATGGGCTTACTCCAGACATTGACATTAATTTCACCTCTGCATCATCTCTGTTTCATCTCATGCTCCAACTATGACTTCCTATCTTTCCAGCTCACTCCATCACTTCAACAATACATTGACCCACTGAAATATAAACCTAGCACCTCTTCATGGGCCTTCATCCCCTCAGGTCTTCATTTCCTTTTCTGCCCAGTTTAGATTCCATGGAATCACTCCCTGTACACATGCACAGGTAGCTCCCTTGCCTCTCTCTCCCTTCATTATACAGTCCTTGCAAAAGCCCAACTCTAGCCAAATACACCTCTGTGCCTACTCTGCAACTGAACTGGTTGTGTCTAGAGAAGAGTGCATACCAGTGAGGCTGAATGGGCCCCCAGAGATGCCTAGACACCTGTGCAGGTCTCCAATCATTTCATGCACCCATTCTCTAGATAACATTCACAGTTTCCCCCCTCACCTCAAACCCACAATGCTGCCTCCTCCATTCTTACTCTAAAATGATGACTTGACTCACTGTTTCGCTTAGAAAATCAGAAGAGGACACGCTCCATCTCTATTACATACCTCCACACTATATCTGAGCTCATCATCTCTACTTTCCCCTAGTATTGTGGATGGATCATCCACACCACTGATGAGACCAACACCTACCTTTGTGTACCGGATTCTATTTCTTCTTGCCTTCTCATGGACACTGACAACACAATCCTCTTCTCTCTCCTTGCATCAATTTTCCCTTCTCTGGTGCAATATTTCCCATCAGAACCCAAACATATTGATTTTTTTTCTCCAAGCCTTAAAAACAAATCTTGATCTCTATCTACTGTCCCATTTTTCTGTTCCCCTTTGCAAGAAAATCACTGAAACAGTTATAGGTACTGGTATTGCCTCACATTTCTCTCCTTTCATTGTTTCAATCTCACTCCAACATTTTATCCCTACTAGTCACTTTACCCAACAATTCATGACATATTGATAAATCCAACAGTCGATTCTTAGTCCTCATCTAACCTAACCTATTTACAGCATTTAACACGATAGCTGGTTAGCAGTTGATCACTTTCTCCTTCCTAAAATACTTTCTCCAAGGAGCCTCCTGTGTACCACCCTTTCTTGGTTATCCCCCTGCCTTGCTGGCTGCTCCACTCAATCTCTTTTCCTGATTTCTCCTCATCTCCCAGACCTCTAAACACTGACAGCTTGATCCTGAGACCTCTTCTCTGTGGACATTGACTCCCTTGCTGATTTTATTCCATCTCATAGTTTTACAACTCCAGACTCTTATATTCAACTCACATGATATTTCCGCTTGGATGTCTAATAGGCATCTCTAACTTAATGTACCCAATACCAAATTCTTCATTTCTCCCCATAAACCTCCTCCTCAGTCTTCCTTAATTTCTATAAATGGTAAATCCATTCTTCCAGTTTCTCAGGCCAAAACCTTGAAATCATCCTTGACTCCTCTTTCTGTCACAGCCATATCCAATCCATTAGAAAATTCCTTAAAATATACCCAGAATCCAATCATCTCTCATAACTACCACTGTGATGATCATTAGCTTTTACCAGGATTATTGTAACAGTCTCCTAACGGCATTATGCCTTGTTGTGGATGCTGCTGGTTTTTCGCCACAATCCATCATCCTTTCCTTTCTTTGAAAGTGGGTTGATATGCGTTGACCAATTCTACCTGTAGTTTTCTGTGGACATGTGACTAAGTTCTGGACAAAAGAATGTGAGCAGAAGGGATGTGTACCGGTTCCAAGGTAGACCTAAAGACCACGAGGACACCTCCTGCACTCTCTTTCCTCTTCCTACAAGCCAAAACCCAGAGTAACCTGTGTCTCACATAGACAGAGACAATGGCCTAGAGCATAGAGGCTCCTAAATGGCAGAAAAATTACATAAAGCAGAGCTGCCAGCTACCCTAAAACATATGCCTCACACTGTTAGATGAAAGAGGAATACATTTCTAGCCCCTTTAATCCACTGAACTGTTGTGACTGGGACTACTTGTCTTAGAAACTTAGTCTTAACCCCATTAAAACAAGCATCTCGTTATAGAACCTAAAACCTACAAGCTCCTCAAAAGTTTGAAAAGATGTTTAAATTCTGGCCCCTGCCCCCAAAATCAGTAGCTCCAAAATATTTAAAAAACAAGCTGTAAAGTTAGTATTAATAAAGGTTTACATGACTAAAAATGTTCACATTATGTCAACACACCAGCTGCAATTCAACTTATATGTTATATATAAATTTAGTAAAGTTTAATTATAAAAATGAAATGAATAACTCATTGCTAACAAAACACAGATAGCAAGGCCTCTGTCCCCGAAGAATCTCATTAAGTAGGCCTTGGGATTCCATATTTTTAAAGCTCCCCTATATACAAGAAACTGATAATATTGGTTGCTTTCCTTGAGTAAGAACCAGGTGGCCGGATGACACAGCAGTAAAGAGAATTCTCCCAAAATATTTTTTGAACTTTAGAATTCTGAAGCACAAGAATGTCTCAGCATATTCAAAAGGTAATCATATTTAAGTTACTTAAGAAATTAACCAATAGATAAAATAAATATTTCTGGACTAATTCTGATACAGCTGGCCCTGATCAGGAGCATGGGCAGTAGGTTGACTTTCTTAACTGCTCCTCCCTGCAGGTTTAGCTTTTACCACAGCCCAGATTCCACAGGAACATTCCCAATGTCTTTGCTTACCTTACCTTACAAAGCAGTTGTTGGACAGCTATAATTCTTAGCATATTGTTCTGTGCAAGTCTGTGTCAAAGTGAGAAATGTTGTGAGCACCATTGTATAGGTGGGGGTGGTATTTGACCCACAGCATAGCTGAATTCATCAATGACAGTGAGGTACTTGATAACAAGATTTCCTGAATATGATTCTGGTGGGTCACTGTCTGTCACCAAGACAGAATACTGACATTGATTTTATCTTCAGATTTTTGCTTGACCTACCAATGTGATTGCAGCTGTGGTTATCAGGGAGCTCTCAAAGTGGGATATGAGCCCTTGTTTAATCAGCATTGTGTCTGTCTTGTCCCCATTTCTTATTATCTAATGCAAATAGGCTTCCTTATTACCTAACATAATAGCTTCAAGCTGGGAGAACCAAGCAAACTAAAGCCACAGAATTCAAGCAACTGAGCACTGTCTTGTTCTAAGGACAAAGTAAGATTTCTTGGTAAATAAATGTGTCAATTCCCTAATCCAAATGCACTACAATAACCAAAGAGAGAAGAAATCACTTCAAAAGAATTGAGTGGGAAGTGTTTAATTTCGTACTTGGTTCCATGATTTTGGAATAGAAACCAATTCTTCCAACTCAGAAGACCATACCAATTGCCCCTATTTTCCCCACCTCCACTACCAAATTCCTATTATTTGTTCTCATTTAAATGGTCTGAAACTGTCAAGTAAACAGAAAGGTTGTTATCAATACTGCATCTGCCCCAGATGGATTAGAGGGAGAATAATGTTTGTGGCTCTCATGTAATCCCTCCATGGGCTCCAGGACTTTGAGTTTCTCTAGGGAGTGTGGCGAAGCCACACGAAATCCCCAAAGGAAAGATCTTGCAGTCTGCTCTCTGGTTTAGCTGCCAAATGTGGAAAAAGTGTGTTTGCACACTTTTGCAGGCAAGAAAGTGAGAGGAAGCAGTCCCTTGTCTGCAAATCAGAGTCAGTTGAGAGCATGAGTTGTTTTATTTCTCCTGAGGTCCACTGTTGCCTGTCAGTCTCTATGGAACACATACTTCCACGCATGTCTTCTGTTTCCAAAATGGACCCCAAAGCCACCTGCTTCAAGTAGCCTCATATGGAGTCGGGGATGTGTACTGATGTTGCCTCCAGTCTAGTTCTGTTTCCAGGTTTAAAAATAGATTTGAGGGAGACTTTGAACAAAATCTTTATATTCTCTGTGCTTGAGTTCCTCTAAATTGAATGGCATTTGCCATTCACTTTCATCATGGAACTGAGGGGAAATAGCTACAATAGGATTTGTAAAAAAAAGATTTTTGAGCAGATTCTAAGGAGAGAACAATGAGACATAAAGTAGCCATTCTTTACTCTGTTAAGCAGTAATTTATATTTATTGAAATCCATAATGCTCACATAAGCTATGGGAAGACAACAAGGGAAGACAGAGCATAGGTGAGTATTCTAATAGAAACACAGAATGAGAAAACAGAATAATATTAGCTGGAAAATTCAGATTTCTTACATCAAAAAAGAAATTGGATCACAAGGAATACACAGGTTGTTCTAACAGTATTTTTTCTATTCTGAAGCACTGCATAGCATTGTATTAAAATCTCAGTATTATGCTTTATTTATTAATTGCTATAAACAAAACAAAAACTTTTAGTCTTATTTGTCACAAATGTAGAATATTTGATTTTTAACAAAGGACTTAGGGATGCTCAAAATATTTTATTTAAAATACTCATTACATTATAGGAGAATTGCACAGAGAAATAAACACATTATAGGCAGTTTTCCTAGAGCATCTAGGCCCTCAAATGGCCTCCACAGACATTAACAAGAATAATTTATTGCCATTTTAACAACAAAGGCAATTAATATTTTTATGCCATATCTGTGTTTAGAAATATTTTCATGCCATAAAACCATGGTACATTTACATTTGAGGAATGTTTGGTATATTTTCAAAAACACACACATAGTGAAGATCTATGCTTTCTGGCAATTTTTGCTTCATTTTGGATGAAAAGACATTGTATTATTTGCATTATATACAGGAACTGAGGACACCTTAGCACTGTTTGCTTCCTAATGTTAGTTTCTATGAACTCTGCATTCTGTTTCAACATATCTGCTTTGTATTACATACAGGAAAAGAAAGAAATCCCTACTCCAAACACAGAAAAGAGTTAAACAGGGTTTTAATTTTTTCAAATCTCCTTCCTAGAGTTTTGCACACTTCATGCACATGCCTCACAGCAGGAAGTGTAGAAGGAGTAAGCGTGGAGCACGATGAAATTTGATCTTGCCACGACTCATCAAAAGTCTGTCTGATTGATTTTTCTTCTCTGCAAACAATTGGAAAGTAGCAGTGGCAGAAAAAGTCCTTAAAATTTGGACAATCAGGAAGACTTCACTTCATTGTACAAATCGGGAGTCGCCGCTATTTCTGCGGGTACCCCCACAGCAAGACAGACTCCTACACCCAAGTTTAGAAACGATGCACTACAGTGTTGCACAGATGATTGTGCCTGGTGTTTAAAAGGCCCCTGCAGAGGTCTAGTCAAAATATTTACATTCCTCTGAGAAAACTGTAACGCAAAGGAAAAGAGAAAAATAGTGAGTGGACAAATCAAAAGAAAAACTTTCCTTCCCCGCAACAAGAAAAGGTGTCAGGCCACTGGATCTTCGGCAAAGACCGTCTTGTTTTCTTAGCTTAGGTCAGGCGTGAATCACACACCTTTCCGTGGACGTTCATCTACAGCAAGGTGCATTATTGGCAGCATTTTGTGTCAAAATTAGGGTTGTATCAACTTCTGAACACATGTGGTTAATAGAAAGCCTCATCATCCCGCAGTAAGTGGGTGTGTTTAATTACCCATGCGTATTCCCCGAGGCACTGCTTGGGCGCTGTAAATAAATAGATGGGTGAGTGATGGGCACGTATATATTTTTTTATCCATAAAGTGCAGCCACTGGCTCAAAGTGAGTCAGACTCTGGTGTGGAAGCGTGTTCGAGCCTGGGCTGCAGAGAGAGGATGGGATGGGGGTGAGGGGAGAAGCAGGCGGGGGCGACGATTAGCGAAGGAAATGACCCAACTCCCTCCCTTCTGTTTTCACTGTCAGCGTCACGCTCCTGTACGCTCCCAGCCTGCGGCAGGCGCGCGGGCGGCCGCGCACTCCAGGTCAGGCTGGGCACCCGCCTGGCGGTCGCCTTCCCGGTCCCAGGTCCTCCGGCCGCCCGTCAGCCGGCGGGAGGCCCCCCAAGAGATGCCGGAGTAGGGACTCGGCCTGGAGCCTTGGGGCTGAGTCCCCGAACCTGCGAACTTCTCTCCACCCAGCGTCCCTCGACGTGGGCGCGGCCTGGACTCACTGGCCGCAGGGCTGTGGCCGGCGACGAGGCGCGGGAGACGGGGCGTGGAGACTTTGGGGTCTCCCCGGCCGCGGCGGTGCAAGTCCCGCCGCCTGCGTTCCGGACAGAAATGCACCTTCTGACCATGCACTACTAGTAATATTCCATTATTCCTGTTAGAACAAGCTAAAAGTAAGGGCTGGGCCGGGAGGCCCCGGGCAGGGGGTCACGTGTGCCCCCGTCACTCCAGCTCCCCTCGCTTCTCCGGTTCGAGTTATGCCATCAAGCTAATATATTGTGACTGCTCTTCTCTCCTGTGACAAAGGCTTGCAGCTGCCTCCAAATCAATAGACGTCAAAGAAATATGAAAACAATCATGACACAAAACTTAAATCCTGGCTGGAGCCTACATAATCAGAACTGTGCTTCTGTTCTCCAAGCCACCGATTAATTTATCCCAAAGTTTAGTCAAATTTTTATTCCGGTACCTTTTTCCCAGCAGATCCTGCTACATCTGTCGGGTTTGTAATGTAATTTGTAATTACTGCCCTTCATGTGGTCCGGTGCCTTGAACCATCTTTAATTAAAAGCATAATTAAGGGAAGATCTAAAGGAAGACAATTACCAGATGGTCTTTTTTTAGAGGCTGTAGTTGCGCGGAGAGGGGCGCGGGGTCTGTCCCCGGGACCCCGAGCCTTGGGAGGGGGCGGCGGGCCCGGACGGCGCCTGCGCACTGCCAAGGCCTCGGTCCCCAGAGCACCCCAGGTCCCCATCCCACCCCGCTCTGGCCCTAAGGCTCTGCCAAGGCCGCGCCCAAAGGTGAGCGCCAGTGTCCCAGCCCTGCAAAGAGACTCTGTTTTTCTTCGCTTTTCCCTCCGCATGTCGGGAGACGTGGGGTGGCCGCGGGGAGGCTGGGACAAGATGAAGGCCGAGGCAACTTTCAAATCTGCGATGGGGCTCCGGAGGTGGGCCCATCCGCCCTGTGCGCGAGCCGGAGAGCTCCGAAGCGGAAAGAAGGGAAGGCTTCGAGGGCTGGAAGGAAGGGGAAAGAACGAGGGAAAGGGGAGAGGCCAACCTGGCGCGTGAACCCTGGCCTAGGGGACCCCTTGCTAGGTCCTCCCTGGATCAGGCCCACTTAGGGAGGGAGTTGGAGGATCGCGCTGTACCGGCCGGAGACCCCCTAGGGACAACAAAACGGCCGGACAGCGCTACTGCCCAAGTCGGGTGGGGCTAAGTGGCCCCTTGACGGCGATTCTCTCTGCTCTCGGCTCCACGGTGTCCATTGGTCCCTGGGATTTTCAGAACAAGTTCTGGGGGAGGGGAACAAACCCATTCTCCACTCCCATCCCATCCCCACGCCCCAAAATGAATAATGCAGGCGGGAGCCAAGATTTCTGCATTAGCGCCGCGTTGCCCCGGCGGCTGGCGCGAGGATCCCGAAGTCGGATAATGGAAATTAAACTGTTGTTGTATGGCAGGGATGTCATTATGTGACTGTTCATATTCAAAGTCGGGCAGCAATGAATTGTAATCATTTCAATTATCTTCAATACACTTTCTTTAGGACACAAGTTGTCAAAGATAAAAAAAAAAAAAAAAGTACATTCTTGCGGCTCCGTGGGTCCATTTTCCAGACGGTTTGTTGCTCTTGCTGCCTGATTTGGTTTCGGCTTTTATTCCCCAGCCTGAGATTCTCTTACAGAGACTCCGCCGGAGCGAGCTAGCCCGGCGGCCCTCGCCGCTTCTCTGGCGCTGCGGGCCGGCTACACGGGTCGGGAATCCGCCTCCGTGCGCCTGGCGCGCGCATTTTGGTTGCTTTCAGGTTTAATTAACTTTGAATAACAAATATGCCTGGAGCTCTGGATCTGGTGTCGCCTTGGGGAAGGGGGCCGTCGTATTATATTCTGCGTCCTTCCCAGCCTGGGGCAAGGCCAGCGCCGCGCGTCAGAAAGGCACGTGCTGGACTGTGCCCGCGCCTCCGAGTCCCTGCGAGAGCCTGGACCGTATCCTTCCAGCCTCAAGAAGGCAGGGAAGGGCCAGAATCGGCAGAGCCCGCTCTCCTTTGTTGAAACTACCCTCCTCAGCCCGGTGCTTGCTCCGTCCTGTCCCTGAACCTGGGGACAGTGGCAAGTTGGGTGGAGTGTTCTTGGGGAGACAGCAAAGAGCCATCCGCCCCCAGCCTGGGCCGAGAGAGTAGGGGTCGCCTTTGAAGCCCAAGTCCATCGCGCCCATTAGGACTAATCCCGATCTTTACACTAATATCGCCTCTCGGGTTTTCATTATACTCATTTGGGAGGAAATGAGCTCTTGCCAGGCAAATAGCACCCCGCACCCCACTTCTCATAGCTGCGCAGGGCTGGGGCCTGAACAACCCCGCGGGCAATCCCCGAGCTGCCGATATTATATTTGTGAAATGTCCTTTTGTTGAGGCTTTTAACACCTTCTTATAACGAATCATTTGTTCTTTTCTCTTTAATTTTGATAGACAATTAGCCATCAGAGATACACCAGTTGACTGTAACCGAGCATTAAACTCGCCTTTATGTAACGCTAATTTAGCATAGCTGCTTTGTTTAACTTTGCTATATAAGAACCAGGTTTTGTAGCAAAAAAAAAAAAAAAATAGGTGTAATTTTATGTGGGGCTTCATTTCTTTTGGCCCTGTAGGCAGCAAGCCCTCTCCTCTTTGTGAAGGTTCTGCTGGGGCCTGACGCCGTTTCCCGCGCCCAGCACCTGCAGGCTGGGGGGCGGGGTGGGGTGGGGGGAATTAGCATTGATATAGATTTAGTTGAAATGTAATCTCTTAAATCTGTCCAAGATTCGGGGAGATAATTACACTTTCACTGAATTGCCAGGGGTCAGCGTCTCTGAGGACCTGAGGAGTTGATTTACTAACAATAGTGTTACATAAAAAATGGCGTTTGAGATTATAATGTTAATGGCTGCGGTCGCTGGGGAATGCGGCCGCTTCCAACTAATTCCATGTAACTTGTTTTTTGTCTCCTTTTTCCCCCCTCCCTCTCTTGCCAGGCTCCGTCTTTGCAAGGATTCAGAGCCTTCGCGGTGTTTAATTTGGTGGCAGGTGCCAGTAGGTTAAGACTAGAAGCTCTGGAGCTTGGGGTTGACGCGCTTTTTCTGGGAGTTTTTGTGGTGCCAGGTTGGGGCCTCGACAGCAAGGCTGGCCTCTACCCCACGAGGACAAGGACGAGGACGAAGACGCGGGCTCCAGGCACCACGGATCCAGGCTGGGGAGCAGAGACCGACGTTAGCATCTGGAGGAAGCTCGCGGAGTCCTCCTGGGCCAGGCCTTCCTGACCCGCCGGAAACTGGACCTGGCCCCGCGCCTCGTGCCTGCCCTGGAGCCGTCTGGTGCAAAGCGGACCAGGCCGGTTCTGCGCGCTCCTCGCCCGCGGGGGCTGTGCTTCAGGCCCTGCAGCTTCAGACAGGCGGACGCTCATTTCCTGCCACAAACTTTCTCTCCCAGCCGCAGTTTGGCGGGAACCCCGACCAGAGTTCGGAGAGGCACTGCAACGTGCAGATTCTAGTTTGGCATGGGGGTAGCTTTAGAACTAAGAACTCAGCCTCCTTTGGGGCAGGGGATGGTTACGGAGTTTACATTCCCCTCCACACTCAACAGACTTCACCCACAGCGGTCTCTGGCCACATCCACAACACCTAGACTGCACCAGCGATCACATGGCTGCCACTAACTTGTAACCCCTCGGTAACTCCAGCGTTTTGGTCCTCCTAAAAGCCTTACTAACTCTATGTGAATGTCCTCAGCTTACCCAGGGACGTGCCAATGGGCTCGTTCCCGCCTTTGGGCAAACGAAGAGCCCCTGAGACTGTGTTCAAGAGCCAAAAGCTGAACAGGGAGAAACAGATTTTCCTAGGTAGGACAAAGAGTGGGCTCTGTGGCCTCCTTCAGGGCAGCGCTGGGCCCAGGAATGAGAGGAGGAGTCCAGAGCCCGGGAGGGTCCTCAGGCCATGCCAGGTTTCAGCAGCTTAGGCCCGCCTGCCCCCAGGATGTGGCCACTGCTGATACCTTGGGCCCAGGAGCTCAGATTCTCTCCTGAGGGCGAGACTTCCGAGCATGAAGGGGGCAGGACCTCCTCTTACACCATTCACAGTGACTTGGGGATGCCGAGAGCAGAGCTTACCCTGCCAGGCCTGGACACAGGCCTTGCCCTGCCTCTCCCTCAATTTGGGAGATTTGCTTATATGATAAAAGGGTGCTGGACCCGAGAGCTGTGGGTCGGAGCCAAAGAAGGAGCCGCCCCTCAGCCTAATACACTCTCACTCACCTTACCAAGCCCCATGCCAGCCGGCTGACCATGCAGCCCTGGCCTTCGGGTGCCTTCCCGCCTGGCTAGGGTTGGTGCTTGCTGGCTACCCAGCGGGAGAGTCCTCGGTGCCCAAGCCATTGGTATTGGGGGGTCTCTGCGCCCGGTGAATGTTTACATTGGTGCCCCCTTATCTTATATGTAACAGCAATATATATGTTAATTGAAAACTTCTGAATTTAAAAAGGTTGTGACAAGTTATAATTTGTCCTGTCAATGCCTGGAATCCTTATTTATCTCTTTAGCTTGCCTCCCGCTCGCGCCTGTCAGCTAACAGCTTGCCTAACTCGTTGACTTCCTCACTCATGGCACGGAAATGACAAATGTGCTGTTTTATCCGTACAATTTATTTCATTATTGTTGCCAGCACGAAGCATCACAATCAATCATAAGGAAGTCCAGTTGGCAGGTGTCAATCTTGGTGTGTTTTTGTACGTCTCAGTCTATATTTAATCCAATTATAAGGGTCACGGAGTAAGTGCCAATCCTCTTGTTACAACTCACATCTTATTTAAGATTTAAAGTAAAAAAGTCAACTCGATCACATGGACCTTTTGGGGGAAGGGAGGGAATGCAGTTGAAACCCCCCATCTCTCTGCCTTCGCTTCACCTCCAATTTAAATTAAGCAGCGATCCTTTTTAAAAAGGGGTTGCAGGGAATTATAGTTTTATGAGCATTTGTGTGCAAATGAAGGCTCTCCTTATTTTGCTAAAGTAGAAGCAAGCTTAATGATGAGAGATCTTTCCGCTCATTGCCCATTCAAATACAATTGTAGATCGAAGCCGGCCTTGTCACGTTGAGAAAAAGTGAATTTCTAACATCCAGGACGTGCCTGTCTACTTTCAGCGAATTGCATCCAATCACCCCCAGGGAATTCAGCTAATGTCTCCATCTCCACCCCGACAAGGGAGAGAAAGAAATCAAACATGGTGCCACAAACTGACTTAATATGAAAATGTTTAAAAGGAAAGGAAAAGCAGAGTTTTCTCAAATTGATTGTAGTAGAGATTTTCTTAATGAGAAAGAAAACTGGAAGGATTGGAGATTTTCCCAAAGGTATAAGAAAACTTTTTATGATGTGGTAGTATACAGAAAAGAGAAGAAACTAAGTAAAGAATTTCTTTGAATGAGATCAGGAAAATAATTGAATAGCAGGGAAAGCACAGAATGCATATAATCATGCCATTATGCAGTCCTTTTGACCAGAGTGAAGAGATGGCAAATATTATCTTTGCTAAATATTCCCCCCTTTTGATGCTTGAATTCACAAAACGTTCCTCTAGTTTTGATTTAAAATAAAAATCTTGTTAAGACTAGTTTGATGTTTCCAGGGGAGGAAGAGGCAAGGAAAAGCAAGAGACACATGTATTGCCTAGCAAATTACATTTCTTAGATAATATATGTATTGCTACATGGTACAGCTATTTGATATGACACAGAAATATACATAGTATTTTTATCAAGTATTTAGGGGACTTTTCCTTCTCCTATTAATTTTTATATGGAAAACCTTTATTAAACCCCTTTATAAGTTAGCACCTACCCAGGAATACTATTTTTTAAAAGACTGTAGGAGTTATCATCCAGACTTAGTAAAATGAAATTGAAATATTTAACTGGAAAAAATCCATTTCTGTTTTTCAATTGCTGGGAAACTCAATGCCCATTTGCAATGAAAAGACAAATACTAAGTCAATTCCCACCCGCCCAGAGGCGCAGATCTAGCGGGAGGGGCTCCGACAATCTGGAAGCCACTTTATTTGCATAAAGTAGTTTAGGGCAGACAGGAAGAGAGATAGAGACCTAGAGAGAGGTGGGAAAACATACCTTGGACAAGAACAACAGATCTCAGCTACAGTTCAAGCTAAGGACCCCATCTATCTTCCTCTCTCTCCACCCCTACACCCCTACTCGAGGCCTTTCACCCCCAATCCCACTCCCCACCTAGCTTCTTCTGCCTAGTGGGGAAGCTCTGGGCTTCCCGGCAGCAGTCGTGGGTCGGGCCGGCCTGGGAGCCTCTGCACACTGGGCAGCTGCGAGCTCGCTCATTGCTGCAGTGGAGACTCAGAGCTTGGGGACTGCCCTAGGTGTCGGAGCACTGCAGTCTGGGCTAGCATGGGCTGAGGGGAAGCCTGGAAGAAAAGAGGTTTCTTTCCGGTTTCTGGCCCTTTGCACCCCCCCTACGGCCTCCCTCAGGTAGCACTTGGCATTTGGCGCCCCTGGTGTCGTGGCTGGCGCCCCTGGGCCTCCGGCGGCGTCCTTCCGCCTGCACTGCAGCCCGGACCTGTGCGGCCTAGAGAGGCTGCCTCTGCCCAGGCGGGGCCCACGCAGGCCCTGTCCAGCCTCTCCTAAGGCTGGTGGCGGGCAGAGAGGGGGACCCTCAGCACTGGGTTTCTGATAAGAGTTCCATAGTTTTCTGAGGTCAAGAGTTACCCGGAGAACCGAACTTAGGCAGCAGCTAAACCTGCACCTTCCCCGGTGGCGACGCCGCAGCCGGCTCCCCCCCTCCCCGCCTTCTGTGCCCAGGGCCAATGGAGAGCGGCTCAGGCGTTGGCCGGGAGCTCAGAAGGGCCTAGGTCGGGCCTCGCCTCCATCTCAGGGGCTCCCGCGCAGCCCGAACGCGCCCTTTATTGACAGGCAGATAAGCAGGCGGGGGCCGTGGCGTTTCCAGCGTCGCTCTCGAGCACCCTGCTGGGTTGCAGGGATCCGCACACTCTTAATGGCCTGGACTCCAAACAAGCCCGGAGCAGTCCTCCTGGCGACCTCCGGTTGGAACAGGGGGCGGGTGGGGAGAAAGCTTCCGACAGAAACTGGGGATCTGGGAGGCCTACCGGGCCGGGGCCGGGGCCTAGCCGCAGCCCACACTACAAAGGCAGAGAGTGGGGTGGGAGAGATCCCAGGACATTTAGGGCTCCGAGCTGGACCAGGTCCTGAAAGGGAGCTAGGGGCTTGCCGAGAAAACTAGGTCACTGGAGATGGCTGACGGCGGCAGGGAAACCAGAGCAAATGCCTCCCTGAGCGCCACTGCCCAGCCCAGCCCGTCGGCAGGACTACGGTAGGGTCTAGGCCCTGACTGGAGTGGGCATTGGGGGGGCGGGGGGACGCTCCTTGGTCCTGACGTGGGACGACCAGGGAGTTGGGATGGAGAGAGGAAAAGTGGAGAACGTTTGTAATGCCAGAACATCCCGCCAAGATCTCTTGGCCAAGGTTGTCATACTCCTTCCCACCCTGACCCTAACCCTCATCCCCACCCTGCCCCTAACCCTGCCTTCCACGCCCTGACGGGCTGGGCAAGACAAAAAATTCAAGTCGGACTGGGTGCCGGCGGGTGCAGAGAAGCCGGCAGGCGGGCTGCCTGGAGCTGCTTCCTGGGCGGTTGCGAAGTCCCGCACCTGTCCAGGTGTGCCAGGGGCGGGAACTGGAACCGCTCAACCACGCGCCTCCGCGCCATCTGTGCTCCACTGTCCCTTTGCCGCTGCCACCCAATCAAGGTGTGCAGGAACTGGTCGTGCGGCCTTCCTCCGTCCGGCCCAGGCGTCTCGCCTCCCCGCTTCCACAAACAAGCCTGGGTCCACCTGGGCTGAATCTCCCACCAGCGGCCTTAGAGGTAATTCCGTTCCTCTTCCCCTCCCGCCAACTCCTCCAGCGTCCTCTCCTCCCCTCCTGGGCGCCGGACCTCTGTCACTTCCGAATTTCAGAACCAGAGGGAAACACAGGGCAAGGAGATTGGAAGTTGAGAAGCCCCCAGTTTGTGGGGTGCGAGGCGGCAATAACAACGCGGGTCTACCTCTCCATCCGAAAATAACCATGCCCAGCTAAGCCGTCTCCCAGTCCACAGGGGTGTGAGGGAAAAGCAGGCACTGACCAACAGGTCGGTATCTTGCCGACCCCGCCCCAATTTCTGTTGTTTCCGCAGCGCTGGGAAGGGGAATCTTGACTTCTGAATCTGAGAATTTCCTGTTTTCCTCCTCTAGGCCACAAAGTCAACAGTTAACCTCAAGTCAAGGATAAATACATCCTTGTATTTACCTACAATCATTTACTAAGCGGCTAGAGCCTTTCAGCCCAGGGAAGGAGGGAAGCCCCGGCGGGCTCCGTTTGGGGTTTTCCTCATGAGAACTCAGCGGCCCAGGCGAGGCCTTTGGCCTTAGCACCGAGGGAAGGATCGCTTGTCCTCTTCCTGGAACCCCCGCCTGTGCCCAGTTAGCGACTTGTGGGCTAGAGAGCCAGGTTGGGGTACCCATCCCGCCTCAAGCTCCTCCTGAAAACTCTTCCTGCCAGAAGTCCCTCTCAACCTCAGCGCGGCCTTCGGGCTTCTCCGATGAAGTTACTCCCTCGGAGATCGGAGGAGGGAACAGGATGGTCCCCCAGGGAGGTAGCTGGCCAGCCTATGGGTAGAGACAGTGGGGTCCGCGTGCCCGATTGTGAGGAGGACTAGGTTCCTGGGCTTAGACTCTACCCCCGAAATGAGGGCTTGGGTTGGGACCAGGCTGGGCTAGGGCATCCACGGGCCTGGCAGAAGAAGGCCAGAGCAGGGGATGGAGCCGGCTGGACCCTGGGTGGGGAGGAGGAGGCCTCCGCCCGGCCGGAAAGCTAGTCTGTGCGGAGCAGAGCCCAACTCTGGCCGCCATGACGTCACGCGGGCAGGGCAGCCAATGAGGACGGCGCTGGCGTGGATATTAAGGAAAGTTAGCGCCTGCCTGAGCACCCTCTTTTCTTATCATTGACATTTAAACTCTGGGGCAGGTCCTCGCGTAGAACGCGGCTGTCAGATCTGCCACTTCCCCTGCCGAGCGGCGGTGAGAAGTGTGGGAACCGGCGCCGCCAGGCTCACCTGCCTCCCCGCCCTCCACTCCCAGGTAACCGCCCGGGCTCCGGCCCCGGCCGGGCTCGGGGCCCGCAGCGTCTCTCTGCTGCCCGCGATGGGTGCCCCCAAATCAAAGCCCGCCCCAAGTGGCCCCAGGGCTTGATTTTTGCTTTTAAAAGGAGGCATACAAAGATGGAAGGGAGTTACTGAGGGCGGGATAGGAGGGGGGAGGGACTTGTATTTGCCGATTGTGCTTTTCTGCAAAAGTAGCAAAATGTTCCAGTCCCAAAAGTGGACTTCCAGTTGGGCCCTAAGCTGAGGGTGGGTGCGGGGGGGGGGGGTCTGCTGCTGCTGTCTACTAAAGCCGCTCGGGACCGAGAAAAATGCAGGAGGTGGGAATGCAGTTTGCAGCTCATGACATTCACGCGTGGAGAAGTCCCTACCCACGCTTGGAGCGCGTGGAGACGCCCCGCTGCGGGTCGCGCGAGGTGCATCAAGTTTCCCGCGGTTGCAAAGTGTAGATAGTTGGACCGCAACAAAGTGTTAGAGATGTGGTTCGTTTCTCCAAAAGGAGAGGACGAAAGAATGCGGCCCACAGAGCTGGACAGCGCGTAAAGGCCCCAGCGTGTGATTTGAGCTTCACTTCGGAAGACCTAATAATTAGCGATTCTCACTGAGCTAGAACGCAGGCTCGGGTTACCGCCGGCGCTGCGCTAGCTGCCTTGGCGGGAAGCACTAGGGCGCGAGGGGAGCCCGGCCGCCGAGTGCCGGAAAGAGCAGAGCCGCGCCACCCTCCCGCCGCTGGAGGGCCAGAGCCGGGTGCCGGAAGTTTCCCCCGAAGTGGATCGGGGAAGGGGCGACCCAAACTTAAACTAACTCGTGGTTCTGCGGGCGAAAGTCCTGAGAGCTCAGCCCTAAACGGCTGGAGACGCCCAGGCCGGCTTAGGCGGGGCGCTGGAGCACCCCGCCCGGGAGGTTGGGGCGGCTTTTAGGCCAGGCCCGGGTGCACCTTCTCACTCCCCACTAGCGCTCCTGGCGCCCCCGCTCGAGACCTTCGGAGGCACCTTCGGAGGACGTTTGGATCTCCCGCACCTGTGACAGGTGCTTGGACCGCCACCCAACTGCGAGCGGTGGCCGCCCCTTGCCCACCCCACCTGGAAACGGGGAACTACCGAAGCGGCCGTGCGGCCGCGCGCCTTACCTGGGCCAGGGTCTTCTCCTCTGCGGGTCCCTCTCCCCGGAGCCGGGCGGCGAGCAGGTTGCCCGCTTCGCAGTGGGAAGTGGACCTTCTCCTCCAGTCATAAATCAAACCCAGCCATCCTCGGGCCTCCTCCCTCATTAGAGATGTTTATTGGAGATTGTGTTTATTCGGCTGTCACGGCGAGAAAACGCGGTGACATAATTACCTCTGACCAGAGTCCTCGCCCCGCGCCCAGGGCGAGCCGCGGACCTCCTCTGTCGCCTTCTCACTCCCGTGCCCTCCTGGATCCGAGGGCGAATGAGTGGCTGGTCTTTTTTTTTTCTCAGACCCACTCACATAATTTGGATTATTGGAGGAATTACTATTCAAATTTCCCCAGGGCACGGAAGTTTATTTAATTATTTTAGAATTTGAAAGGAAAACCCGAGGGAACCCAACGCCCCTCCGGGGCAGAAGGGGGCAGCGCGGAAGAGACGGAAAGAGATTCCCTCTCGCCGCACAAACTTTCCTCGGGCCGGGCAGTGGCGCTCAGGGGCCGGACGCCACTGTCGCCAGAGCCGGGCCTGAGCAGTGCGCACTGACCGGGAAGGGTGGCTACCAATATTGGGGGTGTTATTTGTCGCTTCATTTTCCATCTTTCCCTCTCGGGAGGAACCAGAGGCTTCAGGGTCCCAGGCTGAGGATTCTTAAATTCTCCCGGGCCGAGCACGGCGGAGCCAACCGCTGCTCCTTCCCCGCCCCTCTGTTCCCTGGCTGCCCCCCGGGCGGCGGTTTTCCCCACTAGCCAGGTCTGTAAGTCGCCATAGGTGAGACTGGGTTAGGAAGTGATGAAAAGCGCCGAATTGTTCTTTAATTGAAAATATATTTTTGTGGGTTTTTTTTTTTTTTTGAGAGCGCGCTGACAAATATCTAGGATCCCAGCTTTTGATCCCTCGCTGCCGCCTCTGTTCTCCAGTCGCTAATAAAACTCGCATTGAGCCCCTTAGTGCCTTGATTAACAGGCAGATTAACTCTTACTGGGGTTGGGAACAGCTTGTCCTAATCAATGTCATTTTAAAAGCCCGTCAGGATGCGCTTAGCTCCGGTTCCCTGGCTGCTCCAGCGAGCCAGCCATGACATTTGCTCCCTCCCCCACCCCAGCCTCAAATCCCCCAGCAAAGCCTCCAGTTCCCACCCGCCTGTTCCCAGCCATACGACAGGGCAAACCGCAGGACTCGGTCCCCGGCCTTTAGAACAGGCAGCTATTTAGATCGGGGGTCTCCAGGGAGAAGGGACTGGGGTGGCCTTGGCTTGCTCTCTTTTCGTTTGAAGCTGAACTCTTGTCTCTTGGTAGCGGAGGTTACAGGGAAAGAGTGATGGGGGATCATCCTGGGGTGACGAAATGAAAAGCAAACTTTCCTAGCAATCCTATTTGCAAAAATCGGAAATTGCACTGATTTCAAGTGTCCAACAAATCAGGAGTTTTAAACTCTGTTCCTATCTAGACAGCAGCATGTGCTGGGCTGCTAGAAGTCTCTTCGCTGGGAGATCCTGGTGAACATTTTTTTAAAAGCATTTTTCAGGGGAAGGGAGGAGAGAGAGAGAAGGGAGAGGAGAGAGAGACTTGCTGCCCACTGTGAATGGAAGACTACTAAACCCATGGAGTGCCCTGACGCACTGGCAACTTGGCAGGAGACAAGGAAGGGTGAGGGCAGCGCGGCTTTCCCCCAGCCGAGCGTGGACACAGCCTGGAGGCGCCGCGGGGCGGCTCCGGGCTCTTCTCTCTTTCCCTACGCTCTGGCTCCGGGAATCTGCCGGGTGAGCGGGAACCCGGCAGGTTGCTGGAGAAAGCAGGACAAAGGCCCGAGAGGGGAGGCACCCCGGACTGGGCGGCTGGGGTGGGCGCCTTCGCTTTTAGTGCTCCTTTGACCCGTCTGCCAGCTCCTCAAGCCAGGGAACCCACCTTCCCAGGGGCTGCAAAGAGAGAGACGTGTGGGGCTCTGCAAAGTGACGCAGGTGTCTGCAGAGGCTCCTTCTCCAAAGAAATGCCAGTCTTCACCCTTCCCAGCGCGCCAGCACTACGCCTCTGCCTGGCGGTGAAAGAGGGAGTTCGGAGGTGTCAGAACACCGGGTGGGATACTCCTTGGTTCCGAAGTTGGGAGCTGAGAGCCTGTCCCCGGAGAACTGGGCACTTCTTTGCTTCCCCAGAGGACGCCCCCAGACTGGAGACCTGATGGGGTGGGCACAAGCGAACGCCAGGGATCGGTGGGGGTGAGATGCTGCCTGATCTCACACTTACACGTCAGTACTCGGTAGAGGCTCTGGGCACTTTCCCGAGAGCCGCGATACCCAGCGTGACTTCCTGGGCACATTCAGCCTCCGGTTACCGGGTGGGACGACCCAGGCGGCCCCTACGGGAACTCACCAGCCCGCCCACGACAGGTCGTGCTCTGGCGCCAGGGGGCGGATAGGGTAAGGGGGCATGGGCAGAGGCGGGGAAAGGCAAGACAGTAACCCTAAGGTGCAGTCCCCCTCACCCCATGCAGGGGTGCAAGTGGACCTCAGGCGCGTTGGAAGCTGCAATTAAAATGGCGACCTGCGAGTATTCTCAGTTTGGCGCACACCTCTGGCAACGGCGCCCCGCACCTAGGTCCCCGCCGTCGCCCCCTCCCCCAGGCTGTGTCGCCCCCAGAGCTGCTACTTGGCAGAGGGAGTGAAGCGCCCCACCGGGCGGAAAAGCACCCCACCGTCCTTGAGACCCGCCCGGAGAAAGCGAGGAAATCTCACTCTTACCCCTCTTTCCTTAAACTTTGAAAACTCTGCTTCATTAGGGGGGCTGAGCGCCCCTCCCTAAATATTTACACATGGGAATCAGCCAAGTCCTTTTTGTTTCTTGTTTGTGCAGAGGAGTGTCCAAGAGTCCTTCCCGGAGCCCCCATCCCCACCCAATGACGTCAGTGGCATTCACTCCTCACTCTTTGCCTTTTCTGATTTTTTGTTAAAACTTTTCTCCGAGGTGAGGTGGGGGTTGTGGGGTGGGAGAAGTAGCTGATTCAAAGAGCCAGTGCCCTGGGGGGAAATAGCAACAAGATTACGGCTGCTTCTTTCCGAGGCAAAGCTTAAGAAGGTGCTAATCCACTCGGTCGCTAATTGAGAGGTTGTAAAAATGATATTCGCCTCCAGTTCGGACAGAGTCACTGGGCCTTCCCCACCCCACCCCCTTCAAGCCCAGTGGACTTGAGTTCAAGCTTCTTTAATGCTCGCTTGAGAAGTAAAAAGAAGGAAAAAGAGAACGCAGACTCTGGCTGGTCTGGGACCCAGACCCGCTGCCCCACTTCCTGGGATCCTCCGAAAGTCGCGGTCCTACGAAATGAAATCTCGCACAGGAGGCGGTGGACCTGGGCACCCGACACCACCTCCGTCGCCTCTCGTTTGGGTTTCCTCCCGGCGCTGAGTGCTCCTGGGCGGCGGGAAGAGGCAGAGCCAGCAGCCCTCCCCAGGCCCGGGAGGTGAGCGAGTTGTGCGCCCCAAACTCTGGCTCGGGCCAGAGAGGCCTCCGCTGCTCCCTCACGAGCTCTGCCCTGGCTCTTTGGTCGCGGGGTTGCTGGGTCCCCGGTAGGGACGAAGAGTGAGGCCCACACCAGGCCAGATGACCCAAGGCAGCCCGCAGAGTCCTCACTGTCCCGGCGCCCAGGGGCTGCGGCGTCGCGGCCTGTCAGCAGCGAGTTCAGGCTGCGCAGCCTTCATTGATGAGCTCTGACTTTCAGCACTTTTCATAAGTCAAGAAGAGTCAAGTGTGTCCGGCGGCTTCATCTCAGACTCTTTGCCTCAGCTTTGCCAACACCATGCCCCCTTGCCGGGACCTGGGGTGTGTCCCGCGTCCCAGGCCTTCCCCTTCCCTGCCCCACGGCCCCGCAGCCTCCGAGAGAGCTCTGGACAGCGCAGGACGAGGCAACTGCTCCTCCCCTGTCACCTTAACTGCGGGCTCTGAGGGGCGCCTTTGGAGTGTACTGAGGTGTGTCTTAATCGTCCGGCATTCAACAAATGGACTTCTGGTGTGTGGTCAGAAGAGAAAAGCCATTTACTTACTTTCCTCCCCGGTTTTCTGGCAACAGCTGAAGGGGGGCTGCCTCCGTGGACTGAGCAGACCCGGGAGAGGGAGCCGTGGTGCGGAGACACACGCACCTCACAGACAACCGGTGGCACACACCGACGCACCAGCATGGCCGCGGGGACACACACACGGACACACACACAGCCCACAGAAGCTACGCAGCATCGGTCACCCCCCCTCCAGGCTTCCACCACTCCCCCTCCCGCTTATCTCCCCCTCTCTTCCCCTCCTCTGGAGCGCCTGGAAAAGCAGCCGCACTTAGTCAACAAATGGCACGTGGGAGAAGTTGGTGAGTGTTTGGTGAGGACTCTTCAGGGCTTTTCACAAGAACCCTCTGTACACAAAGTAAGTGGCGTGTTTACTCGGGCCTCTCCAGCTCGGTCATTGCCTCCGCTCCGCTGCGCACCGCGGCTTCCGAAAGGAGAAAGGAAAGAAGAAAGGGCCAAGGGGAGCGCGGTGGGGGAATGGACAGGCCCCGGAGGCCTGGCCTGGGAAGGCCGCTGGCCTCGTTGGGTTCTAGCCAGGCGACCTCCTCTCGGCTTAGGCTTCACTGAGGCCTCCGACGCCAGAGTGGAGCTGCCCGGGACCCAGTGACGCTCCTGCCCCTTTCCTCTTCTTCCCAGAGGCCAGGTGACCTAGAGTGCAGACTCGGTTATGCTCGGAGTCCTGGGCCCAGGCCGAGGTGGGGCAGGGGCGGGCGAGGGGGACAGGCGGGGGCGGGGCGGCAGGCCACGCTGCACTCGAGTTGGCAAGAAAGGACAGCGCAGAAACTTGTTCCCTCCGTGGGTTGGGAGTCCCGCACCCGGCTTGGGGGGGCGGGGTGAGGGCAATACCCCCAGCCCAGAAACCTTCATTCGACTGCTCAAGTTCGCGGCCGCACTGCGGGCCGCGCTGACTCCCGGAGCGCGCGGAGCCGGGAGATGTCGGCGAGCGCCAGAGCCCGGGCGCGGGGGCCCAGCGCCGGGGAGAGAAGCCGGGACCCACCGGCGGAGCCGAAAACAAGTGTATTCATATTCAAACAAACGGACCAATTGCACCAGGCGGGGAGAGGGAGCATCCAATCGGCTGGCGCGAGGCCCCGGCGCTGCTTTGCATAAAGCAATATTTTGTGTGAGAGCGAGCGGTGCATTTGCATGTTGCGGAGTGATTAGTGGGTTTGAAAAGCGAACAGTGGCTCGGCCTCATTTCCCGCTCTGGTTCAGGCGCAGGAGGAAGTGTTTTGCTGGAGGATGATGACAGAGGTCAGGCTTCGCTAATGGGCCAGTGAGGAGCGGTGGAGGCGAGGCCGGGCGCCGGCACACACACATTAACACACTTGAGCCATCACCAATCAGCATAGGTGTGCTGGCTGCAGCCACTTCCCTCACCCACACTCTTTATCTCTCACTCTCCAGCCGCTGACAGCCCATTTTATTGTCAATCTCTGTCTCCTTCCCAGGGATCTGAGAATTGCTCTCACACACCAACCCAGCGGCGTCCGTGGAGAAAACTCTCACCAGCAACTCCTTTAAAACACCGTCATTTCAAACCGTTGTGGTCTTTAAGCAACAACAGCAGCATAAAAAACCCCAACCAAACAAAACTCTTGACAGAAGCTTTGACAACGAGAGAGGATGCCTCATAAAGGTGAGTCCGCTTCTTTCATCTCGCTTTATTTTTATTGCAATATTCAGGCAGGTCTCCCCCTCCTCCCCCTTCCTTCCTTCCCTCTCGCCGGTCCCCTCCCCCACCGCTACGCCGGGAGAGTTGGGCCGGAGAAGTTTCCACGCAGGAGCCCAAACTTTCTACTTCCAGCGAAAGCCCGCGTCGGAGGGCGACGGCCAGCGAGCGGGAGCGGCGCGGTGCTGGGGCGGGCGGCCGGCTCAGCCCCAGCGCCCGCGCCCGCGCGGGCTGAGCTCGCAGCAAGAATCGAGGCTCCAGGCGCGGCTGCAGCCGCGGCTCCCGGGCCCATCATTGCCAAATGCTCCCGACCGGCGGGGGAGGATGAGGAGGCTCTGCGGTGCCCAAGGCCCCGGAACGGCCGCACAGACCAGCCGCCGCCAGCTGCTTTGTCCAGCCCGGGGCCCAGAGAGCGGGCGCGCCGAGGGAGCCGGCTCGCCGCGCCGCCGCCCGCCGCCGGCCCTCGCGCTTTGTGCGGCGCTGGGCTCCGGCGCGGGAGAGCCCGCTGGCACTCGAGCGCCGAGGGGACACCACGGCCGCCACCAGCGCGAGCAGAGTCAGTCGGCAAGGCAGCCACACGCTGGAGACAGAGAGAAAGAGCGAGCGAGGGAGCGCGAGCCGGGAAGGAAGCCACCAGGCCAAGGCGGTCGGACGCGCGCTCGGAGGGAACTCAGAGCAGAGCTGGAGGACTGTCAGCTTCCATCAAGCCCCCAGGCTCTTGCCCCCAACTTAACTTGAGCGCGGAGCTGGGCACTTGAAAACTCTTCGCTCTCCAGACTTCCCCAAACCCTCTTCTCCCTTGCCCTGCGAAGGCTGGGCGTCTTCCCTGTCCTCCGGCCCCCAGCGCTCGGTGGGTATCTTTCCCTGTCGTCTCTGACCAAGTCGCACCTGGTGTTGCCATTTGAACAAGTTTCTAGGTGGAAAGGCGGTTTGCTTTTTTTTTTTTTTACTCCCTGTCCTCTGATTTTTCTCTTCGTGAGGTCTTAAAAATAAATCGATATGAAAGCATTGGCTTTCCTCCTCGTCTGATCACATCCTCTCCCAGCTAATTAGTCTGAGTAATTTGAGAGCTTTTTGGTTCTAAGACCCAAGGAGGAAAAGTGTCTTTTCAAAGTTCATAAAGTTGCTGCCTCTTTCCTTGTGCAGATTTTCTCAGTCTCCCTGCACCATAATAGCCCTGAATTTTAGCAAGTGTAATTGGGGGAAATGGAGTTGAATTTCAAGTGGAAATGCTTTCTTTTTCGAGTGCTAAAACCCAGCCCTTCATTCATGGGTGATTTCTAGAAAGTTTAAAAACAAAGTGAACGTGGTTTCTTTCTTTCTTTCTTTTTATTTTCCTCTCATTCTCCCAAGCTTCCTAAGCCATTTTGGACGATTAACTCGAACTTGGGAAGGTATAAGATGGGGGTGGGAGCAGAAAATGAAATGAAAAGCAAAGAGCTTGATAGCCTGCTGAATTTACTGAGGAGAAATAATAGTTGTTGCGGTTGACATTACATTTTTTATGGCCGGTGACCTTTGCAAACGTCTGAAGGCAATTTGATTAGTTGTTATCTTATTTGGCCCTAGAGAGTAAAACTTTGTCATTTTAATTGCTAATTACTCTTTCGCTGGGGACTGGGTGGATCGAAAGTGAGCTCTCCCCTTCACCCCAGCTAAGAAGTTTCGGGATGGATTTTGAGAATCAAGTAATTAAAATAACAACAGCATTTGAAAGTTGAGGCTCGGGTTGGGGACAGGGAATGGGGCAGTGGCCCTGTGGTCTGGTGGACCAAGGCCAGAGGGACTCCAAAGTGCCTGGAGACTGTTCTGGATGTGGGTCTATGGCCCTGGCAAGGCCATACAAAGCTTGGGGCTGAGCTGGGGGGCTCAGGCTTCGGTGCAGGGGTCTGGCCTCTCTGTGCCCACAGGACTGCTTCCGGGTGTCCATACGACTGGCTTCCCGGGTTGCTTTTGCACTAAGTGTTAAGGATTACTTAAGTAATTAGATAGATTCTTAGCTGAGAGGGGGATGGGAGTGGAGCAGAACTGGAATTTGAAATGCTACCACCTTCCCAGCTGCTTTGAAAATTAATCAGCTAGGCCTTCTCTGGAATCAGCTAGTGAATTTTTAAAAATGGCATCAAGAAGGTACCTCCCAGCCCGAATGGGGGGCATTCAGTTGTGATTTTATACAGTGTGGATACAGAGAGGAGTTCAGGAAGTTGTACCCCTCCTAGGGGAATTCCATTCCTCCTTTCCCCACCTACTCCTACTTTGCTGCTTTAGAGTCCTACATTTGGTGGAGGGGCATTCTGTGTCACAATTGAGGTATCTGCCTGTCTGGGGCATGACTATGTATGGGGACTGAGAGACAGGAGGGAGGTGTTGGAGAGCCATCCCAGCTTGAGGTAAGTAGGTAGCCCTCTGCTGTGGCCAAAATTTACCAGGCCACATTCGGATGCTGAGGAAAAGTCCTCATCGTAGATTTATTTTTATGAATTTAAGCTACTTTACCAGCTACTTTACCAGACCACGAATGGCCTGGAAGAGTAAAATGTTTCTTGGAATTCTTTGCTTGCAGGCAGGCAAAATTAATAATCACCGTAGGCAAAACAGGAAAAATAATGCATTAAAAAAACAACAGGGAGAAATGATGCTGTGACTATTTCATTATTTTACCTCCTTTTTTGGGGCAAACCTCTTGAATGGGCTCTTTATTGTAACTCTCTCTTCCCAATTGAGCTCCCCACGGTGCCGTTGTATCTTTTTACAGCCCCTAACAACTCACACCAGTAACACAATTACCTCCAGATATTTATAACAAGAAATTACTTTTCTATTTTCTCCACTCTCCCAAGAACCTGCTTTTTAGGGGAATGTAGGGGAGGGAGTGGTGGAGGGTGAGCCTTGGGGGACCTGTACTGGGTCAGGACTTATGGAGCTAGAAGTGTCCCTCTGTTCTCTTTGTGAGTTGGTGGGTTGTTGGTACGTTTGGTTGGAAACTGTGTTGCTGGTTAGGGAGACTTCGTTTTGCTCCTTGGGTTCGAGGAAAGCCAGAGAATAGAAGCCATTGTTTGCTGTCTGTAGGCTTTGTCAACCACGCTCACCCCCTCCTGTTCGTACTTTTTAAAGCAGTGAGGCGAGGTAGACAGCGTGTGTCACAGTACAGTAAAAGAGGGGAAGATCTAAAAGCCAAAAGACGAGTTAATCACAATAAGTGAGGTTTGTGAGGTTTAGGGGAAAAAGTTGGGCTTGTCACTTTCAAAGTCTCAGAAGAGCTAAGAAATAGATGAAGAAAGGGGCCACAGGGAAGTTTTTCTTTTCTTTTTTCTTTTTGGAGGAAGGCATGAAGGATAAAGGGGTAACTAGAGAGTTGGGTTCTGGGGATCTTGGGACAACTGAGGTGGTGAAATTCCTTAAGGAAAGAGGAAATATGGCCCCTGAAGCCCTCCCAAACTATTCTAGCCCATGCCCTCAGGAGCCATGAAGTTTGGAGGTCCCCTTCCCTCACCTCCAAACTTTAGATATTAGTCTCCACCCTCCTCTCCAGCTCTTGGCCTCTACTCTTTTCTCTACTCTCCCTCCTGTTTTCCCCTTCTCCTTTCCATGGTTCTTGATATTTTTGCAAAGTGGGACCCCAACTCATTAGATTCTCCAATTCTCCCAGCCAGACCAAGGCAGCCTCTCTCAAAGGGTGGGGACTTCTGTGGGAGAGGCTGCTGGAAATGTGGCTGTAATGCTAGGATTTAGAGTTTATGGCAGTTTGACTAAGCCCCAGTTGCACGTTTTTTTTTCCTGAGGGTGGGGCTCAGAGAGCCTATGGATCTATGCTTTTGAGCCACAGTTTGACATATACTTCTCTCCTTCTGTTTTGTCTTAGGGGGAAGACTTTAACTAGGGGAGCGCAGATGTGTGAGGCCTTTTATTGTAAGAGTGGACAGACATCCCAGATTTCAGGCAAGTTCTGCAGTGGCTGCTTTGGGCTCAAAACCAGAAAAAATCAAAGCAAACTATTTCAGTATGCTTCTTCATTATAGTTCAGATGGAAAAAGAAATTCAAAATTGGGTCACGGTTTCTCCTGATTAAAGGGTTAACTACTAAAGGATTTAGAGGAAACGGATTGGGAATATTGGAGTATTTTGTTTGAAACCCAACGGGTAGATTTTTGCATGCACTGGCAGAGCTGGATGACCCTCAGATCGCCCCAAGCGGCTGATCAATTCCTGAAGAAGAGAGATTCTCCTGTCCTGGCCCGAGTCTTCTCGCTTGGGAGTTCTGGCCTACCTGATGCAGCAGCCCGGGATTAACCCCTATTTTCTTGCAAACAGAGACCCATATTCGAGCCCCGTGGGATCCCGCGGCCCCCAGCCAGCGCCAGCATGCAGAACAGTAAGTGCCTCTGGTCTTTCTTGGACTTCGGGCTGTGGGCGCGCGGACCCGGGTGAGTGGAGGGCGCAGAGGCTCACGGTGTCGGCGCTGGCCAGGCCGCCCGCTGGAGGGAAGAGGCCAGGGAACCTGCCGGCTGCGCCCCGCTCCGCACCCGGCAGCCCTGGAGGGGAGGGCGTTTGTTCTGCTGTTCTGGATCCTGGAAGGGAAGGGGCTGGGCCCTAAAGAACAGCCCTCTCGAGTTTTCGAGGCTGCTATAGAGAAACCCCATCCCCCCCACCCAAATCCTGTAACTCACACCCCCTCCCCGCCCCTGCCCGAGCTCTGACCCCGGAGAGAGGGGCTGGGCTGAGCAGGGCGGGGCGAAGGTTTCTTCTAGTTGCGCGAGGAAAAGGAGGCCCCTTTGGGCTTAGCCAAGACTGAATGTCTCCACCGACCCGGCGGTATGGGGGGCTTCCCTCCCCAAGTCACTCTCAGGGCAGCTCCTCCCCTTCCCACCCCAGCTACGGGCCTAGAAGGGAAGGGAGCGGAGCACCCAGGCCTGCAGAGGGCTGGGGTGGCAGACTTGCACCTTGGGGCTGTTAGGGGGGTCGGGAGGGTTTACTGGGTCTGGGAAGCAGGTGGGGGCTGAGTCCAGGAACTGGAAAAGCCCTGTCCTGCCAGCTGCAACTGTGTGGGTCCTGGTCGTCCCAGGCCCAGATGCTTTTGATTCCATGGCTCTTGTGCCTCCTTTCTTTTCTCTGCCCAGACCCCTTGGGCCTCCACCCACCTTCCTGCTTGGTCGGTGGGTGCTGGTATGTGGCAGGGCTAGTGTACAGCTCGGGCCTGGAAGCCCGAGGCCCAGTGAAACCAGGCCCACGTTGAGGTACAGGGCTTCAGGGCTCAACAGTACTCCATATGTGGAAAGGCCCAAATCTTCTAGCGGCCTGCCTGCCCTTGCCGAACCATGAAGACTTAAGAGGGTCCCCAGCGCCTTAGCCCTCAGTTCTGGAAACGCTGGTCGCCCCCTGGCGCCTCCGGGCCTGGTAGGCGCGAAGCTCAGGAAGGGGTGCAAAGGTGGCGAGCTGTGTGGCGGTAGTCGTGCAGAAGCTGCCAGACCCAGGGCTCGGCCAGGAGGCGCCCCTCCGGCGGCTGAGCTCTCCCCCTGGAGTTCAGACTCCGCAGCCCAAGGCTCTCTCGGGTGGGCCCCGGCCAGGCCCGGCAGCACGGAGCGTTTGCCGCTGCGGCCTGGCTGGCGGGCCCCGAGGGGCGCGGGGTCGCAGACCGGCCCGCAGGGCTTTGTGCCGCTCGTTCCCGAGTGTGCGCGAGGCGCGGAGCATCCAAATTGACACCATATGTTTTCCTATTAGATGCTTCGCGGTCGAATTCTAGGCGCATAATCATCACCACTGGGCGAGAGCGCCAGCCGTCCCTAGGGAAGGGACACAATGATTGAGGCTTAACCTCTGAAGGGGAATTTAGAGCCGCGTTTCCTCGCTGCCATTTCGACGCTGGCAGAGGCGCGCCCTGGCCCTGGCGTCTCCTGGGCGAGCACCCGCCAGCCGCGGCTGTGGAGGTGGCGGGCACGGTGTTATTTTTGCAGTGGGGGCAGAAGGAGGGAGGTCTAGGTCTAGGTTTAGGCGGCCTCACACGCCTTGGCATTCGTAGACTGGGAATTGCCCTGACTATGCGTGAAGTTTGGAAAGTGTCTCTTGGTCTCTCTGGGACATTCTTTTTTTCACGGGAAGGCTTCCTTTGCCCAGAGGTGGGGCTCCGTAGCTGCAGCGCTAGCTGGAAATTGCCAGGCAAAGGAAGGCAATAAAGGGAATTTAGGAGAAACCGGAAGCGCGGACTAGGCCTTACTCTGTTGGTGTCCCCCCGCACTGTCCCCGCTCGCGCTGGGCCCGGCCGCGGCCCAGATCCCCCAAACGCCTGTCACTTCTCATCCAGTTAAGGCTCTGCCCCACCCTCGGTGAGCGGCCCCCCCTCAGCCCCAAGCCTTTGGCTATCCTGAAAACGCGGCTCCCCTCGAAGGGGAAACGAGTGCAGTTCAATCTCGTCTGAGTGATCTACAAATAGGGACGGAAAGGGTCGTTTTATCACGGTCCCGTTTGTCGTGACGATGCAATTTCCCGGAGCGGAGCACTGTCACAAAGTGACAAGGCTGCCACAAGCGCCCCGACTGATCTTTTCAATTAGCCTTCCATGCATGATCCGGAGCGACTTCCGCCTATTTCCAGAAATTAAGCTCAAACTTGACGTGCAGCTAGTTTTATTTTAAAGACAAATGTCAGAGAGGCTCATCATATTTTCCCCCCTCTTCTATATTTGGAGCTTATTTATTGCTAAGAAGCTCAGGCTCCTGGAGTCAATTTATCAGGAGGCTCCAAGGAGAAGAGAGGAGAGGAGAGGAGAGAAGAGCCGAGCAGGGAGCCACGTCTTCTCCAGGGAGGGCTGCTCTCTAGAGTCGGGGCTGCAGGTTGGAGATTTTTAAGGAAGTGGAAATTGGCGATTGGCTTTATTTGTGTGCCTGTGGTTTTGGGGGAGGGGGGCTACAGAGGGGCGCTAACTCCCTCTCCCTATTTTCTAAGATTGGACAATGGGACGAGGTTGTGAGATACAAGGATAAAGGAGGGATGGGGGACGCTGTAATGTGGTTTTTTCTTTTTCTTTTCTGTTTTTGATTTTTGCTAATATCTGTCCTTGGCTAAGGGGAGGGCGGAGTTCAGCGGCGGAAGTAAAGCGAGCAGGGGCCGGAGAGAGCAGACCCCCGTCTCGGCCTTACCCGCGGCAGCCAGACTGCTTCGAGGCTGAAGCCGAGCCGGGGCGACTCTCACTTCCGCAGTGGAGGTGCGGAAACCAGGATTGGGGTTCACCGGCCACGGATTTGCTGCTTCGGTTCTCCTCTACTCCTCTCCCTTCCTTTCTGTTAAAACTAAACTAGACTAAACCAACCCCGGTGTTTGTGCCAGGCCTTCGCCAGAGTTTGGCTTGTGACGCAAACGTTTCTGGATTTTGGCGTCCAAGGGAGCACCGGGGGGCTGTAGGGTTTGCTTATCTCTCTTGCAACACTGCAGAGACCTTGGAGATTCAGTGTGGGTTCTGAGGAACTCACGGTTTTCGGTGACACTCAAAGGAGATCTTTGGGAGGAGATTCTTAGAGCCGGCCATTGGCACTTTGTGGGTTCTGGAGTGTTTCTGAAGAGGGCAGCGGGCTGGGGGCACTGATGGGGTGATGGCAGTAGTGAGGTACATGATTCTCCTTCGCTGGCATGTGTCTGACTCTATGTGGCTTCTGCAGTACAGTGGGCAGGAGCACGACTGTGTTTGGGGCTGGGCTGCCTGATGCCTCGTATGGCTGGTGGTCCCTCCGGTTGTCATTGTTTTTGATCGATAGCAGGGACCTGATCGCCAAGGTTGGCATGGGTTGGCAGAGGGCTGAGGATGCATTGTGGTTGTCTTCTCTTCCTCCTCCTCCTCCTCTTTCTACTCTTTTTCTTCTCCTCTTCTTATTCCTCTTCTCCTTCCCCTTCCTCTTCTTCTTCCTCCTCTTCTCCCTCCTCACTCTGTTCTGCTCTCCTCTCCTTTCCTCCTCCCCCTTTCCTCAGGTCACAGCGGAGTGAATCAGCTCGGTGGTGTCTTTGTCAACGGGCGGCCACTGCCGGACTCCACCCGGCAGAAGATTGTAGAGCTAGCTCACAGCGGGGCCCGGCCGTGCGACATTTCCCGAATTCTGCAGGTGATCCTCCCGGCGCCGCCCCACTCGCCGCTCCCGCGGCCCTCCACTCTCAACGCCCTCTCTTCATTTCTTACTGTAAATGCTGCTACTTATGGACCCCCACCCTCACCCACCCCAGTCCTCAGTCCCCAGTCCCCACCCCACTCCCCTGCCTTCCGGCTTTCCCCTCTCCTTCCACCATCCTTCCCTATTTCTTTCAACCTGGGTCAGTTACATGAGATAACTCATCTGCTTAAGCAAAAAAAAGAAAAAAAAATTGTGATTTTTTTTTTTAAAAAAACGTTTTTTTCATTTGGTAAAGACATTCATTGCGGTAACAGTTTATGAACTGTAATGAGCTGAATTATATAAACTGGCAGAGTTTCATTCCGCTCTTCCCCATCCCATGCTTACCTCAAATTTTCAGATATTTGTTTGCATTCTTCATGTTTATGAAGCATATATATTGACTTTAAAGGGCAACTGCTATTTACCCCTCCCTAACTCAGATTTATTCAATTGGGCATTTTTTTTTAAGGAAAAAGAAGTTAAACTACAGTTTATTTTTCCCCTTTGCTCTTTAAAACATAACACCACCTTAAGCAAGGTCAGCACAAAAAAATTAATCTGACTTCGTTTTGATGCATCTTCAGGCAGTGTTTTAAAAAACAGTTTTTTAAAAAAACTTTTAAATTAGTTTTTTAGTTCAAACTGTTTGAAAGTATCATATTTGTAGTTTTTAGGGCTACAAATGTAATTTTAAGAAAAAAAGCTTTCTACAGTAAGTTCTCATACCATTGAAGGTATATTTTTGTGTTATAGACCCATGCAGATGCAAAAGTCCAAGTGCTGGACAATCAAAACGTAAGCTTGTCATTGTTTAATGCATACTTAAACAATTTTATTTTTGTCTTGAAATTATTAATAATGTGGTTTTCTGTCCACTTCCCCTATGCAGGTGTCCAACGGATGTGTGAGTAAGATTCTGGGCAGGTATTACGAGACTGGCTCCATCAGACCCAGGGCAATCGGTGGTAGTAAACCGAGAGTAGCGACTCCAGAAGTTGTAAGCAAAATAGCCCAGTATAAGCGGGAGTGCCCGTCCATCTTTGCTTGGGAAATCCGAGACAGATTATTGTCCGAGGGGGTCTGTACCAACGATAACATACCAAGTGTAAGTTCACTGAGAACATTTGCCCCCCCTCTCTCTTTACCTTCTTCTTCTTTACCTCCTCCCACTCTCCTCTATCCCGGTGTAGCTCTGTCTCTGTCCTCTGCCTACTCCACATTTGTCTCTTCTGTACCTGGGGGTTTCGAAAGGAATGCCCTGACCTTTTTGACTGTCTGGAAAATGGGAGTCAAGTGTGGGAAGTCGTTCACTTCATTTTTGCATGTTGCAAAACAGAGGGCAGAGGCACCTGGGGAAAGGTACATGGATCTAGAAGGAAAATGAAAATGAAAACCACATTCTAACTTCCTCCATCCAAATCCACCTGCCTGAACCTTTCTTCAGGTGTCACACACCCATTTCTGCCCTAATATAAAACAAATAAAATGAAAGAAAGCTCTAAACCACTTCTAAATATTTTTTTTTGGGGGGGGAGTGTTTTAACAAAGCAAAGCAATCATCATGAGTTAGGTCACCAGAGATACTGAGCAACAGTGAAGCACTCCCCTTCTCCCAGTTCTCTACCCAACTCAATTTCCATGCCCAGAGTGGTGGCTGTCATTTTTTTTTTCCACAGTGTATCTGCAAATCCACCCACTGTCTCAGGCTTTTTAATGTGTTGAGGGGTTTTAAGGCAGTGGATGAGCTGAGATGGGTAACTGTGTCTTCCGGAGACGCTACCATTTAGTTTGATTTTGGTTTGATTTGCAGGTGTCATCAATAAACAGAGTTCTTCGCAACCTGGCTAGCGAAAAGCAACAGATGGGCGCAGACGGCATGTATGATAAACTAAGGATGTTGAACGGGCAGACCGGAAGCTGGGGCACCCGCCCCGGTTGGTATCCGGGGACTTCGGTGCCAGGGCAACCTACACAAGGTAAAATCCAAGCAGCCATCCTCCGAACTCTCCATACATATGCAGCCCCTTGCCTACCCTGCCCTGCCCCAGCCTTTTCCTTCTTTGGGTTTCCATGCTTGGGGAATGTGGTAGGGGAGACTGCACTCAAGGGCCGGGGACACATCACCTTACATTGTATGCAAGTGTTGTTGTTGAACCATATATTGGCTCCGGGAATGTGAGGGTTGTGCATGACAAGAGTAGTATGAACATGGCTGGTGTGTGTGTGTGTTTGTGGGCAGGAGTATGTGCATGTGTAAGAGCAAGCCCCGTGGTGCACTATTCAAGTTTGACATTAAAATGCAGGGAGGGCCCCCTTGCTGTAGAAGTGTGACAAGTTAACACACTGACAGACTGGGAGGTAAACATAATTGTATCATTTTGCTTTTTGCCATAATTGACAAATTATGTGACTGTGAGTAGGGTGCATGGGAGAAGGAGAAGGTGAGCAGGGAGATGCTGGGCCGAGTGGAGAATTGGGCATTGGAAGTGGTGGTCTCCCAACTAAAACAACCCCACCATCCTTGCCCCTCCCCCTCCTCCCTCCACCCCTCCCGGACCCCAGTCTACACTCTCTGTGGGTGGCGACTGCGTAGAAGTGGTGGGGTGAGGATACTGTGAGCCGGACGGCGGGGTGCAGGGAGCGGCTCTGGGGCTGGGAGGCGAGATCTGCCCTGCGATGCCCCAGGTTCCGTGCGAAGGGTTGGAGGAAGAGGAGCGGGTGGGGAAGGGGGTCAGCTGGCTCCCCCCTGCACACGCACACCGACCTAGCTTGGTCAAGAATAGGAAACAGTTTACTCTGAAGATTAATCGGTATTTGTTGTCCTCGTGACAAGGAGATAATATGCGGGATAATGGGACGTGGCGTCTCACTCCCAGGAGCACAACGGAGCCTGGGGGCTCCGGGCCGGGGGCGGCCGCGGGGACGGCGAGGAGGCTGCCGGCGCGTCCGTGCGCTCTCGGGCGGCTCCGGATGCCCGGCGCCTCTGTGGAGTCGGGCTAGGGAAGGGAAAATCGGTAACAGTATGCGAAATATCTGGTACAAAGGATGCTTCTGTCACTCGCAAGAATTTGTTATGGGAACAATCCTGTCGCTCTGTAATTGCTCATTAGAGAACGTTTTGTTTCTCATTAAGGCGACATGAATAAGCGTCTAGTTGAAGGAGACAGCTGTAGAAATGTTCCACAAGAGACCTCTGGACACGATTCGGCACCAATTGCCAATTAGACATGTCAGTTTTAAGAGCAGAAAACAATATAGGACGGACACTGGGAAGATAGGGAGCAAAGCGCTCGCTTCTTGTTTCCCAGCGCGGCCACTCGGCGGCCAAGGCCTCCTGACGCGCGGGCCGGCTCCCCTGGGCGACCCCGCCCGCCAGGCCTCAACCCCGCTGCCTCCGGGAGCGGGAGCGCGGCGGGTGCCCAGGCCCAGGCCGACTCCAACCTGTGGTGGGACCAGCGATTGACCCAGCTGAGCGTAGACAACCCCAGCCCTGCCTGACCTTTGAAACTGTAGGATTCCCACATGCGCACACTGGACACACCCAAATGACTTCCGAACTTGGCACTCGCGCTCCTGATAGCGTCCACCCTCCGCCCCCAGCAATCTCAAGTCCTGGTGACTCCTCCCCCGCCAAGAGTTTCCCCGACTTGGTCCAGGAAGTCTTGGGGGAGAAAGGCAGGACATAGTGGCCCAGGCTGGAGGGTGGGGACACTGAGCCCAGAGCCTCCAACCCCCGGGCCTCCCGGGTAGAGGCTCACATTTGCTTGGGGCGCAGGGGGTGGCTATGCCCTCCCGCTTTTTGGCGCCGAGACAGAAGAGGAGGGAGGGCGGCAGCTTCCACCAGAGGTGGCGCCCGATTAGGGCAAATTTTCGTCCCTGGCAGCTTGAGGACAGGAAGCGAGAGTCTAACCTGCTAAGCTCTTGGTGGTGATGGTTGAGGCCGGAGGTGGCGCTAGTTCAGGAGTTTTTAACTTTAACGTGCCCTGTTGCTAGAAAATTCTGGGTCAAGGGCCAATTCCCCCCCCTCCAAAACCCCTGTTCCTGTGCATCCTCCCCCAGGCGCAGGACCCGGCGCCCCAGCTGCGTGGGGAGGACGCGTGTGGCGCGGGCGCTGGAGGCGAGCTTCCGCTCGCGATCCTGGGGAATCCTCAGGCCTTTCGGCGCTAAGAGGGCCACTCTCCCTCCCTGGCCCCCTTTCCCGGCCCGGGAAGCCGTTCTTGGGTTTTAAAGAGTCCATTACTCCAAAAGCATAAGGCGAGGTTAGGTCTCAGAGGGAGACAAATATGGTTTCCATCTGATCAACGCCATGCGGCAGTGAATAAAATCGTGACGACGTGGGCTGACAACAACAAGAGACAACTCTATCCAGCCCCAATTCTCCAGCGATTTGGTGGTTTTAGGGATCACGGAGACACTTTTTCTTATCTCCTCCCCTCACCCCACCCCCCACCCCCCGTAATACCCGGGGCCTCTATAGGATTTAGTCAGTCTCTCTTTCAACAGATGCTACAATGTTTTGATCCGCGCTCCAGAGCTGAAAAGGTGCCGCAACCGGGTTGCTATCTTTTCTTGCTTGTTTTCCGCCTCACTGATTAAGACACTAAGAAACTAAGGAATGATTTTATTTCCCAGCCTCTTTTCTCTCTCTCTCTCTCTCTCTTCTCCTTCTTCCAGGAAACAAATCCTATCCCCAGCGTCAGATGGTCCTGGGGCTGGGATAATGGGAGGCGCTTTCACTCGCCTTCCCACGGATTAGGCTGGAAGGTGGACGGCACCCATTGAAGGCCCCTTCTTTGCGCGGCTCTGAGGGGGCGCCTTTTAAAGAAGATAGCTTAATTGTCTACCACTTAGGTTTATCATGTGGGGAATTTGAGAGCCAACTTCTAGTTTTATTTTGTTAAAAGCTTTAAGAGTAAGGCCACTAAATGGGGGGGGGGGGAGGCGAGGCACCCAATCTGAGAGTGACCACTTGGTCACCGGTCACTGTCTGGTTGGAAATAGTTGCTACTTTTAAAGTAGCAAGCAAGTTTTCAACGGTGCACACTTGCTTTGCAGGGTTGTGGAGGGATCCTGCAGCCACGGGTTTCTTCTTGCTGCTAATTTCACTTTTTTTTTTCTTAAAGATTTAAAATTTAGCTCACGTTTCCCTATTGACTTTTCTCCCCTTAAATGCCAGCCCTGCGTGACTATAGCATTCACATGTGTGTAAGACTGTGTGTTTGTGTGTGAGGAGAGAGAGAGAGGGAAAGAGAGAGAGAGAAAGAAATATGATTATGAATCTCCATGTTTTTAAAATTTGGAAAATGTCAAAGAGGCAAAGGAGAGCAGAGAATGCTATCTGTAGGGGTCTTCTGAGGGAGATTCAGGCAGCTTTGTCTCATTGGCAAGATCAGATGATCCAGAAAAGGGACTGGGGGGGCTCCTGGAAGGCAGGGGTATGAGTGACCATGGGGAGATAGGGACTGTGTCCTCCTCAGCAGCCCCACCCGAAATTCCTGGTGTGTGCAGATATTTGTATTTTCAAAAAGCCATAAGTGATCTGCCTTTCTAGTTGGCACCAAAAGGGTTATTTCTAGTCTTCCTGGTTCATGAAACCCCCAAATAAAGAGGGGAGCAAAACACTTTGAAAAGTCACCCAGAAACTTGGGCAGTAAATTAGCAGACACTTGTGCCTACACACGTGAGTCGTGAACAAGAGTGTCTCCCTCGCTAAGTAGCCCTCCCTGACTCCCCCCTTCTGATGTAGGGCAGGATGACCCAAAAGAGAGCCACAGCTTGCTTATTTACTAATGCTCTTTTTCCCCCTTGTCCTCCTCTTCCTCTCTCTCCCGCTCTTGTTCGACCCTCTTGTCTCCTCATTCTTTTCTGTCCTTTCTTCTTATACCTTTCTGGCGTCTGTCTCTTTTGAGTCTCCTTTCTTCCTCCTCCCTCCCCTCATCATTCCCCCCAGTTTCCCTCCCCCACCCCAACCCAGGTCCCCATCCTGCCTCCTCCCATCCCCCACAAACACACCCAGCCTGCTCCCCATCCACCCTCCCTGCCTCCCCCTACCCCCTGCCCTGGCCCCCCCATCCACCCTCCAGCCCCCCAGCCAAGCGCCCTAAATAGCACCGAGGCGCCCGCTCTTCGGACAGTGATTAATGATAGCGGAGCAGAGGGGTTAACACACTTCACTGAAAAGTCTGTTGACTGGGCTTCTTGTAACACAATGTGGCCCGCTGCACGCCTCAAGAGAATCCTTTTGTTGTCCGCACTCATTGTAGCCTCAAAATTCTGCCCACGAAAGTTTGCCAACGCTCCTGCCCCAGGAGTTTAATAGTTTCCCTTACTCGCAGGGCATTGTGCGGCGCTGAAAAGCAGCCCCTCGCTATTCAAGTGTTGGTGGTCATCTCAATAGATCTCCAAGGGCCCATATGGTGGCCAGTGCCGATGAATCCGCCTGTTTAAATGGGGGAGAAAGTTGGGGTTTTAAAACATTTCAAAGTTCCTGAAAAGATCCCACTAGATCCTGTCACAATTCCCTGAACTCTTTGAAGGCGCTGCCTATTGTCTCCTGGTTATAAATGATATTCCTGGCCAAGTCGATTCCCACCAAGGCACTCCTAGTGGCTCCTCCCCTGCCAACTGGCCAAGCTTCCAGGATAGGGAGTGGGGCAGCCCTGTTGATGTCCCTTGGGGGCCTCAGGACCCAAGACTCAGGACCCAGCCCGCAGTGGCCCTGGAGGCCCAGCCAGGGCCTGAGTCCTTCCCTTCAGACAGGCTTTGGCCTCACAGGCAAGGTGCAAGGCGAGAGACAGCTAGCCCAAGTGCACATCTCACCCTCCAAGCGGCAAGGGAAAACAATAAAACTTTCCCCTGTTTAATGATAGAAATTACATTAAAAGTGGTGGAAATGCCCTAATTAAAAATGTACTACTTAAATGATATGCCAAGGATTCAGCTGCAGCATAGCATATTTAGCTAGTTAGTGAACTCTCTACTATTTCTTTTTTAAAATTACACGTTAAAAATTTAAAAGAAATCTTACTTTTCTCTGGTGCAACACATTACAAAGAATGGACAGTCCTTTTATCTAAATATAAAATTCCATTTTCAGCAATTATAGCCTGTTCTTGGTGATGATATAATTACAGCTGTGCTCGTAATAGGTGTCAAGGCGAAGCGCACTCATACAATAGTTGAATAAAACTGCAGAACAATGCGAGCACTTCTAAATTCACAACCTTTAAAATGAAATTGACTGTGCAGAATTCAAATAAAAACTAGATAAATATTTTTTTTAAAAGATTACAAGCTTGGTTTGGTTTCTTAATAGCATTTTCTACAAACCTATCAACATCTAATTGATTAGATAGGAATTACTGATTATAGATCAACTGAAATCTTGAACATCACTCTTCTATTTTCCCAACACAACCATAGGTAAATACATTCTGTAGGGAGATTGGAACTGAGTGAGGCATTTGGGGCATTGGGGTTACTAATGAAAGATCACTTGAATTGGAAACTTCAGTGCTTATTTTGTCATTCAAAGAAATACCACTCTGTGTGGATTGTAAAGACTCATCTTGATAAAAACAGAGACAAATAAAATGTTGACCAGGTAACTAATGTCTCGTATGTCTTTTATTGAAAGAAGGCCGATACTTAGTTACCTTGGGAATGTTTTAGTAAGACTGTCAGAATAAACTGCTCTTGGAGCTTAAGACTATATACCATGTCCCTTTTGGAGGCTCCAAGTCATTCCAAATTTCTCTTACCCGTCCTATTCTTTTTGTTCCAGATGGCTGCCAGCAACAGGAAGGAGGGGGAGAGAATACCAACTCTATCAGCTCCAACGGAGAAGATTCAGATGAGGCTCAAATGCGGCTTCAGCTGAAGCGGAAGCTGCAAAGAAATAGAACATCCTTTACCCAAGAGCAAATTGAGGCCCTGGAGAAAGGTGATAGAGTTTTTCAAAGTAGAGAAGCAGTAAATCAAAGTAAATGCCACATCTTCAGTACAAAGAGCTAAATTTAGCCAGGGCCCTTTGCATAGAGGACTGAAAAGGTTTCTCTTTTCTGTCTTTTTATTTTCTCTGGGCATCTTTTCAGAGTGTGTGTGTGTATATGTGTGTGTCTTCTTTCTTCTTTTCATGTACCAGTAATTCAAAGACCAGAAGTCTAACTTACAAAGAAAAAATGATGATTTGGCTATTTAAGGCCACTGAAGGGTCGTTGAATATCATTCTAAAGAAAATTTAACTTGGTTCTAGTGGGAAAGTTCTTCCAAGTACAGCCAACACTAATAGCCAAAGGATTTTAAGGGGAATTGGCTGGAGGTGATGGGAAGGCGGGAAGCAGCTCGATCCAGGTCAACATATTTTGTGTAGTTCTGGCGCAACATAGAAAATCCACTTACTCTTTCAGAGTTTGAGAGAACCCATTATCCAGATGTGTTTGCCCGAGAAAGACTAGCAGCCAAAATAGATCTACCTGAAGCAAGAATACAGGTACCCAGGGACTCTGTGGTTTCACACTTTGTAGTTCATACCATTTGCCTTTCCTAGAGATGAGTGTACTTCTAAGGGGCACCATTTATTTATATAAATAGTAACAGGTTCAATCTACTAAATAATCTGCTGCCATGGAGGTGGGGAGGGTGGCGATGGAGGTGCGGGGTGGGCTTGGGCTTGGGGTCGGCACAGGGTTAACCTGTTCTGTCTGCTCCCTAGGTATGGTTTTCTAATCGAAGGGCCAAATGGAGAAGAGAAGAAAAACTGAGGAATCAGAGAAGACAGGCCAGCAACACACCTAGTCATATTCCTATCAGCAGTAGTTTCAGCACCAGTGTCTACCAACCAATCCCACAACCCACCACACCTGGTAATTTGAAATCCCAACGCTGCTAATAAGTGTGTTTAAACCTGTTTGCTCCGGGCTCTGACTCTCACCACGACTACCTGTCATTTCTCTCTCTGCAGTTTCCTCCTTCACATCTGGCTCCATGTTGGGCCGAACAGACACAGCCCTCACAAACACGTACAGCGCTCTGCCGCCCATGCCCAGCTTCACCATGGCGAATAACCTGCCTATGCAAGTAAGTGAGGCCGGCGGCTGCCTGCCGCACCGTGCCCCGAGGAGAAGTGAGGAATAGGATGGGGTTGCAGACCTCGTTGGCTGTGTCTGCACCCTAGGGAGCCTTTCGCACTGCAGTGATCGGCCTGACCAGTCAAGTCTGAGACAGTCAATCCAATCTCTTGTAATTGATTGACTCTCCTTGATTCATGCCCTTAAAAAAACAAAACAAAACTGATCCCTTTCAGTCAAGTTAATCTGCCTTTTATCATAATGTTAGCTTGACAGTGTTGGGTGGTACTGGGGCGTGCTTTGGGTAGCAGTGAAACTTGTACCAGAAAGTGGAAATAATGCTGGCACACTGTGGGATAGTAAGAGACTAGTATTTCTAAATTTGGATTTATAGTAATATGTTCATATTAATAAAATATATAATGTATACATTTGGGGCATTGTTTAGGGTATATGTGATTAAACTAGTGAAGAAGAAAAAAGGGATAAAAAATGAAATTTTTACATAGTGAGATATCCTTTCTATAATGGGAAAGCTGGTTTTCTCTGTACGTCTTACAATAAGAAAAGGTATAGAAGGTATTTGCTGGAAATTTAGTGTGTCTCTGCTGTGAATTGTGTGATGAGTTTGTGGCCTTCCTATCTGCCTGGGAAGCCTGATGTTATTCACTTGATATAATAACCTGCCCCTCCTTTTAATTCTGTACCAAATACATTGCGGGGCTCTGTACTAGGTTCACCTTTTATGATGGCAGTTGTATAAGGCAGGTGGGGTGTACTAGACCTTGTTACTGGATGAATTCTTGATGGGAAAAAAAAAATCCATCTTCTGATGGGCCTTCTGCCTTGGTTTTCCTGGGACTCCTGTTTGTGCAACATTTAGAGATGTCGGATGGTGTGAGATCGGCCAGCATGTATCTCTGCTGGAAGCAGTTCTGGGGTTACACAGATTGTTTATTCTCCACTGAACATCTTTTGCTGGATTTTGAATCCAAATAACAGCAAAATGAATGTTTCATAGTCTTCAGACTAACATAGGAGCGGCTAGATAAGCAAGTTCAGAGGAATTATTTACATGTTTATTTTTATTGCATCAGGATATTACTGGAGATAGTGCAATTGATGTAAATTAAGGGATTAACAGCCCATTAGTTGGTGTTGCTATAACGGCCTTGGAATTTTCCAGAAGTCAGTTTGCCTAGAGGAAGTGATTGTAGGAATTAGAAACAAATGCAAGCTGAAATTCTGACAAGGCCCTCAAGGCTTGTTTGCCTCTTTGAACTTGATGTTGGCAGTCATCATCTGACTTTAATAAGGCCATAGAGAGTCTTGTTCAGTTTTATATATTGTGGCAATATCTCAGTTTCTGTGCGGATAACAAAATGTGTTGTTACCATATATTAGCATTGTTTCTATAGACAGAGTGGTGTAAGGGTAAACACTGACTTTTTAAAATTACACAATTTATATAATTCAAAAGTATATGCATTCATAAAGCATAAAGACAGTGAAAATGTCTGTTCAAAGTGCTCTCTGAATTTTGGTGTGGGTGGGCCAGTCTCTGTCCATCTAATTCATTCTGTTGACCAAAATCTTCACAACCTTTTTATAAAGGGTGACTGTCTTCCTCTGAACCTTCTCTGATTCGTCACCCTCTCTGAGAATGTGGATCTTGAAATGTTCAACATTTCTCCCATTTGCAGAGCAGAGTAGTACACTGTACTGTTGTCTCCCTGTTCCCAACATTATGCGTCTATGAATTCATCCCAAGTTCACTGCCCTGGCATTGCTCCGTGAGAGCTCATGAGAGGTTTTGTCCCAGCTCTGCGTATTTCTTATTTAGTTAGGAGAAAGGTTTATCTCCTCAACACTACCAGTCTGAACATGTAGAGTGTAGCAACACAATTTTATGGTTAAAACCCAATCTGGGTTTTTGGGTCTGTTAGGAAGTCAGTTAATTCTCAGGATGGCCTTGGTTTATATTTACTGACACTTCTGACCATTTTAACCTGAGACCATTATGGACCTGCGTCTTCAAAGAATCTTTAATCCCAGGAGTCCTGCTGTGAAAGGTTCCCAAGGTCCCTAAACCACACTTTACTGCTTGAGATATGGGATTTGGGGGTCACAGGGTTCCCAAATAGATCTAGATTTGCAGGGAGAGGGGATGTGTTTTAATGGGGGTCCTCATGCTACAGGTTCTCTAAAGATGCCAGTAGAGGTTAGAGATGAAAATGGACAAAGATCCTATTCATTGATGGATGGTGCCAACTGTCATCTGAATTCACAGTGCTTTAGAAGTTTGACGTACAGACGACTTTACTCTAGCTGTGGCCAGTGGAAGGACTAGTTGGAGGCCAGATCATAGATTTATCATAGAGAGTTCCAATACTTTACACGAAGGAATCCTTAATGATCAGACTTGTTGGCAGAGTTCCTGGGGAGGAGGGAGCCTTGGGGATAGGGCTATGTGATGTTTCTCAGTAACCACAGGTTTGCCTTTCTCCTCGCAGCCCCCAGTCCCCAGCCAGACCTCCTCGTACTCCTGCATGCTGCCCACCAGCCCTTCGGTGAACGGGCGGAGTTATGATACCTACACGCCCCCACATATGCAGACACACATGAACAGTCAGCCAATGGGCACCTCGGGCACCACTTCAACAGGTGAGCCGCTGCTCCGCAGGCCGCACAGGGTGGCCTTTGCAACTTCCTTTGCCAGGTGATCTCCCTTCGCTCAAAGTTTACCCAGAAAGAACCTCTTGGCCTGGTGTGAGGGTGTGTTTAACTCTTTGCTGCCTTTATCTCTCAGAAAAACTGATTGTAAAGGGAAATTCAGTTAAGCTAGTTAGTAATTTGACACCACACAGACAAAAAACAAAGCTGTGTTTCCTGAATTTGGTCATTAAAGTTGTGCATGAAGACAGGGCCTGGGACTGTCTTCTGAGGGCAGATTTTTAGCCAAACTTCAATAGTCAGGGCTCACTGAGCTGTGTGGTGGGTGCTTGTTCAATGACTTCTCACCCTCCTAGCTCCTATAAGCCTTTCTCTGCAACCGAAGAAGTACCACAGTGGTTTTCCAGAGATAGTTTTATTCTGAGGTTGCAAACAAGAGTTTTTTTTTTTTCTTTTATCTTTGGTGGGGGGACCTGGAATTAATAGATATGCATAAACTGGCCTAGTTTCTGAAGCTACTTTTTGTGGTAACAGTTGAAATAGTTTTTAATATAGTAGAAAATGTTAGAAAGTATTACAGGCTTTTCAAAGCCTATACATTCATACTCCATGCCTATCTCTTGAAGGGAATATCTACATGGCTATTTCTTTCATCCACTTCTAGGACTCATTTCCCCTGGTGTGTCAGTTCCAGTTCAAGTTCCCGGAAGTGAACCTGATATGTCTCAATATTGGCCAAGATTACAGTAAAAAAAAAAAAAAAAAAAGGAAATATTGTGTTAATTCAGTCAGTGACTATGTGGACACAACAGTTGAGTTGGGCGTTCAGGAAAGAAAGAAAATGGCTGTTAGAAGCACTTCAGTTCTACAACTGTGTCCTGTATTTTACCACTGGGGAATGGACTTGAAACAAGGACCTTTGTATACAGAAGGCACGATATCAGTTGGAACAAATCTTCATTTTGGTATCCAAACTTTTATTCATTTTGGTGTATTATTTGTAAATGGGCATTTGTATGTTATAATGAAAAAAAGAACAACGTAGACTGGATGGATGTTTGATCTGTGTTGGTCATGAAGTTGTTTTTTTTTAAAAAAGGAAACCATGATCAACAAGCTTTGCCACGAATTTAAGAGTTTTATCAAGATATATCGAATACTTCTACCCATCTGTTCATTTTATGGACTGATGTTCCAAGTTTGTATCATTCCTTTGCATATAATTAAACCTGGAACAACATGCACTAGATTTATGTAAGAAATATCTGTTGGTTTTCCAAAGGTTGTTAACAGATGAAGTTTATGTGCAAAAAAGGGTAAGCTATAAATTCAAGGAAGAAAAAAGTTGATAGCTAAAAGGTAGAGTGTGTCTTCGATATAATCCAATTTGTTTTATGTCAAAATGTAAGTATTTGTCTTCCCTAGAAATCCTCAGAATGATTTCTATAATAAAGTTAATTTCATTTATATTTGACAAGAATACTCTATAGATGTTTTATACACATTTTCATGCAATCATACGTTTCTTTTTTGGCCAGCAAAAGTTAATTGTTCTTAGATATAGTTGTATTACTGTTCACAGTCCAATCATTTTGTGCATCTAGAATTCATTCCTAATCAATTAAAAGTGCTTGCAAGAGTTTTAAACTTAAGTGTTTTGAAGTTGTTCACAACTACATATCAAAATTAACCATTGTTGATTGTAAAAACCATGCCAAAGCCTTTGTATTTCCTTTATTATACTATTTTCTTTTTAACCTTATAGTGTGGTGTTACAAATTTTGTTTCCATGTTAGATTAACATTCTAAACAAATGGTTACTTTCATAATACTCTGTTTTACATCCTGATGATCTTTAAAGAAATAATTCTTGCAGATATCATAAATCAAAAATGTGTTAGGAAAAAAATCCACTTAAAGCTCTGTGTAGATCTATGCCCATTTATACGCACAACATATATACACAATGGTAACATTTCCCAGCTAGCCATTTAATTCAAAAGCTCAAAGTCCAGAAATAATTTAAAAATGCAACAAGCTATTAACTAGGAATTGTTTTTTGAATTAGGGCTGGCATTTTCAATCTGGGCAGATTTCCATTGTCAGCCTATTTCAACAATGATTTCACTGAAGTATATTCAAAAGTAGATTTCTTAAACGAGACTCTCTGAAAGCTGTTGCCTTTCTCAAATAGGCCCTCTCCCTTTTCTGTCTCCCTCCCCTTTGCACAAGAGGCATCATTTCCCATTGAACCACTACAGCTGTTCCCATTTGAATCTTGCTTTCTGTGCGGTTGTGGATGGTTGGAGGGTGGAAGGGGGGATGTTGCATGTCAAGGAATAATGAGCACAGACACATCAACAGACAACAACAAAGCGGACTGTGACTGGCCGGTGGGAGTTAAAGGCCTTCAGTCATTGGCAGCTTAAGCCAAACATTCCCAAATCTATGAAGCAGGGCCCATTGTTGGTCAGTTGTTATTTGCAATGAAGCACAGATCTGATCATGTTTAAAGTGGCGGCACGCAGGGCAGGAGTGCTTGAGCCCAAGCAAAGGATGGGAAAAAAATAAGCCTTTGTTGGGTAAAAAAAGCCTGTCTGAGACTTTTATTTGTCTGTTCTGTGCAACATATAAGTCAACATAGATAAGTTTTCTTCTGCAAACTAAAAGTAAAAAGCCTGGGGGTTCTGGCAGTCTGGATTAAAATGCTTGCACATGCAGAAACCTCTGGGGACAAAGACACACTTCCACTGAATGGGACCCTGCTTGTTTATTTTTTTAATCTCCAAAGGCAAATGATCAGAAATATAGAAATTACTTGGAGCATTTAAACATAACCTTTTAGTTCATTCGACATCTACTGTTTTTTTAGTTAAGGAATTACTTGTGAACAGGTAATTGAGATTTATCGCTGTGGCATTCAATATACCAATACTTTTATTCCACCAGAGTTGCTGCACGTTCAGAGACATCTTCCTAAGTTGATTGCAGTTTTTGTACATGTGCATGTAGTTTTTGCCACTGTCAGTCTGCACTGCACAGTGGCACACTTCTGCAGGGGAGTGCGCACACACACACACTGTTGGTACAATTGCCTGTGCAGACATTTCTACCTCCTGACATTTGCAGCGTACATTCCCTGAGGGACGTGTACTGAGGAAACTGTCAGAGAAGGGCGATGTGGGAGTGTGTGCTGCAGCTGCTGGCTGGCTTGCTTCTTCCCTGCAAGAAGGGACAGTTTCCAAATGGCTATGCTTTGGGCCTGGGTCAGGCAGCCAATCCTGCACCACAGCTCTGTTGTGTAGAGAGCAGAGACTTTGGAGACCTGGGTGTGGCACGCTAGGTGCTAGAGCTGGGAACGGGAGAAGGGGAGCGACGTGAGAGCTGAGGGCCTGTATGTGTGCACTTGGGCACGTATACGTGTCCTCTGAGGGTCAGGAGTGCCAGGGCTGAGTGGCATAGTCTGGTTTAGTCTGGAGAAGCGGCTGCTCAGCTGCAGAAGCCCTCTGGTCCAGCAGGACAGGAACGGCTGCCCTGCCTTCTGCCCACACCCTAGGGACATGAGCTGTCCTTCTGAACAGAGCTCCAGGCACTCTCTTGGGGACTGGGTGGCAGGCACTGTGTGGTAGCAGTGCCTGGGAGTTGGCCTTTTACTTATTGTTGAAATAATTTATTTTTATTTATGTACTGAGAGGTGTATTTATATATTTATCAATGGGAAATCTGCAGGGACATTTCGATGCCATCTTCCAGGATGGAGACTATCTGTTTATGCGATCCTCAGTAGAATCATAGGACTAACAGCCTAAAATTATTCTCCAAATTTGACTGACTTAGGGAAACCAGGTGAACAGAATTAGAGCTGAATGTTTAAGTAATAAACATTCAAATTACTCCAAGTAAAAAATGCTTTTTACTGCAACGAATTTCCCAGAATATTTTCTCCCCAAAGCTGTGCCTCTGAATTCTTAAATGGTAAGCAACTGGCTTCTTGATGTGGCTTGCATAACCATTTTCTCCTAATTTTTATCATAACTAGGTTTCCTAAGATTCATTTACACAGTATTATTTTAAGATTCAGCTTTGTTTTATGAATGTTTGTCATTTTAGGATTCTGTCTATATTCTTCTGCTCATCCCCTCCCCCGGCTTTTATTATTAACGAGATTTTAAAAAAAAGGAAAGGCTTTTCTTCTCAATATGTTTGGCTCCCCAAGGCCAAACATATATTCTTCTCTTTTCTGTTTCTCAAGAGTAAACCTCATCTATTTTTTGGCCTTGGTCCTGAATGATTTAACTGCTCAGTTTTAAAGTTCAAGGTGTAAGTACTTAGGATTAGTATTTAATTTTGATACTGTTGATGGTGACTATCTTTGGAAAGCAGTAACATGATGTCTTAGAAATGACATTAATAATGAGCTTAAACAAATGCATAGGGGTCCCCCCCCATTGTCCTTTTGTATGCGTATGTGTCTAGTGTTAGTATTTAAAGATCTTGGAGGTAGAGATAAAGAATAAATGGAAGAAAGAAAAAGTGGACACTGTCTGATGACTACTAAAAAGAAATTCAGAAGGTCTTAGAACCCTAACACCTGAGCAGACTGCAGTAATCAAAATATTTACCTCATGTTAAGGAAAGACAAATCTAGTGTAAGAAATGAATACCCTATAGGGTTTTGAAATTCATGTACTAGAAACATTTGAAAGATATGAGGACATTCCAGATACTATGTTTGGCATTGTTTTTAAGTATTTATATCTGAGTCAAGTTGATAATTGAAAAAAATCTGTTACTAGAGTGTATATTTCATAATGTATCACAATGGTGTCTATACCTACAGTACCATTACTGAAGACCAATATTTTTATGTAGTAAGTTATTAGCATAATGGATAACAAATAGTGCTTCCAGAAGGAAGGAAACACATTTTTAGAGTGGGTTTTTATCAGAGGAAAACAAAAATATACATCTCTCTCCTGAATCAGAAAAACAAAGCACTTGGATCTGATTTTTGGAAAGCCCAGGTACTCTTATTATTCAAAATGCACTTTTACTGAGTTTGAAAAGTTTCTTTTATATTTAAAATAAGGATTCAAATATGCACATTCAATTTTTATAGTATTTATCTATTTGCAAAGCATATATTAACTAGTAATTGGCTGTTAATTTTATAGCCATGGTAGCCAGGGAAGTAAATCAATGACCTATTAAGTATTTTGACAAGCAATTTACATATCTGATGACCTCACATCTCCTTTTCAGAGTCAAATGCTATGTAATTGTTCTGTTGTGTGTTTGTATAAAATGAATCACAACACGGTAAGAAAAAGGTTAGAGTTATTAAAATAATAACCTGACTAAAATATTCATTTGAATTTATTCAGATTGTTCATAATGCTTTCAAAGGACATATCAAAGCTTTTGTGGAGTATCTATCTGCACAACATTATTTATTATCTATGGACTACATTGATTTTTTTTGAAGTTGCTTTAAATTTTAAAAGCACCTTTGCTTAATAAAAAAGCCCTTTAATTTTAACTGACAGATCAATTCTGAAACTTTATTTTGAAAAGAAAATGGGGAAGAATTTATGTCTTTAGAATTAAAAGAAAAGAAAAAAATAAACCAGACATTCTAAAAAAATAGAACAAGAAACCTGATTTTTAGTACTAATGAAATAGCAGGTGACAAAATAGTTGTCTTTTTGATTTTGATCACAAAAAATAAACTGGTAGTGACAGGATATGATGGAGAGATTTGACATCCTGGCAAATCACTGTCATTGATTCAATTATTCTAATTCTGAATAAAAGCTGTATACAGTATGTGTTTATGCTACAGTGGGTTTTTTTTTTTTAAGTGACTGACATTCATCATATTGGGTAGACGGTTTTTAAAACCTAGTCTTTGTTTTCTACAATGTTGTCAAGAACAAATAAAGTATAATTTGTGGTATATTAAAAGCAAACTGCTTAAAAATGCTAGTTATAGCTACTTCAAAATATTCTAACATATTTGAAAATGTGTTTTGGAAATTCAATTTCTCCCAATGGATTTTTAAATATCTTTTTAAAAATCAAGACTCTTTACTTAAATATGCAAGTTACTTTTTAACTTTCACTTTTTATCTATTATTTGTTAAAAGCTTTGAGAATATGGAACTATGATTTAAAAATCTGGTGTGTCATATGAAAACTGGTTCAGTATGCTATACACCCCAAAACACATGTTTATATGGCTAGACATTTCCATACCCAACCAATGTTCATAATTAACAAAAGGTTTACGTGATACAATGGAAATCTGAGTTAGTTTCATTTTTCTACTTTGTCTCAGACCTATGTTCTGTAAATATCTCTCACCACGCTTCAGTATATGTTTTTCCCCTGGTATCCTAGCATTAATGTAGCTGTCAGTTTGAATTTCAATCCTGAATTACGTCTGTTGACATAATTTCATCGTGCTGACTTCAATTGTTTAGGATTACTAAACTGAAAACCATCAACTTCTTTTTTCTATTCTTTCTATAACTCAAGTTCATTATATTTATTAACTATTATGGCAGATTAATTATCTTTAATAGAATCTAAATCCCAAAATATTTTGTCTTCATCAATTTAATAACAGTATACATAAATGCAAATTTATTTTATGTATTAGCAAACACATTTTCATTTAAAAAAAACTTTAGCATTTTTGGTGGCAAGTGACTTTTTCTGAAATAAAGAGAAAATATACTTTCATATACAGCTTTGAATTTCACAATGTTTTATATGCTACCTGCTCTAACATGTACCCGTGATACTAAGTGCCTTAGTACACGTAATGATCACTGTAATGCATCTGGAGATTTTGACCCTTTTTTTGCATTTATTTAAAAATAAAATTATTTTCTTCAAATATGCCATCATACAAAATTTTAAAATAAAAGTATTTCTGCTGTACTATTTCTGTATAAAAAGTGGGTTAAAAAATGAAGAATGGTGGCCCCATTTTTCAATCCTGTGTTTTTCAAGGATTGGAGGGTCAAATTGTTAAGAAAAATATTTACATAAGCTATTAGCAATCATAATTAGAGTGTCATATAATTCTGCATGCAACGACTAAGGAGGAATCCCTAGAAATCCAGGTGCTTCTTGCCTCCGGCCATCATGCCACAGCCTGGGCCCAGCAGCTTGGCGGATTCTGCCAGATCCTGTTTGCTTGAGCGGCTCACCGTGTCTGACAAGTCTGGAGGCAAATGCAGTCGCTATGGCAGAAGATTTCAGGGGAAGGAAAAAAAGAAGAAGAAAAAATTAATTTTGCCTTTGCTAGCATACTTCAGAATACAATATTATGCTCTGTTGATCAGCATTTAGTCTTGCATATAAAATTCCTGCTAAAACAATTCTTCAGATTGAAGCTGAATATAAGCACCTCCTATTCCTACTGGATTTTACAAATTATAGCCATTGCAGAAACTGTACTAGGAATCTCGGTGGAATATTTTCAATGTTCAAACCAAAGCATATTAAGACTTTTTGTTCTTTAGGTAGAAATGAAAACATGTAAATGCACAAATGAAAGCATAATTAGAAAATGTCACATAAACAATGTCAGGGTTTTTTTTGGAGGGGGCTTTGTTTTGTTTCTTGCCAGGGTTCTAAAATGCAATTTAAAAAAATCAAATGTAGCTTTTCAGCAATTATGGATTCCTGCAAATGCTTGTTTCCCTCTGTCTATAAGTTGACCTGATGATTCTATTTTAAGGCTTAGCTTTCTCTAGGAGCCTAGAATTTTCACAGAAATATGGACATAATAAAAAAACATGGTACCAATCAAAGGGTCAATATTTTTCATATGTTCAGGTAAGTCAGCTATAACATCTGTTAAAGGTCTTGGTAAGTTTGTTTCTGTGCAGTAATGTTGGGTCATGTTTTCAAAAGTATAAACTGGTTTTGAGCTCTACCCCCCATCCCAACTGTTCTCTTGCAGATACAGGCTGATTTAAGCAGACCCAGTAACTGACCGTAATTATAACAGTTATTGTAACAAGGGAGAAATATTCATATTTCAAAATAATTTTTCTGTTTTCAAAAGGATCTCTATCAAATTCCTTTAATTATCAGTGCTTATAGATCACATGATTTATTTCATGAAAATCCTAACTTATAGGGACATATCTGGTGTGTGAGGACAAAGTGGGTATGGAAAGCTAAAGGTGAGGCAGGGTGGGGCTCTCCACTGATGACTAAACAGAGCTTTCCAGAGACAAACTCACCTGGAGACAACCTAGCTGAAACCCTTTATTTGAAAAACTTCCTTCAATATGGAAAAAAAAAAAAACACAAAAAAAGATAAAAAAGAATAGAATTGTTTTTTTCAATACTGTAGTCCATACAAATATGTTCCAGCTCGTTTCTTTTCTGATCAAAGGCTTGTTTATTGTCATGTAAATATAAGCTGTGTGCAAATGATCAAAATATTTTAAAACATTTAAAATAATGTGAAAATATTCTTTGATTGCAGTTTGCCTGTACTTATTTATTACAAATACAACTAGGATGAAAGATACTATCATACAGATGCACAATCAACAGAGATGTTAGAAATGTCAAGAAGGTCAAGAATTTGTAATATTCGTATAGCAATATTCATACAGATCTATTCATTGGCAGCCTTAGCACCCACCTATCATTAAGTAATTAAATGTCTACTTTTGAATGACAAAAAAATCATCAACACATATTTTTTTCTTTGTTTTAAACAATTCTTTCATTTCTTTATGCTCTAGTTTGTTCTAGAAAGAACTGTAGGCAGAAAGGAAAGCATAATAATGAAAGGCTCAGTAATCTAACAGGCAGGCATGACTGAAGTCTGCAGTTACAAATGTCTTTGCAGGGTTATCACTATTAGTGTCCACGTGAGGAAGCAGGAAGGAAAGAGTGCTTGAGCTATACGTCTGAGCTATATGTTTTAATGTTTAAGATCTTGTGGTTATTGTTAATGAGTGCAAGAAAAATGACTGGGATACATGCACGTTCTGAAGGTTATCTGAAACTTGAAGGAAATCACCATAAAGAAATTGTGTATGTGTGTTTGTGTGTGTGCATGTATTTATGTGTGTACACTTTTGGTTGGTACCTCACAGATGATGTCACAGATGGTGATTAGGCTGTTTAGGAAATCAACCGGAGTCAACAAATATTTAGAATCTACTCAAAGCAAGGCATTCTAGAAGGATACGTGAACAGAACACCTTCCACACTCCTCATTTCCCAACAATCCAGTAACATGAATAAGCTAAGCACACAGGTAATCCTCATAGCGAACACTCTAAGTCATGTACACAAGAAAGGCAGAGACGAATCAGAAATCATGGTGGGGGAAGGGGAGCAGGAAAAAGGCTCATGGGGGTGGGATCTGAGCTAGGTCTTAAGTAATGAATTGGATTCTGACATGCAGAATGGGGATTTGCTTAAACGGTAGAACAAATATATCTTCAAGATTACAGGATACATTTGGTTGAAGGGTTATAATCTACATGAGGAAACTGTGTGGTTTATTCACAACTAGTATAATACAATTTATTTCGGGAGGTTACCTATTTGCTTGTTGACTGGCTAAGCATTTCTCTTCCTCTGCTTTCCTAGGCAGTGAATGCGAGCCAGTTGGCTGAATGCCCTTCTTAGCAAAAGTAGCTAAATGTGACATGTGACATGCTTGGAAATCTTTCAGGTCGAATGGCTTTGAAGTAAAGTCAAATATCATTTGTGTGCAACTTCTGAGCATAAAAAAATTTGGGTGATATGATTAACTGCTTTTTATCAAATGCTACATTATAAAGCCAGTGGTATACTCCTTTGTATGTCCTTTGAAAATGCCCAAGGATGGCTCTTGGAAATAGGTGCCTCTACGTGTGATTTTGCCTGCTTTTGTTGATTATTACCTGAGCTTACTATGCAGTCTAAATTCTCAAGCAGTGGGTTTTGTTTTCTTTCTTTCTGAGCCTCCCCCTGTGCACCATGTCAGTGCGATGTGAAGCAGCGAGGAAGAACGAGAGATCAGGTTCCAGGCTTGCCAGGTGTGTCAGGGATTTTTCCTTTGAGGCTTCCAAAGCATTTACACATTTGACATATAAATGTTCAGATGCCGCTGTACCCCAGATCTGTCTTCTGAAAAAACATGCTGCAAGATACTCTGTACAGCGTGGTGACCTCCTTTAGACTAAAACTGCAAGCTGTGGGGTAAACTTTTAAACATTGAGGTTTCATTGAGTAATGTTTTAAATAAAAATCAGACTATAAAAAATTACTTTATTCTCAACCTTATAAATCAAATTAAGGTATTCATCTTTCTCATCTTATACCTGGGGATCTGGGGCAAGGCCCAGAACCAAAACCGTATCTTACATCTTGAGCTGTGTTTTTTTTTTTTCACTTGATTTTCTTTTCTCAGATTCTGGGAGAAAGAGACAGTGTTGCTGGTGCAGAAGATGGATATCTGACTGGCTGCCTGCCTATTTTTTCCATTAATGCCTTGTTGAAAATGATGATTTCTATGTAGGCAAAGGGAGCTGGGAAAGGTGTGGCAACTCCCAAGTTTCCTGCACAGGCCTGGGAATCCCACTGGATCAATGGTTCCCTTTTCCCCAATGCTGCAAGGAGGGAAACAGTGAGGCTAGCAAAATACTCTGGCAGATTAGGGGGCCTCCTGCCAAAAAGAACCCTTAGGCCCATAGGAAGCCCAGGATCACAACAAAGAAGCAGCAGCAGAAGTGATTCCCTCTGAGGCTCTGAAGGGTACCAAGGAGAACCAGACTTTGAGATTCTTTCCCTGCCACCTGCCTCCATGTATCTTTGTTGGGCCTGGTCACTGTCTATATTTTGTTCCTTCTGAGTCAGTGACTAAACTGATCCTATAGACACATAGGATTGGATTTCCTGGCTCAACAGTTCCCTTCCTAATTCCTTTTCTCCTAGCCTGCCAGACCTGTGCTCAGCACTCACAGTTCCCAGACAGAAGGGGCAAGATAATGAATCTAGATTACACCTGGATTTGAGACAAATTGCAGGTAAATACCCATTAAAATAAGTTAAATCAATTTATATTTTTCATATTTTGCCAAGGCCAAACCTCCAGGCACTGTTTTCTGAAAATAGTTGATGTACATTTTAACCCTTAGTAGAGGAATAGAGATTAGTTTTAATCCATTTATAAATTTCTGACATTTCCTGAAAAGTTACACTTTGCATTGCCTGGGATCACAGAAATAGGCACTTCAGAATACTTCTAATATATTTTTTCATTTGAAAAAAACCCAGAAAATTTAAATGAAAGCTTGTAATCAACTTACAACACATAGGTCCCTCAGCACAGGCAGCCAGGGCTTGTTGACAGGGCTGCCTGTGTTGGACATGGAAGCAGAGTAATAGTTTGATACCTGCTTCTGTCACTCACTCTCAGTGTGACCTCAGACAAGCCAATTCACCTAAGTCTCTATGACCTCATCTGCCATAGGGGAATAATTCTCCTCTCATAAGACTGTTACCAGGATCAAATGAGGTGTGTTAGTGTTTTGTGAAGTATCAAGTACTATGCTTATTCATACTTCTTCTTGTTCCAAAAAAGAATTTGGGGTGGCTCATAAAAATACATATGGTACAACAAAATAAATATAAGTGAGTTTATTAGGGCAAGGAAATGACTCTACAAATATAATGAACTACACATAGTTATAAATGATAGCAACAGAATATTAGACTTGGCCACCAGGTCTCAGTCTATCCAGCATCTGAGTATTTATAATGTATTATGCTTTAATGAGGTAATGTAACGAAATAACAAAGGAAACTGCAATTATAGTCTCTCTGCTCTCTTCTCTCTCTCTGCTTCTGAGATTTAAAAAGTCTAAATAATTTTCCTCATGCTTAGTAAGGCAAGAGTGAAAATGGGACATGTCAGATGCCTGGCTTTTGAGCCAGTATGCACGCATATGTGTGTACATATGTGTATACACATATGTACACACACACACACCTGTCTTAAGGAGGCAACTTGGGGTCCATCTTAGTTTTAAAATCCATTTTTTGCATATGTCCTCATTACTGGCAAAAAATAAAGGAAATGTCAGAAGATGAAGCTCTTCCATTTGAGTTTCAAAAGCATTTTCCCCCTTTATACAATGGGAAGGAAACAAATGAACAAAATACACGCTGTCCTATTCCATTTCAGATTTTCAGCTGTGTAATGCCCTTGCTTGCAGGATGATTTGCCGATTTCTGTAGCCACATTCTGTTCTATGCATTACTCTCAATGGTAGGGAATGAACTAAAGTATGGGCTAAGTAGCTGTAATACAGATAGACTCCTACCCCTTCTAAAAAATGGCCTCCAAAAGGTAGAGGTTTATTTGTCTACCATGTTACAATCTAGAAGTAGGCACTTCTGAGCTGGAAGGACTGGTCTGCCATTCTCAATAAGAAGTTCCACTTCTGGCTCCAAGGCTGATGCTCTTGCTAGCTGTCAGCTTGTGGCAAGAAGAATGGGGCCAAGAAGTCAAGACCCAGAAGTTGGCAACATCACTTCTATTCACGTCCAGAACTATGACATGGCCACACCTGGCTGTAAGGGAGGCTGGGAAATGTTTAGAAGTGTGTAAAAAATGTTTAAGAAATCTATTACTATGGGGGAAGGAGTAAATGAATATTGGGGAACAACTAGCAGCATGCCAGTTTTGAGAACGATCATAGCAAAATGATCACCAGCCAGAAGCATTAGTTCAGTATGTGACTTACAGATGACTCATTGGGGCTCCATTCTTGGTTTCTGCCCAAGGAAATGCACACCTGATGCTCCCACTAGCTCAGCGGGTGGGAACAAAAGCAATGTGTTCGAAGTCTCTCTATGGATAAACAGGGAGACAGTTCTCTTTCCTTTGTGGAAAGATGGATTACCTTTCAGGGGTATAGGGAGAAGGACAGAGGGAAGGAGACAGATGAAGCAGGCTTGATATATTCATCGTCATAGTATTGCTATTATTTCTTTGTAAGATTTCAGAGTGTTGTTTCAATTTGTAAAAATAATAATAATAAAAATAACAAGGCCGGGCGCGGTGGCTCATGCCTGTAATCCCAGCACTCTGGGAGCTGAGGCGGGCTGATTGCTGGAGGTCAGGAGTTCAAAACCACCCTGAGCAAGAGCAAGACCCTGTCTCTACTATAAATACAAAGAAATTAATTGGCCAACTAATATATACAGAAAATATTAGCTGGGCATGGTGGCACATGCCTGTAGTCCCAGCTACTCAGGAGGCTGAGGCAGAAGGATTGCTTGAGCCCAGAGTTTGAGGTTGCTGTGAGCTTGGCTGACGCCTCGGCACTCACGCTAGCCTGGGCAACAAAGTGAAACTCTGTCTCAACAAACAAACAAACAAACAAAAGAAAAACCCAAGAACACAGAATATGTAAACTACTCAGCAAAAAACCAAAAACCAAAACAATGTTACATGCTATTATGCATTTTTACATTGTTCCATTTATAGTACTCCGTAACTATTACATTATTATAATATTATATTGTAATTATTATATATTTGGTTAATTTTGCAATGTGGAAGATGCATCTGCCTATGCATAATTGATGAATTTTGCACTATTCCCATATATGAATAGGCCAGTGGAAACAATGCCAGAACCAAAATTTTGCTCTTTTTGGATTGGCAAGTATACATTTAGTAGTCGCTGAATATTTCCGGAAAAAATCCTGCTAAGCATGGTCAGGTTTTAGGTTTAAGTTTTTGTTTGTTTAAGGTCTAATTGATTCTCAGGATTTAAGATTAAAACTGTTTTATTGAATGTCATAATCATACTATATCCTTTGAATTAAAAAAAATTCATTTGGTTCTTCCTGAGTTATCTGAAAATTAGACAAAATTTCAGAGCTGAACATTCCATATTGGCTGCCCATTAAAAAAAAGCTCAGGTGTGCAATTATTTTGACCGTCAATTATAACTGACAGTATTGTCTTACCTCCAAGTTCACCTCTCTGAAAGCAGATTGTGAAGAACTCACTTGTCTAAACAAAAGTGTGATTTGTGAAAAGGCATGTGTCTGAGGCAGAGATTGCTAGTTTACTCCCAATACCTATTCTCCTTTTCAGTGAGTAGAAGAATTTCTGAATATTAGTGGGGCACATGGCTTCCCAGGACAAAGGCTACCTTTCCCAGCTTCCTTTGCCAGTACATGAGGCTGAGTGACTAAGTTCTGGTCACTTCATCTTGAGCAGAAGTGCTGTGGTTAGCTTTAGGGTGAGGCTCCTTAAAGGTGGAGGAGTGCCATCTACTTACCTTGCTGAGCTCGGCGAGAGAACCCCTGCCCTGGGTCCTCCCCTGCCCCTTCTTTGGCCCTGCCCCTCCCCAGGGGGTGAGGACTTACAGGGCTAGGAGGACATGCATCTAGATCCCGTGCCCTTCTTTACAGAATATGCTTGTGACCTCAGAATTCCCTGTCCAAAAGCTTGCACTGTTCTCTTCCCCAGGTTCTTTCCCCAAGGGTGGACTGTATCGCCTGTGTGTATGTCCTGGGGCCCAAGGAGTAGACAAAAGATGGCTGTTTGTAGGGCGTGTGGACAGAGTTTGTATGTGCATGCTGGGCGTCCAAAAGCATGTGTGAGTGGCCCTCTGTGTGAAGGAAGGAGGCAGGAATGGGAAGAAAAGGGAGGTAGGCTGTAGGCAAATTCTCCCTATGTCTCCATGTTCTAGAGTGGAACCCTGATCCTAAATTTAAACTTGGCTTTCCAGGAAGGTATATTTGTGAAGGAGGGAAGACAAAAGTATATTTAATGGTTTGCTGGCTTGACAGCATTAAAATATTTAGGCATTTAATAAGTATGTGGTCCTTTATTTACATTCTTGCTCTAGGCTCCACGAATAAGTTGTGGACTTGAGGGTAGGTTCTAAGACAGCCATCCAGGACCATGAAATGGAAGCTATGTGCTGAGGAGAGCACAGCAAAATGACAAAATGAGTCTAGGATCTCCGGATTCCATATGGCCACCAGAAGAGCCCTGGATCACCAAACTGGGCTTTTATGTGAGAGATACATGGATTTCTAGATTACTTAAGCCACTGTATTTTTGGATTTCTGTAACAACAGCCTAAACTCTATCTTGTTTATACAGAATTTGGTATCTGACAAATGGAACACTCAAGTTTTATGGCTAAATATATGTTGGCTTGGTGGCTGGAAGATGGGAAGTGAGATCAAATATTGGGGATTGGAAAGCTGCTGATCCTTGTTATGCCCATGGTAACTTGGAAGGCAAACCTTATACTTCTGAATTAGTGGCTGTATGTTAAATGCTGGAGAAATTCAGACTATTGGTGTGTTGGTTGCTTCTGGCCACTTTTAGCAAAGTTGTTTACAAAAGAGAAAGGAACTCAGGCTACAGCTATAGAATTTGCAAGAAGAGATAGAAAGGACTACAGCTCTGTTAAAGGAGGTGTTCTGCCTGTAGCCCACAATCTAGACTGACTAAAGACTTGGTAATTTGGGGCCTTGCAGGGTTGGAAATACCCATCTGTTTCTGTACCAGCACACTAAGGCAGGTAACTTTTGCAGGAGATGTCTGTGTCCCGGAGCCTTTGTTAAATAAATACTTTTGTTAAGAGGCTGGCCAGAAAATGGGAGCCAGCTCAGAGAAAAAAGTTAGATTAAGGGTGTTGCCTTCCCATTCAAGTCCATTATTTTAGATGGCTTCAAGGTAACTACTAATAAAATGAAAGAGAGAGATAAGGGTAGAATAGAGAGGTCAAAAAATAAGACTAGAGTTTTACAATGTACCAGTGGTGGATGAGGGGAAGAGGCACCCAGTGACCATTCTTCTGTCTTCTGGTGTGCCTTCTTATAGGCCCGGAGCTGGAATGGTGTGAATTAGGTTTACCCAATTAGATACATTTGTACCACATTTAGAAGGTGGAAGAGAAATAAGAACTAGCATCCTGATGCTTTAACTATTGCAACTGGCAAGAATTATTGCAGAGACCAATTTTTTTTTTTTTAATTGGGATTTCAGTCACTAGTCAATAGCTTCATGGCAGTTCAGAGGTGGTTGTGGAAGTTGAGGCCAGACCACTTTGCCAGAGTCCAGTTACTTGCTTCATGGGGATCAAGAAGCAGTGGCAGTGGTGGTAGTGGAACTTACTAACCCCAAGACTGCAGCCCTAGAGCTCTGTGGCTTCAGTTAATAGCTCTAGTGGTAGTCTCCCAATTCCTCACTTTTCTATGGGATGGAGAGCACCTTTGCAGGAGGCCAGCTTGCTGGCAATGCTCAAGCTCTTCCAATTATTTCACTAACTCCCAATTTTCTCTTATAAACTTTCCTTCTGCATAAAATAACGAGGTGGTATCTGTTTCTTGCAACTGAACTATAGAGCTATGTCTAGACAAGCTCTTTGGCTGTGAGTCCTTGCATGTGGAATTGAGGGGAAGCACATAGACTGGGAACCTTCTAAAGTCTTGAGGAATTGTATTGCCAAACAAACCACAAGCCTGTTCAAAAGCCTACAAATTTTCAGCCCCTACAATAATCCTAGATCATCAAACTTGCAGCCCCCCCCCCCCCCCCCGCAAAGGCATACATACTCTCCATTGGCAATTTCACGTAGCCACGGATGAAAACGGACAAGGAATAACTTCCTAAGGGGACACAGAAGATAACGGACAAGGGAGTTTCTTCTAGAGGGCAGGACCAGGCACTATAAGCTTGGCTAAAGTCCTCTACTGCCAGGGCAGAGAATTTTTGCAGTTTCTAGCCAGTAGGATTCCTCACTCATCCCTGGAGAGGGGGTAAGTGTGTCCCGTATGTTGGAAGAAGGCTGTGTATGGACATTTGGGTTACAAAGGGTTGTGAACTATGGCAGAGACTGATACTTATCCTCCAGCATCTACTTTCTCATTTTCCTTTTGTAGCAGAACCCTTGAACACAAGGCCATTCTCAATAAAGACTTCATTTTCAAACTTCCCTTACAGCTAGTTGCGGACCATATGATCATGTCTGAACAGTGGGAAAGGAGCATAAGTGATGTGACAATATCAGTGTATTTGAATGGACTTTGAACACAACCAGTCTGGCTTCAAAGTCTATTCTTACTACTCCCTGTGCCAGGACTTCTCTAAGCACTAGGGACAAAATAGTGAACAAGATAGGCAAGATCCCTGCTTTCATGGAACTCACAACCTTAAGAAGGGACAATGCATAGATATTTACATGACTCAAGGAGAGATTGACAACACATAGGAGAATAAACAAATGAAGAAGCTAATTCAGATGATAAGAGGTGCTTTCACAGAAATAAAATGTGATGATAAGATATTGGCGGGGGGGTACTACTTTAGTTGGGGAAGACCTTTCCAGACAGTACATTTGAGATATGGCCTAAATTTAGAGAAGGGACCTATGAGACCTGGAAAAAGATGTTCCAGGCAAACGGAATAAAATGGAAAAGCCCTGAGGTGGCAATAAGCTTGGCATGTTTGAAAAGAAAAAAAGTCAGCTTTTCTGGACCGGTTGATGAGCAGAGGCGTGTCTATGTGAAGTTTGGCTTGGCAGGCAGGTTTCAGATCTTGTAGGGTTTGTAAACTGTGGTAAGTGACTTGGATTTAATTCTTAATGGCAAGGGGTAGCAAGGAAGTGATGCAGACTTATTTTGATGAATACCATGGCCATCTTTACCCATATCCTTACAAAGTTACCCATATCCTTACAAATCCTGCATGAGCATTATCAATAATAGAAAACAACAGTTGTTGCAAACATGCATATCCTAGTAAAGACAGAATTTTCCAAAACGTAGTATACATTGGCTTTTCTAGATCCTGCTTTCTTTTCATTTAGAAGAAACATTCTGGCTACTAGGTGACCCACAGTATCTACCGCTCCACCTTTACCCTCCTCCTGTGGGGAGTGGTGGTTCTTAATCTCATGCCTGCCCAATAGGAAGATTCCAGATGGAGGGGTTGGGCCTTGTGTGACATGTCCACGAGGGACAAACTCTAGCAGTATTGTTTGTGGGTATGGTTTGCTGAGTTCGATTCTCTTAAAATGTGAATCGGAATCTTTTGGACTACCTACTAATAAAAACATCATGTTTTAGTCCCAGTGTTGCTGAACTTTTAGACATTTAAGATGTGGGGGAGTCCTGCTATTCTCCTCTCTTATTTCATATATCAACATAGAACAAATTAGATTATTCCTGGAAATCTTTGCTTAAAATGGTTTCACTTTCTATACAAACTAAAGTCAGTATCTTTTTCTTTTCTTTTGGTCTCTCCTTTGTTCTTTTGTACCTTTTATTCCCACTGATGCTCTAACATGAGCAGGATTGAAAAAAATCATTTAGGTAACAGCTGAATAATACAACTTAAGTTGTTACCTAAGCCTGGATAGTAAAAACACTGAAAGATGCCTTTCCCTGCCTCTGTTCCCTCCCCCAGTAACCTCTCCTCTGGGATAAAGGAAAGGGATAGATAAGTCACACATGGCCACACATACCACCCCTGTGATCTTCTGATTGTACAATGTTGCCTAAATGAATCTTCTCCTATCTCCCCAACTGACTCATTGCCACTCATCTTTCCTTAATTGTTAGCTAGGTTTCTCACTCTGGCAGCCTTTTTGCTGGTCTCCAACTGCTGCTTAACCCAAGGCTTGTATGGCTGTGGAACATACAATACAGGCAAGAGCATATAAAGTGTGTAGGATTTGAATGAAGCTTCAGCAGGGCCAAGCTGAGACGCTTGAGATCTACGGTCTGTTGCTGCTATTACAGTAAACGAAAGAAGACTGGGATTTTTCTGGGGACTGTTATTTTGATAGGATCTTCAAACCTGCTTTACCCAGGAAGTCCCTCTCTACCCAGATAAGTGAGGCAACATTTAAGGAGCATTTTTGGGCACTACCCCTCAGGTACTTTAAGAATACTAAGATATTTAAGGAACATTACAGTGCTTTTAGATCTGAATGTTGAGCTTAAAAAAAGTCTTTTAGAAATAAATTCAAACTACTAATTACATGAGAGTTCCTTTTTATCCCCTTTCTTTTTTTCTTTTAAAACATATGCTATAGAAACTACTCTGGAGGTAGCAAAAGGTAACACTCTCTTTGTTTTTGTCTACTTGAATTCAAACTCATGTTTGTTTGCTCCTTACTACAATCTTAACCTTCTACTTAGTCAACTGTTAGATAAATGTGTGTTAATACTCAAAGCTGATCCCTAAATCCTAGAGATTTTTAGAACTGCAGCAGATCCACTATCCAATTTAGGGACTGGCACAGGACTGAGTGATATACAGCCTAGGGAATAGATGGATTCTAAGATGTGAAAAGGCAAGAATCAGGGAATTTTGAAATCAGATAATTTAGCAGATTGCTTAAGTTACCAGGTATATGTCAGTCCACTAAATAACTTTCAAGATCGGCAGCTTTCGATGAGTACTCCTCTTGGAAATGTGGCGACCATATAGATTTGTATCTAACATATATATGATCATGTAATGATTTTCTTTTGGCCGTACATGAATGAGTTCTGAGAGCATAATGGCCAAAGTGTTTGCCTGCATAATGCCCCGCAGTGTATGCAGAACATTACTCTACAAAGCCCTGGGATGGGGTATGAAGTGCTCAGTGGAAATGGCAATGTAAAACATCCTGGCAGCATTAAATCTCCCAACTACTCTCTAGTTACTTTGAGACCCCCACATTTAAGGGTCTGCTAGTTCCTGGGTATGAAGAAAGAATTTTTAATGGGGCCAAATGTAGGTGTTTACAAGGGGGAATTGTTGTTTTTTATTAGGAGCTGCCTTATGTTCAATAGTTGTATTTACTTTGTCAAGCTAGCCAGAATTAGAAAATCCCCATTGCTAGGCAGCCTAGAGCGACTGTGAAGTATTTCTGGGCATTCAGAACTGAAGCATGTGCTGCCCAAAGGCAGGTTTCATTACAGTGTGTTATTTAGTCCTCTTTCGTCCCTCCCTCCCCCCACACCCCCAGATAGGAGTGCTTCTATAACAGGAAATCTTGGTTACTTTATGCTGAAACATATTTACATGACTGAAACACGACAATTAACACATTTGTAAAGCTTGAGGGATAGGCACACTTTAATGGTTTTTTGAAGCAGGCTGATTTCCTGGAGCTTTTAATCTTATTTTATTTTGTTCTGCATGCATGAACAAGTTCTTCTTTACTATAGGTATTTGACAAAGTCTACCTGGAATGAATGTGAATGCAGAGAAAATAATACAAAAATGAATTTTATGTTTTATCTTTGCCAAACAGTTCCTAACTTCTTTTACCAGTTCAATGTATATTGAGGGCTATGCTATTATTTTTTTTGTGTTGCGTTAGCTTTTATACAAAGGCATTTAGGGAGTATGCTTTTGGTTTGATGAAATGAAATGTGGCTTTCTCTTTACTGACTGTATAAAAACTTTCCATAATGAAGGAAAAATATCAATTACACAGTGTTTTCTTCACTCTTTATGGACAGATGAAGGTGCACTTTCCTAGGTGGTGTACATTTCACTTGCTCCAAACTTAAATAACACCCAGGTGATATTAAGTAGTAGTATTTTATAAGTGCTATTGTGTGTGTGTGTTTTGCCTGCTTATATATTTAAATGTAAATTTGTCACATGACAATGTTGTCATGAATATTTTAATATCTTTTAAGTCTGTAGATTAATTGCTAACATTTTGGTAGAACATTTGGTAGAATTTAGAAAAACAATCTTTAGTATCAGAACCCTCAGAAATCAAATAAAAGCTTCCATTTTCTCTCTAATTTCTGAAAGTATGTTAACCCTTGAAACTCCCCATTTCAACTGTCACTTAAAAGTTTATGGCAAATTTACAAATTACACTGGTTTCCGCATAGTCACATCTATCTGCCCCCTCCACAGACCTCCCTTCTCACCACTTTGAAAAGGAGCTCGGTGAACAGACTGGGCAAAGAGAGAGCCCTCTCTCTCTACATGCCTTAGGGTAGTGATGGGGCAGCCAAAGATCCAGCCAGCGCTCTGGCTGAGGGAGACAGATTAGAGATGAAGACCTAACTCCAAAGAGTAACTCTGCTGAAGTGACTTCACAGATAACAAGTAAGCAGTGATTCAAGTTAGTCTCAGATAGAAAGCTTCTCCATGAATAATGGGAAATAAAGTTAAAGGAAATGAAGCAAATAAAGCAAGAAAAAAAATTACTGATGATCAGAAAAGAGAAAAATATTTGTGAGTATATAGATAAATGACTATGCCTACTTTGAGGGTTTTTTTGTTTGTTTGTTTGGCTGGCTTAATCAAAATGCATGTTTCTATAGAAATGTTAACGAGAGCTAAGTTTAATTGCCACCTGGATAATTCAGAAGTAATTTCTCATATAGATTATTTTCTATTCTTTAAAAACTCATTTGCTTTTATATGTGGAGGATCCCCCCGCCCCCACTTAACTACCATCAAGCTAATTTTTTTTTTTTTTTTTATGAGGAGTTCCGAAAGATCTTCAAAATGCAGAAGAACCAATGACTTCATATACTGAATGGGCTAAATCCTGTCTCAGGTTTTCACTGTAGCAGGAAAAGCCACTCTGGTCAAATAGGAACCCTGAAGTTTGCCGTCATTTAATCCAGGGTCTGCAGGCATGCAATGGGAATGTTCCTTTTGGTATCTGCAAAATTATGCTTCAAAATGAAATAGTGGAGGGAAGTGATTTTGTAATTGTTATACAGGGTTATTTTCTAAGCTTTAAAGATCTAAGTTAAATAAAATATACATATTTTTGTATTTCTTTTTGATTCTTTAAAATTTCTTGAGACATTCAAAGCAAAGGAGAGCATGATTTTTGGTAAAAAATCATCAAATGGTTTTTAAAGTTCAATATTAACAAGTTTCACAATTTAACAAATGATGAAAAAAAAGTTTTTCTTTTAGAAATATATCAAGTAGTGGTATTTTTCTTCTGTTTTTCATTATGATAACCTACATCCTAAAGAGATCTTAGTTACTCTAAAATCAGTTTAAGCAAATAGATCAAATAATTACCCAATCAAATATTTGTAAATTACAGTATATTATAAACTTATGGAAGTTCTGTTTGTAAGTGAAAAATTATATCAAGCATCTTCAATTTATTATATATTTATTTTCAAGTAACACTAATTGATAAGTGCTTACTTCCTAAATCTATTATCTGGCTTGTATATTTAACAGTCTATCTTAAATATCTTACAACTGACTTCTTTATAATTCATATTAATGTCTCACACAATTATTAATATTTCACATAATCATTGATTATGTTTTAAAATGAGTCAAAAACTATCTGAAAAACTATGGAATATATAAAAATGGGAATATTCCTTACTTCTAAACTAGCCAAAAGCATTTCCAAACTTGGGTCAATTAAAAAGATTTAGTAATACCCATACTCTATTCCAAAACCCTGAAACCATGTGTATCTATCTTACACTAATAAAGGTACCACATGAAACACAAATTAACCACTAGAATTGTTATAAGGATCAGTTTTAGTTATTATTACTTTATCAAAAAATATATTTATTGCTTTTGTATTTCCATATAT